>NC_064433.1:117949956-119199956 GCF_023343835.1 Lagopus muta | reverse complement strand
CATTCAGCATGGCTCATCCCAGCTTTCCCAGTCTCAGAAGAACACTGGCATTACACTGGGCACAGCTTAAAGAACCATTTTTTTCCCATGCTCTGTACCTGTGTCAGGACAGCAATACTGATGTCTTGGCCACTGGCTTCATAAATAAGATCTGTGAGCTCCTCAGGTGGCAGAGGGCTGTAAGAGGGCAAACTACAGTTAGCAATAAGTCCAGCACTTGTTGTCAACCTCTTGAACATGCACTAGAACCATGTCACCCAGAAACATCTTTGCACCGCAGACTTTTCTGCCTTGGTGGCTGCAATTCTTTCTGAAGTTGAAAAATAAAACAAGGTGAGAGCAGCAGAACGGCACCAGCAGGAAGCTGAAAGGCAGTCTGCTTCTACAACTGAAACGAAGCTCCAACTTACGTGGTAATGATTTTCTCGCGGGGTTCTGGTGGCAGCCCCACTGTAAGCTGCTTGTGGTGTGACAGGAGGTCTGTGCATGCCTATTGCAATACAACAGAAAGCAAGAGATCTTTTTCTGAGACATGCACAAGTCACACAGCTTTAACTCTAGAAAATGAAGCAATTTATTTATCAATTTCTAAGTGCATTTCAATTAACTACTAGATATGCAGATCAAGCAGAATGCTGTTAACCAGTTGGCAAATATCCCCCAAGGTTAACAGGACCTCAAGAGTCTGCCCAAGCTGAAAGCCTGCTTCCTCACACTGAAATCAGCAGCAGAATTATTATGCTCTCCAGTGGGACTGGCAGATCAATAAAGGATTTTATCATAAGATAAATATTTCATTTTTATTTAAGACAAAACAATTATTAATGGAAAGTTTGGCAGTATTAGCAAAAAAAAAGAAAATAACCCTGTATACCAGAATTCTTCTAGTACCAGCATTTTAATCTTTTATACTTCCTACAAAAGCGAGTGCTTAATTTACCCGATTCATTATTCTGAATCAAAGACCTCACCGAGTAATGTTCTTCATATTTTTCTGATTCTGTTTTCCTTCCTTTAACGTATAACAAAGCTACATATACCTCTACTCTCACCCTCTACAGTTCTTAGTCAATATCTCTGCAATTTAATGTACACAGGTTTTTGTAAGCATGTACTGCCTTGGGGATGGAAAAGGTACTTAACGAGGAATCACGCAGAGTGACTGTTGCAAATTGCTCCCTGCAAATACAACTGTCAGTAAAACAGGCCATTCTAAGTATGATTATCAAAGCTTTGAAAATGGCCAGAAGTTAGAGAAAGAGTTCTTTGGAAATATGCAGGATTAAGTATTTTTAAGAAAACCCTTAAAACAGCAGAGTGAACAGTTTTGTAATGTTCCAAAGGAAATCTGTACCCTTACAACGGATCTTTCTTGTTAATGTTAAGCAGGGCCAGATATCATAATGCCTCTGTACTGCCACTCACACTACAGACTGCCTGCCTAATGGGACAGAAATCACTGCAGCATGTTTTTGCATCATCTCTAGCACTAAGATATACTGGCGCTCCAAGTGTTCATGTTACCACAATAGCAATAAGCAATTACCAGTGACCACTACAGCTTTCAACGCACATAATTAAGCTGCTTGGATTAACAGAGACTAAATGAGGCCTTCGCAATCACTTACAGACTGACATTCTCATTACACTCTAACCTTAGCACACTTTTCAGTATAGATGAGAGAGGTTGTAACAAGATTTTAGATCAGGAAAGCAAACAGTGTTTACTGACAAATGCTGCACTAGGTTTGTTGTGAAGTAAGACCAGAATAGGGCAAGCACAACCCCCACTGGCACTTGTGCCTCACATTGGTAGTCCTGTTTTCAGGCAGGAATCTGAACCAGCACTATTCCTATCTCATACCTCTGCCAGGACTTCCAGTCTCTTTTTAAGTATACCAGAAATATAACGGATTAAGCCCCACTCTTGATTGAGGCCTGCCTTTCTGTAGAGCTCATTGAGCAGACAATGAACAGTGACTCCACATTGTCCATTCAGCTGCGTATCCCAATCAGGGCCTCTGCAGGAAAACAGAAGATTATTTCCATTAGATCAAACAAGTAAGGGGTCCTTGAGGAAGACATAGAAAGAGAAAGCAGAAAACACTAAGTTGCTTAGTCTTAACACACAACGAGCAACCAGACTTTGACTGAATTCTCATTTGTGTGACAGTCATTTGGGTGAAGTGAATGGGACACAGCAGTCCTTCATCAGAGATCAGCTACACGTGGGCAGAAACCTCTTGGTAACAGCAACTCTCATATTATCTCACTTGGCCATAAGCCTGTGACTACAAAGCAACCAGCCAGGGGATTTCCCATTTGGCTTTAAGTTCAGCACAAGGAAGATTGAAAGAATGGAAGAACACTCCATATGTTGCTTCTTAGGAGTGAAATTCAGCACTTTTTCTCAGTACTAATAAAGACGGTACCCATTTTTTCGGATACTACAGGGCCTCTATGAGTATTTCTCCCTGCCTCATTCTTAGCTACTAACTAGACTTCCACATTGCTTCTGTCAATATTGATGAATCAGTGAAGTTTTCCATTCCTTTTCCAGTTTTGAAATTTGCTGTATTATGAACAAAAGGTGCCTCTAGTTGACAGTGGCTCCATGCACCACATGATGATCTTTCAGCTCCAGTTAGAGGGACACATTTCACCAAAGTCCAACAGGGACACCAGTGGTGAAACAGTTCCAGAAAGTAAACTAAGGGTGTTACATACAGTCAAACAAACAAAAAGTAATTCTTCAGGATCTCCTTTTTAAGAAGAGTTACTATTTTGCTTAGGAAAATAAAAAGATCAAAGAAAAGGCCCACACAGGAGAAAGACTAAGATAAACATTAACACAATCTCTGCAGCATTAAGGAAGACCATCCGTGATCAATAAATGCACGTCTTTGCAACCTAAACCAACTTTTTACCAGATTCCAACAGTATAAGGAAAAAATGCCAGTTAGCACACTCTAGTAGATAATTCTGTTGATCTGTATTTGAATTTTACTCAAATCCATTTAATGAACAATTTTTTTTTTTTTTTTTACTAACCCCAGCAGCTTGAGTCGTTTCCAGAAACACTTTGAAGAACACCAAGTTTTAGTCAACTATGCACTTAAGCATGGAAGGATTAGAGGAAAAAATAAAACTGCACCTGTGCTTTAGTTAGAAAATGAGAAAATTAAGTATCCCCCCACTCCCACTTTGGCAAAATTGTGCGTCAATCAACTTTGAAATTTGCACAGATGTATTCTGAATGCAAATTATTTATGTAGTCAAGCTAACTGAAAATGTTTCTGTTAAAGCACAAAACATTTTAACCTCTCCCCTGAAAACACAGTTCTGAACAGTGACAACCTTTTGCACAACAATAATCAAATAGCTGTAGCCAAACTTAAGGGGCTGAAGCCTATACTCAGATAACTCACTTTAGTATATGCAAGATATATAAGATATCTGCTTGATCATGGAGCGTTGGACATTCCTTCAGCTGCTCAACAAGCTTCCTGCAATCCAAATCACCATGAGCATCTTTAGCTAAGTTCAAAACCTTTTCATGGTCCTGATAACAAAGAGGGATGAAAATCAATAACAGACCTTGACAAAAGCAGCAGATAAAATTTGCAGCTCACCATTAAAGAACACAGACATGCAACACAACTCCATGCTTGAAATACAGACATATCATGTAGTTTTTTTTTCAGACTACTGGCAGACATGAAAAGAAGTATGATCCCCAGAAACACAGCACCCAGAATGGACTGTCTCTAGATTTGGTTCAATCGACCAGGAAAGCTATTTTGGGGACAAAAAAAAAAAAAGTTCTCATAGAAGTAAACAAAATTATTTGCATACTTTTCCTGTCATACACTGCTACTTGCAATGAAATAAAGCAGAAAGATACCACTGTTTTGCTGAAAACATTTAGAGGTGGGTTTTTTTTTGTTCTTTTAGTCTTGTCTCCAATCTGAATAATTGCAGTGCTTTACTTATGCAGATGTTGCCATCACAAATTTTTCAATGCTTTGGAACTAGCATGTTAACTAGTCAGGTGATGCAACACTGCAGTGAATTCTTAGATGAGAACAAGTTTTATTTAACAAGCTATTCAGGTATTTGTACGGTCCTGAAATACTGCCTCCACAGACAAAGCCTATACAACAGAACCTTCTAGCAGGTTGGATACAACCTCATGTCACCACCCTCAGCAGCCAGTCACACATGCTAGGACAGAATATCCAGCCCAGCTTTGCCCTTTGTGCTTAGTAGTGGGATTCAGCTGGTGCTGTATGACAGCTGTCCTTTCATATGCTACTCTCCTGGCTAGAAATTAATACAATTACTGTTTATTAGACAATATATATATCAATGTGATAATATCTATTTAATAAAAAAAACTTCCCAGCAAAAAATAACAACCACCCCCTACCCATTGCCCCAGGCAGACAGCTTTGCTGTCAAGGTAACAAAATGAGAACTAGTATACGGTTTGGCTGGAAACCAGATGGATTCAAAATATTGAGTCCTAAAAACATAAACAGCATAAAAAATCCCACGGTTTACCTTTTTCTCAAGGGAAAGGGGAATATCAACAAGATTCAAGGACTTCCGGTGCGTGTTCAGAACTTTAGTTGGAAGAGACATGGAAACAGCTGGAAATCAAAGCCAATGACAACACTTAAAAGACTTTTGTTGCTGTTGTGCAGAAAAGCAAAACCACAAATATGAAGCAACTGTGCTACGAAAAACAACAGAAATACCTCTGAGAGTCAAGTTAACTTAGGCAACACTTCCAAGATGTTGTGTGTGGAACTCAAGAGACAAGCTCACACTTGAAATTTTTCCTTCCTGAAGACCTGGTCCAAGAGCTTTTGAAAGTAGCACATCAAAGTCTGAGGCACAACATGGTGAACTGACACCTCTTCTGGCAGTCTGTGCTTCGGATGTTCTACAAATGAATGACCTGATCCTGACAAGTATTTCAAATGTTTTTGCAGTAAACATGCTAAAACATGTTTAACATATGGACAAAATGGTCTAATTGAAAAAACGCTGTAATTGAAGTGACAAATGTGAATGCAGGCTCATGCTCTGTTATCTTTATATGACAAATTTAACAGAGTATCACATGATTCTGCAGCATATGAAAGATAGGAGAAAATACTAAAGTTTGAAGATTTATTAATGTCCAGTGAAGTTGAGAGAAGCCCTCTCTTAACCAGGATACTGGATACTACATATCTACATGAAAAACACTGTAGATGTCGGAATCTACTTACAAATTCAGTCAAAGCATTATTTGGGTGAAAGTCCTCCAATCAGTTTAATGCAGCATTATTAGGAATACCGCCTTCCATTGGTACTCCATTTATTCTTATAGGTTAAGAGTATACATGTGCATACTGATGTTTCATGTCATTGAAACACTTAATTTCACCACAACTTCATTGGATTAAGTATATTATTTGTCTGCCTTTGTACAAAGACAAATAATAATAATAATAATAATAATAATGAACTGACTCATGTTCTAAAATTCTATCTGATCAGTTAGTTTCCATAACATTAACTTTGATTCACTGCAGATTATTTATACATACATCATGATATGGGATGCTGTGGGAACTACAGCAACAACTTCAGACTCTCTTCTTAACAGCTACAACACACTTGCGTTACTAACTTTCTCCAAATAATAGAATTTGAAAATAATTGAACTTATCCATCTTAGCACCCATGGCAAATAATAGAGAGAAATACCTGGAATCTCCAAACCCTTTGCCTTGGCCATTATTGACAGTATCTCTTGTGTGGAATGGTTTGCACTGAACACAAGTGGCTGATGAGCAGTCTTTGAAGTTGGAGGCAGATATGACTTCAGTGCTGTACTCTGCAGGATATCATTTATATACTGATCCAGCTCATCCTGGCTTTCTAGTGAGACATACATAAAAGAAAATGAGTATTAAAGGTAAGAAAACCTTAAAAATACCAGTACTTTCTTTTTTCACACATATCACTCTATTCTTGTTTATACAAAAGAGCATGTGAAAACTAAGAATAAGCAAGAGACTTCTAAGCTGAACAAATTGGAAAGAAAAATGTAAATAATTTTTGATAGTTTTTAAACAGTAAAGTTTAGAAACTGTTTTTCCCTTTGAAAGAGATCAAAAGAATTTTTCTTTTTGGTAGACCAAAGATCAGCTCTTGTGCACGAATTTGTCTGTGACTCCTCACACTCTCTACTCCCTCTAGCATCTTCTACACACCTCCCACCTGCTGATTCTCAGACTCAGTTTTACCACAGCAGTTACTGGTCAATGCCACATCGAGGATGTAGGATGAATTCACAAAATCTCCTTCAAACTAAGTCATGCACATACCATCCTTGAGCTGACGTATGAGAGATCCGAATAACTATCAACTGTGCATACATCAGATTTTGTGCTGTAGGTAACCCCAGACTCTATGCTTGAACAGACTCTACGTCTACTCTACAGAATGTGACAGAGGAAAAAAAAAATAAAGGGAAAAAACTATTACCTTTTTCACAGAAATCTGCTGGATAGCCTCCATATTCACTGTCAGGGCTACAACAGCCTCCATGAGAGTCATCAAATAGTTTTATATCACAGTCTGGATCCAGGAAGCTCAGATGCGTATGAAAAGATGTGGTAAGAAATTCTGACAGCTTGCCTATCTTCACCCTGCAAACAGGAAAGTACACCAGAGGGAGTATGGCATATAAGTATGCCAGAGCCAATATACACCATTTTGATACTATTGGCTATGCTCACCGAGCTTTCAACAGCTCCAAATCTACCTTTAGTAACTACGAAGAAGTAAATAACCAGTGTCGAGAAAATAAATGCAAAAAAAAAATAGTTGCAGATCCTGCTGAGTACTGCTCTATCTAGTAACTGCACTTAACTGTGTTATGGTAACGCTCACAACACCCTCTGATTCCTCTCTGCAGGAATGCTCTCCCAACACTCAGCTCCCAGTCTGTAACTATCTGGCATTACTCTGTCTCAACAGTAGAATCATTTTCTTCACGTTAAATTTCAAACTGCTGTTGATCACCCAATGCTCTAATCTATCTAAACCTCTCAAAGAGAGTCTAGATAGATCAGAGCATCGAATAGAGCATTTAGATGCCCCCAGAGAGTCAAAAGAATCTCCCAGATATGTATTATCAGCAAATCTGCTATGGGTACATCCAATTCCTGCATCCGTATCTCCAGTAAAAATGTTGTCAGGACTGTCCATACACTAGAGCCCTGAGGAACACTATTAGAGGCTGGCCACCATCCAGATGCAGCCTTATTTACTACAGCCCTTTGAGCTCTGCCACTCAGCCAGTGTATCACCCAGCACGATGTGAACCTGTTCGTCTTATAGTTAAAGGATACTGAGAGGAACTGTATTAGATGTTGTGCTAAAATCCATAAAAAAAATACCTACTGTCTTCCCTTCATCCACTAGCATGGATAGCACTTCATCTTACCATAGAAGGATACCAAATTAATGAGACAGGACTTTCCTCCTCAATCAGTGATAGCGGGTCTGATGGCTGTTGCTATCCTTTAACTGCTTTTCATTGGCACCTAGGCTAATCTTCTCCATAATTTTTCCAGGTACTGAAGTTAAATTAACAGGTCTATAATTTCCACGGTCTTCTGTCTTCTTACAAATGTACACAATCTTGGTCAGTTTCCAGTCACAAAGGACCTCCCCAGATTCCCATGAACTTTGACAGAGAATTGAGAGGGGTCCTGCTATAATATCTACTAAATCCCTCAGTACTGAGACATGAGTCCCACCAGGCCCTATAGACTTGTAAACATTCAACTCATACAATTAGTTCCTTAAACTTTGATGTCAACAAATGGAAAATCTCTGCTCCCCAAATGACGGTCCTCCAACTTGCAGGGCAGGACAACTTAAGGCCTTCAATTAATATTGAAAATTGAGGCAAAAAAAAAAAAAAAAAAAAAAAAAAAAGACATTAACTGCCTTCACATTTTCACCATCTATTAATGGCAGTCAAAGGTGTTAACTCTCCTCATCTTCCCATTGCATCTAAGGTCTGGCTATCATCTGATTGCCACATAACAATTTAAGCTGAAACTGCTCTCTCTGTAGAGCTCCAGCGCAAGATCTATCACTATCACAAGTTAAAATGTAGTTGTGACTTTGTGTATGATTTAATTATAAAAAAAAAAAAATCACAGAACCATTTAAGGGTTACAGCATTACCTTGCACCACCGAAATAACCATCCTCTAATTTTCGTATGGTGGCAAGAACTGCTGGATGAATGTCAGTACCATCGTCAACTGAAAAAGAACAATGGAAGAGTTTGAATCTTACCAACACATTCTTAAATAACCTCTTCAAACATCAAATTTAAAACAGAGCCTGCAAATGTTATCAATACTGGTTTATTCAAAAAAACCTTGGAACAAAATCAAATCAACTCCAAGCCCTTCCGCTCACGACAAGTTCCAAAAGGACTACTACCAAATTTATTTGGACAGAATCAGTATGGAGATGATGAGAAGATGCAGGGATATTAAGGAGGAATAAGACAAAATGAAGGATTCCCTGTCATCAAAGTTCAGTAGACTTGAAAAAGTTAAATTGCACTTTTGATGTTAAAACTCAGATGTTAAAACAGTCACACCATCTGTCTCCTCTCAAACCTACCCACATCCTACTCCTCCACAACAATTTACTGCACTTGAAATAGAGAAAATCAACTTTACCAAGCATCGTGTGGGTGATGGGAAACGTCACAGTTGGTCTCCCTGTCATCCTCCAACAAGAAGTGAGGTAAGCCAGTTCTATCTTGAGCATCTCCACAATCATCTGATTGTCTAGAGCCAGATAGAAGTGATGCTGGTCAGTAAACTAGAGAATAGAGAAACACAGCATATAAGTGGTTGTCAGTACTCTATAATTTTTTCCATGTCCTCTGTTAAGTCATTCACAAAAGCCACATGAACTATTCTAGACACAGATTATGTGAGTTAACCTAACCAGGCATGTCACTAGGAAAAAAAGAGATTCATGTGTCTGCAGAGTGTATTTTCTTACATTTATAGGCTTACAGTGAAAAAAAATCAAGCCGTACAAACAGAAAGTAGATGATAACTCCCATGAGGGAGAATTTTCTCAGTGATGAATTACAGTAGTCTATTATCTGAAAGACTAAAGTAGCCTAAATGTGGAAAGAAAAACCAACAGCAACAATACAAACAATAAACAGGCTTAAGTGCGTGCTAAGGACCAGGAATTAACAAGTGGATGTCTCTTAGAAACACTCTGAAAGACAAGCAGAAAAGGAACATCTGACAGATGGTAGGGGAAAAAAAAAGATGCATTCTATGTACAGTGGTAAATGGTGGCATTCTCACTACAAAGGAAGGCCAAAAACCACAAGAAGAGACTATTATGACTATATCATCAGAAATGGAAATTTTAAAAAGCTAGAAGAACAATGAAAAGTATGACAAATCAGCCACAATGAATGTTAAAAGCACAGAAGCATTAGTGAGGGGTGGAAGAGGGAAAAGGCTGGAATGTAAAATAAACATCGATTGGTAAGATCCATTATGGACAAGGAGAAAACACCCTGTCAACACATGAGAAGTAACTGGAAAACACAGAACCTGTAGGTCTTTCAATGAAGAGAGGAAGAGGATAGGAAGAGAGGACGAAGATAAGCTGAATCAGTGCCCCTCTTTAATGAGGGATGAAAAGTAGTAAATTATGATCTGTAACACTGCTTTTAAAACAGTGACAGGAGTTCAGCCTGGGTTGGGAGGAAAATGTTAAATATCATGTAAATTCAAGCTGGTGAAGCATAAAGAAACTAATTAGAACAACTTAAGGAAGCAGCCAAAATGATTCCTGAACCACTGGTAGTTAGGTTTAAGAACTCAGAAAGAACAAGTCTAGACATCCAAAGAGAAGCAAATATACTGTCTGTGTTTAGAAAGGAAGGCCAGAGTAATGTAGACCAGACAAGCCCATTACCAAGAGAATTGCAAATGATAAAGCAAGTTGACCAAACAGTCAGATCAAAACCAAACTCAGCAAACCAGTCTAACTTCACTATTTAAGAGCAACAAGACAGCACGCAGAAGGAATTGGCAGACATATCCTGACTTCTGCAAAGCTTGTCACACTAGTAGGATGAAGAAAAGTATCCAAAAAGGCTGAACTGCTTCCACATCTGCTCTCCACTGGTAGTTATTAACCATTTTCTCAGGCTCAGAGGGTATTTAAATAAAAGCCTCTGCCCCGTTCCTAACTCATGTTTTCATTACAGAATTGGATGAAGTACAAATTACAAAACCAGAGAATCTGTGGACATTACTCAACTTCAATAAAGATGAGTTAATTACTAACCTAAGGAAAGTGAAATTAAACAAACTCCACTCCATCAAAAAGAGAAAACGGGGGAGGATGTAATGTCTGACTGAAAAGTACAACAGAAGACTTTATGGAGGTTTTAGTCTAATATGGAATAAGCATGTCCCCGATTTGAAGATAAATGCCATTTTTGAATATATTTATAACAAGATCTAGATAAAGATATGTTTTATTTTGGTTTTGTTTTTAAATAACATCTCTGAGAAACTTTTCCCTAATTTGTAAAAATGGATACTGGTGTGGTGGAACAACACAACACAATAGGCAATCCTCCTGCATACAAAATATCTTACAAAGCCTGCTGCAGTCAATTGACTGGAGGAAGAACAAGAAGGAACATTACTTGCAGAAAAAATATGATTAAATCTGGACATTATGCAGCACTGCAGAAGCCATGTCAGTTGAGCCCACTGAATCTCTTTCGCTGGAATTTGAAGACTATATTAATCAAACATAAGGTCAGCAGGCTGTGAGCATTCTTTATCCTGTTCCAGTTGCACATGGATGGAGTAGATGACCTATTGGCCTTCTAGTAACAACTACTACAATAAGGCTACAAGAAGTGTGTAGTATTTCATTATATGTATGAAAAGAGCCACTAATTCTGGGAGGATCCAAACTTCCAGCTACAATGAAAAGCACACTAAGCAGAAAACAAAGAATGTCCTTTACTCAACATCAGTGACCCTTTCAACAAGGGAAAGATTATGTCTTAGTGTCTTGGGGATTATAGTACTTGGCATACTTAAGTGAATGTACATTTTCCATCTAAGAAATCAGTAGAAAGAAAATGTTAAGTGACCTATTTTCAAATTATTTCATTAGAATGTTGGTTCAGGCAGGGATCAGTAACAAATCTAAGCCAAAAGCCAAAGAAGCTAGATGCTGTATGATGGAAGAAAGATTTATCAGTAGTCTTAATACTCTGATCATCCAAAGCTCTTAAAAAAATAAAAACACAAAGCAAAGTACGTCTGCTTTATCAGCCCTGCTCTATCTAAAATGGAATGATAGCACATGAAAGCAAAGTACTTCCCTAATGATTAGCCATTAAATATACAGGGATTTCCCTGCCAGATTCAGATGCTCACCTGAGGGGTAAAAGCAAATATTTGGTTTCTTATCACGTATAGCTTGGAGGTACCCAGCACTCCAATGTGTCGGTGTGGCCGTCCACTTAATTTCATGTTCTCATTCCGACCTGACAAGAGGAAAAAAATATTATCTAACACTTCCTCTCTGGTTTTCTGCAACAGCCATCTTAGACATGGAGACCTATTTCATTTGTTGCAGCAAGGCAATAGATAGATAAGAGTGGTATGTTTTGTAGCAACCATCAATACAGTAGTCAGGGTACTTCAAAAGCCTGATTAAAAGTTTGGCTTCACTGACCATGATATTAAGTATTCTGAGCACAATCATTGCTCAGCACCCAAAGCTTCACCACCAAAAACTACAAGTATGTCTTCAAAAAGCAGACCATCAACAAGTAACAAACTGCAGTGCTTTCATTACAGAACCTTAAAATTCTTAACTGTGAAAGGCTGAAGAACAAATTTTGATTCCTTTCATGGAGCTAATAAGCCCCACTCTTCTCACTGTGGCTTATAAGCTAGTGTTCTGCATTGCAGCTTTTGCTCCAACATCCAGGAGCTGACCTGAATCCATCTGACAAGGAACACAAGCCCAGCAACTTAATGCCTGAAAAGAAATCCTTGTGAACATTACCAAAGAAGTCACTGTTGAAAACAGTACATCTCTGTGTCAAGTTATCCTACTCACCCCCACTAGTGAAAGAAAGCTATTTCAAACTTCTACAGAATAACTGCAAACATCAGCAAAGCCCTGTAAATGTTAAACTTGTTAGAAGTTCCTTGTAATAAGAAAACAAATTACTTTCCCCAAACCATATATGCAAGCTCCCTTCTTCACATATAAGGCTCAATGTCTAACACTTACTTGAAGGCCCTCTTACCTTCTGTTAAAAAAACAAAAACCACATAACATTGAAAAACAAATAAAAGCATAAGCTATCTTCTTCCACGTTATCCATAAACTACATGACCACAGAAACATGCTCAAGACTGACATAGAAGCATGATACAGCCAGCTTTCCTTGTCCATACTGCAAAGGAATCTACCAATGCTGATCCACTCCATCCCAGTTTTACTTTCCAGTAACAGCAACAGATTTGAGTCATGACTTTTTGGCCTGCTTGAATTTGTAAAAGTAAGTTCAACTAGGAATACAGGCAACAAATTTTCACCAAGACCCCTTTCATTCCAACAAGTATTACCAGAAGAGCCAGTGGTGGCTGAAGGTTTATCAGATTTTCAACTTAACTAGAACAAGTTTGACGTTTTGTGCATTTAGTTAATCAAATTGGCAGGCTCAGAGGGACCACAGGCCTCTAGGGCCACTGCTGATAAACTAGAACTTTATATATAAAGTCCTGGGGCTATAAAAGCCTTAAAGGTGTCTGGATTTGCAGACAGAGAGCTTCTGTGAGCTCCATTTGGCTCAGGATTGGAAGAAACAACAGCAAGAACCTGATAGCCTAATGGTTTTTCTTTTTGGAAGAATAAGATCTCAGTTTTTAAGACCATTGTTCTAATTTTGTTAACCTTCTTCACACAAATGCGGGGTTTTATTTTGTCTTGGTTTGTTTGTTTTTAAATCAAAGAAATTGCGGCAGTGTGCAAGAAATATAAAAATACCCAGTATGGCAATAGATATTTAAATACCTACCTAGCATGGTGTAGAGATTACTTAGGATGCGAGCTGGCTGCACTCTGAGTGGATGGATATCAGCAATGCTCTGAACATTGATTCCATGGTCTTGCAAAAGATTCTTAATTTGATTAGTTTCTGCCAGAACAGTTACTGCATAACAGAAATCAGAAACACTTGTAAGAGCCAAGGTTATTCTTTGTAATTGCCTGCCTTTACTGTCACCTCCCAGCTATTGTGTAGCTGTCTAAAAATGCACAAGGGTTTTACTTCTTTCTTAATTTATGTCTTCATGAGATCTAACAGGACGTCAGAGAGCTTTTGGCTCTCCACTTCCCCATACATATTGTCATTCTGTTCCATTCCAGATTGTATGGTAGCTCAAGTTGGAAGGGATCTCACAGGGTCTCTAATCCAACCTTCTGCTCAAAGCAGTGCTAGTTCGAAGGTTAGATATCATTTCTCTTCAATTTCACACAGTTTGGATTGTGCAGTCACTTTCAGGAGATGGGGCTTGCAAGGGGAAATCCTACTTGAAAATCTTTGTTTTAATACAGCACATCAGTGGTTACAGCTAGGTCAATGGTGAACAAGTATGTTAGGATTACGACAATAAATGTTCCAAAGGCTGTACAATGAAACAGGTAGGAAAAAAAAAGTCCCCAGATTGCCAGATTGGAGGAATTTACAATCCAAGGCCTGATTTTACACTTTTTTTGCCCTTGTGAGCTGGCTTATTGGTTTGGGACTGACAATTCATACTCTCTGCATTATAAATAGCAGTCAAAGAATGCTAAAAATAAGCATGCATTTATGCATCTAAGGGAAATTACACATTTTAGAGTAGCAAAATGTCACCACTATGACAACAACAAAAGATAAACAAGCTTTTGCTCAGCTTGCAATACCACTGAAGGCTCCTCCTGCTAAACGAGCTGATTACTTTTCCAGAATGACACAGGAGCTAGGAAGGCTTTTATGCCCAATTAGTTGGTGTTTGCCCTCAACTTAAGTATGTAGTTCTGGCTGCTCCTGCATTGATGAAAGCAGCAGATGCACCCTGACACAGACAAAAAACAGGTGTAAGTCTGGCTGCCCTGTGCTCTTTAGCTCACTCCTCACCTCTGTGAACACAGAGATCTGCCCCACCCCTTGCTTTCTTGGGTCCTCTGAAAAGAGGCTGCACAACATCCTAACTGAACTGAATGGTTTCCTGTCAGCCCTCCTCTTCCTGCTATTATCCATCACAACCTTCCTTTTCAGTAAGTCCTTTCCAGTCTCTGACCAGTTTTAAAATCATGAGTGTTTTTTTAAAAGATTTGTTAAAGCTGGTCTTTCCTCCTAGAAGAAAAACAGCTTGACAAACAACCACTTTCTCACAGTATCTACAAAGCATCCATGTGCCATGCAAAGATGAGTATCATTTTAAAACACGTCCTTCTTAATTCTCTTGAATAGGAACTTCACATTCACATAATCCAGTTTATTCACAATGTTAAAACTCCCTAACCTTGTACCACAACATCAGGTTTAAATCCAGTGGAAAATCTTCTGTTTAAGGGATCAATTTCACCCGCAGCCAGAAATCCCTAAAAGAGAGAGAGAGAGAAAGGAGACAAACAAAAATGAAGTAAAAGGCTTTTGATGAAGATTTCTACAAGATTTCTTAACCGCTTCTCACATTTTATCAGGAAAGCCAGATTAAAGTCTGGTTTCCCCATCCCATCCGCTAAGTACATTCAATGAAAACTATGTTGTAGTGGCTGTAATATTCTTTGGAACAACAAGAAAATGATTATGACTGATGCAATCTGCATATCCATATTTTCTATTGTAGAGTTGTAGCAAGTAATGCAATGCTACCATGCCAGTGATTTTTCTGCAGTTCCTCAGGGATACTCAGTTATTCACTTCCAAGTCCATAGCTCATACTGGACAATTCTGTAGGCATCTTATGCTGCAGAAAAATGTGCAATCAAGTGCAGCTGAAATTGCAGAATCCTAGCTCTGGAACTGTCAAGTCAGTATGGACTTTGTATTTCTTGAGCATATCTGGCAACTTACTGACCTTGATGAGAAACACACAATTTAGCATAATATACAGATGGTATGTTATCCATAATAACACAAATAAGCTCCTGAAAGCTCAGAGTCACCCCTCCACAGTTTTCATTGGAAAACACACTGACCCCTACCTGACAATCAAATTGTGCTTACAGGCTAAGCCTACTCAAAACAAAATGAAACACAAACTCATCTGCTATACAAGAAATAATTACCTCTGCTAATAAGCAGCTAAGGATGTACAAAGACTGACCCCAAAGATGAGGCAGCTTTCCCACTGGGATACGATCCACTGAGTGAGGATTTTCATACTCCTCATCAACCTGACAACAAAAACATAAAAAACAAGAAACTTATCTTAAAGTTCTGAAGAACAACCAATAACATAGAAGTATTTGTAAAAATACAGTCTATCATCTACCATTTCTAACCTGCTATTATTGACCTCCCTTTCTACTGATTTTACTTCTGAGGCTGCACGCTACCTGGGACAAGAACCATGCTTCCTTTTCATACACCACTCAAACTATTGAAGCTGGAGGTTGAATGAGGATTCTGCACACGAGTATAGCTTTGGTGTCAGGAGCTCCCCTTTCTTCTCGTCATTCCTTTGCTGCCTTCCCTTTGGGAAGCTTGTAGGGAATTGTGTCAGCTTTCCAGCTCCTTGCAAGATGATTCTTGAACTTCACTGCTGCCTACCTAGCTTTCTGAAGACGCTCATGGAAGTGCTTTCCAAAAACAAAGCCTATTCTACTGTTCTTATTTTAGTAAGAATGGTCTGTGGAAAAATAAGGAGTAGAATCTCTCAATTTTGCCAAACAGAAAACCAAAACCCCTGACTTGATCTTGCAGTATACAGATCTATTGAGGGAGGAGCACACAACCTTCTAGATAACATCTTTATCAGAGCCATTTTAGAATTTACAAACGGAAGGCAAAAATTACACTATTTATTTGGCATATTCTTCCAATCATAAATGTATCAGAATTTTAAAAAAGGCTCTGTACTGTTACACACTTGCTCCCAACAGAAAGGTAACTCAGAGCTTCAGTCTCAGACCTGTGAGAAAGACATCAGCTTTTGATACTCCCTCCCTAAACTCAGATCAGTCCAGAAGGCTCCACACCCCCATTGGTTGCTGAGAAATCTGGAGTGGGAGAAGTCAGCAGGGAGAGATATAAAAGCAGGTAGCATGGAAGGAGATATAATGTTATCTGAATTTCTCTGTCACAATGAGAGAAACAGGTTAAACAGCGACAGAAAAGATGGGAAAAACAAACAAAAACAAAAACAACAGAAAAAGAAACACACTTAAAATCTAACATAAATCCCCATTCATTTGAAACCTGTTTCCATTTTAAATACAAGCTCTGAAAAAGAGCAAGCACAAACCACTGGTGAAATAAACAGGCAGAACAGCCTATGCTTTACTTCTTCTCTGAAATTCAATTTCTAAATTTCAGAAAAACTTCTTAAATATACCTTCTTATAAAGTCTTAGTAATTTTAAACCTGCTCCAGAACTTCCATAGACTCTTGGATTTCTATCTCCAGGATTTGATCATTTAGAAGCCTAAAGTTACCATTTCTCAGTGGGAACCATGAGAGGTTTATCAGCAATTAATAATGTGCTGTGAATTGCCTTTTTTTTTTTTTTTTTTGGTATTACTGACTTAGATTTATGAGCTATAGGAAAGTGGTACACTGATCTTCATATCTATACTTCACATACTGAAGGGGATGCTGCATTTTCACAATACCTTTTCTGAAGGGACTGCATACAGTTCAGGCATTAGAACTATTCCATTCTTTTCTCTGATGAGTATTCCTTCCAAAGCCTCTCTGTACTCTTCTACCTGGAAATATTTATAAAAGAAAATTGACAATACACTCAGCAAAACAGAAACAATAAAGTTATAATTTTACTACTTCTCTGTTGAAAATTCATAAAAAGTAAACAATAAGGGGGAGGGGGGAAAGTGGATCATAGCTTGCTGATGGAAGAAGAGGCTTCAAATTGTCAAACACTGTTCCAAGATCTCAGTATTATCATTCTCCAAAGCATAAGTACACATCTTTAATCAGAAACAAACCAAAGCATAAAAAAATATTGCAATCAAGAAGTCACTAGAAATCCTGCATAAAATTTGATCATGAAAATGAAGTGACACAGAAGATGTCAGCACTAGCAATATCCATTAGAAGTGTATGGTTTAAGTACTGTTAGCTTTCTACCAAGCACATTTGTGTATGATATTCTGAATCCAACTTTGCAGAACTGGGAATTCAGTTTCTCTTAAAAATTTGCCCTAAGGAAAGCTTTAAATAGATGTAAAGCAAATAAAATACCTAAGTTAAACGAACATAAAATCCTCTTGTTCTCGTATCGCTAAACAACATATTATTCTAGAACTGTAGAATGATTAAGGTTGTTAAAGACCAAGATCACCCAGTTCAACCACCAACCCATCCCGCCCACACCCACTGTGTCTCTCAGTGCCACATGTACACAGTTTTTGAACACCTCCAACAACAGTGACTCCACCACCTCTCTGGGCAGACAATTCCTACGCCTGAGCAATTCTGTCCTGGTAGGAAGAGCAAGCAGAGTAAGACAACCATTGTAGAGTTAGCCACAGTAATCACCAGGACATATAAATGGTCTAAAATTCAACAATTTCCTTTTTTTTTTATCACATTTCTTATTTTGCCCATTTCTTCACACTCCCATTCTAAGTTTTAACTCACAGGGAAGCTGTTTCCTAGCACTACCAGCACCTGGCTCTGAAATTCTATTCCTGCCTATACCTTTCTGAGGAATAATCTCTAGCCTAATGCACGAGCTAAAGTACCCACATATTCATGTCATGGTACACTAGTATTGTCAGTATCCTATCCTTATCCACTCTTGTTGAGTGATCAGGGTGCTTATTTTCCAAATCATTGCTGCTACTGCAATTA
The DNA here is from genome assembly GCF_023343835.1 of Lagopus muta. Classification (NCBI taxonomy): domain Eukaryota; kingdom Metazoa; phylum Chordata; class Aves; order Galliformes; family Phasianidae; genus Lagopus; species Lagopus muta. Next base: position 119,181,761 of record NC_064433.1, on the reverse strand, counting down.
GGCTTATGAAGCAGTAACTGTGGAAAACTGGACACCACCAGAGTGTCACGAGCAACTATGTATAAAGTGTGGGAACTGGGACCAATTGTCCGTTCTGAGCACATCCTACCACGGGCCATATGTACACAGTAAAAGCAATCAGGTACATAATGTCCCAGACCACCTAACTAAATTCTAAAGACTGCTTTTGAAAAAATAGTTTTATCAATGTGACTGAAGTTTCAGTAAACTCTGATTTTTCTCCTTATGAAACGTTACTTTTCTCTCCACCAGACTATTTCTACTGTGTTCAGCAAAGCAACCCATATTTTTAACATTAATAAATACTTCACTGTATTTTCATCTGTTATAGAAAGGTATTTTTGGTCTGAAATTCCTTGTTTTGTTTCTGATGGCATTTTATTTTTAAGAGGTTTTATTTAGTAATCATAGTCCCTCTGCATACTGGGCAACTTTAAATCACATGTATTTGGTACTTCCTTCAAGCTGTAGAGCTCTTGATCTGAATACATTTAGTCCTCATTACTTGCTGCTCTTTTAATTTACCACTGTTCTCCAGGAACCACTACAACCTTTGAAAGGTTACAGTCAATCTAGCTCCCCTGATCATTCAATGCTCGACACAGCAAAGGCATGAATTACATAAAGGAATCATCAATTAACCTACAAAATCAGTTAAAATGAAACGGCTCCTGATAAGGGTCCTGATAAGGGTCTAACCCATCCCAAACCTCCCTAAATGTACCAAAAGACTGAATGTCTATTAACGTTGTGACTGAAGACTATTACTAATAGTCACTAACGTAGTGACTGAAGACTATTACCGTTGTTCTCAGCAGCCAAGCCACAGAGATCAGGGAAGACAGAAGCTAGACTCATCTCACAATAATTTGGTGAGACATTATGGTTGGTGATAAAACAGAACCAGACAAATACGCCATGTCCAGATCAGCTCAAACCCTCCAGCCAACAGAGCCACTCAATCTGACAGAGAAAGGGAACCCTTCCCTGTATCAGCATGGACAACACTGCAGCTTTTCTCGTGACATGAACCTCCCAGTAAGGCCGGAGTGGTTGGAGACTGCTTCCAACCTGTTGCATGAAACTCCACTGAGTTTCACAGGAACTCAGTGATTTCCAGTACTGTCTGATGCCAAAAGAGCATCAACATTGCAAGACATTCAAATAATAATACCTGTTACACTCCAGCCTGACTTGCATGTGGAAACAAATGCTCCATCCACATTCTCACCCAGCTGCTGTTATCTGTCAAACGTAATTCATCCACACAAATACACAATTTATATGTATGCAAATAGCAAAGGGTTCTGCCAATAAAAAAAAAAGGGTCATGCGGACTTTTAAAGGTGGTAACTGATAACTAAAATAAACAGAGAAAAGCTATAATGGGGTGTTAACAGCTTTGCACTTCCATTCTAAGCAGTTTCTTCTCTCCTCACCTGAATTTTGTCCTCATTAAATACTCCATCAATTAAGAAGTACGTCCAGAACACCGGCCACTCACATTCAATATTCTCAAACAGCTTGAGCTCAGCAGGATCATAGTGCAATCTGCTTGGATCCTGGAAATTCAATCATGTTCTTTTAGTCACAGTGCTAAATTAGTCACTCAAACACAATACACAATGAAAGCCTATTTTATACAAATAATTAAAACCGAGCAAGCAATAAAAATACAGCAGAAAGTTTCCACATAGTCTCTTGATTTCTTTTTTCGCATTCATTCCCAAACTTGTTTAATTGGTCTCCAGACAAACCAGCCCTTCTCAGACTCAGAATCTAGGTGTCAGCCAAATAATCATGCTTCTGCCCTACTTCATAATACCCTGGAGCATCTCAAAGGCAATTCTTTTCCTTAGGTGCTGTAAGCACGTCTAAGGGTTAATACCTTGCAGAATCATGAATTAATTTATCTCATTAATAACTGATGGTCTTTAAACCACTAGCCACCTTCAGACATGAGTCATTCCCAAGATTTACTTGGTTTACTACCAAATATCTTAATAGCGATACTGAATTTTGCCCTTGATGCAAACAAGCCAAAATAATGCCCAAAAGAGAGAGCATTCTTCCTAAGATCTACTGAAAATATACATCAGAAGTACCTCTCTGGGTGTCTTGTAGCCATCTCGGAGAAAGCGACAGCAGCCATAGCGGCCCTATAAAAACAGACAAAATTACAGAAAACATACTGTTTTTCCTGATAGACTGATACCAACATCTAAGTTGTGAGTTTCCAGTGCTACTTTGGGATTTTCCTCCCTCTGTTCCATGCATGGACCCACCAAGTCTGTCAATCCTAGATTAATTAGGATTTTCAATTAAGAAAAAAGGTGCTACTTCTCCTTCCTTCTGAAAAATAAAACAAAATAAAGTAAAGGAAATCCTTACCTGCAATTTGGATATGATTTCACTCTTGGTTATATTAACAAGGTTTATATCCTCCACTGCAAAAGCTGGGTATGAAATTATGGAGAGAAGGCCAGCATCTATTTCCTTTGACGTGGATGCCCTTGGCAACATGGAGTATAGTATAGACTGAGCAAAACACAGAAGAGAGGGATATGAAATAATTTACTTTGTTCAAAAGGCTATGTAACGTGCAAAACAGAATGCACAATTTGCAAATGGAGAGAATTCACTGCATAACTGTTTTAACTGAGTTAACATAGGAATGTTTCAAACCAGCTCCATGTGATTTACTATAAACAGGATGAACAGCACAGTTTGAAGTCACCCTTATTAAGTTTACCATTCAGTTAACCAGCATTTCAATTAAGAACAGAATGGAAAAGGAGATGGATTTTCTTCAAGCACTAGAAACAGAAGACTGCTTTTACCTGACAATGTTCTACTTCATCGGGAAGAACATGAATCACTGATTTATGCCCTCCATGAGCTCCAAAAAGATCTAATTCGTCAATTGCTTCCAAAGCAGCCTTCAAAACAAAAACACCCACACACAAAAATACCATTAGATATCTTTTAAGCCAAGTACAACCCAGCCATCTGACATCTCCTCTGAAGGTTATTAGGCAAGACAGAAGTTTGCTCCACAGATATTGTTTCCAACTTCAATGGGAAGCATGTCAATACTTCTGGAAAAGTAAACAATATTTTTGCATTTCCATTCGTAGGATCCAGGACTGATGTGCTGATGACTGTTCTTACAATTAAAACCTAACGCAAAGCAACAGGAAACAGTGCTTCTGCTGTATAATACCTAAATAATACTTATCCATAAATGCTTCTCCTATTCCACGTTCCAAAATAACCCCCCTCCACTTCAGTGGCAATTTGTGGCTCCTAGTTGCAGGGCTATTCAAAGAGGAAGGCTTGCTCAACATGCTCTGGGAATCAGCCTCTGCTAGTGCAGGGAAGAGCATGTTGCCATCCACCTCTCTTTCTGATATTATCGCTTCCCTAGGGAAAGAGAGATAAAATGTCTGCTCTCTGCATGCCTAATGGCCAACCAGCCATTAGGTTGTAGAGACACATCATGCCTGTCTTAATAGGTGAATCAGTACATCTCCTATATCTCAGCTATAATGTGTATGTATATGCCTTAGGAAGATATTAACAACCCACCCATTCATCTCTGTGCACCCCTACGTTAACCTGGAAGTGTCCTGGCTTTGCTGATGTGGGGTTTGCTGTGCCACATAGGGTATGGATCCGGAAAAGAGCAAGGAGCTTTCCTTTTAAAATCCTGTTCACTGTATCTACCACGTTCGTGCCTCAATGATTCTGCTGCACATTTTGCAGTCCCAGAACAACTGTACTAAGGTCCTTCAAAGTAAACTATTATCACAAGGATTTTATGTTGAATACTCAAAAATTCTTAATACAATTAGTTAACTGTTGCCAAGAAGGCTATGCAAAGGAAGCTGCTGGGTTCACTAGAGCTATTCAGAGTGAGGGAACAGCCACAAAAGAGGAGTCAGAAAGACATGCTCACTTTGGCCATCCCTACGGAGCTTGCGTTCAGTTCTGGGATGCCTTGGTTTGTCTTATCACCACGTTCCCAAATTCCATAATCCTGCAAGAATAACAACAGTAAGAAAAAAACTGGTATGGTTACATATACAACCAGTATTTCCCTACCTCGCCTCCACACGCACAGGCTACCAGAAAACCAGAACCTCATAGGAAACTTGTTTATCAGCCTTAAAAATAAAATAACAAGTGACTTCCAAAGAGCTCCTCTGCACGTTTAAAAAGCAGAACATAAAAATACATCCCAGCAGGATCACATCTGCAGTCATAAATCACTTTCTCCATAAAACACACAAAGACCTCCAAACTGCATGCTTCTCCCCGTGCCTCTGCAACTCATCACTTTCCAAAAAAGAGTTTGATAACACTCTGCTCTTTTCGGAAAGGCTCATGAGACATCAGAAATTGTTATTAATTACTACTGTGATGATAGAATCACTATACTTCATCCAGAAAACAGCAAATTCCCCTACAGCTGTCCCACCACCTCCAGAAATGTTGCTCACAATGTAATGACAAATTCCGACATCCTCTGATGGAAAAACAGGATTGTATTTTCAGTCACCATCAAGAAATAATTTTCAACCCACATCTAAGCTGGGTTCAGATGTCTTACACATAAATAACTACTTACAGCAACTTTGTAGGCAGCTTCTATGTAAAAAACAAGATTCTGAATAAAGGTAACTTCATCAAGGGTGAAAATGATACGTAACCCTAAAAACAAGAGAAGAAGAAAGAAAATATGCTGTATTAGAACTATTTCCTCTTCAAAAAATTTCAAGCGTTTGTATATTTGTTACCAACTACCAACTACTATTCACAGAAATCAGTGAAAGACTCAAGTTGATTTCAAAGGGAGTGGCAACAAGCCTCAACATTTGCTGCCCATGAACTACTTCAAATGCCACCAATACACATCACCTGTTTCAAAAATACGCCCTCAGTGGAAACACGGCATTCACACACCATGGCTACAGAACAGGGAGAGCTGAACCACGTCCAGCTCCTGAGAACCGGGGGGCCCAGCTCCAGCAGCAGCTGCACCATCTGCTTCATGCTCTGCCAGGAGACCACCAGGAGAAGAGACTTATTCTCACAGAGGAAGAGCATGGTTGCTATGAGCAGAAAGCCAAGCAATGCCCGCAAGAAGAGGAACACAGACAGGACAGTGGCACCCAGCTTGGTGTAGTCACTCTGAATAAACCCGCTGGTCCATCAGACGCACTCGTCTTTGACATGGTTCTGAATAGCTCTGAATAGAATTTGTACACCAACAAACTCTAAGAGAATGGACTTCCTAGGCAGTTACTGTAAGTGTGAAATCCTAACTAACAAACATCTCTTTCCGTAGAAATACTATTTTCTGTGCAATAACTACACAAAGATCTTTGAAGCTAGTGATGTTTTTTTTCCTCCTCTTCAATTGAAAGTTGTAAAACATGAAGACTGTAACAACAAGATAGTCAAGGCTAAAATATCTTCTGCTTACCTGATGCAGTCATCTGTGCCAAGAAGAGCAAGTAAAGAGAAGTGGCATCAACTTGCAGATGTCCCCACTGATCATCTCCAACCACTGTGGCACAAGTAGCAGAGTTGTACTTGGCGTGCAGGCAGTCCTTGGTACTCTGTGTGCGTTTGAACTTCTCCACCTTATCTACCTGAAAAGCACCACAGATTTCAAATGTGAAACACTTCAGAAGAAATTCTCCAAACAATTTCACAACATGTTGTCTTAGATAGGGAGAAACTTGAGGTCCTAAATTTTGTTACCTCACATCAGCGTGTTTTGATTGATCATAGTGCATGAACTTTAGACTCTGCCTAAATCCACATCTCTTTGGGAAAGAGTAAGCTTAAATTACCTTGCTGAGTTCAGATCTTAGTAACAGCTATGCACCTTTGAGCAAATCAGTTTGCAAAGGCAACACTGTGATTTGCTGCAAACCTGATTTTAAAAAGGTACAAGCATGACCAGAGTTTGGCTTAGGCTAACAGCAGTGTATGTGCTGAATTGTACCATGCATACATACCTGTCTCATCATGCACTGTAAGAGACCTCGCATCAGCTTCACAACGTTCTGCAGGAATAAAGCAGACCAGTGACACTCCTGTACTACCAGCCCTATCAGCTGTTAAAAACAACATGCAAAAGTCACAGGTTCACATCCCATGTTAATGTCCTCCCAAAGGCAAAAAAAATGTATTAATCTGAAATGTTTTAAATGCCCTTTAAAAAAAAAAATAATTGATTTTTGTTCTCATGCTTCTATTTGGGAGAACTGATCTTTTCCCAAAGGCCCTCTCCAGCATGCAGAGTAACCTGTGTTCTTTCTATCTGGCTAAGGAAGTAAGAAGAATGTTACCCACTGTAAGAATAATGATAGTTAGACTGACAGATCCAGGCAACACTGGTAAGTAACTACAAGACCCAGACACAGCCGGAAAACCTGTGGAGTCTCTTCATCTCTTTATACAGCAAGTGGGTGAGTAATGTGAAGAGACCTCAGTGTGTATTAAGAGAAGCACAGAATAAGCATTAAGACAAGATTTCATCTTAAATTCCGGAAAATTATTAAGGCTTAAAAATACAATCATGCTTTGCCTTTTTTGGTTCTGACCAAACATGTCTATACACCACATATGATTTCCGTGAGACTACACATGTTCACATTTCAAAGACAGCTGCTTTAAAGGGCATGTTTCTCCTTAAGGGGAAAAATGATAAACTGCCATCCTACGATACAAGCAACCTAGGTTTGAATTTCTGCCCACAGCACACCTCATGAAGGATCTCACAGTTTAATCAGGGAGGCTTCTAAACGAGGCCATAAAATCTCTTAGAAGCAGAGTTTACAATAATGTGCTAAACAATGGGAGTTTTACTCCTACCAGTTTACTTTCAGTATATATATGGAGATGTTAGCCTCTCTGTTGCTCAGCTCTCCAAATCTCCTGGGGGGCTGCTAGGAACACAGACCATTCTGTGTTACATAAACACTGCTGTCACAAGAACAAAACATGTATTCCATGCTGGGAAAACAGTGCCACATCCTCGACATAACAGAAATGCAAGCACACCAAAACCATGACCATATGGAAAAAAAGGCAAAACATAGCATAGTTGTTTTGCACTGAATTTTAACATACCTGCTCAAGCTCATAGGCTTTGGCCTTGTCCTCATCCCGGTCTGCGTTCTTTCTGTAGGCCATGCCAAGCCCCCACACTGCAAGGATGCTATAGACATTGTCCCGTACCCACGCATCCTTATGGTCCGTACCAGCTGAAAGCAGCCCTGTAACTGGGTTCTGAACATGGCAGAAAAGGTAAAGAACAAACATTATTACCTGAAGTCCCATCTATTACGATAAACCACTTCTTTCCATATCAAAACATGTTGGAGGAGGGAGAAAGAAAGGATTTGGGGTTTTCATACTGGCTGCAGAATACAGCTTCTCACAGTTTTGCAACAGAGATGCCCAGTCCTTTCCTGAACTCACACATGCGAAATGCAAAATTTAGTTATTTGAGCACTTCAGGACACAAAGCTTATAGAATCCATCAGGGCACACTCACCCACACAGGCTGATGAGCTACGCCACTCGGTGACAGCCGAAGCACAATGAAGAAACACAAATCTAAACTGTGTGTATTTGGAAGGAAAACAGGGTAACGAATTAACATCTGAAACTGAGCTGGGATCTGCCCTTGTCTGTGTGACCATGCTGTGGTATGGTCTTGAAGAAGTAAAAAAGAATTGCTTCTCTTCTAGGAAGTGGGCAAAGTGTTTCTGTCTCACTTGGTTTATGGAAGCTAAAGCATGAATGCATGCAAAGCCTTTTTATGTTCCAATGCAGAGAATGGCAAATTCTGGTAGCGTTCAGTAGCAACACCGTTTGAGAACCAGAATATTGCATAGTCTCCTGCGTCTCAAACACTTCACAACATTTTTCACTTAATCATTAATTCCCTTTGCCTCGTTGCCATTAACTTTTACGCTTGTTTCTCAGCTGTGTGTTCACACAGAGCAACTGTTACGAATGCCAGATCAATTGCTGTGGCAGGGACACCTGACCCCTGCCCTGTCAGACACACCTTTATCAAACGCAATGTTCCCAAACACACTTCACGTTCTCCAAGCCACGTCTCAGAGAACATGAGCTCTGTCAGAGCACAGCAGCTTAATCTGCATGCTGCTGGATGCCGGGCACAAGGTCACCTCCACACACCAGAGCTGTACAGCCCTGTCTCGGCAGCACCTCTGCCGCCTGCTGCTCTTCTTTCTGGCTGCTCACAGGACGTGAGTGGCTCAGTTCAGGCCCAGCTCCCCAGCAGCTGCTGAAGGAGCCCAAGGTCATCCCGCAGGGCCAGGAGAGCAGTACAGGGCAGCTCCCACAGCCCACCACGGTGAGAGCCCAGCCATGCTGTCTCATACTGCTCACACCAGATCCTTGCTTTTTGTTGCTGGTAGGTTTTCAGTAGTTCACCTAATGATAACAGTTCTCAGGTGTCCGGAGCTTCTGCCCACAGAAGCAGCTGATAGCATAAATCTTAGTGAGTTGATGGTATAAATCTTATTGACCTGTTGGGCTCTGGGTGCTCACCTCTTTAGTTAGTCATAGAATCATAGAATCCTTAGAGTTGGAAGGAACCTTTAAAGGCCATCTAGTCCAACTCCCCTGCAATGAACAGGGACACCACAGCTACATCTGGTTGCCCAGGGCCTGATCCAGCCTCGCCTTGAAAGTCTCCAGGGACAGGGCATCAACCATATCTATGGGCAACCAGAGATGCCTAACCCCCTCACTGTTAAAGATTTTTTCCTAACATCTAAAGACGTTTCACTTATGATTGCTTTGCAATTTCTTCTAAGTTACTGCAGTGAGGTGCATTTGGGACTAGATTCACACAAGAAGCCCCAGTGCCCTTCACTCTGCGCAGGGAACCACTTTTAAAGAAGCACAACACCGTGCATGCCCCCCACCCTCAGCACACACACCTGAAGCAGGCGCATCGAGCAGAACGCACGGCGCTGCGCAGGCTGCACGAGCCAAGGCACGGGGAGCCGGTGACAGCTTCTCCCCAGCAGCGCCGACGCCTGCACTCAGCGCTCAGAACGCGGGCAGCCCTTAGTGCTGCAGGTGCGGGCCCGGCTGCCGCAGCCCGGGAAGGGCGGACAGCCGCCTCCACCCGCTCGCCCCGACCCAGGCGCCAAACCCGCCTCCGAGCCCCAGCCGCTACACCGGCGACGCTGCCCTCACCTGGTGGCAGAGGATGGTCCGCTGCACCAGGCGGGCGTAGCCGTCCAGGCGCACTCCCGAATTACTGCGGCTCCTCATCGCCTCGTCTCACCGCCCGGCCGCGATGGGCGGGCCGGCAGCCGGAGATGGCGGCGGCCGTTTCTCTGCGTGCGCGGCGGGCGGCGCGCCAGCCCTCCCAGCCCGCGGCCCTTCCCCCTGCCGGCGGCCGGGCGGGGCCCTACGCCGCTTCCCCTCAGCGCCCGCGGCCCTACGGCGATACCCGGCGGAGCCGAGCGGTCTCGGCGGCACGGCGGCGGCTGGGCGGGGCGGAGCAGGGAGTGGTGCCACTTTTCTCCCAGATAAAGGGTTGCTATGGCTACGCTGCTGGCAGGGCACAAAAGTCCGAGTACCGAAGGGATACGTATTCTGTAGAGCATAATACAGCTTAGAGTTGCAAAGCTTTCTATGAAGTACCAGGAACTGGAAGCGAAACAACCACAGAGTTGTATAAAGCACAATATGACTACTTATTTAATGACTTTTTTGTGTGTGTGTTTGTATTTATGACCTAAGAAGGCGGTTGAGCTAACCCAAATTTGCTTAGGCAGCTGCTCGGTCCCCACGCCCCCTGGTGTGCAAATGGTTTTTCAACGCCTTTATTGATGGTATTCACTGGGCTGCACCAACAGGCTGCCGGGAGTGTGAAACTTTACTACAGTATGTGTATGGCCAAGTAAGGTGCAATTCCCATGCCTAGGAATAAATCAAATAAGAATGATTAAAATAATCCTAGTATAAATTGAGGTGCAAAAATAGAAACAAATGAAGAGTCCAAGCTGTAACTGTAGAATATACTTTTTAGTACAGAATTGCTGAAGCCAAATTCAGCCATGGCCTGGAGGAGGCTCAGGGGAGACCTTATCACTCTCTACAAATGCCTGAAAGGAGGTTGTGGTGAGGTGGGGGTTGGCCTCTTCTCCCAGGTAACAGCAACAGGACAAGAGGGAATGGCCTCAAATTGTGCCAGGGGCAGTTCAGGTTTGGATATTAATACAGATTTCTTCTCAGAAGGAGTGGTGAGGCAGTGGCACAGGCTGCCCAGGGAGGTGGTAGAGTCACCATCCCTGGAGGTGTTCAAGAACTGTTTCGATGTGGCACTGAGGGACGTGGTTAATGGGTATAATGGGGACAGGTTGATGGTTGGACCTGATCTTAGAGGTCTTTTCCCACCTTAATGATTCTATGATTCTTTTACTCATGGCATTCTTATGGAAGAGTTTCAGCAGACTGGAGGAACAAGCACTGACTGGGCAGACTTACATCCGACCGCTTATATCAGACTCATATCTCTGCGAAAGACAGATCTGCTTGAGCCATGAAAGGTGAAATATGATATGGACACAAAAAAGCAAGGGCCATGCCAGCACTTTCCTCATGAGGTGACATACTCCGGCTCACATCATTTCAAGAACTGTAACACAATCCAGTAAAAGGACACATTTAGCTAAAAGACAAAATTTATGTATTTTGTGTTTACTTGCTGTAAATTTATTGTTGTTTTTTTTTTTTACAGTTGAAAATATAAATACACAAACATTAAATAAATTTACAAGAAACAGTGCAAAGGCAATTCGCCAACAGTTAAAGCATTCACATAAAAGCACTCTAGCTACTAGCATTCCAGTACTTTCTTTTATTAACATGCAGTTAAAACCTTGTGGATAAACACAACAAATGCTTTGAATTCTCACTTTAAAGGCATATTCTGCATAGTCTCAGGCATAGGTGACCAAAAGAATCCAGGCACTGCATTTAGAACCTCACGAGTGTTTAGTAATTTGGTTCAACAACCACGCCAGAGCCCCAGAAAGGTGTTCCACCGATGTACTTTGTTGAGAAGTGTTTCCAGAGATCCTTACTGAGTCCTCTGGGAAAGCAGAACTCTTTCTCCCACCCAGTGTGCACCTGCCTCAGAAAGCCCCTTTCCAAGGGTTGGCACTCTGCAGTGCGGCACTGGCTTTTGCTCTGGCACTATCCAACCTTTCCACAAGAACCCACGGAGCAAAAGAAAGTCACAACTGCACACTTGTCTAAGAAGTAGGCACAACCTGTGCTCACACTGTTCAGAAATCTTCACAGTGTTGTATGGGCTCTATTTTCTTCCGACTGTTGCGTATGAGGAGCCAAAAATCCACCTTTTTCAGAGAAATATCACAGAGGAAATTAGACGATGATTCAGGAAGTAACTGAGGTGGGGCCTCAGAATTTGGTTTGCCAAAGAAGGACCAAAATGCAAGCAGAAATAGATTGTAACTGCTCAAGAGCTGCCCCTTAAAAACAGCCACACAACAAAACAAACAATTTAGTAGGCTACTAAATATAACAGCATTATTTTCTGTATTCTTTTTATTCAAAAAAAGTAACCCTTTTTTTTTCTTTTTAAAATCACTGTCGATGAGAAATGGCAGTGTGTTTAATACTTGGAACTCAAGATAAAATATTGAACCTGGTGAAATCAATGGCAAAAGCTCCCACCAACTTAGTCCAGCTACTAAGATAACTTAGCTACATTTAATAACTTACAGGTGACTTTATTCATCACTCCCTCATTCTTAGTGCTCTACTTTAATGACACCCAGTTTCTCTACCTCTCTGTGTTGCAGTGAAAGAGGACACTAAGGATTAAAAAATAATGGTGTTCACATACACAGTTCTGTCTCTGGCAAACCACAGTAAGTGGTTTCACTAACTGAACACATTAACTTCTGTATCATTCTGTTAATTATTTCAATTAAAGACAAATGCGAAGTACAATAAAAGTTAAAACAAAATATCAATTATTTTTCTATACAAAAGAATATTTAAATTTATATTACAAGAAATAAATATAAAACTACCACTAAGATATTTAAAGGCTGGCATTCTCCTCCTTATGTACAGCACTAACCTGCAACTCTAACATACAAAAAGTTGAAGACAGTATAGCTAACATTTTTGAAGTTAACACACAAGTTGTAATTTCCTACATTTATACAATACTACTATGCATTATATCCAGATACTTAATTGTACTAAAAAAAAAACTAAACAAAACTTTAAGCGTAAAAATCCTCAAATATCTCTAATGAAGAATCAAAATAGAAACGTGCCAGCTGTAATTCGACATCCGAAATACCTTGTCGGAACAGGAGCTTCCTCCCCATTTTTTTTTCCAATTAACAATTGTCGTTGTCAAGCCATTGCATGGCTGCCTGGAAGTTTCAAGACAATATATTAAATAAAATCAGTCTTTGGTCTTCTCACATTATGTAAAACTGTTGAAGTAAATCTCTACTTCATACTGTAAAACAGTGTTCCGTTCAAAAGGAAATCACATTTTCTCAGCAGAAGGTAAGCTTCCCCTCTTTGAAGTCCTTCTAAGTGAGATACGGCTATTTTGGCTGCCAGTGTCATCCTTTTCTTGAAATACAAGTTGTTTGCCTGAAAAGTCCTGAAGACACACATCACCATTCTGCACGCTGAAAGAAACACCATTCTTCTCACCGGAAAGATGGCCTGTAGAAACAAATAGTTGTCCCTTCTCAGAGAAGGTCAGAATCAGAAGATACAGTACTTTCCCAGTGAGTATAGGGAGCTCATGGTATCTCATTTTACCTCTGCAATAATTTCAAGATGAGGATTTCTCTGTACGCATTCTGTATATATTTACTCTACGCGAGACAAGTAAAAGATCTGAGAGACCTTAATACACTGTACACACAAAAAGATTTCACATTTTCAACCAGGAAGGTCACAATTCTAAGAATGCAGACTAAGACTTGGAATCAGTGTCACTAGGTAAGATGCAAAATACTTCTAACTCCAGTTTTGCATTAACTATAGTTAAGTTCAAGTTTCTCAGTTTTGCCATGGATATGAAATAAACTTGGAATAAACATGGCAGGTTTTGTGGTTTTTTTCTCTTTAAAATGCATTTAACTTGCAGTATTTATTTCTGGAGAACGATCAGAATGTGGCCTTGGTCCAAATACTTTTGCAAGCCATATTTAGATTGAAAAATCTTAAACATTTCTGTGTCCCTACAGTGAACATATGTAATACCACTCCCAAATGAAGCCTCTTAACAGACTGGAACACCAGCTCCACAAATGCTCAATTCACTGGATAGAATTTCCTATATCTATACACCACACTCTAGATATTTTTTCTTAGAAGTAGGATTCTTTATTATAAATATTTGCACAAATGCTTTCAGTTGGTCTTTCTTCTTTTTCTTTTTCCTTTTTCTGTTCTTTTTCCTTCTCAGAGAGTAGGTAAGTTTAAGAGATGTGCCACCATCCTGATATCACATCTATCATGAGATGGAATAAAATATCAAGATGGGAAAACCCAAACTGGAACTAGTATTTCTTCTGGGAAAGAAACATGAAAATTGAGTTCACAAACACAAATGCAATACATTTGAATTAATCTGTTTTAAATAACAGAATTAATCAAAACACACATTTAATAGTGTTATTTGTGTTACTGTTTGTATCACTTCACAAGCCAACATGGCCATGACTGGCTACTGTTAAATTTACTGAGAAGACAACAGTCAGTGCAGAATCTAATTTCCATTTATGGTTTGGGGAAGAGAAAAACACTGGTGAGAAACATCAAGGCAGTGAAAGATGAGCTGACTACAGGAACCAAAAATCTGATCTTCCCTGGTACATCTGACAAGAAAGGCGCTTACAGCAGCTTTTGGTAAATAACAGGCTTACTGATGAATATTACCTACTATCTGATATGTAAATCAACAGACCCCACTAAGTATAATATGGATATTTTAAACCTTTGTGTACCATCTCCTAAACCAGATGCGATATTATTTGTGAGGAAATCTGAAATATTTTGACCTTATATTATTATTGAACCTATATTATATTATTAATATGAATAATCATTCCTAGAATCATGGAATAGCTTGTGTTGGAACGGGCCCAGTGATCAAGTTGCAATCCCCCTGCCACACACAGAGCCACCAATCTCCAGATCTGATGGTACTAGAGCAGGTTGCCCAGGGCTGCATCCAACAAGGTCTTGAACACCTCCAGGAATGGGGCATCGACAGCCTCTCTGGGCAGCCTATTTCAGCACCTCACCACTCTCTCTGTAAAGAACTTGCCCCTGACATCCAAAAACTGGTCAGCAATTTACTATGTTAGCAGGAAAGAGCATAGCATTGCAATGATACATACCATTCCCATTTGCATGCACTGAATAATCATTATTCATTAGCACTGTTGTAGAATTAGTGGAGTTACTGTTTGACTGCAAGGAATTGGAAGAACTGGATACCCCTTGGTTTACAGTCTGCTTCTTTAAACCATTAGTAGCAGTTCTGCTCCAGTCTACAACAGATAGTAGAGAAAATTGTGCAACTCATAGAAGCGTTAATGTAGTTTTCTAAACAGAACAATATTCTGCAAAGAATATCAAAACTCTTGATGTTTACAATTATTTGCATCTAGTTTGTGTTTTTTTCTGTTTAATCCCTTCTTAAAGCAACAGGCTGTCTTAGTGTTATGACTGTGTACCAGATTAGAATTTTCCAGCAACTAAAGAAATGATTGAAAAGCATACAGCTTTATGAGAAGTCAACTACTGAATAACAAAATAATCAAACCTATTTCTACTTTTTTTTTTTTCTTTTTGTTTAAAGTTTTCTTTATCTTGTGTTTTTTCTGAAGTTGCTGGCAAAATTACAATTGACTCAAACTGGAGCAAATCTTAAAACTTCTGATTGTGATTAGACAAACTTCTAATCTAATCACGATCAGAAGTGTTCTTCAAAGACATGCCCATAAACTGCACCAGAAGAGACCAGCTGCAGTTAACAACTTAATGCAAGAACTGCATTAACTGCTGTCTTTAAAGAGTATAATTTCAGAGGTTTATTGTACTTTGAGAAATAAATCATGTCTGCAACTAGAACAAAACAGTTTATTGAATTTAAGAAAAAAAGCGTATTATTAAATGCTAGGAATTCTTTGGAAGAAGGAAGAAAAGAACAACAAAAACATTTTCATGCTTACCAGAGTTTTCAGCTAGCCTGAATTTTCCACAACACAGATATCTTCTCCACTGCTTACGGACATTCTCCTTTGTTACACAATAGAAGATGAAAATGAAGAACCCTGCAAAACAATGACATCTGTGATAAACAACATTTTGTTGTCTTTCATTTCTTTTTAGTTTCTAACCAAAAGTTTTCTTTAGTGAAAAAGTTAACAATTCTGAACACTGAGAAGTACTATTCTACTGAACACAGATGGAAGGAATCATGTATACACAAATGCAAGAAGAACAAACCAAGTCCACAAAGTGAATAAAGTTTCTCCTTTCAAATATGAAGGGAAAAGTTCTGTGCATCCTGAAGATTACTTTGCAACTTTGGAAAACAATTCAAAGCAATGTCAAACAGAAAGTGTGATGTGACACTGGGAGGGTATGCAGTTCTCAATACCTGGTATAACACTGTTCCATCTGTTAACCACAATCAAACCAGTAATGCTTATAGATTTATTACTTGGAATGCCAACTCCTGGAGCATTATTACTGACCTTTCCAAAAGTTAAAGGAGCTATTAATAGGTCACAAAATCATTCATATGTCATTTAGAGTATTTGTACAAAGAAAACATTGCATACCTAAAATATTAGATAAATGGTTTCCCCTTCACAACGACTTTAAAACCTAATATTTTCTATAAGGGATGGGCTCATCCCTGTCTCTTGTCAGCATCACGACAGACTTTACCACTTTACATTCACTTCTAATGACACACTGTGGAACAACAAATCTCCCTGCTTATAAGAACCCCTCCCCTGTTTTAAGAAAGGAACTTGGTCTTTGCATGATTTTTCAGCTGCAGCGTGTCCCTAAGAACATAAGTGTTAAGCTTATAATGAATGAAAAAGAACATGAAAGAGAATTAACTACTGAGACTAGCACAGAGTTTCATGTATGTTATGTTCGTGCTGTTTCTAAAGACAGTTAAGCATGTAAAATCTCACTAGGAGAAATTCCTCACATCTTTGGTAGCTTAAATATCTTATCTTTGGCTTTCAGAATGAATATTTGAATATAAAGACACGATTCTATACTGAGACGGTTCTATACCACTTCTGAATACAGTTCTGAAACACTGGTATATATTTACCAAATTGTGGTACTCAAAAATGAACACACTGATGAGAGCAGCTAGAAACGCAATCTGGCTATAATGGAAAAAATAGCGATAAAAAATGATTGCTAAAATACTGACAGAAGGAGATTTCTGCTAGCTTGAGAACTACTAAATCGGGCATGTGAACCAGAAGCACCTCTGAGAACTGCAGCCAATCTCTCTGAAGTGCAGTTGGCAACCTAAGAACCAGAGACATCTTGAAGATACTAAAAATAAGGGCAAAACCAAGGAACTATAATTGCAACTTATCTGCAAAGGTGAAAAATACTCTGAAACAAAGGGGAAACTCTCTGAAAAGATTGAAATCAGTAACTGCTGTTGTCTGCATTAGCCACATGTACGTATAAGTGGCCTGGGAAAAGAAAAATTGTGCCTGAAAAAATAGGAAACATCATGGTCTATTGGTTACTCACATGAAAAACAGAAATGACAAGTATCTATTAGCTGCTCCAAGTGTCAAGTTCTACATCCTCTTACGTCTTGATTAAAGATCTATGGGATTAAAAATGACTTGTTTTCCATTCGAAACTGAACTTCTCTGGGTGTATGTATGTCCGTATATATATGCATGCATACATAAACATACACACATTTGCTATTTTGCTAGTGACAGTTTTGCAATAACCTATAGTGGAAATCTTTCTCAATACACTTGCTGGTGCTATCAAAAATACATATATTGTAGCAGCCCTTACAAATGGCAGAGTGAACATTTGAGTGCTGCTCTGAATGTAATATTTCCTATTTTATCATGTTGGCCCATAACATCAGAGGCAGATGTTGGTGCTACAGCAGTAGAAGTTGAACTTTCCTGCCAATATCCCATTATATTTTGTTGCTGTGTGACAGATGGCAGCAGAGGGGCACTCTGACACAATGGCGTATGGAAGCATTGATGAAGCAGAGGTGTGTCACTGAATTCCTCCGTGCAGAAAAAATGACTGACTGACATTCATCATTATTTGCTGAATGTTTATAGAGACCAAACAATTGCTGTCAGCACAGTGAAGTGGTGGGTGGTGCCTTTCAGCAGCAGTAACAGCAACATGAAAGACAAGCCACATTCCATTACTCTTGTTCATCACTGACAAAAGTGCATAGTGGTGACTACATAGATACATGACATTGTTATGTATACATGACTACGTTGCAAAACAGTTTTTCAGGTGAGAATTTTCTCCACTGAATTCTCCGTTCTATTTATTGTACTCTTTGTTTCCATGGAAATGAGAGGCATTACTTTTGGACTGACCTACTTGTATATACACATACACACACCTTTCTGGTAATACTTCTGTAATAGCTTGATATATATTTGTTTTATTAATCATAAATAAGTACACTTGCTAGTACCCTGTATTAAAGTGAACAACCGTTTGAAATAATGCCTCTGGTTCCTTATGTACTATGGAATCTTGCAAACCTACTGTCATGATTTCTATTCTATGGCCAGAAAACCATTTAGGTTGTGACACACCAAGTAGAGAAGTAGTATTCACAGAGCTATAAATTGAATTTCTTTAGTCTCCCTGGGGAATTATTCCACCAGTAATCTAAAATACATTGAAAGAGAAATTTGGATTACTCAAAATACTATAGGGAAATTTAGGTACACTCAGATAACAGCATGCAGCTACAGTACCTCATATTTATACAAAAGTTTTTGAAGCCTCTGAAGTCTGCTTTTGGATATGTCCAGTAGTATCCTAGCATCTGCAGAGCTGCATGCCTTCATATCTATTAAAGGCTATGCTTATGAGGAGATATTTTAGATACCACAGCCTTGCCTGTCTTAATGGCCCTTTGATGAATGTTACACCTCACCTTCATGATTTAGTTGTAAATTGGGAAATGATACCATTTTCACTACATTAATTGTATTATTTTTTTGAACACTTACAATAACTGAGTATTTACAGTTAATCTCTTGACATCCTGTCACTTTCCATGGTATCTGGTTTGCATATATTTAAATTATAATATGGATATAAATATATTATACATGTAATTACTTGACAGCCTTTCTATATCTTACTGTAACATAAAATTACAGTAAAGCAGCATAATATCTAATTTAATTGTTAAAGAACTTACCAAATTACAATTTTGTTTCTGAATTATGAAAGTGCCATTTTGAAATCTTTCAAATGTTTTATTCATTGTAGTGGTGGCTGTAAGATGACACATAAAAGCATAAACTTACCTTGCAAAGTGTTAAAGATGGTAAAGAGGTAAGTAAAAACCTCATTTACTGTGAAGAAAGCAAATCCCCAAGTAATTCCCAACAAAAATGTGAGGCCAGCAACACTCCGAAGGTCTTGAATACTTGTTTTTCTCTGAGCACCAAGTTGTTTTTTCTTTTTTATGCGACACAGCTGGATCAGCACAACAATGAACATGCTGATATTGATCAGGAATATCACACAGAAGTATCCCACAGCAGTAATATAGAAGACAATTCTATTTTTAATCCAGCAGCTAAAACACAAAGATAAAGTCTGTCAACCATCAACAGAAAAAAAAAATGAAATAAATACAAGTTTATCTTGTTTTAATTACAAATCATTTTTGCTTCATTAGTAAAAAGTTGTGGGTTTTTTTTTTTGTTTGTTTGTTTGTTTGTTTTACCAAAAGGTAAGTGCATTCATGTAGGCAGATACCACAAAGCACGCAACATACTATGGAGCTATACTATTGCAAAGCTCTCTCCCTGCTTCCTTCCCTCCCCAGCCTTTAAAGAAAAGCATTTTAGTAGGACCCACGCCCTCCCCTCCCCCTAAAAAAAGAAAGCAAGCACCTCCTTTTATTTAACTTACAATTCATCAGGTCTGGTTTTTGAAACTCTCCCAGTGGATATAAGTCCATAATTATCTGGTGATACTGCCAACACAATAGCCACAACTACTGCTGGTAACCCTAAAAGATTAGACCAAATACATAAGTGAAAATCTTGACAAATACAATATTATAACTTGAAACTAAGTGGGGCATTCAAGCTGTGCTCAAGAACACAACTTGGAATGAAACCAGAGATCCTCTCTGCAGCTAGCTCTAGATTTTCTCACTTAGGCAGCAAATACTGTCACACATTAAATGCTTTAAATCAGTTTGATAAGGCATACTCAAATTTTATTTCTCATATCAATTTGAAGAAAACAATTCTGTTGATTTTAGTGCCTTTACAAATGTTTAACTCAAGTGGCCAAAGATGATAACAAGGGCCCGAATCTCTTCATCCTTGAACCAGTTACATTTGCCTTGCCATTTTTTGCTAGTAACAGTGCTACCCCAGAAATGCAATGTATATATTCAATTCCATTTATTTTGAAAACAGAACTGATGCCATCTGTCTAGCTAATGGAAATAAGCCATTTTGAAGGGGGCAGACTCTTTACCAAGATCTATTGCAACAGGACAAGGGAAAATCGTTTCAAAATATAAGGGGGAAAATTTAGACTGGATATAAAGTTTTTTTGTTTTTAATGATAAGGGTGGATGGTAGTTGTCCTATCCCTGGAAACATTCAGGATCAGGCTGGAAGGTGGCTCTGAGCGCTCTGATCACGCTGTAGGCGCCCCATTCATTACAGGTGGGTTGAAAGAGATGACCTTTACAGATCCCTTCTAACTCAAACCACTCTATGATTCAAATTTGGCTCTGTTATATTTGCAAAAGGAAAATCCATTATTCACTCACATTGCAACAGCCACAGTTTTCCACATTGCAAGCTGAGAACGCCTGCACTTACGGAGGAATTCACTACCTCGAAGTTGGAATTCATACAATTAGATTTACTGATAATGAATACTTTGTAGTTGACAGTACTAATACAAAGCAACTGTTTCTCTTTCATTTCCAAACTGTATCACCTTTGCAGAAATATTTGGTGAGTTGATACATACATTTAGAATCCAAAAAGTAAAACCAATACATACCCCAACCAACAATGCAAAACTTAAGAATGTATTTCCGTACGTAGGTATTAAAGACTTTCACAAGTGCAAGATACATGTGGAAAGCTTCTAGGCCCATCCAGGTAAAGGAAACCAACAGAAAATAGTGAAGAAATACAGCAACTGCAATGCATAGGCCTTGTGTGTTATACAATGCAATCCATGAGTCAAGGAGGAAAACTAGGTTGAGTAGAAGTAGTGCAGCACACAGCTGGATTAATATTTTGGACGGATAGTCTCTCCGGATTTTCCTAAAAAGCAAATTAGTGAGATGACAATTGTCAATTGTTCTTGTATCCATGACTTATTTTCTCTCTGGTATTCTTTAGTTCATACATGCCAAGAAAAAAAATGTGTTTATATATTTTGATTTATATGTAATGATTCTTACATTGAATTTACACATGGGACAGAATGTTTTAACACGTTTCCAAATTAACGCTCTATATGAATAAAGTCTGTTATAGAAAGATTACACAAATGTAAATAATAGCTTTGATTCCTAGATATCAATACTTTTTTTTTTTTTTTTTTTTTTTAAACATTGTATGTTAGGTGGCTTCTTGCTACATGACTTTCAAAATGCAAAATGAGTGTTCCTTAGTGCTAACCTAGATTAGGCTTTTGACTAGGCTTCTAAAACCTTGATAGAGCCAAGTATTTATTATTGATGGGATAATGAGAGAGTAAATGGGTGCCAAATAAATTCTAGGAGGATTTCCAAAACACACTGTGGAGGACTTAACAGTTAAACCTCAAACATCTTAACAAAATGTTCCAACAACGACAAATTTGTGCATTATTAACAGAAAGAGCACCCATAACTACTGAAAGAGACTTTGCTGTGAAGACTACAGACAATTGTAATTGAAGAATAATGGGAGCTGAGTTGAACAGATACTTACTCAAAAGCTATGTAAGTCACAAGAGTAATAGAAAGAAAAATTGCAGACAGGCCACAGCCTATATAGGATATAAAAGTCAGTACCAATTCTTGAGTAGGACTTGGAGTATTTCCATACAAATTCTACAAGGAAAAGAGAAGTTGATTTCAGAGAGCAAACTTATGAAATGGAAAAACACATACAAACAAAACAAAACAAAACAAAAACACCTTAAAATGCACAAAACAAACAAAAAAAAAGCAAACCATTTTCTTCATGGATCTTGCAAAAGGTTTGCTGGAAAACAGAAATGTCAATACAACTGTGGAAGTCTAATTAAAATAATTTTAAATTGGATTTATCCCAACTTCTTTTTATTTTGTACAGAATATACAATGGCCTAAATGTATGAGCTGCAGTTTAATAAGCACTTAAGCAATTTTTACTTTAATGGAACTCGTGGCCTCCATTCAACAAGCAGCTTAAGGACATCATTGATTTTATGGCTCTTTGCACTAAGCAAGAAGTGAACAGAACTGAATTCGTATTTAATAAGTTGTATGTATTTTCTGAATCCTCATTTACTGAATATGAGGCATGTTTTAACATTTTCTTGAATCAAGATATAGAATTTTTGAAATACCTACCATCAAAACTGCAAAGCTTGTGAGGTGGTTGCATGAACAAACTGTTTCATTTACTCTACTTTCTTTAACAATGCAACCTTCGTATGACCAGCCACCATGTCCACCTGTTAAAGAAAACAGCCTTGTAATTGATTAAAGCATAGCTTTCTACTATTAATATCAGCATAACTGAAGCAACATGATATCTTGGGTGATATCAAGTACTTACCATTTTTATTAAAGTCCCAAAAAACACATCTAACTGTTGAATTATCCTGTTTTGGGAGGTAAAAATAAAAATTATAATTAAAACAAAAGATGTTTTACTTAACTGTAATTAATGATCAAGAAATCTGAATTATGTACAAAATACAGGGAAGAATAAATACTGCATACATTAAGTATACCTGTATTACATGAATACTACATAAACTTAAAAGCATAGAAGAGATTAATATCACAGTATGCAGGCCCAAGTACAAAACCTTGCACTTTGCCGTGTTGAACCTCATTTGGTTCACCCAGGCCCACCTTTCAAGCCTGCTGAGGTCCCTCTGAATGGCATCCCTTTCTTCCACTGTGTCAACTGCATCACTCAGCTTGGTGTCATCAGCAAACTTGCTGAGGGTGCACTCAATGCCATCATCGATGTCATTGATAAAGATGTTAAAGAGCACCGGTCCCAAGACAGACCCCTGGGGGACACCGCTTGTTACCGGCCTCCACCTGGACATAGAGCCATTGATGACCAACCTCTGTCTGCAGCCTTTCAAACAATTTCTTGTCCAACAAGTGGTCCACCCATCTCCAAATTGGAGGGATGTGAATTTAATAAGGATGCGGTGGGGGGAGCATGTCAAAGACCTTGCTCAAGTCCAGGTAAATGACATCGGTCGCCTTTCCCTTGTCCACCGATGCCATCGCTTCATCATAGAAGGCTATCAGATTGATTAAGCATGGCCTTCCCCAGCCAGCTGTGCTGGCTGTCTCGGATCACATGCTCATTCCTCATGTGATCAAGCATGTCATCCAGGAGAATCTGTTCCATGATCTTCCCAGGCACACAGGTGAGACTCACCGGCTGTAGTTCCCCACGTCCTCCTTGCTCCTTTTCTTGTAAATGGGAATGACATGACCCTTCCTCCAGTCATCCAGGACCTCACCTGACAGCCACAACTTTTCAAGTAGTATGGAGAGTGGCTCGGGAACCAGCTCAACCAGCTCCTTCAGAACCCCAGGATGCACACCATCTGGTCCCATAGACTTGTACACATTCCGTCTCATGAGGCCGTCTTGGACCTGCTCTGTCCTCACAGTGGGGGTGAGTTTACCGCCTGGTCCTCACCTACTGCTTTAGGGATGCAGGGCTCAGGGATGTGAGAAATACTGGAATCCTGGCTGCCAATGAAGACCAAGGCAAAGAACTCATTCAGTACCTCAGCCTTTTCTTCATCTGTTGAAGCAAGTTCTTCTTTTACATTTACCAAAGGAGGTACAGAGGTACCTGTCTCTTCTGACCAATGTCAGAATGCCTGTCTCTTCTGACCAATGTACCAGTAGAATGTTTTCCTATTGTTTTTCACATCCCTCTCCAAGTTCAGTTCCACCTGTGCACTGACTTTCCTGATCCCACGTCTGCAAGTCCAGACAGCATCCCTGTATTCTTCCCAGGTGACATGCCCTTGTCTCCAGACCTTGTCCACACCTTTCTTCGCCCTCAGCATGCCCAGCAGGTCCTTGCTGGGCCATGCCGGTTTCCTATTTCCTCTGCCTACTTTCTTATTCAGAGGGACGGAGAGCTCTTGTGCTCTCAGGAGGGCATCCTTGAAGAGCAGCCAGCTCTTCTCAACATCTTTGTTTTTAAAGACAGCATCCCAGGAGATCTCGACCAACAGTCCACTGAACAGCTTCAAGTTCGCTCTTCCAAAGTTCAGGGTCCTTACGCCACTCTTTGCCAGGCCCACATCTCTCAAGATCATGAACTCAACCAGGGCGTGATCATTGCAACCCAGGCTGCCTCCAACCTTAACACCCTTAATGATCTCCTCTGCATTGGTGAGCAGCAGGTCCAGCAACATTTCACTTCTGGTCGTTCTGTCCAATACCTGGACCAGAAAGTTATCATCAATGCATTCCAGGAGCCTCCTGGACCTCTTGCAGGTTTGTAAAATAAAACAGAAGGGCAGGTAGAAAGGATCAAAACTTCAGAGCTGACTGGCAGAACAAAATTACATCATTTGAGAACAAAAATTAATATAAACAATAAATAAGCAAAGAACAGAGATTTTGAAAGTCTAGCTGGAAATGAAATGTCCATGCCAGTAAAGCAGAACCAACTGATCTGTATTCCTAGTACAGTACTTCTTCTACAACAACTCTAATGAGGCAACAAAAGCGAATTCTGTCAGACAAAACAAATCATACCTGATTAGGTCTGATGTTCTGTAAAGTAACAGTCACATTTGCCTTCAGGTTGCTAATTGTGAGGTTAGCAACACTTGATGATATAACACTGCTGATTAAAGATGCATTCTTCAAGGACAGATCCTAGAACAATAAAAAATAATCAGATATAAAATCAAACAAAACAATGGTAGAGTACAGTTTACACAAGTTCAGGTATTATGTGAAGTGAGTATTGGACAAAAATAATTTCTTTTCAAATAAGGAAATTTTAAAAAATATTTTATGGCCAAAAAACAAGTCAGTTCAGATTTTATTTTTGCTCTAGCATTGAATTTAAACTCTTATGAACAGAGGATCAAAAAGGTACCTGGAACACACTAGTCTTTTTAAAGAAATTGAAAATAATTCTAGAAGCCAAGTCCAGCTCTTCAGGAGGTAAGTTGGTGAGCAGTGATGAAGGAAGTGTAATTGATCCAAGATTATTTAAGTCATGGACTGCATTAGGGCCAAGAGAGATCTGAAAAATAAATGCAAGAATTATGCCTCATTTCTGTCACTAAAGAAAAATTAAATTATGCCTTATATCCAGTTTAGAACTCTGAAATAAGCATCTCTCAAACCACTGCCAGGAACACACTGCTGTTCTCTCACTTCTCTTCTGCTCAAAGGAATAAAAAGCATCTGCAGGCCTGAAAGTAGTGCAACTTCAGTACCAAAGAACAGTTTCAGTACTACTAATGGCTTATGCTAACTTAAGCTATTTCATTCTCTGAGAGGACACAGTGTGCCAGTATTCGTCCACAACTTTCCATCTTTCCTCACTTAAGCCTCCAAAGGTTGTACTGTCCAAATCAGAACTTCCTTAACCTGAACAGAAGCTTTTGAGTGAGAGAAAGCATATCCAAACTTTCTAAGCACTTTTTTTCTTGGCAAGACCAACTACTCATGAGTGACAATTGTATGAATATCATTACTCAAGCAGTGTAGTAAGTTGTTTCCTGGCACTGACAATTTCCTGCAATTAATCTTCTCACATATGTGACAACACCCCTTGACAAGCACAGACAGGGTAGGTGATTAAATGACTCATGATTCTGGGTTCTTGTGACACATTCCAAGCACTCTGGTATTCTCACTGTGCCCTCTAACAGCTTATTAGCCAAATGCCAGTTTCTGCTAACTCAGTTGCTTATTTAGCCCATAACAGAACATTAAAAAAAAAATTCTGAAAGATTTCAAAAAGCAAAGTCTTTTTTTCTCTGAAAATAGCCTGAATAAAAGATCCTGAACTTGTGACATAAATGCAAAATAAAAGTCATGTTATAAATATAAAGAAGATAAATATTATAACACAAACACTTTAAACATGAACTTACGAAATTTCATGAAGTTTAGAATTATCATTGTCCTACCTGGAGATCAGATGAATCCTGGACAGCAAAAGACATTTGGTTGGAACGGATGCTATCGGTTTTGACAACTGCCAGAGCCAAGGATGGGGAGGAAAAATCAGCAGACATTGTTGAAAAGTTCAGTTTTAAGCCAATATAATCCACTACTTTTATAATTCTGTTAAGAAAAAGAGATGCTTAGTATTACCAAGCACAAAGTTGTGATTATGGAGCAGCAATCCAAAAACAATGTAAAATGCAGCTTACTCTTCTCACTTATCGTGGTTTGAACACAAAAATGTTTTTTCATAGCATTATATTACAGTACAGCAAGTAACAATATAATAATAGTCCTTTTCTGTGTAAGTTAAAGAACAAGAAACATTCTCTTTGATTAAGATTATTAAAAAATGAAACATGCTGAGGGTAACTTATGAAGCAGTCAATACAACACAACTTTAATCTACTGCCAGATGGACCTACCTGTTAGAAATTTGGGGTGGTAGTTGTTGAGAAGCTGTCAGAACACTGCTAACCTCACTCACCATCCGTTCTACATCTTTTGACTCTACTTTTCCAGCTGCTAAATCTTTTTCTATTTTGGATACGATTTGCTCAGCTGTGGTAACATTAATGGTGGTATATATGGAAGTTGTGTATGTGGTAGCTGACAGTATCTTTCCTGTGACAACAGAAAAGTTGTTCATTTTTGTAAGTATTGTGCTTAACAAATGAAGTAAGCAGAAAAATTACAACAGTTTTCTTGAATAAAAAAGCTTACCACAGATACAAGCATGTTACATGAAACACAGCCTTTTTTTTTTCCCTAACAGCTAGTTTGCAGACAGCAATACTTAAGAGCCTTAGGAAAATATAGAGCAAGGTTTCAAATAGTCACCATTGACCATACTTTATACTGATTATAAAATCACCATAAGTGATGCTAAATAATCTATTATTTAGAATTTTTAGCTGCTGGGTGCCTGCAAGAAGGAGGAAATCAGGAGAAAACCAGAAAACCTAACTACTACAGTTAACAAAATATTGCAGCGTGAGGTACCACTCATCATAGCCAGAGGCATCAGAACATGTTCTAAAATGAGTACAGAGATTTTGTCAGGCTTGTCATGGTGATTAGAAGATGATAGCTAAGACACAACCAAAATCTTGTTTAAAAAAACTGAAAGCAAATTCAGTATATGGATTTCAAGTTAAAAGATATTTTTTATTTGTCATGTTTACCTGTGCTTCCGTTAGGCAGGCTACCATGGCCACCAGCAGTAGAATGAGGATGAGGTGCTGAGACAGAATGTTTGACAGGACTAACAGTGGGGGTTATTGAGAAAGGAGTAAGGGGAAGAACAGGTGCTGTAGTAATGTTTCTGTTATCAGAAATAGGTTGGGTTGAATCTGTAGAAAGAGGAATTTGTGCAAAAGAGCTGGTGGTAGTTTCAAAAGGTGGAATTGCTATTGGAGGTTTGGGAGGAAGCTCAGAAGGGGAAACTGCAGAAGGTTTAGTGAAATTTACAGCAGGAGAAATTATTGTGATAGGCTTGCTAATATATGTAGCATCAGATTTAATTGAGAGAGCAACATTAGAAATAGATTTTGTTGCAGGTATGGAAGAGAGAACTGTAGTGACAGATTTATTAAAAGCTATGGAGGGAAAAGTAGCCATGATTTGCTGAGCAAAAGACTCAGTAGAGGAATATGTAGTGGTATCAGTAGTGGCAGACAAAGAAGTTGTAGTGGTAAAAGTTTCAGAGAGAGGATTTGCAGTGGAAGATGTGGAGAGGGTTTCAGAAAATGAATTTTCTGTGAATGGGGGGATCAGTGGTCTAATTGTGGGTGTTCGTTTTGCAGTGGGGGAAAGAAAAGCACTAGATTTGAGGGAAGAGAAAGCAGTCCTTTTATGAGGAGGAGAATGAGAAGACGGAATCCATATGGGATGAGGCGGCAATTCTATAGTACTGTTAAAAAAAAAGCACATAAATACATGTTAAATTTAACATTATTTATATTTTAAGAAAATTGGCTATAATAGAAGAATATATATGAATCATGTGGGCATATTAGTAATATGCATATTTTGAAAGTCATCAGGTCATTTCTCATGCCCTAGTGACAAACAGTACTTCTGTAACATTTTGAGGCTTCATGCATTCTATTTTGCCATAGTTGTTAACTACTAAGGCCACATGATACCCTTTCATTTTGTCTTCTTTGGACATAATTCTGAACTCAAAAGCTTCTGGCACCACAGGGAAAAAAGAAAAAAGAAAGAGAGGAGAAGGAAGGACAGGAAGGAAAGAGAATGGAACTATACAGGAAGATTGTGCTTGTGCTCGTGGAATCCTTTCCTAGTTATTATATTGCAACATGCAAGTTCATTCTATTTATCCATTACAAAGATAAGGGAATAAGCATGCCAATCTGTTTGTATTTATACTTACTACATTTTTAATTCTTCAGCAGTCAAGGAACAATACCTCAGTGATGAACAGCAGCACTGTTCTGAAATGACAAAGAAGCATTAACATAGTTTGCCATGAAGCATAAAAACTGCTTATACCATTAACAGGTTATTCAAACAAGGGTACATTTTACTGTTTGTTTGCTTTTTTAAAAACAATAGTGCATTTTGAATAATCAGTTTTGAGTTTTTTTGCTCAATGCTTCAGAAGTTCAGACTTCTCTTTTTAGAGAAACCAGTATGCAAAGCTATATGCTTTGAAACAGAGAGAAAAAAGCATGAGCCACTCCATACTATCAAAATACAACTAAGAAAACTGAGCTACATTATAAACTTTGAGAAATGCATTTGTGTTTTCCAGTAATGTTACAGACAATACTTTCAAAATCCAAAATGCTTTAACGTAGTCAGCAACTTTATATGTAAAAAAAAACAAACCCAAAGCTTTCATATACATATCTCCCGCTCCTTCCCCCCAAAAATCAGGAAGTCTGCATTTTTTATGCATTTACATTATTAAAAAAAATATTTTTATTTAAAATTAAGAGGGTTTTTTTTTTTAGGTACTTGGCAGTCAACTAAAAACAGGACAGTTAATCTGTGAGACTGTTTAAAGCATAACTCACGAATTTTGGCTATTTCTTCTTTCTCTTCTAAACTGCTTATATTCCCTTTCTTATCCAGCTTTATTATGAAATTGCAGTGTGTACTATAATGAGAAGAAAAAGCCTTAGATTCAAGAAATAATTACGTCATTGCAATACATGAATCTAATGACAAATAACAAATCAGAAAAAGCATTTTTTTCCTAGGCTTTTTCAAATCTGGGGATGTTTCCAAAGCATGTAGAACACCATGTCAGGTTAAAACAAAGAGCAACACATCCATTTGCAGCAGCTTATTTCCTTATTCCTCTACAGACTCTGTCGATTCTTAAATGTGATCCTTCCTAGTCAATGTTAGCCATTAAAGAGTTAGTATATAATAACAATCTCCTTTCTTACTGTAGAGAAACTCCAGAGAGGAATCAGAACACATCTAAGATGACTGTTAGTGTATCCTTGCCTATGGAAACCTAGTGTTCTCTCTCAAGATAAAAAAAAAGTGAGCTTAAATGACTCAAACAGAAAACTACATTTTTTACATTTCATGTTCAGTTACATGAATCCCTATCTAAACGAGCAAACATACAATCAGAATTCTTCCTGAGCAGCTGAAACACATTGGTGAACAAAAAGGGAACACAAAGATGAAGCAAAGTTTCTTTCCAGCTAACAAGAACATGGAATACCAAGCTACTGCCAGTGTATGACACAAAAGTGTGATTTGACTTTCTATCCGCTATTATTAGGGGATTTCAATTTTTGTTTGATCCAAAAGCATTAAGATAAATCCTCAAATTCAAGTATATTGGAAGTTCCAGATTTTGTTTCAGAATATACTGTTTTCAAGCCAATCTGTTTAAAGAATCATCTGTTTAGCTGTGAGTAGCAATGAAGTTGACCGAGATTATCTAATCTTAAGGTTTCCAGGATCATCTGTCTAGAGCAGCCTTGCCATTCTGATATTTCAAGCCTTCCAGACTCTGAAATATCTTCTCAGGCTTGTCCAGTCCTGAGCATGACTGGCTTCCCAAACCGAAGAACAGCTTGGGATAAGAACTACTACCTGAAAGGAGGCTGAGACAAAGTAGGGATCAGCCTCTTCTCCCAGGCAACAGCTATAAGGCCTCATCTGGAGTACTGCATGCAGTTCTGGGCTCCCCAGTACAAAAAAGACAGGGATCTCTTGGAAAGAGTCCAGCGGAGGGCCACGAAGATGGTGAAGGGCCTGGAGCATCTCTCCTGTGAAGAAAGGCTGAGTGAACTGGGTCTGTTCAGCCTTGAGAAAAGAAGACTGAGAGGGGACCTGATCCAGGTCTATAAATATCTAAGGTGTGGGGGGCAGAATGGCGAGGCCGGACTCTTTTCAGTGGTGAGTGGAGACAGGACAAGGGGAAACGGCCAGAAACTGCAGCATAGGAAGTTCCGCACAAACACGCGCAAGAACTTCTTTACAGTGAGGTGACGGAGCACTGGAACAGGCTGCTTGTGGAGTCTCCTTCTCTGGAGATGTTCAAGACCTGCCTGGATGCCTACCTGTGCGACCTGCTGTAGGGAACCTGCTTTGGCAGGGGGGTTGGACTCGATGATCTCTGGAGGTCCCTTCCAACCCCTACAATTCTGTGATTCTGTGATTGGACAAGAGGTGACGGCCTCAAGTTGTGCCAGGGGAAGATCAGGATGGGAATTAGAAAAATTTCTTCACAGAAAGAGAGGTGAGGCAGTGGCACAGGATGCCCAAGGAGGTGGTAGAGTCACTGTGCTTGGAGGTGTTCAAGAAACAGATACATGTGGTACTTAGGGACATGGTCATGGTTTAGCAGATAGTGCTGGTGTTAAGTGGACAGTTCAACTAGATGATTATAGAGATGTTTTCCAAACGATTCCATGATGTTTGAAGTAATTTGCTCAAAAAGACTTAGTGACTAAGAAGCTGTGTGACCCAGCTAATTTAAAGATGAAGGAGAAATATGGTAGGTAAGTCTGTGTTTCAAAAGATTAATGAGAAGCAGAGGAGTTTGGTAAACAAATAAAGTAGATCATTAATAAGATTAATGGGATCAGAATTTCTTTCCTCATTAGCCTGCTTATATTTGTCCAGCCTGTTTCTCAGACTTGACTTCCTAGACAATTTTTCTCTTGTTACACAGCCATTCATGCTTGATACATCACAGGCTCTTAAATATGTAGTAGCTACTAAATATATGAAATTAAAAAAAAAAACAAACAACAACAAACCTCTGGTTTTCTGAACTGCATTCCAAAACGGATGACTATAACAACAAGGAAAAATAGAATAAAATTGTTTTGTCAGGAGAAAATAGGACTTATGACACTATCATAAATAAATTGAAAAAAAGTATTCCAAACAGTAAAAACAATTAGTAATCTTACCTCACTCATTTCTTGCAAGGTTTTGTTGAGCTCTGATATTCTGTAACATAAAAAGTTACAATTATGGAGGATTGCTAATTATGTTTTAAAGACAATTACAGCAGTATTATGAAATGAACAAGCAATTACCAAGAAAAAAACCTTTTTTAAAAACTACAACAGTTCTAATATTGTACAAACACTTTAAAAGGATTGAACACGTAAAGAATTGCCTTTTATTAGACACTTTGCAAACTACATTTAAAACTGGCACCACAGATTTTAACATCAATCCACATCCTTACAACCTATTTAAAAGAGCAAAAGATAGATCTTGATGTCTAAATGCTAACTTGCCCTTTGGAACAAAATTGCCCATTTAGAACAAAATTTTGAACTTACACTGAAAGCAAATCAGTAGGAGTTATGGCTTTCTAAAAAAACAAAACAAAACCAAAAAACAAACAAAAAAAACCCCACAACATGGTCTTGATTTACAAAGGGAGTTTTTGGAATAGCAGTAAAGACATTCTCTGGAAAGCAGTATGAATATTAAGCATGCAAAAAGGTAAGCAGAATGACAGCTATGGGACACAACCTAGATAAAGACTTAGATTCCTCTGGAAAGAGGAAAGTGCATATTTTAGAAAGACTGTGGAAGAAAAAGTTATAATGAAATAAATATTGATTTAACTCCATAAATCAGAAAAACTTAGAACCCTAAAAGTTCTCTTAGTAAAATTTCTTAAAGAGACAGACTAAATCTCTGAAATTAAGACAACAATTTATTCATGAAGAGCAACAGTCAAATTGACCTACTCAATAATCCACAGTTCACATTCTCAGGTACTGTTACTATTATTATCGTCTTAATCATTATCATTATTATTATTACTGAGATCATCAGCTTATAAATAAGGCATTCAGGCCTTGTTAAAGCCCAATGAACCTGAAGGACCTGAAATGTAATCAGTAAATGTAGTATTTCTTTAAACAAACTCCAGGGGTACATAAAACAAAATGAAGACTGTTCTAATCAATAGAAACTTCGTGTTAAAGAAAAATAGTTCACATTTCCTGACATTTCTAAATTGTCAAGTACAGGAATAATGCAAAGTGAAGAGTCTGCTAATTACATGAAAGGTCTCAATGTTTTTGAAATATGGCAAAGATTTCAAGTTTACCTCAGTTCTTGTAAGGTTGAGGCTGGAATTGGAATAAAGCCTGAAACTTGATTGTCAACAGTTTTGTTATTAATCTGTTAGAAAGAAAGATACCAATGCTAAATAAAACAAGTGAACTTTAGCATTAGAATAAACTCACGTTCACCTCACTCATTTAAACAGAAACACACTTGGAAAGCCCAAAGAAAATCAGCACCCTTTCCCATAAATACACTTCAGTTTACATTTATTATGCCTGTGTTGTCACAACTTAAGGAATTGCTTCATCTAGAATACACCTAATTTAAGGGTTTAACTTGTGAATGATAAAGGAAAGAGGATAGCGACCTCACCACACATCACACTGGAGAAACTGAAGTTGGCTCAATCTGCAATAGCAATCTTAGACCAGAAACTGAACAAACTTTCAACTAAAGTGATAGTGCAGCAATTGGACAAGCTACATAAATGCTGTAACAAAAATAGTCTCCCAGTAGAATCCTGGGAGTTAGAGCCAAGAACTGAGGTGAAACACACGTCTGCTCTTGCCTCTAGGCTGGAGAGAGTACAAAGGTTGATCTAAAAATCCTTTATAGACCTGCATTCTTATACTTTGTTTTCCACCATTACCTGTTATTTCTACATTTAAAGCATTGAGCATCGTAATGAAAACATCATCTAACAGTTATGGTATTCACATTACCATAGAAATATTCTGCTAAAAAGTAAAACAGCTTCCAGAGACAGAAATCTACTTTTTCTAATAGCTGTAGACATAATGTTCAATACAGCAGGATGGTTTCAGGAGACGTTATCACTACGGAAACAGAATACAACACAGATGTGGCTCTTGCTTTCGAGATACTGGGGCCTACCCCTGCCCAAACTCACTGCTCAGTTGAGTTGCAGTGGCTCTCTGTGGTGACTGCTGACAACTATCAGGCTTGCAAAGATTGACACGTAAAATCATAGACTGAGTGTAGACACAGATATATAAGAGAAAGGTACAAGGAACCATTAGCAAGCTCACGGCCCCTTTGTTTCCCATCCACAACAACCGAATAGTCTTAACTGCCACCAGAAAGATGCCCTATTTCAGAGTGTCTCAACATGGATTAGTTTCAGGGTGCAATCTAACCTAATTTATGCTCAAACTGTCAATATCTAATGATGCTAGCTTTCTCAATTACCTCAATTCATCTCCAAGGAATTTAGTTGTAGCTAGGCTGTTTAGACCGCACTGCATACTTCCTAGGTTTACCTCCCTCTTTTCAGTGATTAAATAGAGAATAACGACCCTTGCTATAGTAAGTTTACTTTCTTACACTTATAAACAAGTGTTGTGTGTCTAAATTTTAAGAGAGAGTATTACTGTACATAAATTAAACCATAAATACTATAATAAGAATCACGTTATGATACTAAGCATCTTAAGCATTTTAGGCACAAAGAAACTGATTTCAACCTTCCTTTTAAAAAAGTTTTACAAGAGAAAACACTTACTACTTCTATATTTAATGATGTGTTACTTTCTTCTTTTGGATGAAGTTTTACCTTGCCCACATAGAACACTAAAACCAAAACAAAAAAAGGTATAAGAAAATAAAAACTTAACATGGTGTAATTTCGTGATGTAAAATAACTTGAGAATTAAAAAAACAACAACACAGTCCTATGTTAGAATGCAAGAGAAATAAGAACACTTAAAATAGCTTTTCAGAACATTCAGTGTTTTTGCAATAGTTCTATCTCTTCTCTCACTGCTTCCGTAAATAAACTAGACTTATACCAGTCTCCGAACTTCACTGTTCTCTGTATTTTTTGAGTTTCTTGAGTTTTTACAGTAATAACTCTAAACAGTATTTCAACATCTGTTCCTGATACAGAATTACATTTCATAAGGCACACACTAATAGCATACTACTTTACTGTTTTCTCAGTTCCGTAATTCTTATCATCAGTTGCACATACTTTGATAAGGATCAAAAATCTACATATTGAATAGTATTTTTAAATTAAAGAGCACGTTTTAATTTTTTTTTTTTTAAAAGCTGCACAGAGTTAGCTTGTATATGGCAATTAAATGTTGCCTCATTACACAGAAAACTGTTTGGCATGATTTTTATAAAAAGAAAGGAAAATCACTGACCTGAATAATTACAGACAGATGATACATTGCATAAAATGGTTTCTCCAGCTATATTTTGGAGGGAAAAAAAATCTAATGAGTAAAAGAGCTGCACTTAAATCCAAAACTGACAAACACATTTTGCAATCATTTCCCTGCTTCTTGCTTTAAATGTAAACTTCTTTACATTACACAGACTACCTTGGCTACACTTCTCTTGGGCACTCACCATGACACTATCTAAGACCCCAGTATTCAAAGTGAGACACGCTGGCTTTCATTAATTAATTCTGAGTAATTTTTTGCAACTGTTTCTCCAGATCTATGTACAAGTGGTCTCTGGTTGTTGTTTTGTTTTGTTCTTGGTTTTTGTTTTTGTTTTTTTTTGTTTTTGTTTTTGTTTTTTCTGTTGTTTCGTTGTTTGTCTTTTTAAGTCAGTTTGGTGACCATACGCAGTTGTAGACATGACAATACGCAACATAATTAAGTTACTAATATATAGGTAAGACAGTATTCTAGTAGGAATGCACATCTGCTTTTTAATAATTTTCTATTGTGTGGTTATTTTCCAAAATTAATTTTAGCAATTCTTCCTAATGAATACAACCAAGATAGTCAAGTTCTAAACTCTCATTGCAACTTTCCAGATGTAAGTACAGTATTTTAGATTAAGAATATAGACTGGCTCCATAAGCAAAAAACAAATGCTATTTTCTCTGCTGTTATCATTATCTAGTTGCAAATGAGATGAAAAAATTTTCTTTCCCTTTTCACTTTTACCATTCCTGTGGCCCAAATACTTGCTTATTTTAACTTAATTTTCATCATTTTTATCACCATCAACAATCAGCAATCAGAAGGTATGGATTGCGAGCAGGATGCAATATTCAAAACATTTGAAAAAAATTATTAACAATATAAATTTGCCTTCCATTTTGTGCTGGGAGCTGCCAGAGAAGCAGTAATGAAAAATGTATCAACACTTTTATTAAAAATGCACAAAGAAATAAAATATTCACAAATAACTAAATTTGACAAAATTCATTACATGAAGGACAGTAACATTTATAAAAACCCAACACATAAAACAAGCACCACAAAAAACAAGCAGCAAGGTCAACTCGATTTTGTTTACAACCACTTGCTTAGGATCTTGCTTAGGGTCTCAACAAGCCACCAAAATGCACAAAATAATTAAGGTACCTGGAGGTAAAAGAGCAATCAAAAATTGCTACTGCTTCCAGCCTCCAAAGATCATCAGACAACATAGCTGCAAACCTCTTGCAGGCCATCTTCATACAGTCAAATTATGCTAGTTGGTATGGCTGCACGTCAACTATTCTATCATTTACTCTGTCTCAGTGTAAATACACTCCAGCTTAACTCAGCACACCCCTACAGACTGGATTTGCCCTGAGAACATCATGTCTGGGTTCAGATTGCTCCAATATGCTTAAAAGCATGATGACGTTTTTTTTAATAGAACACATAGGTCCTGAAAATTTCTTATATCTTTGTGACTCTTCACATCACTGTTCTGATACAATAACCAAACTTTTCTGTTGGAAAGTGTGGGTGTCTAGGCAAGCACAAGTAATTCTAAGAAACACAGAAGAGTGTCAGTGGTGATGTATGAATCCTACCTGGTGCTACAGTGGAGTAATAGACAGTGAGGTCAGGAATTTCTGTTTAAAAGAAAAATAAAATTAAGCTTTCTCATTTTTATTTAAAAAGATCATGAAATATGAGTGATAAAAGCAATTTCCAGATTCCACTTAGTCTGTCTTCCCAGAAGTGTAAATACATGACTATTTATAAGGGAATTCAAGGGACATGAACAAACAGCACTGAGATACACCCAATCAGATATTTATGGACCCATCTGAGCCAGTTACTCTAGCCTCCATATTATTTTCAGTTGAGTGCTGCTTTTTAGGCATGATTTCCATTTGGCCTGTTCTATGTGGGTACTTCAAGTGTTCGTGTTCTAAAAATGTATTTCTCTCCATCAAATATGACCAATAGCAGGTTATCTTGCTCAGATACAGACATGCAGACCCCTGTGCTGATAAAGGATGAATCGACTTGTCTTCAAATGGACAGATCAGGAAACAAGGTGCAGCGAATTCTCCCAATGGAAGCTTACTGATGCTATTTGGCAACTCATTGCAAGAACATACATTTAACATAATTTAACATAAATTTATATTATATGCAATAAATTATGTTAATAATATAAAATATATTATATACAATAAATTATTAAATTATAAATTACGTATATAAGTTTATATATATAATTTAAGTGTTTTTAAGGAATCCTATAGAGGTTTGAGTTTTACAAAATTCTTTAAATACTGTCATGAAGTAAAAAACATTTCATCTACAGATGTGCCAAAAACTTCTATACCTGCCCAGTTTGGGCTTCTGTATACACTGCAACATTCTGCGTAAAAAAATATAACAGCTTTCAGCTAATACAATGCATTTTGAAACCCTACCACTCATGGAGACTTAAAATACAGACTGGAGACAATTGCATTTTAAGACAGTTTAAGAAAAGAATTTGGACGAAACAAGTCTCAATTTAAGAAAATATTAAAAAGCAAACTTTCATGAATGCAACACGTTTCCCTTCAGATGTGACTGCACTCACGCTAACTCTCACCTGTGCTTTCTGCAGCATCATCTGAAGTCATCTCTGAAGAAGAAAAGTCAGTGGCATTAAAAACCATAAAATAAAAATCTAAACAACTAAAAATCTAAAAAAAATCTAAATCTAACTAAATCTAAGTAAGAGAAACATTAATAAGATCTTGCCTGAGGGACTAATAGGATAGGTGACAAAAGTAATAATAGAGGATTCTGGAAGAAAAGAAAAAAGATATTAATGTAGTATTTTATTTCTGTGTATTTTGGAGAAAGAAACAGAATGCAACACTTCCACCAGGAACTGAATTTTAAAGATCTAAATTGCCTTTTAGGAACAACTTTTGTGCCCATTACAAACAGCTGACATTAATTTGACCATCTCAGTAAGCATATGAATGCAAAAAGCTAATAACAGAATTCCTTGAGATAACTTCCTTTTATTGGCTTCATTCTTTTAGAAGAGGCAGATCAGTTTCACGTATCTAATTCCTCAGCCCAAAGGCTGAGTTCCTGCATGAACTTGTAACACTCAGAAGCAGGGATGATATGCTGGGAAACCTGTCTCCAAGGAAGCTATTTTTGCAGAAACCATGTATAAATACACTAGCGTGAGGTGATAAATACTTTTAAGTGAATGGGAAAAGGGAAAGTAGGAAGAAAGAAGGAAATTAGGAGAACAGAAGAAAATTTAATGATTGCTCAGGATGTGCTTAGAAAGCAGATTTTAAGTGTCGGTGCAGGAATATAAAGTGGTTCAAGGATCACTTTGATCACTCCAGTAAGACAACTAAGTGACTTTTTAAAAACAGTTGTTTCATAACAGCTGAAAATTATGCTTTCTGAACTTCTTTGCTAAAAGCATTACTGCCATTGCTAGAATCAATATCTTAAGTATGAAAAAAAAAAATTCTACTGGATTAGCCATTCCAAGACTTTTCAGATGTGCTCTGTTAATTCCATACTAGAATAAAAGCTAAGTATATTTAGTTCTTAAGTGACAGTCCTGAAGACAACAGCAAGTAAAAAAGCAGCCAAAACATAAGGAATCAAAATGAAAACTAAATATTGACTTCATCTGCATTATTCAGATTGATACTATAAATACTGAATTGGCTGTAGTTGTTAAAGATGAATCATTCCTAGAAAATGATTGTATCTGTAAAAGTAAAGAAAGCGTTGTGTGTTTGTGTCTATTGTTCCTTTTCTCTAGAGCACAATATGTCAGCATACTTCAAGGAAAAATGTAGTGGACTCTTCCCATTTATATACAGTCTTTGTTATATTCCACAATATTTTCCTTTTAAAAATGTTGTCATGATGATGTTCATGACCTCCGATCCTGAAGGTTAAATGATGTACACACATCTTGTAGAGTGGGAAGAGACATATGGGAGCTTTACTCATTACAGTGCTCCCCCTCTGCCATCTCTGCAACTGTTCACTGGACAAAAGGCTTTTCATCAAGCAACTCACATCTACCCCAACCTCAATCATCACTGACAAAAGTCATGAGTAATCCAATGAGGGCTGCTATTTCAATACAAAGTAGAATGAAGCAAATAAAGACAAAAAGTAATAATAAAAAAGAAAACACTACATGTTGGACTTCATTTGCACTGCAACTTTTCTGCATTACCCCAGGTAAAAGCAGAGACTGATCTAATAGGAAATAATAGATACTATAGTAGTAATCAGTAAAATCTTGATGTTCTTACCAGAAGTGGATGTTGCAGTTGATGATTCTGAATGCACAGTTTTTGTTTAAGACAGAAAAAAAGAGAAAAAAACACCAGGAACACAGATTAGCAAACAGATATAGTAGATCAAATACATACATAACCATTCTCAGCAGCTTTTCCTTATATTCCCCAAAAGTTAACTGTGTTCACCAGAAGAGGGCAACACCTGCTTGTCAGAACAAATCCAGGTTGGAAAAAGGATAGATGTAAAAATCTCTGACAAAACAAACTCATACACATTTGAAGTTTAAATACAATTCAACTAAAGATTATTTCTTTTCAATAAATACTGGACAGTTTGCACTGTGTAACGTTAAGAAAACAAGATTGTTGTCCCAAAAAAATACAGCTAACCCAAAAGTCACATGCCTACCCTGAGTTTGTTGCTAATTCTGGGAATGGGAATCAAACATATAATGCTGCACATGGGTTATTAAGAACCCTTCTGAGACATCACACAGCAACACTGAGAACTGCTGTTTAGAATTCATCCCATACACAATCATTCTCCTTTCAATTCTGAAAAAAGCAGCATCACAAAACATTAATTTGATCCAAGTTTGAACCTCTGATCTTGATAGGAGTCAGACAATTATTTATACAGCAAACTACAGCAAACTAGCTACTAAATGTTTGATGTTGTCAGAGCGAACATTTGGATCAAAAAGAAATTAAGTGATTTGTTATCTGGTGCACGACTTTGCAAAAACTGAAGCAGGCCTACTAGATAGGTTGGTATTTCACCTTCCTTCAGTCAGCGTAACTAACTCCTCTCGTTTTCTTCTTATAAATCAATGCTCACCTGCAGGTCTGGTGGTTTCCTCTGTAACTGACAAAAAATAGAAACAATTAGGTGACAGAGCTAAGACTAGAGACTTTTGCAACAGAAAGCAAAATCAAACTAAAAAGAATATGTCTCTCCTAAAAAAAAAAACAAAAACAAACAAACAAACAAAAAAAAAAACCCAACAACAACGACAAAAAAAAAAGAATAAAAGGTAACTTAAGAAACCCAACACTGCCAAATCAAAGCAGAAGGCATTTAGCATATTCATTCTCCCTAAGGATTCCACAACCAGACTTTCAAATTACAGTTTGGTCCTAAGAGTAAACAGTTAAATCATTAGAGAATATTTTTTTACTTAGTTAAGCAGGTCTTCAAGTTGCAGAAGGAGAATTAAAATCCCCCAGCTGTCTCCTATCATTCTATTTGGAAGATAAAATTTTCCTGCTCAGAATAGAGAAAGCACAGAGAAAATATCACATGACAGATGTGTTCAACCTGCCCTCATTAGGCTTAGCCCCTTCTGAGAGGAGTCTCTAAAAAGGAAACTTCTAAATGTCAGAGAAAGATAAGAAAGTGGAAATACCACATTCTTCTGTGACACTACTCATCTACTTCCTAGTTCATTCTTACCTTAAGGATGCACTTTTTGCACATTTGGGAACCTGCTAGCTTCCCGTCATTAACAAAATCTCTCACTTAAATTCCAGCTGGCTCACAGAACTCCTTTGTACCCATTTCTTTTTTTTCTTTTTTTTCTTTTTTTTTCTTTTTTTTCTTTTTTCACTTGGCTTATCGCTTGTGTATTTATCGGAGTCACAGATTAGTCTGTGTTTTCCCGCTGCCTTTCCACTTCCAGTGTAAAAACAAAGCAGAGCAAATAGCAGCAACCAAAAATGCTATGCACAACTATGCTTTGGTAAAGCTGTTTTTTTTTGTAAAATGTGGGGAAATAAAATGCTGGTGAATTATTCACGAAATGAGTTTTTACTAACACAGTAAGAAGCAAAGAAATAAAGAAAGCAGGGAGTGGGAGAAATGGGTAAGACAGAAATGCTGTATTACAAACTCATTCATAAAGTGCACAGAATATACTTTGAGAGTACATCTACATTACATAGATGCTCACACTCCCTGCAGCCACACTACCAAAGAGCATCTAAACAAGAAGTAGGCAAACAACACTGCTAGAACTGACATGGCTCTGACAGACCTGTCTCACACAACATCAGAGTCTCTAAATTGGAGAGACACAGATTTGATGGACGGCCCACTCTGTGAATAAGGAACTAGTTGGATGGTCACAATCAGAGTGCTGTAGACAACAGCACGTTGTCCAGGTGGAGAACAGTGACAAATGGCAACCCTCGTGAGTCTGTACTGGCACAGGTACTATTTTAGATCTTAATCAGCAACACGGGCAGAAAGAACGACTGCACTCTCAGCAAGTTTACAGATGATGCCAAGCTGGCGACGTCAATATAATGGAGGAAGCAATACCATCCAAAAGGACCATGACACGCTTGAGAGATGAGCCCGTGCAAACCTCATAAAGTTCAACAAGGTCAAATGCAAGATCCTCCATCTGGGTTGTGGCAATCACAAACACGAATACAGACTGGATGATGAGTGGACTGAGAACAGCTCTGCCTACGGCAAACCAGTACCTAAAAGAGCCT
Organism: Lagopus muta; assembly: GCF_023343835.1. Taxonomy (NCBI): domain Eukaryota; kingdom Metazoa; phylum Chordata; class Aves; order Galliformes; family Phasianidae; genus Lagopus; species Lagopus muta. Next base: position 119,140,416 of record NC_064433.1, on the reverse strand, counting down.
ACTTGAAAGATGGAGAGAGACTCTTCATCAAGGAGCATACCGATTGGACAAATGCTGATGGCTTTAAACTACAAGAGCACAGATTTATATATAGATGTTAGGAAGGAGTTATTTGCTCAGAGGGTGGTGAGGCACTGGAATAGGAAGAGATTGTATCTCTTCCTATTTTACAGATGGGCTCAGTGACTGAGGTGTGGATATGACAATTGAAGCCACCAGTCTTGTCTTAATTAATGGTTAGCATTTCATGCAAAAGCCCTTCCTTCCAACCAAAAAAGCCCTGGAGAAAATAAAATTTTCAAAAGGAACCCACCTCTTGAAGTATGCATCATCTCATAGCAAAGGCCAGCACAGTTTCTGCCCACTAAAAAAAAAAAAATCTACCTGGAGAATCTGATCTTAAGGTCATTCTCAGATACTCTCGAAGAGTCAGTTTAGACATAGTCACTACAGACAAACTGCTTCTTCCATCCTCTATGTGCCTTCAACCTGCTTTGCAGATTTTGAGAGTACAAGTAATACCTTGAGGTGGATAAGAAAAGTTGTCCAATTACACATTTAGTAGTGTAGGATAATCAGTAAGACAGCAAATTCTAAAACCATCAAAAGCTTTGTAGTTACAAATTCAGTGGTATGGGAAGCAAAATAAGCTAAACGCAAGCCATGAGCCTGGAGCTGACAAATGCATCAAGTGATGGTGGCATGCATAGTCTGAGGGACTTCTCTTGGTCACATATCTAACCACAACTTCTCTTACAGCACCGTATTCACATGCCTATTGTAGCTATAGATTATCTGTAAGGAAGACTTGTTATAGAAAAAGGTGCAATACTAAGTTCACTAGCCAAGTATTTCATCAGAATCCCTTTGAATGATGAAAGTTAGAGGAGAAGTAGCTGTGATATATTATTCAATTTCACATACATTTGACCACTGTTCCTATGTAGTCCTTAAGTGTTAGAAAAGAATGTGCATATAGCCTATTTGGAGAAGAACTGAAGTCCAATCCAAAGTATCCCTAAAGATGACATGAAAAAAGGAAAATAAAATCACCAAAATGTGTGCTACCCACAAAACCAAAAAGAACATTAATTTCCCTTGGATTGACCTCTAAAGATGAGAACAAGAAAATCCTGAAGCACATGGAATTTGATTTTACTTTCTTAGTGCATTTTTATCTGCAACACTGTTGATCTAGGATCATCAAACCAGCACACTAAATACTCTATCCCAAACAAGACATTCCATACTGTAGGGATACTTTTCTACATTTTCTGTAATAGGAAACATTTGCTGAGGATGCAAAAAATTAGAACATAAATAATGTTAAAAATAACAAAAATTTAAAAACACATACAAAATAACATTATTCAGCATTATTCTTTGCTTCTGCTGCAAGAAAGACAGAAGGTCTTGCCCCTTGCACAAGAATCAGGTGTTTCTACAGGAAAAAGCATCTCCATTAAGTGAGCACCAGATTCTGTTACAAACACAAATTTCTAAAAACAAAAGCAGCAAGTCACTTGCTGTCTTCATATAACTTTGCACTGCTCTAACACAAACAGATAGCTGAGTAAAGACTGGGAGTCATACATGTACAGGCAGAGGAAACTGCTCTGGTGGTATGAACTTTTATCAACTCATACCATATCAATGAGGTTATCAACTCATACCATTGCTCCATTAGACAGCTACAGAAATTTTACCTGAGAACCAATATTATTTGTGTTGTAACAAGCATTATTTCCCATAATGACCTTTTTGGTAATGGGAATCAGCATAACTTCAGCATCTCTGGTCTGCTAGGAGACTAAATTCATTAATAACAGCACTCAAGGTGATGTTCACAAACTAATGTAGCTCCAACAGCACTGAACCTGTAAGCATTAGGACCTGTGAGCTGAGTCTCTAAGTCAGACACTGTAGACGATTCCTGGAAAGACGCACTTCAGGGCCCTGTTCACAACAGCCAATAGCCCCTAGTCCTTTTTGGAAATAAAGTATTTACCCTTGGATTACAGGCCCCAGCTCTAATTGCCATCTAACAGATGACCTCTGTTTTTTGAATTCTAACACCAGGGTTGCTTCTTTTCAAAACTAAAGAGGAAATTCACCTCTTAATGGAAAGTTTAGACAGAAAAAAGACTAATGTTTTGTGTTGTCTAGAAAGTAGCCTTGTGCTTACAGCATTCTTTAGCATTAGAGATTGTAACTATCAACCTAAAGGGATGGAACAGTCCCTACATGTCTCATTCAAGCTGTCCCAGCAAACAAAATAGAATTCAAAAATCAACTCAGCCAAAGGGAGGGAAAGGAGAAAGCAGCTTTGTACCACAGTGGTCAAGATAGGAAGGGCAAGATTTGGGATCTGGTTCTCGCACCATGGGCACAGTCACTCAAGACATGCTTTTTGTTCATTATTAGAAACAAGAGAAAGCCCTTAAAAGATGCACAAAGTACAATTATTCACCTACAATAGGAATAATGAAAATATCCTTTTCTTTTCCCTAACTCCAATCTAACTTACAGTCAGTACACCCTAAATTTTTGGAAAGGCAACACCCTCTCTGATTCACCTGTCTTCAGGCAGCCCCTCCACCAGAAGTAAATCACTTTTTCCAGGGTGGAGGACTGAGAAGCAGCTAGAACCTGGCTGCAGATAACAACATTTTGTAAGAACTAAGCTACTGGCAGCTGTTTCTTGCTCCCCTATCTCAGGGGAACAGTGTTATAGATGACTAATACTGTTTTACCTAATATTCCGTGATCTCCTTTAAATTTTTGCAGAAACCATCCTTGAGCACACCCAAGACAGCAACTAGAGTGTTTTCTTGGGATAAGCAGAAAAAAATTTGAACTGCCAAGAAATGGATCCTCCACATAGACACCCATTCTGCCCTGTCTGCTGCACAGAGGAGCAGGGATGGAACAGCACAAAGGGTCACATCTGCTGCCCTATGTCTCTGGGGCTCTCATCTCTTGATGAGAGAATGCAAGAGACAGTTTGTTGCAGTCAGATCCAGACACAAAACAGGCAGGAAATACTAAACCTAGTCACCAGTAGAAGTACAGACTACACAGGACTACAGGATGAGGAGAAATGGCTTTAAACTGGAAGAAGGTAGATTTAGACTAGGTCTTAGCAAGAAATTCTTTACTGTGAGAGTGGTGAGACACTGGAACAGGTTGCCCAGTGAGGTTGTGGAGGCCCCCACCCTGGAGGCATTCAAGGCCAGGCTGGATGGGGCTTTGAGCAACCTGGTCTAGATGGAGGTGTCCATGCCTATAGCAGTGGGGTTGGAACTAGATGACCTTAAAGTCCCTTCCAACCCAAATTATTCTATAATTTTATATATAATAGGCAGAAAAATGTACACTTATGTGTTGTAGGGCACAATGGTAGAATTTTGAAATAATATGAAATAAAGTGCCTCAAGTTACACTTGTTTTAAATTTAAAGCGTGCCAAAAATGAGAATAGTTTATGTTTTCATATAGAGGCACCCTTAACCACATCACATCTCCCAAAGAGATCAAAAGCAGAATGCAAATGAAAGAATCCCAAGGGGCACCGTGGTGGCTAGATAATAATGTCTCTGCAGGTGGCAGGACTTGGCCGATAACACAGAATGACCTCAGATAACCAAGACCATCTATTTCTGAGAAGATCAGTTCTGACTTACAAATACACACAAACATATCACGGAAGTAGTACAAACCAGATTTTTTAAGTAAGATGTGGTAGCAAACTTTGTGCTCAAAGTTTTTCCATTAAAGAAATTCAATTGATTCAGGCAGATTCGCAGAAGTGATTTGCATGGCAGATTTCAATCAGAAATGGGAAAGACAAAACGTATGTTCCAAATGGATACATAGTATCATCTTCCAGCTTAAAAATTAAAACATTTCACACTCAAGTGTCAATTCCACTTGAGTGTTATTAATTCCCTACAAATCCTCTTCTAAACGATATCAGAGGCTACAGTGCTGATGTATTCTGTTAGTCACCAGTACTGGGTAGCAATGACCCTTCATTTATATTCAGTGTTACTAAGATAACTGCATGAAAACACTTCTCATGAACCCACTCCTGAACAAAACCAAGTGTAGTAGCTTCAACAGCAAAATATCAAGTGCTAATATCCTACAGTCTTCTATTTACAGAAGCAGACACCTAGAAACAGTGAATGTGCTTCCTCACATCAGGCTCTGTCACTTTGGCCAGTTCACTCCTGTAACCTTAAGAGAAAAATCACGTGCACTGTTTTTAACTCAGCTTCGATGTTACAAAGGTTTTTACGGAAATGTGCTTACAATACAGGTTTTGTCAAGCTCTGTTTGTACAAAGATGTGTATCAGAGGCTGAGATGAACCAGAATCTCTTCCCTTGTAGGCTGATTTCCAAAACGCTCCTTCTATTCATACAAAAGAAGACTGAGGCAATGAAAGCAAAGAAATGGGAGGTCAAACACGCGTTCTGTTAATATGTACAAAGTAGAGCAATATGTGACTCATCAAACAGGCATTCCATAGTTATGTATTCCACATCTTGCCCCACCCCCTTCAGATCTATTTATTTAAGAGCTTCCTTTAAGAGCCTCTAAAGGTTTCTATAGCATCGTACCCTTACATATTAAAAATATATTTTTTAATATATTTTACTGGTAATTTTTTAATATATTTTACTTTGCACTGGTGAAAGTAACATCTTTTTACATCTTTAGCTTTCATTACTTGCTCGGTGAACATAATAACACAGAAGTACAGTTTGGTACTCAACAGACTAGGATGTAGACTGGATGAGTGGCAGCTACATTTCAACGTTCTTCCTGAAGAGGTAAAGCCTTAGAACTCCACCTTTCCTTCTAGGAAAGCTGATTTTGCCATCAGTAGAGTACACAACTCAAGAAATCTTTAAAAGAGATTGCATGAGTCTAAATCACACCTCTGGTTATTCATATCTCCAAATTAGAACAGTCCACATTGAAGTTTTCCACAACCTTGAGTGTGCACACAGGGCACGGATGACTTCCCAACAATATTAAATGACTTTGTTCCCTCAAGTCTGAAAACCTCCTACAGCAACATCGCAGCAGGTTCATCCATACAGGGATTGTAAGGATTCAAGGAAAAGAAGGGACAACACCTTAATCTAGAAGACTGGACAAGACAGTGTAGAAAAATTAAGATGTCACCATCTAACACTGGATTGTATTCATGCAAAAGAATGCAACTTAAAGTAATAGGCTCTGGATTTCTGCTAAAAGTTAGGGCATCTAAATTTAAGGCATTGATGTCACATCACAAATGAGGTGACAGAACTTTAGTTCCAGTGACACTATTTCTAATTATTCTGTAAATCATGTATTCGACTTACTCTTTGAAACTTGTAAAAGGTCATCTCTGTCATCTTTGTGCTCCTTGCATAAATGCACAGTGTAACAGTTTGGATATTTATATTTTAATAAAGAATGCTACTGTTTAATATGTAACTGAAATGATTAATGTTTAAACAGTAAATTTCTTCAGTTGTCAAGTTACCACTAAAGGTCTCGCAAATGTCCCATGCAAAAAATGACAACAGAAGAGCTTTTGCCCTTGTATTCTCTGACATCAGAGAATATGACTTACTTTTTCTTGGATTATGTGAAAAACAATAACATCCACAATAACTGTCCACGTTAAAATCTGTAGTTAAATAGGAATAATTCATCAAGTAGTAAGACGAATTACTCTTTGAATTTGGCACATGGAAGAGTGAACACCTCCGTCTCACCTGGTTGGCCTATGTGAAATACATCTGTTCAGCTTGATGTATACACCGAGCAGATGGGACCCAAAAGTCTTGTTACTGAAAGAAGCAAGAGCTGCATCTTTCACTCAGACCTGAAAGTTATATATTGCTATGTTCCCTGACTCCAAGAAATGTCATTGGCATCACATCACAAACTGGGAAGCAGTCAGGTCCTTTCTTGCAAATCTTCAGATGCACACGATGCTTAGCTAGAGCAAAAGTAATGCCCATTCACTTCTGGGAAGTAATTTACTTTAAGTTCAGCACGTCTTTAAGTGTTAATCACAAAAGTAAATCTTAACACAATCAGGACTCTAGTCCTTATTAGATCTAACATGGTTAAGAAGCAACTAAACAAAATTTTGGTAATCTAAGAAATTAGTATAAAACTAAAATCAAAAGAAAATGAATATAGTTAAGAAAAGGAAAGCCTGAAGGAGGGGGTAAAGAAACAGAAGCTAATGATGTGACACTACGTCAATCTAAACTTACTAATGGAATGAGTCATTGCCTATGAGACACCAGCTAGATAATGGCCTACATTGCACAAAGATCTTGAGAAATCACAGAAATCTTGGTAATCTTTGAGCATTTTACAAACAGCTGCTTCACGGGAGCACAAAGCACCAACCAGGTTATAACAAACTTCTTGTTATAAACTTGTCCTCCGGCACAATTACAACTTCAATGAAACACTTCCTTTTCACTCCTTGTGAGTATGCAGGCAGTGTGGCTCTTTGCCAGTTACATTCCATGCAGATACAAAATCAGATCTTTCTGAAGACTCACTGCTATAAGCACAGCTACTTTAACAGAGCAGAGAACCCTACTAATTGGGTAATTTTTACATAGGAAGGACAAAGGAACTTCTAGAAAAAAATCCACTTGTGATACTACCACCAGCAATTAAAGCTGCCTGGTGCTGTCAGTGCTTTTTTTTTGTTTTTTTGTCTCAACAGTACATGCTAAATATTCACCTTCCACAGGCTGGTTATTTCTTTCTCAGGAAAAAAAAAAATAATCTTCTCATTCTATTTTAACGCCCTTACTACAACATTTCAAACTACACAGCCAGTGAGTGATTTTAAAACTACATAGCTAAATTATATTTTTCAGTCTTCACAAAATGAGTAGGTAGAGTTTGAAAGGATAGAGATGATGAAGACCAAGGCTGTCACCATCTGTCATCTAACATTATCACTTCTATTCTAGTTTAAGAAATCAAGTGAACTAATCACCTTAATAACTCTGGGCTATGGGCTTAATGCCATTTACTACAGTTGACAAAATGGATCCTACTCAAATTTCATTTCTCTTTTACCTCAGCAGAGAGGACAGCAAAAGCTAGAAAGAAGTTTTTCCTCGATTGAATTCCATCTTAACTATACTAAAATCCAAGTTCTCTGACAGTATAATTTTATTTTGTTCTGTTTTAAAGCTTTTTATGGTTCTTTTTCAGGTCAGAGAAGAACTTTAAGAAAGGTCTTAGAAACCATCTGGCCATTTTAATAAAGGAAGATATTACTGCTACAGAAACAAGAGTAAACTAGAGACTCCAGTTATCTTTACAGATGTAGACCATACAAGCTAAAAATGGTATAGTGTGCCAGCAATGATGTGAAAATTCACATGCATTCAAGCCCAAGCCCAACAAACGTGCAAAACGAGGACCCCCAATGCTTTTCTCTGCATTTATTCACATAATTTAAGGTATGTGAATTAATTAAGATGACATTAACAAAAAAGCCCTAATACTCCAAGGCGTTGGTTGGATGCATCCCACTCTAACTGCCATTACATGAGCAGCAGACAGACACAAAAGTTGGAGCAAGCGGGAAGCCTATAAAAAGCACACCAGTAAACTTCTAAATCTGCATGAAAGCTAGCGAGAGCTGCAGATTCTCACCATCTCCATAAACAGACAAAAATGACCAATAGAGAAAGACTTTCTAAAATACACAAGACAAAATGTTAGACATGTTACATCAACTTTTTGCAATGATGCTACTCTAAAAACAGGGAAGCAATGATACTTACCACATGGCAAAGAGTTGTCCTTTTCTACTGTCTTATTAAACATCCAGTCCTCCTTTCTCCAGCGTACAATACTACCATCTCTGCAGTGCTTGGCAAGATTTGTATTTGCTTTATCCCACATTCTGAACATGTACAGTTCCCCAGTCATACCCTGATTAGGTGATGCAGCTGTACCTGGCAGTTTTGAGCAGCCAAGTAAGAACTGCCCTTTTCCAGGGAGAGACATATTTCTAATTAGTTTTTCATTTAGTCTTTTTTTTCCATTTATGAATAGCTTCACTTCCTTATCTTCACTTTTCCACTGGGTACATATTTGGTGCCAGATGTTTTCCTGAAGCATCGCCACTGTCGTATTTATCTGATTTCCAAACAACCAGATCCTCAAGTTACCACGATCTCCGCTAAGTCCAAGGTCATGCTTAATTGCAGAGGGATTGCTGTTAGTTGTCTCCTGGTTGTACACATACGCTGTCCAGGGACTATTGGAAAAATTGAGCTTGAGGTGCACACAGACAGTGAATTCTTTCAAAGAAAGCAGAGAAATTCTTGGTGACATAATCCAAGGATCTTCACATTCAGTCTTAAAGACCGCTTTATATAGTCCTAGGAAATCCTCCTGATCTAAATAAAGAAAAGGTGATTTGCAAAATTACTTCTTTAAAACAATCATCTGCATCAATGTTATGCTTTTATATATTACTATACGAATTTACCCCTATGAATTTACCCGGGAGTTTTCAAACCAACACATTACCAAAAAACTTTGATTCTTCCTATTTTGTTTGTTTGGGTGGGAGGGAGGGAGGACCAGCATATTTGGAGGCAGGTAATCAATCCTAGCTAATCAAGAAGGCTTTGACACAAAACTCATGTGCAACATAAAGAATGAACACATAGCTCCCCAACATAATGCTCAACCTACAAGTGGGAGAAAAAAGGAGAATAAGGTTCTGGTCCCTATTCCGAAGACCACACAGGTATTTTGCAATTACAGTAGTGGACAAAATATAGACAGAAGAGACTATAATCCTTACTGCCATACTTACGTTCTGCATCTCTGAACAGTGTTAGGCTTCTTCATTTTATTTTTTTCAAACAAACAAAAACTCTAATATTCTTAAATCTTTCACTGTATATTGGTTCAGCTTTATCAGGAAAGGTAGAAAACAGCCATACTCCAGAAGACAATGAGTTTGGGTAACTTTCGGGAAACATGGTTTGGAGTTACTGACTAAATTTAAACCCATCTAGCCCCTATACAATGTTCTCTACCAGGACATTTACTTGCAGAGATAACTGATCTATGAATCTTACATTTATTTAGACACAGAAATGGCAGCCTGGAGTTTAACTGGGATGTAAACATAATTTTAGATGCAAACAATAAATTTACTGGTAAAAGCAAGATTTTAGACTACTTGACAACTTGTGTTGACAAGTAAAACAAGCAGGGTCATAGAATGCCTCAAACAGTAGAACTTGACCATAATTATTAAGTTCTTGCAGACGTCTCAATTCTTCCTCTGTCCCACTGGTACAGGCTTTTGTGGCTGTAGATGTAGGCTCTCCAAAGTGGAGACTGCATCTTAAAAAGCACATTCCAATTGTGCGATCGTTATCAAGATTGCCAGCTCTATGATGCACCCACTCAACATCAACAAAAATAAACCCAAACAAAAATAACTCTCATGGGCCAAGTAATGGAGCCGTGGAAAAAGGAAATAGCCTAGTAAATGCTCAGAAAGTGCAGAATATGCTAGCGCAGAAGATGCTAGAATGATAGATTTTGGAAGGCATTACTTTGTCAATATACACAGAGCTTTTATGTACCCTATAGAAAAAGGGATTAACCATGATTGATCAGGGTTGGACAGCAGAAAAAAATTGGTCAATATACAAATCATGTTTTTTCATTAGTTTCCCTATCAAAAGACAAATTTTGAGGTAACTTGATTCCATCTTTTCTTTTCAAGGTAAATCACAGTCATTGTCCTAGCTAGCTGTCAGGATCACAGCCAGCTCTTTGATCATCAGGGATGACACAGGGATTTGCTCAAATATTGTGCCTCTTGGCCACAGAGATGTCAGACAGCTTTTTCAATAGGAACAAATAAAACACAGGAAGAACTTCCTACTGTGGCAACTGTGGTACACAGAATCACAGAATGGCCAGGGTTGGAAGGGACCTCAAGGATCATGAATCTCCAACCCCCCATCACAGGCAGGGCCACCAACCTTCCCATTTCATTCTAGACCAGGCTGCACAGGGCTCCATCCAACCAGGCCTTGAACACCTCCAGGGATGGGGCATCCACAACCTCTCTGGGCAGCCTGTTCCAGCACCTCACCACTCTCTCTGTAAAGAACTTCCCCCTGACACCCAACCTAAATCTCCCCTCCCTCAACTTAAAACCATCTCCCCTCATGCTACACATATCAATCCTTTCAAAGAGTTGATTCCCCTCCCCTCTGTAGGCTCCCTTTAGGTACAGAAAGGCTGCAATGAGGTCACCCCACTGTCTTCTTTTCTTCAGGCTGAACAAGCCCAGCTCTCTCAGCCTGTTTTCATAGGGGAGGTGCTCCAGTCCCCTGATCATCTTTGTGGCTCTCCTCTGGACCCTCTCCAACAGCTCTCTGTCTTTCTTGGACTGGGGGCTCCAGATCTAGACACAGTACTCCAGATGGAGCCTTACAAGAGCAGAGTAGAGGGGGAAAATTTAGTACAGGCTACCAGAAAATGTTTAAAACACATTTATTAATCAGTTTTCACGTAAACTCACTGATAACTGTTCTTGTTGCTTACTACAGCTTTGAAACTCCCCTTGTAATAGTACTAATTAGCAGAATCCAACCTCAAATCATTCCTGAAGTTCAGCATCTATCACAAAGGTACTAAACAAGGCTACCAAGCAAAGAAACCTGAATAGACTCAGGGTTCAGGCCAAATTGCATGAAATTCCTAATTAGCAGCCAATGGATTCTCACAGTTTGACACTGTAGATGCAGAACAGTCCTAACAGCAATCAACAGAATTACTGCTCCACCCTAAAGCATGAATTCACTCATCCAATTTGGCCATTTGTCACAGTGCATAGGCAAAATCTAGCATACTTAGCTAAGAATTGACTTACTAAACAAAATGGCTAGGCAGATACCGTTATATGTCAACACTTGTAACATAGGCTCCTCTAAAGAAAAATAATTGCTCAAATCTTTCACTATTAAATAGAAATTACGCTGAAGGTTTTGAAAGATCTGATGAAGATGCTATTCTTCATAGACAGTATGCCAGCAATATGTTTGCATGACTTACATGTTCTCCCAGATTCCTGTAAGGAATCTTGAGCCTACAGAGATGGCCACAGTGGCTGGTAAAGGAAGTCAAGACAAAGACTTAAAACATGAAGTCACTATTAATTATCCAGGATCCCTTTATATTTGAAGAGTTAGAAGTCCATTTCTGAGCAGAAATGTTAATTAAAGCTTGCAGTAGACAATTTTGGAAACGAACAAATTCTGACAGAGGCTTGATTTCATGTTAGGCATTAAACTAGGGGTTGTTATTGTTATTAATTTGTAACAGGAAATTAATTATAGGGCTGCAAAATTATAGTACATTCTTTATAGATGATTGACACTATAAAGCCACTGAGTTAGAAATTAATTATCAACATTATCTTAGCTAGGCCTTTTATATATGTAGGTGGGTGCAATATAAGCAGATGCTAACATTATTTCAAAGCCCTGGAAATTCAGTCAATCATCATTTATTTTCTCTAGAAAATAGTGTGCTGCAGCCCACACTTGTTCACAGAACCGAGAAGCTGGAACTGGCTGTTCTCTGACTGGGCCATTCTGAGCTTACGGCTAGTTCCTTTGAATACAGATAATACAAACTACATTTGGAAACCTGGCCATTGAATATATTTTTTATTACCACAGCACAGAAAACACGGCATAGGAGAAAGAATGCTCCAAACATATGCAGTGTAAGAAAACTAAGCAAAAATCACAAGTTGGAGTCAAGAAAACTCCATCCAGTAGAAACTGGGGACTAACTTCTGAGTGGCATTTGCTATATTCAAGCACTTCACCTCTTTCAGAAATGCAAGTTGTTCCTTTTTAACATATTCACATCACTAGATGAAAGTGCTGAAACTAGATGTAGCGCTAAAACAAAAAACATTCATGTAAATGTGTTCTATCAAGCAGTGGAAGAAGCCCTGAAATGTATGTATGAAATGTTCTGTGATTCTGTGATTTTAAATCTCCACGTATTCCATCTAGAGCTAATAGCTAATCTTTATAAAAAGTTTACAATAAACTTTCTACATGCAGACTGCTTGATTCTTCTGAATGTCCTGAAATTCTGAAGCTAAGAACTGCTTTCTCCTTTTCAGTCACAGTTATATTTAGATAGATGGGGATAAACTCTGCCACATCATGCAGCATCCTGCATGTTGAAAAGAACACAGATAATTCTTATCCATTCATATTTCCTGGAAAGCATCTTAACTGAAGAAAGAACTGAGCAGAGATGATGCTGAAAATGCCAACAGCCTACCAAAAAAAAAAACCACTACCAACAAAATACTGTGGAACCAGAAATCGACTCTTGCAACAGTTTATGTCATCTTGAAGGATTACTGACACTTGCAAGTTGTACATAGGTGAAAGAAAAAAATCCTTATTTGCTTGCATTCTCAAAACTCTAGATATAGCTGAATTGTCTCTGGCAAAATATTTGTAGGACATCTGTTCATATTTTGGGCTGTTCCTTTTGCTTTTCAATGTACCTAAGGTTAAAACTTGATCATTTTAGCAACAGTTTTGTAACTTGAACTTCAAATTCTGTCTCAATAAAAGGTTCATTTTACAAAAATCACTACATTTGGAAAATTGGAATTAGTCTATTCTATCAACAAATAAAACCACCTTGCTAGTACAATGTCATTAAATAGGCGTATTTATTAAGTGTGTTTGGTCTGCAAAAAACTCTCACCTTCTGGAGTACAACACGCTACAGCACATGCAGGAGCTTCTAAAAATAAACATTTTGTACATGGCAAAAAAAATTGAATTTTTTTTTTTTAACTATTTAATGCACAACACTAGCATGATTTATTATCAATACAAGAAACTGTACAAATGACAAGCACTGTTATTTGTATCTGTCGAGGACCAGCATAACAAGACTTGCACCTGTGAACTTCAAGAACAGTAATGAATGGAACACAAACTTGCTGATCCTACTTTATCTCATATACAAACATCACCAACATTAGTTACTCCGTTTCTACTAGAAATGACAAGAACTTGAAGTTGCTTGATTCTTTTTCATTTACTGCTACAGAAAGAGCATAGACTGTCAAATTCAAATACATAATTTCTGTTACCATATTTTGGATCTTATCTAGTTTTCCCTAGCCATGCTCAGACCCACAGCCAAAATCAGCTGTTTTGTGTTTATAGGTGTACTAGGTAAAATTAAAAGGATCTTGAAGTGTTTATGTAAGAGCAGTATAAAACATTTAAAGGGAGGTTCTGACAATAGTTACATCTCCAGTTAAAAAAAATAGCAGGATAGCAATGTTCTGTTATTATGTACTTACATTTTCTCCTCATCCACAGCCCAAAAGAAATTACTACTGATGACTTTTTGTGAAAATAAATACTGTGAACTTAGAGCCCATTTAGTATCCAAAATGATTATCAAATGTTTTATTTCTTGGTAATGAACATTATTCCTTTTGATTTCAAGATGGCAGAAAGTTGCTTGTGAATACAATCAAGAGTCCTATTCATAAAGACTAGTGTTGATCACTGGAATATCAATACTAGACAAATTGGGAAAAACATGTCTTACCTTTGCCTGCTGTAGCCAAGAACAAATGAAGTAGAAGGACTGGGAAAGCAATCCTGAATCTCAATAAAATGTGCTGTATTCTGCCAACACAGCAGTGCTGTCTTCCCCATGCAACCATTCTAGGACAAAATAAATAAATACATAAATAAGTCAATGTAACTAGAAGAAAAACAAGTCTTCAGATAACTGTGACAAATGATGCTTCCAACCCAGATGTGTGAATTTTTCAGCCCTGTTACACTACTGGCCATGTGCTGTACACAAATGCACTGTGGAGTATTGCCAAGTCACTGATAAATAAATAGCTGTTTGTGGGTGGGAAAAAGCAAATAAGCAAACGTTCATGTTCTCTAATTCTCTAATTGGGAGTCTAAAGACTCACAAATACATCAGATCATCACTACAAGTCCTTGCACAAGTAAAGCTTTAGAAGTTTATAAGGCAAACAAACATGAAAGGCCTCGTAAACAAAACAAAACACACAGGAGTGACAGCCTGGTGAGCTTTTCAAAAAGCTTTGTTAAGCTCAGGCAGTAAATGGGAAGCACTTGTTTGGTCCCCTATCCACAGGTTCTATTAGCTGACATCTAATAGCAGCACTGAGAACCTCTCAAGAATAAACAAGACTTTGATTCCCAATCCTCATCTCATTCTCAAGACAAAGAAGTTACTGCGAACTTCAAAACACAAAATGCAACAAGCCACTGTGCAGAAAGTTCCTAGAGAATGTAATAGAAAACTGATTTCTCCACATCTCTTCCTAGTGATGGTTGCCTCGGGTGAACAGTAGAACATGGTGATGAAAAACAAACATGCTTCCTACTGTAAGATTTAACACCCCCAAGAATTATACACTTTTATAATAAGATCCTTGGGAGGAAAAAAAATATATATATATATATTTTATATATATTATATATATTATATATTATATATATAATATATATTATTATATAAATATATTATATATATTATATATATTTATATATATAAAATATATACATATATCTCTTCTGGATATTTTGCATGCTGAAATAATTGTTAAGCAAAACATTCATGTGCTTTTTGCATGCATTATCTCTTTAATAAAGAACTTTACAGACACATATTTGTTAGCAATTCTGTAACTGACACTTGAAAAAAATGCAAAGCAGTAAACTTTACATATTTACTATATGTATCTCCTAGTGTCTGCCTTATGGCAGACCAGAGCATCCTGCACAACCATAGAAGTTTAACACAGCCATCACAGATTTGGTATATTTGTACCTGGTTAGCACTGAGAGAAGTTTAGAGTCATGCTACCTGCAAACTTTCCTATATTTTTGTACATGCTGCACCAAGCTGCAGTAGGTTTTTTTCTTTACAGGAACTGTAAAATGTACACTCCTGAGGGTTATAAATTCTTGCTAAAGTGAGGGCTAACATAAATTTTTGCCAGCGCTCACATTAATATAAATATTTATTAGAATAAAATGGTTACTATGGGGTGAACCCTCCAAGTAAGTGCTAAGGGAATATACTGGCATACACATAAATTAGTGAAGTTGCTAAGTAATCAACACTTTGGAAATTGATTAAACATGCATGCAAATAAATTATGAGCATATAACAGTGTAATACAGAAAAGAAAGGAAAGGCTTTCTAAAAATTAGAACAGCACCATGTTACTGCCAGCCATCATTTCCAACAGTTACACAGTATATGGTATTTCTAGCAGAAATATGGCCATACTGATTGGATTGAAGAAGACTGATTTTGATGACACACACAGTTTCCACTTTGCAGATGCTGGATGCATGCTTGAAACCAGAATGCTCTGAGGAAATAACAATCAAACTGTGGCAAGATCATGAATGACAGCTGCATGTAATAAGAAAGATTTTCAGTCAGTAAATTAAGTAATTACGCTAATTATCCCAAGAACTTGATAACAAAAATTGCAGTGCAAAACACTGGTAGGTTTGAAGTGTTTTTGACTGACAATTTCAAGGATGGCCCACCTACAGTATAACTTCATGGCATTAAAAGAAATGCACATCCAAAACCTCTTTTTCCTTTGCTTACTCACACTTTCCATTCTCATCTCAAATTAGGTCACTCCTAAGCAAAGCTAAGCTGCACATCTATTCCTTCAATTTATGGGGAAATCTCCTTTTGGTGTGGGAAACCATATATTCACAGGAATGCAGCAGACAATAAACTAAACTCAAATTCCAGCATTCCTTGCCATTACTACCTAGAAATGAAGAGCTGAAATATGAATGGGACAGAGCCCAAAAATACTTCACAGAACCCACAAGCTTAGCCATTGGTGCTGGTAAGTGTTGAAGCAAACTGCTTGCTCTGCATCACATAAAAACCTGATTTGGAATGCCTCCAAATTCTCTGCATTTGGTTTCAGGAGAGAGGCAAAGTTTCTTGTTGACAGAATCCAGTCATAACAAGAACTCCACAGCTATTCAGTTATGAATGCAGATTAACGTTCTCAGGGGATGCACTAAAAAACAGAGCAGGAAAGTGAATAAACATACAAAGGGAAATCCCAATATGATCAGAACTCAGTTAACTTTTTGCAAGACTTTCGAGATGTAGGCTAGCTCAGCATTTGTTCCAGCATCTAGTGAAAATCACAATTAAAAAACAACATCAGGTATACAATATTACTGCTTCTTTCATTTCACAACAATTCTGCTTACATTCTATTAAGGAAAAAGATCCTACTTTCTATATTATCATTATTTCTTAGATAATGACAAATCCGCATTCTTACCATTAATATTAACTAGATTATTTCATGCTATTTTACTAGTTGATGGACAATTCTGATGGAATTGTCTCCTTCCACACAGTGGGACTTTCACTTGCTTAAGTAGCACAGAGTTTTCACAGGAGATGATACCAAAATGTAATAGGTTCATCCAAATAAACACTGTGACAGGGAATCCACTGCAGAAGGGCAGGCAAAAGAGTCTAGTCTTAACCAGCTAAGAGCAGGCAAACAAAATAGTTAAAACCAAGGTCCATAAGTCTTTCACCTTGTTTACTCTACTGTACCCAGCTTTTCACCTCTGAAAGACAAATAGCATTACTTGTAGTTGATGTTTTCCAAGCACTTCAGTGGACTTACAAGAGCCACAGGAAATTGGGCTTGTGTTGCAAATGCACTTGGAATGCAGAAGAGACAGGATCTGTGCCTCTGCAACCAGCCCCAAGAGTGTCTGCTTGCTGCAGCCCCACGCAACGTGCAGTGGGAGAAGACTGGACTGCGTTCCAAGTGTACACCCACATCAAGATACCTCGCCTATCTTAAGCCACTTCTTGCCTTGTATCACAGAAGATAAATTTGCAATAGACTGAAAGCCATAAAAAAATAAATAAATCTTAAATACAGCAGCCTTTGCTGCACTATACTTCGTTACATCCCCTTTTGAAAATTACATTCAAGTTTCATAGTGCTCGTTGAAAACGTCTGTTTACTGGCAGTCATTTTCTTCATCCTTAATTTTAGCCAGAGCTGATTCTCACAGCCAGTGCATGAGCTGTTGGTAACAGAGTTTGCTGGAAATTGTAACTGTAAGCAGTCATTTACTTCTGACCATGCCATCTACTGCTGTGCTTCACACTGTTTTGTTCAAATCACATTTACTCCATCTGTAGACCTTGAGGCTTTCAGAGTCAGATCTTGGATTTTAAGATATATATTTCCAGATTTATGGAACTTGCTGTTGAGGAGGACAGCAGTGATGAATGGTAAGATTCTGGCTGTTGTTTCTGACAGTCTTCATTATTCAAATCTTTACCAAGTGAAAAATGACAGTAAAGAGCCAAAGAAACATCATATTGCTCAGGTATGAAAGCCTCTTAGATCTGCCTTGGATTACTTTCAGAAACAGAAAACTGTGGACTTCTTCCATCAACCCCTTCCCAGACTGGAACGAAACTGTAGTAAAGCTTCTATGTTATTTTTAAACCTTGGCTAAAGCAAGTTCGATGTAATAGGGAGGACGCTATGGTGGAAAGTCTTATGTCACTGTGAATTTTGGCACATATAGCACCTACCAACATAAGAGTAGAAGCATACCACTGAATTTTAAATGGTCTTCTATGTTTCTTTTTAATGTATTTTTCCAGAAGACAGTAATAGGATTATTACTGTCTGATAATAGCTTGGTTTTCATTAATTCTTTTCCCTATTTATCAAAGGCTGTAGAATCAAGCACACAGCGTTCTAAGAAATCCAATCACTTTAAGTAGAACATCTCTTTTTCTAAAAACTATGATGGTAACATCAACTAAAGGATCCATCAAATAAGTTCTCCTGACATAAACCTTTACCACTTTCAAAGGTTTTTGATCTTTTTCATATTGGCTTACAGAGTGCAGCAAGCCACTTGGCTGGGTATCAGTCCTGCAGAAAACTTGTAACTCATCAGTTCAGTTCTCAACACAAATAAATGGGAAGAAAAATTCTTGGAGGAACTCATTCTCTAATTTAGTCTCTGCCTAAGACTAATTTTAGTTTGCACAACACTGGCATTCAAGAGATTTTTCAATTTCATTTTACAATAAATATATGTATAAGGCTGCTTAAGTCAAGGACTGCCCTCAGTTATATTTACAGATCACCCTTAGATTTGTGTAGAAGTATAAGCTGATTCACTAACGCAATGGCTGAGTGGTTAAGGGTTTGAAATCCAATGGGGTCTCCCCATACAGGTTCATAATCTGCTTGTCCTCTTCTTCCTCCTTCCCCTTCTCAGGGGTAGGAGTTTCCTCCCTTACTAAGCAAGTGGACATTCGTATCATTTCCTTTTGCCACAGATACTGGCATGGGTTGGTTCTCAGGTTCAGATGCAGGGCCTGTTCCTGGGACTGGAGCAGCATAGACTGTTGTTCAACAGGCCAAGCCTCTGTGCTTTGCAGTGATTTGGGCCTCTCAGGAATAACCAGGATGATGGCATACCTTTTTCAAACATTTTACCAGTTGTTTGAGATCCTGAACTTGTTTGGGGGCAAAGTTCCCAAGCACTGGATGTGCCCACTGTTCTAGGTGCATGCCAGTATCTTCCCACAGTCCCTGACACCCACAGCTATCCAGCCTCCAGGCAGATCTCTGGGTGGTATTCTTAAATAGCTGTTTAACCTTCAACAAAACCTGAAACAGGTTTGGAAGGTGCAGCAATAGGAGCATGATGGTTTCAACATCCCAAGGATATTCAAAATTCTCAAGGGGTATTTTTACTAGCCTGGAGGAAAAGAAGAGGGTGAAGAAGTGAGGAAAAGGGTCCACCCTCTTCTCCCCTAACAGATGGGCACGCTGAGAAGAAAAGGTAAAGACTGTAATTATAGTTTCCAAGACATAGTTCCTAAAGTACGAAGGTGACAGCAATGCTGACTACAAACAGCAGATTAGTCTAATGACTGGCAATTTTATCATATCATAAACTAGTGTTTCACAGTACAGCAAAATGATAACCTTAATCCAGCCTCCAGAGATGGTAAAAAGCACAACAGGACCATACAGAGCATATAAGGGGTTCTATAACACAACTCCGAAAACAAGTACAAGAGCTCTGAGCACAGAAAAAAAAAAAATCAACACAGTGATCAGCAGATACTGAAGTAATGGAATGAATCATAGAATTGAGTTGGAAAGAATCGTTAAAGGCCATCTAGTCCAACTCCTCTGCAACGAACGGGAATACCTACAGCTCCATCAGGGTGCTCAGAGCCCCATCCAGCCTGACCTTGAGTGTTTCCAGGGATGGGGTATCCATCACCTCTCTGTTCCAGTGCCTCACTACCAGTACTGGAAAAAACTTTTTCATATATCCAATTGAAATCTCCCCTCTTCTAGTTTGAATCCACTTCCCCTTGTCCAGTCACAGCAGACCATGTTAAAGAGTCTGTCCCCTTTTTTCCTAAAGCTACCCCTTTAGATACTGAAAGGTTGTATCACATCTCCTCAGAGCCTTCTCTTCTCCATGCTGAACAAACTAGGCTCTCTCAGTTTGTCCTTTGAGCACCAACAGGACTGTTATGGCTTAACCCATGAGGCAGCTCAGCATCAAAGAGTCATTTGCTCCTTTCACTCCCTAATGGGATGAGGGAGAAAACATCGATTTCATCCTAAGCTTTACATAGCAGGTCTCTTGGAAGTTTCCACTGGAGCTGCTGAAACTCCCTTGGAAGCTATGGAGCACAATATTTGGTAAAGGCAGGTTGGCTTTGTTTTGGTTTTTTTGTTTGGTCAGTTTGGGATTTTTTTTTCCTTTTAAACAAGCAGAGACTGTTTTTAATAGACAGCTCAATGGCCAAACATGCAGTTTGTATCAAAGAAATAAAGCTCATAACTTTTGACAGACGGATACACTGAAGCAACCCATGTTCCAGAGCCCTACTACAGCTCTGGTAACGAATATGGCATCAGTACTCTGCACAGTACAAGGAACTACAGTCACTTTGGCACCTCTGTCTTTATATGGGGTTAATATTTTGGGCTCCCCTGTTAAACCTTTCTAGTAAATGAGGTTATGCCAGGGCGATGTTTCTGGCCTCTTTTAGCAGTGCACCTCCAGAGGGTACAATGCCTATGGAATGTATGGAGCATGGTAGAAAAGAGAAGACACCATTCCAAAGACAAGCTCCCTGAACTTATTCTAGCACTATTCCTGCTTTCAGCCCTCACATATCAGATCAGAAAATTTGCTTTGCACAAATACACTCCATACGGCCTATTTTGCTGTTGCCATTTCTACAATGAAGTGATTAGCCTTTCTTAGAAATAAACCACTCTAACCACAACGCCAACTTGCTGAGACAGATAAGAAAAAAAATGCACTTTTAAATTCAAGTTATATGAGTACTTAGACTGTGCTGTGCGTAAGTAATGAAGGAACAAAGTCCCCTAGACTTCAAAACCTGATGTATTATGGTGTATTATCAAAAAGCCATTCAGTCAACTTACAACCATAATTAATTTGGTGCAAGAGAAACAAAGATATTCAAAGTCTGGTTGCGAAGTCAGAAAATAAATGTGGAATTTGGCAACAATCACTATCAGGCATTCCCAGAAGTCTAATAAGTCCAGGAAAAGAGATATAGTAATTTATTCTCTACAGAATATCAAAGAGATCTCCAAGAGAATGTTTAAAACATTAACATGTCACTAAAATGAGCGTGGTTTTGGTAATACGTGCACTGTAACGCTTCCAACAGCAGCACACCCTCGTTGCTCATTTTCCTGCCAGCTTTACTGTTTCTAAATGTCTCACAACTTGTCAAATGCGATAGTTTCTGGCAAACCTGCTGATGTATCTTTTAGGCCTCAAGTTTTCAATGACTCCTTTAAAGAATATCACAAATGAGAACAAAGGTAATGCTTAAGTTGTGAGTGCCTGTTCTTTTTTGGCATCTAAGGCATCAAGTGAGGTACTCATGCAAGTTTCTCTAAATTTAATGGAGTTTAAAAGTACTTTAAGTAGCCTGGAGAACTCCATAAACTATTTCTTTTCTGCACATTGCCTCATCTAGTATAACTGAGTTCCTATAGTTTTCCTTTAAAACAAACAGAAGTACATTGTGTTACAAACTACAGTTCTTCTCTGCAATATAGTGGGTATGAAGTATTTCAGTAGCCAGCAGAACAGAACCTAGAATGGAAGAACAAAATGCACTGATTTAATACGGTATTAGCTGAAAAACAGCTGGTATATCAAACAATAATGTGATTTCAGGGCTACAATGCTCATACATAAAACAGAAAAGACTGAGGCTGAGGCCTTCAGCTGCCAAATAACTTTCTAAAATCTTGTGTTAGTTCTACTACATACTACCTGAAGGTGCCCTGAATGAAACTGCCCTGAAGGTGATGAAAGCAACACAGCATGTGCACCTGTGGTATACAAGGCGCTCAACTCACAGCTGGAGACAAATCCATGTGACTCATGCAGGGAGGAGGCTAAGATGCTTTTTTTTTTTTTTTTTTGGTCATTGACTTAATGGCAGCTACAAAGGATTCTTTATCCGTCTGGAACAACAATAAATTTAAAAGATATTTTGGCACACACAAAAAAAAAATCAAAGTCTCCCGGTCAATTGAGTCCTACTAACTACTGTTTAATTTACATAACCCCATCTTTTCACATAGCAAGTATAGATCCTTTCCATGCTATGGTTCCACCAGGAAGGTGGCACTGGAAAGAATAATATCCTCATAAACACAAGCAGCTATCTGATAGACACGAAATGATTCACTTGGCTGTTTTTGTGCTCACAAGATGAGAAGCACCTACCAGTGCTCTACAACAAACTGTTCTTTTCTAAATCAGCTGTAGCCAGCAGTGCATCCTGGCACCCAAGGGGGCACACACAGCACAGCCAGCTGGTCAAAGGAGGTGATGTTCCTGCTTTATTAGCGTTGGTGTGGCCTCACATTGAGTATCATGTGCAGTTCTGGGCTCCATAACACAAAAAGGACGTTAAGATCCTTTTCAAAGGAGGCACAAAAGCTGGTAACAGGGCTGAAGGCATGTTCTGTGAGGAAAGGCTGAGAGCATTGAGAAGAGGAGGCTGAGAGGTACCTCAGTGCTCCCTGCAGTGCCCTGATGAAGGGAAGCAGAGGGAGGTGCCGGGTTCTGCTCCCAGGAACTGACAGCAGCAGGAGAATGGCACAGAGCTGCCATGGAAGGGTGGGACTGGACATTAGGAAAGTTTTCTTTACCATGAGGGTGGTTAAACACTGGAAGAGGCTTCCTAGAGAGGCAGCTGATGCCCTGTGCCTGGCAGTGTTTATGGGGTATTTGTACAAAGCCCTCAGTAACATGCTCTAGCTTCTGGTTAGCCCTGAGATGGTCAGGACGTGGTAGTCTCTGAAGGTTCCTTCCAGCTGAATTGTTCTAAAAAATAATAAAAGCCTAAAAATTCCACTTATCTGAAAGAACAGCAAAGCTTTTAACTGCACCTACATACAACAAAACTACTAAACTTGCCGTTTATCAGAGAGCTCAGATCTCAAGACAAACACAGCACACCTTATCCTTGTCAGTTCCTCACTTGAAGTCAATGAGACTGTGAGCTGTCTTGATTGTGGCCTAACCTTAGTATTCCACTGAAAATACAAAATTCCAAATTCATGCACTGAGCAGCTCTAACACCACATTATTTGCCAAGGCCACTGATCGTGTTATATATTAAGAACTAAAAGCTGTCAAAATTTAACAACTGTTATTCCCTTATCATGTCCAAATCTTTCCTGAATCTGCCAATATACAGCATTATTAGTGGATTACCTGCCTAAAAGCATTCACTGCACTCACTATAATTTGAGTGATTAACTCGAGAATGGGAATTCAGTCCCTGATTTCTCTCCAGCTGGCTACAACTGCAGCCAATTTCTGCTGATGTGTTTATAAACACAAGTTTAATGTGAAATTTTGAACGACTTGAAGAGGAAGAAAAAACCAACATGCTCACAAATGCTATCTGATCTACATAATTACCTTAAGGTACTAGAGTAATATTATTAATATGTTAGCTTATTTGATTTCCAACTGCAGCAACAGAAATAAAATAATGTTACTAACTTGTAGCGTACATTAAAAACTGTACTGGCCCCAATTCATACCTGAACAAACTCTGCCTACACTTAGCTTCTGTTCTCCATCTTCTTTCAAAGCATTTCATTTTGTTTTTATCAGCAAGTTATATGTGCATCCCCAGTAAGACTAAGTCAGTAAGCACTGGAGACAGGCAGACTCTCCCAGGCAGAGACTGTTCTTTGGTTTAATCCAACAAACACACTTGCAGACAGCCAAGAGAGGACAAAAAGCCCTGCTTGTTTCACCCATGTGAAGAACATACAGAAGGATGCTTTCCATCTTTAGGAAGGGATGGACAAAGGTGTAAGGTGAAAACTAAGAACAGGAAAGGTTGATCAAGTCTCCTAATGACAATGCGTAGCCTATGCAAGCAAAAGGATGAGATGCATTCTGAGCAAAGGCAAGCAGTACAAGTGACAGAGCTCAGGAACCAAGCACCTTGCTGTAGGACTAATGCTTAAATCTGCACGCTAATTGGTTTGGCCTTTACTGAAGCTGCTTCCACCATGCCTCCAGTGCGACTCCCACTCATCCCACTCCCACTACATCCTGAAGTTAAAGCCAGCCCAGCCTGCACAGCCACACTGGATGGCAG
The DNA here is from genome assembly GCF_023343835.1 of Lagopus muta. NCBI lineage: Eukaryota > Metazoa > Chordata > Aves > Galliformes > Phasianidae > Lagopus > Lagopus muta. The sequence continues at coordinate 119,116,523 of NC_064433.1, read as the reverse complement.
CCATGACTGAGTTTACAAACACATTTTCAGCATTTTCACACAAATCAATGTGGGGCAATCAGGCAGTAAAAGCAACAGAAGTCGGCACTATCACAAATACCAACAGTGACTAACAAAACCAAAGCAAAAATCAATGCAGACAGCACTCAAGGTCACTTCCAGCACCCGGATCGCTCCTCACTCAGCACAAATGACCAAAAAGCCCCAACCAGCTCACAACACCGGCCGTACCCCACAGGCGATTCCGAACCCCTCACGTAGCCCCAGCAGCACTATCCCAGCCGGCCACCCTCGGTTCTACCACATACAGCATTCAAACCCTGCTGACGCGTCAATCAGAATTACTTATCTCCAACCGAAACGCGCTACTGACCTCTATCCCTACTGACCAACACGGACCGCAGCCGTACCCCGCCGGTACCGAGGGACGGGCACCTGCTGGCAGCAGGGCTCCGCTCCGGGCCGGGCCACGCCACCACCCTCGGGGCAACGGGTGGGCGCAGTGCCCCGCGCCTCAACGGCCCCTCGCTGGAGGACGGGCTCTGTCCTCGGCCGGGCTGAGCTGCGGAGGAAGGCGGAGGGGACAGCGCTCACCCCTCCAGCCGGACTGGCAGCGCTCCGCGGCACCCTTCAACCCGCAGGGGAAGGAGCGCAAGGAAAAAGCTCGGCGGGACAGCCACTCCCCGGAAAGCCGCCGCTCTGCCGCTCCCTCCTCGCCCCGCGCAGTCCTCCGCCCGGAGCTGAGCGCCGCTCACCTGGCCCCGGGGGACCGACCGCCTGTCCCGCGCGACGCCGCCGCCCGCTCGACTCTCGGTGCAGGAGGCGCGGCCACCGCCCCCGGCTGCTGGAGCAGCCCCGGGCCGGGACCTGGGGGGGCGGAGGCACACGAGGGAGGTGCTGCGAGAGAGAGGGAGGGAGCCGGGAGCCCCTCGGTAAGGCGGGCCCGGCGACAGTGGCCCTGCGGGTGCGGGCGTTGGCTTTGACCGAGTCCCGCGTGCGGCTGTTAAGCTCGCGGCTCGCAGTGTGAGGGGGCAGCGGGCAGCGGACAGCGAGCGGAACAGCGCGGCTCGAGGGAAATCCCGGGGCACTTCGCAGCTCCACGCAGCGAATTGAAGGCGGGACGGGGGGGAGAGAGAAAGGTGTGGCTTTCCTCGCGTTAACTTGTCTGGGATGAAGCACGTTGAGAAAAGGCAGCATTTCCAATGATTTCTCTTTTTTCTTTCCTTTTTTTTTTCAGTTGCTTAACACACCGAAGTTTTAGGAGCTGCTTCTGAGGTTGGAAGGGGCCTCTCAAGACTGACCCCTCTGCCTCCCTGTTGGAATAGGGCAACTCCAACACGTTGCCCCGGATTGTGCCCTCATAGTTCTGTGTCTAAGGATGCTGACTCCACACCACCTCTGGACACCCTGTTCCAGTGTCCAACCACTCATCATAAAACTCCGTTTTCAAAGAATCAGAATGGTTTAAATTGGAAGGGATCCTTAAAGGCCATTTAGTTCAGCTTCCCTGCAATGAACAGGGACACCTACGGCCATATCAGGATGCTCAGAGCCCCATACAGCCTGACCTTGAGTGTCTCCAAGAAAAGGTCATCCACCACCTCTCTGTGCAACCTGTGCCAGTGCCTCATCATCCTTATTGTAAAAAACTTATTTTTCCTTGTATGCAATTGAAATCTCCCCTCGTAGTTTGAAACAGTGTCCCCTTGTCTCATCACAACATACTCTCCCACAGAGTCTGTCCCCTTCTTTCTTATAGCCCCCCTTTAGATACTGTTTTCTTATGTTAAGATGAAATTTCTTGTTTTTCAATTTCTGCCCATTGCCTCTAGCCCCGTCAGCACTAATATAAACCTGTCTCTCACTACATATTTTTAAGGAAATGTTGGAGTTTTAGGCAACAAGAAATCTTCTTTGGTGTCATTTAGGGTAGGAAAAGGACAGAATCTACAAACTCTACAGATAGCAGATCCTCCTAAGGATGCAGCGTGCGATGAGTCCATGTGAGGAGCAGGATTTCAGAGAGAAATACTTAGAAAGAACTGCTGAGGTTAGATAAAAAGGCTTGTTTCATTTTGCTCGGATCTAGGGTGGTGGATGTAGGGATCTTTGGATGCTTTGGAGCCAGTACCTAATGGAACACAATGGGAGGGCTTTGGCAGATTTTCACAAAGGATAAAACAAGAGGCACGTATCTTTCTCTGCCTTGGATAGTGCAATATCTTCCTTGAACATTGAAGTACCATAGATTGTGCTCCCCTTACACTTCTGCGTGGACATGATGGTGATAGGCTGACAATTTGACTTGCCAATCTTAGAGGTCTTTTCCATCCTTAGTGATTCTGTGATTGTATGATTTTCTTCCTAGCTTATACCACTTTATGAAGTGATGGAGGATTATGTCTCCCTCATTTCTGAAGTGGACTTCCAAAGTAAAAAAAAAAAGAGGAGAAAATTGTCCTGAAGTTACTGCTAGGGGTGTGATGTGTGAAAATACTGTTTATCTGCAAAAAGCACAACCTAGTGGTTCTACATCAGTGCTCTTTTGACACATCCACAAACAGTCTGCTCTACACAGGTTAGTGATGTTTCAACAGAAAGGCTGAATGGTTGAATGAGCACAGAAACTGAAGCCCAACTCACCCTCAAGGCACGTTACGCATTGGCAGGGCAGGTTTAGTAAGCTCACTGTATTGCCTGTTCTGTGAATAATTACCTGTGTACAGATAAATGGAAGCCTGCCGCTGTCCTACTGCCTTGACAAATGACACGTTCTTTAAATAAAAATCAACCAGTTGATGAATTTTTAAGCACTGCAGACAGAGGAATTTCCTCAAAATTTATTTTTCTCTCAGATCAAGTTCATTTAGCAGGAGAAAATAAATACTGTGTGACTTATAAAAGCCCTACTTAATTTATATCTGAAATTTCTTATTTAAACTACATCTTACGTTAAAGTGGGTGGTGTCCAGTAACGTGCTTGCAGAGAAACCAAACAGAATTAGTTGGTAATGACCTAGGAACCAAGAACAAGTAATGAAGTTCATTCCCAAAGTGCATTTTTATAACTGCACTTAACTGGAAAAAGTCTCTGAAATCTATATACATTCACACAGGTACCAGTTTTCCATCTCTACAGTTTTGGGACTGTACTGGATCTAGCCAGTGTTACACACAAGCCACAGGCAGATTCCTGTGTGCTTCCTAAGAAAGTGTAGACTGTGGCAGGTCTGAGACACAGGCACAGATAACTAAATGATGAAGAACTTTTTGCTCCCGTTAGTTTGTCATGACTGTGCCAAAACCAACCAACCAACCAAAAAAAGAAAAACAACCACCAAACCAAACAACAACCCTCTCTGCATTCAGATTACTTAATGCCTCCTTTATAATAGGCTTGTGCAACAGTGTACATTGGCTTAGTAGGAACAGCAAGTGACATGTACAGGTTTGAGAGAATGATAGTCCCTTGAAAGGAAGCAAGCAAATATTTTGTCTCCAAGCAAAATGATCACATTAATTACGTCTTGAACAGTGCTGAATAAAGCTCCTGGAGCTGAGAGACTATCTAGAAGTTTTCTGATCAAAAGGTAACTAACTTGAAAATGGAGATAAGGATACAATAAACTGGTATTGATATGAGTTTGTCTACGTATCCTTGTTTGGACATGTAATGAAATGCTGGATTTCAAGCTTCTGACAGTTCAAGCATTTTATTTATTTATTTATTTATTGTATTTCTTCTAGTTAAGAGGATTGAATGTAGAAACCTCAACAGTAACCCCAACAAAGTGGGTAAATTCCCATTATATTCAGCTTGACCAGAGTCTCATATCATGCTTTCTAGTTGGTTTGGGATGCTTTGTTTTGCTTACTAAATCCCTCTGTCTCTATTTATGTGTGCGTATATACGTTTCCTAGTAACATCAGCCATCACTGTAACACATCGTACTGCAGCATTCACTTCATGATTATGATTTGTGTAACCAAATGGGACTTGTTCTAGTGATGTAATTTGTGTCTCAGACGGTAGAAAAAAAAGCAAATAGTTGTCAGTTTGAAAGAGGGGAGAGATGGTGGGAGAGGTGATTTCTTTTTCCCTTTTCAATTTTGCTGTGAATGTAGGATTTTTGAAGAGTAAATCCTTGAATGTCGGTGCTTGAAGGAGCAGAGTTGTCGTGCTTGCTTCTCCCTGCTTCTCCCCTCTTCCTAGTGTTTGAGATTGGAGGTTGTTCTGCCCAGTCAACATCAGGGAATTAAAGTAGAATTTTTTTAAAAGAAGAACTTAGTGTAAAATTGGAGGAATGACTGCTTCAATTAATCACATTGAGGTAATGTTGTTTATGTCAAATCTACTCAATTTAAAAACCAAACAAAAAGAATTCCTGATAATTTTGTGGCTCTGGATTTTTTCTTTCTGCATTTTTTTCTTCTTCTTTGACACATTAAAAGTTTATACGAACACCATGGATTGATCAGATATAGAAAGAAGTGGCTGAAGTTCTGGACTTCGCTGTTTAAAAAAAAAAAAAATCACTCATTTTTTTTCTATAGTCTCACATGTTTTAGTGGTCATGAGGATTACAGAATATTTGGTTTAAAAAAATAGGTATTTTTTTAAACTAATGGTAACCCTGAAGATTAAACACAGTCATCTACCAGTCTTTCAGTCCATTTTCTGCTTTCCGCATTGCAGAGATAGAAAAAAGTTCTAGGATAAGGAAGTGATATGAATTAACTGTGATGCTAAGAGGAACCGTACGTATCAAGGGGGAGGATCTTAAGTCTAATCTTAAAACTACACATATTTAGCACCAAGTTGAGAACTCGGTTTGTGAAAAAGAGACTGCCTCTGTTCAAAATTTGTGCCTCAACAACAAATGCCTATCTAACAAAAGAGTCTTTAGACTAGATAAACCTATCTAATGTTCTAATAGAATAGCTACTTATTAATATTCTTTTGTCAGAAAGTAGCATATAGGCGTGGGAACCATGAGTACAGTGTTTACTGAATGTTAACTGAACCAATATGTAGAAGAAATCTCTTAGATATGTAATCATTAAATAAGGAGGTGTAGTGTATCCAGCTGTGTGATTTTACACATGTTGTCAAATATGAAGTACAACACCCATAGTAAGGCTTTCTGTTGACTGCTGCAGTTTCTTAATAAAAAAAAGCAATATGTAATATCTTTTCCTCTGAAGGTCAAGGATAGAAAGAAAGAATAATTATAGCTCTGTAGTTAAAGTCTAAACTTAATTCAACAAAGAAATATGCTTTTCACTAGTTTTTAGAAGAAAATACCTTTATAGAGCTGTATCTTGTAAAGTTACTTAAAAGAAATAAGATTTATATTCATTATGATATTTTGTCTGATTAAATTCTATGTTTCAGGTCCTATTGCTTACAAGCACATGGCCTTCATGTTTGTATCTGACTGCATTCCAGCTCAGTGTCCCTATTACATTCAGATTCGAAATGGACAAAAGATGGGAGGCAGTTCACTAGGTCAAAATACAAGAGAAAATTTGAATGCTGCTTTGTTCAGCAAAATTTTTTGTTGCCCGTACAAAGAGGGAGTGGATGTATGTACATAGCAGCAGTATGACCGTCCTGCTCTGCTGAGGGATTAGTCCTTCCATACTTCACTCTGCATAAGTTCTCCTGCAACACTTTCCATTTTGTGAGCTGACAGCCTTCATCACTACCTTCTAGAGTTAAAAGTGAATGGAGCGCAAACTGAAATGCAAGAAACTCGTTTAAAACACTAGAAACAAAAGTCAGTGGTGAGGTTGATCAAACTGGAGTAGATTATCCAGAGAGGCTGTGGAGTCTCCATCCTTGGAGATACTCAAAATCCATTGGGATATAGTCTTGGGCTCCAATGCTCCAGATGCTTCCAGCCTATGGCTCTGCAAAAAGAAGTGCTGATAACACTGCTTTCCCTCAGTGTAAAAATATACTCTTGGCCAAGCAAAGGATAACAATCCTCAAATTGTAAGAAACATGAAGGTGACGAAAGGTTCATGTACCCAAAAGCCCAGACCAAGGTGCTAATTAACATTATGGGAAAGTGCAAACAGTTTTTGCCAAGGAAAGCAATTCTGAAGAGAACACCTGGAAAGTACTATAAAACCTTTCAATTCTCTACAGCATTCACTCTCTTTAAATTTTGCCAACATTTTTATTTCCATTAAGCAAACAATTTAAAAGGAATTGTAACTTGACCAGAAAAAAAAAATAAAAAAAATTGATCTACGTAGATCTTGGCAGGCAAGATCTCATTCTGGGAACATTTCACATTTTTATCTTTATTTTTTTAAAACTTAATGTACAAAAAAAAAGTTGTATTAAGCCCTGAAAGTTTACATTGGCTCTAATCATTCCAAATTAACTGCTCTTATGTAGCAAGACTTTCATCATAGTGTGAGCTGTTAAAATAAAGCCAAAGAGGTAACTATATCCCTGTTGATTCCCAGGTCTGTGTAAGTTATGAAGCAACAGAGAAAGATCTTTTTCATTAGGGGACACTTTTGGATGGACTGCAATGCATATCTGTCAGGATTTTAGTTTTCATGCCAAATCCATTCCTCCCTGACACCACTTCTTTCTTTTTCTGAGAGCAAAACTTGTGTTCATAGTTGTCTTGTCCAAATTCCAGTCTTGGCTTTTCTGTTTCCTTTAAACAAAGTATGTGCATTTTAGCTGTAAAATCAAAGAGGCAAAAGGTGTCTGCCATCATGTTGTGAGGAATGCTAGGGAAGGGAACTGTCCTTTGATGTGTCAAAGGACAGGACTCCCCCACCGCCAGCTCGGTGCTATAATTTATTCCTCTGGTTTGCAGTGCTGACTCTGTCCATACTCTGCACCAAGTAATCAGTCTGGGAAGTGGAGGGAACCTTGGCAATCTGCTGCAGTACTTCTGGAAAACATTTCTGCTATAGTATTGATTCCTATTGTTTATTGCCAATGATCATATTCCACTTCAGCCTTGTTCACTCTTCAATCTTTTAGTAGGTTGGGAGTGAGGAAAGTCATTCCTAAGAGATCAGCTAATCCATGCTGCCTTTGATTTTACACCAGCATAAATCTGTTTCACAACATTTATTTTTAATCATACTAGAACTTTTGGGAGGAAAACCAGAGTATAAAAAATGTTCAGCTCGATACATGGGAAGCCTTTCCTTTGTGGACCTGTCTGGGGGTGCAAGAGCATATACAAGCAGAAGACACAAACCCTGCTGGTAATATGATATTCTGTGGGAAGATCAAGGAGAAATCTAGCTCCCTTAAGATTTTAATGTATGTAGTCTTCACAAGAAATAATTTCTGAGATGAAGGCTGAAATTTCGGGTGCTATTCAAGCGACAGCCTCTGGGACAGGCTGTGCATGGCTAGATGATCACTGACAGGTCAGTTCCATTCCAGCAGTGCTTACAGGTGGATAGAAGCAGACACCATGGCAAGAGCCATCACGAGGAGGTAAGGTATAACTAGTGATCCTCCACTGGGATGCACTGAAATCTTTATTGGCACGTCTGATGTGTGATGGAAAAGGACAATTTTTTTACTGTTCCTGTCTAGGAGTATTTTGACCTTTCTCTGTATATATCAGTTGCTTTATTCTAAATACCTTTGAAATTTAATCTTCGAAAATGTTAACAGCAATGACAATATGTCATTCCTGGTGGAGCCAGAAAGCTCTTTGGCTAAGTAAACCACAGGAGTTTTAATAAACCTCAGCACTGCCATTAGTTGTAATTTGACTGTCATTCTGAATGCCCTATGCAGAAAATCCACTTCTTGTTTCTACCTAGGTCAAATACTTTGTAACATTAAATATTAAAAAACCTATAATTACGTTGGATTGAGATAAAAAAAGATGCATATAAAGCCTCAAGTGACAGGAAATTAATGTTTTGTTTTTCCTTTATGTGCCTCCCTCCTCAAATAGTTTGAGAAGTTTTCTTTCAAGTTCTAGGTATTAATTAAAAAAAAAGTTTTTCCAGCTAAAATGAGTCAATTGAATAACGTGGTTTTTATAATAGAAGCTACTACTTCTCCTTTTCTGCATTGAACCCCTTAACCATTATTTTTGGGCTTACCTATTCTTCTTCCAGAGTTCTTCGCTATTTGCCCCGTTTTTTGGATATTGTAAGTATTTCTAAGGATCAGAACCTCTATTGGGATAAGCAGAGTGAAACTCCACAGAGCACAAGGAAATAGAACCCTTTAAAAAAAACTTTGATTCTGGACTCCGGTATCTTTTCTACAAATGTTTTTCTACTCTCGAAGCTTTATTTGCTCCTATTGCTTGATCACATTACTTATTATGTTATTTTTAACCATTTTTAATGTCTCTGGTTCACTATTATGTTCCCTCTTCCTCCCCATCCTTTTTGCTGTTCAGCTAACTGCAGTAATTTGCCAGGTGTGGAAAACAGATTATAGTCACCTAAATCCAGCTCCAAGTTCAGTATTGAACAGTGAGCTCCATGGAGTTCAGTTAGCTCAGCTTTCAAACAGATCCGAATGAGGGCTGACACCCGAACCTCTCCTAGTGATAAATAGGTACCTGGGGTGCCGAGTATCACCACAGCATGTTTCCAAAGCTACAGATTTATCATGCTTCACGTATCAGTTGTATGCTGTTACGACAATAACAGACTAATGAGTTATTTTCATAAATTAAGTTGGAAAGCATGATTCGCACATTCTAAGTCCATCATTTTTCCAAGAAAACATTTCCAAATACAATAATTGCATTTTGCATGGAAAAAAAAAGGCCCTTTCCTTCTTTTGTGAAGCCTGAAAAAAATGTCTGTTTCTCTGGAAAGCTGATGAAAAACGTGTTTGTCTCAATTTAGTTTGCTGTTTCCAATTCAATTCTATTTAAGTTTATGGACAATTCAGTTCCTTTTTTGCATACTGGCTCTCCAGTATTATATTAAAAATACGTAACTAATAGATCTGTCTATTGAAATATAAAGACTTCATCAGATAAAGGATAACGTAGATTTTTTAGGCCATAGTAACTCATCTAATCCACCTCTAATCCTGGAAGCAGGTGTTTTAGCTCTGTCTTCAAGCCGTTGTTGTGTGACCAGAGGGACAAAAAGAGTCTTTGTAGTTTAATCATTCCTGCGTAATTAGGATTTAGTTTCACAGTCAACAAATAGAAACCAAAAATCTTGAAAGTGCTTGTCTTAAGGTGCAATAAACCTAGCAACAGAGAAGGGATTTACTGGAGAAAAAAAAAACAGAACCAGCTTCCAGGATTCCTCTTCTGACTTGCTTTCTGGTATCGTAGAACTTCACTCTCCACATGGATGTATGATTTATATAACCTAATACATAATATGTGATTAATATATAATCATGTAATAATGTGTGTCCATCACACGTTCAGCCTGCACTATATGTTCTTAATGCATCATTTTCTTTTCAGTTTGTTTATTTAGCCTGAGTTATAACCAAGAAACCTACACTACTCCTTGTGAAAGGTGTAAACAATTTTTAGTATCTGTTTATGCTTATCTTCTAGGTAGGTATTTATTTGAACAATAAAGCATAATCTGCAACATGATGAGAAGATCTGATTTGGCTTTAAATATATGGTATGGTTAAAGAAATTCAATTTTTTCTGAAATGCAAAAACAAAGTATTTACCAGCCATGAATTGAGAAATCCCCCTGAGCGAGTGTTCTCAGCAAGTAGTTTATCACTTCCTTTGGTCTGTAAAATGCTATTCTAATTTGCTTTTGAGTTAAAAAAACAAAAAACTGTACCTCAGTTAGGAGCCATGATTTTTGACTGACTTCTGCTCAGAGAGGATGAGGAGGCATTTCCTGGAGGCACATCAGTATCTTCTTGTTGCACATAATTTACCAATTCTGTGGGAGACTGAAGAAAATCTAATTGCAAACAAATGGGTGGAGCTGAAACAGGAATAAAGATGACCCAGTTTCCTTCAGCTAAGAGTAGATGAGTGTAACTTGATGTAATTCCAAGAGCAGGAGAGAAAATCACTTTCTGTTCTGTCAGGTTGTGACAAGATCTTGTAACAGAGACAAGAGAGAGCAAAGAATAAATGAGAAGTTACCTGAGCTACTTGCTGAATGTGCTCTCAAGAGATCTGAGCAACCCAGGTTAGTTCAGCAATAAGTTTAGTGTTTAGCTTCAGAAATCTTAAAGAGGAGTGTGAGATATCCCATTGGAACAACTTAGAAACCCCTGTTTCACATGGAAGCAATCGCTAAGTATGAAAAAGAGGAAATCCTCACAAAGTTTTTCCACAGGGAAAAAGAAAGAAATGAAAGGTCATTACAACTATGGACTGTACAGAAAACCTCTGTGGATAAATTCGTTAAGAAAGATAAATGTTAATTGCCCAGGTGTTCCCAATCCCTATCCCTGGATTTTCAAGCTGGCTGTATTTGCTGCAGAGTGCGGGAGCAAGAGACCTGCTGATACTCCTTGAATCATAATTCCTTTTGAAAGGATGCTTGTCGTGTGCCCTCCTGATGAACCAGGGTGGCTCAGGACAGCGCTAACCAAGATCTGTGGTAAGGAGCCACACAGGATGCTTTGCACTTGGAGAGCTCGGGGCCTGAGTGAGAGCAGCAGGGCTAGGGATGAGGCAGGGCCACTCCTTCCAGTGGCAGTTTGGACTTGAAGCACTCCTGTGACTGCTGTGTCAGTTACTGTGCTCATTTCCTGTTCCAAATTTAGTTAAAAGTGGTAATGCCAGATACTGCTGCGTGGTAACTGCTAGCAAATTCCTCCTTTTTGACACAGTGAGCACCAAATGTGCAGCTAGTTAGTCACTTGTTGCTAAATATTCAAATTGCATTGAAGGTCAGTCACAGAAGTAGATATGTTCTTAATAAGCCCAAGGCAATTATTTTCATTTCATTTTTGGCAATGAGACTGTGTTACGTTACACAGCACATGGTGCTTCTGTCCACTGTTTGGTACTCAGTACAGGCAATTCACTTTAGAAGGAACATGATGTCACCTTGAAAAAGACAGGAAAATAAAGCCCTGTGCTCAGTTAATATGTGTGTGAATGACTGGAGTGTGACTAAAATCCCAGTTTCATCTGTACGTTGTGAATGTACAGCTCAAAGAAACAATGTGCCTGATGTGCAAACACCATGCAGCACTTTGGGGTGCTGAGGAACCTTGCAATCAGCATGGGAAGAGGAGTCTCATACTCAAATAGAATAACTTCATTAATTTCTGGACATCCAAAATAACAGAACAACAATTTGTTGTTGTTGTAGGAGATAATATAGTTGAAAGGTGATGGAAAAAACAGAAGTGGAAGGAGAAAATGCATTTTGTCCATGCATCCAGCTTTTAAGACATCTGTATCTTTGCTATGATAGGTTAAGTCAGTGGTTGAGGTTACAAATAACTGAAGGTTTACCAAGCCACAGTAGAAGGTTGGAAAAATAATATATAGTTAGGTTAACAGGTGTGCTGTATAAATTATTCAATTAAAATATTTGTGATAGAGAGTAATGGTGATTTCATAGAATCTCAGAATCGTAGAATGACCTGGGTTGAAAAGGACCACAATGATCATCCAGTTTCAACCCCCTGCTATGTGCAGGGTCACCAACCACCAGACCAGGCTGCCCAGAGCCACATCCAGCCTGGCCTTGAATGCCTCCAGGGATGGGGCATCCACAGCCTCCTTGGGCAACCTGTTCCAGTGCATCATCACTCTCTGTGTGAAAAACTTTTTCTTAACCTAAATCTCCCTTGTCTTAGTTTAAAACCATTCCCCCTTGTCCTGTCACTATCAACCCATATAAATGGTCATTAATTTGAGCCTGTCTTCCAATTTGTGGACACAGATATAAGAAAACGCTCATAGGAGGCAATGGTTTCTCAGGGACCTATTAAAATTTTTTCAATTAATCTAAACTCTGTGACTAAATTGCATGGCATTTGCTCCAAGGATGTTTTTCATTTTCTCTTCTTTAAGCATCAGAACAACTGAAACCCTTCAGATCCTTTAGCAGATAGAGACTTCAAGAGCTCATCATGTGTGGGTATGACCCAAGTCCTGATAATGCTTGTCTGTACCAAAGAATTCTGCCCTACTGTGTTTGGGCAAATTGAAATTCTACCTGGGTCTCTTTATTGTTAAACTAAAAAGTGGTTGACGGGGAAACTTTTTAAAACCTATTTTTATCTATTTGAATCATCACATATTCCTGGAAAGGTAAAAAGCAATCTTAGTAATGTTTTTCTCATGGCTCTAGCCGCACAGAATGTACACAAGAAGGCAGAAGGGATTAAAGACAAGGAGAAATCAGGGTAAAGAAAACAGGTTAGAGCAGATTAGAAGCTTGGAGGTACTTGAGATAAGCAAGCTCCAGAGAAAACTTCCCGTTCTCTCCCATGTTCACCATCCACAATGCACTGAATCTTGGTGTGGGGAGAGAAGGTACTGCTGCTTTTACTGCAGGTGTCTACTGGCTGTTCAAGCAGAAACACGGGACTGGGAGGCTTGTCAGTCCCCTCTTGGAAAGGGTTGTGCTTCCAGCTGAGGCAGTCACCATGTAGGTTGATGCCAGATGCCAAAAGACAGTTAAATCCTACTGAAATTAAATGAAAAAGGTGTGTGCTGTTAAGACCCTGGACATCATAGTTCAACAGGTACCCAGTTAGGGAGACTTTTCTGTAGGATTGGGATAGACTTCAGTTACCAAAGTCTAAAAAGACACATGAAACTTCAGCATGAAGGTTGCAAATAGATGGAATTCCTACACAAAAAATCAACGGTCACTATAAACTGTCCTAGTTTTTCTCTTGAATAATGAAATTTTTATGTTTTGATGACCTTCCTTGTCTCCCAAATTAGAGTCTTTAACAAGTGACTTATGCAAGCTTTCTTCTCAAAAACGGATAATTCCAGTGAGTATTGTGAAACTAACTTGGGATCTACATAAAATACAAAATTATTTCCAGTGTATTCCAATTATGACATCTTCTTGGCTCAGTGATACCTAATATTGCCAAGATAACTTCGAACATTTTTCAAATAATTGGAAGGTTTCACAATAATATCTAAACTCATTTGATTTTTTCTTGGAGAACTGCCCGTGATTTTTCAAGTGACAGAATAATGACCTAACTGCAGATGTGGCATATGTTGCCAGGTAAGAAATTGTAATGAAAACTCTGTTGAAATTCACCCTCTTGGATTAGTTTTGATTCTTAGAGACTGGGGAAATTGTGTTACATACAGGATAGTCTTCCTCCCTTAGTAGAGTTCATTCCACCCACAGGTATATTCCTTCTCAGATATTTCTATGGCTACTTGTGCACACTGAATATTAAGCAGAACTGATTTTCAGTCTAAGAGACACACTAAGATTAGACAAGTCACGTTCTTTCAGCATTTTCACTTGGTAAACAATTAATTCTAAATTCTTAAATGAGATATGCCAGGTAAATGCCATCATTTCTATAGAAGCAATTACTGTGCTCTGCTGCATACCAATCTGAGCTTTCAGCTCTATAAACGCCTAATGTTAAGCATATAAACAAAGATGGCCCATGACATGCCAGATGTCTGCCCAGCACTGACCTTCTCATGTGCAAAAAAGAGGCTACTTGTCTTAGACATTTAAATCCAGAAGACCTGGCACTTGGACTCACTGAACTTCATGAGGTTCACCTGGGCCCACTGTTCAAGCCTGTCTAGGTCCCTCTGGATGGCATCCCATCCCTCTGATGGGTTGACCACACACCACAGCTTGGTGTCATCAGCAAACTTGAGGAGGATGCACTCTACCCCACTGTGAGTGTTACTGATGAAGATATTGAAGCATATCAGCCCCAGCACGCACCCCTGGGGGATGCCACTCATCAGTAATCTCCATCCAGACATTGAGTCATTGACCACCAGGATTTTAGAACTGCAAGGGTTTAAACTACGCAGGCCAGAGAAGTACCTTTCTGTTCCGCTAACTCATCAAGTACTCTTTAAAGGAAGATAACAAAGCATGTGAAACAGCTGAACACTGTTTAAAGAAGTAGTGCAACCACTAGGTATTTTCAAAGCATCTAATTAACATAGACAATGTAAAGAAAAATTTGAAGCTTATGCTTCATAATCCTACTCTTAATTTGGTTTGCTGTTTCAGAGAACTTACCGAATGATCAAAGCATTTAAAAGTCTTTTTAGTTAATTGTATTTCACTTTTTATCCAAATGCACCTTAACGTAACAATAAAAAACCAACCAGCCAGCAGAGAAGAAAAGGGCCATACAAGAATCACAGTAGTTCCTCTTCTGCATAGCACCAAGAGTTCTGGCTGTGGACGGGGGTGCTGGGGGCAGCAGGGAGCAGAACATTTAGGAAGAGGGGATGATTTTACAGAGTTTTAAACAGCATCTTTGTTACATCTAGTCTAGAAATGAGCATAACCTGTTTCTGCTGTTCACATTTTAGTCAACTGAGAGCATTGCATAATTCTTTTAGAAACATCATGTGCAGCTTCTTTTCTGATTGTTGCCAAAGTTCCCAGGAAAATGCAAGGAAGAAAATCACTTCATGACTTTTTGTCATCACATCAGTGAAGTATTATGGAGACTGTCTGATCTGGAATTTTGAAAATTCTTTTTATTTAAGATAGGGCTTGGAAAGCTGCAGCTTCCTCCTAAATAAAACAGTAGTTGATAAAATGCTCTGTATTTTCAGCAATGCCTTTCTATCCGTTCATTTCCTAGCGAATTACCAACAATGTACATTATATACAGTAAAACATTTGAAAAAAGAACATTCCATTCCTAAAACTAAGCACATTAATTCTGAAATGTAATTAGGTTACAGAAATAAAGCATTCAATAATTACTCAGTGAAAATATTTTCAGAAACTGCGGTGTTTTCTGGGTACTGCAGGATATGTAAATAAAAGCGGTGAGCCAATATCAGAATGTCGAAACAAAAATATGGCAATATGAAGGAAAAACTATTACATGAGATCACGGACACTGTAATTACCAAATCATATTTACAAGCTGAGTGTGCCAATTTTAGTTCTTGTTTCACTCAAGCTACCAGACTTCCTGCGTCACACACACAGCTGCACAACTCCAGCCCCTCACCAGTGTCAGCAGAGGGAGGTCTCCACTAAACTGGATGTTTTACAGAAAAAAACTTTGGAAAATGAATGCATAGGCAAAGTTCAGCTTCAATAGTCTTGCCACATCCATTTCTTTTGGAAAGATGTGTGCAAGAGGAATAGTGTGAAAGCCTGTTCTCTGGCATTTTTAGTGCTGATGTGTCAGCCTTTCCATTCTACCACTTTGGTTTGAGGTGTTTTTAGTACTTGGAAGATGTATTTGTTTCTAAATAAACAAATACAGAACTAGCACCACTGTTCTGATTTAGAAGATACAGGAAAAGAAATGAAGTCTCTTACCGCCCTTGAGATGATCTACTTAAAAAGAGCCCCACTTTTAAAATGTTATAAATCTCTCTTGTATGAGCTGAGATATTTTGGAGTTGGAGAAAATGGAAGAGTCTAAACAACAAGACTGAAAGTGAATTGCTTTCGTAAGAAGAAGTGACTCCACGCATTTGCAGTGGATTAATTTATGGTGATAATATAAATTAATTGATTTGTTCAACATGCACTCACTGCTCAGAGTAACTAGTCCTTGGCAAGGAGCCACAGCCCTTGTTTGTGCCAGTCCCGGGAGCCCTGCAGCCCATGGGATGCATTAGGGAGTGGTGCAGAGGCCCCACAGCTGCATCCCATCCCGCTTCCCTTGGCCTGCACCACGGCCTTCACAAGGGTGGGGTGTCCTGGGCACGCCAAACTCTGGCCTCCTACGATTCCCCAGCCAAAGCAGGCCTTTTCAGCACCTACTTAATCTCAGCACGAGCTCTCCCAACAGGCCAGCAGTAAGGATGCTGTGAGCTTGCCTCTGGCTCTGTGCTTGGCTTCAGCCGCAGGCAGCCCACGATGATGCTCCAGAGAGCACCCGCTCACCCAAGTTTCTGCCAGCTGTGTTACACTAGAAATTCATGGCTGGGATGAAGTGGGATGGAGGAACACCCCCCTCAGCTGCAGCATGACCCCTAGCAGCCCCATAAGTGAGCAGGTCCGGCCCAGGATTTTCTCATCCCAGTTTTTCTAGCCTCCCAGCCTCAGAGAAGAAATACACTGCAGCTTGGTCAAGATTTGGGTCCAAAATCCGTTTTTGAAAGTCCAGTGTAACATATAAAAAAGCACCAATGGTGGTTGTCTGGCTGAAGAAATATAGAGACTAGGTTTTGTTTTTCAGATGCTCTTAGCCGCTGTGCCTAGCTGAATCCCAGCAATTACATGAACTATAATGATTTGCAGCTTGGCATAAGCACATAAATAATGAGGTAAACTGCATTAAGTAGACACCAGCAATAAATTACAATAAAATATCTCACAGAAAATCTGATTTTTGTTGTGGTAAATCAACGTTACGGCCCAAGCTCACCATGGTCAAAGGAGTCTCAGGGAAACTCAAAGGAGTTCCAGGAAAAATGTTGGAAAGTAAGCCACTTGTTGGGCCACAGTGGCAGAGAGGAAGTCCTTTTCATAGATCTGCATTCTCTATCTGCTCAGCCAAATTTGCAGCACTGTGGTCCAGAAAGTGTTGTACAAACAAGTTTTTCCAATGTTTATTCAAGAACGTACCTAAAGATGAGGATTCAGGAAGACATAGTGTAGGGAACTCGACACTCTGTCCTAAAAACAATCCTAGCCTATGACGCATTTATTTCATTAAACCATATACTTAGCTAGCAACATGGAAGAAAATAATCATCTCATCTCCATGTTTTTGGACCAACACAAGGAAATGAAAATAGAATGCTATGTGATGGAGTTGGGGATACATGAAATTAAGTGTCAGTTGGATACTGAGACCATCCAGGCTTCTACATGCTTTAGGACTGGGAAATTTATTTTCCAAACGTCTCTAGAAACGGGAGGGGGGAATAATTTCACCTTGAGTAGGCTGCCTGGTAATATATACATATAGCTTTGTGCTATCATTGGTATTATCATACAACCTTACTTTATATCTGTTCTCTCTCCAGGTCTTTCTTCACCACATTTGCTTACATTTAATGCTTTCTTATCAGAGGTTATAGCTCAAGTGCTCCCCTGGGGCACTGCTTGTTCATAGAGAATCTCATTAGCTCCCATTAAGTACTATTTAAAGTCATGGTAGGTGCCGATCAGCTGATACTTGACTTGATGCTTGAAGTAGGGATGTTGCTTAGCCCAGCATGTTTTGGGTGTATCACCTGCACTACTGGTTGGATCAAGCTGCAGTTTTCTTCCTGCCAAGCTTCTTACACTCCCGCTAAGCTAATTCAAGTGAGGTGAGATAACTGCTGGACACTAACAATACTCCTGTTATTGTCAGTTCCATGAGGCTATCATGCTTTTGAGGCCTGGTTTGTTGCAAAGTGATCTTCCTTCCCGTGAGTAATTCACAAGTTCATTGTGATCACTGTAAATATATTTTGCTGTTTTCAGATGGCTTTGTTTGACTATTGGCTTTCAGTATTAGTGGGATGTGGTTAGTTACATATGTCTATCAACTTTTCTAGCTGACTGCCTAGATATCTGAGAGCTTTAAAACTCTAGAACAGCGATAGTAGAAGGACTGGTGGTTGTCAAATACTGAATAATCAAAACTAGTGTTCTTGAAAGACGTTATTATTACTCTACAAAGCAAGAAACCTGCTTGTGCACCAGAATGTAACTATAATTACATACCACTGATAAAGAAGTTATGTTACAACTGAATTCACTTACATTAATATTTTTATTATTTTACTTCAAGTTAAAAAATAGATTTTGTATGTTTTATAATGCCTCAGTACTGGTGCTCTTTGTCTTTCCATCAGAATGTGCACAGCCAATTTGGGTGTTCCCAATTTTGACTCAATGGTTTGCTCATGTTGATTACATAATGACACATATTTCCAAGGCTGTGGTTGGGTGCAGGTGCTACGATCAAGTTCTTCGTGTTTTGATTCTCAGGAGGATCCTCAAAAAATGGAGCATCTGTAGTTACATTTATAATTATAAATCACACAATGAGATCATCAAGTCTCTTTTCATGATAACAGGATGCAATATTTTAAAGCGCATGGGTTTTATGTTAGAAAATACATTTGACAGGAAACACTCCAACATAAAGTACCCTGAATATTTTTTAAGCACTGATTTTTGTATACTTGAAGGTTGTTTTACAGTCATCTCTCCTCTTTTTTCATAGGCAACTCCCTAACATTATTTTCAACACTTTTCAAAGAAAGTACACAAACCGTACAGCAAACACAGGCAGTACCTAAGCTATGCACTAATGGAAGAATCTTTGTTTAATAAGTGAAGCTAAAGTACAGAAAAATCTATGGCCACGTTACTATTCTGTAAAAGAAATCATCTCTTATTGGCTTTACTACCTTATTTTCTTATTAAGGAAATGGGAGTTTGTACACCATACTGTTTGCTCTACATCATACAACTGGAAATAAAAATCAAGTGACTAAATATTGACTTATTACATTCTTCCCCTATATGCTACTCGCCAAGTCACGTGACTTGCAGTTTTACTTTGGAAGATGGTCAATGATTAACTATGGGCTGCACCAATTCCTTGGACAACCATGTGCAGGTTTCTGCAAAAGCGTATATGTTTAATAGAGGGCACACACACAGTGATTATTTCTTCTTTTTTAGATGAATTCTTTTTCACTCCATGCTACTTTTTTCCATTTTTTTTTTCTTTTCTACAGCATTTAGTAAATAACTTGCAGTCTGTGTGACAGAACATTAAAAAAAGTCTTTTTTTAAAGTAGAAATACTTCCTCTCAAATTCCAGTTGTTCTCAGTCAACATAATTAATTGTTTAGGCTTCGAGTATCCTGAACATTTTCTAATTTCTTTACAAAGATGGCAGATGCTTTCCACAAGTTGCTTTGCTCATTTGCACTATTTTCTACAAAGAAAAAAAGAAAGAACAAACCAACCAAACAAAAGCTGTAATGAACGTTTCAGGCCCAGGAGGGTGAGAATAGCTGATAAAGGGAAAGGTGTGCCTCCCTGCCATGACTCACCTCCAGCAGGCAGGGACTCCATTGTGCTCAGCAATGGCCACCTTCATCATGATTCTGCATTCAAGAATTGCTCTGCACCCAGCTGCCCCTGTGCTGCTGGGAAGCATGCTGGTGGCAAGAGCAAAGGGAAGCAACAGAGGAGGAACTTTGGTAAATTCTTCCTTGATTACTTCCTCCTGAGAAGTTCATTAGCCATTAAGGACGTGCACGCCCTAAGGTTGTCACTGTGCATCTGTTAGTTATCTAGGCACTGTGTCAGGTACTTCATGATCTGTCGACTGATTTCTTCCTTTTTTTCTTTTTTTTTTCTTTTTATGTAATGGTCTGTAGGAAAGTCAAAACTTACGTGTGCTTCATCTCTCAGTATGGGTGCATGATTAACTCGCTGATATGGTTTTAACTCTTCACACTACTGTACCATACCACGTGCTTCACAGAATATTTCTTTGGAAAACCAATTAAGTGGCTCAGGAAACTAGGATTGTTCAGTCTGGAGAAGAGGAGGCTCAGGGGAGACATTATTGCTCTCTTCAACTGCCTGAAAGGAGGTTGCGGTGAAGTGGGAGTTGGCCTCTTCTCTCAGGAAACAGCAATAGGATGAGAGGGAATGGCCTCAAGTTGTGCCAGTGGCAGTTCAGCTTGGATATTAGGAAAAATTTCTTCTCAGAAAGAGTGGTGAGGCAGTGGCACAGGCTGCCCAGGGCGGGAGTGGTGTCACTGTCCCAGGAGGTGTTCAAGTAACGTGGATGCGGCACTGAAGGATGTGGTTAGTGAGCATGGTGGTGGGTTGGCAGTTGGACTAGGTGATCTTAGTCACATTTTCCAATCCCAATGTTTCTATGAAAATAAAACACTTTTCAGGGATCATTATAGATGAACACACATTTTAACATATCATGCTAAGCCATCTCTAATCTAATTCCTAAAAAATTCACTCTACATCTACTGTCATCGCAGCAGTCTCGGCTATGACTGCAAACAACTTGGAGGTGACAAAGGTGAGGCTGAAGCAAGTATGGCCTCTCTCTGTGTTTTCTATATTACTTATTCTGTCATCTCATTCATAGGAGTGAAAGGACGCTGAAAATACCTGGAGTTAAAAATGGTAAGTGATAAATATAAACTCAGACCATTTTAAACGCTACAGGAAGAAAGCAGGAAGTCACAAAATGTCACACAGAACTCTGGATTTTTACAGAGTTAATTGACTTAAAAGGTAGTTCAGTGCTTCCACACCACTGCTAGTGAGAGGTTATTTCTCATACGACATTCTCCTACATTAATATTTTCTGTTTATCCTTATTTATATGTATTTTCCTTAAGTGTATTACATTGATTTTGCATTTCAACACTCCACAAAGATGCCTGTCATAATTAGGATGTAAACTAAGCATGCAAAGAAACAAAAACAGAGAAATCCTGGTTCTGAGCTAGGAGGTTACATTAACAGCGTGTGCAGTTTGGGGCACCACAGTATATAAAGGACACAAAACTGTTAGAGAGCTTCCAAAGGAGGGCTACAAAGATGGGGAAGGGTCTGGAAGGTAAGACATATGAGGAGCAGCTGAGGCCCCTGTGTTTGCTCAGCACAGAGCAGAGGAGCTGAGGGGAGTGAGTCTGTTGTACAAGCCACCAGGAAAGACTTGTAGGTGTGCATTTCTGTTGAAAACCTTAAAGCTGTCTGAGGATGCACCAGTTAAAGAGGTAAGCTCAAAGTCCTCTCTCCATTTATCCCTTGTTCCTGCAGTTCCACTGTTATGGACAATAAAGGGATATCCCGTTTCTTGGGCAAACCTTCCTTCTCCTATGGCTTGTGTTCCTGGAGAATTCTCCAGAGTTCAACAAAGCTATGGGTATTCGCAGCCCACAGGTGCACATCCTTTTGCAGCAAGGGTTATATTTATGCACTGATGCCTTTTCTTGGAAACTGGAGTATAAAAAAGTGTCGATAATTTGCTGTCCTAAACATCAAAACATACTGTGTGTAATGACTTGTGAAAAGGTCAGAATGTTTTTTCTTTTATTTTATTAAATATTTAAAAACTTGATCAAAAAACCAACGCCAACCAAAACAGAGTAAGTAATATTCACAAGACATCTGGGAACACCTGATAAATACTTATAGATTGATGCACACAGTTTCAGAAATACACAGTGTGTCATTTGGTCAATAGCCACTGCTACTTGGTTTTAGAGACAGTACCTTTAAATCAATAGCTCCTTTTTAATATTTAATGTCCTCCTACCATTAGCCTGCTCTTGTGTCCTCTTTTTTATTACTAATCAAAGCTATTGGCAATGACCTTGACATTTTTCCAGGGTTTTAGTGGCTCAGGTTTCACTTAAGTTGGCTGACACGGGAAAAGCTTTTTGTTGATATAAAATTCACCTACATTTTAAGAGCTTTGGTTGCACTTTATTATTTCACCAGAGAGTAATTCTGTGGTTTCTTATATGAAATATATGAAAGTCTAAATTAAAATGCTGTGGACTGTCCTGATCTCATTTTGTGTAGTAGCCAGATACAGGAAGGGTGACTACTTATGTGTCAAATTATGTCATGACAGCAGGACACCAACAAAGAAAAAAAAAAAGAATTTCAGTTTTTCATTTTCTATTTCCATTAGCCAGAGAAGTCACTGGCAATTTAGGTTCCCAATCTGGCTTTGAACCTTA
The DNA here is from genome assembly GCF_023343835.1 of Lagopus muta. Lineage (NCBI taxonomy): Eukaryota > Metazoa > Chordata > Aves > Galliformes > Phasianidae > Lagopus > Lagopus muta. The sequence goes on along the minus strand of NC_064433.1, from coordinate 119,094,705 downwards.
TTTGAAAGCATATTTGGGATTTTTTCTTAGTTCCAGGATTATTATGCGACTGTGGTAGAAGGTATCCAAATTCACCGATGAACTTTTTTGGTGATTTATTAATTGTGGAAGATATGTTTATCTTTAAAAGCTCTTATTTTCAGTGACTGAGTTGGTGCACAGTTATCTGCACCTTGAGCAATTATCTGTGTATCAAGAACAGCATGCGATAATGTTCTCTATGACAAATAAAAGCACACAGCACCTCATCATTGAAATTACACAAGAATAAGGAGCAAGGATGTGGGAGTGAAAGCACACAGCAGTTAAATAAGCATCAATCCAATGCTGCTTTTGCACACAGAGTGCTTTCCCGTTAATGGTGTTTTAGTAATTATCTTATCAGTTTCTTCTAGCTGAATGATAATTTACATAATCCTGCGTGTGTATTTAGGCCAGTGTTAGATTGAGCCCATTGAAATGAACATAGCAGTTGTATTAAATAGTTCATTTACTTTTCAATGAGTCACAGGAAATACTTGAAACAATTTACTTTGTATCAGTAAAACGTTGTACTAAAAGTTAATAAGTAGGAGCCTATCCAAAGCTTGTTGGTGTCATTTCAGTCTTTCCATCAATTGCCATCAGCCTCTTATATAAATGTATGCAAGTGTATATAATGTTTAAAAATCAGTATTGGTCTATCCTCCTGTAACTTGTCCTGTTGAAAGTAGCTTCTGGAAGCTTCTCTGAGTGTGCCTCTCACTGAAGTAAACCAGGTTCCTACAGAGCAGGACTTAGAGTTGATGTGTGTTGTTGACCTTCTGCTGGGCTGCATCTGTGCCAGTGAAGTCCAGAGGGTTATTTCACTGCAGACCTATCTGGATGTGAAGTTGGCAGATTTCTGAGTGCTGAGCAGGTCAGAAGGAAATGTAGGTGCTATTTGCTTAGGGCAGAGTTGCACATATTCTGTGGGAAGGCCTCTGAAGGTCATGACTTTGACCTACAAACCACTGCTTATATGAGCCAGCCCTGCATACATGATATCTGCTTATCTGCTGATAGAGGCACAGTAATTGCCCAGCAACACGCCAAGCACTGTTAGCAATGCACCTTACAAAACAGAACCAAGGGTAGACACCCACAAAAGTTAATGTTAGGGGTGCACCATGACAGTGTTCCCCTCACATCCCCTGCTGTGGTGTGCACAAGGAGCTGGAGCAGGGCACAGTACTAAACTAAGCCAGGCAGCAGTGCAAGTCATCCACATAAGTAGCAGAAAAAGCAGCTTCTGCCAAGGACAGGTCAGACTAAATCATGGGAACAACCAAGGTAACACATCCAAACAACAACTCAGTTTCACAGTGTTTTGCTGAAGAGCGTAGGTCAATAGGCTGAAACTATGCAAATGCAACTGCATTTCTGAGAAAAGAACTATTAAGGCGCAGAAAGGACATGCTATTGCTATTACTGAATTGCCTCGTGCTCATGGGACGCTTCACTCAAAATAGGAATCAGTCATAAGCAAGAGGCCAAATGCAGAAAAGTTAATGCTTTTAATTAAAGATGTCAGGAAAACTGGATCTATACTCTTAGCTCTTCTGTTTAGTTTCAGCACTAGCACACATCCCTCTGATACCTTCACTGCACTTTCATTTTTATTCCTGAAGTTGTCTTTTACTTTGGATATGGTGATGGAAAGGAGCACAATACATCTAACAGTTCTTATTAAGAAATACTACATTTGAGCTACCTCAGATTTCAGCTACATTGGATCCAGACCAGTATTCAGTCACTTGGAATCATCTCTGTTGCTAATTAAATACTCAGAGGAATATTGAAAGAACAAGTATAAAGATCTTAAGATTGCACAACAGATGATGGTACTCTGTACAACCTTCACCCAACTTTCCTGCAGGAAAGCACTGCGATGATGTGTTTAACCACATGCTCTCAGACTTCCAAAAACAGGTAAAATTGTATTGCTTTCGTCACTTTGAGTGCTTCACAGATGGGAACCTTTTTTAAAGCATCCCTTTGTATTAAATAGGCACTACTGTTGTCGCTTTAAGTTTATATAGTTGAGTACTCAGAAAGATTTCCTGTGTGTCAGACTGAGAAGATAATGAAGGAAAGGAAAAACCTTCTGGATTTTTGGCAGCTAGAATATAGATGTGCAGTACCTTGCTTGTACGTCTGTAATCACACCATTGGCAGGACTGAGATGAGAGTGGTCAGAATGCCAAACTAACACACTCCTCACCAGGGGTGCTGAGGTGTGAGCTGCTAGACTAGTTCAGCCATCTTGTACTTCAGATAGATGAAATGAATTCTTTCTCTATTTCCTTCCTTTGTCTTTCATAAACATTTTAAGCCGCACCGCCTGCTTGGATTCTGTGAATGAACCCTTTTGTTTGCATCTTTGGTTGACTTGGCTTGAATTAAGAGTGATTTCAAGATGACCGCGTAACAACAAAGCGTTCCCCACCCAAATATGCAGTGAAAATATAAACCACAGTGCCTAAACATTGCTATGATATACACCTTCTGTGTATCAAATAATTACAGCATGTTCTTCGTAGAGGCCAGCAAAGGAAGAAATGCCTAGTGATCATTAGATAACAAGGAAGGCTTTCTGCCAGGAGGCAAGATAGTGGGAACCATGACTGAGTCCAGAGAGCAATCAAGTGATTTCTCCTGAGACAGGATTTGTTCCTGTTCCTAAGTTAGCTGAAACGATTTATCTGTGGCACTCTCAATAAAGGTTACAGTGTTAGAAAGATGCCTTGTTTTATGGGGTGTGAAGAGCGGTGGGTTTTTTTGTTTGGTTGGGTAATTGGTTTCTTTTTAGTTTAGTTTAGTTTTTACTTGGATATTACAAATTAGGGAATAAGGGAACATTAAATTTCAAGTAGAAGGAGTTATGGTGGCTTGGCTGCAATTTCAAAGCCATAGAAAAAGATCAGTGTAGAAGCCTCTGATTGTAGAAAATAATAAGCCTTTCTCTGGAGCAAGGTTATTTTGACTGTTTCTATTTGCATTTGAAGTTCAGTGTATACACTGGTGTCTTAATCTTCCAGGGGAAACTTGAAGAAATGCAAAATTATATTAATTCAGCATTAGGATCATAGAATCATTGACTGGTTTGGGTCGAAAGGGATCCCAAGGATCATCAACTTCCAACCCCACCTGCCACAGGCAGGGCCACAAACCTCCAGATCTGGTCCTAGACCAGGCTGCCCAGGGCCCCATCCAACCTGGCCTTGAACACCTCCAGGGATGGGGCATCCACAACCTCTCTGGGCAGCCTGTTCCAGCACCTCACCACTCTTTCTATGAAGAACTTCCCCTGACATCCAATCTAAACCTTTGCTCCTTGAGTTTAAAGACATTCCCCCTTGTCCTATCACTATTTACTCAAGTAAAAAGTTAATTCCACTCCTGTTTATATTGCCCTTTTAAATACTGGAAGGCTGCAATGGTGTTACCCCATAGCCTTTTCTTCTCCAGTCTGAACAAGCCCAGCTCCCTCAGCCTGTCTTTGTAGGGGAAGTGCTCCAGCCCTCTGATATCTTCATGGCCCTCCTCTGGACCCCCTCTGACAGCTCCACATCTTTCCTGTACGGGGGGCCCCAGACCTGGATGCAGTTCTCCAGATGGGGCCTCATAAGGGCAGAACAGAGAGGAACAATCACCTCCAATTCTTAGAATCAGGCAGGAAGTGGCAAGCTTATTCCCTGAATTTCAGCCCTAATCTGGAAGAATCAGGAATCCTGTTGAAGCCTAAATACAATGACCCTTTGCTAAGGCAACTGGCGAAAAACATTGGAGACAAGGAAGCTAAAAGAAATGGGAAAGCAGAATAAAGGGCTGCAGAAAACTGGAGGAGAGACTTCATGGTCGTGGTGTGCGAGTTTGGTGACCCAGGGACCAAGGAGGTAATTTGACTTTAAAAGACTTGCCCTTCCTTCTATAAGGAAGGTTTGTGTGAAGGAGTATCTTGCAGCCTGTGAAAGTTTATTGAAGAGCATAAAGTAAACAAAAGATTGTAGGCGTCTGCTTTATTACTCAAGCCGCAGTGTGACGTGCTATTTTCAACACCCTCATCAAGGGTGAGCTCCAGAGTACAGCCAGCCCAGAGAAGCCTTGTTCCTTAAACGTGGGTTTTGAAGGAAAAGACAAGTGACTGCTCAAGCCCAGAGAGGACAGACTTTTGAACAATAGCTGATGCTCAGTAAACAGATGGGTTCTGGCTTATCCTTTCCCTTGGTTCACAGTCCCCTTAACTAGCCAGTTTCAATCTTCTCAATCTTATTCTCAGCAACAATCAAGAATTTCTTAACAAAGGCTAAGCATTGTGTGTGCTGCTTTTAAATTTATTCACAGATATCACTGAATTTCTGGAAAACCTCCATTAGATTAACCAGTTTTTATAAATTTTATTCCAGTTGGTTTACTTTTGGCAGCATCAATTATGTGGCCATAAATAGGTCTCATGAAGCTGTCTTTACAAGGATAGCTGACTTCAGCTCTGCCTAGAATATTCTCAGTTTTTTTGTACTATTTCTGATTTACCTTGCAGCCACAGACCTGCAGTAAGAGATTTCACAGCGCTATGTCCCAGTGTTCTCACTCAGGAAAAGCAACAGAATAGCACTTGGATGCTTCATGTGAATTCTGAGGTGGTGAAGTTGAGTGGTGAAGTTGAGCAGTCTGAGACCCTTAAAAGAAGAATGTTATAAAAGCTCCAGTGTGCTAAAAATATTATTGTTGATGTTGAAAGTTTGCTTGGATACTATATCAATGGGCTTTACAGAATGTGCTCCAGAAAATGAAATAAACTCAATATTTGCACATGCTTGAAAGAGAGTGAGTCAGCAATAGAGCGCTAGTTAAACAGAACTCAACAATGAGCAACACTGTGATGGGTTTTGCTTTGACCATGGGATTCACCACAATTTTCTCCTGAAGTTAAGAAATGGGCTTAACTAGAAATTCTTTTGCATAGAAGAAGTACAAAAAGAGATTGTTTAACATGATTACTATTTTAAACTGAGGTACATTCAAAGAACTAGCTGGAAACAACTTCACATTTGCTCCTGAGACCTCACTTGGCTGCATAGAGGTTTTGGAGAGAGACTGATTGGCTAAAAAGCTTCTTGGGCTATGTATTAACTCCTGCCTAGAAAGATGGTGCTGCCCAGACAAAAGGAAAGAAGGCAGTGAATGGAATCAGAGGGTGACAAGCCAGAAGAAATATTTTTTAAACCATTCCCAGAGTTTAGAGCAGTCAAACAACTCAGTTTTCCCATTTGTCTCAGTTATCCAGATAGTCATTTTGATATCCTGCCACATTACGCATACAAGCTAGTAAAATGAATACATCCTGTCCATAAAATAGAACAATCAGCCACAGAGTTGAGTCTCTAAGAAGAGATAAACAGCTCTGTTCAGAAGTAAGCCAGCATCAAAAGTTATACAGCCATCCGTATCAATAGCATTCTGGGAGAAGTCCAGATCTGTCAACACATGTAGTATACACATAATATGCAGTATAATTTAACAACTACACCAAAAAGGTTTGGATTCAACCCATTCTTGATGAAGATAGAAAATTGTTGGTTTTCCCATGCAGAATATAGAATGCTCAGTTTGCATGTGATCTTATCCTGGAAATATGAATTGTTATTGTGAAATCCGTTAGCAAATGTTTGCTAAAGAGGGAGAACTTTCACTAAGAGCTTCTGGACCATGATTTCAAAGCAGATATGCCATACCTGAAATACTTCACAAAAGTAGCAAATCTGAATTAAGAAATACTTTTTATAGGCTACACAGCTATTTAACCAACAACTTAAGGTAGATTTGAATGCTAAATCTGCTATTCAGTGGATCTTTCTTGAATGAACCTTCACATATTCACAGAATCTCAGAATGGCCTGGGTCGAAAAGGACCACAATGATCATCCAGTTTCAACCCCCTGCTATGTGCAGGGTCACCAACCACCAGACCAGGCTGCCCAGAGCCACATCCAGCCTGGCCTTGAATGCCTCCAGGGATGGGGCATCCACAACTTCCTTGGGCAACCTGTTCCAGTGCATCACCATCCTCTGAGTGAAAACCCAAACCTCCACTGTCTCAGTCCTATGACTATCCCCCCGTGCAAAAAGTTGTACCCTCTCCTGAGAAGAAGAAGCGTTCAAAGAGGTTTTTTAGAAAGTTGAGTAAGGTCCCCATTCACAGCTGAAATGCGCTGAGCATCATGGGCTGACTTGAATTGCAAGGCTTGTTTTGAATTTTCTGGCTTGTTTTAGAAATGAGGACTGCAAGCCAGCTCCAATACCTGAAACATGCCAAAGGGAAGGTCTAGCATCCATACAGCTCAGCCCTTGCTTTACTTACTCAGACTGAATTGCCTTGAAGCTATTAATTTTGCAATTTCACAGATTTCAAATCTTTAGTTTTGGTTTTAGAAGGGAGTTCATTAATTACAACATCTGTCTGCCTGTTTGAGATGCCATCCTTAGTTTTACAATTTTAGTGCACAAATGCACTAGAAATTTACACTCTATCACATTCCCAATATACTGGGAAGCATTTATGTGTTTGGGTACCTAACTCACAGAACAGATAAAGCAAAATAAAAGCACACACACACACAAAAGAAAACAAAAAAACAAAAACAAAACAACATCAAAAGCTCAAGTTTGCACAATCAAGAACAACAAGTATAAATAATTTTATCTCAAGTATTCTTAGTAGCTTTTCAGAATTCTTACATACCTCTGCGTAACAAGATTTTGTGGCTAATATTAATTTTCCATAAAGATTCTTAAGGGAAACCTGTGGCTCTGCTGTGCATTTTGACACTGTGTTTCTTCTAAACATCGAATACTAACAGTTTTCATGGAAGTTTAAATACATAAAACGTTTTTTTTTTCCCCTTAAAGTTCAACAAAGGAAGTCAGTGGGCATAGAAGAGCATACAAAGGAGACTCACACCTCTATAAGATGAGATCAGTCTTTAACTAGCTAGAACACTGAACCATAACTGATTATAGTTCAAGCAGCCAACAAGGACAATAACAGAAGGAAAATAAGTCATGTCAGAATATTTGTGATGAAATTTGTTTTAACATGTTGTTTGGCTAGAAGTGAAATGTTTCACACAGGCCTATGTGGTTCTGCCATTATCTTTGGAATCATAGGAAGTCTGCTCCAAAGCAAGCAGAACATTTCTTTACGAGTAGGATTCCTATCAGGCCCCTCTGTGAAAATCTCCCTGCTCCCTGCTGATTTCAAAACAGAGCTTTTGATGCCGTTAGATTTTAGAACATTTTATTTTAAATTAACATACATGCCCTCAATCACAGTGGACATTTTGGAATATCCCCATGATTTCTTCTTCCAAATAGCATCAGTGATTACTGTAGAATAAAGCACCTGCTCAATTCAGTCCTTATATGAAATCCTCATTACAGAAACTAGAGTGAGATCTCCTACAGTGCAATTGCTCTGCAGAGAAAGGTGATGACCAAGTTATTTAATTATGGCAATACAAAACTTTATTGTAACATTCAGAAGTTGATGATCTTTGCGAGTCCTTTCCAACTCAGGATATTCTGTGATTCTGTGATTTACGTAAAAGGCGATTGAAGTAAAGTAGAAGAGGAATCATTTGGACTGGGAGTGTGTGGAATGCCTGAAGATCTATTTCACGTGTTGTTTTAAATGCATAAGTTTATGCATTAACAGCATAAATTTGAAAAACATTGAAACTGGAAGACTTGTTATCACATAGAGCCTTGAAGACACCTAAACTGCATCACTGATAAAGTTTGTACCTTCAGAACTACAGCAGAGGCTGAGAGTTCCAGAACAAACAAAAGAGTACTCAAAAGTACCAGGCCCTTCCTTCCCCGTGGGGCCATTACTGGCAAGAGATGATAGATTAACGGCACATGCTGCCAGCAGGTTGCACAGTGGAGGTATGCAGACAGTTTGACCTAATTCGTGTCTTTGGCCCCATCCTGATTTCACTCGCCTCCTGCAATGACCTTGTTGCTTTTAATTCCAGAGCATCACTTCTATGGCCAAAGATGTGGAAGATGCTCTGCCCCAAGAGACTGTCAAGGCCAGGCTGAACCAGGCTTTGAGCAACCTGATCTAGTTGTGGATGTCTCTGTCCATTGCAGGGGAGTTGGATTAGATGGCCATTAAAGGTCCCTTCCAACTCCAAGGATTCTATGATTCTAATCATGCTCTACATGCTTGAATAAACAGTTTTTTCTTATAGAATAGGTAACTGTTTTTATAGCTTGTGAATGAACATAGTATCTTCCACAAAACCTAGTCTAAAGGGACTCAACAGACACCACGGGAGTTATGCAAGGCATTCTTTGTGGTGCTGTACTACCGACACCAATGTTGGACCTACAAGTACCAATGTATTTGGGAAGATCACTATCTTTCCTGTTAATAATTAATTAAAACCCAAGATATGTGTTTTATCCTAATTTTATCTAAACTGATATCTTATTTTGATTAAATGTTAGGGCTGAAGGCATCTGATTAGCAATAACCAGAAGGCATTTGGTTAACAATAAATGGGCTTACATTCAAAGTTAGTTGTGGGAAATATTTTCTCCTTAGGAAATAATAAGCTGGAAAAGAATTCCTATTTCCAATATTCATTTAGCATCCCTTGGAAGCAGTAGATAATGTGGTAATGATATGAAATGAATACAGATCCACCCTATGTTACTGGAAACTTTGATCATTATATAAAACTTGGAGAAATATTTTGTCAGTCATCATTATACTAAGACAATTTTTTTCCGTGGTTCCTTTCTTTCACACACTTCTAAATATAAGGAACAGGTATAAGATCGTATATAAGGAAGAAATTTTTATAATGAGGATGGTGAGACATGAGAACAGTTTGCTGTGTTGCTGTGGATGCCCGATCCCTGGTAGTGTTAAAGGGCAGGTTGGACAGGGCTTTGGGCAACCTGGTCTAGCAGGTGGTGCCCCTCCAACCCAAACCATTCTGTGATAATTTCATATCTAAATATATAAAGATATGGGAGGGTTAATTACGGTAAAAGTAAGGAGAACTGTAATTATAAAATGAGTACGCAACTTAACTTCAGAACATTTACTGTCCAGCAGAGTTTTGACTTTAAATTTCCAGGCCTTCCATCTCAGTCTGTTTTGTACATCTCTCTGCGTCAATCCTTTATTCTTGTTTCATCTTTTCAGCTTTCACCTCTTCTTTCAGATTACAAAGACTGCAGACCATTGTTAATACTGAGTTTTGTTTTCATTGTTGACAATTTGGCTGTTGCTTGCCAATCAGACAATTTTGCACTCCCTTCTACTAATTTCTTCAGCTAAAGACCCCTAACCTGCAATAGCATCTCTCCAAATCTTTTCCAGACCACACCATGTGTGATAACATGGAGAGGAATCCCATCAGTCTCTGCTAGAAATCTTAGCACATGCCCTTGCAGCAATCCTGGAAATGATTAATTCTCAGTCTCTCATAATTTGTGCTTCTACTATTACTTAAATGTTATTGAGGGTTGTTTTTTTTCCCACCCTGAAGCCAAGTGATGCACACCCTTCTCCACAAATAGCACATCTGCCAACTTTTAGAATTATACAACTTCAGCCTTAGCCCAGTTCTGATTTGATTTACACTGTGTTGAAGCATGGATTGTTTTTGCATTTTGTTTTAAATGGTATGGCTGAGTGTCTCTTATGCAAATCCACAGCAGCCAAGCAATTTGCTCCCACTTCTAAATTAAAAAGTCTACCACAGACAACTTTTGGTGTTAAGCCCTTCTTATCACTTCACCTTTTAGAGCAGAAATCAGAAGCTTATTGCTGTATAAATTGAGCCTGATCAACCTGTTGCAAACAGCTCAACTGCAGCCCATGGATTAAGCCTGCATCACCATACTGTGTTACCACATTATCCAATCCCATCTCCAGGAGAAAGCCATCAGATGCTGCTGAGGCAATAGAGGGAGACACAAGTCCCCCAGCAAGGGTTCACTGCCATTCTCCCAGGTTTGCTGGGTTCATCCTAGGCTGGTATGCTGTCATTCCCAGAAGCCATGGGCATATTCAGCTTGTGACTCATATTCAGTTTCCACTGAGTGTCTGCAGGCAGTTCCTGGCCCTGTGAGGAGTTCTGGTGTATCACTAAGAAAGGTCAGCTGCCTCTGATGAGTTTCAGCTCTTTTATCACCTGCTCTCCTCCACAACAGCAGGGGGGCACTCTTATCTGATCATCTCCAGAGGACTACTTCACATATCTTCCTACTGAATTTGATGCAATCTGATTTCTTACTGTAAAAGTTAAAATAAATAAATAAATAAAACAAAACAAAAGGACAAGGGTAAACTTTAAATTCCATGAGAATCCCAGTCAAATTTGTTGCTATTAATAGGCTCTAAGCTGGAATATGAACAGCCAAATTATTTTGCACAGTGCAGCTTTAAAGAGACTTCAGTATTGCAATTATATTTGCGGGTATAGGGAAGAAACACGAGATACGGAAAATAAGAGTGATGGTGTTCCAAGTGGTTTGTGCCACCAAGAAGCTCTCCAAATATCTCGCTCTTAGCTGTAAAAGCAGCTGCTGAGTAAATACAGGGTTGCAGGGAACATACATGGCATAGCAGCAAATGGACAGCATTCTGGGGGGTGCTTACACTCAATTTTTGAAGTTCATCACTATGGAAATTATGCTTGTTGGTATCCGGTAAAGAGTGACAGCTCTGAGGAGGGAGTATTTTGTATTCAGCTATTTGTAGTATGCTTTCCAGTGAGAGAACACAGGGAACCAAGTGGAGAGCAATAAAGTAAGAAAATTTAAAAATAGAGGGGGGAAAAAAGCCAACGAAACAACAGCTCTCCTCCACCCCTACCAAATAAACAAATACAAAAAAAAAAAAGCAGCTTGTTCTCAGTATAACAGTTACCACTGTATTGTTGGCTTTCACAAAAAACGTGATACAAACTTTAAAAAGAAGCAGCACACAGCCTTCAGCAATGGCAAAATCAGTTTTGTCATCCAAAGATATAGCTGATTTTCCATCTCCACTGTAAGCAGTGTTACATTTCCTTTTGAATCTTCTCAGAATACGGTTGAATGAGATGAGCAATGGAGGCATATCTGATACTGATTCTCTTCAAACCATTTCAGGCATTTCACATGTAGATGTGAAACTCAGATAATCTAAAGCTGCATTCAGGGTTTATGGCGCAGAAATAACTGAGAGGATAAGAGGACATTTCCTTCTGGTAACCCAGATATTAAGATGGAATGTTTTAGATCATTTGTATCTGGAATGCCACAAGCCAATATTCAATAACACATTCAAAAAACACTGACAAAAGCTTTTGCTGGTGGTGCAATGAAGAGAATTTGTGAAATATTTGGAAAGTATACATTTAAACAGACACAGAACTGGCAAGGTAATGACAGTTCATTTTTGCTGGCACCTCCATTCCTCTGCTAAGCATGTCCTTGTCTGCTCTCTCTTCAAGGAAAGAAAAGTACACGTCCCAGGAGCTTTTGGATCTCCCAGCCAGGACTGCTGCAGAATTCTCAGTGTCTCTGTGAATTAACCTTTCCGTAACTCCCATCTTGTGGGTGCTTTGGGTTACAAGGCCAACATGGCAACTGAAACATTTTGTAATGACTCCAAAATGATGATTTCTGTCTTTTTTTAGGTACTATGATAAAGGTACAAGCTTAACAATGCTATGTATAAGTATATGAATGTCTTTTCTACAGTTGTCTCACGAGCACTTTTGTCAGTAACCTCAGAATTTCTCTCTCCATACATGGGTTTTCTTGTGATTCACAAGTCCATAAATAGCAGGGCTGAAAGGGATGTAAAAAAAGCATCAGGTGTATTTTGGCAATACCATATGTACCTAAATCATTCTAAATGTACACTTGTCTCACATTCACTGAAGAGCTTCATAGTACCTATGCAGAATATTCCAGCTAATATTCTAATATTTCAACTCATGAGTATTTACACCATTAGATTTTCCCACTTCTAGCTTATAATTATCTTTCTGCCAGCCTGTTTCTTTTATGGGGAAGAAACGTGCAGAAGACACTGTATCATTCTTTTATCTCATATCTCACCTCTTATCCCCTCTTTTAACTGGATCGTTTCCTTTTCTCTCCTTCAAGGCTCTCAGAGTTCATCTAGTTCATTCCCCGACCCAAGGAAGGCTTTGTTGTATTTAAGCCACTTCTGTTTCTTAGTGTTCATCTGCACTATTAATAGTATAGATTTTATGATTAATATAATAGTTGTGGTAGAAGGTTCTCCTCTGACTTACCCAGTGTACAATAAACACTTTCTAAAACTATAGTGGAGTACTTCTGCCCAAGAGCTTCTCAGTATGGAGAAGTACTAGCAGGTGTGAAGTCCCCTTATTGCCAACTAAGACAGAACAACAAGTGCCAGTGACTGTTAATGCTGTTTATAAACACTTCTAAAGATCCCGTGTGTATTCTACCTGGACTCCAAGCTGGAAGCAATGGAAAAATGCATTTCTCTCTCTGTCTCACAGAGCTCAGTGATGTTGCACTGTGGTAATTAGGACAAAGTTGGCTTTGTGCTTCATGGTACAGAAACAATTGCAATGACTTTGAAAACACTGCACAAAGAATTTTGCTATAACAAGAGATGATACAAAAAGCATGAGAGATACATGTGACATATATATCATACTTTTTTAGGATGATCTGCAGAGTTGACCAGTGGCTTTGCCATTCCTCTAATTTGCCCTCCTAAACACAGAGACACTTGCACAATACAGTATTTCAGACATAAACACTGCCTAGTGGCCTCCAGTGCCTTTCTGGTGATGGGGGATGCAGCACACAGTCCTGTCCATGGGACTGGGAGCAGCCTTACACTCCTTGGCACCCATTAGTCACATCCATGTGGATGCTGCCTTCAGCCCTGAGCTACTGTACCTGCAAAATGAGCATTCCTCCAATGAAATGAGGTTATGTCTCACAAGCCCATCATTGCTCTCCACAGGCCACGCTCTACAGGCAGGTGCTTAGCCAGTAGATTTAGCGTTCAGAGCTTTGGTGCTCTTGTTTTGAGGCAACCCAAACATAGCTAAAGTGCCAGTTTATGGTCCTTCTCGTAGGGCAGTCTCAGCAACTTCACTGTAGAAGTTCTAAATTCACCTGGCTCATTGCACTGCCTTTTGTGGTAGCGGTGTCTACTTTGATATGATGTTTATAGATAATCCACAGCTTCCCTAACTGCTTTTAAAACAACTTTTCTATGAGAAAACTTACTTCAGATTTCATACATGTCTTTGTGAGGAAAAGTACAGAATGCAATATATTAATGTATTAGGCAAGAATCCTCTAGAAAGTTAACACTTCTTTTAACAAGTAAACGTGCGGGAAGCCTGAGGGAATTTTCACTTTCTGTGAAGATAATTAATATGGCATAATGACAGGGACATACACTGTCCTACAGTAAGCAATTGTAATAAAATAAACCAAGCATTGTTAACATTGAGTCATCTACAGCAATAAACCATAAAATAATAAAGTCTGGAGAGGGAAAAGACCTATTATGTCATCCACTCCATCTCCTGCCAAGCCAGCCTTTCTTTCTGCCATATATTATTAAGTGTTTTGTCCAGTCTAGTTTTAAATTATTCAAGCAATTTGACTTCTACTATTTCCTTTGGGAGACTACTAATTCAGAATTACATTTATTTACTCCTCGCTCTCAAAATAAAATATTCTTTGCTTACCTTCACTACTTTAAGAACTACTTTTCAAATTTTCTTTTTTCTATTTCAATTATGCTTGGACCTGGGATGTTAAGTGGGGGATGGAAGGCACCTCAGATCAGCCAAGGAATTCAGGCCAGCTAAAAGAAGTCAAGTGTTTCAGAATATCGCTGGGCCCCACCATAGCGTGGGCTATCACAAGAGGAAAAAATAAGTATTAAATGTTCAGGACAGTTGGAAACACAGGTAAATGATTACAAGGACTGATTAAAAGGCATGTTTGTGGCAGAACAGCATAAATAGAAAGGAATCCCTAGTCCCAGTCACTAAGCTGTGCCTTGTCAATTGTTTTGGCAAGCTCAGCCCCAGCCATATGCTCCAGTACACTTCACAAGAAGATTTTAAATAATGAGAGTTTAAAAATTAACTGCTGCAGTCCATGCTGCATGTTCATGATCCAGAGCCCTTTGAAGCAGGCAGAAAAATCCCCATCAGTTTCAGAGGGCTTTGAAGATAATCCTGAGTACACAGAGTCAGTGGTTAATCTTCCATTCGCAAGAAGACACCTCACATGCAGGCAGCCTGGTGGCAAGGCCAGTGAGGGGCTTGGTCACTGACACCCCAGCAGGAATGGCTGCCAGGAAGCACAGGGCCTGCACACAGCCAGGTCACACAGTACGGCAGCATGGCGTCCAGTCTGTAGCCCTGACTTGGACTGGTTCCTGGTTTTGTGAGCTAGACTAAAGCAATGCAGAAGGACATGGAAAAAATAACCTATCCCTCCTTCAAGTGTCTTAGGAAGAGCAACAATTGCAAAGCTATCCTCTGAGTAACCTCTTCTGCTCATCAGTGAAAATGGAGACTGAGGTAAACAGAGTATGGGGACACCTGAAAGCACTATGAATCCTCAGAAACACAGGGAATGATAAAATGGCCATGGTTTTGGAGTAAATCCATGCGTGGCAGGAGACTGCTATTTTCTCTACAGCCATAAAGAAAATGAAGTAAATCCTTTGAGTAATCATATACAAAAGAATCCAGGATTAGCAGGCAGTTGACAGAAGCCGAGCTTTTATACAGCACTCCCTTCCCTACTGTCTCACAGAGTTGAAGGTATAGTCCTGTGCTCCTCCAGCTCTGCAGAGATGAAGGTTTCCTGCCAGCACTGAGGTGCAGGTACAGCAAGCCATCACCCTAACATGGCCTCCAAACCAGGGCTGCTCTTGCTTTGCAGCTCCTGCTGCAGACAAGCTGGGGGGGAGGCCTGATTGCTGCCAATCTCTGCCCCCCTGCCTCTATGCCAGTAGGGCAGCAAAGGCACCTTCCACCCCAGTCTGTCTGTGGCTTCTTCCCTATGCTGCCATGGCTCATCCCTGTCCCCTTACTCCAGCTTGGCATCCAAACAAGACACACACAGTGCCACCTCCAATGCACGTTTGGGAGGCATAAAGGCCATAGAGTAAGAGCTGAGTATCACCCTACAGATACCAGATTGATATCCCATCTTGGGAACTCCAGAAAGGATTCCTCGTGAGTGAATCCTATTGTCTTTGCACAATAATATGCCTGTGTCAGTCTGAGCAAGCATAAAGTTTCGTAGCCTGTTTCCCTTCACTATTAGTTGCTGCTTTAAGGTCATTTGCATTACATCCGCTCTAATGTCCAGTTGTACAATTCAGGATAGTTTTAGAAGAAAAGCATAAAAAAATAACAGCATGCGAACATAAAAAAAGTCATATTATAAGATATAAAGACATGAGGAATTTCACTAGATATCTTCAAGATACTGGTATGTGCTACAAGTTGATAACACCGAGCTGTGTGGTGCAGTTGACACACCAAAGGGTCGGGATTCCATCTAGGTGCAAGGTCTTGCACCTGGCTTGAGGCAACATCCACTACCAATACAAGCTGGGGATTGAAAGGATTGAGTGCAGCCCTACTGAGAAGGGCCTGGGGAAAGTGGTGGATGGCAAGCTGGATGTTAGCAAGCACGTGCCCTTGAAACTCAGAAAGCCAATTGTATCTTGTGCTGAATCAAAAAGAAGCATGGCCAGCAGGGCGAGAGAGGTGATCCTGACACAAATCACAGAATCACAGAAACACCAAGGTTGGAGAAGACCTACAAGATCATCCAGTCCAACCATCCACTTATCACCAATAGTTCTCACTAAGTTCTCCCCTTCTACTCTGTGCTGGTGAGGCCTCACCTGGAGTACTGTATCCAAATGTGGAGTTCTCAGTACAGAAGAGACATGAACCTGTTGGAGCACATCCAGAAAACAGCCACAAATATGACTCAAGGGATGAAACATCTCTCCTACAAGGACAGGCTGAGAGAGCTTGGGCTGTTCAGCCTGGAGAAGAGAAACCTCTGGGGAGATCTGATTGTGACCTCTCAATGTCTAAGGGAGACAAACAGGGAAGAAGGCAACAGACTTTGTGGCCTGATCTGTTGTGATAGGACATGCATAATCAATGGAAATTAAGATGTTATAATCACAAAAAAGAAAGAGAGTTAGGCAAAGTAGACTAAGATAACAAGAGAGAATAAATGGAGAACTTACTTGTATGCTAGACTCACCCACAAAAAACACCAGAAGAGGGGATCTCCAGACAAGATCTTTCCCCTCTGGTAGCCAGCTCTTAAATAGGTCTAGGAGAGGTGCAGCCAGGCTCCATCCCTTCCGGCAGCACAGCTGAATTGCCTTCACCTGTGCTCCTCTGGCTGACTCATGGCTTGCCTCAGGTGATCAATCAGAGGTTCAGGCCGTGGCTCAGTAGTTCCCATACAAGCACAAGGGGAAATGGTTTCAAGCTTAAAGAGGGCAGATTTATGTTAGTTTAAAAAAAAAAAGTCTTTTACAGTGAGGATGGTGAGGCACTGGCACAGGCTGCCCACAGGTGTGGTTGATGTCCTGTCCCCAGAGACTTTCAAGGCAATGCTGGATCAGGCTGTGGGCAACCTGATCTAGCTGTGGATGTCCAAGGTTCATTTCAGGAGAATTGAACTAGATGACATTTGGAGGTCCCTTTCAACTGTAAAGATTCTACAATTCTATCACTTTATGATTCTAACTTTCCATTTTGGAGAAAACCCCTGAGAGTTACCATATAATGGAGAGTGGTTGATGAGTGTTTGCAAAAAGTAGTAGAATATGTTGCAAAAACTCATTAGATCCATTTGATAATTAAACTTCTCTACTCAAATGAGAAATATGTTTCACCATTTCATTATGAGAATTATGTAACGTATATTTCTGAACTGGTCAGGGACTCTATACTGCTGATGGGCTTTCAATAACTTGATTTCTTTGTTTCAAAAATGAAAGGTATAAAATGCATACCACAGAGTCAGATACCTCCATCTCATGCAACTTTCCCCTCCAACAAATATGCATACTGTCTTCATATCTCATCATTACAGATTATGTTTTTCAATTGCAGATGTCTGGTTCATAAACAGAGCACTGCATTATGTTAGAAAACTGAAATTTACAGACACACCTTTCACAGCATTGATAAACAGGGCACAAAGCATAATTGGAGTTTGACTACATGACACCTGGCCGTCAGTTTTTTAAAAGCCAGCAATGAAACACTTGTCTGAGTTCGGAGAACTTCTGCTGACGATGAGATACAAAGTAATTTAGCACATAGTATAACAAAGGGCCAGTACAGTATCTTCAGAGGCCGCTATCTGACAGATGAGAAACAGTCAGTGATAGCTAGAATTTCATTTATGAGAATTGTGGTCATAATTACTTGTGGCTGCAATATTAAAGCAT
Source organism: Lagopus muta (assembly GCF_023343835.1). Lineage (NCBI taxonomy): Eukaryota > Metazoa > Chordata > Aves > Galliformes > Phasianidae > Lagopus > Lagopus muta. Next base: position 119,077,136 of record NC_064433.1, on the reverse strand, counting down.
CCACAACTGTGTTTTAAGGGGGAGGGGGGATCACTGTGTACATTCATATTTGTATCTGTGAATGTGTATACTTGGTTTCATATTAACGAGACATTGTGAACAACTTAGGGTATGTTAAAAAAAAAAAAAAAAAAAAAAAAGTGGTTTCAGGCAAAGAAGCTAAAGATACTGATGCTTATTCAGCACTAAATTACTGAGTGGTACCAAGAAAGCATATACTAGCAGCTGTGGAAAACTAGAAATGAGAATGAAAATGATGAATGGCTCTGACAGAGTGTACCTCACATACATATGTCAAATGTGCCATAAAACACCAATTTTACATTCATTTAGAGTTCAATTTACAGTCCAGACTTTGTAATTGATAAAAGAATCCCTAAAGCCATGGGTTGCAGAGACAGTCCTGTACAATGTTTGATGGGAAGGAGGATAAGATTTGAGTTCTTTGCTGAGTTCTTTATCATATAATATTGTAGGAGAATGGATACAGGATGCCATCTACCCAGTATTTATCAAGACATTGGATCAGTCAGTAAAAAATCAGCACTTGTAACACTCTCTGTGTTTCAGATTTTAGAGCAGATTTTCCAGAATAAACCTGGAAACAGATAGTGAGCTTGTTTCTATCAGAGTAAGCTGGATTGTCAAGAACAATCATCTTTCAGGCATCCTCGCTATTATAACAGGAAGTTGCCTTGAGAACTTAAACTCAAAAGTAGAAAGAAAAGATTTTAAAATGTTACTTAAGACCTGCTGGAAATGTTAACAGAGCTCCAGCTGACTTCACTACATATTCAAACACCAAGTTATTTGTCCCTTAGCGGTACTAAATCTTTTAATAGAACTTTTTTGGGCTTAGGCAGTCCAGGAAAATTCCAGACTTCTCTGGAAAGCCAAGAAGAAAAACAATCCGTTAAAGCAGAAGTATGTTAGTAGGCAAAGCCTGAAGCATTCAGGTGTGAGGGAAGGTTGGGCTGATTTTCTTAGTTCTTTGCAGATGCCTCGGGCCAGCATTTATCTGGAGATTATACTGGCTGCTCTCAGTTTTGGGGTTTGCCTAAAATTCATTTGAGCACTATCCAGGAAGAATGCAAAAGCCGCACTACTTTTCTAGAGCACATACAGGAATAGGAAAATATTGAAAGGAATACATTATTTTGTTCTAGCTGTGAATTATGTGAAGTATTACACATCTGTATTTTTGGTTTAAATGTTTACCTTTTTGTAGAGGCACAGATCTAATACTATTCAAATAATAAAAAGATTTACACAAAATTTGATTCTTAAGAATCAAAACTTTTCTTTCAATTCTCCATAAGAGTCTTCACTTCCATAATTGATTCCACATGAAAAGTCCTCCTTGGAAGTAGAACCACAGTACCATAGAATAACCTGAGATGGAAGAGACCCACAAGGATCATGGAGTCCAACCCCTGGCTCCACACAGCACCATCCAAAACCAAACCCGATGTCTGAGAGTATTGAACTCCAGCACTGAGGGCCGTGCCCACAGCCCTGTGCATCCCGTTCCCCGCCCTCCGCCCTGTGGTGCAGCCCCTTTCCCTGACCCCCAGCTGCCCTCCCCTGACGCAGCTCCACGCCGTTCCCTCGGCCCTGTCGCTGTCACACAGAGCAGAGCTCAGCGCTGCCCCTCCGCTCCCTGTGAGGAGCTGCAGCCGCCGTCAGGCCTCCCCTCAGCTCCTCTGCTGTGCGCTGAGCAAACACGTGGCCTTCAGCTGCTCCTCATGCATCTTATCCGCTGGACGCTACACCACCTTTATAGCCCTCCTTTGGATGCTCTCTGGTACTTTTATTTCCTTATATTGTGGTGCCCCACAGTGCACACAGAGCTCAAGTTGCTCTTGTAATCATTCAAGTAAATGTTTACAAAGAGAGGTGTGTTTACTGGTTGCTGTCATGAAAATAGTATCTCCAGTCCACTACATTATATTTTGCCTTCATGAATCTGCAGACTCTGAAAAATGTACCTACATTACAAAGATGGCCACAAGGGAAATAGCTAATGGAAGCTTTTATCATGTTATTATCTCAAACCCTCAATGTTTACTACATCATTTCCATTATGTCAGTTTTCATCATTGGGGTGCATTAAAAAGAGTGTGGCCTGCAGGTTGAGGGAGGTGATCCTCCTGCTGTACTCTGCCATCATGAAGCGACATGTGCACTGGGCTCCTCAGTTCAAGAAAGACAGAACTTCTGGAGAGAGCCCTGCGGAGGGCCACAGAGATGATGAGGGGCCTGGAGCATCTCCTGTATGAGGAAAGGCTGAGAGAACTGGGGCTGTTCAGCCTGGAGAAGAGAAGGCTGAGAGGGGATCTTATCAATGCCTATATATGTATCTGAAGGGTAGAAGACAAGAGGATGAGGCTGGGCTCTTTTCAGTGGTGTGCAGCAACAGGACAAGGGGCAATGGACAAAAACTGCAACACAGGAAATGCCATACAAATGCGAGGAAGAACAACTTTACAGTGAATAGGACAGAGCCATGGAAATGGCTGCACAGAGAAGTTGAGTCTTCTCTGGAGATACTGAAGACCCATCTGAACACTTTCCTATGCAACCCGCAGTAGGGAACCTGCTTTAGCTGAGGGTTGTCTGGGTGAGCTCCAGAGGTCCCTTCCAGCCCCTACAGCTTCGTAATTCTGTGAATCAGGCAGAAAATGTGATTAATGACTTTAGATTAATTGGCTACAAAAACATTCAGACCTTTCATTTTCTTTTGCATTCTTTTCCTCATTTCAAGTGTTTAAAAAGTATGCATGACATATATATATTTAGCCATGCATGTGTTTTGAGAATTCAGATGGCAAGTTGGAGAATTCAGTGTCTTTGATAAAGACTTTGGGTACAATTTGCCCCATCCATAGTATCCATAGACATTATGAACAATCTTGTGTTCAGTTGTGACGGCAGATTCGTTAATGGCTTTGTTTTGGATTACATGCATTCAGTGGTTTGCTTACATACAGTGTAGCTTCTAACTTCATGATGAAGTCCTGAGAAAGCAGATTATTTTAACCCCCTTGCTGCAGGCTTTCAGACAGCCTCCAAAACCCTACTGAGTGTCTTTGCTAGTAAGGCCAGTGGAAAACATTTTCAAAATCCAGGTCACAGTGGCGTTTTTATCTTTTTCACTCTTTTCTTATAATTTTGTTTTCATTAGTTGTATATCGTTATACAGGAGCTGCTCTGAAAGTAACCCTCCTATTTTTTCATGTTGGCCCATGAAGCTAGAGGCAGGCAGTGGTGGTATGGCAGTAGAGGTTGAACTTTCCCTCCAATATCCTTTGCATTTGGTTGCCACATGACAGATGGCAGCAGAAGGGCAGTCTGACACAATAGTGTCTAACATAGAACTGTGTATGAAGTACAGGTGTGTAAATGAATTCCTCCATGTGGAAAAAATGGCACTCACTGATATTCATCAACGCTTGCTGAACGTTTAACGTGAACAAACAGTGGATGTGAGCACAGTGAGGTGGTGCGTTTCAGCAGTGATAACAGCAACAGTAGGTCACCACTGCTGGGGCAGATTGTTATGAGTGTGGCGTGCAGGCTTTTGCTCATTGCTAGTGAAAATGTACAGCTCATGGGGGTGACTGCATGGACAAATAGGGCTTTGTAGATAAGAATTTGCTCTATCAAATTGTGTTATTTGTATCTGTTGCAGTTCCCATGGAAATAAATAGGAAGCATTACTTTTGGAGCAACCTACATATTATCTTACATATAAGATTTTTTGGCCTATGTTTTCCTGCATCAAAAGATCTTGGACTCTGCTATTCAGTTGCCTGAATTCCTCTTCTTTCTGGTTCTGACTACCTTCTTTTGTCTGCCGGAAAAATACAGAAATAAGTGGATCTTCATCTGCAGGTGACATTTATTTTTTCTTCCATGTCCTCAAATTTTAAGATATGTAATCAATCACTGGAGGGAGGTGTAGCAGTTACAATAGCAATAGGTGTAGCAATGCAAAGTTAGACCTAGCTGGCCATAGTGAAAGCAGAGAAAAGGGTGGGGTAAAAGCAGCAGCATGTTACAAAAAAAACCCAACAACTCTATCAGCTTGTAGGCACAGAGCCCGGCAGTGACATAGAAGAGGCTGGAGCCTCCCACAGAGTAATGTAGGATCTTCCAGGCTGCGATGGACTGTGAAAGGAGAGAGGTGGAGCAGGTGGCTTCGCTCAAAAGAAGGGAAGGGGTGGCAATAACATTTTGTTTGTGCTCTTTTGCCTTTAGTTTTAATTAAGCTGTTCTACTAAAACAACTACTGCACACACTCAGGGAGGACAGTCTGGTTAGTCTGAACGAAGAGTGAATATTGACAAAGTTATTAACTGGATACTCAGACCAGTTTCACTCAATTCAATCTTAGTAAGTATGGAAACTTTTCAAAATCTATTACATCTTCTGCATGTCTCTTTTCCATCTCACATTCTGCTGGACTTCTTTGCTCTGTCAGATCCCTTTCCTCTGAGGTGGCTTTTATCTTCTTTTCCTCATTTCTTCTGACTTCTTCACATGGCAATCTTCCTACTTCTCTGGCTTTCATTCATAGATCTCAGATCCTTATTTTGAAGGCACAGTAACATAAATAACTTGGAAGACACGAGAGAAATCAAGACATGAGCTTTAGAAGAGAGCTGTCAGAGCCTCCTCCCATTAATTCTTTTGACACAGCAGGATGTTTTGTCTGGTGGTTTGGTAGGAACTCAAGATTTTTACCATGCTGGTCCTTTCTGACCCTACAATCTGTACTTCCCTAAACATTGCTTGGATTAGGTTTCCCACAAAGAGTTGTTTTATTTTTTTCTTTTTTGTTTATCCTTTTCCTTCTGTTGCTGAGAGAGAGAACTTACCTTTCCAAATTAGTACAGGAATTCCATAGCACCAGTCAAACTGTTGTGGTGATTTCTTTTTTTTCTATTTGGAGTGACAGTCCTAAAGAATTAATATTCATGATTTAATTTCAAACCCACAGCATTAAATTCACTTTGATATTATGCAGGGAGAGCCTGCCTGTAAATACAGTGAATACATGTGAAATACTAACAGTTATTCCATTACAGCACACACTGGTTATTACATTAAATGCTTAATAAAGCTGCATTAAAAGGCTAGTGACAGTGAGATAGAAACTTCCCACAGAAAAGAAATATTGAGTAATTATTTCTGTTGTGTCTTTAATTCCTTTTGTCTAGACATCAGAACAGCCGTTGTGCTTTTCCTGCCAACATTAATAAAGTCTCTTGAGAGCACATAGTAAATTAACTAATATAGCAATAGAAGTAATGGGATGAGGATTACAGAACTATAATAATAATAACACAGCTTAAATTAATGAAATATGCCCACATATGCAAACCTATACCTACATACAACTGTATGTATGTGTAACTTCTGTGCCAAGCTCTCCAATCACATAATACCATAGCAAGTCTAGTTTTTTGCAAGTACCTTTGTATCTAGATCCATCTCAGATGGACCTGATCTGTATGAGTGTACCTTGTGCATGGATGCACAGCACCACATCTCTGTGTATATGCAGGCATGCCTGCATGCTCCACCACAGCCATGCTTCTCTGAGGCAAGTATGACACCTCTGACCTCAGCTGCAGCCCCTACAAATCATGAAGTGATTGAATATTTGAGGGCTGCTCCAAAAGTAATGCCTCCTATTTTGTTCTGTTGACTCATGATGTCAGCGGCTGATGTTGGTGGTATGGCAAAGAGGTTGAACCTTTCTGCCCATGTTCCATTTCATGTTGTTGCCATGTGCCAGATGTCAGCAGAGGGGTAATTTGACACGATGGCACGTAACACGGAAGTGTAAATGAAGCAAAGAAGTGGAATTAAATTCCTCCATGCAGAAAAATGGCACCTATTGATATTTATCAATGCTTGCTGAACATTTATGGTGACCAACCAGTGGATGTAAGCATAGTGAGGGCTGAGTGGTGCATTCTAGCAGTCGTAAGAGGGTCACCTCTGCTGGTACAGATTGTTACAAGTGTGGCATGCAGGCTTTTGTTTGTTGCTGGTGAAAATGCACAGCTCATGGTGGTGACTGTGTTGAAAAATAGTGCTGTATAGATAAAAATCTTCTCTATCAAATCGTATTATTGAGCTCTCTGTTGTAGTTTCTATGAAAATAAATAGGAGGCATTACTTTTGGAGCAAAGTCTGTGCCTCTCTTAAAACAATGCAATATTACATTTCTCATACCTTATTTTCCAAATACTCCCACTGGCTGTTATAGTTGATTTCAGGATTATACTGCTGTCAACACTGGATGAGCATTACCCACACCAACAAGCTTAGGCTCTGCCCCTCTCTTCTCCAACAGCCAGTCAGTGGAACGTCACCAAGATTAACCACAGTTCAATTTGTTATTAGGGAACAGTTGAGCCCACTCTTAGAAGACAACAGAACAGGAAAGTTTTACAATTTTAAGTGTGCATGCAGTCGTTAAACTGCTTTGACCAGTCCTGAAGGAGTTGGTGATTTTTTCTGTTTGTTGGCCACTGTCTCCAGAGCAACTAACTGGTTCTACATGCAGCTGCAGCAAGCCAGCAAGGAGGTAATGGAATACATTCCTTAGTGTGAGTCAATGCCTCTGCTGAGGAGGAAGCATGCTGTTCTGGAAATAGACTCTGAAGTGGTGTGTTCTGCTCAGAGACTGGAAATAAGGAATTGTCTGGAATCAAATTCCCCCCTCCTCTGTAAAGAGTTCTTCAGTCGTGCTGTGCTGGCTGTTCTGTTGGTGGTTCTGCTGTTCTGCCTTGTGCCGAGATCTATCTCCTCAGCCCCAGCATAGGCTGGCAGTCCTTCCTTCTAGAGCAGCCTTCAGGACGGTGGCTTTCACACCATGTCCCACAGACCCCTGGGGATTTGCTGAGTGCTCCCAAAAGGGCTTCAGAATGGGATGATAAAAACCAAGCAGTATAATTTAAATGTAGTATCCAGGAATCTGAATTTCCCTTGGAAAACTGATGACCATCAACAACTCGAAAAAAGTTGAAATTGATTTGTAAACACAATGGAGTGATACCAGTGTGAAGTGAGACTCGTCCTGCCCTCATAAGACCAGCATTGGCCTGGAGAAACTGACAGCACTGAGAACATCCCCTGGGCAGATGTTGAAGGCAGAAACCCTGTCCAAAATGATCTGGCTTGTGTTGATTGATAAGCTTTAGGCATTGATGAATAAAGGATAGAATATATTTTGTCATGTGGGTGCTGGTGGTGGGGAATTAGGACACATTCTTGAGTCAGTATAAAGGCATTTGAGCAAAAGTCAAATAAAGTTGTGTTCCAAACAGCAATTTGCAGTAATGTTTTTAATTAAGTAAATCATTAACACAGTGCTTTTATAAGATACAGTTGCTGCTACCAGTCTGTGGAATAAGCTGCATAAATTTTAGATTTATATTTTCAAGCAGCATTGCAATGCCTGAATTAATAATTCAGAAACCAGAGGTAACTGTAGGGCAAATTATTTTTGCACCAGTGTAATTCTCCATGCAGTCAGAGCTGCTGTGGATGAATGTGCTGCAAACAGAATGAGAGCTTGCTTTGCATTGCAGATATTATGTCATCTACTTCAAAAATAAATCTACAGCTCCAGCCACAGATTGGTAACCTCAAATGTAACATTTCAACTTTGTCTTAATAAATCCAATGCATTAATAATATTCAAAATTTTAATAAAGACGTTGTCTTCAAATTGCTGTTGGAAAGTGATTTAATGTTACTTTCCCTCTGAATTTCCTCTAAGACATTTATAATGAATTTCTTAAAACTGAGCCACAGTTTCCTCAAAATAAAACCAGATGACAAAGTACATTTGCTTGCTTAGTAGTTAGACTTAGAGAAGGCTTACTGAAAGGCTTATGAAAGATATCAGAGTTAGAAATAGATTGGTCAATAAACATATTAATTTCATTCTCAGCTTAAAGTAACTCGTTGATCTCATTTTCTGATAAAAAATAATCATTCTCACATGTGATTTTATAAATCTTGACAGCTGGGCAGTTTATTTTTATCCAACCCCTAATGGGCAAATTGCAACCACAGTCATCTCATGAGTGTTTCCAAATGGACTTGAAGGGACCACCCTAACTAACTGTGATTCATTGACTCTCTTGAGTAAAACACTTTTTTCAGAAAGGAAATGAAATAATGTCTTTGTCTTTTCTGTTGCAACATATGGAGACCACGTATAAGGGTAAAGATGAGAAGAAAATAACTTGCAGTTTATCCCTCATTTTAATAAATGTTAATAATGTTATTGAAATCTGCAAGGATGTCCACATCGACAGCAGAATTTGGCCAATAAGATCTTGTAAAGTTGTTATGCTTTCAACACTATTTCCTGCATAATGTCATTCAAGGGCTGTCATAGAGGAACTCATATACTACAGCTAATAACCTGTGCTTGTCTCTGGAAAGCAGCCTGGGCAGTTCCACTTTGAGGATGGAGAACCATGCTTCTCTCGGTGTACTTATTTGGACATAATTTGTATTCGGGTGCAATTATTGACTCTGTTAAAGACATGCTTTTTCTTCATTGTAATAATGTAGCCCAAATTTTCTGACCATTGGTTCTTGTTATGTTTTTCTCTATTGGATTGCCCATGATAGAAGTATCAAGCATGATACTTTAATCAAAATAAGCATATCAAATGCTTATTTTGTGTGTATAAATAGGACACGCCCCTAATAACTGTAAAGCATTACAACCATTATAATTTGTTTTTCACTTTCCTTTCTATCTCCATAGGAGTTTCAGAACAGTACACAGTTCTCTTGTATCACTACTGTGAACAAAGATAAAAATCATTTTCCTGATTCTTCATGCTAGTTCCCATTATATACAAGCATGGATTATAGTAAGTATTCCTGGCACTAATTGCATCCACATGCTCACAGCAATGAATAAAACATTTTCCAAACTTTTAAGATTATTGCTCCAAAGAGCAGAATGTGCAGGAGAAACAATTTTGCTCTCATAAAAACAATGCAATAACAACAACAGAACCCAAATGCCCTACATTTCCAGAAGGCTTGAGCACAGGCAGCAGGACTGTTACCCAGCCAGGTGCTTCCTGCTCTGGTACATGGAATTATTCTGCCCAAAGTGTGGGTATTTGCACTGAAGTTTCTGCCATTCCAATCCACAACTTTCTTGAGGTCCTTCTGGACACTTCTATCAGACACTTACCCCAGTTTGGTATCAACTGCAATTTCTTGAGAATTGCAACTGATGGAAATTTTGAACATGGACCCCCATACTGACCTCCTGCAATACTCTTCTTCCTGGTGAAGTATACCCACCAGCCAAGGACTGAACAAGGTCTGAGCCTGATAGTTCAGTCCATGCTTCCAAATCATTCAGTCTTTCATCACTATGGTTTTCTGTCCCATTCATCAATTGGCACATTTTCCTCTGCTTCCAAAAGGGAGGGCTGAGGGAGGTAGTGTCAAAAGCCATAATGAAGTCAAGTTATGTTACAACTGACACTCCCCACTATCCCACAGAGGCAGTCGTTTCTCTGCAGAAGTCAAGAACTTTGAGTATGCATGATTTCCCCTTTTGAATGCACTGACTGTTCCTGATACCTGTCTGTGCTTGGGAGAGCCTGATACCTTCACGTGTTCCTGATACCTTCCCGTGCTTGGGACAGCCAAGAGGTCATGTTCCATCTGACAGAGCTGAGGCTGACAGCCCTGTAGTTCAACGAGTGACTACTTGCCTCTTTAAATTACAGATGTAATGTCAGTCTTTTCCCTAGGAGCATTCCTAGTTGTCAATATCTCACAAACGATAAACAGCAGTCTCACACATCCATCAGCTCCTCCAGCACCTTCAGATGAATCCCATCTGGTTCTTTGGATTTAAATCCAAATTTAAAGGTGAAGAGCATCCAGCTTCTCTTAACATCTCGCTTTTTACTTCTGGTTCCTCCTCTTCCCAAAAGGACAAAAGTCTGGGTGGAGGCTTCGCTTGTGAAAACTGAAGCAAAAAAAGGAATTGAGTACTCGAGCCTTTTTCATTCTGTCCATCAGGAGGCTGTATCCCCCATGCATTAAAGGATGCACGTTCCTCCTGAGCCTCCTCTTACAGCTGCTGTTCCTGTAACTCTTAATATGTCACACTGCTTTAGCTCCAGCTGGGCTTTGGCTCCCCTGATATATTTGATCTTTCTTATTTCTTGTGGTCATGGAGAGCTTAGATAATGTGTGGGTATTAATATCACTACCATAGATCAGTTATGTCCTTCAGGGCCAAGTAAGCAGTTCTTTACAAACAGCAAACAATAACATTAAAAAATGTCTTAAAACTGTAATTAAGATCATTTTAGACTGCTGAAATAGATAATTTTAGTATTTATGGGTCAAAATAGTTCCTGCTAATATTTACATATGTAGATATATTGAAATAACATACATAAAACTAAATGGGGTCGATGAAGGTAGTTGCTGGATCTTCAAAAGAATGAAGACATTAGCCTCCATTTTCACATATCTTTTGCGTCTAAGCCACAGGACTGAAGAGTATTCCTTCCTTCTTGGCCATATAAATATTTACTGATACAGTGAATGTGTGACATCTTCTACACTGTAAAGTTGTGCTTTAAACGTGATATCTTAGCAGTTACAACACTGTCTTTGAAGATGGAAGACTTGTGTCAAACCTCTATTCCAAGTCTTGTAACTAGAGTATGAACCAAGGTCTGCACATCTTCGATATATGCTTTAGTCATTCTCTGGTGAAGTCCGAGGGTAGTATCACCATAACATCAACAGTATTTCTGATTCTTGACCTTATTTTTCAAATTTATTTGAATTAAGAAGTGGCTAAAAGATACAGACTCAAAACTTAAGAACTTCCAAATATGGATGTTCACAAAGTTCTGCTCAATATAGCCTGGGGTGATGGTCCATTCTGTACCAGTATCTTAATTAGACCATATGGCACATGAAAGCTCCCTATAATCCAATTTGTAAATTACACAATGGAGGAAATTTAACCAATTTAGGATTTCCTTTCATCCTGCCTCTCTCTTCCCCGTGCAATCAAAAGACACATGCTTGAATCTACTAAAATGAGCAGAATCATAATGGATCTGTTCCTTGTTGTAAAGATAAGATTCTGTAAAAGTATTTGCAGGACTGGGGCTAATTTGGCTGTCAAGCTACAGAACTTCACTCTGATTTCCATTACAGGCTGAAAATGCAAAGATTTTTACAAACAGTGTAATCTTCAGGTAAAAAAGGCTGTTGGATTGGGAAACTGTTAATAAGACATATCCCCCTCTCTCATTTATTATACCTCCATGACTGGAATGACTTTATTTTGCAAAGCACCAGCCTAAGAAACCAAGTCCAGATTCCAAAAAGCTACTAAAGTTACTGTAATCACAGCAATCTCATTTATTTCAGAGACAGAAGACCTGCATGTTGGAGTGCATGCTCCAAGAATCTCTACTGCAGTGTGCAAAATGAGAGTAATAGCTGGAAGGCAAGTGTAAACTCTTGCCCTTGACTGCTTGGAGAAGAGACTGTTTGGGAAGCAATAGACACAAGTCCAGGGAACTAAGGATAGCACAGCAAAGTCTTTCCAGAGATCTCTTTTACACTGGTGGCTGGAGGTGGAGGATAGTTGCAATAATATCTTTAATCATAATAAAAAAGAACAAGATTTCCGTATGTCTAGCAGCTATGCCAAACTCCCCTGTAAAATCCTCCTATGTAGCGTTTGGCAGTCACAGAGTGACAGGAAAGCAAATTTCCTTTCTTTTTTAGTATACTTTTAAAAAATCTACTAAAGGTATCTGATTTATTTCAGTACTATTCAGAATAAACTAAAAAAAAACAACTCTGAAATCCACTGGGATTGTGTTTAAAAGACTGCTGTGGGTTTTCCTTGTTTAACAGGAGCTGTGAACAAGGAAATGAAAGTGCTATTTCAGGAATAGCTGGAGGAGGCAAAAGATGGCATCACAGAATTCCTAGATTCTTTTTGTGGTTCTATTTCTCCCTAAATAAAAAGAAGGAAAAAAAGACAGTAAAAGATATGTAACTTCTCATACTTCAGTGAATACAAATGTACCAAGGAAACCTTCATACTTTGCTCCAAACTTGCCTCTAAGATGCAGAGCAAGCATGCATTGCTTTGAAGTGGTAACACTGATGCTATTTGTTTTCATGGTTGAGAGCCCTTTAACGTTTTCTGTTTTATTCTACTTAGTACAAACTAATGTTTAACTCATATCTTTCTTTTCAATCATCACCAAGTTACGTGTGGTTCCTCTCACCTACGCACATCTGTTTCTACTTAGGTATGTATTCTAAGATGTTCTCTTCCAGAGTATCATTTATATTTCTATCCTATTTTAGGGTAAAGTGAGCTATTATGTAGGTTTGTTTAGCTCTCTTCAAGGACTATAAGGGCTAAATAATGAGCGCAGACAATATGCCTCAATTCCACATAAATGAAACAATGTAAGATAATAGAATCACAGAATCCTTAGAGTTGGAAAGGACCTTTAAAGGCCATCTAGTCCAACTCCCCTGCAATGAACAGGGACACCACAGCTACATCAGGTTGCCCAGGGCCTGATCCTTGCCTTGAAAGTCTCCAGGGACAGGGCATCAACCACATCACTAGGTAAACTGTTTCAGTGCCTCACCACCTTCACTATAAAAGATTTTTTCTTATATCTAACCTAAATCTACTCTCTGTATGCATGAAGCCATTTCCCCTTATTCTATCACTACAGACAGTGCAAAAGAGTCTTTCTCCTTCTTTCCTGTAGCTCCCCTTTAGGTACTGAAAGGCTGCTTCAGGTCACCCCTGAGCCTTCTCTTTGTTTGCCATGACAGATGCATATCACAAACCTGCTCTCTCTGTGCCTTTGCTGTGACTTTATGCTCTGTGTGGTCCCATCCCTGTTCTCACTTCCTTTTCCTGATTTTGTGTGTTCTGGAGATTTTTCAAGATCCCATGAGAACAAGAAGATTCACTGCTATTCTTATATATATATGAGTATCTCACTGAAGACATGAAAGAACAGGATTCAGTCCTTTGTTTTCAGAATTAAGGTCCTTGTAACAACAGCTTGAGAAGAAGTCAGAAACTCTAATTTTCATGCCAGATTCCTTGTGTTTGTAAGATGCAGAATATATTCCTAGACTTGTCATCTGGTATTACAAATTGTGACAATTAACTGTGACGTTCTTGATGCTCAGTGATAGTCATAGTATCCTAGAATCACAAAATCATAGAATGGTCTGGGTTGAAAACGACCACAATGATCATCCAGTTTCAACCCCCTGCTATGTGCAGGGTCTCCAACCAGCAGACCAGGCTGCCCAGAGCCACATCCAGCCTGGCCTTGAATGCCTCCAGGGATGGGGCATCCACAGCCTCCTTGGGCAACCTGTTCCAGTGCGTCACCACCCTCTGTGTGAAAAACTTCCTCCTAATAGCTAACCTAAATTTCCTTCATCTTAGTTTAAATCCATTCCCTCTTGTTCTATCACTATCCACGCATGTTAGTCTTGTTGACGAAAATCATTCCTTTAAAGAAAAGTGTTCATCCACTCAGTTACAGTAGTTATTCAGCTATGGAGGATATTGGCCTTTAGAAATAGAGACCTGGTAAGAAATCATAGCAGAGAGTAACTATCTAGACCACAGAAGGCAGCTGGCACCTTGGGGGATCTCTTTGCTTGACCTCTAATGGGTCAGACATCCTACTGTGACTGCAGATGCTTGGAACCTTTCTTTGATGAGCATAATCTCATCTAAGTGACTTCAGAGAGCAGCACAAATGGAGAGCAGATGTGCCCCAAACTGGCATATGTCCCACTAAACTTCAGTAGCCCTGATCTAAGCAATAATGAATCTCTCAGGGGCGAGAGGGACAGTGTCTCACCCTGGTTTTCGTTACACTCTATTTTAAAATAAAAAATCAAGCCTTTAATAGAAAGTGCTATAGTAACAGCCTCAAGCACTCTTTCGTGTCACTGTAGGGCTCACACTAATTCTAACAAATTAACAAGAAAATCAACAACACTTAGGAGGACAGGACTGCAGCTTTGGTGCCCAGCCTTCAGGCTGATCCAAGGCATCCTGTGCTCTGCAAAATGTTTTGTCTTCCTAATGTTATGTCTTTCGCAGCCATGGTCAGTTTGCAACAGAGGCATGGCTGAATCAAAACCACAAGCGGTGGGAGAACTGAAGAAGTTATTCCTATCCACTGTCCAGGGAAAGTCAATTTGAGGCAAATTGTTGTGCATTTTATTCCGTTCCCTTCCTGAAGTAACTGAATATCCTTTGATGTACAGCTAATAAGCATCCTTCAGACTTCTTGAGTCATCATAAATATGTCAGTTCTATGTAGGCCAAGACAAACACCAGATTAAGGCAAAACAGAATGAAAATCAGCTAAATACAATACTGAAGCACCACCACTTTTTATTTCCACTTCTGGCCTTTCTTCTGCTATGGAAATAACTGTGCTGGACAAATGAGGGAGCTCTTCAGCTGACCAAACTTATGTGTACAAAAAGCTTGGAAAGATAACAGGAAAACTCACACTGGCTCAGATTTCCTTTGCTTCTGTTTTCTGATCTGTTCTTTTGGCTAAACTTTTCCTAGATGAGCCATAAAAAATCCTCACTGGAAATCTACAGCATTTACATTGGTTGGAGTAAGCCAGCTGGATCACTTGTCAGATACTTCTCCAGCCACTCAGAAGTGTTCTGTCACAACCTCCACTTGTCCATCTTCTCTCATTAGCTTCTCAAATGGTTGATGTTCATGCAGTCATGACACCAAGTACCCAAATTTGTACATTAGCCATTTCATTCTCCATTTCAGCAGTGTTCCCAAGGGAAAAAAAAAAAAAGGCCAAAAATAATATTCATAAATTATGTATCTTCTGTTTTCATGGCTCTTTCTGACAGATAACCGTGATTACCGTCAATGAACTTTCTCTATTAGAACTCTCTCAGGATGATTCTTAGTACTGGAAAGTGATGTGTGGTCTTAATGTGTGCTGAAATGGGCTTACCCAACCATTTTTTTGAACATTAATCATAAGATTCTGTCAAAGCATTGATTGTGCTCTTTATCTGAAAAGCAGACTATATGTTGCGATTAGAATAGCTTAAGATGCTTTCAGAAGTTAAATTCTGTGGGGAAAAAAACAACCATAAAATGTACATGAAAAACAAGCAAGACACATCCATCAACCCTTACGATCTTAAAAATGTGTATCTCGGTTTTGCAGAGTCTTTGTGGAAATTTACTTAACCAGGTGCTCTGTCTGCTCTAACTGAAAAAATGATGAAAAATTAATGGAAGAGATAATGAACCCATTTCACAGGAGAACAAGAAAAATTGCTCTTGGCCCTGCTGAAAATTACTGTTAGCCTGCTGTAGAAAATACAACACAAGAACTCTCCTTGCCTGTGCTCGCTCTGCCCCGCTCAGCCAGTCCCTTCTCTCATCAAAATGCACTTGCTTCAGGTAAATGAGCTAGCAAAATTGTACAAGTTTGTTTTATTTGGCTAACATGTAAATCTAGTTGGACACACTGCAGTCTAGCTACTGAAGGACTTGGGGGAACAATTCTTGTCTTTGAATAGCAAGCAGATGCTGGGGAAAAGAAGAGCAAATAGACATGGCATCATGTGGTAGAAAGATCTAAGGAATAGTTGTTGTATAAAGTACCTGGGACTCTAAAGCAGCTAAAGTCATTCAGACTAGAATAAATAAATACTGTCTTCTTTGCCAGTAAGATTAGCAAACACTTAAAAAGTTTGTCCATATTCAAGTATGAATACACCCTCATGTTTGCTTGCTGTTTAGGAACAGCTAATGTTAATTATGCCTTCTAGAGTTTTAGCATAGGACTTCCACAGGTTTTTACAACCTTTTAATGATTCGTCTGCACTGCATCAGTGTTACAAGCTTGTATGTGTGGCTGCAAATACACGTATACGTACTTGAAAGCTGACATGCAGCTGACAGCAATTAATGGGAAGCTTTTCATCGATTTTGGCTGAGTTTGGAGAAGACCTGTAATGTGAGAACCAATATGACAAATTTTGTCCTCATCAAGATGGCAGATGCCCACGTAATCCTCCCTAGATCCCACCAGCTGCTTTCCAAAGAGGTATTCCACTCTTTCTCCCTTTCCTGTAGCTTTACAGTGAAAATTATGGCAAACAAATTGATGTTTGCAGCACCCCATGTCTGTTCAAGCAAAGACTCCTATGGCTTGTAAACACAAGTGAAACACACTGAGGAGGGAAACAGCTGGAATAAAAAGCTGCCTTTGTGCAGGACCAACCAGAAGCATAAGCAAAGCTGGGATTTGCCCAGGACAGCTGACTACCAAAGGCAACATAATTCTTATGCCCTACCACTTACTTCCCCTGTGCAGGACCCTGGAAGGCCATGCTGGGTGCTGCTGCTGGCAGCAGAGCCCACAGGACAGCAGTGCTCCTCAGGCAAGACATGATGTCTACACTCCTACCTCCAGCCAGGCCTCATTAGCCACAAACCCAGCTTCACTCAGCTCTCTGCCCCTTCCTGCTCCTAGCCCAGACACTTCTCTAAATTGTGTTGAGACAACTCAGTCTTGTTAAAACTGCCGAGAAGCCTCAAGCTAGCTCTGTGTTTGGCCACTTGTTCAGGGCTGCACTGGCTGCACCATCACACCAGATGGCAGCTCGAACAAAATCTGAATTCCAAATGTAAGGACAAAATATTTTTAGTTTTCAGGCCTGCGCTGTATGGAAGAACCCATTTAATGCTACCAAGAAATAACAAGATTGGTGACACTTAATTCAGCCTAAAGCTGTACTTAATTTTAACATGTAGCAACAAAGTAATAATTCAGAATTTGGTCTATTTATGCAGAAAATCACATGCAGATTACCAGAATAGATTCAGCAGCTTGGTGAAAGACAAAGTTCCCTTAACAAATTACTGTATTCAAATGCTTTCCAACCACCCTTGAGAAAATCTGTACTTTTACTTCATTCACTCCCCATTTCCCTTTCCATTTCTACATGCTTGGAGCAGTCTTAATTGCATAACAGAGGATAATTTTGAATGCCTTTAGTCATGATGAATTAGAAAACAAACAAAAAAAAGAATTTCTGAACATGTGGGATTAGAGAGAATGGGCTTTATTCCTGAGTCTTTCCCAAAAGGTGTATGTTATTATCAAAGCTCAGGAAACCAAATTAAAGAACATCCTTAATTCTGTTACTTCTTTGATCTGATTTCCTAAGTGAAGCATTTTCTCCTATGATTACATGCATGTCCAGGTTTTCTGTAGATGGATCCCAACGCATGCATGCTAAAACAAGTGGCACTGTATTGTTACTCAGCCAGAGTAAGAGAAGGATGAATCAGAATTAACTGGGTGTTGCCAGATCCAACAGGCTTCGTGCAAACTGCCTTCAGATCGTACCAGTGTGATAACAAACGTTTTTATGGTAGCTGACCCTTACTGTATACTACAGAAGCAGCTTGGATTTTGAAGGCATTTAGAAAACTTTGCAACCAGTACAGCCGTGTTTCTTTGTTGTGGGGAGGGTTGTATAAATTTAGCTCCGTTCCAGTTTAGGAACTTCATTAAAACTGAACAAACTCCAGAATTTTAAACCAGGGAGTCCTTCCCCTGAAGAAGACTAGGCAGTGGAAAGAGACTCAGGGTATTAAAACACCACTTCTTGTGCTCTGGGAGAGGAAACAAACAGCCCGGATGCAACTGGGGAGAAGTACCAAAACTGTCACATCCTTTCTAATGAAAGAAGCTTATTTTCAGTTTGTTCCCTTAATATTAGCCTAATATTACTTCCTCAAGTAACTAGGCAACCCCCGGTGCCTTACTGCTGAAATGGTTGGAGTCACTGTTGGGATGCTCTGTATGTTTTTGTTAGCTACTGGATGTAGGAAATAAGGAGCCAGGTTGTCCTGTACCCTATACTGCAGTGCCACCTTATGGCACTTGTTCTATAAATGCCTTCATTTTTTCCCTTATGTTCATCCATCATGTTTTAATCAAATTAGAAGGCTACAGTGCAGATAGGCCAGTGAGGCAGAAAGTAGCCAGGATGTGGGGAGCTGCAGCTTGATTAACAAAGTCACTTCTTTATGCCATGTCACAGACAACAAACCTGGAAAAAATATTATCTAATTAATGTCTTAAAAATTAAGGTAGGTAGACCATTCCTGACAGATGCTTATTTCCCAGAAATGTACAGTGGCAAGAAGGCCAAGCCCAGCTCCTCACTAGCCCTTTAGTTAGGTTGCATATTCCAGCCAGCTTGTTGTTAGATTTGGACATCAATTCTCATCCTCTTCACAGTGTTTTCCTTCTGTATAACAATTGAAGAACCAATTCTTCTCAAAATTTAGTTCAGATGATGCAGTATCCATTCTTTAATGATGCCTGTCATCATTGATGTGATCTTCTTTTTCACAAAACCATTTCATTTTCATTCTCCTCATCCAGGTTTCCTCCAGTGAGCTCATATCCTTATTCAAAGCGTCTACTTTATTCAAAACTGGGTATGATGCTTCAGCAGAAGTTTTAGCCAAGAATAAAGGGAGAAGAATAATGAACTTTTAACGTATTTACAGATACTCTTGTTTGTGCCTTCAGATATTAGTTTTAGGTCAGAAACATAAATAAAAAAAAATTGTATTGAAAGAGTAATCATCCACAATTTTGCTGGTGAAAGATTCTGACAACACGTTTCCTTATGCCAGTACTTTTCAATTTTCTTGCTGTTAGCAGAGATAAGGAAATAACAATGCTCCCATTTAATTCTGGGGAGGAATAACATCGAGAGAGGTTTGAACTTTGCAGGAAGAAAGTCCTAGATTCACATCCCTGAAGGTGCTCCAGGCAAGGTTGGATGGGGCCCTGGTCAGCCTGAGCTGGTGGGGAGCAACCCTGCCCACAGCAGGGGCTGGGATGGGTGGGCTTTGAGGTCCCTTCCTCACTCTATGATTCTGTAATATATTTACCTTAGACATGTATGATTTTAAAACACAGAACTGAATTGCATCATGGACATAATATTTTGAGAGTTTTCAAATTGACCAAGGTTATGTTCAAATAATTCTATACTAGTTGGGCATACCCACTGGCATAAAATACCATCTTCTTTTCTCCCAGGAGTTTACTGTACAAATGAAGACAGCCTTTTCTACAGCAGTGCTTCTCAGTGTATTTTAAGAGTGATTAATTTGGGGATTCAAAAGAATACATAAAACAGTAGGAAGCATGGAGAGGAATGGCATGAAAGGATAAATAACTCATAGAAGAGAAAGAAAATAATATGTTTTCCTAATAATGATGCAGTGAAGCAATCAGAACAGCAAACAGAAATCATAGTTTCTTAATCCATTTTTCTGTCATCACCAGAAGCAAAACATCTGGAAGATCCATGAGCACTACTGTTCTTCCAAACTCCAGCAACTCCAAATAAAACAAATCATCTGAAGGATTTTGACAATGTAATTAGTTTCTTTTTTCCCCATCAGATTGCACGTCTCAGTATTAAAAGTTGGGAGCAGTGTTGCTGTCTAATGCTGGAATTGCTAGAAAGCATAGAGCAGAAAGGGAATTAATCAAGAGGGGTGGGAGTCAAAACAGCCAAAAAGAGAGTTTTTATTTGGTAAGGCATGCAGCAAAGCAATGTGGCCCTGAGAAGAGGAAGAGAGGAACAGCAACAAAAGAAATGCTGGGCAGAAGCATCAAATGAGATGGAGGAGGGTATGAGGAAAAGGGGAACGATAAAAAAAAACCGAAAAACAAAACAAAACAAAACAAAAAACCAGAAATGAAAACTTAGAAGAAGGAATAGTAACTGAAGAAGGATGGTTCCTGCTAAGCAATTTTAAACAATTATAATTAAACTAGAGGATGCAAATGGAGTGAAAGCTGCCCATTCAGATTCTGAAGAGAGAAAATGAACAAAGACTACATCTGTTCTGTTTGATGGCTTCATTCTTCAGTTTGTTCACAGGTCTTGGTCCTCTGTTGCTCACATTTCAATATGTTCCTCCATTTGTGTGCTCTTTTGGAGCTACCTGGCCACTTTCCCCTGGGAAGAAGCCAGGGCACAGCTCTGGTGCCTGCTCCTCATGAGCAGCATGGATAAGGCTGTGCTGCCTTCTTTCCCAGTTTGTGCTGGAAGGGACCCTTGAAGGACATCTAGTCCAACTCCCCTTCAGTGAACAGGGCTATCTACAGCTAGAAAATAAATAAACACAAAGAATCATTACTATAAAAACCACTATATGGTGGTGCCGTACTGGAGGTCTGGGCAAGCATTGCAGTGCAGATGTCCGCCCAGATGACAGTAGCCTTAAGTAGTCTCAGTGCAGTAGCCATGCTGGCAGCCACGGGTCACTCCCCTGTTCTGCTTTCCATGAGCTGGATCTCTGGTGGCACATGAAGAATAAAAACCAGGCAGCGAACCTCAGACTCATTAAATGAAGCAGAGATTACTGCTGGATTTAGTCACATGGTGAGCTGGGATAAGGCCCAAGTGCTGGATGTTCCCCCAAATCTCTAACACGACAGCAGACATTTGTAACAGCAGCTGCAATCCAGAAGAATGATAACATTTCAGGATCACACCCAGGATGACAGAGAAGGCTGAGTTTTGGCCTCCTGTCACACAACACGCCCTCAGTGTGGTAACAATAGAGTCACACATGGCAAGGTGCTCCATTATGAAATACTACATAATCATCTTCATCAAATAAATTTTCTGTTGGCATTCTCTGCTTATGATTTTATTATGTTTTCCTTTTCATTGTTTACCTCATTCATGAATTTGTTTTATCCGTTGCTTTTTGGGGAGGGGAGGATTTAATTATTTCAGGATGCTGTAATAGCTTTTAATGAAGAAAACACACAAATGTTGATGAAATAGCATGAAAAGTAAAAATGTCACAAGAATATAATAAAGGGGAGACAAAAATGGATCCTTTCCCATCAAAAATAACCACTTTTTATGATCATTAGAAATGTTTATAACACACTAGTCTGTAAGTGCGTAAGAATAAAAACTGTTACACTTTTTATTTCATGTGAATAGGTGGATAACACTGGTCTTGGAATAAGCTTGACAGCATTGTTTTTTAATAATAACAATGTGGGATTTTTTTTTGTTGATCAGGACCATGCTTATAGTTAACAACTGTTCACAGGTCTCCTGAAACCTTTACTTCACAGGGTTGCCTTTTGAAGTTGTAACATGTGAGGTAACTGCATGCTTTAAATCTTGCACACAGAGACCAGTATGCTTGGCTCTTTTTAGCAGAAATAGATGAGCCTCATCTAAGGAACAATAAAACCACAGACAGAAGTTGTGAGTCCTCATTTGATCACGTATGGCAGGGATGTGGCACATCCCTCCAGCTGTGAGCAGGGGCCAGTTTTCCAAATGAGGTGCTGAAGAAATATGCATCAGTAGGGGTGCAAGGTGGGCGTGAAGGGGATGGCTTACACAGAGGTATTGCTGCCTAGAATCATAGAACGGCCTAGATTGAAGACGACCTCAAAGATCATCTAGTTTCAACCTTCCTGCTATGTGCAGGGTCGCCAACCACCAGACCAGGCTGCCCAGAGCCACATCCAGCCTGGCCTTGAATGCCTCCAGGGATGGGGCATCCACAACCTCCTTGCGCAACCTGTTCCAGTGCATCACCACCCTCTGAGTGAAAAACTTCCTCCTAATATCTAACTTAAACCTCCCCTGTCTCAGTTTAAGACCGTTCCCCCTTGTCCTATTACTATCCACCCATGTAAATAGTCACACCCTCTCCTGTTTATACGGTCCCTTCAAATACAGGAAGGTCGCAATGTGGTCTCCCTAAAGCCCACTCTTCTCCAAGCTAAACAATCCCAGTTCAGTCAACCTTTCTTCACAGGAGAGGTGCTCCAGCCCTCTTACTGCTACCAGAAGAAACGCACGGCTCTCGCTGCCGGGGAGCTGTGCCATCTCTAACAGCACACCTCAGACCCGCCTACGTCCCCAATGGCAGCGCTCACAGCTTCCAAGCAAGAAGACACTGCCTCCAGCCCGACGGCACCGCCCGCGAGCCCCCGAGCATGCGCATGGCGGAGGCGGAACGCAGAGTGAGGCGTCGGTCGGCCCGGCGCTGGGAGTGTGCGTCAGCCGGCTCCGTCACTTTGGTTGGCCGTAGGGCGGGCGGTGCGGTTGGCAGCCGGGGCGGGTTCGGCGGGCGATTGAAGGAGACTCGAGGACGGCACCCCCTCCAGAGTCGTCGCCCCTCCCCGCTCCATGCGCAAGATGCTGCTGGCCGCTCTCTCCCGCGTGCTGCAGGGTCCGGCCGCCGCCGCCGGCAGGACGGTGAGAGGGGCCGGCAGCTGCCGGGGTTGGGAGGGGGTTGGGGACGGCGGGCGCGGAGGGTGGGGGGGGTGCGCGCCGCCTCAGTGGGACGGCGGGGGCGGCCGCTAGCAGCGCAGCCGTTGGGCCGCACGGGGCACGCGCGGTGCTGCAGTGCTTCAGTGGCAGCCCAGGTGTAGGGGTTAACGGCATCACGGAGCCGGAAGGTGGGAGGGACCCGTGGAGGTGACCCAGCCCAAGCCCGTGCTGAAGGGAGGCTTTCCTGCCTTTCCCGAGCCGGGCGGGAATATCTCCAGAGGAGGAGACTCCACGGCCTCTCTGGGAAGCCTGCACCAGGGCTCCGTCACCCGCACAGCCGAGAACGTCGCGTGGTGCCGGTGGCAAAAATCGTACTTGAAGAGTTATCTCTGTTTGTTTTTCTTCCCGTGCTATTTTAACTGCTGTGTTTAAAAAAAAAAAAAAAAAAAAAAAAAAAAAAAAAAAAAAAAAGCGCTGCGTGCGAGAGCACGCTGTAATACCCAGCCCCCTTGGTGTGGTGCCTGCTGCTGGAGTACGGGAAGTGCACAACCAGCGCTGCAGCCCACGCCTGGCTGTGCCTCCTCCATGGCTTTCGATGTGGAAACAATGTGCGGATATCCATATTTATCGTGTTTAAAACACATCGTTCCATTTCTGAAACCCTTTTCCAGGCTTTTTGCCTTGAATTTATTTTTATATTGGTATATTCTGAGTGTCAACACAATCAGGGTAAACTTGGTCATCTTATTTCCCTCTACATTCATCTGACTTTTTTTGAAGTGAATCACAGAATCATTAAGGCTGGAAAAGACTTCTAAAATCACCCAGTCCAACCCCCAACCCATCACACCGTGCCCACCGACCACGTCCCTCAGTGCCACATCCACACGGTTCTTGAACACCTCCAGGGATGGTGACTCCACCATCTCCCTGGGCAGCCTGTGCCACTGCCTCACTGCTCTTTCAAAGAAGTCTTTCCTAATATCTAACCCAGACCTCCCCTGCCACGAGTGTTTTGCCTTTGCTCACTCAAATAATAGTCATTTAATCTTTTCCTGAGTATTCTTTCAAGTTGTGGGGTTTTAAAAATTACCTCAATGTTTAATATGTTGTGTTTTCTCTCTCACATGAAACAGCTTTAGAATTTTCCCTTTTCATTCTCCTTATTCCATTGTAATGACTCTCTGCAAGGAAAAAAAACATGCCAGCTGGAAAATATATAAACACTGGAGAAGAATGGGAGTTTTCTGACAGCATTAAAGCATATCTTTTGTCAGCTGAAGGCCAGTTGTCTTTCTGTCCTTGAGAGCAAACCTGTTGCCCTGCTTCAGTGCTGGGGTAGCTCTCTTGCCTAGCAGTCAGAGAGCAGGGTCACCAGGAGGCCTTGCTGTGTGTATTGGGACTACATGGAATATAGATCTAAAAGCATTTTCTAATTTACAAGTAAAATGTCTGTATTAAAATTTTCAGGTTTGGGTGCCAAAAATGTGTTCCTTTCTCCGTGTACTTGGCCTGCTCCTGACATACAATGTTTTCCAGAAGTTCAAACCAGCTCCATTTTGGATATCTTAGCATGGCTTTTGGGATCCTATTGACTGCCAATTATTAACTATTCCTATGCATTTACAAATCACCAAATAAACTGAAGCAGTTTTAACCAATAAGGCATTATTACTACTCTGATCATTTTGTAAAGCGTAAAGATGGGTTTCCATGACTCAAAGCTTGCCTAAAGGGAAACTACTTTTCTCAGTGTTCCAGTTAGCTAATAATTTGCTGATTCTCCTCCCCAAGTTGTTTGTTGCAGTTACTCACACTTCTTTTTTTTTTCCTTTCTTTGTTGTTTTTTTTTCCTCCTTCCAAATGCTGCTAACCTAGGGAGCTGTTAGTGAGGTAAGACCTGAACCAGTTTTGTCAAGGATTTTCATATTTGTTTCTTCTGTTGTGTACTGGCCATGTATTTAAGAATTTCTGTAGAGATTCTCCAGCAGTGCTTCTATTCAGGTCTGGAGCTTGGACCAGGCTGACCTGCAGAAGTCCTTTCCAACCTCAGCAATTTGCTGGTTCTGTGAATCCCAGACTCATGACTGACTTCCAGCTCTAGAACTAAAATAGCTTTTTATCACTGGTAATACTGGTGCATCGTGGTAAACAGTGTAGAAACCTGGTTTAAATTAAGAACTCCAAATATTTAATCTGATAACATGGGGGCTTGTGAGGTCATGACAGCCGAACTAAATGGCCAACAGGAGATAACCAACAAGCATTGAGAAATTTCTCCTTGCATTTGTCGCAGTGTTACATGCATCAATCATAGCTTTGTTGGAGACAGCACTGGGTAGTCTCAAAGTTTATGACTGTATGTAAGTTCCATGGTTGAATAATCTTCTGAAATGTATGTGTGACAATTAGCAATACAACTTTGCTGCTGAAAATCAAGTGGATTCCTCACACTGTGGCCACTGTTGCATGGACAGGCAACTACCACATACTGAAGTTATTTAAGAGTACCAGCTGTTAGTTAATAGACTGTGCACATTCTTTTAGACAGAACAGTAACGTATCTTCAAACATCTTGTCTCTCTCCTACTGTGTCAGCTTTGTAGCTCTGTATTCCATGCACCCTTGGGTAGCTGTGCTGCCACCTGCTTAAATAATACTCTTTGTCTTTATTATTATTACTTGCGTCCTTCCATCTTCTCTCCCCTTAAAAGGAAAGAGGTAGTTCACATTCCAGAAGTCTGTTGTGTTGGGTTGTGTTTTTTCTCCCAGGGAAGTTTTTTGTCCAGGTGAAATTGCAGTCAGTGTGAAGAGCCATCTTAATTGGCTGTGTCACTCCTCGTGTAAGAGATCTATCAGGTGAAGGAAAAAATTTATTTTTTTTACAATGTTAATCCTTTTTATAGTCTTCTCAAGTTACTTGTTTTATTTAGTTCATCAAGGGTGTTAAAAAATTAAAATTCTGTTCTCTTTTTCTAATCTTAAATACTGGGTTTTGAAGGAGTTGTAGTGGATGCGTTCAAAATCCAAGTTCTCTGATATTATAAGGATCTGCCACTGGAAAGTTTCAGTCACGGAGTATTTCAGTGTCTGCGTACTGTTAGAAATGATTTGAGACTTTATCTGTTATTGCTTGGTAATTATATTGTCAGTATTGCTCACATTTTATTTTTCTTTTTAAGGCCTCTCGAGTGATGGTAGCATCACGTAACTATGCTGACTTTGCAAATGAAGCTACGTTTGAAATTAAGGTAAAGAAGCTGAATGCTTAATACTCATATTCTGCGGAAGCAGCGCTGTAGATCCTGACATGATGGAGCTCACCCCTTACCATTGCAGTTACAAAAGTGCTACGTGGATTTTCAGAACCAAACCCCTTGCTATCTGCTCTGATTTCTACATGGAGTTGGAAATAGTGTGCTTGGATGCATGTAGTCATGTTACTGTGTTAAATCAGACTGAAGTCACGTGCAGGTGTGTTGTATCAAATTCCTTAGGGCATCAGTATATTTGCTGTGGAGAGACTTGCTCTACTAGGAGATGCCACGTAGGCTATGAAGCAGAATTGTGGCCATCTAGTGCACTGGCAGAGCAATGTGTTTGGTTCACTCCACTGAATGTGTAAGACTTATTTTTTTGGTAGGGGTACTTAAAATCAGCCCTTCTTGCAACTTGGCGTAGCTCACGGTTTGAGAGAGAAGCTGCGTTCTATGTGTTGGGGTTTGCTTTTTTCAAATGACACTAGTACCTGAGTTTGAAACTGACGTGTCATTTTAAAAAAGTGCTGTTGATAAACAGGATTGATGAGTGTCAAGAAGTAACTGCTTGTTCAACTTCACAGCCGTGTGACCTCCATCGCCTGGAAGAAGGCCCTCCTACCACTGCAGTGCTGACACGAGAGGAGGGGCTCCATTACTACAAGACAATGCAGACCATACGGCGCATGGAGCTGAAGTCTGACCAGCTTTACAAGCAGAAGATTATTCGTGGCTTCTGTCACTTATATGATGGTCAGGTGAGACTCTTCTCCCAAGACATTTGTATACTGTCTTGCCCTATTTAATTTAGGCTTCTGAAATAGATGAGGTAGTAAATCCAGAATTCAGTATCTATGCATGATGTCTGAAGTCATAGCAGGTCTGCAATTTGGGTCATTATTTCCTTACGAGCAATGTCTGAGCACACAAAGGGATCCCTGATTTCTTGGGACAGCAATAGGGAGGGAGAGAAGGCAAGGTGCAGCTGCAGTCCAGCTGAATGTGGGGAATAAGCTATTGTAGCATACTCAATTAAGTGCATTTGGAAGCTCACATCCTCATTATCAAGCCCCACTGATAAGTTTTCTTCCAGCATCTCACAGATCCTACATCCACTAAAAAGCAACAGTGAGGAGAAGGAACTTAATGAAGTTGGTGAATTGAACTGTAGTTACTTAGATACTTCATCTGGGAGATGAGCATAGAAGAAATCTGCAGGTCTTTTTACCTTCTCATTTTTTCTTCTTCCCTAATTTTCTTAGTTGCACACAGGACAGGTTGGAATATAGAGCCCAAGGCTATTGTAGCTCCAGATTCTGCAGACAGGCCTATTCCTCCTTGGGATGTAAGGCACTCTGCTGTTGTCTGTGCTTTTCCTCTTTCCTGCTTTATTTCTTGTATGGGGGACCACAGACAGACCGTGCCACGTTGCAGCCTGTGGAAATGGTGTGCTTCCTCTTCATTGCTGAACTTGCTTTCCATTGGTGACAGGAGGCTTGCTGCGTAGGGCTTGAAGTTGCCATAAAGCCTACAGACCACGTGATAACAGCATACAGAGCTCACGGATTTACTTATGCCCGAGGCGTCCCCGTTCGAGAAATTCTCGCTGAACTTACAGGTTTGTGCTAAATGAAATGAGGGTTCCTGTGCTATGTACTAGCCCCAGGATTGTATTTACTAAACTTCAAAATGATGTTGATGCACAAAGCATACCAGGGATCCAGAAGCGATGTAGGAACACGGCAGAATAAACATTGTTTATGGTCTGTGTTCTGTAATAAAAAGCAGCTGCGTCATTAAAGTAACAAGGTTTAAGTGCTGCTACTTCTTGTAGCTCAAAATGTGATTTAGGTAGAATGTATGTAGTTAAAATTACTGTTGGATCTGAAAGTATTGTATTTACGTTTATATTTTAAGAAAGGCAGTGGAGAGAAGATACAGGGAGAAATAAACCTGTTGGTTGTAGTTTGGTTGGAGTGGTAGAAAGACAAACTATGCTGAGAATGCCTTTAGTACCTAAAAGATGAAACGTAGGAACCGAGATAATTTGCCAGAGTACATTACGTTAATTCTGTCTAATTTTTGGAGAGGTGTCAGGGCTAAGGCTGGATGTGGCTCTGGGCAGCGTGGTCTGATGGTTGGTGACCCTGCAAATATGCAGGGGGGTTGAATAATCATTGTGGTCCTTTTCAACCCAGGCCATTCTGTGATTCTGTGATAATAGGCAGAGGAAAAAACATGTAGATATCAGTTCAATTACTTGTTATTAAATCTTTTGATGCTATTAGCTGTGACCTTGTATAAGAAATAACTAAATCACAATTTAACTGAAATGTAACTGGAAAACCATAATTGATGTAATTGCCAAAATTGTTGCCAAACAAAAGGATGTATTCCGCCAAAAGTTAAAGCGGCTTTCTGCTGCCAGCATAGTTCCATTCATTATTAGGGGAATGGTGTGGAGGAATTGTGTATGTTGGACTGGAAGACAGCATAGTATGTGTTGGGGGTGAGCTGTGCGCTCTTAGATAAGTGATTCTGAAAAATGAGAGAAATGGCCTGAGAAATAGGGAGCAAGCTAGGTGAAATACCAATTGGCTGAGCATTACTTGAGCAGAAAAAGAGCTAGGGGCTTGAGAGATTGTTTTTTGACATCTCAAAAAACAATGTTGAAATGTATTATAATTGTATGAGCACAATCCCAGTGCCTAGCATCTGTAGGATCTCTGCTGTAGCAGAGAACAGTATTCTTATGGTTTTTGGTAACTGGTTAGGCAGCTAACAAATGCAAATGCCCAAATACAGATTCATGCAGCACTGGAGGAGGGGATGGCTAGATGGGCATTTCTCAAACTTTCTAGTTGGGAGGTTTAACTTGGGGGACTGGAGTGGATGGAGAGGATCGAAGAATAGCTTGACTGTGTGGGCGGGAGGAGGTATTTGTGTGTTAGGAAGGAAAAGGGCCAACGACAGCTTGAACAATGCTGGGCTAGGTATTCAAGGTTGATCTGGAGGCAGGGAGGGAGTTGTGGGTTTTTGTTGAGGTATTGTGTTTGATTCTTTGTCCTGTCTGTAACTTCTGCTTCTGGCTGTTGTTACAGGGAGGACAAGTGTAGATTACTGCAATTAACTTGGAACAGTGTTCATATTTTTCTTGCAGAAGCTAAGGTAAAAGGACTGTAGATACTTCTTGCAGTTCTTGTTAAAGTGCCATGGATTAGATACATGAGAAATGTAGACCATACTGGCTATTTCTCTTGAGATCTATCTCATGACAACAGTAACATTGCCTCAGTATTATTACCATAAGGAGTTGAATTAACTGTTACCACTTGTATAGCATTTTTCTTCTGAAAAAAGAAATCACTTGTTCATGTTTCAGGTCGTAAAGGAGGATGTGTGAAGGGAAAAGGAGGATCAATGCATATGTATACTAAAAACTTCTATGGTGGTAATGGTATTGTTGGTGCTCAGGTATATACATGACTTCTGCTTTAAAACACAAGTTCAATTTGGTTGGTGTCCCATCCTAGCATTTCTTCTCAGTTTTCATGATGTCAACTTGTATGCAGCTACTATTGCTTTGTGGCTGCTAAATCTGTTGTTATTCTGGCCTGCTGACAGCTTTGCAATCTGCATCAAGCCAAGAATATAGCTATAAACTATTCTGGCTGCTAGACAGATTGTTACCAACCCATTTCCATTTGTTACTACTCTTGTATCTGTTGAGCACGTCCCTGATATCGGAAGTGCCTTCACATTTCACAAGCAACTTGTCTCCAACATTCTCTAAACGTTGTTCTAAAATTGTGGTATGTCCTGTACTGTGACAGGTTCCTCTTGGAGCTGGGATTGCGCTGGCCTGCAAATACTTTGGCAAAAATGAGGTCTGCCTGACTTTATATGGGGATGGTGCAGCCAACCAGGTAAACAAGCTGTCTAAGGTAGCTCTGTGAGTGTGGGCAGTTGGTTTTCCTTCTGTGAACTGAGAGCTCTGCCTTTCTGCTGGGTAGAGGAGCACCTTCCTCTGTCTGTCTAGTGTCTGCAACCCAGACAGCATCTGGCTTTGAATCTGTTGTAATGATGGTTTGAAAAAATGAGTCTGGTGATACCAGTGCATCTTGCTGAACCTCTTATTTTGAGACAATTATCTTCGTTTTATTGGCAGAGAAATAAAGCCAGATGGAAAAAAGTGATGTAGAGTGCACTGTTGATTTTTACCTTCCCACCTTCAAAACACATGGCATTCAAGGGTCCCTTCCAACTCAGATCATTCTACGTTTTGTGCTGCTCTAACACAGAGACTGAAATGGGTTAAAACTTAAGAAATTCTATGAACTATGAGTGGAGATAAAAGTTACTTTTATAACATAACTTCTCTTTTATTGCTGCTGAGCTGCAGCAAGGGGCTAGTTTCAGATCACTTCTGGTATCAAAAGTTTTGCTAGCTGCAGCTGAATGATTTTTCAGTAGAGCCTACTGCTTGAAATGTGAGCTCCCTGTCCAGACAGAACTTGCTCCTTTTCTTTCAGGGCCAGATATTTGAAACATACAATATGGCAGCCTTGTGGAAGCTGCCTTGTATTTTCATCTGTGAGAACAATCGGTATGGAATGGGAACCTCAGTTGAAAGAGCTGCAGCCAGTACTGACTACTACAAAAGAGGAGACTTCATCCCAGGGCTTAGAGTGAGTACAGCTCCAGCGTGCTTTGAGGCATGTGTGTGCAATACATACATGCCTGTGTATTTCTATCTATAAATATATTTATAAATGTTTTTAAAAATAGGAAATTTAAGATTGAGTTCCTATTGCATTTGTGATATGAAGGTACTGAATTTGAAAGTTTGTTTTCCGGTCTCTTTTTGACTTGTGCTGTGCATCAGGTGGATGGCATGGACGTTCTCTGTGTTCGAGAAGCAGCCAAGTATGCAGCTGAGTACTGCAGAGCTGGAAAAGTAAGTCAGTAGCCATTCCTTTACCATAGGTGAAACTTTCAGCAATAATTGATGCATAAAACATTCCCCAAGTTAGCCTAGCTTTCTGTAGTTACTGTAGAATTGTTTGTTTGACCTTATTTCCTCTGTTTCTCCAGAGTAAGGAATCTACTACTAATTAAGTTGTTCTTTAATTTTGTTAGAGTTGTTAACACGCAGTTGGTATTCAGTCAAGCTTTAAGAAAAAAAAGAATCTTGAGACCTTGTTAACTTCTTTCTCCTTCCTAGCAGCCCTTCTTAAACTCTGTTGTGAAAAACGTCTTGACTGTTAGGCAGCTTTGTTCTTTATGAAGAAATTTATTAGGGGAAGCGGCACAAAAAATAATTCTACATTTACAACAAAAGGAAAGTGATTTTTCGTGAGACTAGATGTATGGCAACAAGAGAGATTTTTATGTACCTGCCTAGAAATACGTACAAAACTGTATGGAACCTTAATGGTTTTTCAGCATCAGTGCCTGTCACCCAAGAATAAAACTGTTCTGACATATGTTATGTGAAATGATGTTTGTGCTTGGAATGCACAGAAGGAAGTTTGCACAGAAGAACAAGCTGCTGGGAGTTACGGTCTTGAAGTGAAATTATGAGCAATTTGAAATACTCTGGGTAATGGTGGAAAGGCATTGGAAGGGACCAGATTGCTTAACAGTGCTCAATAAGGACGTGAAAGTAAATGCTAGTAGTTATCAACATACTTCTTCATTTAAGAGGAGTTTTCTTTTGCTGCTTGTGATAATGATAGGTGAATTGATTAAACTAAGAGAGAAAGTTGAATTAAAAACATTTGTCAGTTGTACAATTCAAGCAATTCACCTGTAGCAAATAGTGCTATAACACAAATGGATTGCTCAAGGTGCTACTGCTCTCTGTATGTTCTTTCTTTTTAAGGGTCCTATTGTGATGGAGTTGCAGACATACCGTTATCATGGCCACAGTATGAGTGATCCTGGCATAAGGTACCGTGGAAACCCTGTGTTAGCATTCACTGAAAACAATGAAGTATTGATGGTCAAAATCCCGACACTGCATGAAATGCATGAAGGTTATGATAAAATCACTGTGACAAGTCTGACCACTCAGCCCTTGTTTTATTTTCAGTATTAAGAAATGGAGTTTTCAGAACAAGCAATATCTGCTCAATTTCTGTACCTTTTATCAATGAATTCTGCATTCTGTACGACTTTGGGGCATATTCTAAGAAAAGCAGTGCACTTTTCCAGGGTTTTTGGAGTGCATAAAAATCCTATAAGCTAAAAGTAAAGGAACAGCTGGAGTGTCCAGTCAAATGGAACACTTCTCTTCTTAAGAAGCACAAGCATACAGGTGCCAAAAAGCCTAGGGCCTTGAGCCATGCAACAAATTCAGACCGATTACATGAAGTAGTCATATACCTTAACGCTTCATTGGAAACATGTAGTGAATTGGAAGTTTTGATTGAGTTTGTTAAACGTGTCCCTCTGTAAGTTCTGTGACCCAATCTAATAGCACAGAGCAACTCATAGAGCCCCCACTGCTCTTTCCATTAGTAGAGATAGGGAGGGAGAAATACATCTTCATAGTAGCCGTCTCAGCTACAGCAGCTTTCCTTCTGCTGCCCGCATCATATTTAAGTCTGGATCTATTTCAGTTTCCACTTTCAAATCCAAGGAGTCTTCTGGATGTAGCCGTGCTGTACTTTGGATAATGAATACTGCTGTATTTTCATTGCATTCCTGACACCTTTTCTCTAAAAACGAGCTGCGTCATCACTTTGATTCAAGAGAATTACTGAAGTTCATCTGTTTGCTTGTGTTCCTCCTAGCTATCGCACTAGAGAAGAAATTCAAGAAGTGAGAAGCAAAAGTGATCCCATTACTTTGCTGAAGGACAGAATGATCAACAATAACCTTGCTAGCGTTGAAGAATTAAAGGTATGGCTTTTAGTAAATGTTTAAGCAAGCTCTTTTGCATTCATGTACTATTTATCTCCTATTTATTCGCTTGTTCTTTGAGCTTTTTTATTAGAATGTAACTTTTTGGTGATTGATAATAAAATTTTGTTGCACACTAGCTAATGCAGTTGTGCTGTGCAGGAACTGCTTTTTGCTTTTGGGTGCTGAGTGTAACTCAGCGCAGGTTCTGTGAGTGTTAGTGTTTCAAATACATCTCTTTTCACACTGGCTTCTAAGAAAACAAAATTGTCCACCTGAGCTAGAAAGCAGGTAAGCCTCTGAACTTTGAGTCTTACATTGGCACTGGTCAGTGGTGGTAAAGAATCTTAGTGAAGGAGCCAGAAGCTCCCTAAGCAAATGGTGTAAATATCCTGATTATTCTGCTATTGAGATCTCCTTGGAGCTTGTAAAGATCCGTGCATCAGAAGTTGGGCGGGTTTATGCCTGACCTGCAGGGTTTCAGTCACATTTCTCTGTATACTTGCACTGCTTTGCAGAAAGAGAACGCAAAAAAGAAAATGCTCATTGTGGTCTTGTTCCTCTGGGATAATTAACTGTACTGTTCTTTGCTTTAGAAGGGAGGAAACTTACAGTTCTCTAATTTTTTATAGGCAGCTTTAATACTAGGTCTGATCAATGTTTCATCATCACTTTTAAATTGAGTATATTGATGCTTTTTCTGAGATGTCTTCTAATTAGCGTTTCTTTGTTTAGGAAATCGATGTGGCAGTGAGAAAAGAGATAGAGGAAGCTGCTCAGTTTGCTACCACTGACCCAGAGCCCCCACTGGAAGAACTCGGTAACCACATTTACTTCAATGAGCCGCCCTTTGAAGTGCGTGGTCCCAACCAGTGGATTAAGTATAAGTCTGTCAGCCATTCGTAAAAGTGAGTGCATTTACAAGAACTGTAATGACTCAGAAACCTTAATCTTTATTTAACACCTCCTCTTTCAAAAGAAGAGGTGTTGAGTAAGGCAGTCCCCTACCAGTACAGATTGTTTTAAACATGCCTGAATGTTGTTGCAGAAGGAGCTGAACAATGAGAAAGCAGCAGTTTATTTAAATTGCTATATATTTGCTTCACAGGTTTTCTTTGGATTGCTGTATTTGTCATGTACAGTGTAAAAATAAAAAGAAATAAAATTAAACTTTAACAACATTTAATCTGGTTTCCTGCTTTCTTTTTTTAAAGCAGTTGATAAAGAAAATAAAGACCTTTTAGGTTTGCCACGATTTTACTGCAGCCAAATTACAAATCAAAACCATCATGCAGGCTTTGCTTAGTTGCTCATTGAGAGTAGCTTTCATACACAAAGCTATGTACAGTTGTAGAGGAAGAAGTGACATACACTACAGCTTAACCCGTTCCTGCTTAAACCATCAGCCAGCACACCTGTCACCCATTCTAAGTTCAGTGTGCACAATGCTAAAGCCAATTCAGGTGCCTGGTAAAGTCTTCATTCTGCCTCTCCCAGCTCCCTGTATTCCCCTCAGCCACTTCTCTATTAGGACAGTACAAGAAGCTAAAAAACCAAAATGTCCTCAGATCTAGGCAGCACTGCTCAGATACAACTAAAACATTGGTCTGTTATCAACATTGTTTTTCTCCTAGAGCCAAACCTTAGCATTGTACCAGACACTATGAAGAAAATCAACTCTGTCTCAGCTAAGGCTTTATATTTACAGTGATAGGGCATTTGTCTTCTGTGCTCCTCTTCCATAAGCTGTTACTACTTACTGTGTATTATGCTGATGGTCAAAGAGCTATGTAATTGTGCAAAACCTGCAAAGCAGGGAGACTACGTACATATATACATCCAATAATTTAGGAATGTATCTATCTTTCATTTGCTTACTCCCATTACACATCTGTTTCCAAAGAGCTATCCTTCTGCCTCCATGGACTTATCAGGCGTTTGTCGGTGGGTTAATATTGCATTCCAAATTCTGCAGACAAGTCCGCCACTGTCTCAAGAAGAATAGAGAACAATTAGGGACAGCAGTAACTGGTTAGAGAAAAATCATCATCTCCATTATTTGAAAGTGTGCAAGAAGTAAACTCTAAAGTGGCTGGAAAGCTGCCTGATGGAAAGGGACCTTGGTGTACTGATGGGCAGTCGGCTGAATATGAGCCAGCAGTGTGCCCAGGTGACCAAGAAGGCCAATGGCATCATGGCTTGTATCAGGAGTGGTGTGGTGAGCAGCACTAGGGAAGTCATCCTGGCCCTGTACTCGGTGCTGGTGAGGCCTCACCTCTAGCACTGTGTTCAATTTTGGGCACCTGAGTACAGAAGGAACATGGAGGTGCTGGAGCAGGTCCAAAGAAGGGCAACAAGGCTTGTGAAGGGCTTGGAGAATACGCCCTACGAGGAGAGACTGAAGGAACTGGGGCTGTTCAAGCTTACGGCCAAACAATTTCTTCCATATCAGCCAGAGATTAAGAATGACAATGAAACAGGGAGAAAAAATAAGTACATTCCTCGTGCCTGTATGACCATTTGGTGCTGAATGGCAGAGAAACAGTCCTCAGTCATGGTAAATACAAAAAGTTTGAGGGCATGTTATAACTTACTGTATAGTTTATGTTATGTTGTTATAGTGAGGCAGTCAGTGTTCACACGTTAACAGAAGACCAGAGTAAATTAACATGCCTATAAGAATATCATAACATCTACCCCTCCCCCCCTTTCTTATTAATTAAGCTCTCAGCAGTGACCTAAGATGTAGTTCCTTACCGCAGTTGAAGGCATCGCAAATCATCCTTCGTGATGTCATTAAGGACAGTACTCAGTGTATAATCCTCTTCAGCAAACTGAAAGGGAGATTTGTTCTTAAGTAAATAAGTATTCCTCCTTTGAAACCCAACTGCTAACAAGGGCTGACTTTTTTTTTTTTTTTTTTTAAAGGTATGTATATATATTTACCCTTCTAATGGTATCTGGGTCTGCCCCTTGTTGTTTCAGCCAGTTTGTGAGCTCTGGGTCTGCATTCTCTTTTAAAGCTGATGCAGGCCACTGCCAGTCTTTAACAGAAAAAATAATAAGAAGTCATTACACCTCAAAACTAGGAAAAAAAGTGGTGGTTTTGAAACTATTTAAGCTTCAAATACAAGATCCAAATCACGCTTTAACCAAACCCATGAACTTGGACATACATACTGTCAAAGTACTCACTTAGTATCTTCTCATACCTCCGGGTTTAAGTCTTAATTGAAGCAAGTGCAGTTCCTGTGTTTTTTGCTCCAAAGATCGTTGTAAGAGTGTCTGATACTCCTTCTCCTTTTGAACGAGTTTTTCCAAAAGCCTGTTAGCATACAAGAGAGATAAACAGCCACCATACTGAGAATAAATCCAACTGAAAAAAAACCACATTTTTTAACAACTGCCACGGGACTTGACACAAGGGATACTTGATGCTCTAAAGTAACATATCTTTATGACCTAAAAATCTTAAGATTCCTTTTTTGTTGCCTGACTCTCAGCTTGGTGGTAGCACTTTAAGGCCCTCATCTTTACAGCAGAATTTAGTAAATATGTTGTAAATTCTTTTCCTGGTGTTTAGCAGTTTCTCTGGGCACAGTTTCTATCTTTCTTTATAATTTACTGCAAGGCAGTGTAACGCTGTGGTGATTTACTTTGCATCCGTACAGAAGGTGTATCAGCAGCAACGTACAAATATAACTCACATAGTAGGAAAGGGGCTTTGATGAGCTCTGCATACACTCATTAATAAGCCTGCCACATCTCATGAGCTATTCTGGCCATCCCCTGCAGGAGAAAGAAGGAACATTGTCCCTCTGGTATCTACTGCCCCATTTTCATAAAACTTGCAAGAACATCTCTGATGGTGTCACTAGGTGAGGTGACATCTAAGGCAGTAGGAAAGAAACAAACGATGTTACACAGGCATCATTGCTTAACAGTAGAAATCTACCAGGACACACTGCAACACAAAAATTGAATTGACAGAATTGAAAGTTGTACTGAAAGCTGTTGAGTTGTCATAGTGGTGCTGCAGCGCCCTCTGAATCCATTTGTGTTGCTGTCAGGTGTGCTTTGTCACCAGGTAAGTACATGTCAGTGCAAGAAGCATGTCTGAGAGCTTTTTAAAGGCCCTAGAAATAAACACATAGTGTTTGTGTATGGTTGTGTACGGGTTACCTTATAGTCTCTTGTTTTAGTCTGCCCAGTTCCAGGCTAAGCTGCTGCTGAGCCTCGTGTGACACCACGGAACTGAGGGTGCTAACTCCTGATGTGACAGCAGCATCCTCTGTCCCATTTTGTTCAGAGGGCCGGAAACTCTCTTCCACTTCATCGCAATCTTTGTCGCCACCCTCAGTTTCTGATGCTGGCTCAAAGTGAGCACGAAGTTCTGATAAAACAAAACATCGTAAGATTTTATTTGGACTGGTTTATCTCCATGGGGTAGTGCAGTTTGCTCTTTGCTACTGCAGGTGAAGGAGCCTCAGCTCAGGCTGAGGCCTTGTTTCATGATGCACAGAGGACTAGGGAAAGCCTTATTAGCTGGACCATGGATGTTACAACATCAGTGCTAAAAAGGAGTGCCACAGCACATTTGGACTGAAAGGGCTCACTATCAGTAAGTTCAGAACATTCTCATATTGGAAATGGTGTTTGGCACTTCAGAGTTACAAAACTGCTCGGAGTTCCAGATAAGCCTTACCCCTGGACGGGCCACCATCTTTTAACCTCCTCCCTTTTGGTGATGGTGGAGCTTGTTCCCACTACCTACCCATCTATAGACCAAGACTATTTCTCCTCATGTAAATGCACTGCCACTGCATCAGTTCCAGAGCTGAGCAGTCATTTGCCAGAACACATAACCTGATTAGACAAGCAACATTAATCATTTGGATATTATCTAAATGTCTATTCAAATGTATAAAGTCATTTTCTTTCCGACTACAAATGGTCCAGCTTGGACTAAGCTTCATCTTTGGACCAGACTAGTGATGTAGAGCCACTGGTACCCATTGTGTGCTTTGGTACTGCAACTGTGGCATTAATCCTCACAATCGATGCTTCTTTCTGATCCCATACCTTTGATGTAGTAGCACAGGGGATGTGGGTAATGACATGCTGATGGAGTACACAGAAGCCTGTTCTATTTGCTACACAAATGCACAATCAGCTTTTCCTGTTAGTTAACAACTGGATTGTTTTACCTGGAATAAGAATGGTGACCG
This sequence comes from Lagopus muta, assembly GCF_023343835.1. Taxonomy (NCBI): domain Eukaryota; kingdom Metazoa; phylum Chordata; class Aves; order Galliformes; family Phasianidae; genus Lagopus; species Lagopus muta. The sequence goes on along the minus strand of NC_064433.1, from coordinate 119,039,284 downwards.
CTGCTTGGACTGCACGGCGAATTATATTGTCCATTGCAAACATCCAGTGGGGCCTTATTAAATGATTTCTTAACACTTTGTTAACCTGCAGATATATGAGCAAGTAAAAGTAAGTTAAGTTGCACCAAACAATATTTACTTGCATCTTAGGAAACAAAATCTTGTTTTTCAGTAATATGTTGAAGTTTTCAGTGTAAGAATCACCAAAGCCCTCCCAACTTTTGAAAGGCTAAACAACCAATTTGACAGTTTTAGTCTAGAGCTCTCAAACCAGACCGTGACATTCATGTCCCTGTACCATACAATGGGAGGTGAATAGAAAGCAAATGCAGGATGCAGAACAAACTTTAGAGCTTGCTGGTAGCCCATAGGCAGCCCTTCAGCCGTGTTCAGCTTCATGGCCAGGATGGGAGCACCCATGTCTGTGATTCTGTGATTCATGTCACTGAAGCTGAGGCTACAACCCATTAGGGCTTCAGCTCCATGTGCCCCTCTGCAGCTTTTCTGATGGCTGTTCAGCAAGAACAGGAACAGGGGGTGAGGTGAGGAAGAGTGGGAGGCAACAAGCCCTCGCACTGAGAGGTCTGTCCAAGAAGAATTCCTCTCCTTCTGAGCCAGGCAAGGAACTCACCGCATCCTGAAATCCAAAGAGCACCAGATGAATCTGATTGATGGAAGTGCTGTCAAAGTCCAGATCCATTTTCAATTTGGATATGGTAGAAGCCATCACTCTGTGCTCAGGAGAGTGTATGAAGTCCCTTAAAATCCCAATAATTTGCTTGATGTGGGCCATTGAAAGCTGCAGTTCTTCAGAGCTCTGGGGAAAAGATAATGAAAGCCTATCAAGTAAATCCCAATGTCGTATCTAATTAGTAGTATTAGTGTCTAGGTTACAATTTTTTTGTAGTGTCTAGGTTTGCACCTGTATGTTTCACACCCAAGCAGACACCACAGAACTTTTGATTCTGCAAAGTCTTGATCTTCTCCCTTTGTCTATGTTTTTTTTTAATCAGTAATTCCTATTTTCCAAAATTGAATCACACCTGCTGCTATCGTGGCTGTCACAAAGAGAGGTTCAAGATAATATTTACACATTTGTCCAACATACTGTAGAGGGCAGCTTTCCTCCATAAAAGCAGCAGAGTGAGCTGGTAAAAGACCCAAGTGTTTGTAGATGTGTCCCTACAATAACTCTGGACTTCCAAGCAATTGCGTAGACATTATATAATCATGATGTTTATGCACCCACCTATTGTAAGTCAGAAAAAGCTCTACGATTACACAGCAACAGCTCACAAATGTTCATTCTCTGATTTGCAGACCATACCCCCTACAGTTAAAGCCATTTCAGTACATGTAAGAACAGCCACCTGTGTAATTAGAAGGAAAAGGGCAAGTATTACAGAAATAATTGAAAGATGATTAAAGTAATGCTACAGAACAGCTGGGGACTGAGGTAGGACGTGCTTTACTAAATAATCCTTCTTTATCCTGGAAAATATTTAAAACTGTTGTTACTTCTGATTGAGATGTCACATACGCATTTTAGACTCTGTTAAGGCTGTGAACTATTTCATAATTTTGTCCTTAAAAAAAAAAGGAAAGAAAAGAAAATCACCAAAATCACATCTCACCAATCTCTGTCCTCTAACAACCAACAGCTGCCCAAAGAGCAGGAGCCCAGAAGCACACAAAAGGTGATGTCTGGTACCCATTCAGACTACAGCAAAAGTTAAACACAGTTAAAGGTATTCAGAAGGAACAGCTCAACCCCCTGAAGTTCACACGCCATCAAATGCAAGTGTCACTGTGAATCTGGGCTACAGAAATGTAAAGTCCTATCAATTTACCGCTGTTGGCATCTTCATTTATGAGTTTTTAGGAAAGGAGTGATGCTGGCTACTTGACTTGTCATTCTCCTTTTGAAGCAGGAACAGAAGAGCTGAAATGAAATTACCTGTGCAATACAGTCCTGCAAATTTGAAGCAACTTCATTCTGTTCTTCCTTGAGAATTTTATATAGAATTGCCCGGCGTTCACTGTCCTTCCGTAGCAGGAACAGACCACAATCCTTATCCTCACTGGAAGGAGAGAAACTTCTGTCCTCCAGGGCCAGGCCCTCATCAGGCACACTGCATCAGCAACAGGGCCACAAAAAAGAGACTTCAGAATTGCCCACATGGCAGCTCTGTCAGTAGGGAGCAGGGGTAATTGGTAGGTGCAAAAGTGAGTTAAACTATAGCAGGACATTGATCACACTGCTAAACACTGATTGAGAGAGAAGAGGACTCGTATCCTCAGCTGATGAAAACCTCAGTGGTGGCACAACACTGATGTCACTCTACTGAGAAATGACACCATCATCAGCCAACACTGGCTCAGTTTTGGGGAGGAAAGCTTAGAATTTTGGGCTGAGATTGCTGTTTATGTTTTCTGGTCCCATAGTGTAGAACACTCATTTGAAAGCATTGGTTTGTGCTCTCTGATCAGCAAAGCTGTCTGCTACCCTTTTCTCATGTTCTCTTGAGAGTACTTGGAAGGGGGCAGTTCATCTACTGCTGAATCACTCAATGGGAGACCAACATTTATTCACTGGGGAAAAAAGATACATAAATAAACGGAATCTTTAAAGAGAAAGAATAACTGTTCATTAGTTAAATAATGCTTAAATTAACTGGTATCTTGCCTGCAAACTGCCTCACTATTTAACACACCTGCTTAACTAGTCATCACGTGAAATAAATGCCCCCAAATAGAATAAAACATGAATTAAATCCACACAGCCCTCAAAAGTGTCAAATGAAAAGCAACCATTTTACCTCAATAAATGGGCAATGGGATGCCTTGTCTGAATCTCCGAAATGGATCTCTTTGGCCTCTCAAAAAACACATCATGCTGTACATCAGAGTCTGGAGAAACAGAGCCGTGCTCGCTGCTGCTGCTGCCAGCCTGTTCTCCGTGGACTGGCAGTGGGAGGGATGCGTTTCGATTGTAATCTGTGAGCAGACAACACAGAACATGAAGCAGACAGAAGCAGGAAGAGCTTCTTAGTGCTTAAAAGAAGAAAAAGGAATGCCATTTTGGTACTCTTGCATGCAGATGTGCACTCCCCTGTGTTGCTGTTCTCACAAAGGGCTACCAGTGACATACAGCTGTTTGAGGAGCCTGTCTTGAATGCACAGGGCCAATCACCAACACAGCCGGATCCCAGCGGGGAGCACCCCCTGGCCCAGCCCCTCCTGCCTCACTGGGAAATTTCTGTGGCATTGAGGGATGTGGTGGGCATCATGGTGATGGGTTTGTGGTTGGGCTACATGATCTTAGAGGTCTTTTTCAACCTTAATGATTCTGTGACTCCATTTCTCTGTTCCCACTCCAACACCCGCGGCATCATCCTCATCTGCATCTCCCTCTGCCCTCAGTAAGGATTCCCTCTCTAAGGTCCAACCTGAAGGAAGGCTCTTGTCCCATTCCAATTCATCTTGAAAGAAGAAAAAAAGTAACCTACAAAGAGCTTGCTGTAATCCTGATTGCTATTGTGCATCTGTGTGATAGGAAAGCCAAAGAAGTCCTGCCTCTCAGAGTCTGCACATGCACAAAGCTAAAATATCACAAAAGTTATGTTTGTCACTACAGATGGTGAAGGAAAGCAATGAGGTAGAGGGGGAGGAAAGAAGCTGGAAGTTCCTCAGACAGCTCTGATATCCTCCATAGTGCGTGACAGATGTTCAAATGGCTGAGGTTAAACAGTCACAGAGATGAAACAAGGTATGTCAAACTGTGAGAATGAGCTCAAGGCTTCTCAGAAAATTGAAAGTTGCTGTCCCAGGGGTACAAGGCTGAGATCTGATGTGAGCTACTTCTATTATCAGAAAGAAAAGGAAAAAAAAAGACAGATAGGATGGAAAGACGTGGGAAAAGACAGGAAATGGGTACTGAGGGAAAAGGTGAGAAGATGAAATGAACTGTCGCAGCTGCAGGGCCGTGGCCTGCTTCATGCCCACAGCTCCCCATAGAGATGGCTGTTGCAGCCAACACAGCTCTCTCTGGCTCCAGGGCAGCCATGCACACATTCAGTTGCAGCTGCTGCCTTTCCTCCTCTCAAACAGGATGCAGTGTTTGTATCATTTGTCTGCTATGCTCATTGCCATGGCCAACACTGAGCTTGCTTCCTGCTGCTCCCAGTGCTCTCCTGCAGCAGCAGCTCCTTGGGTTATCCTAAAGAGCCCCACCATCAGAGCCCAGCTCTCCGCTAACCCAGTCTGGCTTCAGGGACTGCAGTTCTCTTCTCCCACTGCCTCTCAGGACAGAGACGCCCACTTCCTTTCTGAAAACAGCTCAGCCAGATGTAATAAATTAATTTCTACTTCTCCCTCATGCCCCCTTTAGAATTCCATTCCTCTTCTTTCAAAAGTTCTCTGCCATGGGGGAAAATGATCAAAAAGAGAAGCAATTCAGTTTGCACTGGAAACCTGAGCATGTCTATGTGCAGATACAAGAAGTAAGATCACTGGATTTTCTTATTTTTTAAATGGACAGTTCCTTCAAGCACTGATTTATTTGATAAGTCTATACTTACAGTTGTTTCTCTTATCACTGAGAACGCGGCTGATACACTGGGGAAGAAGGAGGAAGCACGCTAGGTGGATAAATCTTAACAACCCCCTTCAGCAAACAGAGCCAAATTTTCAAGTTCTGTATCAGGTTGGACAACGCTGACCAAATGTCAACAGAAACACCTGACAGACCCATTTCCAGGTGCCAAGGACCAGCTCTATGAAGCCCAGATCTCTGAGCTGTACAAAACTATGAATCTAAAATGCAGAACGGCTTTGGAGTCTTTACAGAACATCATTTTAATTTAAACTTCTTGTAAATTGGTAATTTATTTGTGGGAGAAGGTAGAATTTGGTTGGGAGGTAATTACACAGTACACAAAATAAGCAAGACATCATATTTTGAGGAAATTGTTAAATTTAAACATGTCTAATTACAAATAAGACATACTTTCAGCTGTTGAGTTCCTGCTGATTTCTTGGCACAAGTAAAAGGAAGTGCTTAATGACCACAATCTTTTACATAACCCTTACTAATGATGTTGACCTGCATTTGGCTGATACCTGAAGGCTTGAATGCGATTCTGCTTTTCTTGCCCTTGTTGACTTGTTTCAGGAAAGAATCTCTGAGCAAATCAGACGCTGTAGCACGCTTACAGGGATCAGGTTCAAAACAAAGCAAAATAAAGGCTTTTGCTTCAGCAGACAGCGATTCTGGAATTTCAGGATGAATCTTAAACATCCCAACCTGCAAGTAAAACACAAACACAAATTATTTTAACCAGGTGGCAAGGAGAGCATGGGCCAAAGTTTTCTTAGCTTGAGCCGGCACACTCTCACAGATGATATCTTCGAAGTGGAAAAGCAGCAAGCTAGATGCCAATGCAAAGCAGTGAAGTGACAGTGAGGTTCTGATCCTGTTTTACTGCACTGCAAATGTGGCCTGAATACCCACTGTGCTACGCAGACATCAAGGTAAAGATGTGTCCAAACACCTACCTTCAGACAGTCTCATGATCTGGACATCATCCCAAGGGCTTCAAATGCTGTTTCTCATACTACCACAAATCCCTCCTGGGGCAGTGCACCCTATCTCTCTCAGCAGCTGACATCCTGCAGCACATCAGTGCTCAGGATCAGGAATAACTTCCTCCTCCAACATGACTGCCTCACTGCCTGGGGCCTGCACCTGTTCTGCTCCTACTGCTGCCAAATTTCTTTGCACCAGTGCTCATGACCTTGACTTTCTCACCACTCCCAGCACTCGGGTCAGATGTCTTCCATAGCCTTTCAGTGTCAGGGAACTGAAAAACTGATGGCCAAAGGTTTGCCGAGATGGTCCCCCCAAAATTTAAGTAATGACAAATGCACTACTTCAAGTTGCTCCCTTGCGATTGTTCCATCTAATTCACTGCCCTCTTACTCTTCAATGCTGATCTGGCATTAAACATCTTGACATCAGAGCTGTGTAATGTGTGTCTGTCTTGCAGACTCAGCACCATTATACACAACATGCTCTGGTGACCAAGCAGAAAGACAGTGACACAAGGGATGATGGTAGCCCAGCAGCTAAGCAGGTGCCAGCAGCTTGATAAAATGAATAGTTATTTAAATAATCTCATTATAGAGCTGCATTAACATACTTTGGCACCATTACGCACTTAACAGCAGCAATAAGTCTTCAAAAAAGCTGAAGCTAGAAGTGCTGAGCAGTGGTGCCTGTGTTTGAATGACAGTGCAGAAGATAAAATGCTAATAATGCATTATGCCTTCCAAATCAGTATGCTAAACAAGTTCAAACCTCAGCATTGAGCAAAAATCGAAGGCAACTTTATTTTAGTGTATGCAACTTGCTAACCTCTGCAATTACATCAATGTATTTAATAAATAAATCAACATGTAATCACAATGTATTTATGTTGTCTCCCATTGGGGAGATACAATATCAGAACACCAACCTATTCTGTTGAAGCATTTTTATCTGATTTGTAACCCTGGACAGTTCTTTATAAATACTAATATGGCAATACCATATCACCAATCACTTCTGCTTTAGGCAGAGAGAAGACAGCCAACAGCTCACTGGGCTGTGACCACTCCTCTCAGAATGCCCAACTCATGGTCAGCCCACTCCTTGGAGTGCTCTTGGAGACAGGCTCACCCAGCTGGCTTAACTTGGACAGCATCACAAGCTGATGGCACCATAGTGCAGGGTTATACCCCTCAACACTAAACAAAAGCCAGGACAGTCCATTGTACAGTTGAAACAATATCAAAAACCATAGCCTCCTTTTTCTTTGCCTTTTAGCTGTGGGGCATGGGACAACTCACAGGCCTAGTATGAAGCACGGTGAATTGCAGCCCAGTTCACTACATGTACTGACAATTATTTTTTATTTTGACATGGCTGCAGCAAGAATTACACCAATGCTCACATTGTGACTTTCAACAACATACCAGAAGAAGCCATATAACAGTATTCATTTCAGAGTTTTTCAAGCACATTTATTATCAAAACTTTCTGGAGCATTTTCAAGTGTTTATTCATGTAGGTGTCAAATCACAGAATCATTAAGTTTGGAAAAAACCTCAAGTCCAACCATCAAGCCACCACTATCATACAGATATGCTTTAAAAAAAAAAAAAATGAAGTAGTAGAGACAACAATTCACCAAGGAGGTAGCTTTGATTGAGAGGATTTAGGATGCAGGGGTCCCTCAGTACATACCAGAAGCTCTGGACTCCCTCCTCTACAATACCTTCTTATTATCTTGCAAAGACTGAGCCTTTGAAAGAGAAGGCAAACATCCTCTTGGAGGAAGGCTTAAAAAAAAAAATAAGACTTATAGGAGCACTAAGAAATTAGCTGTCATCATGGAGACTGTGGTTGCCAATAGGGAAATCAAGAGCAGAAGAATACAGAAGGCAGAGAATATTAGTTTTCATATATTTTTACTCATTTCTGAGGTTGCTGCTCTGAGTCATGATCTATTACCAGCACAAAAATAAATTACTGCTCACTAGAGCAGTATAACTTCGAGCAGAAGAGAGTACTTCAGTCAGAATTAAGAACACAGATGGGACTGTGGCTTTGCACAAAATAATCCAAAGTAACAAGAGGTTACTACCAACTGAATTCGTATTTTAAAAATTAAATTAGAATTTGAAAATTCATCAAGTAGATAGTAAAAATCCATGTACTTACTTTAAACATTGCTGCTTGAGGCTCTCCTAGCTCATGAAATGGAGGCTTTCCTGTTGCCATTTCAATCATGGTACAGCCTAGCGACCAGATATCAGCTGGTGCACCATATCCTCGTGGTCCCTTGTCAATGATTTCTGGAGCCATGTACTGCAACGTGCCTGGTCAGGACAAAAGGTTTTGTCAAGTTTTGTGCATATTCTTCATTTTTACTAAATAGAATAAGCACACCACTAAACGATCCAACAAAAATTGACAAATGCAGCCCATACAGCCAAAAGATTTGATTTCCAGTACTGGCAGTGAGAAGTAGACAGAAAGTTATATTTCAGATCTTTCCTATAAACTCTTTCCTCTTTCTTATACAAGACTTTAAACTGCTAAAAATATACTCAACAATCAAAATGCTTCCCTAGAACGTGAAATCACATGAAATATTTTTTGCAGGCACTAAATTGTAAAGATTATGCAGACAGGAGGTCATGAAAAACATGAGTAACAGATATTGTTAATGAGAACGATTTTTCATGTTTACTTGAATAATGAGAACATGGGTGAAGGACAGCACCTGTAACAAAGAAATGAGCAGTTCAAGGAGAGGCCAGAATGCCTCTGCTGATAAAGACAGAAGATCTGAAGATGAGATTCTAAAGGGTAAGATGTCTACTGGTAGTGAGAAGAAAGCTAGAAGAAGCTCATGGGGAAAAAATACAGTTCTAGACCACAAAGTAGAAGAGGAGTGCTGAGAGTGCAAAGCAAAATGGTTTGGTGGGTACAGGTGTTACAAGTAGGGAAGTGAGGGAACCGAGCAAGCAGAAGGGACAAGCATACTTGTTTTTCACAACATATTTTCATCAGTCCTTCACCATTAGCAGACTAAGATTCATTGTAATACACAAACTAAATGATAGATATTTTTAGGATAATAACTATTAGAAATTTTTTCTTTAATAGTTCTTTTCATACTGGCAGTTCTCAAATCTCTATTTCAATGTAGGAGCAATCTGTTTTTCCTTTCAGATTGTTTGTTCCTGGGAACACTTCTCCATTTCAAAGCAGGAGTCCAAATCAAAGCAAGATTTAACAAGATTAAACCATCAAGAATCAGCCAACAAGGACTTAACAGTAGCTTAAAAAGAAATCCAACATCTGCAAGAAACACCTGTAATGGTGATGAGAAGGTGTGAAAATTACACAGGGTAAATAACGTGACATCCCAAATTAAAAAAAAACTCTATGAACAGTGTGTCAAAGCCATTATCCTGCTCAGGTATTTTGTTGCCCTTTTTTTTTTTTTTTGGAAACAGAATAACCTAGCAAGCAGATGAAAGTGGTGTTTGGTTTTGTTTTGTTTTTGTTTTGTTCTAAACAAAGAATAAAGTCCTGTAAAAATAATGGAATTGTAACAGTACCACCAAGGAATAACCAAAAAGAAGTATTGGTTCTGCACACTATAGTGACTGGGAATTTCAAAAAGTTAGGTTATACAAGTGGTTTGGTAAATGTAAGTTGATAAAGAATTTTCTTTTTCATCTGAAGTTTTACATAAAGGCAATTGAGACTGCAATCAAGATAAAATTATTGCACTGTGACTACAAAAATCAAGGAGCTCATCATACATTGTAACTCAATGAAGTCTTCTTGATGTGTTTGAAATTTCTGACAACCAGAGTTACCAAAAAGATGAAAAGAAAAACCTACTAAAACTTCTCAAGTTAGAACATCGACAAAATAAGACCCTGCAGTTGGCTGTTAACAGATAAAACTGGATGCCCCTGAAGTTTGCTTGCAGACAGTCTGAGTGTAATAACTAGCTATAAAACTGAGAAAAAAATACAGTACAAAAATGAAACAATGATGGTCAACCTGGAATCACTGGTCTCCAATCATATGCTGTCAGACAACTGACAAGAGGGCTTTACAAGAAGTCAGTCCACGTCAGCAAAGGAGATCTATAAACATTCTCTGTGTTTCAACCACTACAGTACCTTTTCCCACACAGATTTCTACCAGGTCTTTTACAGTATCTTTAAATCATTTTTCTGATTAAGAATGTAACGAACCTACACTGTGGTAAAGCTATGAAAAATAAAACAGAGGATATCTGGTGAAGATAAAGGCATTGGATATTAGTACATTCATTAAACTATTGTGGAACTACAGTTCAAGCCACAGCTTTGCCCTCAGGCTGAGAGTCTTGAATGGATGGATATAATGTTTAAGCCACTGGAAGCCTGACCCTTGAATCACCTGATTGTATTGCATAACGCCTAAAATCTGCAGTTTATGTACTGAGTTAAGAAGCAAAACAAATAGCAAGAGAATTGTTAAGCCCTTCCAGGCAATCGCTCCCTTCCTACTGATTTTAAATCCAAACTGAGAACTTAAGTAAAACATTTCTAGTCATGGTAAATTATACCTCTAAGGCACGAGCAGGACAGCAAACACACAAGAGAACAAAGAAGAGGAGCACAAGGAAAAATTTACCTTTTTTATTACTGTATGGGGACATTTCTTCAGATACTATTTCTCCATTAAACCATCTCTAATAACAACTCATCGAACAACAATGACAAGGACAGATGCTGATGGCAAAAACTGAAAATACTCTTTTCTGGATATCTGTATGCATTTGAAGGGCATTCATCCAGCTACTTAAGGAAGATAACTCATTAAAATTTATTTGTTGAACACTTTAAAAAACACAGTGAGACTCATTAAAGGAATGCTTCAGAAGGCAGGATGCAACCAGCTCTGTTCAGACATACCTTCATTTACAAGCTTATCTGCTGCAACCAAAGAGATTTTTTCTTGCAGTGCTTCATTATAAGCATTCAAATGTTGCACTTATGATTCCAAGTTGTACAAAAAAACACATATTTTATTCTCTTAAAAAGATTCCTAATATAACTGGATTCTAATTAAAATCATAAACAATTTGCAGAAAACAGATTCATTTCAAATGCCTACACCTGCTGGGATGCTGATCTCAGGAGTCAAACAACAAATGCTCTGTTCAGATTTGGTTGATAATTTGAGGTCAAATTTCCAATTCACAACCTCTCCTAACAACTTACTCTAAATTTTTTTTTTTTTTTTTTTTTTTTTTTAAACTTATCACTTCAGAATCTTCATGATTTTGTGGTCACTGCCTCCTTTCTAAGAGAGGAGGAAATGTAAAGTCATCACCAGGTCACGGGAAACCTTTAAACATAGGTTATGTCTTCCGTGTTCCACATGACTGATGACTATGGACCCTTTTCCATACTTAAACTGCAGGCCAATGTGAGACTTGCGATCTGTGCTGTCAGTCTATGCACATGGTCAAGCAACAAAGGAAAACATACCTATTTTTTCCATTGATAAAATAATTGAGTAATTATGCCACCATATTGCCATTTTACAGTCTGAAGTTTCAGCTGTTGTTCATTAAATGTTTTCCCCAAATGCTGCAAGTTTTTACTACTTTGTGCTAGAAAGGAACTTATAAGAGTTTTACAGAGAATAAAAGAAACCTAATCCTGTTTTCCCCATCAATCTAAAGAGCCTCTTGGCTCCACATCTAAACCTATCATGGGTCTAGCCCTAGATGACAATGAAAAATCTATATTAACAATACCCTTAAAAATGTCTATTCTTTTGGTCTTACCCGTAAACGTTTCAGTGCACGGATTGATTCCTGCCAGCCGTTTGGAAGTACCAAAATCAGATATCTTTACCACGCCACTATAGGTGTTCACCAACACGTTATCCCCCTGTAGTTTTGATGAGAGAAGACATGGGATGGAAAGGAGAACACAGGTAAGTGCAGATGCTAAATCCCAGCCTCAATACAAGTTGTATTATACAAATTTGTGGTTATCTTTGTAATATACATTTCTACAAACGAATTTTCCAGAAGCATCAAGGGATTGTTGTATTCCTTCCCTTATTTTTAAGCTTCCATGAAATTCTATTAAAAATTCAGGTTAGAGTAAAACTAACTGAAGCAAATAAAATGAAAAGCAAATGACACAAGAACACTAGAGGAAAAATTTACCTTTATATCTCTGTGTACAATCTGGTTCTCATGGAGATACTTAAGGCCTTCCAGAATCTGCTTGGTGTAAAATTTAATTGTGGGTTCTTTCATTGGCCCCCACTTAGACCTCAGAAGAGCCGAGAGGCTGCCTATGTGATTTAAGAAGAAAGCACATCAAGATAACAAAATCCCAAGATTAATATTAAATATTTAAGGCCAGATTAATCTTTTGCACAATATCCTAACACAGGAGAAATGCAGCACTTATAATCAAACCAAATTATTCCTAGTTCAGTCAAAGCAACTCATTTCTCACTGCTCCTGACAGGTCATTTCTTTTTTGCCAGCTTTGCTTCCATCTCCACAACAGGAACAAATGTTGTAATAGGGCTATATGTATCTCCCTCACTACAGTCTAACAAGTTAAGATAAGGACTAGCAACATTTAGCCCTTCATGACATAAAGACCACAACAGATGACACTGTATTATGTAATATACTATACTTTGTAAACCAGATGCACAAGCAAATAAGCTGATTTACTTCAGACACAAAAGGAAAAAGAAAAAAAAACAGGAAACAAAAAACTATTTCCTTGCAAATGTGGGATGTAGTCCTGGAAATTCCAAAGGAAAAGATGGAAAAATCTTAAAGAAATGAACTAATGGATGTTCAGAGAAAGAGGTTAGTCATCTACAATTTCCCTGCCTTCAATATGTCTAATCTTTTTTTTAAATTATACAAATTCTCTAATCACAAGCCAAAATAAAGACAGTCTTTTTCTGTTCATAATAAACAAGGTGCAGTCATTCTGTTTAATGCCAGACAAATTCAGTTAAAGGGATTTGTAGCCTACATCAACAGCCTTCTAAAACAAAGTTTGGTCAAAGAATCTTGCATAATCTGAACAGCTGGTCTCTTTTTAACACTAGTTGCAGAGTTAAAAAATAACAGAATTGGTTCAATAACACCCTGGCATTAGCAACTAATCATAGCACACTCCACTGTGCAAATGCGAATAGGGGAAAAAAAGGCAGGTAAGCAGCAGCAGCTGATGCTTTCAACAAGTGTACGAAAACAAGTGGAAGTGTTGATTTAAATTCATTATATCAGCACGTCACACATATCACTGTCTCAGCTAAAAACAGAACAACAGAAAAAAGTAAAAATTAAGGCTCTTTGATCAGAAGGTCACCAGAATTCAAAATAAAAATCTTCCCAATCTTTAATGCCCCAGATACATTTATTTAATCTGTGAACTTTTGTGTCTGGATCTTCCATAGAAAGCCTGATTTTTCTTCTTTCTGTTTTAGTTTTGCAAGTTACAAAACTGACAACGCTCATCCTGACTTCTATTGCCATATACAAAAGGGAGATGGGAGTATAACCTAGAGTAGGAGAAGAGAGAGACTTAAATATGGAAAAGGTTAGAGGAACAAAACTGTAATTTATGAGCAATAGAAGCAGACCCATTCTGTCTTCGATTCCTCAAGGAAAAGCACTGTTTGAAAGCAGCAGGTTTTTCATATTCAGTTTGCTCAAACTGTATTAGCACTCAACAGAAGCTATCTTAAAAGCTCCAGTTATTTAGCTGCTCAGGCTAAAAGGAGATCAGAGCTCTATCTCTACTGATTTATAACGTGTGAGGACTCGACACCAAATACTACATAGTTTTTCCCTGATTTTCTCTACATTTATAATTATTACAGGAAGGAAAGAGCAGATTGGGAGCTGTATACTTCAAATCATTCTTCACAAGCAAAGAATGCCACTGGTAATGAATGTCTCAACAGAAAAGCCAAATACGGTGCACAAACACATTAAGTGCACATCCATTGGCTTTCACTAAGTTCAGGGTCCCAACTGCTTTTAGTTTCTTTGAGAGATTAAGCTCAGAATATTACAAACCTCCTGGCACCTGCTCCATAAAAATCTTAATGTATCCATCCTCTGAAATGGATCCAAGATATTGGACAACATTCCGATGCTTTAAATATTTATGCAGTGCTATCTCTTCATGAAGAGGTTGAGAATATCTATTAAAAACAAACACACAAAAAACCAAGGAGTAGCACACGATGGGGGAAAAGGCTTTAGGCTATGTTTAAATGATATTTTGCAAACAGAATGGATTATAGTGATATTGATCCAACTCTCAGTAAACATCTTGCCTGTGACCTTCAAAATGGAAAGTGACTGGCTGCCTGCTGAGAAAAAGCAGAGGTAGATTTCAGAAGAGCTGAGGAGGAGAAACATGCCCTCTGATAACGTATTTACACATTTATGCATCTGCTTTGTTCTGCGTAGTACCTTCACTTTGAAAACTCTTTTTATCCTTTCTCTCCTCCTTCAAAGGAATACAGATGAGGTACAACTGCAACTTTAAAAGCAAATTACTTTTTCTAGGATTTAAGACAGATACATTGTCAAATGGCATTGTTTTTATAAAGTTTATACATACACACACATATATGCATACACACATACACATAAATACATAGGCATATAAATTCCCAAATAATTAAAAGTCCTCATTCTCCAAAGGCTGCTGAGGAATACTAGGAGAAGACAATAATTGAATGCGAGTATACTGGGACATTATAAGCCAATCAGATAGAAATACTTGCTGAGAAGAGTCACGTTTTCTTCAAACAACTGCAGTTCTGTCAGTAATGCATACATACAACAATAAGCTTGCTCTTACCTGCTGTCTCTCTCAGGTATTTCTTTGATGGCTATTCGCACCTGGTTGCTAAGGTCTCTTCCAGCATATACTATCCCATAAGTACCTTTTCCTAGAACTACTCTGTCACCCTTCTCATCGTAATCATATTCGTACTGCAAACAAATAAGACAAACAAAGCAATACATGAATTGTGATTAATAGCATTTGAAATTACAGAGAGGTTTAACAGCAGTTCTGCACCACTGTACCAAATTAGCACAGTGCAGAGTAACTACTGCAGAGCAGATGGTATCTACCCACCAGCCTCATGCACTACGCAACTTTCAAAATGTCCACATTATTTGCTTTACAAAACATCTTCCCTAACCAACTTACAAATGCATTCATACAAAAAAGGAGGAATGATAAATTAAGCTCAGTGAAACAGTGCTATCAAAAGACAGTTCAGATAGCATGATTGAGATTTGCTGACAGAGCCTTCGTATTGTAAATATATGGTCCATACTTATGAAACTGAAGATTTCAGAAGTAAAATTGGCAGTCTCATTATATCAGTTCAGATAAACAATTTTCTAATACCTTATTTGAGCTTAGCCACAGCAAAGTTCACTTCTGACACTCCTCATCATTAGTTCAGCCTCCACAAGGATTATTAAGTATATATAAAATAGCTGTATTCACTGTTACTGAAACACGGTGGGGCATACTACCACCTATGTAAAACACTGCTGGTTCAAATTTCACCAAAGCTATGCTAATTTACACTACTTTGTGGCCTTGTCCCTTGTGGTGGTTTAATGAGAGAACTCCTACAGAAAGGCCAGTGGAAAAATCTATTGATGAGTGACACTTAATCAAAAAACACCTCAGATACTAAATTAACCCAAGTTAACTGGGTTAAACAGAGCACTGTTGACTCCAATTTCAAATGAAGTTGATAAAGGGTACTAAAAAAGCATTTTTGCAAGTACATAAGAAAGGAACTGGTAAATTTTATAGCTCCAAATATAATCAGGATTTGCACAGACCTCTCTATGTGTCTTCTCAAATCCACACAGATTTCCTATATAGGAAAACTGCATAATGTCCTCCGCTGCTTCATGTGAGTTCCTTTTTCTTTTTTTTAAAGCCACAACTACTGGTGTTTCTATTCATAACTACTACTTCTGCTACATCTATTACCTTATACAGAATATAGACTTGAGATCTATTACCTTGAAATGAAGGAAGTACCCTTTTTACTGTGCAGGTGACATAGCACTGGCACAAGCAGCCCAGAGGCTGTGCAGCCTCCTCGTTGGAGATCTCCAAAAGCCACCTGGCCATGGGCCTGGCACCTGCTCTGAGTGTGCTGCTGGGGTAGGGGATGCACCTGATGAACACAGAGGTGTGTGCCAGCATCAGACATCCTGTGAAGTGTCTTCTGACTTTTCTTTGTAGTTCTGGTATTGCACTATCCATGTGTTGTGGAAACTCCCTCTCTCGTCTCAGAAAAGATGAGATGTTTCCTGTCACTATATAGAAGGTGCTGAAGAAAAATTGTCTGTAATTTATCTTAACAGCATATTCTTTTCAGTGGAGCTAAACTTGAGTTAGCTTGGCTCAAGCAGAATTTCATTTTCCATGTTTCAGCACTTTACAATTACAACATAATCTTGTTAAATGATAGGCACAACTGACCCAAAATGCCATATGTAAAACTTGTCAAGTTCTTCACTAGTAACGCATCCAGCTTTCACAGCTATCATATGACATCAAACTGAAAGAATACAGCAGTCACATTTAAGATTGACAAGATTAAGATTGATCCCATCTGCAACTGTCTAGTCTGAAGGCAGCTCAATAATCACTGCATTTCTCCAGTCTGCGTGCCATGAAACATGAGAATTGATGAGATTTATAGTTCACTACTAGTTGGTAGACGTTCTAAGAGACCATATATGTTTAATGCTACTTTCCAACGGGCACAAAGAAAGACTGAATGAATCACTGCTCATTGCTGAAGATATGAATATGTGATCCTCTGCATGTGCAATTCAGCCATGATGTAGGAGTACACAAGTGCTTACAGCTGACCTTCTATACAAATGTGGATTAGGGATGTCTGACATCCAATATAGCCCATGTGGAGCGCAGTAGGAACTTCAAAAATGATAGGAACTTCTTCAATATCAATA
This sequence comes from Lagopus muta, assembly GCF_023343835.1. Classification (NCBI taxonomy): domain Eukaryota; kingdom Metazoa; phylum Chordata; class Aves; order Galliformes; family Phasianidae; genus Lagopus; species Lagopus muta. The sequence goes on along the minus strand of NC_064433.1, from coordinate 119,022,641 downwards.
TCCAGAAACAAATACTCTAAGGAAGAAAGAACTGCCAAACACACTCTCCTTTCAAGTCTGTCAGTTGCAGATATCTAAACTGTAGCTGCTTTCAAGCAACACTGCAATTCAAAATATACATAATCTCAGAATAACATTATCACAGGAATTCTAACTCAAATGCCTATTTTTTCCCCAAAATTACACCAAGGTTATTTTTCCCCTTTCCCACGTACTAATATTTGCTTTATTGATTGTAAGTATTTCTGATTTCTCTGTGCTTGTCAAGCAGATATAAAGGTGCTTTTTCCAAGTGGTCCCATTATCTTTCCTTAGTATCACAAATTCTTTTTAAATTTCCTCATCTAGGATAGTAAGTACAAGGTGACGATTCTGAAGACATCAGGATATAAACTCGTACAATGATGTAGCTTAAAAATCTAACAGTAATTTGGTCATTTCTTCATACTTAATTGACTGATGCAGGATTGTTTCCCATCACGCATTCTCAAAGTCTTTTACCAATTCCTTTTTCAAAAGACTTAAACTATGGTCAACTCACTTCCTACAAGGGATTATTACACATCTGAATAGACTGGGACGTTTTGAGATTTTCCTGCCATGAGCTAAGTTCATAAATATGCAATGTAATAGCTGCAGCTATAGATTATACACTTTCTTTGCCAAAGCAGACGCTGATTCTATAATAAATGCCAAGACTACATATGCATGTATTAAGCTGGGCTTAACAGGCATTCTTATCACATCCTTTTCACTTGAGGAAAAAAAAAAAAATCTGTCATCAATACATGCAAACTTTAGTGCAAAAATTCTTCCTCCCCACAGTATGAAATTACTTGCAACAGTACAGTAAAGGTTCATCTATTCTTTCTGTCCTGTTCTGACGCCTCAGTTACTACAAAGGCTCACTGTTGTTGCCTTTAATTTTAAGTATAATGGAATTGGTAGAATGGGACAGAAGCAGAAAGACATCCAAATCAAACAGACCACAATTGGGTTTTCACACTCATCAGTTACATCAACCTTATCTTTTCTTTATCCTCTTGAGCCACCTGGTATCAAATGATTCTTATCTGTAGATTGTTTGCAGTGTAAATATAAAATCAGCAATGTAATTCTTTAGGGATTTATACAGTTTACAGTACTAGCAGGATCATTTCATTTAAAAATAGTTTTTTTTTCAAATGAACGTAGCTCTGGTCACAAATAAGAGTTGAAATTTCATATATAATTAAGTAATTAAAATCTTTATTTATTGTCTTTCCAGTGTACTGATAGGAAAGTGCAAGGAAAATGGAGAAAATCATTCAGAGTTCTTTGATCTTTTAACACTGACATACCTCCAATGTTTCTCCATCTATTTCTCCTTCTAGTTCCAAAGTACTGCCAACTGCATCAGACAAAATTTCTTTCACCAACCCACAGAATCTAAGAGAGCAATAAATAGCAGAAGATCAAAGAAAAATAGCCTTTCAGCAAGAGATTAGATACATTCTTCCCAGGATGGGCTTTGCTTCCAAGCAAACAAAAGGAATAGCACATTCAGACACAGGTTTCTTTCATTATTTACTTGCTTATCCCTATTTGAAGGAGGAATAACATAAATACACTTTGAAAATACTAACAATTTATAAAATTATTTTATTTGTTCCTGTGAAACTCAATACTTGTCTGTAATTGTATGTTGAAACGTTGGTAGATCCAACACAAATATTTTTGCTGCATAGTTTGATATGAGGTGCTTACTAAGTCCTTATATTTACCAGTGTAATTAGAGAAAAGGTTAAGATATTCAAAAATTATGTATTGATATTCAGAGGTTCAGTCCTGTGGCACAAATTTGTAACATTATGTTTGGTGGTTCTCTTGGTGTGCAGTGATAAGAATTCTATTATTTTCAGTTTAAGTTAAATGTTCCCACAGATTTTGGTTGCAAACGTCATTCCTCACTATTTCTGAAAATCCAAAGTTGTCACTTCTAATTGGGCATCCAGAAAGACAACAAAATAGAAAAAGTAACATTCTTGAAAAAAAAAGGATTTCAACTGATTTCATCTAGTCCTCTGAGATGGAGAACATTAAGCACAAGACCAAGCTTTCCTGTAGGCTTCTGTGTGAGCCACATTTTTTTTTCCTCCTCAAAATTCCATAATAAATGGTTACAATTTATTAAAAATGATTATAAAATGTTTACAACATATCTTTCATTGACTATCAGGGACTTTCTTCTGGAACAGACTCTGGTTGTGCATTAAAAAAAAAAAAACATTTTTAAAGAAAAGCTATCTATCTTTATTACATAAACTGCAATGCCAAATTAATGTTTCACAGGTAACCATTTTGATGCTTCCTTTCTTCTAAGCTTTGCACTCCACAGAGCTAATAATTTTCTTCAGCATGAGTTTACTCTATGTAACACATAAATTAATAATTACTGCAAGAAAATATGCAGTTCATCCTGAAATAGTGTATATTAACAAATTACTCCTACTTCATTCAGAAGACCTATATGTCAGTATCTGTCCCCAGAAATAATCTGGTCTATATTTAGGTCTGAAACTTAGTCAGTAGGTTTACTGTTAAGAGACAACATAATTGTTATCACAAAATATCTGAATACAATTGTCCTTGCTCATTGCAGGGGAGTTGGACTAGATGGCCTTTAAGAGTCCCTTCTCAAACCATTCTACAATTCTACGGCAAACCATATCGAGTATCTGTGACACAATCCATGTCAGAATTTTCAGTGCATCCAGTTGCTCTTACGTAAATTAAACTGTACAGGTATGTAAGGGAATCTAAATCATTATTTTACCATGCATGACAAAGAAAGAGACAGAAAAAATAATAGCTATACATTAGAATAAGCTACTTAAACTGACCAGAATCAGTCAACATGTGTGATGAGACTTTGCTCTCATCTCGTTAAATACCACAGAATTTAGCTCATTGCTTTTCAATCAAGTAAAAAGAAGTGAAGAAGGTAAGAGAAAAAATTCTCAGGCAGAATTGTTAGCTTTCAATTTTTACTAAATTAATTACATTTGGGACATATTTTGCATGTAATATCCACAGAAAACAAACTTACCTACTGCACTGGTTTTCTGTAGAAAAGTAGATTTGAAAATCATCAGAGTTATCATGTACGTAAAGAAAACAACATCGTTCATCAAACTTGGAAATACTGTAATAAGAAACATTGAGAAAAGATTATTTTGGACATCACCATTAGAAGAAGCAGAAAAAAGTGGAGGCAATTTTAAATTGAATTGAAATCTCTAACAAATATGTTCTTCTTAGAAGCTATAGGCAATTATATTAATCTTTACTACATCTAGAAGCTTTGAGTTTATTTATATCCTTGAGACTAAAAACCTACCCCCAGTTTGATGAATGTCTAAGCTACTGCTTATTTTGGTAAGATGCTGACTTCTATCAAGTGCTTTAAGGTTTGTTGCTCTTCTTCCCTTCCATCTTCACGTAGTTCTATCAGATTTCAGGGTATTTCTTGATACCACTATAGAAGTGAATTGCTTTGACAACAATCTAGATATCGTGAAAGTCTTTCTTTTAAGCTTGACCAGTATTTCATATTTTTATGCTTCCATTACACTCACAATAAAACTGAGCAGGGAGATACAGTGAGCAGATCCTTCACCAGTATATATTTTTATGGCTTTAATATTAATAAACAAGTTTTAGAATGACCAATATTTACTCCAAACTGCAGCTATAATTCTGAAAAAGTGATCATTTATTGCATATTGTGTTTTTCCAGTGTTACAAATAGCTCATCTAAATGCATTGAAGCTAGAAGTGAAGAGGCCATTAAACACAATTGAAATATGAAAGTAAACCCAGGAATGAACCTCTTATCATTCCAAACACTTCAGTAGCAATCTGCATAAGTGCTGATCTGTAATTGTTAAGGAACAGACATTATTTTTATGCATTAAATGAATAAAACGCATTTTAGTTTTTGTCTGGTTGCTCTAGTCAAAATCTTTCAGATCATACTTGGCCTCCGCTGAGCCCGTTAGTTAAATTACATGTCAGTAGATTATAGTAACGGTGCAGAACATTATAAAACCAACTTTCTGTAGCATCATTTAGGGTTGCAGTGACAGATGTTCCAAAATATTAAAATTCTGCCATTAGATTTTTTCAGAAATATCTGAAAATATGTTTTGCCATTCTATACCTTGGCTCTGATACAACAACTCCCAGTCTAGCAAAACAGGCAAATGTATACCTGGCACAAGAACTAAATGGCAAAGCAAGATGATCATTCCCGAAGCAAATGTGAAACAGACAATAGAGTAACTAAACACTGTATTTCAAACTGTGTTATACTTGTGGCATAAAAGCCATTTCAAAAGTATTACAATTTGAAGCTGTCATATACCTAGAAAACATTCAGTTCTTCTAAATATAAATGGTCTGTTCCCTTGAGCTTTGCAATCCCCAGCGTGATTAAGAATCATAGCAAATGAATATCTTGTCTCCATTTAATCAGAAGTTATCTTTCTCAGTCATGGCTGATTTGTGTGATGTGTTGACCAGAGGTGATTAATGTGTTTTAGAAATTGTTTGCTTAGTTATGCTCAGTCAGTGGTAATGATAATTTCACATCCACTTATACTGCATTGGAGTAACAGGAAAAAAAAAAAACACATCACATTGGATTCATTAAAACCAAAAATTGCTCTTGGAAACAAATTCCAAAGATACGAGAGGATCCAAGTCCATACTTACAATTACAGGCTTTCATAGCAATTACAATTCACCTTATTCAGAATTCTGTTTCTATTTCACTGAGCTTATTTACTTAGAAAAATAATCATTCAAGTTCATAGATGACAAAACTGGGACATAACACTCAAAGGCATATAGTGATAACTGTGGTCCTGGAAACCTCTGCATTGAGAACTGCAGAACACCTTAGGAAAGTAAAGTTTGACAAGCACTTAAGTTTATGCATTTGTCTAAGTGGTCCCAGGAAAGAGCCACTTACATCTCTAAAAAGGCCCAATCTACCAGTGCAGTAACTCACAAACTGGGGTAAAAAGGAAAGACTCATCTGATGTTGCCTGCACTTATGTTTGCTCCGGTTCTAAATTACAGTCTGAAAAACACAGGCAGAGAGCAAGAATGCCATAGACACCACCAGGATGTAAACGTAGGCTTCATTTTGCCTTCTCTCCTGGCTACCCATCGCTTGCCTTTCTAGCAGCAAAATATCCCAACTTTGAAAATACACAGAAGTTTACACAAGTTTAGAAAAGCATCTACACAATTGATAACAGGATAATCTACAAGAGAATACATAAACAAATCTTAGATGTGTATTTCTGTGTGAAATATACAGCTCTGCCCATGCATGGAAAGGAAAATTTTTCCCTTTCAGTGTTTCAAGAAAAGTTGGACAGAAGCAGCTTTTATGAGAGGCAATGCACTGGAGAGATTTAAGGCAGAATCCAGACTTCCCACTCAAGGGAAATATGAAGCATGCATTAAAAAAAAAAACAACACTTTTTCAGACATACCAACCTTATTCCCCTTATGGAAGAAGCTGCAAAGTTCCATTCATGAATCTGTTTCTGTGAAAAACAGAAGTATATCAGATTAATATAGACACTGTTTAACCTTACTATCAGAAATAAACCTACAGTATGGCAAGCAAAATGAAGTTTTTCTAAAATCTCTCTTCTGTTACTTCCTCCTTCCTTCCTTCCCCCCCCCCCCCCCCCATCCTCCAACTTTCCTTTTAGAATTGTTGCTGTTTTACTCCCTTGAGGAAAAACAAATGCAAACATTGCAGGATGGAAGAAAAGGGAATATTTCCTCAAATAAAATTGAATTGTAAAAAAATTACAATTTACCAAACACTATATTTTGGCCTAAATGATCAATTTTTCATATAAAACAAAGAAAACTATGCCCTAGTTTTAGCCAGACTAGAAGGGGAAAGAAAACTTCATGTTTCTTCCTAAAGAAGTATTGGGCCAACAAGGCTAGCTCAGGGAGCACAGTGGAGACAAAACAAAAGGGCAACCTGTGCATTGGAACATAGACCCCCTTCCTTCAGTAGCTGAGTGGCATTTCACATCACTAAATATGCACCAAGAATTTGTTCCGTAAATGAGTGGTGCGTCAGGCACATTCACTCCAAGCAGTGAAGTAGCACACATACTGGAAAAAAACTTCACAGATCCAGGTGACTACGTAGTCTTGCTCTAACATACATCTTTCCCATACTTCACCTCTCTACAGTTTTAGCCTCCACCTACACCATCCCAACAGGAAACTTTGGTCCAACACATCCCAGTGAAATTAAAGTTATTTCTTTCTCAAAAGATTATACTGTCTATATGCCTTCACTAATCTCTTGAACTTTATCCATCCATATTTCTTTTCTAATCTCCAGTACTTTATCTAATAGTTTTCATTGTAAAAAGCCAACCTTTGCATCTTCACAAGACAGGCGTCAAGACTTGTGCTTTGCATAAATGTAGTAAACTTTAAATGATTGCAAAGCACTCCAAATCTACATGTGAAAAAGTGAATGTAAGCATGATTATCAGAATACATGAGATGCATCTGCTGACAGTTTTACCATTTCAGTGGGAGAGACATGCCACAAGGAAAGAGATCTCTCATCTTCTTCACTGTTGATAGAAACATACGCAGGCTGGTAGACTTTAGTTGGTTCTATCACCAAAACCTAAGAGAGAGAATATTTTTTTTTAATAAAACAGCAAGTAGCGCATGACAACATCTTCAGTAAACCCTAATGCTCTGGAATAGGCAATAGGCAACCACAAAGTAAGGCCAAGAAGTTTCCAGGGGAGAAAGAAGGGCAAGACAAGGCAGGAAGATGCTGCATTCCTGTGGCCAACCAAATGATACGATAATGGTTTCTGTTACGAGACTTAGAAGCATTTCTTTACAACGATTTTAGGGCAGTGGGTCAAATGTTTTTTAAAAAGTATAGGTTTGCAGAATACAGGGGTTTGGTTCATGCAATAAAATAACAGGCACTTAAACATGCAAGTATTGTGCTTAGAAGTCTTCTAATTCTGGTGATAGCTAATCCAGAAACATAAGAAAAACAAAACTTGTTTGGACATAACATCTTACTGGAAATCTCAGTCCATTAGTTGTTTCTTTCGTTGCCTCAAAAATTATATCTAGCCAGAAAGTCAATCTTTCTTGTTTAGGAGAATGTTCTATGGCGAATTTCTTGAAACGCTGAATTAACATCAGATTCTGAACTAATGATTTCAAGTACCTACAATATATAGAATTAGTGAGTTAACAGAGAGAAAACAGAATTTAACCAGATCCTAAAAGCTCTTAACTGACTTAGACATCCAAAAAAGTAACTGCAAATATAATGTGAAGCAAAATCAAATTTACATTAAAAGCAACCATGATTGATATGATCAATTTTTGTGCATTTTTGAAAGAATAGCTTACTTAGTGTAAACCTTAAGTCACAAACTCACTTGGACATTCATAAACATCTTATTGCAAAAGCGTGTAGTCACACATATAGTTAAGTGACAGTTGGAAAGGATATTATGAGGTAGAAAATGGCAGTTGGACAGAGCAGCAGCTATCTAAACTCTGAAAAGAACTGTTTCATAGGAAATGTCACTGTTTTCTAAGTTCTTATAAACCTTTCTGCAATTAGACTTACAGTCAACAATAATGGTAAGTTACTTCCTTACCATTTCCTTTCCTCGCCCTTTCTTTCCCAGAATGAAAGAACAGAGTATAACATTAGCATTGCAAACAATTTATGATGGAAAAATCCAGTTAAATTAATCAAGAGTCTACAAGATTGTTTTACTTTGTGTATTTCCCAGAATTGGGTACTTGTGCTACAGACTTCTACTACATACCATACTGGAGGTTTCAGCTTAAATAGTTTCTCTGCTGCTTGAACTGCTTTACTAACATCATTAGCCAACATGCTCACACTGAAGAACTGTCCCACGTCCCAGTAACTGTTCATTTTTTCTAGGCTCCCTTTTCTTCCCAATAAACTGTTTAACCGTACACCTGTAAAATTTCAATTGAAACATTTTTCTATCAGTAAAACACTAATAAATTAATAAGTCTATCAATAAGTCCAATAAGATATGATTTGGCATTAGTGAAAAATAAATAAGAGCGAGTGTTCTTCAGAAAAATACAAAGAGTGCTTAATACAGAGGCTAGGGCAGAAAACATCCCCAACATGGTTGAAACAGACAGAACTCCTACCACATATGATGCTGAAAAAAAAAAATCTTGTGATATTTGCCTCCTGATTCGTAGTGTAAGCTGTGTACCTGTTTCCTTGAGATCTTCACTGACTGAAAGAAATGGGCCTACATGGAAGTTGTGTACAGAATTAGTTACTGTCCTGATAGATCTTTCCACGTGATCTCTCAGTTCAGGACAACATAAATCCTGTAGATTCTTCCCTGACATCCCCAAGGAAAGATGAACTACGCAGTGTGACTTAGCTAGCCATACAATGGGATAATCTCTGTGGTGTGGGAGAGGCAGTTCATGGATAGTGCTTAAGTCAGTCCTTGTTCCCCTCCTTCACCTGCAGCCCTTTAGGTAGACCTACTTACTAGAAAGTTGCACCAAGGCAACAAAATGAGAATTGGTACTTCAAGATCCCCGTGTTTTAGACTGCCACTGGGGACATGTCTCTAAGAAGTTTAAACCATGTTTCTATCCACACAGCCCACCTCAATAAGCATTTTGTTTTCTTCACAGGGAGAGGGGCAAAAAAAACCACGTCCATGGCTCTATGAGTGGATGCTTACCTATTTTTCTCAGTTCCATTGAGCTTTCAAACTGCTGTCCTTCAACAAGTAGTAAAACTGCAAGGTTAATTCCTGAATACAGTGTTGACTGGAGTTCAAACCCTTTGCGGTACCTGCAGAGAAGAGTCAGGAGCTCACGTCTCACTGAATAACAAATACTGCATAGTTTTGGTAGCCATTTTCAGCTATTAATTTACTGGAAGGACTAAATGGCTAGTTAGTGGCCCTGATGCATTGCAAAGAACTCTTGGAAAGAAGGAACTCGTCTTATGTTGAGAAACAAAAACTTCTTTAGTTGTATGTTAGTTGCTACTTTCTGTAGTTTTGTGAAAATATAACTTAAACCGGTTATTGCTAAACTCATACATATAATAGAACATGATTTTATTGTTTTATTCATATGAGAAAAGCAATGAAAGTATTAGTCTTCAGTGCAAGTTTTACAAATTATCTCCAAAGTGCTTTGTTTTAAAGCTTCACTCTCATTAGAGTTTACTGAGATACTGAGATAATGCAGTTATCAATATTGTTCCTTAAATACACTAGGCTTGTTCCTTAAATACACTAATACATAGAAATATGTTGTAGAGCTCCAAGGTGGGCACCATCCTTGCACAAAGGATCGACATATGTCCCATGAGCTCACTTGCTTTTTATTTTGACCCTAAAGCAGATTTTCTTTGAAAAGTTAAGTGAATCATCCTATACTCATTGTATTCACTCTGTACAGAAGCAAGAAAACATATCCAAATACCTGGTGTTCAGTAAATCACTTACTCAAATCAAACCATTAAAAAAGTAGAAAAGAGGAACTTCTGAACTTCTATATTATACAGCTCTGCTTTTCATAACTGTAAAAGCCTGAAGAAGTTTTTAAAGAAAGATTTTGGGCTTTCTTCAGTTACCATTCAATGGCATGATCTCGACTGCTGATATCTTTACAGTCAGAGTCAAGAAACATATCCTTATATATCCTTCCACATAAGCAAAACATATCTGGAGCAGGGTGATCACACGTCTGCAGGACCTGAAGCATGACTTGTAGTGCCTTCTCCCTGTCACCTGCATTATTCCTTCTGAAATCAAAAACAAAGAATAAAATTAATGACTTCAGATCTCAAACAGTAACTGCAAGATAGTAGAATAGTGTTTTTCACTGCTTACCCTGTAACTCATCCATCATTACTATGTACAGACTTCATTTACAACTACATTTGCATATTGGTTGGTTGATAAAAAACAAATTCTCCATATCTGTATTCTTATATCATGGATTCCTACTTCTAGCTCTCCTAACTACTGATTTACACCCTGAATTCCTCAATGAAAGAAAATCTGTCATCCCACGCAATTCCTCCTTGTGTAAGCAGACAGATTCTGCGGATACTCCAGTGAGAAATAAATGCCTGCTTAGTGATCATTCCTGAAAATACTCATATGAAGCTGACCATCTGCAACAGCCTGTCTGATTTTTATTCTTGAATCCAGAGGCTCCAGAGCCAGTACTTGACAATACTGACTGAGTACAGGAGAAGTCAGGTCAATACTTCTTCAGCCAAAAGAGTGATTGAGCTCAATATGGTGACTGAACTACAAGAAAAATAGAAGTTTAAAAATGACTTGTACTTCTCTCTTTATGTTCTTCATACTGAAGAAAAATTTGGAAAACAACTAGGTTGTCATAAACCTTTTTTGTCAAATATGTATCAATTGTATCAGAAAGAAAAAAAATTGATCAGTGATCAAATATAATTTCAGTTCTTTACTGTCATTAAACTGAACATTCCATTCTTTGTCTCTCTTTGTTTTATATTTTTCAGTTTAGAACTCACTATTTACTTAGAACAAACAAAACTATTTATCAGCAAGGATAAAGCAAGCAGCCTTTTTTTTCCCCTCTTTTTAATCATTCAGAAGACTTAAAACATTCACCAGTTTCTTTTCAGAACTGTTTCCAACTTTCTGCTCCTTGCCCAGGTATCCAAGAACAGGCTTAAAAGTACCATGCCTACTTTGTCAGAAATACCACCAATAACAATTTACAGTAAACTTAGTATTTGTGTGCCATGGAAGGATTAATATTTTTTGTAAACTGGCTCAGCTCCTTAGGTAACTAGCTAATGCATTAAAACCAATAAAAACACACTGCAGCAAAAAAAACAACCAAACATAAAATCCCTCAGGCTTCTATACACATTAGGCGATGAAGAATATCTAATAACAGATTTGTAGCTGTCTGTGCAGAAGTTACCTAGCTCTAATGCCAGTGGCACTGTGTAATCAATGAATATACAGATGTTATAATTAAGAAATAGACAAGAAAGTTAGGCTAAACAAGTTATCATGCTAAAGAAGAATGGATGGAAAGCTTACTCTTGTCCTGGGCAGCTCTTAAATGGGGTCTAGGAGAGGTGCAGCCAGGCTCCCCCCTTCCAGCATCGTAGGTGAATTGCCTTCACCTGTGCTCCCAGGGCTGACTCATTGCTCACCTCAGGTGGTCAATCAGAGGTTCAGGCCATGATTCAGCAGTTCCCATACAGGCATACAGTAAACTTTCAAAGCAAGTACTTGTATATTTTTAAAACATTTTTACTTCAAATTGACTGTTGCTCTGAAAGTAACACTGGTCATCTCTAATGAGCACTCAAGGACAAAGTTTATATCTTTATTCAGTTTCATGGGAAATAAAAATAAATTTAAAAGTGGGGGGTAAATCTATGGTACTGGTCAACATGCTTTAACCAAACCTGTTCTGAACTAACCAGAGTCTCTGAGACAAGTTTCACTGTTAATGTGAACAAAGAGAATCACAGAATCATTAAGATTGGAAAAAACCTTTAACACTACCTAGTCCAACCACCAACCCATCACCACCACATCCACTAACCATGCCCCTCACTGCTGCATTCACACAGTTCTTGAACACTTTCAGGGATGGTGACTCCTGGGTAGCCTGTGTCAATGACCCACCATTCTATTGGAGAAGAAATTTTCCCTAATATCCAATCTGAAGCTCCACTGGTGCAACTTGAGGCCATTCCCTCTCATCCTATCACTGTTATCTGGAAGAAGAGGCCACCTTGCCACAACCTCCTCTGAAGAGTTGTAGAGGTTTTAAATCATGTTAAAAATTTTCTGGAGAACAGGTACTGAAAGACCACATACAGTGATGGCGTAAGTCTTGTTTCCTCAGATATACCCAAACTAACTCCTTAAGTGGAGGCTACGTGAAGTGACTGTACTCATTTATTTAATAACAGTTCTATCAAACTATATTTTGTAGGGATCTTAAACTTGGCTATTTTAGAAGTAACATAGAGGACAAAGAGAAAGAGACAACATCTTGTACATATGAAAAAAGAATGACGAAAATAGACAAAAAACAGACATGAAAGAAGTTGGGTAAACAGAACTAAATTAGGCCCTAAGCTATAAGTCCAGTAGCTCCCAGTAAACAAGTGTGTAACATAGTTGTAGAATTGAGCATGTATTCAATCTTATGGTGAAACAGTAAGAAAAAATTGTCTGCTTCCACAACAAACAGACTCACCTCTGTCTTGTGTAAAAACAGGTTAAATGTTAATGATAACATTAACGTGTGTTACATATTGATTGAAACAGACTCACTTTAAAGAAAAAAATACAATGCATAAAGCAAGATTAGTTAAAATAGAAAAGTGCAAAAGTTAACTCTTCTGGATATCATAGGATAAACCTGTGCTCATAAAAGAAAGTACGCAGAGCATTTCAAAACAAGAACTAAAGAAATAGTGTACTAAAGCACTCAAAACAGAAGTAAAGGTTTCTGTCTCCGGGCAGGAAATGTGTGATTTATTGAGTTCATAGAAGGTAAGAAACAATTCTCCATTAAAGATACATTGTTCAGTGCTAATATTTTCTTAAACAACTATATATTAACCTAACACAAGGTATTATTAAAATCAGCTTAGATAGCTTTGTATTTGTTTTTATCAAATGTTTATTAACATAATTTGATGATTCTGCAATATAAACCAGTATATCAATTACAATAATATGCAAATTTAGGAAAAGTTATCACCTTCTAAAGCAATCCCAAAAAGAGAAGACTAACTGAGAGGGGAAACAAACAAACATAATTGGAAAAACTCATACTTCAAGCTACAAGCAAACTTCTCTTGTCAACATGAACATACACTGTTTGCTTATGTACAGTACCTGTTGCACTGGACCATGATGTATTTTCACTTGTTCCATATCCCACAGTTTGGGATCTGCATGTCTGCAAACAGACCTGTGACGCTTTGAAGGCCTGTTTGGCCTTGCAGTACAATGCCAGAAAAGAGATTACCATATACCCTCAAGGCACTGACTTCTATTTTTCTTACCCACTATCAATGACATGAGCTTCCCCATGCTCCCCACAGCTTCTCCAAGTAGGGAAAGCTGAAGCTCTGAATGTTATAATGGGCAGTCATGGATAGAAAGCAGAAAACGTTATCTTTATTGCAGTAAATCGGTGCATCAAGTGAGACTGATTCTGTAAAGCAAATCTCCTGAATATGAATTACAGATAGGACCATTCACTGAATTTTACCTGCTCCTTGGTTACAGGCCAGCTTGCACTGAAATATCCTGCCCCATTGCTCGTCTCCAAAATTCTCTAAGCCTCTTCCTTATGAAGCTCAAAAATAATTTGTTAGGGTTTACTTTGGTTTGTTCAAGTTTTCTCTGAGTCTCTGCTAAGGAAGAAAGGTTACAAAAGTAGCAACAGACCAGCGTTTACAGAAAAGAGAATCTCTTTGCAAATCTATCCTCCTTTTCCATTCTCAAATTTATTTGATAAACACAAAATTTACTTCTCTGTCTCAGGAAGTCCCTGAGCCATAAGCTGGCAGATGCATCCTCTTGCATAAGAATAAGATGCTGAGTGGCTAAAGAATGTCTCAGTGACTTCACAGCAGATGAGCTGAATTGCTCCTAACTGTGCAGAAATCTACACAGTGATTTCAAAAAAGTCATAATTTTTGAGAATTGAAATAATCGATTTGATTAGAATTATTTCTACATAAACTCTCACCTGAAAAAAAAAAAACAACCACTAATTAATTAATTAGAGAGTAAAGACTCACTTCACTGAGAATGCAGTTCAACTGAAGAACCTTCAATGTTCACGATAGTGGATGAAGAAACAATCCCAAATTGGTTATTGTGACTAGAACTAAATTTGCAGGCCTCTAGAGAGCCATGACAATGGAAAAAACCTAGCTTCTTTTTTCCTTGTGCATGCTGTGGATGTTTTGTGCGAACCACTTATACAAAATGAGGAACCTCATGATGTGATTTTTCTATATAAAGGTAATCAGAAAACAGAACATTTCAAACAACCCAGTGCTTTTCAATGGGAATAATTTACTTTGGCTACCATTATTCACAATTACTAACAATTTTCTACTTGCACCCTGTTACTCTCTTCCCTTGCTAATTGCTTTTTATGTGTGTATTACATATGTTGCTTGTTAAAATATGCATGCTGAGTTTAGTAACAGTGACTGCAATGTCCTCATCTTTAACAATTAACGATATAATTGCCTGGGAAAGAAACTGAAGTCTTCATATCTCTGACTTTATGCCTGGTCTGAGTTTTGTCTTACAGTAGCCAGAATCTACTCTGTTTTGAAAAAAAATATTGGCATAACCTTTGGCCTCTTTGCAAGCTTCCAGAATTTGAAATTGACTTAATGTCTGGTAGGTCCAGTTTTGCTAAGTAAGGCCAAAGTATTTATTCAAATGTAAGTAAGGCAGTCCAGAGGAGGGTGACAGAGATTATGGGGGGCCTGGAGCACCTCTGTCATGAGGAAAAGCTGAGAGATTTGGGGCTGTTCGGCTTGGACAAGACTGAGAGAGGATCTTATCAGTGCTTAATGAGGGAGTCAAGTACATGGGGCCAGGCACTCTTCCACAGTGCCCAGTGACAGAACAAGGGGCAACAGGCACAAACTGGAACACAGCAAGTTCCATCTGAACATGAGGAAGAACTCCTCTACTGTGAGAGTGACAGAGCACTGGAACAGGCTGCCCATGAGAGGCTGTGGAGTCTCCTCTGGAGATATTCAAAATCCAGCTTTGACACTTTCCTGCATAATCTGCTGTAGGAATATTGCTTAAGCAGGGAGTTAGACTAGATGATCTCCTTAGGTCCCTTCCAGACCCTATGATTCTGTAATGTACTTTGTTCCTGCTAGGCTTAGTGATACTGTGCAACATTTACCATTCTATTGATTTTAGCATTCCAAACAGTTCAAGTAAAAACACAGTTCTGTATTTTTATGAATAGACTCTGATAAACCTTCATTAAAATAATTGTTAAAACCGACAAAAAGAAAAAAGGTGGTTCAAAAGTCCCATGGAAGATGCTAAAAGCAACACTAGGCGTCATTTTTTACTTAACTGAACTTGTTCTGAGTGTTCCAGTCCTAAACTCTGGACTTTGGTCCAGCATTTTGTTCCAAGACACAACACCTTCTGTAAAGGTTGAATTCCACATTCTTTTTGATGAAAACTTGGTCATTCATTTCTTTAAAAAATTCCATAGCAACGTTTAGATTGTTCCCAGAACAGAGGTGAAGTCGTGTTGGTTAAGGCTAATGCTGAATTTAATGAAATCAGCCAATGGGGAAAGCAGGTGCATGAGCAAATCCATTTAGTCTTTGACAAGGCGTCTATTGCTACTTTCAAAACAACACTGAAGATTTAATGGCACGAAGACCATGTACTACTCAATATACAAAGATTTTTAAGATAAAGAGGGTAAAGAACTGTACTAGTTTTATTATGCACAGGTAAATAGCAAAGTTTCAAAAACTGTTGTCCAATCAAATCAGGTTTTCCTAAGGACAAGACATGATCCAATGACGACTGCAATGTCTCGAGTCAAAATATGCCAAATTCTCTTTGTTGAAACAACTTCTCAAGAGATCATAAGGATAACTTAAGGAGATTTGAATTTCAGAAGCTTTCAAAGATCAAGTCTGCAATTTTTAGGGGTTGGGGGAAAAAAAAAGGTGGAAAACCATACCATACCACTGTACAGTCAGGAAACAAACTACAACATGGTTTAAAATGGATATCATCACCAAGAAGCAGTAAACCACTACTTTAAAATGGAAGCTTATATTGTACATAAAAATTTTACACTAAAAACTCATTTTCCCTTATTTTTAAGAAACACAATGTGATAAGCATATTTCAACAGATGGGATAAATACCAGACCAAACAGCAAAATTCTCTGCCTTCATGTGTTCAGAACTAAATTTTCTGAGAGATATACCTTAGCAGAACAAGTTACAAGACTAAATAAAGGTTCACCAGCTGAGACTTAGTAATTCATTATATGAAGAGCTGAGGAGAATCAGGACACACTGCGTTCATTTCCATTCTTAGAAAACAAAACGACACACCACAACAACGTAAGCCAAATTATGCATCAAAATTAATTATTTATTCTTCTCTTTCCTAAAAAGATTTTGTCGTCATTCAAGTTCATGTTATAGTTCCAAATATAGTTTAAAAAAATAGTTAACTTTTTCCTTGAGGGGTTTGGAAATTGGAAATAATTTGGGGATTAATTTCTTCACATAAAGGCACTTACCACTGCAATCAATTCATGTTTCAGAATCGTTTTGTTTTTGTTTTTGTTTTTTTTTTTAATTGAAAACATATATTTTATACAGGGTTTATGCCTTCGAAAAAAATCTCTAATGGCAAGTTATCATAAAAGCACAGACATCAGAGTTATGTGTATTGTCAATCATGCTGTGTACTCTGAGAATACTATTCAGTAATAATCAATACTTTATTCTTCCTGATATCTCTTCAGGCTACTTGCTACTGCATCACATTGAGATGATCACTAAGCTTATTAACAAACCACCAGACCTTTTTCAAAAATCACTGTCTTCTATGAACTTTCCAACTGACATGTACTGCATTCTTTGTTCCTATGCATACAGCCTGTATATGGCTGCATGAGAATGAACTTCATCTGTAGGGAACACATTATATAAAACAGTAAGAAACTGCTTCTTGACAATGAGGAAGTGATACCTGATTCTTTTTTCTGAGCAGCAATTTTATATTTACTCCTAAGTTTGTCAAAACTGTCAAATGGTTTCAAATGGAGTTATTACCACTATCTATAAAACGTCATACATGCAGACAGAAAACCCCCTTTTTCTGGTAAGATTTTCCCATCAATGACTGCTTTTCTAAATCTGTTACTAAGTTCTTAAGACCCTTCATATGCCATCCTGATGCTGTGCAGTACCAATTTTTAGTTTAATGGCAGGTCTCAACTATAAATAACATGTGGATTTCATCTAAGCAGTTACTTCCATTAATGCATTTAATTTTGCGTGTATAAAATCTACTTTCTGATACAATCTTAATATACCTTCTTTAGAAACAGAGCGAATATTATACATATGAACTGTAGAAATGCGTAGCTATCTAGAAGAATTCAACACATATTTCTGTGCTTCCTAATCTAGAAAAGCTGAATCAGGAAATAGCCTGTATGTGCAGATTGCCTTTCAACCTTTCAAGGAAGCTGCTTCATGAATATGTACTCATAGATCAAGTAACACTTGTTATGCATCACTTCCAAATCTATTATGCTAAACTTCGTGAGATGTTCAGAATCAGACTCAGAACAGTTTCAGCCTGACCAAAACATCACTGGTATCAATGAAATCTTTCATCAGTGGCCTTTGTAACAGATCCTTATAGTCTGCACTACAGATTTAAATATAACCCCATTTGAAACAACAGCAATATAATGAAACATGCTCAAACAGCAATCCTTACCTGTTCAAAGCAAATGCATAATGAAACTTAATGTTGTGTTGATCAGCCAGGTCACATGTAGGAAGCATTTCTAGTGTTTCTACCAGCTTCACCATAGCATCATAGTCCTGGTAGGAATACAACAAAATTTAAAATTAAAATTAAAAAAAAAAAAAAAAAAAAAAAAGACAGAAATACAGAAGCTTGAGATCACCTCCAGCAGAGGAAAGTATCAGTAACCTAAAATTTATCATGACAGCTAGACAGGCCATGACAATGCTGCACCTTTTCCCCACCAACACGAGAGAACTGATTGGTGATGTCAGGATTGCAGGCTGCCTAGTCTGTAGTGGCCATGCAACAGTGCAGTTCAAACTCTTTAGCAATATTAGACAGGCAAAGAGTAAACTCAGGAAGCTTAGTTTTACGAAAACCTACTTCCAGCTCTTTGAAGAGTTCATCAATAAAACTCCCTGGGAATCTGTCCTCAAGGACAAGAGAGCAGAGCAGAGCTGGCAGATCTTAAAGGAAGATCTTAGGACACACATGCTCTCCATCCACAGGTGTATGAAGTCAGGAAAGGAAGGAAAGAGATGGATATGGCAGAAGTGGGACCAGCTGGTGAAACTGGAGAGTAAGAAGAAAATGGACTGGCAGTGGAAGCAGGGACTGTAAAATTGGGAGGAACATAGAGATACTGCTAGGCTGTTTAAGGTCAGGAAAACCAAGGCCCAACTGGAACTGGGCTTGGCAAGGGGCACAAAGAAGGATAAGAAAGGCTTCTCTAGGTACCAGAAACTGAAAGTCAAGTAGGGTGTACCCTCCCCACTAAGCAATACAAGAAAGTTCGTAACAACAAACAAGGAAAAGGCTAAGATACTCAACAACATTTTTCTCAGTCTTCACAAGCAACTCCCTTACAGACAGCCCTTGAGTGGACAGTTCATAAGGTGGGAACTAGAGGAGCATTGCCCCTCCTGATGTAAGCAAAGATCAAGTGCATGACTCCAGAGGAACCTGAACAGCTGTAAGTCTATGGATCCCAAAGAAACACATCCCAGAGTCCTGAGGAAATTAGCTGATACAGTTGCCAAGCCATTGTCAATATTTGAAAAAAAGTCGTGACAGTCATATGAAGTCCCTGGTGACTGGAAAAAAGACAATGTCACACTTATTTTTAAGAAGGGTAGAAATGATGATCCAGGAAAGTACCAACCTGTCAACCTCACCCCTGTGCTTGGGAAGATCATGGAGTTTCACAGAAGCTATGATAAAGACATGAAAGACAGAGGAGAATGGGAGATCTAGCATGGCCTTACCAAGGGAATCTGCTGCTTGAAAAGCCTTGCTGCTGTTTATGATGGCATAACTGCATCAGTGGCAAGAGAAGAGCCACTGATATCATCTATCTGGACACCAGTAAGGCTTTGACACTGTATACCCCACAACATCCTTTTCTCCAAATTGGAAGGACACGGATTTGATGGGTGGATTGTTCAATCCACAAGGAACTGGTTGTGAGATTGTGTCCAGAGAGTGGTGGCCAATAGCTCAAAGTCCAGTTAGAGAACAGTGACAAATGGTGTCCCTTAAAGGTAGTACTGGGATCGGTTCTCTTTAATACGTTCATCAAAGACATTGATAGTGGGATTGAGTGTAATTTCAGTAAGTTTGCAGATGACAACAAGCTGTGTGATGCAGCTGGCACACATGAGTACAGGATGTTATTCAGAGAGATCTAGACAGGGTAAAACAGCGGGCCCACGAGAACCTCATGAGGTTCCATAGAGCCAAGAGCAGAGTGTTGCACCCGGGCCATGGAAACCTCTGCTATCAGTACAAAGTGGGGGATGAAAGGATGGAGCACATCCTTCCAGAAAAGGACCTGAGGGTACTGGTGGATGGCAAGCTAGATTTGCCAGCAATTTGCCCTCATATCCCAGAAAGCCAACTATATCTTGGGCTGCATCCAAAGAAGTGGGGTGAGCAGGTCAAAAGAAATGATTCTGCCCCTCTACTTTGCACTGGTGACACTTTACCTGGAGTACTGCATCCAGATGTGGAGTCCTCGGTACAGACCTGAAAGTGGCCTTTCAGTATATAAAGGAGGGCTATAAGAAAGGAGACAGACTCTGTAACAGGGTCTGTTGTAACAGGACAAGGGCACATGGTTTCAAACTAAAAGAGGGGTGGTTTAGATTGGATATAAGGAAGAATTTTTTTTACAATGAGAGTGGGAGAGGCACCAGCACAGACTGCCCAGAGAGGTGGTGGATGCCTGGGGACAGTCCAGGTCAGGCTGGATGTGGCTCTGAGCACCATGATGTAGCTGTAGGTGTCTTGTTCACTGCAGGGGAATTGGACTAGATGGCCTTTAAAGGTCACTTCCAACTCAAAAGATTCTGTGATTGCATGACAGTGTCTCAGGTGACTTTCCTTAGAAGTGGGTCAATACTTATCGTTTCCTCCATTCAGCGCCAATTCTTCCATGCAATCCAGAATACCCTTAGCCATTTACCAGCACTATGAATCAGAAGCGTTGAGTCTGGCTGTTTCAAGCCTTATTGAGTGCTTCTGATGACTTACACTTCATCAGGTCACTGCAAAATTTTATTTTGCATAGCTTGTTTTGCAGAACTTCAGCTGGCTGTGAATTCATTTTACTTTTTCAGGAGGTTATCAACATGTACACTGCTGAATTGGCCAGCTCACTGAGATCACGGATGGTCTCACACTACTTAATCTGTGCGTTCAATATATATTTAAGTGTGATTACATTTCTCCAGGAAGACATTTCAAAGGAGTGCAAATGCTCACCAGAGGTGACAAAAAATGATATGGATAAGAAGCAGCAGGGGAATGTAAATCTCAGAATGAGAAGTTGGGTGATGCAGAGTGATACAGTCACCCACTGCTCTCATGTCTCATTTGTACTTGCCAAATAACCAACTTAGCTCCTGAAGGGAAAAAAAAAACAAACCAACAACTGTTGAATGGTTGGAAGTACATTTTAAAAGTGGTATCAAACACAGAGCCTGGAAGCTCAGAAATACAGTGTGTAAGCTGCATTTAAACAAAATCACACAAAAAAGGTGTGCCTACTTTTTAAATAGAAATTAGTGTTTCATTCAGTTACAGTTAACAACTTGGACACTTCTGGTCAATACATTGGTCAAAAGAAATCAATTTTATTAGTTTCCAAACTGGAAGAGAGCAAGAAGGGGCAGGGAAGAAAAGAGCAAAAATCCATTTTGCTTGGATCAGCTTTCATTATTTATATATTTTAAGGAGGTTAAAAATGACAGAAAATAAGCAAGAAAGTCTCCTAATTAGCGTCTCTTGTTCACAAGTAAAATAAATAAGAGTCTACAGCCCCTTATAGCTTAGTGGTCAAGTCAAACAGTGCAGAAATTTAGGGTCAGCTTTGAATCACTCTTTAACAAGCAAGTTGCAAAATCCCATAGTAAAATCACCTTCTTTAGTCTTTAGAAACATACCTGTATATCTCGGTAAGAAAGAAGCAGGTTTATGACAATGTCAGAAGTCAGCACTTCAGTATTATCCATACGAAGCTTAATTCTAGCCAGCTCCTTAGCCAGTTCATCTCCTTGGTACTTCTCTCTAGCCTTCCTAATATCATTTAGCAGTGTTTCTTTATAATAGGCACTGAAGAAGACAGACATGGAAAGAAGACTTTAGATATTTCTTATGAAACAGAATCATTTAGCTTAGAAAACACCTTCAAGATCACCAAGTCCAACCACCAATGTGACCTACTAAATCCTTTCACTAACCCAGGCCCCTTGGTGCCACACGTCTCTTAAATACAGTGATGGGGTCTCCACCATCACACTGAGCAGGGGAGGGCAACTATGAAACATAGCTGTATTTCTAATAAAAAGTACCATTTTCTCAGAGAGAAAACTACATCAAATGTTTCATCTAAACCTAAATTTTTCACCAGTTCATACATTCACCTTGCTTCACCTCAGTCTATTGGGCTATGTATCGATACCAGGATTTTGAGATGATTTTTTTTTTTGCCACAGTAGAACTGGTGCCTTTTTTGGTCCATTACTGACAATTACAGATACAGAACTTTGTATCTCTCTCCTTAAGAAGACAGTACTTGGAGTGACATAGAGACAAAAGATCATTGTGACGTAAAGAGGAGATACAGGATTTTATAACCAAAAGAGGAAAGAAACTTTCAAACAAAAACCAAAACAAGCCACCAAAAGCTAACCTACTCGTAGTTTGTTTGATGAACACAATGCATCATGTGTATTAAAATAAATATAATACATAACATAAAATCCAACAATAGGAGTTTCACAACTTATTTTAGTGCACATTGTAATGCCAGAGATTTGGAAGAGTACAAAACTGTATCCTGTTATCAATATCACAGTTATAAACCACCTGAACAGACTACCTAGAGTAAAGGTGATCTGCAGCAATTTATGAAGCTAACAGCTGGGAAGTTAGCAGATACCTGACAGATACTCAAGACAGCAAAGCCACGTATTCACTACTGAAAAGCTTTCAAAATACTGTCAAATGGAAGTCAGGCCTAATTCATCATGCAGTACCAATGTCAAGTTTGTATCTTCTTCCAGGCTAAAGAAAATTAGCCCCTCTTGTGTTAACCAAACCTAAGACAGATACTGTGGTGATCTTATTTGAAATATTTTTTAAAAGTATCCACATGACTTAGGAATGGAAGCACCACTTAAGAATGATTTTACACATGAACTTTTCAAACATTCAAGCTTTTGGCAAAAATGTGGGGTCATCAAGCTACATCTTCCTCCTCACTGAGATCTACCACAATAGCATTTAATTCTGTATCAGTCCAAAAGCTCTATACACCCTGAAAACTGGAGAAAATTGGCTTGACTGCAGTGCTTTAATAAAATATTACCCTTATGCTGACAAGCTGTACTGACATTCCACTCCTCTTCTTGTCCCTTTCCTTAAAGTGGGCCTGTGTTGCCTATCTGTAGCTTCCACTCCAGCACTTCTTTGGAGAAGCAGGAGGCAGCTTGTGTTTTTTCAGGCCAGCACTTTCCCAGGCACTGACCAGCAAGGTGCCAAAGAATGGCAGATCTGCTGTGAATGGTGGTGAAAGTGGTGAGGGTGTGTATGGGCAGGCATATCTATGGGTCCCAGCAGTGGAATGGGCAATGACGCAAGAGAAAACAAAACAATAACTGCTACCTCATGCTTAAGACACAGGGGAAAAGATAACCTAGAAAGTCAGTCTCTCCCAGGAAAAAAAAAAAAAAAAGAAAAAAAAAGAAAAAAAAAAGACCAACTGCAAAGTACAGGAGGGACCATCTAGAGGGAGACACTTCCGTCTCCAGCCCAAGTCCTCAAAACTCCAACAGTCCCCTGTACATGCAGCTGAACAGTATCATGTTTACCAGATGATATCAGAAGGCTAATATTAAAACAAACAAGTAAACAACAACCACAAAAAAAAAAGGAAGAGTTACTTTCTATTGCTGCCACAGATATATATACACATCTCTGTAGTGACACGAAAAGACGATCTGTGGCTTTGAGTTCTATGAAAAGGCAGTGACTTTATCTCCTGTTAGAACCTCATACCCTGTAAGTCAAACTTAAGCACTCTACTTACTGGTGGACTCACTGTGCTTACTGATATTTTAGAAAGTAACTATAAATCACTTCCTAGCATAACACGGTTAGTTAATTGCAACAGCTAGGGGACAGTGATCTGGAAAGCAGTAAAGATAGCCTCTTTTATTACTACATTAAGTGCAGTAAAAAAAAAAAAAAACAAACAAAAAAACAAAAAAACAAAAAAATCAATGCTACTAGGAACTCTGTATCTTTTCCCACAACATTAAAAAGAGAACATCAGAGGTTCTGGAAGTGAATGAATTACAAAATTACCATGATGTAACATGAACATCCTTGAGAAGGCTGATAAACCTGTCCACCAGGGGGACACAGAGTGGCCCCAAGATATTGTCCCAGTTGGGATGCATATACTCAGAAGCTCTTCTCTGGGCATCACTTTCACAGCAGAAGTAGTCAGCACAAGGGCTAACAATGTATGGAATGAAATAATAATTTCCACTGGAAGCCTAAAAGAAAAACAAATGTAGTTTAGAAAACAATTTAAAGTGGAAATACATTTGTGTAAACACAGGAATTATTTACAGTCAGAAAAAAAACAGCTTTGGGTTGGCACATAAAAAAACAGATTTAGGTTGGCACCTAAGGAAGTTTTAGTGCAGTATTTAACACAATATTTGCAAGCATTAAAATCAATGAATTTTGTACGGAAGAGTTACAAATATTAGTAAGTAATAAAAAAGAGTTTGGATCTGTTTAGAAACAGTGCAATAAAACTGTTCACCCCAGGGATGGAGCAACCACAGCTTCTCTGGGCATCTGCACCAGGGCCTCACTGCCCTCTAAAGAATTTCCTCCTAACATCTCACCTAAATCTCCCCTCTTTAAAGACATTCTCCTCTGTCCTATCATTATCAGACTGGGTAAAAAGTCTCTCCCTTTCCTGTTTATAAGCTCCTTTCAAGTACTAGAAGGCCACAGCAAGGTCTCCCCAGAGCCTCCTCTTCTCCATGCTGAACAAGCCCATCAGTCTCAGCCTTTCTTTGCAGGACAGGTGCTCCAAGCCTTTGATCATCAGAAGAGCCTCTACTGCATGCTGCCATTAAGCATCAAATATAAAATTAAAATTAAAATCCATGCCTTGAAATATCTAAGACTTTTAACACAAAAAATCCCAAACCAAAAATCCTTGATAGGCTATAGACAGTGTAAATGTGATCAAGGTCCTGAAGTGGGTGAGGAAACAGGAAATGCCTTTCAGAAAATACAGTTAAGTTCAGATTCAATTCTTATGCTCCTGAGCAAGACCATAAAAGCAGATAACTAAGACTAGAAAGACTGATATCCTCTTTCAAGCTACAACAGTTCTCCATTGTTAAAATAAAAGTAAAAACTCAGCCAAACAATGCATTCAGAGTCATTATAAGCCCCAAAGCATGGGGCAGTATAACACAGCTAATGCAGTCAGCTGCCACTGAGTATCTATCTGTTGTCACCTTGGGGATACCACGGTATCAAATGTGTACAAAAATATAACTTTCATTTTACTTCAGATCATCTAAGACTGCAGTAAAGCAGCAGCCATTTAAAGTCACTGGGTTACTGGGAGAATGCTGAGAGGACTGAAAGAATGAAGATGAGGACAGCACATTTTTACGTACATTAAGAAACTGCAAGACAAAAACAAACTGTTCACAAAAAATAACAGAGTATTCAGCTACTGAAAATATAGACAGCAAAAGCCTGTTGCTGATCTGGATTTGGAAGGATTTAGAACTTTAAATGATTTCTAATGGATAAAGATCAAGCAACGTTCATTCTTCACAAACCTTGCAGTACTGTACCTCTGTTGTAATAATACCATTACCTGTTGCAATGTTACCTCTACTTTCTATGAAAAAAAAAGTTGCAATTTAAGCAACCAGTATGTTAAAATTATTTAGTCCAAAGTTTATTCAAATATGCACTAAGTTATGTGCAATGCAAAAGCTGCTCGAGTATTATTTCTATTTTTAAGCCCATAACAACAAATTAGGTCTTCCTGCAATGGGGACAACAGCAACAACACAAGCTGAAAGCAAGATACAGCTTGTGATGCAAAGAGAAGTGCAGTTATCTCCCAAAATAGCAAAGCAATTTTCAGAAAATACTAAATGGCATGGATGAGGCATTATATTTCTCAAGTTTATCTATTTGACTGAGGCTTTTGCCTCTTTCTGGATAGCAGAATCTGTGCATTTGAAAATACATTTTCTCCACACCATAAATATTTTTACACACAGAAATCAGGAAAACTACACATATTTCAGTGTTTGAAGAGCAACCGCCACAGCTGTAGCTCCAAAGATTTGTTTGTCATGTTTGGGAGTTCATTCAGGTGGCAATGGATGCCTTTGGTACTACATGCAGAGGAAAAGATATCCTGCCTCCTGGCAGAAATATCACTGAGTAAAGCACGAAGGAAACAAAACACTGTATGCCCCTTAGAACTACTTTCCAATTTGTAGCCATTCCACCTACAAATACATATAATTTAATTGTGATAAGTTTATATCTTTGTAGTTTATATAGATCACACATTGGGTTGGTTTATTTCGGAACTATTAGCCATTTTTATCATCTTATTCAGAGAAATTTTTAGGTTTAAGAAATGTAGAAGTATAAAAATAAAAGAAAGACAGACTGAAAAAAAGAAAAAAAAAAAGAAGAAAATAGAAAAACTCTCAGCAAATAATGTATGAGCTAGCAGTGACAATTTTGTATTCAATCACAACAGTTCCAGCCACCAGAAAAAGAGCCCAAAGTAGGAACATTAAAAAAATTACAGAAAATAGCTACAAGTAAGTTGAGAAAGGAACCTGCTTTTTAAAGGAAAAGGGTGGAAGGAACTAAGGACAGAGTCACACCTTTACTGAAGTAGTTAGGCCTGCAGAAGTCATTTTAAGATGTTGGCATGATGGGCTAAATGTAGTGCTTTTTTCTTAAAATACTCTAAGTATTTTAAGGCTGTTAAAAGTGAACGTTTGACCTTGATAACAGAAACAGTTGGGTTGTTGATTTTTAATCATCTTGCTACAGTTATTCTGGCCAAACTGCCACTTTGTGACAGAGATACCAAACTAGAATTTAAGGGCTATTATTTTGAATGTGGAGTAAAATCTCTGCATCTTCAGAGAGGGAATTTTGCCTTCGCAGCTAACAGCTCAGCTATTCCACTCCAGCCATGTTGTCCTTTTTGTCAATCACTCAAGGAGCATTAAGAGTGCTCACCCTCACTTACCAAGCAGTTGGAAGAGCAACATGCCAGATGACAGAAAATGACTCAAAGAAGTCACATGCTTTGAGTATTCAGGGAGACTAATGGACTTTTATCTTAAGAATTCATCATAAGAATCCATTCGTACCTTAAGAATTTAAGTTTCCACAGTAGTAGATTTCTATGCCATCACATTCCTATCTATTTTACAATATAGGTGACTCTAAAATATCATCAACTTTTTAGAACACCTCCTGTTCACAAGTTGAACATAAGTGGTGTCATTATATAAATATTGCAAGAAAGATTATTGTAAAACAAACAATCCACACACAAGATCTAGGTTGCAAGTAACATGTACTCTGAGATTACCATTGGTGCGAAAGAAAGCATAACTTTTATAGCACCCTTACACAAAAATGCTATAAACACAGTAAGAAGATGGCATGTTTATTAAGAGAAAACAGACATAAAATGATGCATACTTTGCCTATCAGGCTACCATTGTGGTATTCAGGAGGTACTTCAACCTGAAGAAAAATTTTGTGGTTGGCAACCTACTCCAAATTGAAATAAAGCAACAAAGAGGAAAATACCACCATAAAACAGCATGAGAATCAAAACAACAGACATGAATAGAGAAACGATTAAAGAAAGAAACAATGGAGAATGAATACAACTATTTATAGTAAATCCATTTTTACAAAAACAAGAAAAATAGCAGAGCACATTGCCAGCAAGAAAGTAGAATGTAAGGTTTCTTTATTTTTCTACACATCTCCTTGTATCACCATTAACTTGCTTTAAAAGTCTGACTTCTTAACAGTGGCAGATTCATTACCTGATTAGTTATCTATAAGCCAATTGCTACAAATGTACCTTCCTTGAGACAGTAACATTTCCATAATTACTGTCATAAATTAATTTTAAAAGCCTTAGTTTTCATTATGCAAATAATAACTGTGTTATATGTAATGATCAGAAGTATTAAAAATATTTCTTACTATTTCTTCTCAAAAAGGAATAACAATCAACTCTAAGCTACTCTTCTCTCTTTCATTCTGTGCCCTTTTGAAACTCTTACCATTTCTGCTGCCTCCAACTTTTTAGTAATAAATTAATAGACAAACACCATACAATCTTTTATAAACTGCAAAAATAATTCAAATATATATATATATAAAGCCATTCTATAATACTACTTCTTCATATTATCAAATTCATACAGGCTCGTTATACTTAATTCAATCCATGGGACTACTAAGGTGGAGAATGAATCCAAGTGTCAAAATCTTTTTATTTAGATTTCTTATATGTTCACTGACTTAAAGAATTAGATATGTAATTTATACAGCTATTGAAGCTCTGAAGAGACTTGGGGCCCAATCTCAATAAAAACTGATTTTTCAACATAAAAATTTCTTTGGCAAGGATAAATTTCAATCTTGTTTCCTTTGGATCAAGGAGAAATTTGCTAACAGCTCCTCCATAGCCAAGGCATCACTATCCTCTATAATTAAAGAAAAAAGAAAAAAACCCAAACATTTAAATCTCAAAATATTTCTTTAGTTACACAGACCTAAGTAATAATAAACTTTTTGGTTTAATAGCTATCCAACTTCCCTTTAAATACCTTCTCCCTCCCCACCACCCTTCAAATTAACAGTTATTCAAACTCCTTCAGATCTACTATCAACTTATCAACTAATGAAAAATTTTCTTTATATTCTGAACTTGCTCTAATAATTTTTCCACAAGGGAAGTTCTAGCTTACATTCCCAGTGTCACATTCGAATAAACTAAACGGATCAAAACATTCAGTGCTAGAACTATTGTAAGAAGGTCTGAACATTCTGCTTCATGACTCCAGCAGTTTTTAAAACACTTCTTGTGCACCTTTTCTTCTCTCCATCTTGGACATCTTTACACATTATTCCTTAAAATTCTGTAGAGGGAGACAAAATTTCCCTACTGAGAACAAAAACAAACAAATCAAGGATATCAACAATATTATGTACCAAAATATAATAATATTCCCATGGATTTTGTGTAATGCTAAATTGGGGAAAGATTTTCTACGCAATTCAGGCTTTGGAAAATCCTTGGAATTTTATTTCTTCCAGTAAATCTGTAGTAACATTAACATCTAAAGAAACTCCAATGTGCAAGCCAGTTTTCCAGAGAGAAATGCATTTTCCTGTACCCTACAATCTGGTAGTGCTCTCAGACCTTAACCTGTCCATAACAATGCAGGAAACACATTGTTCTGTCCAAACGGACATCTGCTATCTGTGTTATCACTGATAATTTCGACAGAAGAAAGGGAGCTGTGCCCAAACTGTAAGCGAAATTAGCAGAAGGTTGTCCTCAAACCTCCAAGGAGCTCTACGGAAGGAAAACTCATGGGGCACAGGCAATATTGACTTTGCATGTCATACAAGTGCAGTTCTGTTTTGGGAACTGAACTCCCACAGGCCACAATTCTTTTATAAATCTAAAATCTAAATAAACAATAAATTATTGATTCAGAACTTTTACTAATTGTTTGTGGGAGTCAAGTAGATCTGAATCACATCCTTCAGCTTTTTTTTATCCTGGAAATCTTTGTTCCTGGACAGTGGAAGGAAGCTATAATCCTAGTTTTCCTACTCCTACACTTTTTTTTTCAGATATGAAGCAATTAAATATCTCAAGCACACACCACCACAGCTTGCCACTGTATAATTTTCACTGTTAGATCGGCTGTGCACAAGTCAACTTTCAAATCAATGCTGTAACTTTTTCTATGCATTGTTTTCAGCTTTATGTCCAGTTTCCTCACTTTTGCATCTTTCCTGATGCAGAGTTAGCGTAATATTTTCCTTGCAAGGAAAATATCAACTTTTTTCAAGACCTATCTGCTAAAAAAAAAAAAAAAAATCTCCACTAAGGACACGCAACACATTCACCTTTTCTGCATCTTTAGTGTGGTTCCACATCCATTCTATGCTGTTATCTTTTGCAATTTTGTACATGATTTGAGATTTGCAGGATAAATAGCAAAGGCGAGGGCAAGAAAACCTGAGAGAAAGATCCTAACTGCAGAACTGCATGCAGAAAGTTTCACTCTTGCTGCTGGAAAAATGGTGCAATGTGTCTGGTAGCAATCTCAATTACCTTCTTTCCTTACATGAGCACAGACACAGAGTACTGAAGCAGAAAGAGGACTTCTCTTCATAAAACCAGTAATGGTATTCCTGTGGCTACCTTTGGACTGGAGGAAGATTTAGCAGATGAAGTATCTATCCTTCTTCCAACATATCTCCACACTCCAGTGAAGAGTGCACGTAAGCTCTTTCTGCTACATCACAGCTGTGACGGAGGCATACCGATAGAAAGATCAGTTCAACCAGGAAATGTGAAAGGAAAGTACAGACTCGTAGCAGAGTATATTAAGTGCTATATGTAATAGTTAGAAATGAAACTGCAGTGGTTACATGACTATTTACCTCACCCGATGTAGTAAATTCATGTCAATTCTGTAACTACATACCTAGCACAGCAACCCTAATTAGCAATGGCCCTCCAAAAAAACTGATACAGAACTTCCGTTTGTTTGCAGGAGTCAATCTAAATGGCATTCCCCATCTTTTCCTACCCCAGAAATCCTAATTTCTGGACAGTGGAAGGAAACTACCTTCCCAGTTCTCCTATTCTTATGTGATATATTTTATCAAGCACTAAACCAGTAGCACAACTCTGGACTGCAGCAAACTACATGCCTCTCCAGACACATCTTGTGGCTTGCAAGGAGAGGAACTGTCTATTTGAAGCCAGTTCCAACTTAGAAAAGGATTAAGTTTGAACTTATTAATTATATAGCTTGCTAATCAGTTTACTGCTATTTCAGATTAAAAAACTGATTAAAAAATGCAACATGGGAGCACATTACAATAAATTTACTATCTAAGAGAATACAAATAACTTTGAGTAATATGAAAAGTCAAGAATCCATACTTGATATTTTAAGTCAGTTATTTTTTCTTCCGTATTTCACTCACAATGGTCTTTGTAATCTAAGCACTTGAAGGAAGTAGGCTACACAACTCCTCCCCTCCCACCTTTTTAGAGGAGTGATCAGGATGCCAGTTTCAAGATCCCTCCTTGCCCTTTTTGCTAACCTGGTGTTTCCAGGTCTGATGCAGGAAACTTTACCAAATCCACTTTTTCTTCTCTTCCACATGAAGCTGAAGGAGGTCCTAACTCCCTTGTGGGGAGAGAATCAGACACAAAAAAAAAAGACTGCAGGCTGCTATTCCATGGCACTAGGTTGAACTCCACTTTTGCACCACCTAAATGGTTCTTGTCACAATTCTCCCTCTGGCTCTGGAGGGGAAAGCATACACTTGTGACATCCACCAATTATGGCCTGAAGATGGAAGTAGCATTATTCACAAGGAAACTTCAAGCTGTTCTGAGGCCTCTTTTCACAGAGCTGCAGACTAGGAAATGCAGTTCCCACTGCACAGTGAAACCAGACCAAAGATATCAAAGATCACCACAACAGACAAGAAAAGGACTTGGACTTACTCAACCTGATCTATCTTTAGCCTATATACTTGCTGTAGCCAAGTATAAACTGTAACTCAAAATAAGCAGCTGTTACTCATAAGTTATCTCTTTTAGTTCTCTTCTAAAAGATCAGTTTAACAAAATCAAAAGCCATTTTACTGTTTTCATCCTGTTTAGGATTACCTCAGAAAAGAATGAAAGTATATAGGAAACGTATAAAGGTTCAAGATTTTTATGAATTCAATAGCCCTCACTATAGCAGTGTTTAATGAAAATAACCACTAATGGAAAATATAAAAAAATACATGTGTGCAAGACATTGTGGTATATTACAGTAAGCCTAAAGTAACTACTGAATTGTATCTTTCTTGAGGTTTACTTACTTATTCGGTTTTTCTTGCATTAAAGTTAAAAATGTTTTTAATTGAGGAAGGTTTTGCATTCCTCAGCAAAACCTGTGAATTTGTGAAGAAGATGGGTACACAGTGGTCAAATCTGCTTGATGTACAGCCTTAATAAGGTATCACACACACATACGTATTCATACAAATGAGTGAAAGTGGTAGAGGTAGAAACGGACTTTGAAATTCCAAGTCTACATTTTTATCTATGAAAGTACACATATAACATATCTGCTGGAACTTCTCTAGAAATTGAAAAGGAGCTCCTAAAGAAAAGTAATTTTTTTAATCTATCTTTTCTTTTGAAAGGAAATCAGTAAGATTCATTAGTCAGTACCGTGTGTAAGGAAAACAGACTTCCTAGTACCATAAGGAGCATATATAAACCTGGTAACTTTGTTGTTAGAGTTGCTTCAACTGGTAGTATTCATTTTGTGTTTTAAAATGAATGTAGATTTAATACTTACTGTATTTTTCTGAGATACCATATCCTGGAAAAAAAAAAGAGAATAAAAACAGTCATTTTTACTGAGAATTATTATGTCCAATAAAACTAAATGGTAGGCACCAACTAAATGTGCACATGTACAAATGTGTTCTTCAACTCATAACCTCCTTTTACTGCCATATCAACTTCCAAGTAAAGGGCAATGTCAAAAAAAATCTCCATAGTTCAGTTTCAGAAAGAGTTAATGATTCAGAGAATAAACCTACTTAAATCAGTGCTCAGAAGATAAAGAAAACTTGTACTTGCCAGTAACTGGAGTTTCTCAAGCGGGGCACTCCATAAGCCTACTGGGCACTTGTGAATCAAAAGCATTTAAAGCTGGACACTTTTTCTCTCAAAGAATATCCTGAAGATACCTAGGCTCCTTTCCTACCTGGATGGGCACAGCCCAAAACACTCCTGCACCCTAGTTTTTCTGACCCTGAAATCTAAAGAGAGAGATTGAAACCATGAGGAGGATGACAATTTAATGTAAACCAAACCTCAAAGATCTCCAGCTGTTGGTGAGTAACCTTCTCCTTCTTGTGGTGGCATGCATGTCCAGTAAACAATGCTTGGTGAAATAAAGAGATCTCCAGATAAGCTACTTTACAAATGTTAGAGGCAGACTTGTTTCTAAGCAAGGTTAATTACTGAAGTAATTTAACTGTATGTGCTCTGGCAATTTAAGATCATTCTCACTCAGCAACTTCACACATCCGACAGCCTCAAAACCACTTGCACAGAAATGACGGTGCTCATGTATACACCATCAGACTGAGCATTACTAACGGTCTAAAAGGTTTAGTTCCACAATGATGAACCTCCTGAAATCCAGCCTTTTTATTATGTGCTTAGAAATAGGTTGTTTTGGAAAGAACACTGAAGAAATTGAAGATACAACTCTTGGGAGAATTTCAAGGATGTGTTCTATGAAGTAAACTAAATAGTCAGGCTGCCTGAACTTCACAGCTACTCCAGCAGGAGTAACAGTAAGAATACTGCCTTCATAACAGCTAGGCTGGACACTCTTATTGGGCATGTAAAGCAACCCAAATCCAAGTAGAGTAATATATTCCTAAAAGCAAAGGGAAAAAAAACTGGCTAAATTAGTCAGAAATAACAGATAGTCAACTATTCACATCAAGGTATCTATACCTAACGGAATTACTGATTAATGCAAACTCTTTAGGGCAATAAAATATTAAAAAAAAAAAAAAAAAAGATTGAAGGCTTAGTCATCTGAAAGAAACACCTGAAAGAAAAGCTAAAAGTAAACAGGTCCTTACCTAAGCAAATATCTCTAATAAAATTTTATCTTCTATTGATAAAAACTTCTCTCTAAGGAAAAAAAAAAGATGAACTCTTCTGAAAACTATCTAGCATCTAAACCACGAAATGTGTCAAGAGATCACGAAATGTTCTTCCCTGAAGGATCCCAAGAATAATCCCTATCTACCTTCTGAAGTATTCCTA
The DNA here is from genome assembly GCF_023343835.1 of Lagopus muta. Taxonomy (NCBI): domain Eukaryota; kingdom Metazoa; phylum Chordata; class Aves; order Galliformes; family Phasianidae; genus Lagopus; species Lagopus muta. The sequence goes on along the minus strand of NC_064433.1, from coordinate 118,989,211 downwards.
AAACAAAAAGTATATTTATATATTTGAATGGTATTCAACAGCAAACTGGAGCTCGATTGCAAAAGAAGTATCAAGAACATCAGAATAGGACAGAACCATATCCCCAGTATCCTGCTAAAACTACCCTGGTGTTCAACCAGATGATCTCTTCAACTTGTTTCCAACAACTCAAATCAATTAATCAAGTAATTTTGATCACTCAGTAAGGTATGCCAGGGGATCGTTGACCAACTTGATTATACAAATGACTATGAGATAAGAGATACAGCAGGGCTCAGTGTCATTAGCAGAGCTCCCATGAGAAGAGAAATTAAGAGAGAGAACAGTTTTTCCAGCCCTATGTGATGCAGTCGTACTCCAGTGTTGTGAGGTCCCCAGGCTCGTACTTGAGCTTCACACTCTTCAACAAAAAGACCCAGAACTGACACTTCCAAGGTCTGCAAGCTCTGGCAGTGAACTGTTTGAAGACCTGGCCCACAGACAGATGCGAGTCTGGAGGTCATTCATCCCTCCAGTTACGGAGCACATGCTTGCATCCGCGCTTGGCACAAAGTGCAGAAATCAAAGCCGTTCACCTCATTAGGTGGAGATACGTAAAAGATGACTAGTTTGGGCTCCCCAAACTTAGGCACCTGCTGAGGAGAACCAAGATGATCACAACTCCTGAGATACAACGTAAGACAAGGATTTAAAAAAATGAGTTAATAAAAAACAAAAACTGCAGTCAGGTATGTTTTCTCTGCAAGAGGAAAAGTTGTATGCCTGCCCTTAAGAAATTATTAGAGCAACAAAGGGGATGCAAGTATGCCTTGACACATATTTGTTGCATCTCTTTGAGCAAAGGGTGTGAGAGGTCTTGTGACTTCAGATTACACAAAATGTGAATGTATATGTGGAACACAATTGCAGAAAGGAGTAGATTCAGAGTAAAACTGAAGACACTGAAAGAAAAAGAAGCTGTGACAGGACCCAGCTTTTAACACAGTTAACATTCAACTAAATATTCTTATTTCACTGGGAAAGGTTGGAGAATTCCAAGATAGATTTTTGGATATCAGTGGCATGAAAAAAATGTTAAAACCATAAAAGGCAATAAATCAAAAGAAGAGAAAAACCTCACACAGCATGAACAACACTGTTCTCAGTGAAAGTAGCAAGAAAAAGAATGATATTATAAGAATCAGTAAGTGGTAGTACAAAAGAGTAATCTAAATGTGAGCGAAACCAAAGAGAACCTATGCTGTGAAAGAAATATCCCATTATAGGATTTGCAGCCAGAACAGTCTTAAAAGACTTCAGCGTACAGCATGTTTCCCTAATGTAATAGTGAACAACAGGCCTGTAAAATGATTTGATTAGGATCTCTTCCTTATTCCTTCCTTCTTCATCAGAGAGAAATAAAAAGAAGATTCCTGTAATCTTAGCTTCTCAGAAACTAGGAGATACTAACTTCAGCTGAGAGAAGTACTTGAATGTTCAGAGTAGGTTGCAATACATTACTTCTTTGACCATCATTACTAGAAGTGAAAGTGCAGATTTTGTACAAGTCAAACCATCTGAAGCAAACCCAGTACTGCAGCATGGATCTTTTCTTATAAACAAGCTTTTACTTTACTCTAACCACTGCTATTCTTGGTAGTAGCTGTTATTCTTAACAAGATTTTGCTAAATAGCCATTAGGAAATCACACTCAATGAAAATTTCTGCCACAAATGTTTGCAGAATCAGGTAGTTAAAGTTATTTCTGAAACGAAGCAAGATTTTGAAGAGAGAACCTTACTTTGAGAGACTGGGCAGTGTCATCATCAGTGCCATGGTAGAGTATAACATTATTTGCCATGTCAAAGCTTTCACGCACACCAAGGTGGTAGAACAGTGATGGTTGCTTGCAAATATCACTCATATCCACAACTGCAACATCTGAAATGAGAGAGGAAGGGGGGAAAGTGCTAAAAAAAAAAAAAAAACCAGAAAAGTCTTAAAACCCAATTTATTACTACAAAGAATTTAAAATGAATTCCGAAATCACACACACATTTGTAAGTACAAAATCAACATACTCAATTAAGGATCATTTTCTCATAGTACAAGTATTACCATGCACTTGAGAGATACTATATCCAGAAAATGATCACAGTATTACCATAACTGTGAGGCACGGTCTGTGAATTCACAGTTTTGAAATCACTGCATCGGGTGTACTGCAGGTGAAGAAGGAGTTCTACTTTTGCTCCCCAAGCCAGGCCTGACAGTCTGAATACCCACTAAGATGGGAAATGTGGAATCTCCAGGTGAAACCTCTGAGGAGAATAAGGCAGATGAAAATTAGGGAAAACCACAAGACCATGTTTATTTTCACTGAATCTTGCAACAGAGGAAATTCCTAAACAGTGGAAAAACAAATAATTTGTGAAATTGACTTTTAAAAGCTATACACATTTTGAGGTGCAGGGCAGAGTGAAATACAGAACTCAACTACAAGCAGCTTGAGCAAGACTTCAAGTGTTCCTGGGTAGCACTCAAGTCAGAAATGAAAGTAAGAAACTTTGCATCAGTGAAGATGACCAATACAGAGAGGTAAATAGAAATACCCTGTACTATGCAGAACAGCTGAGATACAGACTAAAGATTTGGAACTCACTGTCTGTTTTTTATGTGAGCCTAAAGACCAGCACAGACAGAAGAAGTAACTGGAATAAAGACACTGTTTTTTTTAAGCTGTTTTTCCCTTGATCCTTGTATATTCTGTGCCACGTAAGAGAGTTGTGGTCTAAAGCTTTTTGAAGGTCTGTGTCTGCATGACTGTCTGCTTTCACTGCTGGTGGACAGACAGCTAAATGTACATCCAAAGTATTCATAAGACTAAAGCTTGGGCCTTCAAACCACAGGACAGTCTGAAGTACAAAACAGATTCCAAAGTCCCAGTTCAGCAGGGCAGTAAATCCTGCACCTCTGAAGCTGCTAACAGACAGCTCCTGTATCTACAGGGAATGACGGAGAAGAACGAAGCTACTAATAAACGAAAAACCCAGGAGCGGGCCAGGCCTGTTGTGTGAAATCCAAACAAAGCAGTCAGTTCACCTGGGTTTCACTGAGGTTACCTACCAGAAGAATCAATGCCTCATACTCAGTATGCAAGTTCTTGGTAAATCCAGCAGTGAATATACATTCCTGTACAATTCCACCTGGGTATTTTAAAGATTTCTCATTAACCTGTTAAAGCACAAGGACGGGCTTTTGAGTCCACAGAAATGACCTGCCTAAAAACCTAAATGTCTCTACTTAAAACATGATAATTTGAAAAATAATTAATAAAATAAAATCATGGTAAAGAGAGAAAATTCTCCTTATGCCTGAGCAACCTCAAATTCTGCACTACCTACTGATCACCTTTCCATTCCTGCTCAACGAGCTTTCTACAGCAGAGCTAATCCTAGCATATCTCATGCTACAGGGTCATACAAACTGAGCAGGCTTGAAGCAGTAAATCCCAGCTTCACCCACACATCCTCATCCAGATTATCCTCACCTCCAACATTACCTCCAAAATCAATTGAGAAAACATAAGTGATCTATAAAATAAACATTTAGACGAAATAACAAGCAGACCTAGAATCACATTAACTCAAAGAAAAAGATGAAGTCAAAGAGTTCTGGACTGCTTTTAGGGCCTGTATAAACTCATTTTGTGGAACTGTGCTGTGGAGTCAAAATCTCCTTCCTGGTGAGAAGATTTAGACAATGTGTTCACACAGCACACAGATACTGCATTTTCCAATATCATGTGAGCAATGACCCATAACAGTTTACTGCAACAAGGCTACCCGCAGCCCATAGCTGTGCAAGCCTACATCTGAAATTTGCCTTCTCTTGTCTGCTGCTCGGTTACACTGTCAGTTGCGTCAGAACCACATTAAATGGGCATAACCACAGAAATGTCCACATTAAAAAGGAGTATTATTCAGCAGTTAACACTGATAAAGGATAAAAGAGGATGAGTTTTTCCTGTTTATTCACATCTCATGAACACAAGTGTGAATAAGGTAAAATAAATAGAAGACTAGCAGGGAAGATGAAGGTGGTATCACAAAAATATACACGTACATGGAAAAAACAGCCCAGGAAGATGACCAAATAGATCCAGTCTGACTGTGGGAACCAAGGGATGAAACAGAAGCGAACACCATCTGACTAAAGCAGAGCATCAGAAGTGCTGGTGGCAGCAGAGCAGAGCAGTGAGAAGATCCTGTGTTCCCAGAGTGGTCTCCACAACCCCTCCAGCAGGAACAGCAGTGTGCTGGGAGCAGGAAGGAGAGAGTATGCACCTATTTACATAGCAGCTTTACTCAGGTGCTAGGGAAGCATATCTTGAGTCTGGTGAGGTCAGGAAATGATCACGAGTGGAGAACAAATGATGAATAATCAATGCTAATTAAAGAAGCAGCTCCCTGAGACACATTCAGTGCAGTGAGCACTGCAAGTACAGCACTCAGTGATAGTGACCATTCCCCAGAACTACTGTTTTCAGGGCTACATCTCTTTTATTAGTGTAGCAAGTGTTGATGTAGTGTATCAACTAATGATTCACAAATACTTTTCTTTCAGTTGTCTTATGCTTTGCTTGCAATTGATGCTAAAATCTACAGTTTCTACAGTTCTTGAAACACAAATAAAGGATCCTGAAGTACAACGACATATATAGGATGGTTACAAAGAGAGAAGAATTTCCATACTTATAAGATCTGTGAGATACATAAAATTAATATTGCAGCACAAGCACCTGCTTAGCAAAGCACAACTTATGAACTGAAAGAAGTTGATCACTCTTCATCCTCTACTCCCATCTCCGTGTCAGAAAGGCCAATTCAACAAAACGCTTTCCAGGCTTCTCTTTCCAAATTTAGGTTCAGCTTCCTTCCTCACAGATAAGTGCCAATCAAGAATTAATGCCAACTTTTTGGATAGCCAGACTGTAGGTGGTAATAGCTGAAGTTCAGAGTAGAAGTCAGCAGAAGCAGTCGGCTTAGAAGAAACAGTGGCACATGTAGTTGGAGGGAAACTGGTAATGAAATCAATCAACACGACACGCTTGCAATGCCTGAAAGCATTTTAACTTAAGCAGAAAACACAAAAACTGTATTTGTTTTAAATATCTTGTTTAGTCACAACCAGAAATTTCTTCTTCTTGAGTTCAGTTCTCACCTGCAACCTTTTATGCTTTGGAATTCAAATAGCCTCAGCACCACTAATTCTCATTCAGCAAAACCATCCCTTGGGATACAGTGAACACCAGACAACCACCCAAAATGCAGCATGGACAGATTGAGAGGCCAACATTCATCTCGAGCTTTCTGCACAAGCACCCTTTTCATCCAGACTGATCCAGAACAGGGTTACATTCAGACCCAAACATTACAGCCATTAATCCTGTCAGCACTGTGGTGCTACTTTACAGCAGTACTCAGATACTGCCCCTTTCATCTGCACCAGAGGACACACATTAAAAACAGAAACAGAGCGTATTTTTAGTGATCCAGTGGTGTTTACTGCAATTCAGGTGAAACGAGTATTTAAAACTATTAATTTTTCTAAACCATGATGAAGTATTCATATTTATAACTGATATGTACTCCTTATTGTCAAAAGAACCCGCTCACCACAAAAATTAAATCACACACAAGAAAGCACAATTCATTTAAAAGCAGCAGAACAAATTACAGCAGGTAAGTAATACTGCCAGTTTTAGGGATTGATATAGAAAATAAATTCATTTTCTCATTTACTTTTATGTCCTGCGGCTTCCTTATTAATTAGATACATCACCTCAATCTTGCAATCCCTCAATAGCATATTAAAGATTTTGTGTGTTGTTAAATGGAAGGAAAGGTTCTCCCAAAGTCCTTGGAAATGAAAAGCAAAAGCTTTATGAAACTTTATTAGATGTTTCCTAAATATAACTAAATTCACTGTAAAACCGTACATTTCAAAGAAGGCAAAGCGTTATTCTAAAATAGGAAAGCAGTTCTACTGATCCAGAAAAGCAAAACTTGTGCCCAATGTCTGTGCTTACATTTAACTGATCTTCCAAGAGTGTTTCTCAAACTCTGCGAGACACAATACAACTGTGCAACTTCAAGAACTGGTGCACGAAGAAAATTAATATAGTTAATAGAACACATGGCAAATCCAAAAGTAGAATGCACTTTTAAAGCTCTGCACAAGCATGAATATGAAAACATTGCCTTACTAGAAAATATTGGAATAGCAAAACACCTGAAAAGAACCCATCACCAGAAGGGGTAGAAAAATTTATTTTTCTTCTTTTCCTAAAATGTTAACAGCATGAAAAGAACTGATCCTAGACAACCTTTTCTTGCATTATTGAACTGCAGAAGTTAGAAAATATGTAATTTACTCTAAACTGTGTATGTCTAAGCTTAGAAATTGCTCACTGTTTTCCACAACAAACCTTTGTTCTCAGTCTTGTTTTTTTTCCAACTTTGCCAATTTGCTTGAGGTTGTGTGCTTGTGTTTCTGTTATTTTTTTTCTTACAAACAATTTAATTAAAAACAATCCAGTCATTTCTGAAACCATGTTGGGGAACTTGTTCTTTTGGCAGTATTAAGCATCCTCCCATGCCAAATTAAGACGGCTTAGCACTCCCGTGTACCAAAACAGAGTCTGAATAGTCAGTCTCCCTGGACATACTCATGTTAGTCTCAATTAATGTTATTTATTCCAAAACTAAGATTCAGCAGCCATTTGGTCAGTCACAAGACAGGTGTTTGGTCTCATGAGATCATCTTCACTCCCCTCATTGTCAACGCAGAGAGATAAAGCACTTTTAAAATACCATTTGTCTGATCCATCAGAAGTCTACTTTAGCCTGTCTCCTTCCCTCCTGTGACTCCTCTTTAGGTGATCTGACAGCAGTCTTTCAGTATCTAAACGGGAGCTACAGGTAAGAAGGGAACAGACTCTTTAGCAAAGTCTGTGGTGATAGAAAAAGGGAAATGGTTTCAAGCTCAAAGAGGGTAGATTTGGATTAGATATAAAGAAAAGTCCTTTACATTAATGGTAGTGAGGCACTGAAACCAGTGCCCAGAGATGTGGTGGGTGCCCTGTACGTGGAGACTTTCAAGGCCAGGCTAGATAAGACCCTGGGCAACCTGATGTGGCTGTGGTGTTCCTGTTCATTGCAGGGGAGCTGGACTAGATAGCCTTCAGAGGTCCCTTCCAACTCTAAGGATTTCATGATTATATGAAAAGAACTGTAGCTCAGAAGTGCACATTCCTCTCCACTAGCTGTGAAGGGAGTCAGAAATAATGGCATGTAAGGTGCTTTGTGCTATGAGGTGTTCTATAGAGCCTAGCAGTCCTTCTCTGAAGTACCACATTCAACTTCTAATGCATTTCAGTCAAGAATTATAAAATCTCAGCAGGTACTTCCCTGCAGATGTTCCCACCAGCTAATCAGTGAACTGGCCACTAGAGAAAAACTACAGTTCTTCATCATCAACACTAGACCTGCAGTTACTCTGCCTCCGAAGGAGGAACAGAAGGGCTGTCACAAATTAGACCCACCGCTAAGATTTCTCTGAACACCAAACTCTTGCTTGAATTTCCCAGAAATTGCATATTCCTGGCCTATGGATGAAGTTTACATTCATTGAATTCTCACTAAACATTACCTTTCAAGACAAATCTAAGCATTACATTTCCTTGAAAGCCAACGGCATTCATACTAAAACTAGTTTTACTAGTCTGTGTTTAACTCAGAGAGGTTGTGGATGCTCCGTCCTTGGAGGTGTCCAAGACCAGGTTGGATGGTGCCCTAAACAACCTGGTTGAGTACCAGATCTGGAGGTTGGTGGCCCTGCCTGTGGCAGGGGGGTTGGAACTTTATAATCCTTGGGGTCCTTTCCAACCCAAGCCATTCTATGATTTCATACTGCAGTTTTTGGTGTTTTAAGAACAACATGACCTCAAGTTTGAGGCAGGTAACACAGTGGTGTGAGAAATCACAGTTAAAATAAAGTATGCACACACATTCACTGGAAAATTTACAGCATACAGCCCTTCAATGGTCATCCTTCCTGCAAAAGTTCACCCACTCTGAGCCACAGATCTTTAGCTACCAACCATAATCAAATCAAGTGAGTACTGACAAGGTCTTCATGCTGCCAATAAATGAACGTTGTGACGTGCACAAGAGATCACTATTTACACAATTTCCTTCAGGCTCGTGGATTCGAAACTGAGGGAGAGATCTCATCATTTGGATCTTAGTGTTTGAGCAATTTAACAGCCCAAGCAGATTGAAAGAGACAGCTATTTACACTTCCCACATGCTTGTTCAACCTTGATATCCAAATGTACACTAACAAAGCATCATTCAAAAATTGTCACAGTGTATTTAAAGAACAAGTATCAGTTTCTCTTCTTGTTATTCACAGACATTAAGCAAATGAAATTTCCAGAAGTCACTTATTTCTCACTTTTCCCAAAGCCCTGAGCAGTGGCTGATAAAGGATTTCAAATCGACATATCCAGAACACTACAAAAATATTTATCCACCACAGATTACCTGAGAAAGAAACCTGCTCAGTTTTTCCCTGCTTACATACTCTTAGTGTATTAAAAGCTTTGATATAGGTGCTAGACAGCCATAAGGAGCAGATCTCATATTGTACATGCTTTTCACAGACCCACAGAATGCCTCAAGTTGGAAGGGACTCACAAGGATCATGGAGTCCAACCCCTGGCTCCACACAACACCACCCAAAACCAAACCCAGTGTCTGAGAGTGTTGAACTCCGGCACTTGGGGCAGTGCCCACTGCCCTGGCAGCCTTCTGGGTTGCCCCTCATGGGGTTCCCCGCCCTCCGCGCTGTGCTGCAGCCCCTTTCCCTGACCCCCAGCTGCCCTCCCCTGACGCAGCTCCACGCCGTTCCCTCGGGCCCTGTCGCTGTCACACAGAGCAGAGCTCAGCGCTGCCCCTCCGCTCCCTGGGAGGAGCTGCAGCCGCTGTCAGGCCTCCCCTCAGCTCCTCTGCTCTGCGCTGAGCAAACACAGGGGCCTCAGCTGCTGACATGTCACATTCTGGACCCTTCACCATCTCTGTAGCCCTTCTTTGGATGCTTGCTATATTCTTCTTACATTGTGGTGCCCTAACCTCAGTGCCTGAGGTGAGGATAACATTATTTCCCAAATTTCCCTAGCAAGTCAAGGAGCCCACTACTTCTGCACAGTCAGCCATTTTGCCACCTTGTTTAGCTCAGAGAAGCAGTGGAATAAATTAAAAGCAGGCATTTCATGCTAGCACTAGCTGTGTGCCAAGCGTCACATGAGATTGTTTCCACTGCAATGTTTACTAGAGCTGAGCTTGCCAGTTAAGAGAGCATACAGAAAAAGGCACCCAGCCCTGAACCTGATTTGAACTTTGCCTGTAGTTTAGGGGGGGGAAAATAAGAAAGTTTAACTTGATGTAACTTCTCATTCACCTTGGCACTTCCTACACTGAGTCATGAGAGGCAACGGAGTCATAAGAGCCAATGAAAGGGATTGAAGTACAATTTAAAAAAAAAAAAAAAAAAAAAAATTCTTTATGGGATTGCCTGACCTAAGTACAATTAAGAAGAGTATGAAATTCAACAAGAATGGCTTTCCCTTCCTTCTTAACTGCAAGGCCAATGAGGTTCACATAAGCTCCAAACCTTTGAGCGCTTATCCAACCTAAATGATTTCAGTCACTCATCATATAAGGTTGAATATCTTAGATGGGAAGCAGCACATACTTGTTCAATCTGCACATCCCGAGCACATCACACATTGGCCAACGACATATATCAAAAACATGTGAAAAAACAAAATTATGCTGCATCTTATCTTCTGTCCAAAGAAACGTTAGAGATAAGACTGATCAAAGTACAAGGCTCTACCATGGAAAGAAATAGAAATACTTTGGTACGCCAAAGTTTATAGGTCTGTGTAAAGCTATTTAAGAGCTTTTTTTTTTTAATTTTTTTTTAAAAAAGAATGAAAAATGTAACATACAAAGACAAATGAGACTTACCTGCTCTAAATCCCTTATTTTCTTCCAAATCATTTGTTTGAAAACAATTATCAAGAAACAACTCCATCACTAGAGATCTGTACTTGTCCATACCAAACTGTGGCATCGGTCTCAAAACTATATCACAGATTTCCTCTTTATAGAGCCTCAGACTTCCATTTAGGGCCCACATGGAAGTACAACATTAATGGATAAATTGTTAATTGAAGACAGGCAGCATTGTTAAAGTGGAAATGCAAATAAAGTTCACATAAAACCACAACATTCTCTGTGAGCCAAAAAGCTTCCACTCATGTGCAGACAGAGTTCTTGAATCAGTATTCTGGATGTTGGGCAGATGTGGATCCAATCTGGTATTTTTGCCTTGCCTGTACACAGCACAAGCTTTATGTGCCCGCCTAAACGCTGCATGCATTACTGTAAAAATCCTTATCCACCACTGACTATTGTAATTTCAGAGATGTGCAACGCCCATTAAAAAATTAGGAAGCACTATTTCCAGGTACTGGTCAATAAAATCTAGGATTTCAGTAGAGGGCCTCATTTCCAAAGCGAATTACCAACATTATGTACTTTAACTATCCTATAAATACAGTATGAGTTATTACTTCCAACTTGCAAATGGGAAACATTAGCATGAACACTGCCTGCTAATTAACACAGTGCACCCATACAAAATTTCCCTGTTTCAAAATAGAGCATAACTAAAAGTAAATAAATAATGTAACTCCAAGCTAGTTATCACAGGATCTCTATCAGAGGAATATTAGTACTTCCATGCTGCAGTTCAGACACAGTTACATGCCAGCTCTTCCTAGGATTGCTGCTCTGTCACACTTATCGTGGTGTAGCAGAGTACAGATCACAGATCAAAACTCAGCAGAAAAAAAGCCAAAGCCAAACAAACAAAAAACCCTCACTAATATTTGTATTCCTTACTCTGAAAATTAGTTTAAAACTTCAAACTGGCAGAAAAAGTCAACAGCAAGTGACTGTAAGAATCTGCAGTCTTGTGGCTTGAGCCATGGAGCAGGGAGAGCTCTGGGTTTTGTACCAGTGAAAAGTTTCAGCATTAACACTACAGCAGAGCGATTGACTTCTGTGAGGCTAACTTATTATGAAGGGTAGAAAAGCAAGCATAGTTTATTATGGTACAGTGATCCATAACTTTTAAGAGTCAGAATTCATGCTGCTTCCTCACAGACCACAGCAATGCAGCTTTTGCTCCTGGCACACCTCCATAGCCACCCCACCCTCCAAGGAAAAAGTGAAGCTAGTTGCAGCATCTCTGAAAGATAACAGGCTAGGTGAAATTGTACATATTTGGCCCACCAGCAGCTGCCAGCTGAACCACACAGACCTCAGCAGAGACTGGAGCTATGCTGTTTACAGCAAGCCTGTGCTTGGAAGCAGGATAAAACAACAGCTGTGCTCCCTCTTGGCTTGGTCTCAAGCACACGCGCTGCAGTTCAAAGGTTGCATGAGGCTAAAGCAACTCACATACACACTGAAGCATGAGGGAAAGAGCCTACCATGTTCACAAGTTTCACCAGCAAGCTGTACACCAACTTGAAGTTCTCCTAAAAAAGTGACCCTATACACCTGACTGCCTAATTCCAACCATGTAATATCACTGGAGCATGAAAGGCAGCAGCCCAAGCAGGCAGTGCTAGGGGCTGCTCCTTTGCCTGCGCCAGAGCAGCAGCATGCCCCACAGGTTAGCTAGATGTGGATTTGCAGCCAGCATAGAACAGCCAGTGAGTTAGAACTAGGGGCCACCACTGGAGCAGAGTGCAGAAGAACCCCCAAAATCTGGAGTTCTTCCCCCAGTTCTGCACCAACTCCTTATTAGAAGAGCCTTACCTCAAACTTCTACATCTGCAAAACAGGAATATCAATTTCTTTTTAACTAGGGATACATAAACACCTGTGATTTGCTTAATAACCATGTGTAATTCCATGATAAAACAGAAGTGAGATATAGATATAAATAAAACAAAAGCAGGTAATAAAAGCATTACGTGACAGAACACACAAAGCATAGGTGAGGTTGGAGTAGATTGCTGAAGATCATCACAGAATGCCCACGCTTGGAAGGGACCTCAAGGATCATGAATCTCCAACCCCCCATCACATGCAGGGCCACCAACCTCCCCATTTAATACTAGACCAGGCTGCCCAGGGCCCCATCCAACTAGCCTTGAACACCTCCAGGGACGGGGCATCCACAACCTCTCTGGGCAGCCTGTTCCAGCACCTCACCACTTCCCCCTGACATCCAGCCTAAATCTCCCCTCCCTCAACTTAAAACCATTTCCCCTTGTCCTGCAGTTATCAACCCTTTCAAAGAGTTGATTCCCCTCCTGTTTATAGGCTCCCTTTAGGTACTGAAAGGCTGCAATGAGGTCACCCCGCAGCCTTCTTTTCTCCAGGCTGAACAAGCCCACCTTCCTCAGCCAGTCTCTGTAGGGGAGGTGCTCCAGTCCCCTGATCATCTTTGTGGCTCTCCTCTGGACCCTCTCCAACAGCTGTCTTTCTTGTACTGGGGGCTCCAGACCTGGACACAGTATTCCCAATGGGGCCTCACAAGGGAGAGCAGAGAAGGACAATCACCTCCCTGTCCCCCCCCCCCCCCTCTTCTGATGGAGCCCAGGATACCATTTGCTTTCCAAGCTGCAAGAGCACACTGCTACTCGTGTTCAGTTTATCATCCACCAGGACCCGCAGGTTCTTCTTTGCAGGGCTGCTCTCAAGGACTGCTCCTTCCAGTCTGGGATATGCCTGGGATTCCTCTGGTCCAAGAGCAAAACCTTGCACTTTGCCGTGTTGAACCTCATTAGGTTCATCCAGGCCCACCTTTCAAGTCTGCTGAGGTCCCTCTGAATGGCATCCCTTCCTTCCACTGTATCAACTGCACCACTCAGCTTGGTGTCATCAGCAAACGCTGACGGTACACTCAATGCCATCATTGATGTCATTGATAAAAATATTAAAAGCACCAGTCCCAAGCAAGTCCAACCCTCCAAGGAAGTCCAATCGAGTCCAACCCCCTGCTGAAGTAGATTCCCTACAGCAGCTTACACAGGAAAGCATCCAGACAGTATTTGAATATCTCCAGAGAAGGAGATTCTATTGTTTCTCCGGGTAGTCTGCTCCAAGGCTCTGTTGCCTTCACATGCCTTATGCTCATATGGAACTTCCTATGTTCCAGTTCGTACCCACAGCCTGTTGCTCTGTCACTGAGCATTGCTGAGCAGAGCCTGGCCCCCATCCACCTGACATCCACCCTGCAGATATTTGCAGCACAGGAACATGAATGAACTCAACACAACCTACTTATGGTTACTTGCTTATATGTTTCTAATAATGTCCAGCTGACATCAAGAGAGCTATTTCATAAACCTATAGGCAAGCTGAACCAAAGCGAAGCCCTTCAAGCTACATGTTAAAAGAGCAATAAGGCTGATATACAGCTATGTTTCACTGTTGACAGTGAAAATAATGTTGAGTGAAGCATACAAACCTCTGAATTCAAGTAAGCATTCCTGTAAGATGACTTCATACTGGAAGTTGAACCCAATATCATTAAAGAAAAATACACATTCAGAATGTAAAGGTTACATCACGGCACCTTGGATGTATCAGAATGCAATAACATAAACACTTGATGGACTGCATCAAGCTTGCTACTGTCATTTAAAATTTACCTCACGTCCTTGGATATAAAAGGGCTGTACTGCTACTACATTACAGTCTTGTTAGCAAAATATTTTACTTTGGCGGCACAATGAAGTGCTTGGCTGAAGTCTCCCAGAGTTGTTCTGCATATGCAGTATCACACAGAGATAAAGGGTCAGGTCCTGACAGCTCTGCTATTGTATTAAAGCAGCACAACACCTAACCCAGTCAGCCCCAGCCTCTTGGCTACCACCTTCCCGCTCTGAAGATGGTTTTACTGCTTCTCTTCATGTTTCCATATCACCCTGTGCACATATCTCCTCAGATTTAAAAAGAAAATACACCCACAGCCACATGGCCAGTTGCAGAAGAAATGAAAAGAGAAATACCAAGTATTCCTCAATAAAACTGCAACCTCTGCCTGCTGAAGTAAGCATCAGACACTCAGCCAACCTTTAACCCCTTCCCACCACTCACTGTCACACCTAAGAGCAAAGATAAACTGCAGCAGCAAGGTTTGTTGACGTTTATTTAAGGTTATTGCCCTCACCTGTCATCCTCACCTTCCTGTTAGAGATTACAATTCCTGCAGCAGATTCAGCAAGGCAAACATGTGCCTCCAGCTCAGCTATACCAGTTACCACACTGTGTATTAGCTTGAAGATAAATGTTTACTTTATCCTGACATCCTTGCTTCTGACTGTAAGTGCAAAGCACTCCTGCCAATTCTGCAGTGAGGATGCCAGCCTTCAGAGGGAAGAGGGCTTCAGGGCAGCAGCTGGCTATGGGTGACAACGTGGCTTCAGTCAGTGCCAGTCAGAAAATCAGGACCCAGAACAGACAAGCTGCCTTTCCCTTTCATGGCTTGAAGAAAAATAGTTTCAGGGACATGAAATCAGGATAACATTAAAACTATGATAGAGTGTAAGGAGGACCCACCTTTCAGGCTCTGTCTGGAAGCCCTCTCCAGTCTAACATTGGCTCTGAGTGAAGAGAGGGCTGCTGGACAGGTGTCAGGATATCCAACAGTGCATCTGGGGCTGCCTTACCAGGCAGGATGCTGCTAAGAAAAGTTCGTATGTAGCAAAACAACAGAAATGAACTTCAAAATATTCCATTACACACATAAACAATCTGACATACTGTTTCCTGGATTGTTGCAGGAGTAACCTTTTTCTCAGGCAAATCCTAGCTTTATTCATCAGTAGTTCAGTCTCTGCCTGGTCTGTCTTCCTTTCAGACAAATTTAGTGCTGCTGACTTCAATAACTGCCATCATCTCAAAACATCATGGCCAAACGATCCAAGAAATATTCCAAGCCTCCCCCTGATTGCTTCTTTGTTCCATAGACACCAACACTCACTTCTGTATGACATAAATTACTTTGTTGATTGCTTGTTTCTAGAACAACCTGACCAAAGAGAGCTCATCATCTTGTTAACAAGCCCTAATTTTACCATCTATCACGAGTTTGCTCTCACAGGAGCTGTAGAACTTACAAGTTCCCTTTTATCAAAGCACCATAGAAAGTTTAGTGATTTCTGAAGATGAGAGTCATTTTGCATTACCTGCTGGTCTGCATTAACATACCTAAGACATAAATCACACTTCGTGATAAGATGTCAAATGGTGGGAAGTCAGTAATGAGTAAGCTCAAGAAGAAAAGAAGGACATCCTACTCTCATTACAGCATATAAGTGCTTTTGAGCACTCTTCTCAATGGCCTACTGAGAAATAATCTACCAGAAATTCTGCCTGCAGACAGGAATAAGAGTTTCCTGTTGTTCTTTCTCTTTGCACTCCATCCTTAAAGATTTTTGGTTTCATCCTCAAAAAGGCACCAACTCCAATAATCACACTATCAGAGATTCATACTAAATAAAATACATCATCTTGCTTCAGGAGGGTGTCTTCTGACTAAAGTAAATGGCCACAACTTCAGGCAGAGTGGGAAAAGCAGGATAGCAGATAGAGCTTCGACCAAAGATCCCACTGATATCATTCAGAATGTGAAGACATCACTGCTCAGTCATTAAGTGTTAGTAGATACGTGCTGGCCAGGATTCCAGCCAGCAAAGCAAAAGGCAAGCAAGCAACTATTAAAAAAGCCCACCTATCATAACAGAGCAATAGGAACTGCTTCTTCAAGTTCTGCTCATGATGTACAGAAAGTAAACATGCATTGCACTACATCCCATCAGTATCACAATGGCTAACATCTCTCTGGACTTTGTTTTTAATGAAGACAGTTTCTGAACACAAAGTTAACTGCGCGACATTTATAATGGTCTTTGTTAAGAACTGAATAGATGCCAACAGCACCAATCCAACACACATTCTACAAAAAGAATATGACAGCAATAAATCGTATATATGAAAACAGAGGAACTAAAAGTGGCTGATTTTTCAGAGGCTAAGGAAATGGTGGGATAGCTGAACGAGACTGTTACGAGTAAAAAAACAATTATCAGCTTCCACATTTTTGGATAACAGCTGATACATACTCAAAAATGTATTCATTTTTATTTAAGGACGCCTGCATTTTCAGGGTTACATTGTAGTTGATGGCAGTTAATCTGGAATTCTCGACAGGGCGTAAATGCTAACATAGCAGTAACATTCTGCATGGTTTTCCAAAAAAGTACATAGGGTCAAATAAACCCCTCTGCTTTTGGACAACTTGCAGGGCTGGCTGAGAACAGTGACTCATTCTCTTAACACAGGCAACAATATGACAAGATGCCTTGACCTAAAAGCTTGCTAAATTAGGGCATCGATTACAGAGTTGTTCCCCTGACTGGTCTTAAAACACTGCTACTGAAAAGGTATGAATGCAGGGCCTGTTTTGAACAGTCTCCTTTGGAACAGTTCTCAGTTTAGAACTATTTGATTTTTAATGGATGAAAAAATTAGATAGAAAAGTGATGTAAAACATTTGCCAACTAAGTGCAGAGATAACAATGTCACAGTGGTATCCAGTGGTAAGGTAGTTCAGTATTACAGTTACATTAATCACGCATAAAGTGATCTCAGTTCTCCAAGATGCCCTGAATACCGAAGAAGTTGGCAAAGTTAGGCACAATCCCAGGCAAGAGACACCTATTTAATAATGCAGGAACTTAAGAAAATGAATAACTGTCTCAAATAAGTTCTCAGTGCAGTGCAGAGGAAGTATGTGCCTATGCATAAGTAGGACTGTCAAAAAAAATTTAGCATTGATGAGGCCAGCAGTACGGTATCGTACTTCCCTTCAGGAGGATAACACAAAGAAACACAGGGGAGATACACAGAAGGTGCTGCTTGTGGTTGTGTCCTAAGAGACATAGAGAGTACATATGTTATGATTAGAGAACACTTTCCAACCCTGCTAAGAGAGTCATAATGGAATCCCATCTGAGAAGTTAGTAAACAGCCAAAAAGATGTGTTGTTTGTCAATATGGATGACTTATTGAAGGATGAAATGGACTCATCACATGAGCATTTAAAATGAGAACAAAGTCTTAAAAAGTCTTCCTTAACTTGTCCCAAGAGTGTATTCTTGAGCAAGATGACATAAATGTGGACTCCAAGGAACTTTCCTCTTCAGAGGATTCCCCCAGTTTCCTGAAGTCTGCCCATAAGGTTACGAGAAAAATCAGTCTGGAAGTTGTGCACACACTAATTTTAATTACTTTAAATAAGATCTATTGACTTAGGGACTTGCTCTCTGCTTGCTCAGAAGGATATGACTCTTTCTCGTGCTGCCCAACCATTCAAGTGGTTTGGCTGGAGAAGAGAGAGCAGGATCCTTTTGAACCCAAAGAGACCTGTAATCAGCTGGAGCCTGGACAGCAAGCAACACCAATAGGTCAACTTCTTCTACACTTCCTTAGAATCACAGAATCATTGAGGTTGGAACAAAACACTAAGATCACCTTGTCCAATCACCAACCCATCACACCATGTCCACTGACCACGTCCCTCAATGCCAAATTCACACAGTTCTCAAATACCTCCAAGGGTGGTGACTGCAACACCTCCCTGGGCAGCCTGTGCCACTGCCTCATCACTCCTTCTGAGAAAGTGATGTTTCCTAATACCCAGCCTGAACCCCCGTGGCACAACTTGAGTCCATTCCCTCTCATTCTATCGCTGTTACCTGGGAGGCTGACTCCCACCTCACCACAACCTCCCTTCAGGTAGTTATAGAGAGCAATAAGGTCTCCCCTGAGCCTCCTCTTCTCCAAACTAAACAATCCCAGCTCCCTCAGCCGTTCCCCATAAGATTTGTGCTCCAGACCCCTCACAGCTTCGCTGCCCTTCTCTGGACACACTCCAGGGCCTCGATGTCCTTGTATTGAGGGGTGCAAAACCGAACACAGCACTCATCAGAGCGAAGTACAGATCGCTCTGTCCTGCTGGCTGCATTGATGCTATTCAGAGCAACAAGTGGGAGCAGGAGGCACCTGGAGGACCAGCAGAGTGGCAGCTTTCAGCTCTGAGCTCCCAGCCAGTTCGAGAACCGGGCAAAGCTTGTCAGCAAGTTACACCAGCCAGAGTGCCGCCGTCCCGAGGCTTGGTGCGCGCTGCAGATGAGCCACAGCCCCCGCCCCGCAGCCCCCCGCCCCGCCGGCTCACCCGCGTCGTAGAAGGCGTCCAGCACCGCCGTCTCCCCGAAGTCCAACTCCCCGAAGTTGACCGTGCCGAGCTGCGCACCCTCCGCCTCGCACGCCCGCAGCAGGCACTGCCTCGCCCCGGCTTCGGGGCTGCGCGCCCCGGCCCCCGCCTTGGGCGGATCGTTCAGCACGTACACGGCCCGCAGACAGCGGGACCGCGGGGCCGCCGGGCCGCCCTCCGCCGTCTCCCCGCCGCCCTCGGCCGGGCCGGGGATCGGCGGCTCTGGCTCCGTGCCGGGGTGCGCGGGCTCCGCCGCCGCGCCGCCCGCGGGGCTCTCCATGACGGCTGCCGGCAGGTGCTCAGGCGGGGCCGCGCCCCATCGCCAGCCCGAGGGCGAACTCCAGCCGCGCCCGCCCGGGCGCCGAGGCGAAGGCCGAACTCTACGCCGCCCTCCCGGACGGGGCAGCCCTGTGGGCCGGCGGAAACACAGCCCCGGGCGCACCGCGTCCCGCCGCCACCAGAGCGGGACTGAGGGGAGGCGGCACCGTCGGGGCGACCGCGCCTCGCGCCTCGCTTTCCTTCCCCGCCCCTCGCGGGGCAATCCGCCTTCGCGCACCGCCCGCTCCCCGCGGTCACTGCTGTTACTTGAAGAGGCGGCCCAGCTCGGCTGCGTTCGGAGGGGTAGAGCAGCGCCCTATGCCCGTGCAAAGCCGGAGTCCGTCTGCTGCTGTCAGCCCAAATCTCCGGGCTGTTCCCGAAGCGGCAAAGACCACTGGTTGCTGCTCGTTCTTCCCTCAGCCCAGTGTATTACGCCCTTTCCCTAATATCTTATCTTTCCACTTACCGTTTAAACTGTCTTGACCCCAGATAGACCACCTGTGCCAAAAGCTTGAGAAACAAAGCATCCTTCAATTCCTCCTATTTCTTTAAAATCTCCCGTGACTGTGGCTCCATGATCCAGCTTCATGGCACCAGTGAAAAGAACCCGGCCCCATCCACTTGACAACTTCCCTGTAAGTATTTGTAAGCATGGATAAGACCCCCTCTCAGCCTTCTCCAGGCTGAACAGCCCCAGTTCTCTCAGCCTTTCCTCATACAGAAGATAATCCAGGCCCCCCATCATCTCTTTGGCCCTCCTCCTGGCTTGCTCCAGAAGTTCTGTCTTTCTTGAACCAAGGAGCCCAGAACTGGACACAGCACTGCAGATGTGGCCTCACCAGGGCAGAGCAGAGTGGGAGGATCATCTCCCTCAACCTGCTGGCCACGCTTTTTTAATGCATCCCAGGATCCCAGGATATCATTGGCCTTCTTGGCTATGAGGGCACACTGCCTGCTCATGGTCACCTTACTGTCCACTGGGACGGCCAAGTCCTTCTCTCAGCTTTGTATCTTAGCTGTCAGAAGGGCACCATGGCATGCACTGAAATCAGGGCGGTCAGGGACCAAAGGAACTGTGGAAACCTTGAGGCCTTGAACGAATTTGGATTGGAAGTAGCAAGCCTGGCTGGAAAGCCTATTCACCTCACTTTTCACTTAGGGCTACAAACAAGTTTTAAGAGGACAGCATCTTTACCTTCTGATGCAGCCTTTCTCCCTACTGCTGTCTGAAATTTATATTTTTACCATATGCCATAATACAATAAAAGCAACTTATTGCACACTATTTTGTTCTGTAGGTGTCTGGCACCATTGTGACCAAAAGAGGGGTTCCAGTAGCCAGTTGTTCCGAGAGACACTCCAAGATGGGGATAGCACTGTGCAATGTGGCTCAACATGGATGCAGAAACAACACATAAGAGGCAAATCTGTCCCTCATTTTGGAGAGTTTGGAGCAAGTAAGCTGTTATATTTGCTGCAGAGGTTGAGATTCCTGTTTTTTTTTTTTACAAAAGCACGAGTATGGAGAATTGGAGAAATCTCATCTACTTTGGCTGACAGAGCTCCAACCCCTTCCTGGAAGTTTTCCTCTCTAGGTATGAGTAAGCCTTTCTATTTGACACCTCTAGCTCTATTAGCCTTGAACCAGCAAGGCAACAGTTTTCTGATACAACAGAAGGAAAATCTAAATCCATGAGTGGAAGTACCTCAGTGTGCATATGGCAGCCCTCAGCTGACAAATATTGCTAGTACACACTTCTATGGTCCTCCCCAGCACAAACCCTACTTTGTATTTTTTGCACTATAAGAAAGCTTAGCTGAAGAGCTGGTACTGGAATAAAAAATAAAATAAAATTGTAACATTTGAGGGATTATTTATAAAGGAAATCTTACTTAAGTGTGTTCTTAGGCTCTCAGCAGCTAACATGCAAAAACAAATTGCAGTTGAATGGGTTCAGAACAATGGAGGCGTGCTGTGGTGCTCCCTGTAATCTTGAAAGTTGTTGAAGTGTTAATTTGGAACAAATATGTGGGCTGGAATTACTTAAGGGGATGCTGCTGAGACATAATAAGAAAGCCTTTTCTGCCTTCTAGAGATTATCACAATCCTATTTCCTTGTAGAAAGAAGATGTGTCTTTGGGTTTCATTCTGCAGACATTAACATTCGGCATCATTTTGCATTCCATGCTGAGAGGTCTGTCTCTTCATCTTGGAACAGAGCGACAGTCTCTCTTCATAGATATTTAATGTACAATGAGACTTTTCCTCTTCTCTTGATTATATTCACTCTTCTTCCATGCAATATCCTTACTGTTCCTCTGGCATTTTCTCTAACAAGCTGCTACATTCTGAAGATTCATTTTCAGTAGTTTAACATGGTGCCATTTGTTGTGCTTGTAGACTTTCTTTGTAGCTGGGAACAAGGAGTATTTTTAAAGGAAGAAGCTTCATTTTGTATACTGCAACTGAGCCTTTGATGTAGGACTGATATTTCAACTGAATACCAGTATCTTCAGGTCTTGCAAGTTACCCGAGTGAGAACAAATAGGAAATTCACTTTGGAGGGGATGCGGGGGGGTTGTAGTGTGTCTTTGCAAGTAAAAAGTGGAATCGTTACCTAAAAGCCTTCTCTTCTCCAGGCTTAACAACCCTAACTTGCTCAATCTTTCTTGTGAAGAGAGGTGCTCCAGCCTTCTGAGCATCTCTGTGGCCTCCTCTGGACCTGTTTCAACAGCTCCACATCCTTCTTCTGCTGGGGGAGGGGGGGAAAGGTTCCAGACTGGGACTCAGTACTGCAGATGATGGGTCCTCATGAGAGCAGAGCAGGGGTGGACAATCTCTTCCCTGTCCCTGCTGCCACCCCTCTTTTGATGCAACCCAGGATGCAGGTGGCTTTCTGGGCTGCAAGCTCACACTGGTCCTGTTGAGCTCACACAAGCTCCTGATGGGCTTCTCATTAACCAACACTCCCAAATCCTTTTCCACAGAGCTACTCTCAATATGTTCTCTGCCCAGTCTGTGGCTGTGCTTGGGATTGCCCATACCCAGATGCAGAACCTTGCACTTGGACTTCTTGAATTTCATAAGGTTTGCACAGGCCCACCTCTCAAGCCTGTCAATGCCCTTTGGATGGCATCCCTTCCCCTCAAGTGGCTGGGAGGGTGGTTGGACTAGATGATCTTGCAGGTCATTTCCAACCTTGCGATTCTGTGATTCTGTGACTGCACCATTCAGCTTGGTGTTGTCCACAAACTTCCTGAGGGTGCATTCAATCCTACCCTCCATGTTATCGACAAAGATGTTAAACAGTGATAATGGTAAACATTTTGTTAATTAACTTGTTGGTAGTACCGTTTCTACTCTGCTGTCCACTTACTTTCATTTACAGTGAGCAGGTATCCAAGTAACCATATAGATACTGCTCTTACAGGAATGAGAAGGAAATTGTTATTGTATTTATTGAACAAGAAAACAAGACTTATTTATTGTTAATTATGCATTCATATAAAAGCTGTTCTCTTTTTTAAGGTCATCAAATAAAAGCTTTACCAGAGTCTAAATAAAACCCTGTGAATTCCCTTTAAGAAGTCCAGCAAAGCTGCTTGGTTTTGTTCAAAATCTCAGATTCAAAATATTGTAGATATGCAATGGCAGCTAAACAGCATGGATGAGCCTTGAAAGGGAACCTCACAAAGAGGCCTACAAATGCCACAAGCTTAAAGCATTCACATGCAGGCAGTTTTGCTTTGCAAGGATGCCCCAAATTGGCATGAACTCTAAACACCATACAGTCACTGAATCAGCATTAGTTTTTTTCACTGTAAAGCGCAAGACCTCATGTGCTCATCTGACCTGCTGACAGAGAATGAGGGCAAACAGCTGCTGGTGCAAGGACACAGTCTCTTAGTGCAGCTTTCTGCTCAGATCTCCTCTTGTGTGCAGGGCTAATTCAGCTTCTCCAGACCACAGCCCATCATCAGTCCAACTGAAAACCACTCATCACCTCTTTTCAACACATTTCACATGACTTCCCATAACCTTTCTGAAGTTTATACTTCTGATGGGAAGAAAAGCAAGCCATGCCCGCATGCAGTACTCAGCTGGTAGACATTAATACTTTGAAGACGTAAGAACTACATTTCTTCATTCCTATGGCCCTCTCGCATGATTAATGTTTTCTATTTTGCAGTCCTAAACCTGACAGATCTTTTCTCATGTTGGGTCTCTCTCTAACTGAGCAGATCAGAGGGGTCAGAAATATGCATTTCCTGTAGGAACAAGAGGGAACTTCAAGTAGCTTGGTATAACATTTGTGAACTCACTGAAAATCACATGTTCATCCTGAGTCTGACTATTTTTCCTGTCTTCAACCTGATCAAAGTATCCTCAGCTTCTTTATCTGTCATGGCTCAGTGCTTTCTGTGTGGTTGTTCTTTTGGACTGTTCTAAGACAAGGTTCCTACCTTCATCCTCTCCCAAGTTACTTGTCACTAAAAGAATACCCATGACTTGGTCACCTGGGCCAATGGGCTCATTCCATCTGCTGATTAATGAAATCCCAGCAAAATGTGACTATAGCAGGGAATTCACTTAAACGCATCATGGAGACACCTAGACTCCATGATTTGACTAATCTTACATTTCTCTACATGCCAGGTACAAAAGGCTGTGTGAGACCTACAAACTTAGGAAAAGACAAGACATTCATGCTGCTTAAAAACATTTTAAACATCCATAATCAGAATGGTTATGTTGTTATCAGTTGGTACTGCGAGAAGAAAAGCAATCTTGAAGAGGCAAAAAAGTGACAAATCAAAAACCTCATCTGTTCTGTTGCTACTCACTTTTACAGTAGGTACCACTGAAAACTTTGTACATTTAGACTGATAAGTAGTAGGCTTTTATGATGGTGTCACAGCATCAGTGGACATGGGAAGAGCTACTGATGTCATCTATCTAAGGACTTTGACACAGTAACCTGCAACATCCTTTCCTCCAAACTAGAAATATATGGATTTGATGGCTGGACTGTTCAATAGACAAAGAATTGGATGCGGAATTGTTCAGAGAGTGGTGGTCAATGGCTCAGTGTCTCTGACCCAGAGGTCAGTGCTGCGATCAATGCTCTTATCAGTGTCACTGACAGTGGGGTTGAATGCACTCTCAGCAAGTTTGCTGATGACACCAATCTGTGGGGTGCAGTCAACACACCAGAGAGATGGGATGTTGTACAGAGGAACCTAGACAGGCTTGAGCAGTGAGCCCAGGTGAACCTCATGAGGTTCAGCAAATCCAAATGCAAGAGCTTGCAGCTGGGTTGAGGCAACATCCACTGCCAATACAAACTAGGGTTGAAAGGATTGAGTGCAGCCCTGCCAAAAAAGACCTGGGGACACTGGTGGATGACAAACTGGACAAGAGCCAGCAATGTGCCCTCACAGCCCAGAAAGTCAATCAAATCCTAGGCTGCATCAAAAGAAGTGTGGCCAGCACAGTGAGAAGGGTGATCTGGCCCCTCTACTCTGTGCTGGTGAGGCCTCACCTGGAGTACTGCTCTCAGATGTGGAGTCCTCAGTACAAGAGAGACATGGACCTGCTGGAGACGATTCAGAGGAGGCCACAAAAATGATCCAAGGGATGGAACACCTCTTCTATGAGGACAGGCAGAGAGAGCTGGGGCTGTTCAGCCTGGAGAAGGCTCAGATGTGGCCTGATAACAGCCTTTCAGTATCTAAAGAGAAGGTACAGGAAAGAAGGGGACAGACTCTTTAGCAGAGTCTGTGGTGATAGAACAAGGGGAAATGACTTCAAGCTTAAAGGGGATAAATTTAGGTTGGATATAAGCAAAAAGTCTTTTACAGTGATGGTGGTGAGGCTCTAGAACAGTTTGCCCAGAGATGATCAGGGGACTGCAGTGCCTCCCCTGCAAAGACAGGCTGAGGGAGCTGGGCTTGTTCAGCCTGGAGAAAAGAAGGCTATGTACCTAAAGAGAGCCTACAAACAGGAGGGGAATCAACTCTTTTGAAAGGGTAGATAACTGCAGGACAAGGGGAAATGGTTTTAAGTTGAGGGAGGGGAGATTTAGGTTGGATGTCAGGGGGAAGTTCTTTATGGAGAAAGTGGTGAGGTGCTGGAACAGGCTGCCCAGAGAGGTTGTGGATGCCCCGTCCCTGGAGGTGTTCAAGTCCAGATCGGATGGGGCCCTGGGCAGCCTGGTCTAGTATTAAATGTGGAGGTTGGTGGCCCTGCATGTGGCAGGGGGTTGGAGATTCATGATCCTTGAGGTCCCTTCCAACCATGGGCATTCTGTGATTCTATGAATAAAATCTCCATCCTTGGAGAGTTTAAAGGAGAGGCTGGATCAGGCCCTGGGCAACCTGATGTAGCTGTGGTGTCCCTGTTCATTGCAGGGGAGCTGGGCTAGATGGCCTTTAAAGGTTCTTTCCAACTCTAAGGATTCTATGATTCTAAGTAAACATACTACAACTTCAACTGGAACCTTTAACGGTATTTGCATTTTCTCTTGTTAAGGCAGCCAAGAGATGGCAATGTTTCTTAAATGCTAGCTTGGCATATGAAAGAGTCTGCCATTGTCCACTTCAGGGGCTTTTTTCAGTCTAAGAGTAATTTGTATCCATGAAGGAGCAGTGTGGGATCAGCAGAAAAGTGGGCAATAACCATTGAGAGCACAGCTGAGGCCCCTAATGAGGAAGAGAGCAACACTGGTCCTCTTGAAAACCCCTGGCAGCTCTTTTCTCTGTCTACATGGTGACTTTGTTTGGTTGGTGTGAACTTGTTAGCATGGGGCTGCTGTTAATACTGGGGCTTGGCTCTGGGCACTTCTCTGTGCTGTTAATGATGAGACCTGAACACATTTACAGCACATCAGCCTACAGCTGTTCCTGGAGCTCTCTTGGTTTTGCAGCAAGACAAAATATGAGGCCAAACACTTTGTATTCTCTGCTTTGTCAACTTGTATTACATATGTTCTTTGCTAGAAGAGTGTCATGTGCTCAGGGCTATTACAGCCACCACCAAACCACCCATCAGCCTTGTACAATTAGAAAGTGTTACGGCCAGATACACTGTCACTCCAGCACAGCCCTTTTTCAGACCTCTACCTGCTGGCATGATAGGAATCATTCCAGCAAAGTTTTAAAATGCTGTACAAGTGAGACCTGCAGCCCATCACTGTGTCAAATCACATTCCTGTCAAAGTATCAAAGAGTTTCCTCCTGCACTTTGCAATAGGAAGGGTCACAGCACCCAGTTAAACAGTAACTCGCTTTCTGGTCAGCTCCAAGACTCTGAAGAAGCACAAAACATTCCTGACCTTTTCACAAGAACAGATCCAGGATTTACTAATAATTTTGTAAGAGAGATGTCTACTCTTTTTCATTTGGGAAATTCCAAATCGTGGCTGATATTCTGAAGAAATGAGTGCTGAGGCTGTGCTAGCAGTAGGACTACCCAAAGCAGGGGTAAAATCCTTTGTGCTTCCTGATAGCATTGTTTTATCTCAAGGTTCAAATCCAATTGGAAAACTGAATGATTTTGCTATTGCTCTGTACTCAGTTATCCACACAGCAACAAAGAAGCAAAATATAGGGTTATTGCTCTGGCATGCACACACATGTAGGACAAATGTCACATACCTTTACTTCCCACAGGATTCCATTATGGCATGCACTCAGCTCTGTAGCATGAAACCAACCTGAACTCAGCCTGCAAAGCACCCCATTTGCCTTCTGTCCCAGACAGACACAGTGACAGCCCAGTCCTGCCTGAAAGGAGACAGCAACCAGAGCCTGCCAAAGGCAGCAATCTTACCAGAGCTGCAGCATCAGCAGCTTCAGGTGGGCAAAGGCAGTAGGATGCATTGCT
The DNA here is from genome assembly GCF_023343835.1 of Lagopus muta. Classification (NCBI taxonomy): domain Eukaryota; kingdom Metazoa; phylum Chordata; class Aves; order Galliformes; family Phasianidae; genus Lagopus; species Lagopus muta. The sequence continues at coordinate 118,962,597 of NC_064433.1, read as the reverse complement.
TAGGGGGCAGATTCCCTCCTGCACATCACAGGAGTACTGGGACATACACTCCTACAGGAGGAAACCACCAGGTTCAAGGTAGCAGAAGGTTTGCTGCCTGAGGTTGCTGCCTTTTATAATTAGGTGGAAGAAGGCTGAGAAAACATGAAGCCTGGGAGGAGAGTGAAAACATGAATGGGAGAACGTGGGCTTGTCTCAGACTGCGCCCAGCTGGACAGGCTCATGCTGATGCATTCCTGCCATGTCCTGCTGCCCTGCTCTCTTGGGAACTCTGGGTTGGCATGAGACCGAACCAACCTTGTTGACTTCAGTATAACCAGATTAACCCAAGTCCAACACCGAAGCTTCTAGCACTGGCAGCAGTGTGATATCCTTTTTGTGGGAGAACTCCCCACCCACAGGTTACTGAGCTGTGCTTCTGACGTAAACAGGTGCTTCAGGTCAGGGCATAGGAAATTTTCCATTCCCTGAGCACAGTGACACATGCCAAGCCAGCTGCACAATCACAGCACAAACATCCTGAGCCCCTGGCGAGAGATTTGACATCCATTAATGAACCGGCTTCCTCCAGCCAATGCTGTTTTTGCTGGGTCTCAAAATGTATGCCATGTTTCTTGTGCCTTGTGCTATTATTTGCTAAATGGCTGCATCTGTGCTTCCAGCAGAGCTCAACTAATTTGGCTCTTTCAGTCTGGAGTAGCCAAATTATGCAACAGCAGCAATTTCTATGCAGGTGCTCTGTTGTACTTATCCTTTCTTATCTGATGGTAGGAGAAAGAACCTGGCACAGAGGCTGTTGCACTGCTCTATCTCCTGCAGTTCACTGGTGTTATGCCCTTCAGAAAGAACAGCAACCCCTGCAGAGGTAAACCCCAGTGAGGGATCATCCTGCAGCAGGGATGGCTTCCTGGCCTCTTTTTCACATTCTCTAAGAAAAGCCCCCAGGGTGATCTCACAAAATACCAGACCTCATCCTGAGGAGCTGAAGAGCAGCTTGATGGGTCCCTCCACGTGAGCATGTTCACCTTTCTCTGACTGGGATGAAGCAGGAGAGAAAAAACTTGTATTGAGGAACACAACAAGAAAAAAAAGTCTTGTTTGCCCAGCTGATCTGTTCTAGGCTGGAAGTACTGGCATCCCCATGCTTTCAGGCTTGCTATCTAAGGAAGTTGGTTATTTTCCAAAACAGAGGGGCTGTGGCTGGAGGGTAGAGGTGGAAGCAGCTGCAGGAGGCAGGAATGAACGTGCTGGGACACAAGCAATTGATTGTTTATTCCTGGGCCAGGTTTGAGAGTCAGCTGAGGCCAAAGGTGCCAAATGACATCTAATTTCTGACTGAGTGGTATTAATAACCATGGAGACAAAGTAGCTGGTATTTGGCAGAGAATTCAGATCCACCCCAACTGCTCTGAATAGGAGTCAGCACTGAGAAGACCCTCTGCCAAAGGAGAACCACGGCCACCCCTAAACAGAAGTCACAGAGCAGTTGCTTCCACTTTTAAACAGCCCTCCCCTTTGCTCTTGAACCACAGCTCGCCTGCCTAACCAGCGGCTTCACCCTTATCCCTATGCACCCTACCCACAAAGGGCAACACTGCCCTCCTCCATGTGCCTCTCCCTTTTCCCAGCCCCCAGGCCTTTCTCCAGACACTGGACTTCACACTCCCTTCCAGGTCCCAAGCGTGGGCAGGGAGCCCACACCCACCTGCAGCCTTTGCCTGTGCTCAGTTCTGAAGATCTGAAGTTCTAAAGATCTGAATGGATCTTTAATAACAAAAATGTAGCCGGAAGATGAAATTTAACTAGTAAAACTTAAGGAACACCTTGAATATTTACATTTCCAAGTAAAACTGAGCACTGTGGTCCCATGTTAAGAATGTCAGTTCCTTTTACAGTTGAAAAACAAACAAACAAACATTAGAAAAACAACACAACTGTTTTCTTATCGATCTGACACGTTTCCAAATCGAGATGAGTAACATTATCATCCAAAGGCGTGATCCCAGTGTTTCATACCAGCACATATTTCTGCTTGGAAACAGAAGTCTCCTTCAAGACCACTGTGTGCATATTAACAAAAAATCATTTCCCACAACACTTTAAACAGCAGTATTTAATCATTGTCACATCAAAAGCACTTTGCAGCTCACCAGCATTTTCTGTTTTTCTTTAAATAGAAACCCAGACATTTTTCAAAGCAGCAGCTTACATCCATGGCTTTCATTCATAAGCGATCCCCTTTGAAAAGGGAAAAATCCACGTACTGTGTAAAATACTTCCTGTTATAATGAAATGCAGCAAGCAGAAAAACTTGTGTTGCTTTGAACTCTCTTATCCCATAATAATAAACTTGCAAAGCAAAGCATTTTCACCAAATCATATTCAATCTTCATTTACAGATACGCTGGACTTTTCACTTGGATTTATCAAGTGACAAGTTATGTATTCAAGTGACAAGTTATATATTCTCAAAGTACCATCGACAGGGGAGAAAAATCAATGTGATTTGCTATCAGAAAACTCCTCGCCAACGTCATACTTGCATTTACAAAAAATGGAAAGCTCCTGAGAAGTCCCTTCCATGTCTGCGATACAACTCAGGAATTAGAACTTCATTTACCATGGATACAATAGTTTATTTTCTTCCTGCAATGCAACTAGGAAGCTAGAACTGTTGCGTGGATACTTGTTGCAAATATAACACTACAAACCCAAACAGAATTCTTACTCTTTATTTCCTCCTCTTCTACTCACTGCTATCGACCTCACAAACCTTTACTGCTGGAAAGTTATGTTGGGATTATCACTCTTTGTATAAAAAAGTGATGTAATTATTTAGAAATGTTAAATAAGAGCATTTGAGTGATATTTTATTAGTGCTTCTATTTAAGAACACTGAGCAATAGTATTGGGACTTTTTGAAATATTCTCAAGTTTCATCATCAGATCTTTTAATCTCAGATACCACAGATACAAAACAAGCACATGCCACAGTAGAAGAAATGATCCCAATAGTGAGGTTCAGTATTGCCAGCTGAGTTCCATAAGGTAAGATCTGAATCTGGTAATGTGTATATTTTATATAGCTGTGCATACAAGAAGATTACGGGAGCTCTGCCAGCCATGTGAGAACATGACTGGCCAACAGAGGGCTACTTTTCACCCAGTTCCCAGCAGGCAGATTGGTCAGTTGTGATACAGGACATCCTGGATAGAGCCAATGCCAGCATTTGGTGAGATGACAAACAGAGCCTTTAAGTATTTTGTTGTGTTTTTGTCACTCCGCAGTATCAACATCACCACTCACCCACTCACTCCATGCTGTGTAAAAATATCCATGACCTTAAATGCTTTGTAAGAACTCACCAGGGATTGCTGACAAGGTATGAGATGCTCCACTGCTAGCAAAGAACACACAAAACCACTAACAGGAAACCAGAAGAAGTTATTGTGAATGAATGGAAACAGAAACTGGAAGAAACAAAGCAAGCACCAGGCTCCACAAAATTAGGAAGACAAAGGCTCACTGCAAAGCAGGGCTTGAAGTATCTCACTCTACATAACTCAATGGCAGAAAGCTTACAACATTATGCAGCAAACAGCACTTCATAAGTTGCAAATGAAACAATGGCACACAATGGAGAACCTTGTGCAGGAAATAATACAACTTTTTATTCACGTTTTATAGTTTACTTCTCTTTATTTTTGCTTTAATAATGCATATTCTGTTCACTCTGTGCAAAATTGGGGACGGACGCTGGCGCTGAAATCATCTACTGAAAACCAAGCGGAGATAAACATTCAAAACCAAAGGAGAGGCTACTGAAAACGGGAAAGCTAAAAAGCCACAGCTGATGAAGACAGAGATGCTCTCAACTGTGCCACTGTCCCACCGCTTGGCAGGGACCTGGTTGTGTGGAGCAGCTAGCTGTACACGGCGAGTGTGACCTCTACCCGACACCGGTGACGGGAGATGGGGGTAGCTACGTGATGGAGACCTGACCTGCAACCAGCTCCCGTTGGTGTGTGGCAAAGAAAGGCACAAATCATTGCAAAGACCGGAATCTTATTCTGATGGTTTTCTTCTCCTAAATACATTACTGTACACAACGTTAAGTTTCATTGTAGGGGGTTGGGGGACATGAAATTGCATATTTAACAACTTAAAACTGTAACAAGAAGTAGGCTGTTCTATCTCGAAGCAAAAATAATCCCTCCAGCCCCAGCGTTAACATTCATTCCTGGCTATATGCAGTACAAACATTTTAAAATCTGTGACAAAAGACAATTAAAAAACAAAAACAAAAACAAAAAATAATCAAAATCATAAAGCTTGTAAACAGATAATCTGAAATACACTTTATTTATGGAAAAATATCATCAAAATAGTACCACTATGGACTAAACTGCCTGAGTTTTCATTTCACCTATGATCTTGAAGTAGAGAGCCTTTAGCACAAGAAGATCGATTTCAGTCACAACCAGTGCCACACTGCACCGCTTCGTGTGGAAGATTTTTCCTCACTGTTGGTATTTCTGTTGTGCTATCAAAAACGGTTGTGCTAATCCTTTGAGAAAGGGATGTTGAGGCAATTCTTAAATCATTTGGCACAAAGTTATTTTGGCTGGGGCATAAATTTGAGTCTCAGTCATGTAGAATAATGCAACATTCCATCTATCAAGTATTCACTTTGATTGAAGAGCTTTCTTTATGTCATTAACTTCCATCTGAAAGGAAAAAACAAAAAAGCAAATTTGTTGAAATCAGATGTTTTAACAAACTAAGGCACAGTCGGTGCAGTCTGAAAAGCACATATTTCATTCTGTCCATAGGTGTCAGTACAGCCTTTATATCACCCTTATTTCCAAAGATTTCACAAACTGAGTTGACCTTCTCAGCTGCACAAGGTGACTGGTCATGGCTTCCCCTCTTCAGAGCTAGATAAGCACAGTCATTGACCATGCCCCAACACCTCTTGAACTCTCTCAATTCTCAGTGATGACTGCCACAGCCTGTGCAACTTGCTGCCAGGAAATAACTCACTGAACTGTGCCCATGCCCAGGCACTTACACCCAGCACAACTGAACTGCCACTGACTGCAAACACCCATAGCTGATCAGGAAAACCTGGGGAGGCCTGACGGCGGCTGCAGCTCCTCCCAGGGAGTGGAGGGGCAGCGCTGAGCTCTGCTCTGTGTGACAGCGACAGGGCCCGAGGGAACGGCGTGGAGCTGCGTCAGGGGAGGGCAGCTGGGGGTCAGGGAAAGGGGCTGCAGCACAGGGCGGAGGGCAGGGAACAGGTTGGGCTCAATGGTCCTTTCCACCTTGAGACAAACTCTGATTCTACTTCAATTTGAGCTGAACGTGAATTGTGTGCTACTACAAGCTTATGTGTTTGCACGCATGAAGTTCTTTACACGGCCCTGGAGCACAGACATTGATGATCCCCTGTTCTGCCACTCTTTGTCATGTTCCCAAGTCCTCTTCTAAGCAGCCCAGTGAAATTACAGTTCGATTTTCTATCCCTAGTACAAAGATAAAGTACAGTTGACCTATTCCATAGAAATATAAAACATAATCAATACTAAAGCTCTTATCAAGTACATTACACTTCAAAATCTGGAAAAGCAGATTCAAAGTCATTCCACGATGAAGCTGCACTGTCTGTGACCCTACCGAAGGTGCAGCTCTGTTACCCTTATGCAGGAAGGGCAGAACAATGCTTGGAAACACTAAATCAATTTGCCAACTTAGGTACTATACAAACTATGATAGCAGTAACTGGCTCTTAATCCTAATGCCATCTTTTATATTATTTATGATGCTTTAGTGAAGGCAACCTGAATTCAGCCTATAAAACAGACATAAAAATCTTGCAACGTGAAATATAAAATACAAAATATAAAGCTTTGGGAGAGAGTAAATCATTTAAAAATGCACTATTCCACTTGTGACAAAATCAGACCATTAAAATTGAGACTAAAGAAATATGCTTGGAAGCCTTTATTGTGTTCTTTTGCTTGGTATTCGTCTTCTTGGGCTGATGAGTTTTTAGATAATTATCTTTTTTTTTTTCTGTAAGAAACCAAAACTGCAATACATATGACACAGACTGGCAAGGTGATGAAGGGAATTGGTACCTCCTTTCAGAAATGGTAAAAGCTTTTGATTTGCTGGAACCTAAGCATCTTATCAGAGCTTTATGTCCTGTACCTGAGGCTAAATCAAACCTGCCAATATTTCCGTGGCACTATAAATGATTTAAGTACCTGCAATCGTAGACGGATCTTTTTTTCTTCATCCAATTCAGACAGCAACTGCTTAATCTCTTTTCTGTTAAAAGAATGCAATAACAAAGTTGGAATGCAAATATTGAAACTAGTAAAACACAAAGGATCGCCTCCTGGAGACATATTTTCCCTCCTTCACTACTTATTTCTTTTTTATCCCCAAAGAACTAATTAAAGTAAGTACACTCTCGTGTATTACATACCATAGAGAAGTAACTCTATCTATAAAAGGGCAGTCTCTCCTCCTGCTAATTAATAATATGAGTAATATATTTCCTTCTAACAGTCCTGCATCCACAGCTTTTGCTCTTGGCTAGCTGTATCAATATTTTATCAGTACCCAGTTGCCTTTTTTTCAAATAAAATGTAGATAGACTGGCTGTTGGTAGGTTATAAGGGCTGGTAACACAAAACCTCCCCATCCTGTAACATATTCAAGCCAGTTAAGAGCTTCTTGTGCCAACAATACAATGTAACCTTCCCACATTCCCACTGAAATGAGCTCACCTTGTGACAGACGCCACTGGGTGGGAGCAGCCTATATTAGAAGGGCTGGGAAAACTAGAGGACCAGGAGCCAAGCTACAGGGTGAAGACATGGGGCTTGGTGTCTACTTCCAGTTTGAGATGTGCCCTCTTGCAATGGCTCTTCTCAAAACCCATCCACACCCGTGTTCTGCTACAGTCTCTGCAGTCTGCTTTCCCTTTTCTTTTTCCCCTTTTCTTTTTCCTACTTGGGCTATAGTTTCCAAAACATCAACATTCTCCCACAGGAATAGCAAAAAACTATGTGACAGAGCACCTTTCTCCTACTGAAGTAGGAAGCTTAAAGAAAGTTGTCCAGCCCTAAGATAACATGCAGAGTCATAATTCCAAAGGTCTTCAAATGTCCTAATTACAAATTAGTTATGCCTTTTGAAATACAAGCTTCCTCTGAACGTGCACTAAGAATGAAACAACGCACTGATCTAACTTTTTAGGAACCTGTGTGAAATTTGTACTACTACCAGTACAAATGCACTCTCGTTAAGATCAGTGCATGGTGAGTTCCAAATAGCTACTAGCAGATTAAACAATAAAAAAATTATTCAGTGCTAATTCCTTCTAACTTAACTTATTCAACAGTCCACAAACACCTGCAATCAGTGCAGAGTGATGTATATGAAGACAAGCTCCAGAAGACACTGATGCCACACTTACTGGATGACTTACAGTACTTACTTTTGCTGGTCTTTCATCGTTTCAATGATAGTTCTTAGCTCCTTAACTTGTGTTCTCAGCTCCTCCAGGGCAGTCTGACCCTGGCTCAAGTGTTCAGTCTTTGGCTTTCCTTCTGCACCAAGCAGGGATGGGGAATTTGACCTGTGGCCTGTTGTTCCCATAGCAATTGAATGAAATCCAGGTGATGGTGAAGGGGATAGAGATGGTTGTACATTACTGCCACTAGCCAAACCTCCTGGCTTTGGAGGCAATGGAGTTTTATTATCAAATACCTGTCAAAAAAAAAAAAAAGTGCCAGGAGAAACCTTGATGAAAATCAGACCTATAACAAACATTAAGTACTTACTTTGCTGCTCTGTAGTAATGCTGAAAGTCCAGAGTCAAAGCATGAGAGATGCAACAAATAGGTAAATTATCTTTGTACTTCTACATCAGAGGGGGTCTAGCTGGGACCTGTTATTTCAGAGCTTCAGTGGAAGTTTCCACAGTTGCTAAAACTAACCAGCAAAAACCATTTCCAAGATCTTAGACCCCACGGTATAACAAAACAAGGACAGATACCCACTGTTTCTCACAGAAGATCGTAGGAATGTGCCTGCATTTACTGATGTCTCCTGCAAAGCACAACATTAAGGCCAAAAATCCAAATTGCATTTTTTGCAGATTACATTTATGGTTTTCAATTAAGCACCTTGGATATGGATTCTTCCATATCTGTCATTGTCTTAAAATTAAAAAAAAAAACAAAAACAGGCAACATTTGTGTGGTTACCTTGAAAATTTCTGGCTTAGCTCAAAAGCATCCCGTGCTTCTTGAATTGCAATCCAGTGCTCTACTTAGTAGACAAGGTATAGACAACACCTACCGTATAAGATCCATTACTTCATTGCACACACAGAACAGTGTAAAAGTACAGTTGTCACACTGGCAAGTAAGGTAAGTCTTAATTGTTCATCATATTATTACTTGGTAATGCTAATGTGGGCATTATATGATGCGTACCAGAACTAACTAAATTCTGATTGTTGGGCCAGAGTAAGAGAAAGTGCTAGACAGCCCTTGAATTCTCTCATTGGAAAAGAGATACTGAAACTGAATAGCAAATAAGATACTGAGAACAAATAGTATGCAAACACAGATACATGATGAGCGAAAACTTGAGGACTAGAGCAATGGCACTAACTCAACAAAGTAACTCAGAGAAGAATTAGCAATTAGATGACAACTAGAGAAAAAGTGGTGAGGAGAGAAAAGCAGGATCCACCAAGTTCTGTACAAAACTGTTTTCTCTACTACATGGGAGTGATTGAGTGCAGAACCTGCCCCAGACAAACACTGCATAGAAGAAAGTCTTCTGTGAAACAAACAGTGCGACCAGATATAGAAAAATGGCATTATAAATCACAAGAGAGATGAATAATCCTGGTGGCTTGAATGCTTGACTGTTGTGATCTTAATGATGCCCCTTTAACGTTTTACGTACGTGTATGAATGTCTGAGAAGCAATGTATGTACCTGCAACCAGATTCTTCATGGATAATAATCCTTCAACAACCTGATGCAAGTTTCCTTTGAACTGAATGGGGATGTCAGGCAGCAAGTGAGCAAGGCACAACTGGTGCCATCCACACTGAACATGTTACGCCACATCTCATCTATCCATCTGGATCAAAGCCTCAGCCAGACACTTTCTTATAGCAGTCTTGGTGTTTTAGAGGAACAAGATCTACATTGTTGCCATGCCAGCATATCATTTACGAATGTTGGCCCAAGAATATTCAGTAATTCAAACGCACCCAGAAGAGGGAGCTATATAGCAAAACATGATAATTTGATCACAGAAGTGACTGCATCTTTCAAATAAGTCTTGAAATACAAATAGTATTAAAAATATAAATATTACAATATAGTATTTTTATCAGCCAAGGTATCCTTATGTACTATAGCACCAAACTCTAAGGCCTGATCTATTTATTCCTTCCATAGTATTTGATAATTTCACAGTTTTCTACCAAGACAAAGTAAGAATAGCACAAGCCTATATGATAAATACAGTTATACCAGTATAAAAAGTGACTATACTTGCAAATTTTAATTCACATACTGTTAGAATGGCCCGAAGAGTTGTACTTACTTGCTCTGCTCAAAGACTCATCTCATGTAAACTCAATTTACAGCTGCAAAAAAAGGCCTTTGTTTCTAACATCTATTTCCCCAGCTTCTCTGAATCTGTGAAGTGCAATTACACTAGAAAGATTTTTTTTCATGCTATGTTTATGGAGGTATTTAACTCTGCAATTCACTTTAGACTTTTCAAACACAGCACGGCCTTACCACTTCTACGTTACTTTAAAGGACCGGTTACAAAAGTGGTTGTTGTGTTAATATTAAAAGAATTACTATTGAAAGTAACTATTTGAATAACGTTTTCAAAAATTAAAATACCCACACAGTAAGGATGAACAATTAATTCCAATTAATTTACCTGTGATATTGTAACAGTTCTTGATTTCTTCGACGCTTCAATAGTTTTGTGTGTAATGGAAACATGCTCTTCCTTCTCTTCCTCAGGACTTGGTGAGTCAAAGAAATCTGGGCTTGAAAGGGACGACTAGGTAGAGAGAAGAAAAAAAGCAGATATTTTCACTGTATAAGGATTGAACACAGGAATAAGAAAAGCATCAGTGTGGTTTTGGTTTGGTGGTGGTATTTGTTGGTCATAATTTCCAAAGTAACAACCTGCAAATCAGCACTCTCCCTCCTTCCATCTTTTATTTTGCTTGCAGGGCTAGATGAAATGAGAAATTCTTAGAGATTTGGATTCAATGTGAATTTCCACCTTTGCCTTGCATTATACTCTAAGACTAAAGCACCTTCCTGTCTACCTTACTTGGTCAGGATATTCTGCATGCTGTGGGGTGTCAGCCCTGCCACTGCTTTGCCTATAGTGCAGGTCTGGCTTTGCTGCTCTTTTGAGGAGTCTCACTACTGCCTATGCACACTGATGGCACAGTACAGGCCTGCCATAGGCCTCTTTGCAAAGGTGAAACAAGGAAGGTTTTTCTCTGTCCCTTGTCCATTTACCCATGGATTTGTCAGGGGAAGAAAAGTCTCTGAACTTCTTCTAGGTTTCTGTATATTTGTGCTCATAGACAAATTTGAAAGACTTTTTGTTTGTTCTTTATTAGTTTCACAACACTCCTTTACACTTCCCCCACTTCATTTTTCTTCAGCCACGTGAACATGGGTATCATCAGCAGTTGTTCTCATTCTCATATTGCAGAATGCAGGAAGTGTGGAAAAAACAATCCCCAATCCCCACAGAAAAAAGACAGAAAAACTGAGCTGTAGATTCCAAAGCAAGGTTTCTGAGACCAACTGGTCTAAAAATACTAGAAATTTAAGTCACCCCTTTATTTGCAGGTGTCAGCTTAAGGAGAAGAAATGATTGATGGAGATGCATGAGGAGAGTTGCTGAAGACCATCAACGGTCTGCTGTCCTCAAACTCTGCTAACCGGCCCAAAGGGAAATCCTTCCTTTGGGAAATGCTTTTAAAATCCTTGATATTTTGCACAAACTCATTTATTCCAAAGGTTTTTTATAGAGCTTTATTTTGGCCTCAGCCATGGTTGGCAAGGAATACCTGGCAGCACCCAAAGGGGGGAGGGGGGGGTGCAAATCTCACAAGGGAGGGAATGTTTTAAACATTAGCATTCAAAACATTGGCAGCCTTTAGACACAAATTTTCCTGCATCTCTCTGCCTCACTGTACATGTGAAGGAATGGCTGTGTAAATGGATTAAAAGCATCAGGGAACAGAAAGACAGAGAAGAAAAAGTTCAGGAAAAATCTTTTAAAAATCAAATTACACTTACAGATGTGAAAGACTGGGAGGGTGGTCGCCTGCCAGTAGCTTTTGGTCTGGTTGTAGTTGGATGATTAAGCTTCTCAGCAATTGGTACTACAGAGTCAAAACCTTCCAAGTCTTAAAAATAAAACAGAATTGATTTGATTTTCTGGCAACTATTCTGAAAGGGAAAAAAATCACTCTTTTCTTTTAATTTCGAAGAAACCAAATCCCATTTTTTCCATTGTATTACAGCATCCTGAGCACATTTAGACAACATGATGTCACTAAAAGAACCTGGAAGTCAGAGGCAGCTGCAGTCCAGTTGCTCTTGCTATGCACAAGGGCCCTTCCACCTCAAACACAACAAAGGGGAAATGAGCAGAGGAGCCTCTGGTTTTGTTTACGTTCAGCACAGTGAGAGCGAAATGACAACACAGATCCTATGGTAATGAACAGTTTCAAAATTTCCATCTTGCTATTAGAAGGATTAGTAATTTTTTTTCCAAACAGCTGGAGATAGAATACAGCACACACGTTGTCTCACATGCTGTATAGCCAGCGCTGCTAGCAGCACCACAATTGCTCACAGGATCAGAGAATGTGCGTGCTGGAGCTGGATGGAGCTGCAGGTTTCTGGATGCCTGCAGCTGGAGGCAGCAGAGTTTCCAGAAGCTGAAGATGAGGAGATTATCTCCAGCAGTTCAGAGGTTAAGCAAACACTCCTGCAGGCTCTGGAAGAGGTAAAAAGCCCACGACTGTCTTTGTGGTTAATAAAATGCACTGGGAAGGTGCTTGCTGAATCCAGCCAAGTGTTTATGTGAAAGAACGATGCGAAGGCTGATGGAATACTGCAGCTCATGATTACGTGCCTGAACCAAATGGCTTAACACCTTTCATCTATTTTTATGGGTGATATCAGTTTCAGTCACCTCAATTTCAGAACGCCCTATTGCGTATGTTAAACAGAAATGATTGAGAAAACATACAAGAGTCCAGGCACGATAAATCCAAATTCTGAAGAATTACTTTCAGGCATGAATCAAATGCTAGAATTTTATTACTCAGAGACCATTTTTCACTGCATACGTGCGGGAAATACAGCTTGTAATTTAACAGTGCTCTTAATTTTCCAATCTGCTGCAGAACAATGAGTCTCTGAAGTTCAAGCATTACTGCTGTGTTACAAAGATGGTACAAAATCACATAACAGAAAAACAAACCTGTGTTTGTGCAATAAACAATGCACACTGAAGGACACTTAAATGAATTCAAGTACTTGCGAATTGGCAGCTAGGAAACAAATGGGATTAGACGTTCTTGATTCAGGAACATTTTTCCATCCCAGGGAGATTTAGAAAAGGGTTTAAAAAAAAAAAAAGAGACACCTCTTTCAATAGCCCTGAAATAGTCAGAGGTTATTCACCTCTAAACTTTATTTAGAGCAACTCTTACTATATATAACCAGTGACACCACTGTCGTCTGCCAGGTATTTCTCTCACTGCTTCCTTATTGACTGTTGCAGCCTTTGCCATGAGGTATCAACACAGTCAGTCAATAGCAATTTGGTAATCCAAAGCTTTGAATGAATGCAAATATTAGGTGAAGCTACAATGCTTTGAAAAGAAAAATGAGCTAACCCAAACAGATTACACAAAACTACAAGGGAGCACACAGACCTCCAGGGTTACAGGAGAGGAGAAGTGGAAGTAAAATAATTATTTTCTGGAAGAAACATCAGCCTAAATATAGGGTTTGGCTTCCAGACTTGCCAGCTTGAAGCTGATGTGTGAGATAGCTAAATGCCTTCTTAAGATCACATGGCAAATCAGCAATGTATTTTTATGCACTGTCTTTGTATTTGCTACTGTGTGTTAGTTAGGTTGAAAGCAAGAAAATATTGCCATCAATAACAGACTTCCCATAAACACGTGAAATTCACACACACAAGTACAAATGGTGACTTGAAGCAGCACTCTGCTTGCCCCAGCTGCTCTTCCCCACCTAACCATCTTCACTGTTTTTTTCCTGACCTAGTTTTAATTCAGCTTATCTTCCAAAAACGTGTGCCAAGCCACACAAATACCTGTGCTGAAGAAAGGATCAGTAGCTGCTAAAGCTGAGAGGAGAAGGAGGCTATTGCTATGAGGGCAGTAAACTGACTGCAGTTATCTCCATGAGAATACATGTGAGTGCTCTAGTGCACAATTTCTCGTTTTCCGTTTCCTTTGTAAGTGCCACTCTCTCTTTCTCTGTTCTTACATAGGATAAATATCTATCCTAAAAATGGAAAACATTAATGAAAAAAAAAAAACAACAGTGACAGTACTAACACAGTGTGTTTCTTTGGCCTAAGTAAGCTGTTACCTAGACTTCTATGTCTGATTAAAAAAAAAAAAAATTAAAAAAATCATGTTTCAATTGCAAAATGTATTGATAACAGCAGACGAGGGTACATATTTTTGTTCAGAAGACCCATGGGCACTCACAGATGAAATGTACTCTGCACATTTTATGATAACCAAGAAACACAAACATTCCTGTGCAAAGCTTCTGCTAAGAAGAAATAAGGGAAGAAAGATGGTAACTCTCCATTTCTTCTACTTTTGAATGCATTCCTGATGGCCAGAAAAATAAACTAAAGCAGCCCATTCCTACGCTGAATTTTAGAAAAGGAGCGGAGCAGAGCAGATGTTGGAAAGGTTCTGCTGGTAAAATCTACAGCCAAACTGGTAAAATCACAGCCATTCAGCTGACACTGTAAATGAGACTCTATTTAAGTGTAAGGGACAGCACTTGGTACAACGCTAAAACAGTAAACCCATCTCCAGTAACTTCACATGCTCTTTTATTGTCTCCTCCCAGTTTGTTCTCCTTATTTAGATGTGGCTCTCACTCCCAAATCCCTTCTGCATTGAAGATAATCACCACCTTCCCTGAGCACTCAGAGAGATTCCCACCTGCTATACTAGTGAAGAAAATGAGGAACAAAACCACAAAGAAGAGCTCTGCCTTACTATCATCTATACTGCAGCTTCAGTAATTAACTCACTCACAGAGGTTATTTGATTTTTCTATTGTTAGCAGAAAGCCAGGCTATATAGGTGTGACTAGACCACACTTACCAAAGTTATTAAATGCATCCATCTATTTTGGAGAGTATTTCTCCAGTCATCAGGCACTGCAAGCTTAAATTTACAGACTAATCAAACTGTAAAACTTTCCTGAGAAGGGCCAAATGAGAGGCCATTAAAATGTGATCTACCATATTCAAAGCATGTTAATTGCCAGTAAGGCAGCATCAGCATCCAACAGAATTGAAGGGTGCCTTGGTCCAGCTTTCTGTGTCTGTTAATAGTAACCAGTAAAGAAGGTTCTCTTAAACACACAGAAGACAGGAGAAAGCCTTCAATTAACAGTGATAATCTGTAATTAAAAAAAAAAAAATCCTAATTAAAAAGAATAGGTGATAGTTGTTCTACAAATAAATAGATGCACTGAGCTTTCTTACTGCTTTGGTGGTCAAGCTGGCAATTTATGCGTACTGGTGTAGTACACCCCAAAAAATGCCCAGCTTACTGAGCAAACACAGCTATAGGAATAAATTGGAGAAATACTGACTGTGCAAAAATTATTCCCTGGTATCTTTCCATACCCTTAAGAATAGGATTTCCTGTCCCCTTAAGAATAGGATTTTTCTCACCACTCTTGTGTTTGCTACAAGACATGGCCACCGTGTTTTCAAACAGTATCCAGATTCAGAAAAACAAATTCGTGGAAAAAGTTCTGAGCTTTTCAGATTTGTACCTTCCTGGAAAACAACTTCCAATCCCTCCGGAAGAATTCCCAGGAAGGAATTAAAGGGCTACACTTCCTTCCTTGTTCCCCTCCTCCAGGCATTCATCTACTATTCTAGCAGAAATTGTGCCCAGGCCCCACTCTGGCTTTTTTTTTCAGTCTTTGGGCAAAGTCATTTCTACATAATGAAGATAGAAAGCTTTCTGAATTAGCAGAGAAATTTCACCTTGGGAAAAACGAAGTGGAAAGTGATGGATAATATCAGAATCAACACATTCAGAATGCTAATGGCAAGATTTCGGAGAAGAGAAATACAGCAGGGCTGGAATAAATGAGGCCAAGGTGGCATTCAATTCATTTGAAGAGGACAACATCACAAAAAATCACAGAGGTAGATTTCATTTCATTATCATATTCAATACATTTAAAGGATTGACAACAGGCTAGTTAAATGATGTACTTTCTTTAAACACATTAATCCTGAAAGCTATCCTGCATCAAATGAGACAGATATGGCAAGTGAGATCTTCTGCATTAAAGTCAGTTCAATACACAGTGATAATTAAAAAGCAACTCAACAGAGAATACGAATATTACTGGGAATTTTCACAAGCCCAGAATTGTTTTAACTACTTCAAGTACTCAGGTTCTGCTCATCTCTCCCTGCTGAGCAACATTCCACCCTTCAAGGAACACTGCTGCACTTTCAGTCAGGTTCATGGTAGCAGGATCACACCCAGGATAATCTGCTGACTCTTTTCTAATTCATTTCTAGCAGGAGGGTTCCCTGGCCACAGAGTTGCTCTGCGTAAGACTGTCTGGTCAGTCTGCCCACGACTCTTTGCTCTGGGTGGAAAAACCTATGCTGGCCTGGCTTCCTTGGACAGCCACTGGACAGCCACCTCTCCTAAAACATATGATTTGATTTTCACATTTCAGCCCCAAGTTTTATTGGCTTAATAGCAGAATGTAGAAAGCTGCCATAATGATCTTAGCAAAGCACTTGCCAGTGTCCTCATCAGGATTTTATTTTTAACAATTCAGAAGATGCCAAGAAAGAGCTAAAAGGTCAAGGAAATTGAGCTAGAAGAAATGGATATGCTGTTTTCAGGCGCCTCCATTTGACACACATAGAGAATGATTCAAGTTTCTGTGTGACTGCTTTTTCTTCAGCACCCTCCAGGGCAAAAGACTTAATTAATTTACGTAATGGACTATTAGCATTAAGTCTAACACTGATCACAATGTTTATAATTCACACCTAGGTTTATGGGTAATTTGGATTCAGTGACTTGAGTTCTGCTTCTTTGCTTTGCTATATTCAAATTAACATGAACAGTAGCACAGAAAGAAATAATTGTTCTAGGCAGATTGCTGTCTTCACTACAGAAACCATATTTTGTCCTCCAACCTTTATATTCAGCAGTATTTTCCTTTTTCCAACTTTTACTCTGTGTCTTCACGCAACATAATTTTGTCTTACAATATAGTGACCTGTGATTTAAGCACAAAAATCACAGAATCGTAGAATGGCTTGGGCTGTTCCATTCTATAACTTTTTACTGGAAATATTCTTTGCTTTTTTCCCTGGTGTGGGCCAAGCCTTATTAGATCACTTTATTCCAGTAGAGGCACAGTGACCATCTCTCTTAGCAAATACGAGCACTTATTTGTTAGAACATGTTGAGTTCTGCAGCATTTGCAAATACACCTCAAAGAAACTTTGAAGAAGTTGTGTTTGTTAGATAATTTCAAGTAGGGTATTTTTAAGTACCTTTCCAGGCATGTTGGCACCTGGCTTAGGGAAGGGACAGGAAAAGAGAACAGCTGATAACAGGGCTTGAGTTGGTGCTCCATGATGCTTCAGCAAATGCTCTGAGCAATAAAGTCTGAGGAAATGCTGAAAAATGTACTCATGTCAACCAGGCTTGAGGAAAACTCTTAAAATTCATACCGACACCGAATGTTTTGGCAGGAATCAATGGGTACATATGATTCTTCTGTTAGCATTGCTGAAGATTATTAACCGCTTTCATAAATACTATCCAAAACATGTAAAGAGCCAGGAAAAATACTGGAAGGATTGTGTCCACTTGGCTCTACGTGGTAGGTATCTGTGCAGACCAGTCTTTTGCAAAGTGCAGAAACTGCTTCATGTGTGGATTACCTGAACATTCCCACAACAGATACACTGTTTTTATTTCTTTGTGGCTTATTCTTTTAACCACTTTGTTTAAATCTCTGTTGCTATAAATGTGAGGTGGTACCAAAGCTACATTTTGTTCAGTAATCATTAGTGCTTGAGTCAGCAAACTAGTGCATGTGTTAGCTGTTTCTTTTTGTCATTGCAATGATCCTCAGAAGTCACAATTCTTTGTGTACATAAGAAGAAATAATCTAAATATTCAATGCATAATCTATTCTATTAATTGATTAAATAATCAATTGCATAATCTAAAATTCAAGTTATGCAATAGGACATGAATTTAAACCAACTGAATCAACACAATTCTTCAGAGACTGCTCTTGTGTCAGTAGAAAAGGATTTACTTTCAATGTGGCTTTTGTTGCTTTAGAAGCACTTCAAAGTAAGTTCGAAAAGCCTCTGTCATTCTGGAACAGTAGTCTGGACATGAGACTTACAACAGATCTAACTGCTGTGATTTAATCACAGGAATACCAGAGGCAAGTTTTGGGTGACACGTCTGTGCAAGATCCACTGAAAGTCACTGAATGCTTCTCCAATTTCTATGATTTTTTTTCCCCATTTCAGACTAGAAAACCATCAGAGCATGTAGCTAAATAACATTTATTTTTTGACATTTAAGGGCATCATAATGGAATGCAAGCATTAAACTTTGTGATGACATCATCTGCCTGTAAGAGCATATTAATGAAATCACAGCATTGACAAACAGTGTATGCATACTGTACACTTCACTTACATCACTCAAATTTCTTACCCGAAAATAAAAGGAACTATAATGATTTCTCATTTCACTGCTATGGTGCAAGACTTCCTGTCACAGTACATTCCATTTCTACTTTGAATTAAAAAAATATGTAACTGCCAAGTACACATCAGCTGTTCAACAAAGTATTTATGTTTGTTACACACTGTCAACTAAAGCAAACACAGGACAGGAAGGAAATGGAAAATAAAAGGCCTTACCCTCCTGAAATAAAGAAGAATTACCCATGGCAAAGAGATGTGAATAGGAAAAGCTGGATGAAATATGTGTGGAAAGTAAAGTGAAGGCATCACTGAAAACAGGGAGAAAGAAAACAAAAGAAGTGAGGAGGAATAGGGAGTGGCTCCTCTTCAATATTATATTCTGAGGGCTAGTTTTCCAGTGGCTTTTGGTAAGGAACGCAGAAAGAAGCAAAGGCATGAACAACAGTAGTAATAGCTGCAATTATGTTTACAATCAGCAGCGACATTGCTAAACAGGTCTTGCCTTTGTCAATACAGTTTGCAAAATTGTAATCAAGGCCTTATTATCATCAAAAAAATTCAAATGTCAAGTCAGAATTGAGCAAAACATGCTAGTGAAATCAAGCCATGCACCAGCATCTGCATAAAAATAACCTCTCATAAATGCAACTGACAGAATGTTATGTGCAGTATTACACATCACGTTAGCCTTGCTCAAGCAACTGTGGCCTTCTCAAGTAAAGTTGAGTGAGAATGTATCTCAATGTGATTTAGATCACTGACAGCAGAAGTTCTAGGGATTTGATATTTCTTAGAAAACAGTAAGGTAACTTTCCCAAAGCAGGCAGTGTTTGCCACTGATCTGGAACAGGGGACGTAGGCAAGTTTTGAACCTACATTCTTCAGCTCCCCTCTGCATATTGTTTCTCAGCTGCTGGTTATATTATCATCTTTGTTGTTGCTCTTCACTTACTGGATTTTGAGAGATGACATATGGCAGGACACCACATGTTCTCACCCTTCCTCCTTTAGGAGGGCTTTTAAGCAGCTGTAGGACGTAAGTGTTGAGAAAGTGACAGCCAATGCCCAACAACCTCACTGTGACAAAGAAGCCAGGAAAGCTGTATTTATCTGCAGACCATGACTCACCCTTAATATCAAGCATAAGCATGATATAGGATGAGGCAACTTGCAGCTAAACACTGCTTTCATCCGTTTTCTCTATGAGAGCTGAAGGCATCCTGGAACTGTATCTGTGTTCATGAAGATATAGGCAGCATCCCCGTCACCAGAATGGGCATATATCTGAGTTACCGTGAAGGCCATTTAACTTCAGTCTTCTGCAAAGGCTGCAGCTAAGTCTGACCAGTCTGTCACGTAGGTCCCCTCTAATTAATTGTGTGAAACTGGATTAATGAAAAGACATACAACCATTAGATTTAACCAGATCCAATTTGACTGGAAGGATGAACCTGAGAGAAACAGGCTGCCTTTCCCACAAAGTGAGTGCGTGGGGACTGGGCAAACAGTAACACATACAACAGCCAGCTATAACCTGGACTCACAATGCCTTCTCCACTGCTGCTTAGGAAAATATTGGACACCATATACAGTCATCTGTTGTTTTTACTCATTACTTGTTTAGCCAAAAGACTGCACCAACCCTCTGTTTTCTTGTAAATAAATTAAAGATCTAGCGTA
This sequence comes from Lagopus muta, assembly GCF_023343835.1. Taxonomy (NCBI): domain Eukaryota; kingdom Metazoa; phylum Chordata; class Aves; order Galliformes; family Phasianidae; genus Lagopus; species Lagopus muta. Next base: position 118,942,802 of record NC_064433.1, on the reverse strand, counting down.
TTTATCATAAATCTTTGCAATTACAGTGGCCTGCAGACTGTCCTTTCCTCAAAGTAAAAGACGTTAACACACTGTAAATTGTTTTGGCTTATCGAGTTTTAATTTATCGTTCTATCCTCTCTTAAAAGGTTATTTCTTCAGCAATATTTTAACAGGAGCCATCAAAAACCTGCTGAAAATTCATATGAGTTATGACCTTCAGGTCAACTTCTATTCCAGAATCATCACTTTTTTTCTTTTTCTCTTTTAATAAGTTGTCTAACAGGCTAGGATGACATGACTTGCCCTTGCAAATGCCACTCGGGTTTGACCCCTATCAAGTTATACCTATCTAAGTATTCACACTATTCTATCCTTGGGCTCAATACGTTTCCCCTGTAAGTGGTAACAGGAGGTCACAAGCTGAGCCCTTTGCAAAATGTTGTATATGTGGTTTGGTTTATGGACTCCTATTGGCTCCTACTCTCCACTGAAAAACAATCAACAACTTAGTTCCTGAAATGAACAAAAACCATAACAAATGACATTTTCCACCTACTCTTTTACTCTTTTATGGTTCAAAACCATAAAGTAAAACAAAGCACTCCATGCTTTTATCCTGATATCAATTTCAAAGAAACTCGCACCAGAATTAAAAGAGTTTATTTTCATCACACAGTTATTTGCTATTTGCAATCAATCAGCTCTCTCTTTCAAGAACGCAAAGGCTTGCTGGCTTTGAAGCAAATTTATAAACAGAGCTAGTTTATAAATGGCAGAACATGACTGCATTTCCACACTGTTCTTTCATATTTATATTTATAATTAAAAATATTAATGCAATTTATCTCAAGCTTCTATCTTTCCATGTTTATTACAAAGAAAAATCCAACAGTACACACTACTTGGTTCTATGGAATAATGTTACTATCATAAACCAGGGAGCAACAGCAGAAGGTTAAGAAAAAGCAGACATATGGATGTTGGAATGCTCATAAATATGAAATTAATTTAGCATTTTATTTTTACATTTCAAGTAAAAGTCACAACTTTGAGCTACGCTTGCAAGTATGAAGAGAAGGCAGGTTTGGCAGTTAAAAACTTCCTGTTTGATGAAATGGTCACTAATAAAGCAGTTTGTGCATGAACCTCCACACCGAAAGAACATTTAGTGCTGCCAGTGAAAGGTAGCAATGCTTATGCATTCAAGGTACCCTGCTTCTGCCTTTTACAAGATGGGTTTTCTCACAGCACAGCTGTGACTGCGCAGAGCGACAGCAGCAGCTGTCACTGTTGGATTTCTCAGTGGAGGTGAAGATGGCTGTCATGGGCTTTGCTTACAGCCCTGGGACAGGAGGAGAGCACCTTGCTTCGGAGTGCCACTTACTGCAGCACTCTCCTCTGCAAACATCTCCTGCACAGAAACTTCAGAAAGAAGGAGGGTGAGAGAAGATGGAAAAATAGCCTATCTTCACTCCTTTCAAGGTGATTTCTTGATTTAACTGTTTGTGTGGTAACTGTTTTAAACAGAAATTTAGACTTCCCTTTATCAGCGTTTTCAGTAGAATTGATTCAGATCGGCATGAATTTGATCTCTATTCCTTTGTACTAGAAAATGCAAAGATTACATTAAAAGCACCATTTTGCAGCATTAAAATTATGGCAAAACTAACATTACATCTGTTAAACAAATATGACGTCGTTGGCCTTTTCACTTGTTTCACTTTTAAACAAAAACAACAGTTCTACTCAAAACAGCTCACTGTTTCATGTTTCTATTTGTGTTCTTCAACAGGAAAAAAAACAAACAAACAAAACCTTTTAAAGTACATCAGAAATGATTCCACAACTCTGCAACCAAAAATTGACATAAATCGCTCACATTCATTGCCAAATTCTCAGTCTGCTTTTTGGATCATAACAAAGTCTCTGAAAAACAGACTTGCACCATAAATTTCTTAGGTAAACTATAAAAAGCTCTATAACTTACCGATGTCATTGCTTCTTTCAGAGGAGTCTTTCTCCAGTGCACTGGACACCGAACTCCCCACTAATTCCACTTTTGGACTATCACTCCTACATTTGGATCAAGAAGAGGACAGATTTTATTGGAGTTTGTGCATAGGTTACAGTAAATTGATAGCTAACCCGCAATTACTACCGAGAGAGGGAAATATTCTTCCCTTGTAGCAGCAGAGTAGCAGCAATGTGTCAGAGAGAGCAATCTCCAGTAAGCAAACATACCGTATGGATTAACCTTATCTCATTTCTCCTTAACACCTGTCAAAAAAGCCTATTTTAGACATTGCAGTGTCTAAATAATTCTCCAAATGTTCACAGCATCTCAACGTGAAGGAAATCTAAGGGCAAAGGGACAGCCTTCAATATCTTATTTGTAACTGTTTGTAATTAATTAGCTGGAGTAAATGACAGCGATGGGCTATCCAGAGCACTGCAGACAGGGTGAACCTTCGCAAAGTGTTATGTGTCCTGACAGCTCTTACTCATAAATGCAGCTTCTCCAACAAAAGGAGACTGTCATTTATTTTTGCACATTACTTATGAGACTAGACTATGAAAATGGTTTTTCACAGATTCAATGAAACAAGATCACCTACTGTGCCTGAAAACGTCTTTGGAATAGACAAGCGTTGAGAGATGTGATACCTTATGGATATGAACCTTATAGAAATTCTGAAATCAAATGGGAGATCAAACATAAGCAACAAGGTTATTCTTTCTACTCCCCTCACAGCTACTAAGTCTACAAAAATAATCTGACTATTGAAACAATTAAGAAAAAAAGGGCCAGTAGTAGGTGAGCAGCACAGCATTGCACAGGTCTCACAGACAAGTCCCTGAGGCATTTTCCATGATAACAGTGGTTCTGTTAATGCAGTAAATTGTATTTAACATTATTAAAATGTCACAAGTATCTTATTTTTTCTCCACAATAACTATTCCCAGCATAGCAGTGAAACGATTAAGATGAATGTAATGTACTGGAATTATGGGTAAAAATACTGACCATCCCTGGAACAACCCAGGCAGACGTGCATTCATATAAACACCAATTGAAAGTAAAATACAGGTGAACTCCTAATAGTCTGATGGCCTAATAGTCAGATGGCCTGAACCTCCACTTGTGACGGCAGCACATGGGTGAAACAGAAGGCATCTAGAAACCTTATTTCAGAATCCAGGAAGGCAGTGGTAGATGAAGAGTCTAAACATTTGTCACAGATTAAGTGAATCTAACTAAACAAAATAGATGGTACAGACAGTTTATGACCTGAAAAAAACCCCACCCTTGTTCGACACAACTATCAATTTGGCAGGTTGTCTGCAACAGGGAGGAAGCAATATACTCCTGGAATCACAAATTAATTGTTGAGATGATAAATAACATGATCCACCTGCCCAATTATTTTTCCTATCTTTTGGTTTTTCACCTATCAAAAAATGCATATGTATATGTAAATATATAAGAAACAACATAATTTCTTGGCTCACACAACAATGAGCATCTGACTGCCTGTTCTGTTTTGCACACATGTATTTCCCAGCCAATTGAGAGCAACATGTGAGTCAGAAGCACTTTAGGAAATGGACGACCACTCTTTTGGAGTAGATTTAATATGTTGTGACTCAGGGCTGAAAATCACAGCATTTACCATTTGAATACTGACGATGGCAAGATACATGACATCACCAAAAAAAACCCAACCCAAATCCACTCCACTGACAAAAAAAATCAACAGGTTTATTATGCTAATCTGCACCCATATGAATACAAAAGCCATTTCTTTTGGGACACAGCATCTCCCTCTCTCTGCTCCTGCCCATGCAGACAGGCTGTCAGCTTGATGGGACAGCTGATGAGCCTTGAAAGAAAGCCCACGCTAATAGAAGTCCCCTTGCAAAGTGATTAATTGCCATCTGGAGCAACTCCCTGACCCATATGGCTGAATGTCTGCACAAACGCTGGTGCTAACATAAGGGAGGTACAAGAATGCGCTGCCAGGAAAAGGAACCTGCCCCTTTCAGCAGCAGAGACTCAAGATTGGTTTAGACTAGTAGTGAAAATGCACTTGGTGTAGGTCTTCAGGGCTTGCCTTCTCAGGAGAACTGACTGATTCATCACTAAACGGTGTAATCGCATGTACATCTAAATAAGCTGTGAAGCCTTTGCAGCAAATTGACAGCTATGCTCTGTCTCACATGGTTTTTGTCTCTCTATTGCCCTTGAAGTCCTAATCTGCCTTGAAGGAAGGAAAACAACCTTTAAAAGAAAAAACAATTATTACCACAAAAACCCAGTGAGATGCATGAGACTGAAGGCACTTGGAACAGAAAAAACACTCTTCTGCTAACCTGCAGCAATGGTAATCTCATGGGAATCATTTTATAAATCTACAGCACCTCTCCCCACTAGGTTCAGCAAAAATTCTGCTGGTTCTATTTTTATTCTAATCACCTTAGGTCTTTCAGATTCTGGAAACAGATACCAGAGTGCCATAAAACATTTACAGTCTTATTAAACTGAATTGACTTAACACGCCTTTATTAAAGTGCCTTTCATCTGGAGTTTCGCATTTCTTTTTTGTTCTGTCAACTTTCTGTCCTCATTCTGCAAGACACCATTGTCAGTTAAAGATTACTAGGCAGAACAGCTGTATGAGATACATTCATTAATTTGAATTAGCTGATAAAGCAATTCATAGTGAAAACACTAGCACTATGACCATCGGAATAGCATCATCATCACTCTAAAAATCATTTTTCTTCTACTGTTTTAATCTAACTACTTTAAAAAGCAGAACTCTTTCAAATATAAAACTTTAAACATTTTTTAAATAAAGAGAATGAAGTATTTTTCTCTATGCTAGAAATAGCAGTGTTTGGATAATTAACAAAACTGGATTGCAGTTCAGATCTGCTGTTTCACTTAGTTAACCAGAAATCTGAAATATCTTTAAAAGTACACAGTTTGTTTACTAACATTTTTGTAGTTAGAAAATGGGAAAACAGAAGAGAAATAAATCACCCACCCACAACTCTAGGTAAAATAATGCTTAAAATCTTCCATGAAAAAGACAGAACAAAATAATAACTACCCTGTTAGTTCTCTAGCCAGTGACAAGTATGGTAGGATATGTACTGGTACCGGTCTTGCCAGTAACATATCACAGCTGAATGTAAAGGCCATAGCAAGCACTTGCTTTTTCAAGCATGGTCAAGAAGCCAGCAGGTCTGGGCCACACTGTGGAAAACCTGGGCAAGCATGTCCAGAGCCAAGGAGTCCAACAGAAGCTGTGGTAGCAGTACATGGCTAGTAGTGTATGTTCTCATAGACACACAGCAAGGCACTTCAATGAGATGAAACCAGCAGCATAAGGCAGGCATCAGCTCTTTATTTTATGTGTCTCAGATTTCATGTTGAGAGCACATGTTTAATGAAGCCTATGTGGAAGAATGAAGGGAATCGATGCCTAGGATTTTTATTTAATTCCACTCTACCCTCCACTCCATTTTGGTAATGTCAATGTTCCACTAATTCCACTAGTTCCATGGCAGCAAATTATTCTAACAGTTCAATAGTAAAATTATTTCTGTGTCTACAGTACTATTTCTGCAAGGCATGCAGTTAGCCAAATTTATACAATTGCTTTTTTTCTGGTTTTCACCTATTTCTACCTACTTTGCATAAAGAAAGTCTGCAGTGCACAGTCAAGAATCTAACGACTATCAAGTAGCCATCTAGACACAATTAGGATTACAGGTGGGGCCTTTAAGTTCCACCTCAGCTTCTCCCAGTGTGAGCAGAGATGTGTTCACAAGCCTAGACTTCCAGTGCTCCTTAAAGGCTGTAACCATCTCTGATAAGGAGCATCATGTAACTACAGAATAACAACCACCATCAGAGATTAAATCACTTGACAGCAGAATTCTGCAGTAGCATCAACTTAAAGGACATTCTGAGAAGACACATGTAGCATGCAAAAAATTGATCTACAATGATCAAGGGAAACAGACTGAAACCAAGCTGGTGGTGCTTGACAAGTACACTGTCTAACACCTTTCCTCACTCAGTACAATCCAAGCTTTGGCAATGATTTAATGCTCTGGCTAAGATGGAATAATTTAGGCCGACTAAGTAAATCAACAGCAACACAACACAGTGATGTAGATGTTTCTCACATATTCTGCAGTGGAAACCATGACATTTCTCTTTCACTACATTCATCGGTGGAGATGAACTAGTAATGACCGGGCTAAAACTGCTGTTCTTGAGGAGATGGTTACGATGCAGCCAGATAATGAGAAAGATTATTAATTAGCATTATTTTTCTTTGCAAACTGTGGCATTAGCTGCAAAATCTAAATTCTATACAGGTGATTTTTCTTTTAATTCCAAAAGCACTGGACAGAGGAAGAACAATACCTTGCATGAGTCGCAGGCACAACTGGTCTTTCCGGCCTTCTTGGAGGCAAGGTACCAGGTCTGTTCACAGGGTTTGCTTTGGGTGGCCGTGGTTTCTTCGGAGGTATAGCAGGAACTGAAGGCTTCTGCAAGTCTAACTGTTTTTGCTCTCTCTCTGATCTTTCTTTAAATCAATTATTTCCAGAGAAAAAAAAACACAGGCTATTAAGTGGAATTTATTTGCACTAACACATCTATAATTGAACAGTAACAATTCAAGTGTAGACACATCATATACAAGGAATAATCCTATTTCCTTTCCATTTCTGTCCTAAATCATTCTCTACTTAAAATGTTTGCCATAAACCAGTCTGCAGTGCCTGAATGTTCTGAATATAATTCCTCATGGCTGAAATGTGTACGCAGTATCTGAATGGGAATGGCATTTTTTATTTTAGTAACTCATTGGTTTCAGAGCGTATGTGAAAAATAAGAGCAACAAGAAATTACATATCACGTGCAACAATTTCCCCTGAGTGCAACTCATATTAAATGCTTATAAAACCAATATTAAGTTAGAAGGTGAGAAAGATAATAATTCTGGATTTTCTATTGAACAAAGAAGAGAAATAGGATTTCTGAGAGGGAAACAAAATAATGTTCCATTTAACCACAGTTAAATAAAAAAACAAGCATTAAAATTCAGACATGTTGGGCAGGATGTAAAACCCCTCTGAAAAATCAGATGTTTTATTTAGACTTTTAAGCAGACACATTCTGACTTTTTCAGCTTCCCAGTTCAAACGTAGATCACATGCAGCACAGATTATCAGGAGGTGCCACAGCACTAAGACTCAGTGCCAAACATACAAAGTATGTCAAACATATTACACACTAATAACTGTTCAAAATAATATGCTCTAAGTTCACAATGCAAAACAAATACAGAAGAAACTGAACATATTTGCCAGCATAGGAAATCTGATTCTTCTTGAGGATAAGGCAAAACTTTCACTCCCACTATCCTACTGTGTCAACAACCTATTTCCCTTGACAACAGTGTCAATAATGTGCTGTAAATATTAAGTCTTTGTATACACCTGAGAGGTATTAAGAATATAAAAGTGTGTTTCTTGGTGGGCTCTATGTATCAGTCTGAGGGGATCATAAATCAACAGAAACTTCTCTTTTCTGGAAATGCTAGTAAAAATACTGAAATAAAGTCTTAGCATAATGCAATAGTGTGTGTTTATCTGATAAGCAAACAGCATTTGGACACCCAAGGGTCAATTTATTGCTGTGCTTTTTAAGTGATCCAAACGCTATCCACCATAGGAATGAATGGTGCAGAGATATACAGTGGACTACTATGTAATCTTATGGAGACATAAAAGTATGTGGTATCTCCAGTGTCCAATACGGATTCAGATTTGATTTGGAACAGTTCAGTATGTGATTGTTATTCACAGGCACAAATCCCTTTTTCAGCACACTTTTTGTTGACACAGTTATTGGGTCCTCTGTAACAGCGAAGCTTTATGATTATACTGTGTAATTTTTACACATTTATTCCTATGACTATTTATATTGTGTAGGTGTCTAAGGTACTAAACTATGTATTAGAGATGGGCTAAGCAGTGCACCAGTGTTCAGTGCAAAGGAAGTTTTCCATGCTCGCTCATATTATCAAACGAAACAATTCCCATCACTCCCCGGCATTTCAGAAATGTAGGTATGATTCCCATTGCCTCTTCAACACTTAGAAAAGTTACAGATATTTATGCCCTGGGACAGCAACATATTCAAACCTCCACCATTTTTTTGACATTTGGCTTTGTTAATCCAAAATGGAAAACAAAGGGATTTTCTCCTAAGATAACCACAAGAAATAATGCATATAACCAGAAGTAAAGCTATGCAGACAGAAGTGCTAGAATATCTGTCAGACTGCTAAGAATATTTGTACAGAAACAGCTCTTGGTGCAAAGTCTGAATGTTCTGGCACTAAATTATAACTGCATGTTATACAGTTAGTCATGCTCATGCATGTGCCTGACTGCAAATTCAAACACTTTGAAGAAACCCATAATTAAACCTGTCTGTACAATCAAACAGTCCACTTAAACACACGAAATGAGATCATCTTCAATTAGACGATCAATATAACTATTTTCCCAAACTACTCAGAACACACCACGAACTTACACTGAAACTATAAAAGGTTTCGTTCACTTGTCACTGCTCTGTGTGGTACAATACCTCATTTCTTGCAGAGTTCTAAACCTGGCTTTGAAGGCTTTTATTTTACTTCTTCATAGGCTTGCCTATGACATCTGTGGCTCTGATAATGGAATGATTCATAAGCGTTAATGAGAATATCTTTGCAACTCCTCTCTGGGATGCATAAAAGCAGGGTTGATAGTTTTCAACTAGAGAACCAATGCATACAAAAGTTAAGAAAAAACACGCACTGATATGAGGTATCATGCTTGATTGAGGACCTGGGTTTTACTGAGCATGTAGCTTTAGAAAGTATTTTTTGTATTGAGAGCATATCTCCCTTGGACTTCAGCTGAGGTTGCAATCACTTAACACCTTTGGATTGGTGCAACTGAAAACTCTGAATTTAGCTCAGAAGTACCAGTGTGATCCTTTCCAAAATGCATATTATCAGAGATCTATCAGGGTGGAAATAATCAAATTAACAATATAGTTCATGAAAACTATGTATTGTGGGGCTAGGAAACGAGAGTGTGCATCAGCCTCGCTAGCCCTGTCTCTCTGAGGAGGGTAAGCAGCAGAGCACATTTCATACCTTTTTCTTCTGTTCGATTAGGAAGACATTCTGGTCTTTCAGGAGGCACCTTTTTCACTTCTTGTTTTCGATCTGTGGTACCTGTCAAAGAATGGAGAATTCAGAATTCTGACCAAGCCAACAAGCCACCACATAAGGCCACACAAGATACAATTTTGCAATTTCTAAGGCATTTTACAATCTCCTACTTCAGACATTTCTTGCTAAAACTGAACATAAATCTAATTTCATATATTTGCTTACACATACAGGACACAATTACAGATTTTTAAATGTGGACAAATATTTTAACAGTCTTTTAACTTTGTAAATATACTGAAGCAAAGAGCAATTCAACAGTGAGGAAAATCACTAAGAGTAAACCAATTCACTGGGCATTTCTGCCAAGAAAATGCTTAATACGCATATAAAGCTTTATTTTACATTAAGTTAAAAAAAAGCCTGTTCTACTGTACCTCCAACACTAGTTGTTCACTTCCACACATTAGAAGAATGGGAATACAGTACCAACAGTATTCTGCATAACTATTTTATGTGACAGCTTTTGGCCTAGAGGTGTAAGCCTCTGCCTTTTTCTGCCTCTGTGTTAGAGACCCTGACACACTGCCTTCTGTTGCTATAAGGAGCATGAGAACGAGTGGCAGCAACAACGGGAAGACTTTGCAAAAATTTCCTGGCACACGCAAGATGCAATCTTCCAGTCCCCATATTATAAGTAATATTTTATTGGATATTGGCTCCACTGCGTTGGCTAACCACTAGGTGCTAATACCATTTCAACTTAGCGGTGTTGAAAACCGCTTTAGGTAACACTCTTAGTATTTCAATAAAAATAGCAGTAACGACATCCAAGAAAAGTAGAGGAGGCAGGGCAGGGAACACAAGGCATGTTTTTTTTTGCCTCAGTCTGTTCAGTTCTACGTAGTTCTCAAGTAAATTGACATTTTCTGAATGTACGGTCACAATTCTCTGCTGCAGCTGGTTCCTAGAAACCAGTACTCATCAGTGCAAATTGCAATCAGTGGTGATTACAGGCCATTGTTTCTTTATGTAAGTGCACTGTTGGATGAGCAATACTTGTACAACCTATCACATCAAGAAACCAAAATAACACTGATGTGCCATAAAACTACATCACTCCTGAGAGGAAGAACTCTTGACAGAAACCAACTCAAGCATTTCTAAACCAAGTGCTAAGCACTGTTATGAGCTAAGCACGAGTCAACTTCTTGATAATCTTGTACACAGTAGTGGGTTCAAGGAAAAAAATGTCAGAAGCCCAAAGTTATGAATTACAGTAAGATTAATGTTCATCATTAATGCACAGAAGGACATTCTCTGGTAGTATCTAAAATAATGGCTATACAAGCACTTATGGGCTCTCAGGCTCAGGTGTGCTCCCTGCTTGGGTTGTGACCCTGCTTTAATCAGCTCCCAGGCTCCATGACCCTGACTAAGCTGCCGAGAGATGGTGATGTAGAGGAAATTCTAGAAAGCTCCACACAAGTTCCCAGGGACACCCTTCAGTTTAGGTACAAGTTCCTTTACACTTGTACTAGAAAGACCAATTCTATTTCTCTGCAATAGTTTTATCCTCTGCATCAGAATATATTTGTATTTACTTATTTAGATTGCAACTGACAGTTCAGTCAAATATTATGACTGGTTACCATGCAGAAACCCTAGTGGAAATTATCAACAGGAAAGCCTGATGTGAGGATGTGGTAAAACACTATCATCTTGGTAAAGTGATTATCTGATAAAGTGATAGCAGAGGATGATTTCCACCTCTCAATACATGTCAGAAGAACGCCATGTGCATAAATCTGTCAGGACTAGCCAAAGGTGGGCTATGAGAACAAACAACAGCAGCAGCCTTGGTTACTCTCTGCATTTTTACTTCTGAAAAGAGGCACATTATGGTAGCGTAGCTAATGTGTCAGATGTCAGCGTGTAAAAGTAGGTTCAAATAAGTATTTAAATACTCAAATCAATATCAAACTTTGTATTAAGTAAAATATTTAATTTTAAGTTAAATATTTAAATAAGTTTGTATGTGTACAACGAATTTAAAGGAATACTCCCTAATTTTACATCAGAAATATGAGACAAGAGTAAAAATTGAAATAAATATAACTATTTACAGAGCTTTTCAGAAACAGGCATCAGGCTGTAACTTTTGTTTCTCACGCATCTTCAGTATGCAGCCACCACTAGATGGCAAAGTTACACTGCTCTCCCTCAACACAATCAGATCAATGATCTTGAAACCAAATCTGTTTTTCGGTGTCTCCAGACCCTGTTTGCAACAAACCATCGTTGCCAATACGCAAACCAAATATTTATTGTTGTGATTCTCTGGTCAAAGAACCACTTGACAAAATTAAATCATTTAAATTATAACCTATAGGTTCTCAGCAAATTACACTCTGGTGTAACTTGTTTATTCTATTAATGGATCAAAGCTGGAGGAGAAAGAAATGTACTTTTTAAAGCACTGAGAGTGGGAACAGACCACCGTGACAGCAAAAAAGATCCATTGTGTTTGTTTTGTTTTTTTCTAACATGCACCAACACTGAGGAAAGTGGTGGAGCCACTGCAGAACTCTAAGGCACTGGGGTTAAGGGATTAGGGAATTCCAGCCATAGTTGCGCTTCCACCACAACTGCAACACCAATGAAAACTCCGAGAGCTCCTCATGCCTCGTGATTTGTGATTTAACATGAAGGGAATAGGAATGCAGTTTCTGAGGCCAGAGTTGTCGAATGTGTAGATATTTCAACTGTTTCTGAGCTCCACAGAAAAAAAAATCATGCAGAGTTAAGAAATCGTGCAGATTTTTGTATTGAGAGGCTATTTTTAAACCACAAATAAAAGTGGTTTCAACTCTCAATATTTAGATACAATTCAGCCTATCATATCTCAAAAACAGCTTTACTAACACTCAGACATGTGGAAAACATAATCAGCACCTTCATACATTTGTAACACTATTATCTACATGGACAGATTCAAGGTAATTCCTTTCACCCTTCTGTTTATCAAGTATTATAGAACAAGAATCTAACTATAGCATAGAACCTGGAGACAGACAGCTGGCTCCAGTATTGATGCAGATCTGCAGTACCTAGAATGCAATTTTGATGGGATCACTGAATTACAGCCAGGTTCTCTAACACTGTCTTACGTATGGAAAAGATCTCCTTAGAATAGACCAGGTCTATAGGTAGAAGGGAAGATGGTTTCCTACTGCATGCAGTATTAGGCTCCAACACTTTTTGTCCCTACTGCAGACAAGCACACTATCAACTCCAGTCAAAATAGAACAGCATTTCTAATAACTAAAGAATCATGCTTGCTAACAATTAACAAGGGACAAAATACATTATTTTTAAATGGTGCAGATGGCTGCCTGCAACACATTTAAAAAGCATATCACAGTCTTTTGAGGTTACCTCATCCTTTTGCAATCTGATTCTGATTATTAGTTGTCTGTACACTTCCTGCATATCAATTTGGATACAGATGAATTCTTTCTAAATTTGAATACATTTACTTAGATTGAGATGTCCTCACTGGCATGAGCTGCACAGTATCAGCTATAACTTACCTAATCCTTGTTTGACGACAGGAGCTGATGGAGGTGGTGGTTTCTTCGGTCTCTAAAATTTAGTAACAGAAGAAGTCACTTCAAAATGCCCATGAATCTCATTCACTCAAAGGCTGGATATAATCATACACTGCTTAGCATTAAGACTCACAAATAGAGAATACAGATTTTCCCTGAAATGACTTCATAAAATGAACTTTAAGACAGAAAATATCCATACAAATGAAATGGCATCTTTCTACTTTGGCAGCTGAAATGTCCTGCTGAAGGGAAAAAACAGTTGTTTAGGTTCCAGGTCAGATAAAAGCATGACCTTTGGTTTACTGAAGAAACCTATTCCCGAGCTCACTACCTGAACCACCATCTGCATTCACTTTTTCTCTACGCTCAGTTTCTTTACCCAGTTGATTTATTCTCTCCCCTCTCACTCTGTGCTCCTGCTCTGTTGTTTTGTTTTCTTCTTGTCCAACCAGTGCCAGTTTCCTCTCTGGGGTTTCAACTGTAGTCTGTTTCCACCACCTTCTTGGTTATCTTATCTAGCTACAGAGTCTTGCAATTCCTCCTTGCTTCTCCATGTTTCCTGAGCAGTTTCAGTGCTCCTTCCCACTATCTCCTTCTCTGATGTCAGCCTGCCTTTTCAAAGCAATACACTTCCCTCATCGGCTTCCAGTTGAAGCAACTTTGTTTAATGAGCCATTTGTTCTGCTCTGCAGTGTATCAAAATGATTGTTTTAGTTTCAATTAGGAGTGAACTTTGCAGTGAAACTCTCCCTTGCCCATCTCCTCTGACTGTACTCTGGTTCTCCTCAGAGAAAAGTTTCAGGGAACATGATGTAGAGGCTTTTCAGTGAGAACTACCCAAAAGAAATGCTAAAGGTGATCAACTCACGTATTCCAACCACTGATGTTTGGACGGTCAATGGGACCGGACCTGAACTAGTCCGGAATAAAACAGCAAAGTTGTGTTGAATCCTCAGCACCAGCCACTTCTCCTCACCATCATTATGAGCTGGCCCTCCCATCGGTGGAGGCTGGGACTGGGCAGCGAGCACTGGGAGAAATGGCCACGTGGGGAAAGCAATGGAAGGGTAAACTGGGAATGTGGAGATGGTGAAAGATCCCAGGCTTTTGTTCAACAAGCAGAACTACTGCAACTCATATTGTTTCAGACTGCGGGATGGAATCCAAGGTTTCTGGATCATATCAGAAAATACCTGGCAAAACCACTGGAAAAGCATCCGTTTCCTTCCATTTTAACACTGATTCAAGCAAAGAAAGGCAGTCTATAGTTCTAACAGACACACAGACTGATCTGAGCCATTTCTAAAATCAACAAAATTTAATTCCCCACTCTTAAAGAAAATCTAGCTGCAATTTCTAAGTGCCTGAATTTTTAATTTATTCCATAAATTACAGTTACCATAATCTAAAGATTAAAAATACTTAAAGATATACAATGTATTGGTTTAGAAAGACTGAATAAATTCAACAACCAAAAAGAATGGATAAGAATGAAGAGTTTCTTCTTCTAGAATACAATTTGAATGCTCGCTATGTCTTAAGGTTTATAATTTCTGCCTCTTTTGGAAATCGCTTTTTTATTACTAGGCCTGGAGCCAGGATATACACTCTGATATTGCATATTAAACTCCAGCAGTTTTTGTTGCTCTTCTACTTTCATTTTCAGTAATTATCGTGTTAGCTTCTGTGAGTTGTTTAATAGTTCCTTATTAAGCTTTCCAAGCTATTTAATTATTGCCTCTGGCATCCAATTTTATTGCCAAAGTTTGAAGCTGAGTGTCAGTAAGTCTTAGTTTTATCACAGAAGGCTTATATTGTCACTGTGAAATACTCATCAAAAGTCTAAGTGCAAGCTCATAATATCACACTGGTGACTGAAAGATTCCTAAAAATGGAATGGACTTTTGAGGGAAGTAATCCATGACTTTATTCCAGGGAGCTGCAAGATTTCTCATTACTGTTTGGCAAATAACAGCCATCTCCTTCAAATAACTAGAAGCTGAAAAAGCTTTTCTGCAGATTTCATACTTCATTTTTAATAATTCTGAGAGAGTAATGTAACATGTCTTGGAGATACCAAAAGCTCATTACAATCTTTCAAACCTCACAGCTAAAGTTTCAACCTCCTCATTCTTGAAGAATGCATGACTGCTGGCAAAACAGGATGCTCTGCCTCATAAACAAAAGAGAAAAGTTAATAATTCTGATCGTCACTGCATCACTTGACTTGGCAAATCACACTGGGATCACCAGTTTCTCTCAAACTCAGGACGTAGGGCAGAGTGTTGTCACGACAACGTAGTGGAGACTGACAGACTGGACAGGTCAATCATACACATGCTCTTCACTGATGTTTTGTAACTCAGAAATTTGTTTCCTTCCTTATTTTTTTCTTTTATTTCTTACTAACTGACAAGTAAAACTGCCTAAATCATCTATCTAAAACAAAATTTCAGCTCTAGTTTCATTCTGCATTCTACAGTGAAACTGAAAGAACATAATGCTTACCTCTTTTTCAAAATCAGAAGGAAGAAGCTTGACAAAGTTATCTGGAAACACTCCCCGTTTGCCATTCAGTTCTCCTTCCCACCAACCCACATCAATACAGTCCTACAAAACAGTAAAATAACGTGAAAATCACAATGAATGTGCTTCTATGCTAAACAGATTCTTGTGCTGAAGTGCACTTTTGCATAATGCCCTGCCTTTTTGCTGGAACATAACAATTCACTGGCGTGCCAGGTTAGCAGGGTAATCTACCAGATAAAAACTTCCGTAACCACCCTGCATGATATGATCATATGGAACAGCTAGGAAAGAAAATAAACTTGCTGTAAGAGCTCAAGAGCTTGTCTGTGTCTAAAGTAAAACACTATTTCAGCACTTGATCTGTTAAACCAGTAAGCATTTCGAACACGTATGATATTACTTCTGACTTCATTTTAAAGAAAGGCAGTAACTTAATTAAGCATCAAATATCCCTAGAGGTAATAAAGCTCATCCATTTGCCACACTTTCGCGGAAACCTTGACACACTAGAATTACTTCTGAAATTATTAAATTTGATCACAGTCCAATTAAGAAGGCATTAAACACCTGATCACTGTAGAGGGACACCTTTTACCACAGCGTTTTTCAGCAACAATGCAGAGTGGGTAGCAAAACAATTGACAGCTAAACATTCACGATTAAAAAAAAAAAACCAACAACAAAAACCTACTGCATCAGTAATTTTAAGTGATGAAAAACAAAATGAAGTAAAACTATCTTGGTAAAGAACAATAAGAGTACAAGCTACAACTACCGTAGAGAAGGCTAAAATTGCTCCTCGAGTGCTGGATGGTAAGCTGCATTTGCTAAAGAGAGTACTTTTGGTTCAGTCTTTCCACACTCTTCTTTGAAAGCTTCAGCTGAACCTAGTCAGCTGTTTTCCAAAACACAGTTACAGGAAACTCACCCATCTTCTTAGTCTTGAAAATATTTCAGCCAGTTTTAGCAATTGACTCATTACCAGGCTGGCCAACCTTTCCAGCCTCTTGAGCAGTAAATTTACATCTTATTGTGGCTTAGAGTCATGCAGTAAATACTGCACATCTGAAAATGGGAGAGAAAGGGAAATCTTGCAAACAGAGCACAGACTGGTCATAAGTCACCAGGGATCCTCCCATTCTACGAAAGCTGAAGTAAATAGGGCTGGATTTGCAGCTGGGATGCCACATCTGGCAACATTAAGCTTAAGCAACCACTGTGGTCCCTTCCACAACTTCAGATTTGGACATCTGCACCAGCCAGGTATATCCAGCTGCCCTGGTAGCAGAGCCACACAGAGTTGCTCAGAGTCCAATATGTTGGATGCCCCTTTGCTAACATTTCTAATGAAGCCTGGTGGAAATGCTCTTAGATTTAATAAAGAGTTCTTGCTTTTCAGAAATCCACCGCTGTTTATAAGAAATCAGTAGAAATGTAGCAGCTCTGTTCTCTGAATACTCAAGGGTACTGATGTAGGTCTATCAGTCCTCTCTTGGAGCATGGTCACTGTTCTAGGTAAGCCTGTGGTGAGGACTTTCCATCACTTACTGCTGCAGAAATGGAGTGGGCCTTTCCCTGTTAAGACGTAATGTGGGCTGTGGAAAAAAGTATGATGAGGTGCAAATCTGGCTCATTACAAAACAATCACACTCTTGCTTTTCCAAAAAGTGAGAAAGAAGAAAAAAGCCGTGATTCTGGAACACTGGAACAAAACAATAAACAGAAACAGGAGTGTTGATATAAGAAAAGAAGGCAAGAAAAGGCAAGTAGTCCTTAACTACAAAGGTAGTTAAGGAAAAGAGAGACGCAACAACATGCAGTAAGGAATTAGCTTTTTAGAGTGAAAAAAGCTAGAAAAAATGGACAGAAGCAGAAGAAATAGGCCAAATTCTAGATGCTTCATGTATGCTATGAGGCAATATCCCTCCAGAGACAGCATCGACTCAAGATGTCCAGAATCTTTTGTGCTATTGTGGTGTAAGAACAGAACTGTAGAAACACAAGTAGAAGTCATGGCTTCACATTTTACCCACACAATTTGTTTGTGAAACCATATCTGTTGTGCAGTGCATATAAAAACTCTGGAGCTTAAAACATCATGTGCTCAGATCAGTCATGGTCGTAGCCAGATATAAAGGGTAACTGCATAATAAATAATAATTAAAAGACAGATATGAACTTTTTCAAAGTAGTGAAATTAACACATACTTTTAAAAAAGTCTTTCTGATGTTCATTTCATCATCTGCCTAGGAAAAAATCATAGCGGTCCTTTGCAATGTAGGAAAGTTTTGATGGTAAATGCTAAAAAGCATGCCCACACTACAAGAGTGGAGAAGGAAAAACTAAGAGGAAATGATTAGCTCTTTGTGTAGAGACAGCAAACAGCAGTTTTAATAGATTAATTAAAAAAAATAAAAAATGAATGGTAAATAAAAGATCACATCCCTGTATTTCCATTTGGTAAAGCTACTGCAGGGATGTCAAAAGAACACAAGTTAACTTAATCAGGTGTCACGGATTTGACCAGATCAATCTATGTCCGTGACAGGGGCGACAGGCCTCTGCCCTCCCCCCCCACCCCAGTCCCACAAAAAATGGGAAGGAAGGAAGGGAGGAAAAGAGCAGCGGCAACAATCTATGGAGGAAAACTTATTTTTACTATAATATTGGAATACAAGATAACACAATATATACAATTTAATTGAAATTGAGATTAATAAATCAGACAAGATGAGAGAGAGAGTTCCCGGGACCGAGTCAAACCTGAACAGCTTGGAACAGCTAGGAAAGCACCTGCAGCACCCACTGCAAGGCAGCAAGAGAGCACCCCCCCCACCCGGAAGGGCCAGATCCCGTGACTGCTGTAATGTACAGGGATAGGTAGCTGGGATTGGGGCAGTGACACTTTAATGCCCCGTACACTACATGATGTTTTGATGTGGAATACTGAAACCCAGAAACAAAAAACAAAAAACAAAAAAAAACATAGAACCATGACATCAGGTTTTCTCTAAGTTATAATCCCAGGATCATAGAAAATCCGTAGTTGGAACTTGGGATCATGTACTGAATACATAATGCTTGATGACATTTGAGAAACAAGAACATCAGCAGTAAAGAAGTGTAGAGCTTTTGTTTTCTCTTTTAAAATTATTTTTCTGTCTGGGTTTTTTATTTAGATTAATTAAATCACCTAATTCCCTGAGAATATGTGCTGGCTAAACATGCAAGTTAAGTAGCATCATTTTTTGTATCACATTTGCTTAAGATACGTATCTTTTTTTCCATAACTCCCCTTTTCACTCTGATGTAATACATTCCTGGTTTACAAATGCAGGCACTGAATAAACTTTCCATTCTGTTTGTGGTAGCTTTCCCTCATGCTTAATCTGTTCTTTTCTCCTGTATCCCCTCTGTTCTTTAGCAGGGTGTCTGTCACCAAGGACAGACCTTTTCCCTTTTCCCGACCTCCCTGGGAGTTCTTTAGGAGATATTTATCAGTTTGCTTATGTCTTTGTTGTGAACAAGGCTGATCCTCGACCTGCTCATGTTTTCACAGTATTTGCTGCATGAACGCAGCACTACACAAGGCTGGAGATAATCAGCTAATCGTGCACGGTACAGGCAGGCTCTGTGCAGGATCCTGCCCTGTCCTCAGACAGCACCCCTTGTTCCTGATGAGCAGGAGTCCTCCTGCTTGGCTCTACCACTTGGAACAGCTGAGCACACCATTTGCTTGGCTGTGCATCACATGGTATGTTTTATAATGCCCTCCACCAACTGTCACACCATCCTGAAATTGCCAAAACATTACTGACCCAATTTAGATTTTAAAAAATCGTAATAATTCAAGCTTCCAGAGATGAAAAGCTTGAGCTTCTACTGTCAGCACAGCTTAGTGCCAGCTGATTACTCAGCTGAATAATGCACATCACGTACATCCTTTTTAAGTCGGATGTTTCTTTATGCTCTTAGGAAACACAAACCTTACTTCCACGTCTTTGTTTTACTAGTACATATGCATTTTGTCTTTAAAGCTTAGTTGTTTTCATGAAGACAGGGCTTGCATTTCATGTTTGTTAATCCAGAACAGCTGCACATTTGCTTGTCTCTCCTCCCCTGCTTGTCACTCAGACTTACACAGCCAATCACCACACACCATTTTTGTACAGAGTAAATTGCTCAACAGTTTCTCTTTAATTTTCTCATTTACTGTATTTGCCAGAGGAGGCTGTTGTGTCACTGAGCAAATAGGACAGAAAAGAGATCTCAAGGATTAAAAGCTGCAGTTGAGATCAGGTGAATTATCTCGGCAGTGGCATCTTCCTCCTGCCCACAGCCACAGGTCTGCCACAGAAAACTCCGTAAGTCCACTTATGATGCTTACTGCAGGGACATCTTCATCACAGACAGACTCCAACACAAGGCCAGCTGAGCTGGAGCTGCACAAGCTACCTCAGAAAGTAACAACTGACACTACAGCTCTGCAGTGCAGCAAAGGCGGTGTGACAGAACCACATGGCTGGTTGTCAAGATTGAGTAGAAGTGACTCCATTAGTTCTGTATTCCTGTCACATGCACAATCCTACTCATGCTTCTCATGCTTTTCTTTTTTTTTCTTTTCTTTTCTTTTTAAATATGGCTTTATGTGTCCAATATTGGCAAAATGGCTGTAATCTCAAAACTCAGACTTCACATAAAAGTTGTCAAGCTGTTAGTATCAATATTCCAAAATTTATTAACAAAGTGGATCTCTCCTTTACTTCCATGTTATTCTACTGGACTTGTAACAACGCAGATAAACAAAAATCAGATGCTGTCATGTCCCAGAAGTTGTATGAAATAAAGATTGCATTTGATGGATACTAGAGTTCATGCAAGGTAGGTGGTAGCTGGGCTGGGTAGATGTCCAGCATTTAGCTACAGTAAAAACCGGCTCACATCAAAGTGTAACAGAGAGATTATATTTGTATCCAAGGCAGTGATGGCGCAACCATACAGTAATAAAATGTCAATTTGTACTGGAATTCTTAAGGAAATGAGGTGGGGGAAAGGCAAAAGGAGAAGTAACAGGAAAGGGCAAACAGGAGAAATGGCAACTTCCAGAAAAGCAGAATGCAACCAGCTTTTGTCAGCATGCTGCCAACCATTCTAAGAGCATACACAGAGGAGCTAAAAACCACTAGTCATCTTGACAACAAGAACAACAGGAGAAAATAGTCTTCATGCCATTAGAAGATGTGCAAGCTGTGAATAAAATTGTAACAGAAATTCACCTGGGGCTATCAACATTTTATTCCAGAAGGGAATATTAAAATAACTACAAAAAAAAACAAAAACAAAAACAAAAACACAACAACAATCCACAAATAAACAATTAGATAAGAACGCAGCTGCATCCTGAAATTTGTCTGTGGTGTCTGAAAGTGTAAGTGTAAAGGGAGAGAGGAGATCAGATAAAAGCAGTGCAAAGAAATTTAGATACACAAGCAAAGATCATTTTGATCTGGAATACCTTTTTTTTTCTTTTTTTTTACTATTAGTGAATATAAGTGAATTATGTAAGTAGGGCTGACAGCATAAGATCATGGCTCAGCATCCCTTTAGGAACTACAACAGTACTGTGGAGACTCCCACACTGGCTAATAAAACCAAGAAAAATCGTGCTTTTTCCTCTTTTGAATGAAAGGATCCTGGCATTGCTTGATCCCTTATCCATATGCTATCCTGTTTTAACAGGTTTGTTTAACAGCAGAAAGGCTGCTGTTGAACCAGAACAAACCTTGTGCTGTTCCTTCCCCCAGTGGTCACTGTTAAGCCAGCGGAGGCTGAACAAAAGCCACAGTGTAAAGGCTCCTTAATACTGCATAATCTTACAAGTACTTTATTGCTACACAGGAGCAGCTGTATCTGGATACACACAACCAACAAGAGGCTGTCCCTGATTACCTGCTCATTTGAAGAGTATCAGTGGTAGCAGAACAAGGATGCAAATTTTCTTTCAGTCAATTACTATCACCATTTCTCTTTGGTGTTCAAAAAGATGACAAACAGGGTTGGTGAGACAGAGCTGGCAGTCCTCTACTCATGTGATCTTCAATTTCCTAGTTGAGACTGTGGTCAGAACTTCAAAATTGAAAGATGTGGCTTCATGCCTACTAGGTCGCAAGCCTCTCTCACAATATAAGAAGGACATAAAACTATTAGAGTGTCCAAAGGAACGCAACAACACATTGTACTTCCCGTGTCAGAGACTAGAACTGTTTTTTCTTCCACGTACTACGATTGACTTTTCTTTTCCTCCACTTCTAGCCACTCAAAGGAGAGTTACAGTGTCCTGTGTCCATTCCTAAGATCTTGCCTGCGCTCAGGACACTGGACTTGCATGTAGATCTCTGCTGAAGCTGGCTGCAAATGCTTCCAATGTTGCTCTTTCTGATGTCACCAGCTGCCAGACACTCATGGAGAGCGTGCTTATAGCTGAGCACCCCCTGTAGCTGTACCAAAATAAGAACCTGAGCAAGTCTGAAAGGGGCTGCCCACAAAACCTATTCAGTCTCTCCACAAAGTAGAACACTGGGATGTACTGAAGGTTTGTGAGAAATGAACTCCTGTACTTCCAGGCAGTCCACTTCCACTGCTTCAGCCATGTTTTCCACTTATTTGAGGATGCAAAGATGATTCCTGCCTCATTCTCCATGTCTTCAAAAGGCCATCTCCCTCATTGCTCACCACCTTTGAAACATCAAGATTTCAGGGAGTGCCACAGCCCTGAGTTTATCTCTCCCCTCCCCAGTTTTTCTACTGGGCTCAGCCAAGGAAAAAGCTTTTGTTTGCAAAAATAAATGAGAGGTCTTCCTTATTCCCCAAGGTCGCAAAACAAAGTAACAATTCATGTATTTCTTTTCTCCCCCTATGTAAACCTATAGCTATAGCTGTGTAAACACATAAGGAAATAAATCTAAAAAAGGGTATCTTCAACCCTTAGCATGACATTCTTTTTTTTTTTTTCTGAGGGAGCAAAGCATTGCACAGCTGGCCTGCTGAACAAGCTGCTGCTTTGTAGTGCTGCTAAAACATGAAGCTATCATTTAAACATCAATTCACAACTGCTCAATATTTCAGCTTATCTGATCAAAAGGTTTTGATACAGAAACTTGTGATTTCATCAATCTTGTCAGGATAGAAAATATTTCCAAGTACAAACAAAGCGGGTCCTCAGAAAGGATGGCTGCAAAGCTCCAAGGTATGGGCACTCCAGGAATGCTCAGACAGCAAGTTTTCTGCTCATGCAACTACGTGTACCTGCACTCATAGTCATAAGCTACAGACATCCAAAAAAATAACCCAATAATTACTTTTTCATAGATTCTTAGGCTTAAAATATATAATTGGCAAGCTAAGATTAAAAAACAAAAAGTAAAGACTATCCAGAAAATTGAGTGAGAGACAACACAAAGTGCATAGTTTAAAAAGCAAAATTTTCATGGTAGGATACGAGAGCTTTACAGGCATCTTCACCAGAATACACAGTTCCTTGCATTAAAAAAAAAAAAAAGAAAGAAAAAAAAAGAAAGAAAAAAAAAGGAAAAGAAAAAAATATCCCACTAGTTGAGAATTGTATTCGTCAATGCCTGTTTTCCTTCTGCCTTTATATAGTTGGATCTCATCAAGAAGAATGTTGAGCTTGTAAAATCCCATTATTCAGAAAGCCATGAATACATCTTAAACTTGTACTGAGAGCTCTCATGTGTCAGCTCTGCTGTGCTGGCAGCCACACATTATGCTATTACAAGCTTTGCTGTAAGCATCTCTCCAGCAGCCTTTCCCACAATTGATAGCCAAATTCATAACGTAAAGAAAAACAATACACCTTTGAGTTTAAGGTGATCAAGTACATCTACAACACTTACAAGATGCTAGGTATGTACAAAGACACATATATTATGTACAAAAGCTTCTGAATTTGAGGACTGAAGGCTTCACAGAAAGTCAAATCTCAGAGCCAAGCTGGCTGCCATTCCCCGCGCCCACGCACAGCACCAGCAGCACAGCGCTGCTGCCTGCCTCTGGGGACCAAAAGGTCCCAGCTCTCACAGGCCTGCAGAAGGCCACAGAAAGGGCTCTGTCAGCTTTAAAGCTGACGTTTGACATCACTGGGCAAAAACAATAACGTGCAGGGACATTCCCTGTGGTTTTTTTTTAACCCTTTAATGAGTAACTGCCTAGAATTAAGTATATCGAAAGTTTTCACTGAAAACAAGTGTGAAAGACCAGCAGCTTTGAAACCAGCAAATCAAAAGTTGACCTAACACTGCATCAGATTCATGTTAACATAATTTGTCACCAGGAGAAGGAAACAAAGTCATGCTGAAGCTAGGGAAAAAAGCAGTTTAATTACATTTAAGAATGGTTCTTTAAAATTTCTTACATTTCACTGTACAGTTATGATGCTGAAATGAAGCTATGTTACTCTCAAAATCCAACTTTATTCTGACAAGTCAAAAAATAACTGATTTTAGAGTCTTCATAAAACTTGGTAAAATATCTGCGAGTGAAGGAAAGATTTATCCAGAGTCTTATCTTACATCCACCTTGTGCTGTACCCTAAGGTGGTATTCTCCATGATCCAACTCTGTTACTAGGCTCAGTTACTGGGAATGAGTCCGTATGGTCCTGCATAACAATTTGTTAAATAGTTTTGAAGACCATGACTGTGATTTAAAGCATCTGGTTAGTAACTAAGTACTCCTAAACAGAAATATTGTTTTAAAATTTTGCTATACGGCAGAATGAATCTCTCAACAACTACCTAATCCAAGATCATTAGATGAATAAGACAGCAAATTAATCTTCTGAGGCAGTCCTGGAGAGGATTCGTTTCCCTTTTACGTGCTCTCTCACCCAAATATCCATAAATTAGGAAATATCAGAAGAAAAGTATGAGAAGAAGTATCCCAGTCTGACCCTTTTTGGTCCATAACCCAGAGCAATTTATTCTGCTCAGCCTGTGCCCTGGAAGACTCAAATCCTACGCTAATCTTTCCTAGCTCATGCCAGCTCTAATGCCCAAGCAGTAGGGAAATGTAAGTGTGAAACATTCAATTGTATCTTTTAATGCTTAAGAACTCAAATAGGTTTTTTTTTTTCCTCCTTTATCTATAAGCTCTAAGGCTCTACTGAAAATGTATGGTGTCAACATTGTATGGAAGTAAAAGAGAGACTGTCAGAAGTTAGACATTATTTCAGCCATGGTTACACTGTCTTTCCAGTTAGTGGTTTTTACTGGAAAGCATAACAAGAAAACAGTTCTTCAGGAGAGATATCCTGTCCAAGAACTGGCCCAAGTTCTTGGGTCCTGCAAGAAAGAAATCGGCTGAATGACCTAACATACACAGGGCCTCAGAGCAGAGGGTGTAACTGACCAGATACATTTTGGCTGTGAAATTAATTTTAAGCCATATCTAATCTTTCGACTTTCAACTCCGCAAGTAAATAGTTTAATCAGTAATGAAGCTGAACTGCTTTGACGAAATATTTGTGCAAACAGAAAAAATGACGCTGCTTATTGAACAAAACAATCTCTTCTAGGGATTCACTTCACTTGTTCAGTCAGCAGAACATCATGGAGAAATAAATAAGAGCCAAGTCATAAAACTCTAGCACTGCAGTAGACAAAATAAAACTATATTAGCCAAAACAAACACGAAAGGTGGTGCTGGTAACAGACACAATGTATGCCTCCGATGAGCCAAAATATGTTGTGTGATTTTTTTTTGCATTTAGAAGGATTACAGAAACAAAGAACAAATCATTTGAATAATTAGTTTAACGCCATTATTACTTACATAACTGACATCTTAGGGCTGGGGTCCTTATTACAATAATCATCACTTGGCATTATATGCACATATTTCCCTTTAAATGGCTTTCTTTGCCCTGGCAAGGCTGGACTGAAGATAAAAGTCAGCAGGCAAACTCAATTCACAGAATGAAAGAAAGGATGAATCTAAGCAGTGAGTTTAACGTCTGCATTGTAAGCAATAATCACAGTTTTCCAGATGCTTGGCATTTCAGTAATATCTTTTATATGCACGGAGCAGAAAAAAAATTTCACTCTTTTTATCTTAAAATATGTTATCTTTTAGTACAGCCAAGCTAATATAAAAAGTGCTTACAAAAGTACCCTAACTCTTTTTAGACTATGTAAATCTTGAAGCACTACACGCACAGGGGAACCTGTCACTTCACCTACATAGCTTGGCATGAACTTGTTCTTAGGAATAATACAACCCCTTCCTTTGAAAACACAACTGTACCACCACAATTGGTGATAACGAAGACAGGAAGAACAAACTTGAGTGCATATTTAAAGAAAAAAATATAAACAAGAAGAACTTTTAAGTGCTGGCTGCTCCTCTCCCTAGAAAAAAATCACTGGCTTGATAGTTTACTTCCATATTCCTCTCAAAAAACAGTGTTTTAATTATGTTTCTAAATCATAGAATCATAGAATCACCAAGGTTGGAAAAGACCTCCAAGATTACCCAGTCCAACCATCCACCCATCACCAATAATTCTCACAAAACCACATCCCTCAGTGCAACATCTAAACGTTCCTTGAACAACTCCAGGGTCAGTGACTCCACCACCTTCCTGGTCAATCTGTGCCACTGCCTCACTGCTCTCTCAGAGAAGTATTTCCTAACATCCAACTTCAATCATTCCCTGGTGCAATTTGAGGCCATTCTCTCTCATTCTATCGCTGTTATCTGGGAGAAGAGGCCAACCCCCATCTCACCACAACCTCTCTTCAGGCAGTTGAAGAGTGCAATAATGTCTCCCCTGAGCCTCCTCTTCTGCAGACTGAAAAATCCCAGTTCCCAGAGCCGCCTCCCGTAAGACTTGTGCTCCAGACCCCTCACAGCTTCACTGCCCTTTCTGGACACACTTCCAGGGCCTCCATGTCTTTCTTTTAGTGAGTGGTGCAAAACTCAACAAAGTATTTGAGGTGCAGCCTCACAAAGGCTGAATACAGAGGGATAATCACTTCCCTGCTCCTGCTGGCAACACTATTTCTGACATAAGCCAGGATGCCATTGGCTTTCTTGGCCACTCAGGCACACTGCTGGCTCATGTTCAGCTTTTTCTACACTGACCTCACTCAATACTACATTTTTAAGCACTGCAACAAAAACAAGCCGCTAGATATAAAAAAAAGAGTTAAAAATTAACTTATAAGCATTTGAAAGTCTTGGTCAAGGACATGGTTCTTGCAAGGCAAGAAAAGAACAATTACTCACAGTCTGTTTTCCCTATAACTCACAAAGTGTATCAAATTATTATAGCAATGAACATATTTATTCAATCATCATCATCCCTACAAATTTTATATAACTCACAGGAGGAAACATTCATATTTTCACATGATGACACAAGTACCACCCCCAACTTACCACACACATAAGCAGTGTGTCAGAATGGTCTTATTCTGCGGGACCTAGTCCAGCTACCATCTTTCATGACATCATAACGTGAAGCCTAGCAAAAATTCCAGACCTTCTTATTCACATTAAACTAAAATCTTCAGGGAAAAGTTTCAGGTATGAGAAAAAAGTTTCATGCAAGTGTTAAGCCTGTCTCAAAAGGCAGCAATCCCACTTACCATAAAACTGATGCCAACTCATACACTTCTGTGTGTCTGGTGACCAGCCAGATGCAAAGCCAGAGGGATGGAACAGACCCACCCCTCCCAGCAGCAGCCTACCATTCATCATGCTAAGTCTCACCCTCAGCATGCACACTTTACAAAATAGTTTCTTATGAGAAATCAGCAGCTTTGGTACAAGCAGATTTCTCAATCAGCTGAGTGGCTGGGATGTCTAGTGGGGAAAGCAGTGCTGAGCACTGAGCACAGAGGGCAAGGAACAGAAAGCACATTAAGTATGGCCATTAAGTCTGATGGAAGACATTTTGAACAATTGTTATCTCAAGAGAGATAAAAAGGGCATCTTGTTCTCTCTGAGGGAAATACTTATTTCTGAAAGCAAGTAGTAAGTGGTTTTATATATTTTTATTGCTCACACGCTATCCTTCAAAGACATACAATCATAAAAGCTTTCTTAAAGCTGGACTTCATTTGATGTTCATTTACCTTATTCCTTTTGGTTTCTGTATGCAGGATTGTTACAAAAGTTAGAAAAGCTCAAAATATCTTGTACTAAAGCCTGAACTGAGGGTATCTGTGTGATCAGATATTTAGTGCCAACAAAAATTCACTGTGCTGCTCTGCTAGAAAGCCATTTTTATGAGTTTTATTAAACCAGTTCATATATTTTTCTGTGTGTAACCTGAGACCTTTTGTATTGCTATATCAGAAAACTAATTTCTGAAAATGAGATGGAAGATTTTATCTGCAAATCAAGGACAAATAAGATTATCTAAGTGACTATTCTGAGGTAGAACGGACTCCTTCCTTCCTTCAGAAAGGTACAACTGTAAGCAACTGCATATTTTCAGCTTTGATATATTCTGTCTTTTCGGATAAATCTTTAAATCTTATCACTTTTTTTTGAAATATTGAAAATTTTGAAATATTGAAAATTTCATCTTAATATGGAAAAATAATTGTTGCTATATATTTGCTCACATTAAAAAAAAAAAACCAAAAACTACAAGTCTTCTAATTTGGACATATATTTCTATAATTAAACGTCGTCAACTATGTGTGCTGTTTGCAATTAAAAGCATAGAGAAAATTTTGGCAATGAAGAAAAACAAAAAATAAATCAACACATACCCAGGAAACAGGCAGGTTTCTACCCCAGAGACATCGCAATATAGCAAAATGTTGAATTAAGTATCAACTATCACTCTCCTCTAGCACACTGTCCGGTTCCTGCTCCTTCCCCTGCTTATGGCCTCACTGAACTGGCAAGACTCTTGTAAATAGCACTTACTAATTTCATCCCTCCAGGAGCCTGCTGCATCCGTCAGAGCAGCTGTTTTCCCTCACAGCCTTACCCAGCCGAGTTATCCTTGGCAATCTCTCAGCTGAAGAAAGTGCTGTGGACAATTACCTCCTGGACAAGGATGCATTTAAAGATGTTGTAAGAGACAAAACTGGGAGAATTTTTTTGGCAAAAGAGACATGCTTGGGAAACTGTCCATAAATACAGTGAGGGTGAAATTAATGCCTGAAGACTAACTGCACTAAGAATTGGAAAATGTTAAGTTCTCTGCTAAAGAGGAGACTCCATGCTCTAACATGGACAAACGCACAAAATAGCCACTGTAACAGTGAAAATGAGACTGGAAGGAATGAACTTAATTTCATTGTCTCCTTATACTTTTCTACTTGTCTGTATGTACTTGTTTGTTTTAACACTTGATTGTATCTGGCTAGTGTCTGGGACTCACCAGATGTGCAGCATTTTGAACCATCACACTCGCAGATCTCTCAATAAAGCAAAATATAACCATCTCCAAATGCAAATGCTATCTTCGCAAAAAACTGGCTGCCATTACTCTCCTTTTCAGATAGGTTTCTGACTCTTTTTTCCTCAACACAACACTAAGCACTACAAATTGGATTGGCATTAAATATGTAGATCAGAAGATTTGCCATGTAAGTCCCTGATGACGGGCATTACTCCAATCAGTCTTCCGCGACCCCAACACACCGACTTTCTCAGTAGTATTTGAAAATAATCAGAAAGATTTTGGAAGGCTGTAAGTCATTGCTGCTCTCTTTCACCTCATCAATCCTCCAGACCATTTTGATGATCCACGGAAGCCTGGACCCCCATGAAACTCGCCTCCTCACAGATGTCATTTTGCAAAATGAGAAAGGCCTCAACTTCATCCATCACTCAAGGGCAACATGCACCTACCACAAATGCCCAGTATTCAGCTGTCAGTCTGCAGTGGGAGAAGAAAAGCTTTGTAGTCCAAGTAGGTGAAGAGGAAGAGACAGCCAGGTTGGCTATGCAGAGCAAGGCACAAGATTATTATTCCTATTGATACACTGACATTATTAATTTCAACATCATGTAAATTCAGAATTAGCAAAACTGCCATTCCTATGGTCCTCCACTTACTCCAGTGCTGATAATAA
This sequence comes from Lagopus muta, assembly GCF_023343835.1. Lineage (NCBI taxonomy): Eukaryota > Metazoa > Chordata > Aves > Galliformes > Phasianidae > Lagopus > Lagopus muta. The sequence goes on along the minus strand of NC_064433.1, from coordinate 118,913,306 downwards.
TGATTCAGGTGAGGATACCCTTCTATTGTTGTTAGCTTTCAATCTCACAATGATCTTTGAAATAGTTTATTTTATTTATCCAGACTATTTTCATTCCTGGGAACAAAGTAGTCTTTACTGCCTAGAGCTCAGGTAAATTGACTAAGTGGAATGCAAACTTTCACAGTCTTGCAAATAAAACTGTCTTCAAAAGAATGCTGAGCTGCCAGTGTGTACTTAATGTTTTTGCTTCAAAATTATTTAGCTATTACTACCAATTTCTCACATAGGTCATTTTCTATATGCCATTCAGATAACATTTATTTTTTTCAGAATTTATTAGAGCTTCTAAGAAATCTACAGTCCATAAAAAGTCTCTGTTAGGACTGGAAAACAGCCTACAGGGGCTACATCTAAAATGTGTTAGAATGAAAAATCCTAAAAGACTTATAAGATGACCGCAGAAAAAGTCATGAAAAATTTCTGTTGCTTAAAAGTAACTGTTTATTACAAATACAACCTCAAAAATCAATACTCGAGTATCACAGAACACCCATTTGCCACCATCTTTCAGATGCACAGCACAGTCACTATCTGTGTTCTCATACCTATCCAAATGCTGCCTAAACATTACAAACATTTGAGATTACAAAGAATATTCTATAGTGTCAATCTCAAGCCCTCTTACCATTCATGCCTCATCAGCTTATGAAAGTATCATCAAACTGTGCAACAATCACCTTAAATTACTGGAATTTGCTTTTTGCTTTCCTTCTTCAAAAGGTACATTCTTCTTAGACTCCCTTGCTGCAAAGCAAAGGTCCCAAGTCTATACCATTCTCTTGCCATCAAGATAAAGTTTCTGCCTTCCGCTAGAATTCTGAACAGTATTTTCTGACCTCCACTTTTTAAATACTTTGCACTAAGGAACTAAAGATTATTGCTTGTCTACCCTCACTTCTAATAATTAATCAATAAACATATCTTAAACACATACAAAGGCATTTACTGTCAAAAAGGAACACAAAAAACCCTTTTCTGTATATACTTCAGATACATTTATGTGAAGACATTAGTTTCTCCTTTTGCTCTTCTGATCTCTAGGCAAATTTTCACATACGAGGAAACAACAATTACTACCATATGTTTGCACTCTATCCCATCAGAATTTTTTGTATTATTTAGTCCTATTCAATTCATTGAAAAATGACTCAATATGTTGATTGATTTGTAATTGCTTCTGGCTATCAGTCAGGTGTAATGACATTCTTGCCTCTGTGCATCCCCAAATGTACTACCTTTTGACCAGTAAATGATCAGAGTTCTGACTCACTCACAGTTTTAAATAAAACTTATCAGCACATTCTTGAAGTGACAAGGGAAGTCACTTGAGATTCAGTAAATCGGTTCAAAATATTTACTGGCTATTTCACAAAATAATTAAAATTTTCCTAATGCAGAGACCTTTACAGATCTTATCAGTTTTTAATTCAACTTCTCAACATCCATCAAAACAGTGAGATCTTAATATAGATCCTGCAAACACCTGGATAAAAAAAAAAAGCAGTCTCTTCTTTATACTGCAGATCTAGAAAAGTGATTTTTATAATTAATTTAGCTGAAATTTCATCCACAGGGTGGGCTCTTAAAATAACAATATTCAATTCTGCATTTACTGGTACCATTCTTCTGTAATTCTCTGTATAAAATATTTTTTTTAAGATGAACTGTGGACTAACACAGCTTCCTTACATACAGATGCTCATGTGTGTACGCACAAGCACACAGGCTCTCCTCATACCATACCACTTAGCTCAATTAAATCACTGCTCTTACTCTTCATACATATTCAGTGCTATCTGATGTTCCTGCTTTTATGAGGCTTGCAATGCATTTTGTGAATTTTCACAGGATTTCCCATTCTGTTGCAATTCATTTCCTATTACTTCTGCTACTTTCACAAGTTCTCACCAATGTTTTCATTTTCACGTAAATGTAAATTCAATGCAAGTTAAAATTGTGAACCTTCAACACTCCTCTCTATCTGACATACTAGCTTTGTGAAGTACTTTTTATACTAAGAAGGATTTACCACTTTCTGGTTTTAGTGATCTCACCAAAATGAAAATGCATCTGGGGTTTTAGGAAGTACTGCTCCCATCGATTTCTTTAAAATTAACAATCTTCTCTCTGTGAGTCTAAGTAATTGGAAAGAATAAACTTTGTCTAATGTTGTCTATCATACGAAGCAAACAGTGCAAATTTCTTTCTTGCAATTAGATCAAGAGAAACTCTGTCGTCTGATGGCAATGTAAAACCATGGTAATAGTTTCTGAAGTGCTCCATACACTTCTGTTTAGTTCCTCTTGATCAGTGTGGATCTCTAACTCTGGTCATGGAAAAGATGCTCAAGGCACGAGGCTCTGAGCTCTGGGTAAGAGGCAGCTCTCTGGCAGAAGCCACTTCTGGACAGAAAGGTGAGGTTGTGTTTATTGCTGATGACTGAAATAAAAATGTTGTGACACCTGCTTGAGAAGCTCTGGACTAAAATAAAATTACTGCTTTCAATGGTAAGAGCACAGAGGAGACCCCATTGTTTTCACAACTGCATGGCAAAGGCCTCAATTCCAAATCCTGTTGGTTTCTTTTTTTTTAATTATGTATTAAAAATAGATGGGGAAAACAAAAACAAAAACAAAAACAAAAAAAACCCAACAAGGTCTGCAAACCACAAAAGAGTCTGCAAAGTGTCTGCTTGTTAAACACTGCATCCTTGATATCTCAGATTAATTCAGACAAAGCATAAAAAAGTACCCAAGGAGAAACACAAGCCTTCTTGCATTGAGATCCCCCCACTCTCTAGAGGCATGATTTTATGTAACTGTTCATGGACATGTGACATATCACAGAAAAGAGGGAAGAAAAATAACTGCAGTGGCTTGAAACAATCAGATTTATAGAGTAAAAGGACAGGAGGATATATTTAAAAATGTACTCATCAACTCAGTCAAATGATCTATACTATCTTACTATAAAAGACTAACAAATTTCCACTAATGGGACAGAGGTAGTGAGAAGAGAAAGGGAAAAAGTAAGCGAATGAAATCTTCCATTGAAAATGCAGTAAAGCAACTGTCGCTTTATCTGCATGCAGTGAAGAACACTGCTCCACCTGCAGACCAGCCATCCCTGGGAATTAAATCAGCCAGATCAATAAAGTGTAAAGTGGACAGGAACAACTTTATAAAAGCCATTGCTGAGCTCAGAGGCACTGTTAAATTATTACATCAGAACATTTTAAATCATGCAAAGCCAAACAACTTTCAAGATAAGCTTAAAACTCACTGAGGGCAAGGGCTACACTGATTGGAAGCATGACAAAAAGTAAAAAGAAAAGGAAATAATAAAACATCAGGCATTAGAAACAACAGCTTTACACACAAAACTGACTCATTTTAATTAATCTATGTGAAACAAGAGAGGTGACATTTTTATAACTAAAAATATCATATCAGTTTGCACATGGAATGAATCCTGGTATTCAATATTCAGACTGACCACAGCATTTCTAGCTGCATTATTAAGAAACAAAATCTCCCGTAGAATGCTGGAATTTAAGGACAGCTAGACCAGAGTCATTTGGCAGCTGTACGTTTTTTGTCATCCTAATAAACACTTGAGTGAAAAAAATGGCGATGGGGAAAAAGCAGATGAGAAATGCAAGCACATAGGCATACATCCACACTGCAGACACATGAGAGTTTCTCAGTGTGAAGGCCTACCCTTTCCATCTAAGTGAATGTCACTGCAATGATGTTGGTAAGTAAGATGTTGATGCTTTTAAGCTTAAGTAGCCACCAACAGATATTTCATGCAGGCAAGTTCTTTTAAATTCTCAATTTATTTTCCTACAAATGTCTCGCTATTTTTGCTTAGTTACACATATATTCTTCAGGACAAATATGATCTCCTCTGAGTTTGTAAACAGCTTAGTATAGAGTGAACACTGTCGCAGATGTATTTCTCAAGGCTTTTTTTTTCCCCAGGTGCAAAATTGCTAACAATTCCTTATGAAACCCATCATTTATAGAATTGAGATCTTAAATTATTTAATTTCAGTTGTCACTACTGCATGTTTTCTGCTTCATTGTGGTGCTAAGGGTGACTATATTTTAAATAGGTGTTTATTAAACTAATTTAGGCATACTATCTCCACCAAATCCAAAAACTCTAATTCACAATTCCTACAATAAAGACAACATACAAAGCTAACAGTGACATTCAATTTTGCTGCTTTCGTGAGTCTTCTGTTTTATTCTCTAGCATTTTATGTTAGTCGTAAGAACCAATTTAGAATTGATGTAGATCTGTTATTATATTCAAGGTAAAATTATATAAACTAGTAAACTCAATAGTTTTCTATTTGCTGTTCTTAACCTTATCAAAATAAGGCTATAAAGCACAAGAAGGGCAATGTGCAGATCTTTCTGAAGTCTATTTAATGTTTCATTGCTAAAATAGCGTTATTTCAAGATGGTACAAGTATGGATTTTATAGTTATCAAATTATGTCTATTTTAAAAACTGGATTCCTGTTTATAGGAGAAAAATATTGCTTTTACCTTACTGATAAGTGTGACGACATCACCTTCTCGGATTGTGAGTTCATCATCATTCTGTGCTTCGTATGGAAATATCACTTTGCAATACTCCTTGGCTGAAAGAAGAATATTCAGTGTGATAAATCATCTTATAAGAACTGCTTATCCAAGGGTGAAAATCTTCATAAAATGATCCAAAAATGTCTCTGCACGGTGTTTCATTTTCTTGCCATTTTTCTTTTTGCAGTACAGAACTTCATAAATGCTGTGAAATATTTAAAGAACTCCACACTGATGAGAATTCACATACACGTCAACCGTGGAGTCAGTTCTACAACCCCTAGAACCATTATTTTCCATTATATTCCTCCCTGTTGATCTTTGAAAGTCAACTGGCTGGTCCTGGGCATCCTGCTCTGGGCATCTCTGCTTGATCAGTGGTTGGATCCATCATTAACTCAAATAGAATTGCTCCTGACTGCAACCTGCCACAAACAATTTTCCTTGGAGGTGTCAGACCTGTGTCTGACACTTGCTGCAGTACTGCCACGGGTGTAGCCCTCAAACAGCTAATGTAAATTGGAAGCAAAAAGGACCTAGTAGGCTAACATAGCTTATCTATCTCTGGTGTGCAAGAAAGAAAACATTTCTGATTCAATACCAATGATTAAAAAAAGAAGTAATACATTAATAATTGTAAAGACATTCATAACTAAATCCTCTGTATACTCAGCACAAAGGAAGACTTGAATATTAGTTTAACATTTCCTCTTCCCTTTCCATTCTATAAATAAAGGCACCAACTTTCATCTAGAAAATACAGGAGCCAGCACTCCCATTCAGAAATCTTAAAAAGCAGCTGTCACGAAAAGAGGTTACAACACATTGCTGTGCAACAAATACTCCTACGTCAACATGTCTAACAAATAGAAAGTGAATGTGCATTCCAGCTATTAAATAATGTATACAGTGTGATATTCTAAAACAGCAGGCTTAAAAAGACCAAAGAAATGCTCACAGGAATTATTGGATCCTTTGTAAAAAGCGCATGTTACTTTCTAGAAGAGTTAAGCTCACACTCAGTTAAGAGTTAAGCTCAAATGTCTCAGTTTTGATGGCCTCTAACCACTACATCACAACTCATTTCAAAAAATGGAAGGGATGTCTAATTGCTAGTTCACTGTGATATGAATAAAGGCTTTGGATCTTTCTTTGTGGACGCAGTTGGGATGTTTAATCTGCACACTGCCCTGTCTTCCGGACACTACAGTAACACTGCGTCTACAATGCAATGTTCCTTCATGGACTAACTATAAATTCCACATTAGGAGGGAAGTCTAGTAGAATGAATCACTAAACAACAGAGAGCAGCCAGAAATGCACAGAAATAATACTATCCTGAAAGTGGTCAACTCTCAGCCAAGGTGTGAATGAATTCCATGCATCTGAAGTTAAAGAACATTTCCATCAGCAACAGTCCGGTATTCATGTCCCTTGAATCCTGTAGTGGGCAAATCTTCATCAGTTCCTCCTTCTGTCTAAGGGCCATACATTTGAATAAGGATGAAGACATTGATCAACAGAGCGGACGGAAGGCTGTGGTTTTAGTGTTGAAAAATGTCTGTTGATAATCAGGTAATTAATTGCTCTCTTTCTTCTTTTTTAAAAATACCTCCTCTAAAAGTATGTGCCAATGTGGATGCCACAGTCAGTAGCTGGTCAGAACCAGCTAGACTAACTGAAAAACTCCTAGTCTTTCATATATAGGAAACTGCTATGAATCTTCACCTTGCAGATCTGGTATCAATAACTCTGTTATCGCATGATCTCTCTGCCCTCCACATCAAACTCTTGAATTTTTTTTTTTTTAAATATTCAGATAGCAGAGAAATAAGGAATTAAGCTAGAAAAAAATGACCCATCACAAAAAAAACAAATCAAAACAAAACAAAAAAACCCATTGTGAGCACAGGCAAACGTTGATGCACTGCACAAAGAGCCAGGAGACATTTCTGGATAAGCATGAGAGAGAACTGAGAGTGGGACAAGAACGCAGGATGAAGGCACTGACATGGAAAAAATATCTTGGTTTATGTACATTATGGGGTTGGATTCCTTCAGTGTGATTCACATTGACATACACTAAATCAGTATGTTCCTCTGCCCAGTGAGGACCCTCTGAATCACACTGCCAGGTCTCAAAAACACTGCTGGATTTGGGTGACTGGATAAAGTCAGCTTGCAAGCTTCTCTTATGAAAAAGCTGGTCTAGCATGACTTAAGTAAGCAAAACCAAAGTCAAGCAGGACTCAAAGTAGTATGAACCTCCAAATTCAGATTAATAAAAGAAGAAAAACATCTAATAAAACATGTAACTTATGTACAAGAATTGTCCTTACTCAGCAGAGCACAATATATCAAAAGGATGTAATAGTACATAATTTCCACAGTTATGTTTAAATAGGAAGGAAAAAAAAAAAGATAAAAGGCAATACTAATTTCAAATACAGCAGAGAGCACACAGTAACTTGCTGAATTTGGGCTTTTTGTAAGTAGGAAAAAAAAAAAGGTCAAAGTAACATACCCAATTACAAGCATGGTAAATAGTTTTAAGCCAAATTAAAGCTTCAGACTAAGATACCAATATTAAGCATTTTACATTTGATACCCAAGGCTGGGTTTATAAAATCACAGATGGTTCTTCCAGAAGCCTCTCTTTCTTTCCTCTGACCTGAAGATATGTTTTAAAAATATACCTCTCCATAAGCCCCCAGCAGTAGACATCTTGGAAACTCTAAGGGAGGAGAAAAACATGATATTCACGAGCTTTTCAGTCCTCATTTAGTAATTCAACAACAATTTACTCTTTTAGACCACAGTCTCTGCTTATGTACTTGCAGCTGCTCCCAAGCAAAGGAAAACAACCTGTCATATACAATGGACATTTCTCAGGGGATTGAGTGAGCAGATGAACCTTGCCATATGTCTTGAAACTCAAACAAGTTGGATCTAATGCAAGATGTTCAGTTTCTTGCCTTATACATTCTAAGCTGAGAGAGCACGGGCTAGGTACAATACCATTAAAAAATATGCATCCCCGAGTACCTTCCGTGATTTTTGAACCACAGTGTTTCAGCTAGACTAGAAACAATGATGACACAACAACAAGCACTTTATTTTCTCTGCCCACAACCCCTGCAATCCAATCCTTCGAAATGAAGAACAAAGTCATCGCTAGATTCTTTGACAGAGCCCCAAGAGTTTCCCAGAATCATCCTCATCAGTCAAAAGCTGCAAGAATAAACAGCAAGCAAGGAACTAGATATTTATAACAAGTTGCTTGCCACTGCCCATGCAACACTGAGGAAATAGTCTCAGGACTACCCCAAACAATAAATAAGGCTATCCTCCAATAAGAACTGGATGATTTAGGGGGATAGTTAACATGCATCTTCTTTTAACACCTTATGACCCACAGTCTGTCCTGCATTCAAAATATGGGCTATTTGATACAGCCTTAAGCTCCAGAAAAATATTTCCTCAAAGAGGGAAAAAGGCAGCAACAGATGGCCTTCCTACAGAATACAGCTGCTGCATTATCTAGGTTGTCACAAGCACTGTATTTCACCCACAGAACGCAGTGGCTTGATGTACATTTATTTTGAGAGACTGGTTAAATATTGTACTGTCCAAACCAGAACTGGGCAAACTGAATTTACTGCATCAGCAGAACCTGCACATTTTAAAAGGATGCCTCTTCTATTTGTTCTTCTGCCAGACTCATAGAATGAGTTGAGACATTCAAGACCACTGTCCTCAGACATACATACCCTTTCATGTAAGTTGCACAGGGGATAGTCACTCTGGAATTTGCTTTTCTTAGGCTACGATGATCTAGGTTCCTCTGCTTATTTCTGCTGCTCTTTCCTTAGTGTTAGGCAACATCTGTTCTGCCTCAAGGGAAAATCTGCTCCATCTCACATAATCTTACTACCGGGCATTGAATTTACCTGTCTGGCTTTTCAGAAATTGATAGTTAGTTTTTAGTAAAGCAAACAACCATCAGATATAGTTGATTTTTGAGGCTTAAATATTTCTCCTTCGATGAAGTCTAAATCATACAGAAATATTAAGTGAGAAAACTAGCAGCATTAATTTAGTTATCTTTGGGCTTAAGCTTCCTCTTTTTAACTACTGCTCAAATAAAGGTTTTCTGAAATTGAACAAAATCTACAGTGTCTAGGGAAAAATTACATAATTGTTACCAAAAACATAGAACAGATGGGGAAAAAAAACCCAACAACTCAGCAGAATTTGGCTTTATCATTAATCACTGCCTTCAAGATTCATAAATGGATAGCACTAAAAAAATTTCATGGAACTGCAACAGACTCAAAGGATCAAAACACCACCTCATTAAACAAAACAAAACAAAAATATCCGGAACTAATTAGGGCCTCATTAATCCAGACTCAGCAGCTCCTCATACTCTTTCTATCGTCATGCAAGAAGCTTAGCACTTGCTAGGATTTTGGTATTCCTATTATGTAATTGGTTAACATGAACTTAAATAATCAGTGAGTGGACTAATCAAATTAAGTATCACGGTCAGTGCGCTTTCTGACTCACTGTCGTTGCTTTTTTGCTGTCTGTGCACTTACACTTCATTTTTGCAGTCTCAGTAAGCTGTAATGGTTCTGTCAGTCACTGTGAATGCTTTGCTGAATTCCAAAATCCAGCAGAGCTACTTGAAAATTGATATGTATTATCTACAAAACAGCCTTTCCACTGCAAGACACTTACAGTAAAGGCAAGCTATTTCATTGCAAAACAAATAATAAGATAAATAATCTCACCCCAGAGGTTTTTATATTTATACTTATACAGGAGTATAAATACACATAAGTCTGAGCCACACATAAAACAGTTGAAAATTCAACAGCAGATTTATTCCCCTAGAAGACTATGCAGGCACAAACCTAAAACAAATAGTTCTTCCCTCTTCTATTCAAAGATGCATTCTTTTATTCCTAAAAAGTTACCGATATTTCCTTTCCCTTTCTGTTTTCCAAGAGACCACTAGAGCTCTCCAAGTCTTTGTGCTTTTGCTGTACTGTGTGTTTGAGCAAAAGCCATTCTGTCTTCTCTTTGATTTTGATAATGATCAGCTATTTATTTCACAGAATCAGAATCACAGAATGGCCCAGGTTGGAAAGGACCTCAAGGATCATGAATCTCCAACCCCCTCAACCCATGCAGGGCCACCAACCTCCATATTTAGTTCTAGACCAGGCTGCCCAGGGCCCCATCCAACCCAGCCTTGAACACCTCCAGGGACAGGGCATCCACAACCTCTCTGGGCAGCCTGTTCCAGCACCTCATCACTCTCATAGTAAAGAACTTAAGAATTTAACAAATTCTGAAGGTCATTTCTTAAGGAAATTCACATAGCAGACTGCTGGGAGATGCACCTATAGAACATACAGTTATCTTTGCTCTGACCAGCTTCTCCTACTGCAAAACTTGGGCCATCTTGTGCATAGCAGGGAGCAAATTGCATCCATGTTCAAGTGTCAACCACTCCCTCATCTCACTGGGACAGGTATAGGAAAAAAAGCAGACTCATTTATCAAGATGTGAGAGAAGTCAGCAACCAGCATTCTTCAATGTAGCCCCCTGTGCACAAAAGGAAGGTGGTGCTGCTCTCTTTTTCTGGCTCAGTAGGCTAGTCCACAGTGCAAGAGCTTTTTTTATCTAGTACAGAATAAGGAACAACAGCATCAGTCATGAAAAGAAACAGGAGGAAAATCAAAAAACATATTACTACTCCTCTACCAATGCAATTTCTCTTGCTTCAAGCATACATCTCTGGCAGCAATCACAAGGGAACCCAAATCACATACCCATGAGCTCCCGCTCCATACTAAGCTTCCATTTCAAACTACACCTTTGGAGAACGGCACAGTACCTTGTTCAGTTTAGCAATTAAAGGCTCCAAGGACACCTGGTACTTCGCCATTCCAGGCCAAAGTGAAAAAAGCTCAAGTCTAAGAGGGAGGGGTATAGTGTGTCACTGTGGAAGGCAGAGTTCTCCAGCCCTTGCTGGAGGCTTTCACGTTTGTTTATACGTGGTACAAGCATGAAGCTTCAGTACCATGGGGTGTGATTTTGTAATCAGTTTGAGCTGCCAAAAAAACCCACGAGTTAATATGGAGAAAGGTATTGAGCATTTCTTTGTCTGGCTCAGTGCAAGCATTGCTGCCACAGGTGGGAAAGCTATGGGAGCACCCTTTCAGATGACACCTACCTGTAGGCCAGCTTAACCTTATCAAGCTGCAGATTGGGAAAGGTAATTCCAAAGCACATTCATTCTGAAGTCCTGCTCTACAGTACCAGTTTGCACGCTTTTCAATACTTAAAACTCTCACTTCCTCCAGGCAAATGAGTTATTGCAGCACTTCACATTAACAGCCTTACTTCACAAAGGGAACAAGATAAAAGGATGCAGAAAGTCAATTACCATGGTCCAGTTAATGAACAGTAACAGTAACTCACTAAGCTGTTTCAAGCTGCTTTTGAAATTCTGAGCTGATAGCATGTGGTCGTTCCTGCACACTTCTGGCAGATAGCTTCTATTTTCCTGCTACTCCTTGTCCTTCCTCAGTTGGTATTTCAGTTCTGAGACAAAACACTATCTGTTAACTATCTAAAAAGGCAAACATGTCACGGAAGGACTTAAAAACTCAATACCTTCTATTATAATTCATTTCTTTTCTAATATATGGCTATGTTCTCTTCCCTCTTATTGTTTCCTGCAAGTATCTATAACGTTTAGCCGTAACTTCATACAAGTTAAAACAAAGGACTTGGCATTCTCTTACAACTGCTCTGAGACCTTTCTAGAAGATTTAATTATTCCTTTTTGCTCTACTAAACATCTAAATAACCAAATAAAACCGAAGTTCGTTGACTCGGTACCACCCACACAAATATGTCTGCTACAGAAACAAAGAAAAAAGAGGAAAAAGTAAGAGTGCTCAGAACCACAGATATTTTTCTATGACCTTCCTACAAGTTACAACTGAAGTTGGATCTTAACTAAACTCTGACATGTTCCAAAGTATCCTCCAGGCCAAAAGCTGATCATGTAATTTAACTTGATTTCAATGTCAGGAAACTCAAGGTAGGACTATCAAAGCAGAAACAATTCAGAGGATTCTGTGAAACAAAATATTCTGTCTGTGTACCACCTACTCAAAGTCTGTCCTAAATATATCCATCTGCATCCTTGCTTTTCATACGTACAAGATACTACTCTTCTAGCCAAAACCAGGAAAAGTGCTCAGTTATCTTTTAAGAGGCTCAATAGCACAAAGTGCAAAGAAGCAAAAGCTATGAAACCTACTTTTTGTTCTGCTGTCCGCTTCTGTTTTTGTTGGCTCCTGAGTTGCTGTGGCTGGAGGTACTTTCTTCCCAACAGTCTGAAAAAAAAAAATAGTTATTCTCCTTTAAGATCTGCAGGCTCAATTAAAAGTCAGATAACAAAAAAAACTTAATGGAAATGCAAAATATAGGAATAGAGACAGAAAAGAAACAGAGGCAAATTGAACTGTACAGAGATTTGTTTGTAGGATATTTGTTATTTATTTATTTATTTATTTTTTAAACAACAACAATATAGGACCCATAATAATCCTCAAATCCTCCCTTGAAATTTTGTTTACTAATATTTTTAACCATCAACTCCTTAACACAGCATTAGGGTAAAGTCACAGAAGTTTCATTTGTGGATTCGGTGCCAACAGTAAAATTGAAAGAACTGAAAAAAAACCCCTTGATTTCTTTCCATACCGGGAGCATTCATTTCAGTCATTTCACGCTGAATGCGACTTTTAAGTTGACATCTCTTTATATGTTCCATATTTTTGCTTGCTTTAAGCAAAAATAACTACTTTACAGAGGATTATTATGATAATTATCAATTATCAACCTCAGCTACTCTGAAAGAACAGTAGAAAACATTGTTTGCCCACAGTGCAATAGAATTGTTGATAATCATCTTCAGGCATCTTAACCGACTTACATGCATGCCACCTCCTCTCTTCCTATCAGGAAAGCCATCTAGCTTGAAAATCCAGATCACATGTAGTTGACAATAATAGTAAAATTATTATTTCTTTATATGAGTACTTATAAGCCCTAGCTATAGTTCAGCATACTAGAAATACATGAACACAAGAAAAAGTACTCCACACTGCAGTGACTTTCAAAGTAAGAGGCAAGACAGCTAATACTTAGTCTTGAAAAAATTGGTGACCATGAATAAAACACTGGCCAATATGATAAGCAATAGGAATTTAGCAGTTTAAATAGCTCAAAAGTTTCAGCGTACACAAAAAATAAGAAGAGCTCCATTTTTTATGCTGTGCCAGAACTTTTCTATGGAAAGGAACAAACATGGGTGCTTCTGGCTGGCAAAAGAAAGTGCAGCTGGAAGAGAAGCAATTTGGAGAGCTGTGCACACGACAGTCATCAAATGTGTGTTGACAAGCAAGACAAACTACAAATTGCAATACCCTCAAGTGTCTTGCTGCTACTTAACTTGTAAGTGGCAAAAGAAACAATGATGGGCTTGTAACTCTGCTTCCAATCCTGAGTTTTTTAAGTGCTGGGAATGAGAACAAAACTCTACAGAACCTCCTAACTTCTTTGCTGAGGTAGGAACGACAAGAGAGAAGAATTGTCTGCAGCAGCAATCAGACAGGTAACAGAACAACCAGAGATGTCAGACTCCTGCAAATCAGGAGACAACAAAATTCAAGGAAAGAGCATGGGCTGGCTGTGCTGAAGAAACTAAGCCAAGAAAGATGAAGATGAAGAGCTGAGTCTGAGATCCAGCTGGAAAGCAACAAAAACTGCACTGGAAGAGATGCAGGAAGAATCTGAAGCTACTAAGCATTCACACAAACAACCTAATTCCTTTTGGATTAAACCTAAAATGTAGCCAGGAAAGCATCCAGGAAATAGGAGGAAGGAAGTAGTGTATTCCAGTACAACAGACAAGCTGCAATGTAAAACGAAATTTAAGACTTCTTATTTTATAGAAGTAGATGCAAGTTTAATGCTTGAATACATTCACTCATCTGCTTATATGGTGTAGTGCAGGTGATGTATCAGCATGAGGAACCAATTGACTCCTTGGGAGCAGAAAATCAAACATCACCCAAACAATGCTGCTGGTTATTTGGAGTTAGGAGGCAGGTCAGAAAGCAATTTTTGCAGCATGAACCAGAAGGCCCATAATAACCCCCCCTCCTGAAAGAGTCCTTCCTAACCACCAGGCTGCAAATGCAAGCAAATTTCTGCATTTTCTCTGTCTCTGTATATCTTGAATTCTTGGCTGCAGAGAGCTCTCGGAATCAGCAAAGAGAGAATCACATTCTCCTCTACCTTAGTATCCCTGGTCTAGTGCTTCAGAGACACTTCTTTCCCTCTATGCTCCTCCAGCATGCTGACTGCTAAGTCTCCTTTCTAAGTGGTGGCAGTCAGCCAAGTTCAACCTACATTACTTTTAGGTCCCATCACACAAGAAACATGTGTTGGAAACTGAGTTCAGATGTCCTGATTCCATGGCCAGGTTAACTCCCCAACACACACCAGAATGTAACAACAACATGGACTGAATTTAATCTCACTATTTCTGCAAGGCAAGTGTAATTAGATTATGTGGCTGTCAGACACAAATCCCTCTAATCGCCTGGCAAACAAATCCTAAAGATGAAAGGGGATGAGAATTCTTCTTGCTGCAGAAGCAGCTGATAGAAGCATGAATAATGACCGTGATCTGGTGTACAGATATTCAGAGGGTTGACAGAGATGTAAGCAGCAACTTGCCAATCAAAAACCAGCTTGGTTTTATGAAGCCTGTGGAAGGATAGTCGCCCATTAAATCACAGGTTCAGTTTAATGGCAGAGGCCTTGATGTTGATGTGGTACACTACAAATCCCTATCACTGCAGAGCAGTTTCCTCTGATACTGAATTAACAGTGATTACAGAAATGACTGAGGTGGTACACAAAGTCTCTCGGATGAGGTCACAGCATAACCTAAATTTTTATATTTCCCTTCATTTATGTACTTTGCCTTATTGGCAATCCTTGTGACAGAGAGCAACACCAAAAAACTAAAGCAGACAGCGCACAGTACATACGTGAATTTTTCTCATGTGAGGGCACATGAGAAAATAGTTGCACTTCCCTGCAACTATTCAACCCTGACCACAGGAAGAAAAGTAGACCTGTGCACAAGTTTCCTCCTCCAGGATATTTTAAAATTGTATTTCAGGGTTTTTCATTGTTGTTGCTGGAAACTGACTTGTCTATTTACTTTAGTTATGCAGGTCCTGTATCTCTAGAAGATTTCATCTGAAAATTCACATCAAACTGTCACTTAAGCACCAGCTAGGTTGACATGGAAGATTCTGTAATACTTCTTTGTACTACAGGAACATACTTATCCTTTCACCCCCCTTTAAAAAATATGGATTTCTCCTAGGAACAGCTTACGTACCCAGTAATAAAGGGAAAGAAATGGTTTACTCAGCGTCAGGATTTATTCTGGAAGGCATATTGAAGTCCTTATTCCAGATAAAATACTTTGGGACTGTTATTTGAAAATAAAACTCTGTGAAGATGTTCTTAAGGAAGACATAGAATATTCATGGATTCATCCGTATGAGCTGGAAACACTGCTGTTTTTAAGCTTAATATCATTTGTCAGGTTGAATAGCGAAAATATAACAAAATGCACTGACGCTTTTATACAGAGGAAGAATAGAGTCGAGAAGTGTCAGAAAACCTCATGGATTGGGTCAGGGGAATAAATGCACCACGCTTCTTTGACTACAATACTTCCTTTAACATTCAACTACTATTTCTGAATGTTGTTCACATGCATCAGAATTTTCTTTATATATACGTTTATGTGCAAATCTAAGGCCAGTGGTAGCAAAAATATAAAAGCTTTATTCTTTATTGTACTCCTGATGCACCATTTAATAACTGAAAGCATTTTTCTCACAAAGAAATAGAAACAGCTGCTAGATTCTTCCAGGCGTGGATGAGTCTACATATAAACAAGCTTCTCGGTGAGTATATTTAACATTGGTGTTTTGGGGGGGGAGGAGGAGTCAAATTGGTTTGCTGTTTTTTGTTTCCCCACGTTTCCAGTGTTTATGGTACATTATCAAGTCCTTTTTGCTTCCTACCTGGACTACCCCAAATTCAGAAAAACATTAAGAGTGCTAACATTAAAAAAAAAAAAAAACAGAAGGTTTTCAGATGTCCAAATGCCCTCACTTTGTCAGAGACCTGTAAAATAAGAGAGACGTCTGGAATTTTTTTTTTCACCGAGACACCAACCTTCAGCTCCAGATGAAATACTTTCTGTGACAGTATGACCAAGTATTTACTGCCCTGGGGTTTCCCAAAAGGACAGAGTTAAGTGTTTTCCTAAAAGGTCATCACACAGCACTTCAAAAAGGGTAATGGGAATTTTAAGAAGCCTTTATAGAGAAAATAAAAATTCTTTAGGGACAGTGTGAATAAGTACCTGCTTGCGCATTTGACTGACTTCGTTGTCTAAATAGCTTCTTCCTCCTGCCAACTTTCTACTCATCCATGCTTTGGTATAAATACCATCCACGTGCTTCTGAACTATAATTAGTAATATTTTTAGTATCAGCTGGATAGATACAGTCTGTTCAATGCATGCACAGCTAATATGGAGAGCTCCAGCTGCCCAAGCCGCACACATGTCTGTTGATATCACCTATGAGGAAATTCCAACCACAACACAAGGTAATTTCCTTAAACTAGGTTAGATGAATGAATGAGGCAGGAAACAAGTGTTCATCGAGTCCTCAATTACAAACACACTGTCACAAGGACAGGCAAGCAAAATAGCTTTTATTCTTCTGCTTGCTTGTTTTCTTCAAGCTTGCACAGAGGGGCAGGATGCAGCATGTCTCATAACTGCTGTGAGCAAGAGAAGGAGCAGCTCCAGTGTTGCCCAAGGCTACCCACCCAAGGTGGTCAAGTGCAGAGGAGCCACCTTCAGTTACCAACTCCTGTTACCTCCCTCTGCAGTGGGAGAGGAGAGAACTAGCCTGTGTTAAAATGCGTTGTAGATGGGAAGAAAGAAGAAAAGAGATTGCAAGTTATCTGCTTCCCTCAATAGCTGCACAAATTACTGGTATAGAACTGAGGCATGGAAATTAGTGCATATAGGGGTAAGGTGAAAACCAGCAGCAGCGCTCATTTATACCAGCTCAAGCTCATCAGGAAAGTATGGTAAGCATCTCAGTGTGCTTCAGTAACTCCAAAGGATCATGCTCAAGGCAAACCAAGGAAACGTTGCAACAGTGTTGGCTTCTACAACATTCAAAAAATGAAATATGAATGATGTTCAGATACATGGCTCTACACACCAGGTGATACTTCCATAAAGAATTGATGCTGTAACCGCAGGATCAGGTATGGTGAACATCCACAGAAGTTTACCAGCATTTATCTCATATTCCAGAAGGTAAAAGTGCATTTCTTCCAACTGATGTCTATATTAGAACACTTTTGGACTTGGATGAACAGCTCCTGAATGACAGCTACTTACACATCTCAAGCGTGTCTTTGAAAAGAAATAAATCCTATGAAAAGTTTTACCCATGAAAAGTTATAAAATCTTGTATTTAGGTTCTGTGACAGGCATGCGAACTGGTACCTTAATACTTTTCTGCCTGGTGAGAATCAACTAAACTCATAACAAAAATGTCCCTTCGAGTAACATCTTGGTCTTACCAAAGAAACAAAAGTAAAGACTTCATCCCACCAGATCTCCTTAAAAGTCAGTGTAATTTCAGCCAGCAGCATGACTCTTGACACAGCTAATAAGTTCTGACAAAGTGGGCAAGCTGTTTTAGTCAGCAATCAGCAGCCATTTGGGGTTCTGTAACTGCTCACTGGTCTCTTCTGGGAACTGGCTACTGCTCTAGCACCACTTTACAGAAAAGGAACACTGATGCAGTCAACAACTATACCCTGCTCAAACGTAAACGGCTTTTGAAATCAGGCTGCATATGCAAAAATTCTCAAGGTATGTAGGGAAAATGTTTTCTAGTGTTCACACAGAAATTGATAGGCTTTCCCCAGTTACAAGCATTATTTCATGAATGCAAAAACAAAACAAAACAAAACCAAAAAAACAAAAAAAAAAGGGGACTAAATTAGCATCATAGTCTAAATTGTATTACTATGCTCTAGTTCTCATTCCACAAAATGGTAAACAGGCTATGATTACATTATACCACACTCAATTCACTTGGTGCCCTAGAAATGGAGTACTGAATGTGACAGCACCTTGCAATTGCTGTATCCGGGATGCACTGACAGTCAGGACACCGGAATACAAGCAGACAAGCAAGCAAGAAAGTAAACAAACAGAAGGAAACAGCACAAAGGTGTCCAAATAAGGGAAATTTTAAAACAAAACATGATTTCACTGGGGTTTGTTTTCTGATTTCTCTCAGACGCCTATTCTTCTGGCATGTTTTTTTACGACTAACCTAAGAAGCAAAACTACCTCTTCTCATCAGTTAAACTGCATGAACTACATCATGGGTAAAGAACAAAACGAGAGCAAAATGCTGTAAATACTTCAAGAATGGTCACATCTGCTTTGATTACAAACGGTTACATTTTTCAAAACAACTAACTTCTAAAACATTTAATGAAAGAAGTTACCAGTGCTTTACTTAGCTGGGTTGAAAAGTATTTAGAAATGATATACAAAGAAGGCCTACAAAATCAATTACTAGGACAGACAGAAAATGATTCATGTGGTTCTAAACAGAATCACAGGGGCTAGAAGGGACCTCTGGAGATCACCCAGTTCAAGGCCTGCTAAAGCAGGTTCCCTACAGTAGGTTACACAGGAAAGCATTCTGGCAGGTTTTGAATATCTCTGGAAAAGGAAACTCCCCAGTCTCTCTGGGCCATCTGTTCCAGGGCTCCGTTACCTTCAAAGTAAGGAATTTTTTCCTCATGTCCTTATGGAATTTCCTATGTTTCAGTTTGTGCCCATTGCCTTTTGTCCTGTCACTGGCTACAACTAAAAAGAGCCCGACCCCATTCACTTGACTCCTGCCCTGTAGATATCAGCATGGATCCCCCCTCAGCCTTCTCTTCTCCAGGCTGAACAGCTCCAGGTCTCCCAGCCTTTTCTCATACAGGAGATGCTCCAGGCTTCTCATCATCATCTCAGTGTCCTTCACTGGACTCTCTCAAGAAGATTCCTGTCTGACTTAAATTTCTGAGGTGTTTCTGCTGTTGTTGTTATTGGTTTATTTTTAGTCCATGCACTAGGAGATGCAATTTTTATTTGGAGTTAATATTTTTATCTTGTTTTAATTAAATGTCATCTACTAAGTAAATTAGTTGTGATTATTTGTAATTGTAACGATAATTTACCTTAGCTATTCAAAAGAAATTTCAAAATTTAGGGTTTTACCCAGAACCTGTTTTTGCTGCATTACAACTAAATGCAATTTTATAGATCATTTATGTGAAATGAATATGACTAGATCTGAAGAGGAAAAAAAAATCCATTAAGGTTATAAAACACACAGTTAAAAATCACTGGAGGCTGTGAACACTCACCACAAAAGCTCTCTAAGTTTACCCTCATCTCATACATTTCCCCAGGCTTGCCAGTACTGATCTGTTTGGAGGTACAATATGAGCCTAAGAATGATCTGGATTACAAATGTCTCAAGATCTTTTAATATCCTGGAAACCTCATTCTTTGAACATATGGAAATGGAATATTGAACGTGGTACACTTCAGGAAGTAAATCTAAATAAAGCAAGGTGACATAAAAACAAAGTGATAACACAAGAGAAACTTCAAAGGCTTACACCAGTTCTTCTGTTCCCCTCAAACTAACTTTTTCTGTCAAAGACAAATCAGGGAAAACAAACATATATATTGAGAGAATAATTAGACAATTCTTAAAAACCACAAAGCAGCAACTCTTAATTAATTTAAATCCACTGATTTGTAGGCCAGTACAAACGCTTTCAATTGAGAAATTACAGAGTAAAAAGTGATTTATGGTATATATAAACTTGGCTCCCTGGTCCCCCTTCTGTAGGTCCCAGAGTCCAGAAACTTCCTGTAAATCTAAAAGATTACAAAACCAAACATAACAGCTACTGTAATGTAAAATCCACAACAAAGTAATACAGAATTGCATATTTTCTTTAGACATCTCAGTCTTTTCACGACCTGTAAGATGAATGAAGTACATCACAACACAGTCAGTGAATGGTGTACAACAAGTCGCCTACATGCTAAACAAATCAGGCTCTGTCAGGTAATCCTGGCAAGGCTTTAAATGCCTCCGATTTTACTCTGATAAAGTGCTATAGACTTAAGGTGTCTTCAGAGACACAATAGGTGCAGTATTTCACTGCATTAATTCACACTACTCCCTCAGTGATGATACTGATGTTTATGCTGAGCTGTAACCATTTATGTCCTTCACACTCATGTAATTTATATTTTGGAGAGACTCAAATCTTCATAGTGTGCAAGACATCTAATTAGAGGGACTGTTTCACAGATTCCTAACTTCCCATTTGCAAATACAAAACAACTCTTCAGCAATTTCAGAACTGCTTAAATGGAAAATTACTGTAGTTCTTGTTTCCAGCTGTTAAGCTCCATTAAAAATGACCTGAGCCAAATGTCCCATCCAGCCATCCACGCACTAAAACTAGCAGGTGTTTAACAGACCACCAGCAGTCCATAAAAACACAGATGAAGACTATCTCCATCAGCCTCATGCAAGTCCCTTGAGAAACATGTGCTATTTCAAATAACATTCAAACAAATAAGTAGGTAAAATATGAGATGCAAAATTTTTGTTTTAACTTCTTGGATAAAAATGAGGTGTAGGAACAAAGCTTCAATGAATACAAACAATGAAATCATAGGATCATAGAACATCCCCAGTCGGAAGGAACCCACGCTGTCATACTCATGAAAACTCTGTAGCTCGGAAAGCAGAACAGTGTACATCTTGTTTTTTCCATCATTACTCTCCACCATGTACCTATTCTACCAGCAGATGAGTTCAGACTCCAAAGCTTTAATAACTTGGTATCCTGACAAATCTTAAATTATGGACAAGGAAGGCAACAGATAGGCTGTTTTCTCCTCATATGTTTGAGCTGACAGGAGAGAAACCTATATATCTTAACTCAGACACTTTGTAAGATTCCTATTTCTTTGAAATTTGGACTTCTGACATTTGATGCTGCCAGTTATGCCAGTTTCAAACAGCTAATGAACTCAAAATCTGCCTTCCAAAAAGGCTAATATTAAGAAAGCCAATGGAAGAGCTTAGATTAGGTAGATGCTGCTGAAACAAATGGAGCAAGACATATCAGAATCACTAAGGAATAAAAACACTTTAGGAAATAAAATTAAATGAATAAAATAAAGCACAACTGCAATGAAAGCCACACAGTATGGTCCCAACTGCCTCATCCCAAAGTACTGAAAGCATGCACATGGAATTGAGGAGTCTGGACAAGCTCATTTCCTTTCCTCCTCAAGCACAGATTTGGATGGTAGAAGGTGCTTTTGCAAGGAAAGCAAGTTTTGTTTTTTTGTTTTTTTGTTTTTTTTTTTTCAGTAGATGCGTTTCTTTTGTGCTTTATTTATTTTTCATGTTTCTTTTTTACTGACTGTGGCTCATGCAAATGTAAAATGTCCCCCGGCACCCCTTGTCAGGAATTTTACCATTTGCAGGTTGCAAATCACAATTAATTTCTGTCTCCTCTGGGAAGAATCCTGCAGTCAGGCTGCACTTAGTGAATGAAATCCCTCTGCACTGTCCCAGGAGAACCATGCCTGTCTAGATTGCAGCTGATAACCAGCACAATCCAGACTGTACCATCAGCACAGAAACTGCTGTTATGAAACCTTCCCTTTTACAAAAATTAATGAACCTTACAACTGCTACACAGATCTACACTTCCTCATGCAGCAGTACGGGAAGCAGCTGAGCTACTTGCATTATAAAAAAAAAAAAAAAAAGTCTGAGAAAACAAAAATCAATGAATGGCTCTTCTTTGGCATCTTTCTTTTAAAAGCAACAACAATATTACTTTTCTCTTCTGTGAAATTTACAACACTGACACCAGATCCACAAGCAGCTGTTCAATCATATTTTTCAGATTCAACTAAAAAAACAACAAAACATCACGCATATCATGCAAATTTCTCTCCCATTTTCACAATACAGTTCTTCTTTTCGGATTATTTTTCCTTTTTTTCCTTCTTTCTTTTTCCCACATTGCATCAACTGCAACTGCAAAAATTACCCAGGCCAAGCAGAGACACAGCATTATTTTAGTTCTTGCAAAGAAAAATACAGAGAACCAAGTGACAAAGCAAAATGCATGAGCATCCCCATTCAGTTCTCTTTCAACAGACTGGAATTTCAACTATTTTCCTTTGCATATAGCTCAACAGCTTGAAACACAAGTGGAAAATGACTAATATCATGTGTTTTAGCTTTTCTTTTCAGCAAGTGCTTCAGGTACAGAGACTGCTTCTAAAGAAGCTGTCAGCTGGATGCATGGAGGTCTCCTGCTCTTTGGGTGGCCAGTGAATGGCAAGTAGCCCAGCACCCAGCAGAACCCAGGCAGCAATGCACTGCTCTTGGCTACAAGGCAATGCTGCCTGGAGACTTCCTTGCAGGAGCTGAGCCCAATCACCCCCTCCCTGAATTTTACTGAGAAGTTTCTAGGAAGTGCTTAGTCAACTCACTTTAATAATATAAGCTCAATAATGAATAATACTATGAATAATGTATTCATAGTATTTAAGAACTATTTTACAGAGATCAAATGTCACTGACTTAATATAGAAATATGCAAAAAAGAAGAGAAAAAGGCAATTTAGAAATTGGCCTGCAGACTTTCATCCCCCCAGAGTGTCTGACTGCTCTGTGATTCTTTAACACCCCTCTTTTCCTCCTTCACCTTTTTCTTTTCTTAAGGCAAAAGAAAGAAAGACACACGGAACGGAACACTGTAAGAGAAACAACTCAGAAAAACTGTAGCTTCATTCCTGCATACCCTTTACTGACTCGAATTGTTAAACAAAGAGAATGTTTCTACCAACAGTCCTCAAAGTATCTGCAAATAATTGGGCAGTTTCATTGGTGTCTCTCCCTTCAGATTTGTATAAGATTTTACAAACATCAGTTCACTCCAGTTTTCCTTGAAGGAAGCGATAATTTCCATGTAGATGTTATTATCCCAGTAAGATCTGCTTCAGAATAATTTGTATCAGTTTTTGTCATTCATACAAAAGACCCTGAGTGTCATCTCACACAGAAGAGGAATTAGTAAAGCTCCTCCTCTTGTCTTCTGCCAAAAAGTGGTTTTATTAGAACACTGGGGAAGGAAAGGAAAAAGCAGGAAGGGGGGATAATTTTTGTTTAGTAAGTAAATATTTGAAAGAACAACATATCCTAAAGACTGTGTAACCATTCTTGCTTAATTGCAAAGTTAGATTACTCTTTAGAGTAAGAAAACTGAAGTAAAATCATATAGAAGTAAATAAAAAAACATCTGTGCAGCTTAACGGCTAAACAGTCCAAAAGGAAAAAAACTTAAGCTAAACACGGCCAGGACAGAATTCATTTTCACACAGAAGTAACCCCCTATTTTAATACCTTTATCTGTAACAGAAATGGACTTCAGGATCCCCAGTACTCTTTTTCTTTTCTTTTTACCTACCCAGCATCAGCATCTACAAACTGCAGCAGAACTACAATGGAGTCAAATTCTGTGCTTTCAGAATATATACATTACAAAAGAGTTTTAAATAGTGACAGGAAAAAAAAAAAACACCCAACTAATTGTAAAAGAAATACCTCCTCTCCCATTGTGAAGCCCAGCTGCCTTTCAGCAGCTCAGAGTGTCCAAGAAGAGCACTGGAGTCCTGCCCCTTCCTTGCATGAGCTCAGCCCAGCAAGGGTGGGAGCCCAGCCCTAGCACTGACTCACTCTTCGAGCCATCCCAGGGAAACAAAGGTTCCACTTGTTTATTTCACAGGAAATCTGGAGCTTTTCCTACCTCTGCTCACACTTGAGTTAGAAGTTTCCTCTCCTGGCTTCATGAGACTGATAGCTGAGAAAGGTAACATGAAAAGAGGATGTATGGACTTCTTGTGAACAGTCCAGAAAATAAATCTTGCAAATAACTACAGGAAAATGAGCTTCTGACAAATTCTGAATGCACATGTTTCTCTATACTGGGGGTGGGGGGAATGGTTGAAATCCTGTTTAGGCTTTTCTGACAGGCACTGTCTTTTAAAGGAAGATGATCAAGAAACTGAAACATCATTAAGATTATGCTCTGTTCCATGAAAGTCTTTTAAATCCTTAATACTTCCTCCTCACAAGCATTCAAACCTAAAATGAATGGAAAAGGGCAGGGAAGGATACCAACCACATCATGAGCTGCTCAGAGAATTTGGAAAAAATTAAATATTTATATTTAAGCAAGCCTCAGCGTACTACACACTCATGCTTCCTTTTTACCTTAAAAACCATTCAGTAATCTTCAGAAAAATGTTGATGCATTTATAAACAAGCACATCTGCAATGTGCAAACATACATATGCTCTACACATTCCACAAATAACACACCCATTCTCTAAAAAGACAGTATAATGGGAGTGCCAAAACAACTCTGGGACAAGGAAAGGGCCACTGCACTCATACACTGAATAGATAAAACAAAAAGATGGTTCCTTCATCTTGAGAAACAGTGTAAGAATGGACATGATAATCTGTGACAGTATGTAGATTTTAAAGAGGAGGCCATTAAATTGTATAATGTGGTGCCCACAAAAAAGAACAAGAAAAAAAATGTATCTTGTAGAGCTGGGATATAGACAGTATAATCTGCTACTATAGAGAAATATTAGGCTGGATACACAACTTTCTCTACAAGATGTCTTTGAAAAAGAATAAAAACAATCAGACATCCTCTGGGGATTTGATACGT
Organism: Lagopus muta; assembly: GCF_023343835.1. Classification (NCBI taxonomy): domain Eukaryota; kingdom Metazoa; phylum Chordata; class Aves; order Galliformes; family Phasianidae; genus Lagopus; species Lagopus muta. The sequence continues at coordinate 118,888,582 of NC_064433.1, read as the reverse complement.
GCATTTGATCCTAACCTGGTTGAGAGGATCGGATTAAACTGAAAGCAAATTAAAATTACCTGAGTAGAACTACCAATGCAAATACACACCTCTGGAAGGAAAAAAAAAAAAAAAGGCAGGATATTTTAAAGATAGGAAAAGACCAAGATGATTGGTTACAGGAAAGGCAACATCTCTTGCAGTGCACCCTATATGCCAGCGCTGTGCTGCAAAACAGGTTCAGAAATGACTCAGAGAAAAGTCTGAATGCCTCATAGCCAGCCAACCACCTCCTGAAGTTATCTGTTTTCCAGTTACAAACTAAAGTTGTATTACAATACATCATTATCAGTTCAAGAAGACACACACAAAAAGATATTTATGTTTAGAGAGAAGAATAATCCATAATACATTTTAAATATATATATGTGTATATATATATTTATAAAATGTAAGTAAATATAAGCTGCATGATCAAGTATGACCTTTTAAAAGTAAGCCTTGATTAGTGAAAATTACAAAAGGAAACCATTTAAGCAGAAATCCACAAACTAATGAGTCTAAGTAAACAGCTGAAGATGAGTGTACATATTTTACTTTCAGTAATGTCACAGGTTATAGACAATCTGGTACACACTCATGAATATTTTCAATACCTCAGCAAACATGGATGTCATCATGGAGAAAAGGAGGCTGGGGGTGACTTCACTGAAGACTTTCAATACCTAAAGGGAGCCTACAGAGGGGAGGGGAATCAATTCTTTGAAAGGGTAGATAACTGCAGGATGAGGGGAAATGGTTTTAAGTTGAGGGAGGGGAGATTTAGGTTGGATGTCAGGGGGAAGTTCTTTACAGAGAGAGTGGTGAGGTGCTGGAACAGGCTGCCCAGAGAGGTTGTGGATGCCCCGTCCCTGGAGGTGTTCAAGATCAGATTGGATGGGGCTCTGGGCAGCCTTGTCTAGTATTAAATAGGGAGGTTGGTGGCCCTGCATGTGGCAGGCGGTTGGAAATTCATGATCCTTGAGGTCCCTTCCAACCCTGGCCATTCTGTGATTCTGTGATTTACATAATTTCTGAATTCTGATTAGTTATTTCACTTTTTTTTGCAGTATTTGTTCTTCAACATTTAAAGTACGAGTGCTAATAAGATTAAATGTCAAAGTTTAAAAACTTAACTACTCAGATGCAGCAATTAAAAATCAAAGTTACTTTATCAGATATAATCCATGTGAAGCAAGAAAACAACTTCATTTTACCTAGAAATATGACAACACTGTTTATAAAATTACTTATTCCTAAAGTCCTGATTAGACACATTGAAATGTTTTGTATCAATTTGGATCAGTTAGATTTTACTTGGGTAGATTTTAGAATTCTTGTTAGACAGTTCAATCTGTAAACTGAAGCTCCACAGCTGCATGTCAGTATTATTACTTTCTTGAGCATTTTCTGTACTGAATCTGAAATTCAGACTTTGTCTCCATCAAATATCTCTGGACCTCAGCAAACCAGCTTTGTTTTAAACTATTAAATCACAGTGGCTTTGTTGGTTTTTGGAGGATTTTTTTTTTTTTAAATGATTCTTCTTTTGAAATGTTTGTGGGAATATAAAGCTTGGGAACGATAATATTTAACGGAAAATGAGACCTTTCCTGTGATTTAGAAAACCGCTGGTCATCAGCATACAATTGTGTTCACAGCAATGTAGAATGCATATTCTTTTACTCAGTTTCTATTACGAAATAGAATTGCAACAGCTTAAACCTATGCATCCTGTTTTCCCAGAGAATCCTAAGATTTCCTAATCAAAACCATTCCTGAAAAATCAGGAGTGCTGCCTGCCAGTGCCTCTAAGGGAGCTCCCTCTGGCAGGAGCCCAGAACTCTCCCCGGGAGAACAGAACATAATTCTCTGTGTCAGCTTTAGGAGCAACTTCCAGTACTAGCAATACTTTCATACTACTCTACTCCTATTTTTAGATGCTACTCAAGTTAGACCATAAGTTGAAAACAGTTTTCATGCATATGCTGGATGCATTCATTACATACGGATCAATCTTTTCTGACTAAAGGACACTGCAGTTTTGTGACACAGGCAACAGCTATTTTGCATTGATCTAGGGTCTAGAAGATGCTTTATTTAAAATAAATTCTTTAAAAAATCACAAGAAGCACAAAATACTGCATAGCTAAATTTCTGTGCCAAAAACTGCTGTTGCAGACTGGTGGGAAAGCTGAACTCTGCCACCAGTATCTGGTAACTCTGTTGAGCAGTTTGAGCATTCTCCAAGCCAATGTGAGAAAGCATGAAAGCAAAGCTAGCCCAGAAATGCCAGGCACATATGTACAGAAGGCCAGGAGACACTATTCACTCAAGTATCATAGTTTGGTGACTCAGCAGAGACTCACTGCCAGCCAGTGTTATCAGATTGATTCTTCCCTTTAAACACAATTTTCCATTTCCTTTTCCATTCCCTTGCACCGAGTACTGTCACAGTCAGCCTCCCCAAGAGGCCGGTTGCTTTCCGACTACCCGTCAGTTCAAGAACTGGCCACCTACCCTCCCTTCTTATTGCTTAATTGTTTACTCCTGGAAGGCTAACGTTATTCCAAAGAGCTGAAGTATACCATCCACAGTGCTCCACAAACATCATTTTCCATTTGCTATTTCTGCACAATGAAATAAACATAAACCGTGCTTCCACACAGAGCTCACAGAATGAGGGGTCACACTGCTGGTGGAGGAACAAGGTCTGGCTGTGGGCAGCTGAACTCTTGGGCCAGCTGCCAGACAGGCTGGGACCTTCTCACCTGGTGGCTCACAAGGCGTCACTGAACTAAGTGGTTAGGGCAGGGGTGCCAAACTATACAGACAGCAACTCCAAAGCTCAACACAAACACTGCTCAAGCAGCTGAATGCTTCTCCTGTTCCTACACACCGTCTGACACGCTGCTGATGCTCGCTGTGACCACTGCCATCTCCAATGGCTGCTTCCGAATAGACGAACGCCAGAAACCTGTGCTTTCAAGTGCAAGCTGCTAGACACACTTAATATTCACACTGCACACTCTCTGCCTCAGCAGGAGTTTTTACTAGTGTTCATATTCAGTATGGGTGCCATCGCTCACATTCATTTTTTAATTATCTCAGGATTTTGACCACTGGCTTCCACATCTTCGAGACCAGCACGTGCAGGGGGTGCAAGCCTTGTACCCCTGAGATCAGGCACAACATAGGCAGAGCAAGGCCTCCAACTTGCATCTGTCAAACCTTTAGTTTTTAAGTGACAACTGAAAGTTAAAGGTTTTGTACAGGCAGCAAGGCAGGAGTTGACATAGCGGGTGTGGAAAAGATGTGTCCAAAAAAACCCCATTATCACAGACTCTGAGTCCCTACGTCACGGCCTCAGAATAGAAACCCAGGTCTTACAGGCACCCTGAATTTACAGCTTTCTGTCTTATCACAGAGGACAGGTAGATTCAATAATTGGCATCAGTTCCTAGCCCTTCCAGCTGTTGTGTCTACTTTCATTATTTCTTCTCTATTTCCCCTCTCCTCAGTACACTAAATACATGCAGAAATAAAAATTGCTAGGTAGCATCCTGCCGTGAGAAGGATCCCTAATGAGCAGTTAACTAGTTGCTGGATCTAGAGCCACGACAGCCTACCCTTTATATTACATCACGATGGTGGCTGCAATATTACCCGGTTTGCTGGTTGGATATAATTTACATTCATTTGTGGCAATCACTAATGCGACCTCACTGAATGCTGCTAACGAAATCCAGCTATGCTCAAATTCACCAGTGCTAGCTCACTATGGAGATATAAACCAAAGAAAAGGCAATATGAATATGACATGAGTATATCTCAAATGGAAAAGGCAAGAGATTCTCAATAGTCTCTTCATAAGCAAGGACAATTTTCAGAGAAAGATTGAAAAAAAAAAACTTCTTAATTTATATTCACCTATTTTGGCCTCTCGTTCTCTCAGCTGAGATTTCAGCTCACTAACCAACCTGACACAGTTAACTCAGACAGAGGAATGTATCGGTTGAATTAATTTTCCTATACTCCTAGGGATTTATTTTTAGATACAGGAGAGGAAAATGTGATAGCTTACTGGAACAATGGCAGTATATATAGAAGGTACTGGAAGAAAATGCAACCTAGAAACACAACTTTTAGACAATCTACTACAAAAGAGAAAAGAAAAAAAGAAGTAAACAAACACTTGTGTAAATGTCTTGGAGTTGCACAAGCAGCAAGAGAAAATGGGAGCTTTTATTTGTCTGTAAGACTTCCATGTTTTAACTTTAATGTAGTGTAATGCAACACTACCTTTTCTAAGGAGACACAACATGCCTATAAGCACACTGTACTTTTTTCAGAAATTCAAGTCAGCAAATTACAGTTTCAGTCATATGTAGCACAGTCAATTATCTCACACCTATCATTAATGGGAATTTGACAGAGCCAAGCCTCAGGAATCTGATTCTACCTTGACTGGAAACCAAATACAGCCAGTGATTGATTCATCAATGAAAACAGAAAAGAAACCTACACAGCAAAAGTGTTTTGATTCTGTAAAAACACGAAAGAACAGCTTTGATGGCTCATGTTAAACTACCACAACTGCATTATTAATTTCCCTAGGATAACTTTTTCATGATTTTTAGAACAAAAAACAGCTAAGCAATGAATTCTGCACACCAATAAAATCAATGGGCTTCACACAGTTCCTAAATTTTATCCTTAGAGAGTTTACTGATGACCCTAAAAGACAAGGGTCACTCTGTTCTATGTTGTTAGCACTAGGCTAACACTTGGAGCACAACAACCTGACTGATGATTTACAGCAAGGCATAATGGAATCTCTTCCTGCTTTGCTGGCAGCAATCTTTTCTGTCCTCATACTCCTGCCAATATTTGTGTTAAAGCCTTCCAACTTAACACAACAATAATTCACATCACCCTAGTGTGAAATATGATCTAAACTTATGGTTCATAACATAGAAAAACATGACAGAACAGAATGTAATAATGCCAACAAAATGAGACCAAGACATTTATTGTGTAAATGGAACCAACATCTTCTGTGGGAATTACCTTGTTATAAATAACCCCACATTATACAATCCTTACTATAATTTCCCAATATTTAAAAAGTTCAACAGTTGTTAGGAAATATTTTAAATCAGAAAGGTTAGAGTATCACTACAGACATACAAAATGTTCCATCAAAAATAATATAGAGGAGAACCACTACAAAGAATGCGAAGATCTTCACACTTCAGAAAATTTTAAAAAATGAAGGAATTGAGAAAAGTGTTGTTTCTGACTCTTATAAAGATTACAAGTTATTGGAAAACTGAGGCTACTTCATGCAAATGAGCAAGATACACACCAGGACAAAAATCCCTTTAAGCACTACATTGAAAACTCTGCATCATGAATCACAACATTTTCGACCCCCGTATGCAGAGCCCTTGTGCCAAATATGACCTTTCTTGGCACTATAAACAAGGTGGGATTCTCTCTCTTGGCAAGCATTAAATAGCAAAGAACACTGAAGTGAGAAGGGAGGAATTTCTTGCAGCCAGAAGAAAAGTATTTAGAGAAGTTAATGTTTCACAGTTAGAATCTAGTATTTCGTCAGTGAATCAGGTGTTGGTGCTCTGAGTAAGCAAAGGCAACAGTTCTCAAGCCTCTCAACAAGCCAGTTCAAAGGTTAACCAATCTGACCCTACCCAGGAAAAAGACGAACAACAGCAACATCTTTTTTTTACTTACCTATATACTTGAATATGAATAACCAATTGTACTTACAAAGATGAAGATATTATTTTCCACTAGCCATGCCAACTTTAGGAGAAATGTAAAGACAGAGGAAGGAATGTCTATGGGTAGGATGAAAAAATTTAGAAATTTTCTGAATACTCTAGGTTCAATTTTTGGCTGGGCAATGAACTTACAGACTTACACAGCTTATCTGGCCCTAGGAGAAACAAAGGTAAGATTTCTCATTGTAATATAGCAGATAATAAGCATAAAGCAGAGCAATTTCCCTTCAGTGAACAAAGGGAACTTTGTAAATATTTTGTGAACACTTCATACTATAACAATGGAGTCCAGAGTTTAAGGGGCACGTAATTTATTTCAATTAGTTCACATTTACTATTACTATCACATAGGTCGTAGTGCAGACACAAGAAATAACTCACGTGGCATAATAAACAGAGCCTTATCATTTGAAAGTTCCATTCTGCCTGTATTCTGACTTGAGAGAATTAGATTTTGAGTAACACCTGAATTCTGTCTACAGTCACCTTACAAGTGAATATTTCTGTTGCATACCAGTAACAAATACCATTAGCATGTAAATTCTAAGTGTATTTATTTTAGGAGATTGTCTGCAAATTTCCTTTACATGGCTACAAGAAGGAAATTAAGAACTTAAAATTCACGTCAAGCGTTATTAAAATAGAATGCTACAGAAAATAAAAATATTAAAATATGTAGCTGCAGAACTTTTTGTCCTGAGTCCAGAGAAAAGGATTAAGTACAGCCAAGTATGTAGTAATGTGAAGTCCATCTGCTTTCAAGCGCATTGTATACAAAAAGGAATTTTTCTTATATGGGGCTTGTATGAACAAGATCTCAGACAGCCATCTAATTATGAAAACAAACATATCCCAAAAAGAGGTAAAAAAAGAAATTAAAAAAGAAATCTGTTACTGAGTTTGTGTGTGTTCTCCTGAAAAACTATTTCAGCATCCTCACAAAACTCTCACAAAGCCCATTCTCACTTTAACCCCTGGAGATTTCCAGGGTCACAAATAAACACACTGCAAAAAGACGCATCAATGGCTCCATGCAGAGCTGACCTCACTGCCTCTCTACCTTTATCCCTGAATCTGGCAGGAGAATGCTCCTTAGCTAGCACTCTATGAGCACTGCCAGGCCTGGCCTACTGCTATCTTGTGTCCCAGGTAGACTTCTTTGATAAGGTGCCTTTTAAACATAGCTCAGCTGCTTCTGCTTCTTCGCATTAGCTAGCCCTGTGCAAGAGTTAGTAAGTCCACCTAGAAATACAAAGTAGAGAACTGCCAGGCTCTGAAGAAGTCAGCAATGGAAATACAATCTAAGTTTTTTCCTTAGATTATCCAGGCTCTTCACTATATAGAATCCAAATTGCAGTCTACTGTAAAATATTTAGCAGTTATCTTGTAGCATAACTAACTTCAGAAGTTTCAACCATGCTTCTGCTTGACCTCTCTTTCTGCTATACCACTATAACTTAGAAGGTAAGGGGGGATAGGAGCTGGACCACAAACTAGGTCACCTACGTTATCTAGGTTAAAACCCAGAAGCTTTGAGAGCTAAAAGATGTAATTCCTGAAGCATCTGGTTCTACAGGCAAATGAACAAGCACAGGGCAGAATCTGAGAGGCTGCAGCATGAGGGAACAACAGCACCTGCCTAGGAGTTTCTTAAAATCATCGTACCTCCTAACAAAATTCATCATGTAACTATGCCCATAGCAGAATTGCAGGCTGTCCAAAACTCTCAACACTTCTCAGGATATTAATACCTTTATGTCAATCCAGTTGTTCACTTCAAGAAAGGATTTGCTAATTTTTTTGTTGTTGTTGTTTGTATTGTTACTTCATTAGGCAAGAATGTGCTTCTCTTGCTTTATTTCCCTAATGAACGCACTTTGAAATGATAAATGCATTTACTCTGAAAAAGAACAACAACACCTTCCCTAATTATTAGAAACATCTCATTGTTATTTCTAGTCTCTATTTCTGGTTTATGCAGTGATAGTTTTTGAGGCTAGAGAACAAAGAATGCTCTCTATAAAGATGGCCTGTTTCAATCTGTCAGTAAATGAAAATCAGTGTTAATCTCAGGACTTCCTTTTTATGGCACATAGAATAAACCTTAAAAAATACATTATCCCTTTTATTATCTCCTTTAGATGATGATTGGGAGATTTTAAAAACACCTTTTAAATTAACAAACTGGCTCTTAATTGAGGTATTTAGCTATTCTCCAAAATATCCTTTTTAGAAAGCCTATGACACAATGACTGTATTTCCTGTTTAGTTTATGTAACAACTGGCAATTATTTTTTATTACAGTGAAGTAATTGCAAATCTGAAAAACCACAAGCCTCTCCAATCCTCTTGTCTAAACTTACATATATATATATATATATTTTAAAGCACTCTGATTAGACAGAAAAACAATCAGAGGAATAAATCTTCAAGCCAAGTTAACTTCTCACAGGCGGTTAACATCACTGGAACTCACCTTCTGGGGTAGGGCAAAAGAAGAAGAACAGAAAGTAGTCCACAGAAAGATTAAGGAGTGATGATCACAGAGTTCTTGCCCATGACAGAACTTTGAATTTAAGGATGGTAGTTTCTTTAAACCAACACCAAAGAGAGAATTAAGTAATGATGCATACCTTATCTACTGGGAGATAGTCATTTTCAACTTCTATTGACCTTGGCCGTAGCTTTATAGGTTTATCTTTGAAGATATCTCCAAAGCCAACACCCTTAACCTTTTTGGGTTGGATTGTTGTGCCTCCATTGGCTCCTTCTGATTTTGTGCTGCCAGAGTCACCACCATCACTCTCAGAGCCTGTAGTATCTTTCAGACCTAAAAGGGATAAAAGATTGAATATTAGGTGCAAAGATGTCTGTTTTCAAAAGAGACTGTGACCAGGGCCCTCCCACTAAGCTCTAAAAGAAAACAAACAATGAGAACCAGAGTAGAGAAGTTCTCTGTGCCATGCGCTTGTTTTGGAGTTTTAAAAAGCACTTCAGTTTGTCACATTGGTGTGCTAGTTAGAGCTTGTACCAATTCACAAAACATGCACACTTCAGCATCAGAATTTCATTCATGAAGGCAGTCATTCCTAGAGTATCAAGGTAATCCTTCCTCCTTATACACAGATTATTTGCAAGATAATTCAATAAATGAAAGAGTTAAAATCAGTTCTAGAGCAGCTATTTTATAAAGCCACTTAACACCAACAGTCAGTCAGACCAGGAGTACTGTACCTTAAATCTGCATGACTCATATCAAGCCAATTATGCAACTGGTATCTAAAGTTACATTACCTAACAGGGAAATATAAAGCTAAAAGCTGTTTAAACAAATTTGCAATCAAATAAGCTGCATAATATGTTCCCTGCTGAGCATTAAATCTTTCTGCAGCACAGACAGCCTCATAAGAAAAGCACTCATGCACACAATCCTCTAGGAATATAATAAATCAAAACTGGCATACTGATTTGCATTACTTCTCCCAGTGAATAGGAAAATTTATCTGTGCTTATCTGAAAATTTCCGCTGTTTGAATAGCAGAGGCCATAGATCCCATATGGTGACGTCTCAGTCCTTTACAGGATGGTGCAGAGTCACGTCAAGCAGTAACTGGCAGCAGAAGTAACCCACTGAAGTTTCCTCCAATTGAAACAGTCCCCAGAATCACTCAAACCTTCCTTCCTCCACTGCAGATTGACTTAAGTTTCCAGGAAAAACACAGCAGTTTATGCTACTAAATTGCTAATTCTACGCAGTAATAATGATTATAATAATAACGTGGGGCTTGGCTCACAGCTTTTGGATTCATTGGTCTCTGTGCAAGAACTTTCTGTCTTTCTGGTGAGCAGTAACTTACTTCCAGGAAGACTTGTATTCCTGGCAGTTCACTATTAAGGAAGATAACTAGCCAGTAAAACACATTCTTCTTCTAGGTCTACTTTATGCTACTCTGATGAAGCACAGAATCCTTAACAAATCCTGAGGCCTAAAGGCACAAATTCACAATCAAGGAAGCAAGGAGCTCACATGTTAAAATTGGTTTAAACAGCATTGTGCTGCAAGGAGAAGAATTCAAGAACTGTGTTGTGTTAGGACAGGAATTTTAGCAAGAATGCTAAGCAGAAAAAATTATCATATACTGCTCTGTTCCGAGGTTTTCTATACCCAAAACATGAATGCAGAATCAGAGAAAGTTTGCATTTAGAAACAAACAAAAAGGCTGAAGATGCTTTGGCTCGCTGGCCTCTTGCAGAGCTGTTGTATTTACCTGTTGAATATATACACATATATAATGTTTGATTTGTACTGTACAAGTTATTTGTTCCATAAACTGTCCAGGATTGGAATTAAAAGAATTCTTAATAATAGTAATAATAATACAGCTCTCTTTTTAAAAGTGTGCTGGAGTTTCAATTTCTTTGCTTGGACTTTTTAATCTTTCCTGGGCAAACACTTCAAAGCTGATTTCACAGTTTTATCATTGAAGTTAAACAGCCAACAGTAAGTAAATGCCATCAGTAAGGTAAATTCTGTTGAATTCTCTCTTCCAGGCTCGTGAAGGTAACAATAAAAAAAAAAAAGAAAAAGGAAACAAACGTGCACTGCAATCCAGCTCTGCACTGTGGTGGCCATAGTGATGGGATCCTAACTGTAACAGAGCCATTCCACCACATTCTGAGCAGAAATGCTCGGAAGTGCAGGGTTACACTAATTAAGCTTGATAGATACAAATTTCTTCAGGCAACATGGCAAAGTCACCAGCTTTTTTTTTTTTTTATTTCCGACCCTTGTTGTCACTTGGGCAGTAACAGAAGCAGGAAAATGATTAATATTTCTGAGAGTAACCCCTTCAAACACAAAATTCACAGTGATCATCTTCTATCTGCTGAACAAAAGATCATCTTCAATCTTGGACAGGAAAATTATCCTCTGCCAAAGGTTCCCTCTTTCATCCTTGCCAGAGTCTCCCAACTAAAAAAAATGTGAAACTCTTCAGTGAACCAAAATAGCAGTGCAGAGACCTCCTTCCACAAGTAACTGGGTTTTAACTGATAGGACACACGACCTCTCAGTCGCTCCCTGAATGGAAAACATTTCTTCAAAATAAATTATTGAAAATATGTTTTCTGCATCACTAATTTTGGGAGAAGACATAAACCCAGACCCAGACCTTGACCAGCAGATGGAAATAAAATATTGAAGTAATTATGGGAGTTACTCAACAGGTGTCATATGGACTTTCAGTTCTTTGAAGCCTGCATGAAAGAGAAATCAGAAACCTCAAGGGACTCAGACAAAATTAGGCTTTTGTTTATGGGCCAGCATTTGGTTTTCATTACGGTGTCTTCTGTTAGCATTCTTCTGTGATAACACACCTTGTATCAGGAACCTCACCTCAGGCTTACAGCAGACTTTCTTAGCATCACTCATCTGTAATAATAACTGATGATAATCCTTGAGTCATTTCATTCTCAATGAGCTTTGCCACCACTCACAGTCCAGGCAATAAAAGTTACACAGGAGATAATATATATTCTTAGGAGGACAGAATGGACTTGAAGTGGTATCTGTTCAACCTGTATTTGAGTGGTCAGATACAGAGACACCCTTCTTCAAAGTTATAATAATACTTCTTCATTAACTGGGACAATGACACCATTTATTACTTTTTAATTCACTCAAATAAAGGAGTCGCATGGACTTTAAACAAATAAATGAATAAGTAAATGAAGAATAACGGCCCTGGCTTTTCCAAGAACTTGTCTATTCTTGTTCTCATCACTTTGTGGCTGAGGGAAAGAAGAAGAGGTGTCAGCAAAGAAGGGTTATACACAGTAAAAATTGAGAATATATTAGATAAAATGCAAACCTCCATAGTAGCATGAAGAAACAACACAGGAAATAGTCCAACATGCTCTTTCTCTTACAGACATGCTGAGGGAATCCTCTTTTTGTCTTAATTCCTCTCAAGGTTCCTGAGATAGGTTACCCCATTCTTCCAATTTGGAGTGAGAAGCAAAATGAAAGTCAAGGCTTTTCTTGCCTTCTAAAGGCTATTTGTTTTTACTCCACAACACAGATCCCTTCCAGTCTCTTAAAAAAATAATAATAATTTTTAAAAAGGGATTCAAGAGACTGTAAGACTCTCTCGTCTGCGACTGGTAGAAGCGGCTACTCAGATCATTTCCTCTATAACCCTACTAGACTTTTGCTACTCTAAGCAAGCTACATTAACAAAAGTAGCCAGAGGCCTGACTAAGCATCAAATTTTCTAGACAGCTGTCAACTCTCTGTCAGCATTTGGATGGCTGAAAAGCTAAGAATATAATAGCAATGCGGTGTTAGTATACTAACATTCTTGCCATCCCCCCAGTTCTAATATCATGAAACTTTTCCAGATCTTCGTAGTTTCTCAGGAGGCAGGTAAGTCTTTTTTGGGTGTCATTTCCCATTTCTGTCTCTATAAACAAAGATGCTCCAATCTATCGTTGTCTAAACAACGTAGCACTGCAGTGCAGAACTCACATCTCAGCGAGCTCCTCAAAACCTGAACGAGGGTCACATCACCAAGTTAAAATTCCCGGGAGTCAGCTGTTCTCAACTTTTGGCTGGTACTAGACAAGGGTCTCCTGGTATAAAGCTATTTAAAAACATCCAGAGATCTGAGATTCTCTGTTGCTTCGTGCTTCTCACAAATGTGAGATAATTTAATATTCATGAAGATTAAATTCTCACAACACTGTCTGAAAGCATTTCACACTTCACACACATTTTTCCTCTATGGGCATATAAGAAATATTAGCTTTCTCAAGACATTTCAAACATACCACACTGCTGCTACGCCAGTTACAGGCCCTTCGAGAGCAACATTCTGAAATGTACCAAAACAGAGTAGCTCAAACAGGGATTAAAAAGCGACCACAACATCAGGCTTAATTCACCAACGTCCACAGAGCTGTGCTGGCATCAAACCAAGATTCTAAATCAGAAAGAGATTTGGGGATGATAAAGGGCTGTGTAAACTAAAGCTGTTAAAACCAAAATAAACAGCTGCGATAAAATTAACTCCATTCAAAGCAGGAAAAGGATTGTTTTAAAATGACTTAAAAAGGCAGGAAAAAATGCAATACATTGTGAGTTTTACAGAGCTTTCTATTTTAAGGTATTATTTATGAGTTAAATTTTTGTTCTGTTTTCTGGACTGTTCTGTCTACAGACATCCTATGGCACTGGGGAAAAGAAGACTGTGCCAAGTGTGAGCCAATGATGCTTTGGCTCTCTGAGCTCTTCTTAGACCAGCTCTGTTAAGCCGCATAAAGGTCAGCTGTTCACAGACACACACCTGAGACTACGCAAAGAATCTCCTGATTTGGTCTGGCAGTCAGAAAGAAACACTGTCAACTGTGTTTAATACAGTAAAGAAGTGTGTAAATGAAACTTATTGGGTTTTCTGCCTTTTATGGAAGGGAAGGAAGGCAAGGGGAAATGTGTTCTTTCCTTCTATTTAGAGAATGGCGGTGTGGAGCTACTGAGTGACCAATCTGAATGATCAAGAAGATGAAGCTATACATGGCAACCACAGCAAATGAGACAGGAAGCATCTTTCTTCCCTTTCTTCACACAGAAGCAAAGGGAGACCACACAAATACAGCCTATCAGGCGTTTCTCTTCAGCTTGCTGTCCATAAAAGTCCTGTATTTTGTTGAAACTGTCTCTAACAACATTACGTAGTGTCAGTTAAGAAAAGCAAAAACAGAAAAGGAAATGTGATTTTAAAAACGACCACAGAATAAAGCTGTGATACTCCTCCGTAATTACAGGTTAATAAACTCCATATTGCTAAATAAAAATTTTTGCTTCATAACCAAGTGTGATTTTAACATAGGTCACACCAAAAGTAATGCCTCCTATTTATTTCCATGGAAACAACAACAAACAGCACAATAACAATATTTGATAGAGCAAATTCTCAGCTCCAAAACACTACTTTCCAATACAGTCATCTCTGTTAGCCATGTATTTTCATCAGCAATGAACAAGAGACTGCATGCTGCACTCAATCTGCACCAGTAAAGATGACCCACTGATGCTGTCACCACTGATGAAATAAATGTACCACCCACCCCTCATTGTGTTCACATCCACTGCTGGTCTCTATAAATGTTCAGCATGCATTGATGAATGTCAACGGGTACAATTTTTTTCTGCATGGAGAAACTCAGTTCTACAGTTTTGCTTCATCCACACTTCCATGTCAGACACCATTGTGTCTACTGCCACAAAGCAACAAAACATAGACATAGACCTGTTGGATCTCATCCTGGGGAAGGCCACAAAAAAAATCCAAGGGATGGAACTCTCTCCTACAAGGACAGGCTGAGAGAGCTGGGGCTGTTCAGCCTGGAGAAGTGAAGGCTAACAGGTGACCTGATAGCAGCCTTTCAGTATGTAAAGAGGAGATACAGGAAAGAAAGGGATGGACTCTTTAGCAGGATCTGTCGTGATATTACAAGGGGAAATGGTTTCAAGCTTGAAGAGGGTAGAGTTAGGTTAGATATACGGAAAAAGTCATTTACAGTGATGGTGGTGAGGCACTGGAACAGGTTGCCCAGAGATGTGATTGATGTCCTATTCCTGGAGACTTTCAAGGCTAGGCTGCATCAGGCCCTGGGCAACCTGATCTAGCTGTGGATGTTCACTGCAGACTAGACGGCATGTAAAGGTCTCTTCTTTTAATCCAATCAAAGGATTCTATGATTCTATGATTCCACAAAAGGTAATGGGATATTGGTGGGAAGATTCAACCTCTACTGCTGTACCACCACCATTCACTCTGACATCATGGCGCAACATCATAAAATAGAAGACATTACCTTCATAGCAGCCCTTGTACACGTACAAATGGCTGGCGCAGACCATCTCAATATTAGTAATTATTTGTTCTCAGTTACACTCTTTCAAGAAATGCAACCTAGTAACCCAAACATTCTGTCATCTCCTTTCAGCACATTCATTTTTCTTACCACAACAGTTCTTGCCATGTAACAAACAGCCCCAAATTTTTATGCTTTCACAATTAATCATGCAGGGACAAGGGGAGCAGTGTCCTGCACCATTTAGCAGCATGCATTATGGGCAATGCAGTGCAAGCATCTACTGCAGCACAAACACAAGCCATCAATACAGAAATTGGTGGCTTCATCTCATCCCCAGCCATTTCCCCAAGGACCATAAAAGCAAACAGAAACAATCATTCATTCATAAGTTTTACAGCTGTACTATCGCATTCTTCATTTTGGAACACTTTTTTTCCCATCACGCTCAGTCTCACCAAGTACAGGAACAAGTTATTGCATGTAAAAGAACAGATATGCAAACACCCACCAAAAGAACTCTTTGCCTGACACTCACCAAAAAGTGGTCTTTTGTGAGACTTGTGGAAAATCACTTGTTGATGGGAATCTGAATCTTTAAAATGATTTATTTTCACCCCAATCAACATAATTGTTCTACCCACCAACCCCAGTCCCTTGGAATCCATACATCTTTCTTCAGAAAACAGAAGAAATTTCTTAACCAAAATTTTTTCCCTCACCGATTTTTTAATATTGTTCTTCCCCAGATGTTATTTTCCATTGTAGCAGCTGTGCATTTAAGATAAGTTCATCAAGTTAGAAATTGAATTAAAAATTTTAACTGTATTCTCTTCAGAGCTCTTAAAATGCACATTCTGGTTCCTTGTTTAACATTGCTCACAATCAGCCACTTTTAAATGCAGTTAGTTAGTAACATCTTAGGTATATCAACCACACTGATTTCTCTGAACTCTGGCCAGCCACCGTTCCTCAAGAGGTAAGAAAAAAACAAAAGTAGTCGAGCAATAGAAAACACAATTAAGATTTACTCACGAATACTTCTGTTTCAACGATCCTGTCTCATCTTCTTCCGTTATATCTAATATCTATTACTGACAGCATTGTGGGTCCATGTGTATGGAAAGAGAGGCAAATGTTTGTCAAACCAGGCATTGAATCTGCCTTGTTCCTCAGCTGTCGCATTTTCAAAGGAAAAGAAAGTGAAGGAAGAAAGAAAAATTAAACCAGTAAAAATGAAATTCCTTAGAAATCTAAGAAGCTTTTTTTTTTTGTGGAGCGGCAGAAAGCTCTCGGATGAGAGAAGAGGGGCCGCGATCAATAGAACTACAAGTAATTCGTTGTTGTGTGTTCATCCAGCGTAAGCAGCAGCAAAAAATTTCTGACAGCAGGTTAATGAGCAGAATGCCAAAGGAGTTTAGAGCTACTGCTGAGTGGGGCTTGGCATCCTAATGATGAAAAAAGCCATGTCAGCTTGTGAAGGCAACGCCAGCTTCTTATGCAGGAGACATTCTTGCATATTTCAGAGAAAATATCTCCAGAAGCGGCTACAAACTAATTCAACAGCATTTAGCTATTCCAGGCCTTGGTTAAGTAACAAAATTTCTTGCAAAATGGCTTTCAAAATAAATTATTTTAGCACCTGGCATATGTGTGTAAAGTGAAAGCTCTAAGCTTGATTCAGAAGGTGAGCAACGCTTCATGCAATGCAATACAGCGAATCAAAGCACCCCTTGGGCATAAGTCATCCAAAGCTGTGTTCTGACTTAAGCTTAACTTATGGAGTAATCAGAAACCTGTGGGTTGTTTTAAAATGGTTGTTTAAAATGACATTCCTAAATGAAAACAACCTTATGAGATGTCTCCACTGGAGACATAATAAGTATGCGGGCATTTGCCTAAAAATAAGGCCCACAGATAAGATACAAAACAGAAATAGCTGGCCGCTCCCTCAGCTGAAAATGAATATGCAGGAAGAGAGCTGCCAATAGACGCAACAGGAAGAATAATGAAACATCCTTTTTGGATGTTAGTTTAGGAGATAAAATCTGTGTAAGTAGAGATGCCAACACTTGCTTTGTTTAAAACTGTCCCAAATGATCTGAATTTTCCTTACTATCCATTTCAGTCCCAGTTCTAACCCAGAAAGCAACAAACGGAGCACAAATGTAGCTGGACTTCTGCCCTTCTAAGATGCACTTTTACTGAGAAAGCAAGATACCTCAGTAGCATGAAAAACTTGCCATCAAGCGCCAAGGGAAGTAGTATTAAACTAGACATCTTTGGTCAGCTTGGAAAACAAAGCTCACAAAAGGGTTTGTCCAGGGCAACATAACGCAACCTACTGGTTAAGCTGTCTTGCAGCTAGTTAACAAGAACACCTGTAGATTCCTATCCAGCCATGCAAGCTTCAAAACGTTTGATAAAATTTATTTTGTGCAACATGGCATAGATCATGGGCAGTATTGTTATCAAGAACAAAATGCAGTGCATTTCTAGTGCAACAGGAAAAGTGATTGAAATCTTCCTGATTTTGCTTAGGCTAACCCTACATAACTGGAGAAAAGAGGGAAGGCCAGTGGACTGCAAATGAAGAAGGGTAGGGCACAGACAGTAGGTTTCTAGAAAGCTCTGGAAGGCAATGTGAGGGCAATGCTGTCCAGAAAGATTAATGTTGTGAAATCAGGATCCAAAGTCAGAGCTAGCATTTGATCTGAAGCTAGATTTTGAAATCAGAAGTCAACACACTGGAGATTCACTCTGTAGTTCCTTCTTATCTTTATCAGGTAGGTAAATATCTTCTCAAAAACAGAGGGGATCTGAGAACACGACGGTCTAAAATCCTGCAAGAAGCATGCTTGTTGAGTGAGGAAGTTAAGAAGACTGTAAGATGAGATGCAGCAAAAAAAAAAAGTGAGGGCCACCAGTCAGAGTCTGCTTCACCCAGAAGAAGAGCTTGGTTTGAAGACTGAGAAGGGTTGCAGAAAATAGGGGAATTCTGGTAGACAGAAAGAATACGGAACTCCTGTTCTTCTTCAAACAACAACATACAGAGAAGCTTATCAGCACTGAAGACTACCACTTCAACTGTTTTACCCTTTGCTGTGAATATGCATAAAACAGAATTCCACAGAGGGAGGAGAGCAAATGCTGCCGTTAAAAAAAAAAAGAGGAAGGGCAATACAGCTTGGACAACCTGAACAGAAAGCTGTCTGTGATGAAATTATAAGTCAAAGTTAGCACAACATCCTGTGCACCGGAGGGCAGGACTGAATGCTTTGTACTCAGTCACACTGAATGTGACTCAGTAGGATCTCCTTCTGCTACATTTCTGGATGAGGAAGCAGGTGGAAGGACAGATTTCCATCTTCCTCACTTCCTCAGTCTTGCATCTGATTATCACCATCCTCTCTTCTATATTAACAAGAGTAGTAAAAGCATATGAAAAGCAGCATATGTTTCATGCTTCCAAAATGCAGAAGGCAAAAACCTGAATATGAGATGAAAGTATCTTTGCATCTTTTACCTACTTCCTTGGCAGAACAAATCTATCAACCAAAATGCTGTGAGTAATAGCTGTCAAAGACAGAATGCCAAAAGAGGAGCATGCAGTAAATTAAAACAAAACAAAAAACACGTTGTTCTTAAAAAAGGCATAGCATATTGAATGAATTTAGCAATCGTAATGAGAACTTTATTTGTAGAGCAGATGGAGTTTCAATTCAAAGACTTGTGATTATTACCAATTCCATTACCACGAATTGCCATTTCATATTTCAGGTGGCAAAAATGATAAGACTAAATAGTCTTTATTCCAATCCATAGCAAACCCAAATATCCCATGTAATTCACAATCTGTTGTGAGCTACACACGTACATTATACGGACATATAACATACACATGCACAGAAGAACTGAGTGCATTCCCATTGCATTAAGGCTAGGCAGCTCATTAGCAGCAAACTGACTTTAGCTTACAGACAAATATACACAATTAAAGTAGCCATAAATGAGTAGCAGTGTAGGGAAACCAAACAGGTACTCAGGACTAAAGCTATTGCTTGTTGATTTTGAAACACACTCACTGTTATAGCGTCTGTAGCTGTCAATCTTTGCCGGTGCCACTCTGTACAGAATTGTCCCTTCAAAGGCAGATTTTCCTGACAGCAAGCAAAAGAAGGAAAGAGGAAAAAAAAGGAGGAGGGGCGGGGAGGGGGTGAAAAGATCGAATAATGGTAAAAAGAAGGGAGAGGAAGAGGTTTTAATCTGCATTTTCAGTCTCTAACATTTTTAAAGCCTCATTATAGCAAAACAATGAGAATATTAACAAAAGTATCCGATTGTACATGAAGTTAAATTATTCTTACTGCATGTCTATCAGATAAAGAATCTCATGATTTTGCTGAGGTTGTTCTTCATAATGTCCAACAGAACGCATTTTTTCTTAGGTTTTATCTGTTGTCCATCATGTTGCAAAACTTGCAAATGAAACGATTTGCCTTATTCAGCCTCTCCACGGAGCACAGGGGAAGCCTGAAAGAAGTTAGTACTGCAGTGATGTACTCACAGTGGCTCAACAGTCCTGATGCAGATGCATTGAACAAGCACAGCTGAAATCCAAAGAGGGCACTGAAACACTCAAATTTCTTTAATATACCAGGATCCTGTGAGCACCAGAAATACTGCATTTTTCCATGAGGACTTGTTATAATTGTTTTTGACTCAGAGCCTGGTCTTAAACAATGCTTAGCCAAACTGAGCACCGAAACCTGAATAAAAGAGTTTTTTAGCCAGTGGCTTAGCTGGCTGTATTGTCACACATTAATAAATTTATATATTCATATACATAAATACACAAAACCAAATTCCACCTCCTATTCAGATATTTAAGATAAAGTTCTCACTATCAAAAGCATGAATTTCTTCTTTTTTCTTTGATAACAAGACAACTCATGTTCTGACAATTGACACAAATTCAAGTGAAGGCAAAAGTTAAAAGCACCCGAGTTGTTCTGTTGTTTCTTATTATGTTAACCCAAGGTACCCAGGCAAGCCCAAGAATGTATGAATGTCAGCTTGCTGACAATATATCTAGGTGAACCATCATAAAAATGAGTGTCTTCAGTAGAATTTTATAACAAAATAGTGCACATGAATTTTCTCAATATAGCATCTACCCATTTTGGAAGCAAAAAATGTAGATTTTTTTCTTGCGCGTCATTCTGTTGGATTTTTCAGAAAACAAAAGCTGAACTTATTTATACATTGTAAAAAGCAGTTTCTTTGCTTTGTGTTTGTAGTTCAATTAACAGCAAAATATCTTCCTTGTGTTATTTTTACAAAATAAGGAAGCCAAAACGCCACAAATTCATCTTCTCACCTTGCTTACACAAGATACCATTAAAAGAAAGCTATTAAAATATTCAAGCTACAATTAAGAAAATCCTAAGAGAAAGATATATTAAGCTTCGTGACAGTGAAGAGTCAGACAGAAAGGAACAGATACCAGAAAATTTTAATTGAAAATACAGTAGGTTGCCTGACTGAAGCATCAGCTGCTGTCACTGATTCTAGCTCTTGCAATCATGACTTCTCAGTGGCCATCACTGACAGGATCTAAGCAGAGTTGATAAGGCCTGGCAACTTCTGAACAGAAGAACAGGCGAGGCACTGAGACATAACAGGCCTCATTTATCTTTTGATCTTGTAACAGTCTCACTTTCGAATCTGCTAAGCACCTACTATCCTACTATCTGCTATCTACTATCTATACCTACTACCTACTATCTGCTACTACCAACTATAAAGCATAGTTCCCGGCCCCTTCAGTTAAGGGGCTAATAAAACCCACTGTATGCTTTCTCAGGCACTTCCAAAACTAGCCCAGGCATTTAAAAAAACAAAAACAACCACAGATTTTTGTTCTAAAGCATTTTCTGAGCTTATTGGTAGAAGTGGAAAGAAACCAAGAAACCAAGGTAATTCATTCTGGGCATTTGATCTGCTGTAAAACGTAAACAGACACAAAAACAGACAGCATCTTTTTCCCCATTAGATCTCTGTAGGACATAGTAGAAGAAAAGAAAAATGTGTACGTTTATTATCTTTGTTCCTAAAAAGCCAAGCTATACAACTTCACTCTCTTACTTCTGTTGAGATCATCAACAATTGCATTTGTGCCTTCAAAAAGATTCTCTCCAGAGAGGGTCAGTAAAATGAAATTAAACCATCAAGTTGAACTAACACATAAACTACCAAGTTATCAATATGCTTGTGTTTGCACAGCGTCCTTTCTCCAAAGATCCCATGCTACTCTGCCAAGCCTTGCAGTCCATTTTGTTAATTATGCTGAAGAGTTTAAGGCCTCTGCTCAAGATTGCAGAGCTGGAATCAAAACCAGCTAGGACCCTCTAGGAGCTATGTAGAACCTCAGTGACCACCCAAGGTTCTGTTTCAATGCACAGGTAAAGCCTCTTGGATCCAAGTATTCATCTAGAAAAAAACCTTAACAATCCAGAATTCATATTCAAGATTTCTGCCTCATAAAATCCTATGATGGATACAGATTGAAACAACATCTCCTGAAAAAAAAAAGAAAAATAAAAAGTTCTTGCAGATTTGACGTGCTGTCATGTTTTTAATTTAGGAGGGGGGAGTTGATATTACCTAGAAAGTTATGTTTGCCTTATGTCCAAATCTTCCAGAGTTTAGCTGCTTTTTATCTTGCTGTGTTTTTAGAAATAAACACAGATACTTGAAATGAGATTATCACTCCTAGTCGTATGTATAACCTTGTAGAGTTTTGTAATCTCATTATAAAGATTTTCAAATACAGAGAGGGTACCTGAATATAGCCTCATAAAGCACCATGTGTAATGAGTATAACACCTATAAAAATTATATAAAGCATATAGAAAGTACTGAGCTGGTGCATAATTCCCTACTTCTCCTAGGGAAATACAGTTCCTAAATTGGCAGTGTTACTTTAAGAAAAATAAATGAAAATAAAAAAGCAGTAAAGCCCCCACGAGAACACCAACATTCCTTGAATCCCTTTTTGTCTCTTTGAGGGCTTACAGAATTCTTCTGGTTTATGATATTAGAAAAGGGATATGAAAGAGAGGGGAAAAATTACCTCTCAGGTAAATCTTCAATTTAGTTAAAGAGACAAAACCAATATCTTTGTTGCTGGTATCTCCTCAGTACAAGTCCTACAAGTGATAGCTGGCAGTCACCACCGCTAGCACACAGAACTGACAGTATGAATTGAGCATATGCTGGCTGGGAGGTTGATGGAACAATCTAATGCTTTGTGTCTGCTGTTATGTTCTCCAATGTGTGCTTTTATTAAATGACACTTTTAGGATGCTCAGTATAGACAATTATCAAACTACCTGGGGAAGAAATATTTATTTCTTCATACAGATAGAATCAAGGCATTCCATCCCTAACAGTATCACTTACCTTTTTCATTCACAGGCTACCAAGCACTACTGAATGCAGAGCTAGCACTACATCTATACAATTAATTCTTCCAACACTTGCTGTTTTCATAATGACACAAATTCATGACAGCATATACGAATTACAGGCAGCAGCTTGCCATCTTGCCGAAGTGAGCAGATTCACTTAATGCCCATCTTTCTTTTCCAACACACTACAGTTGTTAACTTTTTTACACACGTTTTCATTTGGATAAAGAAACATTACCTGTAAACACCATTAGCACCTCTGACCACGTAACTAGGTCACCTGTGCCACTATATGTGAATAACAACTCTATTGCAAAACCAATAGGAAATATTTTCATCATTGCATACACCGGTTTTCTTAGAATCCTATCTCTGTGTGACAGAATAAAGATGATAAAGTTGCCCTAAATGGAAAAATGAAAGAATAAAAAAGGCAATAAAAAAGAAACATTGTAACTTTCTGCCTCTCACTGGCAAAGTGAGCTACAGAGGCTTTGGTAAACTTGAGCTGAAATAAGCTTTCAGAGATCTTGGGAGCCCTTTCAATTTTGTCTGTTGCAAAGATCTCAGGAGAATACTACACAGCAATGAATACCTGCACTGCTGAAAATAGTAATTGACCGTAAAGGAAGAATTTGGTAGGTAGATGTGGAATTGTCCTGAAATACATCAATACAATTGACTTTTTTTTCTTTTCACCAAGGTTTCCAAATCAATCACTAAATCAGGATGTAACAGACTGTTTGAAAAACAGAAAAAAACACGAAGACCAACAAATATCCATTTCATAGAAATGCATACTTTTGGTTCAGGTTATTCTTCAAGGAAAGCTATGAAAAGGGCAACCCACTACCATGCTTATACTGTCGCAAACTTAATTACCAAACATGCTTTTCACCTGCAGCAGTACTGGCCCACTGTAAGTGAGAGAACAAAGTCCATGTCCCATTTCTGGCCTTTTTCCCTTTGGCTGCTGGGGCACTGGGTGGCGGAGGTGATAGTAACATGCTCAGCACCTGGAGGGAAAAAGTGCCGCATGTCC
Source organism: Lagopus muta (assembly GCF_023343835.1). Lineage (NCBI taxonomy): Eukaryota > Metazoa > Chordata > Aves > Galliformes > Phasianidae > Lagopus > Lagopus muta. The sequence continues at coordinate 118,865,372 of NC_064433.1, read as the reverse complement.
CACACCAATAATTATGAATCCTTAAGTCTACCGGAGTCATTGAAGAAGGAATGGCACTTTAATCCCTCATTTAAATAAGCGTAGCCACTTTGAAAATGTTTGATTACTTTGCTCAATTTCCACATCTAGAGACAAGAAAAAAATCTTAATTCATTTGGAAAGACAAAGCTGATAATCATCATTGCCCTCCGTGTCCTCAATCTGGTGCAGCTGGGCAAGTCTCAACAGAACTCAAGTAGCAGTGCCAGCATTACAAACCAAGTAGCATGGCCAGTACTCACTTAGCATCATCACTTGACACTTTCACAATATAAATGAAGAATAAAGCATTCAAAAATACTTCCAAGAAAGAGATAAGAATGCAACTACCCTGTCGATATGTTGGGAAAGCACATAGATGTACATACAGAACATGAAGAATTATTTCATTTTCTTACTTGGCTTTACTTGCTCTTCCTGTGCTATTCCAGCATCATCAGAATCAGACAGTTCCTTTATGAAGTTGGAAGGAAACATGCCCGTCTTTCCATTAAGGATACCTTCCCACCAGCCCTCTTCTACCTGCACCAGAAACAAATTTTTTTAAAATTAAGAATGTTGCCACACCATTAATACATAAATATCAGAGATCTACAGAGAATAAACAGCATTAATGTACATTTAACTGTAGAAAGACTTACAAGGAGATACTGAAATAATTAATGATAATATGATCAGAAAGAAGAAATACTTCCTAGTTGAACACCAAGAGAAAGTATTTAAAATTGACAAACTCCTTCCTGTGTAACCCATTCAGGATAGAGTGGCAGTGTCGTATAATGAAATGACAGCCCTTAGAAACCAGATGCCTGTAGGTTATAACGGGACAGCAAGAAATGACTTATTAGATGAATCAGCCTAAACGCATCCTTGACAGATACATATTTTTCATCAGTCAGACACTGCTCATTCATCACAGAAATGACAAGGGAGGACAGCATCAGTCTGTGAAACATCAGGCTCCATGTGTGACCCATCTCTTTCCTGTTCCCTTTCAAAGAAGAATTATCGAAATGGAAAGTTGCATTTTAAGGTGAGTGTGCTCACACGTACTGTCAGAAAAACAAACCAACCCCACGTCTTAAACAGAAGTTTATTTTTATTGAAAAAAAGCTACTTTGTTTCACTAATTAGCAAAATATCAAGTTCTTAGAAAATGAATAATGCATGTCATTATATAACGCAAGTAAAAATTTCCTCAAACTACAGAGGAATGGTTGCACTTTTTTTCTACTCAGCTACACGTACAATCCTACTGTAAAGGAAACAGTTATTACATCAGGAATATGCTCTGTGTTTTTTCTTCATCTTCTTCAGCACATTTCTTGTCCTTCTGGTTTGATAATTTGTTTTAATTTGAAAGCAGTTCAGCCTAGCACAGCTATTCCATTTAATCTCATTTACCTGCCCATGACAAATTTTCTCTTTTTACTTCTGATGCATGAGTAATATTAGTGAAGTCAAGCACAACTTTGGGAATAGTAGCTATTATCTTGCTGATACTTCAGAGAGTACAGTACATATAAATCACCCATGACTTGAATGGGGTGAAGGTTTTTTTACATGATGGTCTCAAAGTCTCTAAGCGCAAATGTTTGCTTTTTTCCCCTCCAAAGTAAAGAAACACAAAACACAAACAAAACTGAAACTGTATGATCCGCAACACTTGGCCATCTCTACAAATTATGTCTTTAAGTATCAATATATTTATGTATCTTTATAAAATAAACATGGCAGAGACTCTTTGAGCTATAAACTTTCTCTGATGCGCTGCTCCCAGATGGCTCCATTGATTCGAACTAAACATTAAACAGAAACTGCATTAGCTGATTGGCCATTAGATTAAGCACTGTGGAATTACACAGCTCCCGAGACCCCTGCTTTGCAAGCTGTTGCAATTGCTTAACATAAGGTGATCTATACCACTCAGTTCCATCTTTACCTCAAGTAATTTTTCTCCTGCCTACTTCTTCTAGGGTATCACTTCAGTTATCCTGCAAATTAACATCAGCACTCTTGATGCAGTGTATTGATGTGTGCAGCCATATGTATACGTATAGAAATACACATACACAAAAATCAAAAGATATCTAAATTGGATGCAAACAGAGCATTCAGTAGTTGCTAAGCTTTCCAATTGATACAGGAATGAATAATCTGAAAATACCATATTGTATTTAATAATTTTACAAATTCAAAACAATTCTGAAGACAGAACCAGCTTCTTTCCAAATGACATTAACAAGATATTATAGGCCCAGACCAAACTGCACCTCCAGAAGATTTATTAGGAAATTTTCATTAAAAGCACCAAAAGCTGCAAGCATTATTAAATGCTATAGCTAAATGACAGAATCTTTTATCAGTCTCAAAACATGCCAGCTAGAGATTAACCCATACAATAAAAAAACCCCTGGAATACCCTGAGGATTTACTCATCCCAAATTGGGGCAATCCATTGCCATACGGTTTGAAATGTCACTATAATTCCTAGCCAATAAAATCTTACAAATGAAAATCCATTATTCATGGCGGTAATCCATCTGGAGGTACAAACACTCAATGAAATTTGTTACTGAACTATTATAACAAAGTGCTCTTGGGATTTACGTATCTGGGTCCTAATTTATGCTCATTCATGTGCTGAACAAAACAGGAAGATTTGAGTACTGAAGTGACTAGAGTCACTAAACTGGAAAAGAAGGTCTAGAATTCATAGTATCATACACATCAAATATAAGCTCAGCCTGAATACAAAGATTTTGTTTCAAAGTTAGAAAACCAATCATTCCAACCTGCCCAACGTAAGCGGCTACAACATCACATTTTAAAAGCAGCAACACATGGAAACTGTCTGAAAACACTTCCTTAGTCTGTTTCGTGTATTTAGGGAGTTAATACACACACTTGCCTGCAACACAGCCAATGGCAAATGTGAGGCAGGACAGATCCAGTAGCAGACAGCTACACGCTTTCCAATGACTGAATGGGATGGAATGAGACATCAGAGGGTTGTGCACTTCTCAAGAAACACTTTCCATTAAGAAGCCTCACTTCTGGGATTAGAAGGGAAATTTAGTCCACATAATAATTATGCAACACAAATATTCTGTCAGTATCATTTGGATTTTATTTTTTTTAAATTTTAAATGAAGGAAGTACACTTGTATCATGTTTTTAATTGAGTTGCTCATTTAGTAGACATTGTTTCATGTAAATGCATTTTTTTGGAAGCTGTAAAATAAAAATACAGTTGAAAGTCTTTCAAATTTTACTGATTTACTTTATTAGAAACTGAGTGCTTAATCAAATTGTGCTTGTTATAGTTACTTTTACTTTGAAGTAATAAAACTAATATAAGTAACAAATGATAATGAAATGCTCAAAATAGTTACTGTGGAAAAGGACAGAGGAAAATACTACAGAGAATTATATGGATGAGACATTCAGACACACAATTGAAAGTACTCAAAAGGGTACAGATGTGCTAGGACATTTAGCTTCTTGAAATCAACCTGTTTTCATATATAAAGCACAAAAAAAGAAGATAATATGACATAGCATAATAGTTTACTTTGGACTGTGAATAGTTTTATTCTTCAAAGTCATGTAACCAAAGAAAACAAAAGCAGTTCAGTATGTCAACAGGATTCCAAGATTAAGCATTAACATTAAGATTTCCAAGAGGAAATGTTACTTCTTTGGTTTTCTCTTCATGGTCAATATAATCAATGTCAAACACCTCTCTTTAAAGAAAGGAATGTCAGAGGGCACATCAGCCTGATCTGTAGTGCCCTGAATTTAGTTTTTACAAGCCTGCAAGCACTCCTCCTTTCAAGAACTTGGCACTTATTCAGGACAGGGTAGTAAAAAAGAGTTGGAATGTTTTGGCCAACTATCAGTGAATGCTTGTTGGAATATCTTGGGTTGATACAACTATTTGCTTCCACTTTGCTGTGTAATTAATAGGCCACAGTTGTTAAACAATTAAATTGTTTAGCTCTTTGGAAGATTAAAACCATTAAACATTTGTTTTAAACAATTTAAATGTTCAGCTCTTCGGAATCGCTGACTTGAAGGATGTTTCCAATGAACTGTATTCACTTATTCCACAAGATTTTCCACTTCAACTTTGCCCATTAGGGTTTAGCACTAATAACAGATGACATGGCTCACCCTAGGGGAAGCAAGGTGCAAGGCTCTGAGTCAGGGAAACTTTCAGGAGAAAGAACGTTTCCCTGGATATGAACTGAGTCCTTCTGTGCTGTTAAAACTAAAATGCAGTCCCAGGAATAAAAGCAATGCCAGAAGCAGGTAATAAGAAGGATCAGAAGCTGAAGATCAACAAAATCTATTCTGCTTAGAGAGAAGCAGAACACAAAAAGCAAAGAAACAATCCTCCCTTATTTCCTAAATTCTGAAGGAAGATCTTGAGCTTGAAAAACACAAGTAAATCTACATTAAAAGGAAATTTATAGAAGATTTCCACGCAGTGAAATAAATTTAACATATTCAAAGCCAATGGGAAAAGATATTTTGTAAACAAGACCTCAGTTGAACATGGCTCTTACAGTACCACTTGATGCCTTGTTCTGAGACTGCTTCAGGAACAGTCATATCCATGAGATGCTGCCCAGTCCTTGGAGTTCTGCTAATGCACAGCTTGAATCTGTTCAACAACACTGGTGCAAAAGGGAAGAACTGAAAACTGCACAAATTGTTGTATGGTGGGATTCATTCAGTCTCTGAGCTATTTATTTTACAACATCAAAACGTTCCATGGGTTTTGTTTTGCTGTTGTTCTGTTTGATTGACTGTTTAACCTAATTTTCTAGGTAGGAAACTCAGGGACAGAGAAACTGTCAGAATGTACAGAATGACCCTATACAGAACCACAGGTATTTGCACCCTCAGACCCACAGGAGTGTTGCCCATCACATAAACGTCATGAACAAGAAATAGTCATACAAGTCCTTGCGAGCTACCTGCTGGGAGACGATCAGAAAAAAAAAAAATACCTTTCCACACAATGTCTCAGAAAAGCAATCAAGAGACTTGAAACTTCAGCTTTCACTCCCAGCTGCTTTCTTGTGGTATTATACAGTTCTGAAATTGTGGCACAGACTGTCTCTTGTCACTATTAAAGAGTTCCCCTTTCAACTCTGCAGCTGTCAAAATATGTTAACTGTAGGGACAGTCCAGCTCAATCCCCAGTATTCACCTTGTTCTTGGAAGTGGGTCAAACTATTTTATGACATTTCAAAGAAAAAAACACTCACCAACCTTGCCCCAAAAGGAGCACCTGATCTGTAAAAATTGAGTCTGCATTTTTTATAATTTCAAATGAGTTTTTAAATAGGATTTTATCATGTAATATATAGCAACATTAACTGAAAGTCAAATAATAAGCTGTATATTACAGAACATCTCAGTTAAAGACTTATTTGTGAGTTTAACTCCATGTATTACACTTTGCCAAAAGGCTCCCTTCTCTGCAAGATGAGGCGATGAGGTACTGCCATACATAGCAGTACAATGACAGAAAAATTCCAAATGAAAGCAGTCTCAGCACTGTTGAATGACATTCCAAATGTCCCTACTTCAATGCTGCAGGTTAATTGTCTAGCATCCTTCAGAAATCTAAGGGTGAAAGTCAACTGGAATTCAGCTATCTGCATTTAATGAGACAATTAGTTAACAGTTGTATTTTGGCACAACTGTAATTAGTCATAACTAATCAAGTATGAAAAGTACAACAAATAAAAAGCTATCAATCACTCGCTATATGTGAACATAAACAATAAAGAAAATCATAGAAACATAGACTGGCTTAGGATGGAAGGGATCTTGAAGATCATCTGTCTCAAACCCCCTGCCATGGGCAGGGTTGCCAACCACCAAATCAGGCTGCCCAAGATCCCATTCAACCTCCTCTGAATGCCTTCAGGGATGGGGCACCCACGTTCCCTCTGAAGCCTATACAAGTTCCTCATCATCCTCTGAGTAAGAAATTTCTTCCTAACATCTAACGTAAATCTACCCTGTTTCAGTTTAAAGTCACTCTCCCTTGTCCTATCACTATCTATCTGTGCAAAAATTCAGTCCCTGTCCTGCTTGTAAGCTCCTTTCAAGTAACAGAAGGCCACAAGTAGGTCTCCTTGGAGTCCTCTCTTCTCCAAGCTAAACAAGCCCAGCTCCCCCACCTTTTCTTCACATCTGTGTTCCAGCTCTCTGATCATCCTTGTGGCCCTCCTCTGGATCCACTCCAACAGCTCTGCATCCTTCTTCTGCTGGGGGCCCCAGGCCTGGACACAGTACTCCTGGTCAGGCCTTACAAGAGCAGAGTAGAGGGGAACAATCACCTCCATCTCCCTGCTGCCACCCCTCTTCTGATGCAGCCCAGGGTACTGTTGGCCTTTGGGCTGCAAATGCACACTGCTAATTCGCCATTCACTCTTACTGCCACTCTCTTACTGATGCAGTATGCTTACTGATGCACCATGTTCTGTTTGCAGCAGTCCTGGGAGCTGTGCTCCTGAGGGGCTGCTTCTGTAAGTGCAGGGTATGATGCCACTGCTCCTGGCCCTGTCCCTGCTGCATCAGAGCCGCTGCCATGCAGAAGGCTGTGACGCCCAGTAGCTCCCTGCTGACAGGAATTTGGTTGCCCCTCTGAGGCAATTCCTTGCTTCAATGCAGAATGTGACACACCAGAGCTGTCCACCTGCAGAGAAGGATTGTTAGGGGTGGTTTTACTCCACCCCAATGCTTCTGCCATTAGTTTCAAATGTATTTTTTATTTAAATCTGTTCATTAATGTCTCATGGGTATCAGTCTCCGTAGTAATGGGAAGCTCTAGTTTAACCAGAAACATTTTTATCTACTGTCATGAATGTTTGATCTTATTATAATTAATTTCTGTTTACTAGAATAAATTAGAAGAAACTGTGAACATACAGCCTTCAAGGATATATATCTGGTGACATTATAAACCCCAAAGCAAAATTCACACTGTTTTTTTTTTTTTAGCAATTCAAATTCTCTCAGAAAATAATAAAAAGAATTGTCCAAATCAATTTTTAAATGTATACGTAAGCCTAGATTCTCAAAACTTGCACTTCCTTTTGCTTCACTCCACTGTAGAGCCCCAAACCATTTCTACCACATTGGGAACTTATGATACCAATAGTATCTACCACTACCACAGACATAAAAGCGCTTTAAAAAAGTTTCTTATTTAACCTGTTGGCCCCAGGAAGAATGACATGCAGCAGCCTTAGATGCCACTACACCGCAGGTTCTTCATAGCTCCTTGAAACAAATTTGGAAGAAAGGAAGCCGTACTCATGGTTAGAATGCCACCAAGCACTATTAGTGCAAGCCATCCTCACTGGAGGCTGGGTAAACTTGGGCAATGGTGGAGCCAGCTGAGAAGGTGGCTTGCATTCCCTTCTGCCAGCCCTCTTCTCAAGCAGTAACCTTTAAGAGGAAAAAGGGAGAAAGCTAGATCTGAGCACCTTACACCGCTAGGGAATCTCAGCTCCAAAAACTGCGTATATTAACAGCTAAGATTTTTCTCATTCCTTTTTAACAAGTGTCTGAGCAGAACTCTTCTCTTCAAATATGAACCCAGATTAACACACCACAACAGGAAACAGATTTTCTTTGCAAGAGGGAAGCTCTAATGGGTTGTCAACTGTAAGTGACATTTTAAACACATCTTTTGCTAAATAACAGCATAAAGATACATAGACACACTATTTCGATCTAAACAGTATTTGTTCTAATTTGCCAAAACTCAGTTAGGAATATAATTATTTCCAACTAAACCGAAATCCATAGCAATCTGAAAAGACCGTGTCCATTTAAAAGCAATTAATTCAACTGATACCATTTTCTGAGGGAAACACCACAGCATGATTTGGGCACTTGAAAAAAAATCTTCAGACATTTTTGTAACTCAGGAAGCTCTTACCTATCTATCTATCTATTTATTTATTTTTTAAATGTCTCTCACATCACGTAATGTATTTATCATTTGAAATAAGCTCTGGCTGACAATTTAAGAACACTGTGAATGACATTCCAATGCAACGATCCTTTATACAGCATATCTATAAGCAGAAGGGTAAACAATAAAATGAATATACTGGCTGGTGCAACTTTTTACATGAAAAAAGAAGTAACAACAAGGCATTCAACATCAACTGCTCATTATGAACCACAAAGGAAAATAAAGATCATATAATTATACATTCGGAGGTAATTAGAATCTTTTCTCTAAATTCCTTTATTTTCCCTCTTCCACTTGTTGATCTAGTTCTACCTAAAAGAGCCAATGTCCTGAGTTGCATGAACGTGACAGATGATGCCTAAAGCACTGCACCACACCAAATCAAACCCAATGTCTGAGAGCGCTGTCCAGACGCTCCTTGAACTCCGGCACTCGGGGCCGTGCCCACAGCCCTGGGCAGCCTGTTTGAACCCCCAGCTGCCCTCCCCTGACGCAGCTCCACGCCGTTCCCTCGGGCCCTGTCGCTGTCACACAGAGCAGAGCTCAGCGCTGCCCCTCTGCTCCCTGTGAGGAGCTGCAGCCGCCGTCAGGCCGCCCTTCAGCTCCTCTGCTCTGGGCTGAGCAAACACAGGGGCCTCAGCTGCTCCTCACAAGTGTATTTTCTTTAACTTCAGAATGAGCAAATTGTCCATGTTTTTTTTCAATAGCAGCAACTCAAGGCACAGTTATCTGTTTAAGACTGCCAAGTCTGTAATCAGTAACCCAAAATTGTGCCTGCCCTTAACTACAAGCATGCACACACAGGGAGAGAAAAGTTTCACTTCCTTGTTTCTACAGCCTTCAACACAAATATTTGCAGTCTGATCTGGTTTTAAAGAAATGTTATTTACAGCTAGGTTGTTCAAATTTCTAAGAATACTGGAGATTGCACTTCATAAGAGAAATCTAGCATCTCACACAGATTATTTAACCACATGAATAATTATTCAGAAATAATTCTAGGTTGGATATGATGAAGTGGTTTTTATTCCACTACTTTACTCTTGAAAGACGTACACTTAAAACTTCTAAGTAGGGCAACTGAAGGAAGATGCTTGTGTGGCCATGTGAGGTCAAACGCACTTTAAATTGCATAATGAAAACAGCTCATGTGCTACCAGGAAGCTCATTATAACATCAGGTTTATATTATCTTCAGATACACTCTTAAGTATCTTACAGTCTCAAGACTCTACATTACAATCCTGCTCACAGGCAGAATAAGGTTAGTTAGTGACACAGTGCCTGGTTCCAGGAGAGCAATGTGCAGGGCTGGTGTGTGCAGCTGGGTTCAAGGGAAAACAGTGAACACCAAGCTTCACATTCAGATGTGCCAATTTACTTTCTCATCAGAAAATACTCAATGTCTTGAAGACTGCAGTAGAATTGATATTCTTTTAGAACTGATTTCCAAAATGGCAGAAGCAGGAAGAACAAAACTAATTACATACCCTTCACAAGAAAATATTGACTTATCAGCTGCTGAGAAAAAAAAATCTTACAAATAAACATTGCAAGCTTAAACTCACTTGTTATCAGATGCTTGAGCAGACTAAGCTTTCACATCTCTTTAAAGCTAAGTGAATTAGGACTAAATAAGCATTGTGGTGCAGACCCCTAGGCATTCTGTGATCTCAGAGTATGCATCCACTATGTTTTTGCCTTTGTGCAAGTGCAGTGAGCTGGGACATTCAGGCACTCCCTGACCTTGTTCCCTGAATGACCTGAGAGGCATCAGGACCGTACCATCTGGGAGTACTGGAACTGTATGGTTGAGTGGAAGTTTCAGGGTTGCCTCACTTGGATTGCAGCCAGAATGGAAAGTTTTCTGACTCAGTTGCCTCACAGTCCTACAAATAATGGTCTTAAGCAAAGAGCCCTTTCAGCTCTCAGGATGGCAGCAGGCTATGATCCTTGATCTTACATGCACTGGAACCATTATCTGGCATCTAGAGATTCACTGCTGACAGACATCAACGAAGCAGAGCCCTCTTTGGTGCACACCCTGATCATCCACTAAGAGCTGGCAAGAGGGAAGGGTGAGTAGTTCACTGGTGTGGGGGTAAGCCCTGAAGTTTAGAAATTGAATTTAGAAACATCCTTCCAATACTCTTTAGTAAGTCACACGTGAAATCTGCCACTCTTGAGCCTTCAAGTAAGTCACTGTATTTGATTGTAGGAAATCCCATTGGATTTCTGTGTTAAATTGGCTGATTAAGCGCCACTGGGAATCATACAATTTGGTCTCCTGATTTATCATAAAAAAATAATAAATAATAAATCCTAAATTCCTGCTAAGCCAGAATTGACTGAAAATCTGTATGTACAAATTGGCATTGTTGGCAGAATGGCAAAGAGTATCATTGATTACTTACAGAGGCATGGTATGAAACTGAACCCCAGCTTCCAAGAAGAATGAACCCGGAATGACTGGTGTGATAGGAAAGAGGCAGAGAAGCAGCTGGATGCTGCAAGTGGTTCTACAGAGATAGGGAGATATTTGCAAAATGCTAGGTTTCTATCTAGATGTTAACAAAACTTAAAAGAAGCAAGACCAAAAAATGGAAATAGAAGATAGGAACACAATTGAGTCATCATTATCTTTAAAGTTTAACAGCTACAAGAACAGTCACAAAAACAAAGGGAAGAATTGCAAGACCTCAAGTAAGACTGCATAGTGGTCAGAAGGCATTAGATCTGCTCTTTCATGCAAAAGTTTATCAGTAAACAAGTAATAATACCCTATATTTTTATATATATATGTGTGTGCATGATATATATATATATATTTATAAATAAATATATATATTTACTTCTACTTTGTCCTTAAGTACTACTGGAAAAGACTTTTTCATAAATACAAGAGCAAAAATGTTAACACAACCAGAAGCTGTGAAGCTGAATGTGTGATTCTGATGGCAGAGTTAAAATTATTAGTGTAAACAGAGCAAGTGTTGTGTGTTAAGCTGCTAAAATTAATTTCTGGCTCCTGGATGAGAATCACATACAGGCTACTTGCTTTGCAACCGTAAATTGTCAAGAAAAATATTTCTGGTTTAGATGTTTCAAACCACAGTACCTGTTCCTTTTGTTAAAACACTGAACCCAACCCTGGTAAAAATAGAGAGGTACAGTGTGTACATTTTGCACAGTCCCTGTACTGCCTAATTCGGAATTATTAATGCATCAACATTCAGTTTCTGTTGCAGCACAGGGTGGTTTTTCTAAAGTTACAGCAAATTCGGAAAAATAACACATTTTCTCTTTCATCCCCAGCTGTTCGTGCTGCACATGAAGAGATTTATCAGATGCTGCAGAGAATCACGAAGGATGGAGATTATTGATGATGGGAAGTCCTGCTTGGATGGTCTTCTACAACAACAGAAGCACTAAACACAATGCTGTATCTCATTGTGATTTTACTGCTTTTGGTTATATTTTGTTTGTTGTTAACTATTGCTTTACATATCAAGGTCTGGAGAATGGCTGGACAAGCTGTGCTGCTGAAAGGACTTCCTTAAGTGTTCTACATCCCCTACATTTTCAATTTATGTAATTGGTCATGTAAAAATAAAGAAATAAGCACTGTCCATTTATTTATAGGCACAAAGACAAAAGGTGACCACACCATCACTCTGATGGAAGGAAAGGCTGACTTTACTCATGGCGTGGCCTGTGGTGGTGCAGAACACCTGCCATCTCCAGCCAAGCCTCAACAGTGTTTTTGCCTTTGTGTAAGTGCAGTGAGCTGGGACGCTCAGGCACTCCCTGTTATACCTGAAATTCCTGCTCCTTGAATCGCGGCCTGATCAGAGAGGAGCCAACACTGTACAATCTGGGAGTACTGGAACTGTATGGCTGGGAGAAATTTCCAGGATTGCCTCAGTTGGATTGTGGCCTGAAGGAAGTTTTCTGACTAACATCAGTTATATCGCAGTCCTATAAATAATGTTACTAATCAAAGAGCCCCTTGAGCTCTTAGATTGGCAGCAGCCTGTGATCCTTGATCTGGCTGGGACACGTTTCAGGGTAGGCATTTTGAGATTCACTTTTGACTGACACCAATGAAAAAGAGCCCTCTATGGGGCAGATCCCAATTGTCCACTGAGAGCTGGTAAATGGAAAGTGGGAGTAGGTCAGTAGGGGGAAGAAAATCCTCAAAGAAGTAGCTGAGTTGAAAAATGTCCTCTCCAACACTCTACAAAATAAGCCTCATGTGAACCTTGCCATTCTCAAATATTTAACTAAGTCATTGTATTTGATTGTAGTGAATTCCATTGGATTACTGTGTTAAATTGGCCGATAATTAAGTGCTGATTAGGAGCCACTAAGAATCATACAATCTAATCTTGTGATTTATTGTAGAAGTATTAATAAATCCTAAATTGCTGCTAAACCAGAGTTGACGAAAAATCTATTCACGGTGATTTTGAATCCAATCTACTTAAGGGTTTCATATCAGCATTTTTTTGGTTCTTGTACTATTATTCAGGTCAACAACATATTTTTAAAATCTCTACTGAAACAAAAAAGGGAGAACGAACAGCATTCCTTGATCCAGCAATAAAATTAGCCCAAGCACAGCAACTTTCTGAATCTCTGTCCAAACATTCACAATTTGTTCCCGGTATCTCTTAGAGCTATTCATTCATTTTCCACATCCACTTTCACTCAGAGTAAGTACATCTTGATTCTCTAAAGAATTTGTATTGTTGTTATTATTTTTTGAGCTGATTGCACAAAACTGCAATTGTTGAAATTTGCAGGCAAAGATGACAAAAGATGAATGCCATGGTTGAACTCCAGAGGGCTTCAAGTACGTTTGTAATACATGTTTAACTCAGTAAAGGTACTTTTTCTCAGTGGCCAGCTTACTAAAACTGAGAAGAGCTTTTTCTGCAATCTCCTTGTTTGTCAAATGTAGAAACTCAATAGCCCTGTGGCACAATGTTTGAGCTTTTTCCCTGCATTGAACTGAGAAGCAAGAGCTGATTGAGAAAAATCAGCAGAATTGCTATAGTGAAAAAGAAAACCTTACAAAATCCGTAAGCAAACAACCACATCCCTTCACCCCAAATAGTAACCTGAAACAGATACATAAGTGTTTCAAAGAAGAAAAACATCTGGTTTAAATTAGGTCTTTAAAACATACTACAAGATCATAAAAGCTTAGCACACATAAGATATGCTAGAACTGCATTTGTATATATATATTTCTTTTAAAATCTTCTTACCTCTCCCACAACTTCAATAATGTCACCAACTTTTAATTCCAGTTCATCCTCATTTTGAGGCAGATAACTGAAAGCCACCTGACATCTTCTTCGTCTGTTCCTCTCTCCTAGCGAAAATAAAGGAAATGAGAAAATCATGAGAAAATGAAAGCAAAATTTCCATATCAAATACAAGCCATGCAAATTGATTCAAGATGAAAATAATCATTATTATATGCAACATTATCAAAATAGCAAAATATTTTCAGCATTTGCAATACTTAAGTCTATTAATCTAGAATTAATTTGTCAAAAGATGGTGGAGGAAAGGTTTCTGAGATTATTTATTTCAACTATTTTTATAATCTGAATCAATTAATGCCTCATCTGAGTGAAAACAAATTGTAGTAACTTTTTTTTTCCTTTCTGTGATATTACTGAACAGTCAAAATTTAACCAACAAATTGTAATTCCTCAGTGACAAAATGAGAATATCCAGAGGATCTTTTCAGGTGCATTTGCTAAAATTGAGATTCTTAGCTAATGCTCTATACAAATGGTGCAAGCAACTCCAGAAACTGAATGGGTAGGGGAGAGGCTGCAAAACTTTGTGTGGCTTTTGTTCTTACAGAAACACAGTCTCAGCAAATTGCTTCGTCTTGTATCTTTAGTTTTCCATTATTCCCTCACAGGTGTACACGTATCCGATGAACGTTTAAAAAAAAAAAAAACATATTCCTTTTTGTACATATATATACATGTGTATGCATGTATATGTATTTATGTGCACATTTTTAAACTGCACATTCGTGAATTAATAGTCACAGAATCATAAAATTACTTGGATCGGAAGGGACCTCAAAGATCATCTAGGTTCAATTCCCCTGCTGTGGACAGGGTTGCCAACCATATTAGATTGCCCAGAAACCCATCAAGTCTGGCCTTGAACATCTCCAGGGATGGGGCATCCACAGCTTCCCTGGCCAGCCTGTGCCAATGCCTCATCACCCTCTGAGTAAAGAAAACACAAGGAAAGCTCATCCCAAAGCTCTCTTTCCCCCTGAAGAAGGGTTAGTGTGGTCAAGGTTGGTCAATATTGATAGTCAACCAGCCACTGGAAATGACAGTATCATCCAGATTTCTCTCCAGATTAGATATCCAGGCTCCTGTGAGAAACTGGTATGCATCTTTGGATGGAAGGCTGCAAACAGGCTTGAATTCATACTCCAAATAAGCGCTGAGAACCTTAATTTGACCCTTTTGCCATCACAGTTTGAAGACATAAATGAAAAGATCGGTTTCATAATACTGTTTGCCAAATCCACTGGCATACACTTAAGTTATAGTTGTATGACTTGTAGCAAAGTGGAGACAAACTGGAAAGAGTTCAACATACAATCATGAAGATACTTAAGGGACAGGAGCATCTTTTCTATGAGGAGAAGCTGTGAAGCTGGGACTCTTCAGCCTGGAGAAGAGGAGACTCTGTGGGACCTAATGAATGTGTATAAATACTTCAAGGGAGGGTTCACAGATGATGGATCCAGGCTTTTTTCAGTGATGCCCAGAGCAAGGACAGAGGCAATGGGCATAAACTGAACACAGGAGGTTCCCTCTGAACACCAGGCAGCATTTCTGAGATGTGCAGGTGATAAAGCACCAGCACAGGCTGCCCAGAGGCTGTGCACTCTCCTCTTTGGAGCTCTCCAAGAGCTGCCATGCTGTGGGCCTTTGACTAAGTGCACTATGACAGTAGTTTTCACAGCCTCTGGATTTCTGGAAGAGTGGCAAGTTTTGAATGATAAAATTAAACACCGAATCATAGAATCCTTAGAGTCGGAAGGGACATTTAGAAGTCATCTAGTCCAACTCCCAGTAATAACAGCATAATGCAATATAACCCAACTTGCTCAAATTGGCTTTTTTTCTCCACCTACAGAAGGACTGATCATTCTTCACCATCTAAACTAAAATGGACCTATATCGACAACTTTACACAGCCACACTCAGAATAACATAAATAAAATAAATAGCTTCCATATCAAGTACTTCTTTTGTTGCGCAAAAGTAAGAAGGCAGCTACTTTTCCTGAAGATAACATTCCCACTTTGATTTCTAACGTCAAGCAAGGACCGTTGCCTGATGTGATAGATGTCAGTTGGCGTACTATTTAATAATCAATACTGTGTCACTCTTGGAGAATACTTTTGAGCTCACTAAGAGCAAGTAATAAACAGTTCTGGAAGTTAATAACAGAACTGCATGAATCCTTCACCTTCCCATCCCGTAATTTTTTTTATTACCGCTACAGAGAATCTTGAGAAAGTCTGCACTTATCTGTTAGCCTCCTGCTGTCTCTCTGCTCTCCCATTCTTCCTGAATATCTTTCTTTAAAGAAACAGCTAAGTTGAAAGTAGCACACCAACAAAAGGCTTAAGTACCAACCAGCTTCTGTCTTTGGTCTAAAGCAAGACACAACACATCCAGTAGCGAATACCTTCAGGTTTAAGGAGAAGTTGCTGTTGGGGACCCCATGCCTGCTAATATTTGGGCACTGCAGTTCTTGAACAGTGCAGGAAATGGATGAAGAATCTCTACAGCAAAGAGTCATCTATTTTTATTTACACTAAAGAAACACCAGTAAGGGTATGACTTTCCTAAGAAAACAGACCTGATAGGAAAAGAGAGAAGACTAAAGAAACAGTGGAAATATAAAAAATGTTAGCAAAGAAGAACTCCCTTTTTGCAAATATACTATTCTCAGCCCAGCACCACAGATTTTTTTATTTTTTTTCTTAACTAGCACAAAGGCTCCAAAGGCAGCATGCTGAGGAAGCACAAAGGACCAACAGGGACAGCTAATAAGCAGCTTAGACTGAAAAACTGAAGTCTCAGTCTTCTCTTGGCATTTTCCCTTCTGCTAACATTGCACTTATTGCAGAGTATGTTACAGTTTAGTATAAACTGTTAATCATCATCTGAGATCTAAATGATGCGCTATAACTTTGAAGTGTAAGAAATGTGATGAACATAAATTGATTTTAAACCATATCGGGCAGTAAATCTGCAATGAAGATTGTAGATATTTTCCAATCTTACTTACGGTTTTTTTTTTTCCTGACTTTTAAATTAATGAAGATTTTTACATCTTTCTCCACGTTAGAGCATAAACTGACTTATTTGGTAGTGAAAAATTACTGACTGGTGAGAAGGCAGGTAATAAATCTCATGCTTTAAAAATCAGGAAAGGTTGTTGCAAAGTCATCAAGGGCTTTTAGAAACTTTAAAAGAAATAATAATAATAAAAAAAAGCTCAGTAAAATTTTACTGGAGAAGTATAACAATTTGTAGTAAGTAACCTGCTGCAGGCAAACACCACACTGTGCTCTTCCCGCTGGTTGCAGTTCTAGACTTTTTAATTTCCTAACTGTAGCTCCACATCAAAAGTGTTTGGAAAGCAAAATGTCTATGAGTTGCAGTTGGGAGCTGTTTGGAACAAGCAGCCATACAGAAATAACATCTGTCTCCCTGTTGACAAATGTCGGCTTTCATTTACACAGTTATAATAAACCTTTTAGAAAAAAACATGCACATGCCTAATTTGTGCAGTCTGTTCTTAAAATACATTATGCAGCTACAGAAGAACTTGCTGCAGAGCATACTGCATCTGAAGCTATGACACCAAGAACCCGACTGCTGCAATGCAGGTTGGGCTTTGCTCTGCTCCTTCTACAGACTGCGTTGACCTGGCGTTGTGTAGGTCTTACCAAGGGAGGAAAAAAATGCACCTTGGATACACTGCAAAAGCTACAGTTGTGATTGTCTACCTTGTGTGCAGGTGCTAATTGTCAGCTCCTGGTCACCCTACTTGTGGTTACTGTCGCTGTGTCCTGAGCAGTGACCAGCCTCTCTAATTATTCCCCAGAGAGTTTCACTCTGAGCAAAACCTGCTAGCTTAGAAGTGTAAGCACTAGACGTAAAGTAGCTCCATTTTTTCTTTATTCTAAGATTCGCATAGCTGTCCCTGAGTTGGATGTCTCAATGTGAGCCCATCACTCTGGAGCAGAGAGAACCTAATACCTCCAGAGGGCAGTTAGCGTCACTGTAAAACAGATGACAAAAACATATCAGATGAACTCTCTGGAAAGGCCTTTTTCTACTGGTGTGGTGAGACGAGGCTTCAGCTTGACCTTTAAAATGTCTAAAGCTAGGCCAAATGGAAAAAAGAATGAACACATGTTTAAAAACTTTGAAGAAACAAATCTAGTGATGTTTTCAAAGTGATGTTTGATCCCGTTATAAAAACAGCGTGGTTGTCTCTAGTAGCAGGATACTGGGTCTTGATTTAAAAGAGCCTCCTCCAGTTGAGTGCATGCAGCAGTGGGACCCAGAGAGCCTGCTGCTTACTGATGCCAATGCCTTTGTGCCTGTGCTGTTAGTGTCAGTGAAGACCACATGGTGACTGTCAGTAGCTGGTCCATCAACTGCACAAATCCTGTTTATTCTATGACAAGAGAACAAGTTCAGCAACCTGTTCTGTGATGCTACCACAAGAAGCAAAAAACTACAGAAAAAAAAAACCAGAACACACCCATGGAGCAAACATCTGTATCTCTCCTTGACAAAATGTCAACCTAAATGGTTTATAATCTCTTCAAAACTAGGCCACAGAGTTTTGTAATTGGGTCTGTTTTGAAAAGACACATATTGACACCATTGCAGCTCAGACAATCCAACCAAATTGCTCCTGCATTTCCTTTTATTTTAAAGGTGCATTGCTATGGAAATTGCATGGGTTATGCTGGGGACTGAGAGGCTCGAGTCAAGCTTTGTTGTGTGTGGAGCCTAAAGATATTTCAGCCAAATCTAAATATTCCAAATACAGTAAAGCACATCACAGCCCCTGCAGGCCAATAAACTCCTCTCTGCCTTGGGCTTGCTGAGCAGGCACGGGGGAACCATTGGGGGAAACAGATCCACTGGGCCACATGTAAAGCAGATGCAAAGAAATTGAATTCAGTACATCTGTATGAGAAAGAAGCCCCTTTCTAGCAGTTCTATTGTGAGGAAAATGACAAGTTCGAGGAAAAGTTTTCAATCTTCTACTTCATATTCCCATGCATGCAGCAGAATCTGCCCATCAGTTGCACTTCCCAGCCTTCCAGCTTGCAGAGATAAATCTGCAGCTGAGGGGAACTGCTTCAAGGCACAGTGTCTTCTGGTGAGGCACAAGAGTGCAATATGACTCAGCCAGAAACCAGTTCTAAATTTAATGTGCAAGGAGACGAAAGGCTACTACTGTACAACTAAGAGGCCATATATATGATGACAGCTATTTTGGACTGCCAGCCTAGATGGTTACTAGTATGTTTGGTTGTTTCTTTTTTTTTTTTTTTTAATTATAAATCACCAAATTGTGTATATTAAATGCAAATGTTAAGAAAAAGGTTGAGCTACAGGCTTACTTCTGGGAAAAATTCTTCTTAAAAGCACTAACCTGACTAGGTGCCTTTGAAAAACAAACCTTACCTAATTAAGGGCAAACAGCTAGTTTAATATATATATATTATTTTTGTAAAGCATATGGAAGATAGTGTTGAAAGACTTCAAAATCCTGATCACACTCAATGTTAGTGCTGACTTTGTCATTATCTTCCACAATACAAAGACTTCATCTTAAACCCACTCACAAGTAGAAGTACTATTTAGATTTTAAAAGATTTTAAACCTGGTTTGCCAATTTCCAATTTCAATCTGTTCCTAGAGGATTTTGGCAGTGTTTTTCTGACCTGGGATGTGATATGTCAATTCCAATTCCCTCATCACCCACATGCTGTTAGAATGCTTTTGGCCAGATGACAAAACATCCTGACTGCAGACTGTTCCCTGTCTAGCAAAAAACAGAAGTAAGCTGGGTAAGTGAACATCTTAAAGAGCGAAAAATGTGTTTTGTTTTATTTTTTATTTGTGAAACTACACCAGAAACCTGCAAGGAAGGACAATGGGAGGAAGAATATTTAAGGTGCTTCCAGTACTCCACCCAACATGTTATGTAAAACTGCTGTGCTTTTCTAAAAGTAGATGAACTGGAAAGTGCTCTGCTTTGATGCGTGCAGCTGAATCATGGAGACTGCAGGACTCCATTAAACACTTTTAAGCTACAAGATAATGTGCCATCACAGTAATGTATTACTATGAGTGTATTGAAGCTTTACTGCTATTGAGGAGTTGTTGCTCTCCTCACAAAATCACTACAGTTGCAAAAAAACTCTAAAATCATCTAGTCCAGCCAATATTGCCCACTAAACCATGTCCCTAAGAACTACATCTATGCTTTCCTTGAACACCACCAGAGATGGTGATTCCACCACCTCCCTAAGCAGCCTTTTCCAACACCTCAACACACTTCCCAAAAAGAAATTCTTCCTAGTATCCAACCTGAACCTCCCCTAGTGCAACTTGAGGCCGTTCCCTCTCATCCTGTCTCTGATACTTGGGAGAAAAGGCTTACTGCCCACCTCACACAACCTCCCTTCAGGCAGTTGTGGAGAGCAATGAGGTCTCCCCTGAGACTCCCCTTCTCCAGACTGAACAATCCCAGCTCCGTCAGCCATTTGTGCTCCAAACCCCTCACAGTTTCAACGCCCTTCTCTGGACACGCTCCAGGGCCTCAAATTCTTTGTTCTAGTGAAGAGCCCAAAACTAAATATAGTACGTGAGGTGCAGCCCCATCAGAGCTGAGTACAATGAGACAGTCACCTCCCTGCTCCTGCTGGCTGCACTAATTCTGACACAGGCCAGGATGCCATTGGTTTCTTGGCTGCCTGGGCACACTGCTGGCCTATGTTCAGCTGAGCATCAACCAACATCCCCAGATCCTTTTCCTCCATGCAGTGTACCAGCCAGTCTCCCCAAGGCGTTAGCACTGCCTGCAGTTGTTGTGACTAAAGTGAAGGACCTGGTACTTGGTCTTGTTGAATTTCATCCCACTGGCCTCAGCCTGTAGATCCAGCCTGTCCAGATCTCTCTGTAGAGCCTTCCTACCATCAGGCATATTGACTCTTCCCCCCAGCTTGGTGTCATCTTTTTCTAGACTCCACAGCAGCACTTCCAGGTTTCAGCCATTGGATTGCTCCTGTGACTTTTATAACTAAGATTTGTTTGTAAGGAATATGGAAGCCTCGATGACATTGTTATGCCATCACATTTTAATACACATGCACAGTCAGAAGAATATACGACTTCATATCATTCAATAAATTCATTCTTTGTTTGAAAACATGCAGTCTTACAACAGGTATGAAGCTTTCCCACAACAGCAGTAATTACTGGAAGTTACTTAGAGCAGCAACCTAGCACCAGTGACTATATGCTTGTAGGAGAAAACCATTAAGTGAGAACTGCGTCACTTCTGTATGCCACAGTGTGCCAGGCTTTTGCATCAGACAGAGAGAACTGGAATATCAATGAAGCCATGATCGTTATTGAAGTCTAACCTGAAGCAGAAACAAATGGTATTAAAAAAATAACTGTAAACAAACTCAAAAGATAGCTGCACAGTTTAACCATAGAAACCTACATCTTTTTTTTTTCAGTCTGAAATGTATTGTATATGTATAAAATGCATAGACACTTCTGTCTGTGTAATACCAAGAATGCAGCCAAAGTATCACACCATCATCACCAGAAAATTGGACAAAGTGGGCCCAAATTTCAGCAGGAATGCTTGCCACACAGCCTGTATTATTATGGTGTCTTTTGTGGGGAAAGCAAAAAATACTGTATTAAACTATTAACCTAACCACATGCAGAAATGAAAATGTGCATGTTCATCGAAGCTAAGTCTAAATCCTGTATCTTTTAAGCTTCATACTGTTAGTGACTATTTTGGATCAGCAGCACATGTGAAACACTCCTTAATGAAATGAAAATTGGAACTTGCTGGCAAGGTTTCAGAAAAGGTTTTGAAACTGCAGTTAAAAAGCAGTTACACAGTCCTGATAAACACTGGACAAGCTCCCTTAGCTTGTCATCACTTCGAAAATCAACCATTCCTACAGTGGGAAGAGATGCAAGGATAGCCCTCAGCAGAAATTGTTGGTTTGATAGCACCTCTTGTCAAACAAGCCATTACCTTGCCCATTCTCAGCACTAAAAATTTGTTGCTTGTTTTAGTGTCTTTCATGTGCTGTGCAGCCCAAGAAGCACTAAGTATTTCTGTCCTCATTGTGATACTGGCAAGTCAAGGAATGTTTCAGCAGTGTAACTGTGTGACTTACTCTACTGCCACAAGCAGGAGGTCCCATGCCTTGTAGTAAGATTCACCATCCTTCCCTATGCAGTTAACATCTCATGGAGACAAGGGGGCCTGTTACCAACACAAGATCTTGCACATAGCTTTATATTTGGTTTCTTTTCTCATATTCAGAACATTTTTAAGGATAAATTATAGAAACAGACTTTTAAACTAGCTAGCATATAATTCATAAGAAACAACTCTGCAATGAGCTTCAAGAAATACTGCAGATATGATATCTGTATCAATAAATTAGAATTTCTAAAGAGAAAAAGGCACACAAATTTGAAATGCTCTTTTCTGGATGGTAGATAAAGTTTCAGAATGCTAGAACAGAAACACGACAAGACTTGCAATTGGCCCATAAAAGCCCTTTTCTCTTTCTACTGGCATTCTAGAGATCTAAAGTTGTCACTGGATAATTGCACAGTTATTCCCTCAGCCGTGTTTTGAGATCCAATTGATTACTTAACTCTATTGCTTTTTTTGTATCCGCTTTCTTGAGAAAGTGTTTGAATAAACAGATTTAAACATAAATTGCTGCTGTACCCTGCTCACTACTCATGTTCCATCCCATAATCCACTTAAATTGCCTGCGAATGGTAGCACTTCACAAAATAAAAGGAATGAGTGCAAATAGCTCTAATTGTGAAACCACTGTGCAATTCAGCTTGTGTTCTCCTCATTTTAAGTAACAGGATTTCAATCAAACTGAATGGATTCCTACACAGTGAACTCCAAAATTACTAACTTTGTACTTCAAAACTGCTCTGCTCTCTTGAAAAATGACTTTTGTCCAACTTAAAAAAACCTCCAGAACAGTTTTTAAAATTATGGCTCTTTTTTCTAAAAGAATGCAGTAAAACTGTGCCAGTTCATATTAGTCGTTGGCAACCCTGCCCATGGCAGAGGCACTGAAAGTAGATGATCTTTGAGGTCCTTTTCAACCCAGGCCATTCTATCATTCTGTGATTTTCAGCCACCAGACTATCACTGCTTTTTGACAGGTCCTCCACCTGCGTAAAGATATTACAGAGCAAATCTAACTTCTGCTACGCTAATTTCAAGTAAGCCTTTTTTTTTTTTTTTTTTTTTTTTTTTTTTTTTTTTAAATCAAGGGCTAAAAATCTATCGTCAGGATTTAATTTGCAATCCAGCAGCTAACAGTATGCATCAAAAATGCCTCAAAAATGATGGACGGATGCAACAAACACAGCAACTCATTTTCATGTCGCTGCACTCATGAGAGCTGTTACAAAACGAGCACCTGCAATAAAACACCACCGCCTAACAAAAAACAAACATCTCTTTCATACTGAGCACGTAGAACATCAGTCAGATTTTTAATCTGGGAACTCATTTTTCTCTAGAGTATTTATGTAATTTCAGTATTTGTTTGGAAACAATTACAGGCAACAAAGTTCAATGAAAAAAATATCATAAATCCACAGAGAGAGCAGACATCACCTTCCTGTTAAGAGATATACTTAAATTCTAGGAAACTACATATCATTTGCCTTGAAATGTAAGTCTAGATAAATCCCAAATTCAAGGAAGCTTGTATGTGAAATGAGGACGTGCCCTGGTAAACTGGGGAAATAGCTTGCTTGGTCCAATGAAATGGGTCTAATTCTGCAGCTTTAACGTGGTGACAAGTCCTCACTTGTACAGAAACCCTCTCTCATGTGTCTTCCACAGCAACAGAGCTGTGACATCCTCAACATGTAGCAGAGAACAGTGCTGCTCCCTGAGCTGGAGACATGCAGCAGCTCAGCAGGCGAGGTGATACAACGATCTGTCCTTCAGCTCAGCTAAAAGGAGAACACACCAGGAGGAGCCCTCAATTGCACTCCTCATGTTAAGACTTGGTATTATTTCTCAGCTAACAGTGTGAAAATGCTATAATCCAAAATAACCTGCCATTTTAAAAAGCATGATATGCTGTGCTTTGCTATTTGTGGGTTGCCCAGGTGACCGGGAATATAAGTTCAAGAGACCAAGAAATAAAAAGGATAAATAAAGCACAGGATCACAGAAGCTTAGGGGTTGGAAGGGACCTCTGGAGATCGTCGAGTCCAACCCCCTGCTGACGTAGGTTCCCTACAGTCGTTTGCACAGGAAAGAAGGTGGGTTTTGAATATCTCCAGAAAGGGAGATACCACCACCTCTCTGCACCCTTCAAGTGCTCTTTCACCTTCACAGCAAAGAATTTCCTCCTTGTGTTCATATGGAACTTCCCACATTCCAGTTTGTGCCCACCAACCCTTGTCCTGTTACTGGGCGCTGCTGAAAAGAGCCTGGCCTCATCCTCTAAACATCTGCCCTTCATATATACTTAAGCATTAAGATCTCCTCCTGGTTTTCTCTTCTCCTAGGTCTCTCTTGTTTGAAGCCCGAGAAATGGTTAGTTTATGAGAGCTAAGCAAAAGGCAGGTTTCCCAAAAGGTACCTTGGCACTGAAATTGAAAAGTAACAGTCAAGTGTTCCCCAACTTCACTGTAAATGAACAGTGCCACAGCATCCACACAAGATACTCCTTCTACAAGCGCAGGAAGAGTATTTCTGTGTCAGCCAAATCAGACACGTATCACTATCCTCCAAAACTGAGCAACAGAAATGTGAAAACAGAACGGAAGGAAAAGGCTCTGTTTTGGCAAGTCACCAGCCCACATACACTGTGCAGGGGCAGAACAAGCCTCTCCAAGCAGTGCTGGAGAAAGGGAGGCAAGTGTTTCACGATACCTGCATTTTGCTAGCATCTTCAGCTTTTGGTGGTGAGAAACTCTGAATGCCACAGAACTTTTTCCAGATTTTCTTGGTTGTTCCCATTATTCAACCAAAGCTCTGTGGTATTGATAAGCATTCCTTTTCATCAAATTAAAGTGACAAAGCAGCAGTTTGTGACAAGAATGCTGCTAGCAATTTAGTTCTTTCATAGTGCCATTTTCAAATGATGCCACATAGACCATGATGATTCACACAGGATCACAGAATGGTCCAGGCTGGAATGGACTTCAATGATCACCACAGGCAGGGCCACCAACCTCCACATTTAATACTAGACCAGGCTGCTCAGGGCCCCATCCAACCTGGCCTTGAACACCTCCAGGGATGGGGCATCCACAACCTCTCTGGACAGCCTGTTCCAGCACCTCACCACTCTCTCTCTAAAGAATTTGCCCCTGACATCTAACCTAAATCTTCCATCCTTCAACTTAAAACCATTTCCCCTTGTCCTGCAGTTATCTACCCTTTCAAAGAGTTGACTCCCCTCCTGTTTATAGGCTCCCCTTAGATAGTGAAAGGCTGCTATGAGGTCACCCAGCAGCCTAGAAGATTTAATGTTCAATTATTTCATGGCTGCCTTGGACCTTAAGTTCTCACAGAGAGCAGGTCTTACACCTTAAAATCTGCTAGGGAACATACATTCAGAGGCTTATAGCCCTAAGTGGGAGGGATTTGCTCAATTGTTATCAAGAATGCCAAGGTAACAATACATAGGAGCAGCAGGAAATCAAACAGTCAGCAGTGAATGGCACATTTTCTTCAAGTGCTGGAGAAAAATATGCATGGCAATGGCTGGGCAAACCATTTCCAAAAAGCTAGTTTAAACATTCGGCGTAGTTGTTGTTACGGTGCATCCCGGCTACTTCATGTCAAACTCCCCTAAGATTCCAGGCATGCTTCACTTAATTCTCCCACCTTGACTTTCTGAGCTTATTTTCAGTACATCACTTCTTACATTAAAAGATTCCACTGGACAACTGATGTCCTTTAAGCGCACCTCCTCCAGTCACCTCAGGCATCTGTACTTCACTATGCGCTTCAGACAGAAGCCAGCCACACTACCATTGCTTGTAATGTATGAGTTTTATTACAATAAAACACACTAAGCACTACAGGCAAATCTTTTAAATTATACCATGTTCACTGACTTATGTTCTGGACGCTAATAAGTAGCCTGCATTTTTCCCCATTGTGCCTACAACTTCATTTCACTGTATGCACCTTTCACATAAATTGCATGTTATTTCCTTGCCAAATATGGCAGGATTGTTGGGAAAAGAGTTAAGATGATAAAAACATTTAAAAAAAAAAGTATTTTTAATATATAGAACACCCAGGGCACTTTAGTAGTTACAATCGTCTTTCAACAGCTTGTTATATACTACTTGATCTCCCTTGCTGCATTTATCATAAATTATTATCCCCTGGTTCCATTAGAGATTCTATCTATCTATCCCTAGAGGCCTAATCTGGCCATAATGACCAACATAATTAAATGTTAACAACATGAGAGAGATTTGCAAGTATACTCAGATATTTAGGCACATACAGGGTAAAGTTCACTCTGAAAGAACCTTGTTTCTGTATCTTTCAAATGCTTTGTAAAATCCAGTTAAATTTTTAACTCTAGTTTGTTGTTATTGCAAGGTAAGTATCCAAGGCAAGGACACAAACTACACAATGGAATATATCATAATCTGCATTAAAAAAAAAAAAGATAGGAAAAAGAGGAATAACTCAACATCAAGGAAGAAATGAGAGGGTCTACAAATATTTTCATTCTAATAAGCAGAATAGGAAAGTCACCCTGGATGTTAAGACAGGTTTAGTCAAGACAGCAGGGAACAGGAGCTGCTCTAGCATAAATGGGAAACAGAAAACTTGGAGCATCTTCCACTGTCAAGAAAAGATGCTAATATCAAAGTGATACAATAGTTGGCACCTGCACACTAAACCTAAACTTTCTTTCTTACAGCTATGCAATACCCTACTTTCCCAGTCTTTCTGCACTATTCTCCTATTATTTTGTTTTCTTACATGACCAATAAAAACTGAAATCCTGTAGGAATGCAATTTTGTCTTCACAAGAATGAAATAAAAAAGTAACAGAAACAAGAACACGTAGATATATCCTGTAGACACCCTCTATCTTTATGAGGGTAGAAAAATTATGGGAGTGAGTCTGCATAATTAAAAGATCAATCATGCTACTCAAAATGCCAATACAACAAAACATTTTTTCTGTAACTTCTTCCCCCTAATTATCGGCAACCACAACTGAAGCATGAAAACATAAATACACACAACTTGTCTTAATATGCTCCTGGCACTTCTTTACACACGAAGATTTACAATTATTTAGTAATTTGCCACCAACACATTTCCACCTCTGTATTCCTTAATACTATTCAATATACAGATTAAGACAGTAGAATGACACAGTCATAGGTTTAATATTATATTCCACCTGTATACAGCAACAGAAGTGTATGATCAGTCCACATACTTCTTCCGTCACTTTGGAAGAATGTGTACAAAAATGTTTCTTATTCCAACAGCTCATTTATGTACCAAAATGTAAGTTGATGGATGTCTTGACGCCATTGCAGCCCACTGACAGTCAGTGAATTCACCTTTCCTTTCATATATTTTACACAAAATGTAATATGCAAATATTTAAATTGCTGCATCGGTCACTGGAACTATTGCTGTGTGTCAGTACATTGTTTTCATTTGATCAGAGAGACCCAAATGTATACTTCAGTGCCACTGCACCCTGCTTCAAATGCTAAAGCCATGGTTTTGGTAATTAGACTTACCCAAGGGATTTCTTATTATAGAATAGAAAGGACACACAACAATAAATAACTACAACGAGTAAAACCATATGTGCTCAGAGGAGGAAAGTTGTTAATGTAATGACTCCTTCAGTACTCAGAGTCAAATACTTTTGAACACTCTTGCACTATGTGCAGAACCTGAATATTTCATGTACAGACATCCATTAAAAATCTTGCTTAAAAAAAAACCAACAAAACACATTTGATTCCTCTCTGGTGCTGATGGTGAAGAGGAGCAGGAGGCATTCACAGCTCCATAAGCCCTGGCAGGGTTGAGGAATAACAAGGTGCTCACCAGCAGGCTGTCCTGATTGCAGCCTCTCCAACATGCCCTGCACCCCACAGCACTGCTGAAGCCACTGAGATTCCAGGCTAACACTCATATTTGTCCTCAGGGCTCAAAGTATTTCAGATGCTGTGAGCAGAAAAAGCATGTTTCCTTGCAGAGCTACGCCACATCCTGATACAGTGCTCTGCAAATATTAAATAACCTACTAACACTGAACGAAACACCTTCACAAAATGTAGCGCCTGGGAACTAATAGGAATCATGTCTGTATTATAAAACTTGTGCTGCCTGCATTATTGAAAAATGTAGAGTAAGAACATTCAGTAATATGGAGAGCCTTTAAACACAGAGTATCAATACCTAAGATGGAAAAAAGAACAAAAAAAGGCAAATCCAGGATTCTGTATCTCTGGCAGGACCACACAATAGATATTTCATACCTATCTGCTGCAAGGAAAAATTAATATAAATATATGTAAAACTTTATTTTTCTTTTTTTTTCTTCTTTTTTTTTTTTTTTTTTTTGCCTTTGAAGGCAAAAAGCTTACTCTGAGGTAATGTATGTCATTTATTTACAGAAATACCTTTGTAAGTAACTTATGACTTAAATCAGTCTTTTTTGATCAAATTCATTTCCTTTTCTCCTTTTAGATCGTTTATCTCGTTATGTTCCTATTTTGCACTGTTCACAGATGTTAGACATCTTAAAACCCATTAGGAGAACTGAAGCCTGCACTGAAACTCCAATTTAAACAACCCTTTGTTATGACAGAGAATAAGAGAGCATTTACACATGAGAAGACTGCAGTAAGTGCAGATGGTGGCATGGTATTAACAGGAAGAAACAAACAACACTCTTCGTCTCCTTTTTCAGCAGATGAACCCAAAGCACCGATGACAACAAGTCTGATGATCATTTGGCATCAGTGCTAACAGAAATGATGCTTGGTCTTGCAAAACAATTTGCAATGGATATGTATGTGTGTAAAATGCCTCTGACCTCCAAATAACTTAGTGAACAAAGTCGAATTTATATTGGAAACAGAGGAAAATAGTACCAAAGAGCCTCTTTAAAGGAAGACACCTTTCTAGAACATACCACATCACTCAGTGTCAATAAGACTGCCTCCAGATAAACTCAGAAAACACTGTCCTCGTTTTACAGCAATGAGTGCTGGCAATCACTGCACAACTATCATTCCTTCATTTTCCACTTCAGTGCTTTCACTCAGCACAGAGATCCACATGAATGATAAAATATTCACCAAGGTATCTAGCCTTTTTCTTAAAGCAGGAGTAAAAAAATGTTCACTTTCTGAGTCAGAATAATTACTTCCCATCTGATTCTGTTCTCAATATTTTTAAGTACAGAAGCCTATGAAGAACAAATTGGTTGCAAAAATTTTGCTGTAACAAGTCTCAAGTTCCACTGTCCTTTGGTGCCTTCAAGTACAAATCTGGACAGATGAACATATTAGGGCAAGACTCCCACCTATGAACAGTGCTGCAGAGAAATGGGCCCTTATGCAAGTTGAAGAGACAGGCTGTTCTGAAGTATCTTTGAAAAATTCATGCAGTTAAAAATGACAAATGGACTTTGAAATTTTGTTCTCATCAATGATCAAACATATCTGCAAAAAGCACGATACTGGATATTGGATGTATAGCACAACAGACGCTGTCTTCCTATTTCCCAAAGCCCAACTGACTTGCCAGTAACCAAAGGCTTAGTCATGTTGAACAAAAGCAGATTACAGTCCAAACACAAACCGCTTCTCCTTACTAAAAGCAAGGAACCAGAAAGTTTGCACGCAGAGTCATTTGTCAATAATAATAGCTCTTTTAGGTTTTGAGATCCAATAAGCAATAAAGCAGAAGAAAATGAAAATACTTACAGGATATCAGAATATCACTTTGCCTGTCCACTGTCCGGTATTATTCTGATGTGAATTTATAATCTTTAAGACATCTGTTATTTCAGGCTGGCAAAGAAAATAATCTCAAGAAGAAAGCAAGCAAATGAGTCATTTATCATCTGCCCTCTCTCCTCCTGACTGCTGATTTTGAATGATACATCATACAGTTTATTTATAAAAGGCACCACTGATATCTAATTTTGAACAAACCTTAAGTGACTGTTTTCTTCTATTCACACCACCTGTCCCAAATCCCAGAACTGTATTTCTCTTCTTAGTTACTTTACCCATGTTCATATTTGTATGTAGCTTCGATCTACATACATGTATCACATGTATCCTTCATTTTAAAATACTCCTGTTAGAAGTAAAGGAGTATGTGTAGATACAGTTCACTGGTATCACGATCACCTGAAGAAATTTTTCAAAACAGGCAATTGAAACTGAATTGAAATTGAAATTGTTCTGGTGCTGTCCACTGTGGGCGCTATGTCTGTTAAAGAAAAACAAGGAAGGCTGCAAAAGCTTCTCTGTTTAAAGCTACCAGTTAGAGGATGCAATGTCTGCTGGGCCAGCTGGCCACATGACAGCTATCAGAGACATCTATGCTAGAGTTACTGCTCCAATAGGAGAGCACTAGCAGGAAAAGCTACACTTCGGCAAGTCTTGACACAGCATAATAACACTTAGTTGACCTTTCTAGACTTCCATTATCTCCTAATGGATCTATCACCAACACTGCCTCAAGTTCTTAGCTCTGCTCCCACCCCATCCACAATACACTCAGTTCAGCCTTTGCTGACATTCTTCTATCCTTTTCATCTTTATCTTTTTCTTCCACACACATTGACACTTTCTAGAGCACTTCTCTCCAAAATGTCTTTGTAAATACAGAGTAGTGAGTTTTCATTCTAAAAACTAGTCTGAAACATTTCTGCAGGAACAGAACTCCTGCCTCGAGCATGACTTGCATGCATTGAGACCACAAGTTCCTGTCTGCACAGCATTTTGTCATTTGTCAAGCAACTAGAAAAGCAGAAAAGCAAGGATCTCTCAGGACCAGGATCTTTACTTATTACTGGAATATTTTGTACTAGTCAAACACTGGAGCAGGGTGCCCAGAAAGGCTGTGGAATCTGCATCCTTGGAAACAGTCAAAACTCAATCAGACATAGTCCTGGACAACTTCCTCTGCGTATTGCTGCTTGAGCTGGGTCTGGACTAGACCATCTCAAGGGCTGCTTTCCAACCTCAGGTACGCTGTGACTGCATTTTAAGCTCACTCTTTAACTCTCCCTGCCCCACATGATTCTGTATCATTCCTCTGTTATTAATCTTCCTTGTCTACAGCTAGGTTGCCAAAAGCCAAACAAGCTGCTCGGAGGCAACCTCCTTCCTGTGAGTCAGCCTTTGACAGAGAAAGATGCTGAGAGCAAAGTATATTACTGCAACTAGGTGGGAGCTGTCAGCAAACCCACAGAAACTCGATTTCACGTATTTGATACCTTCCCTTGTTTACAAACCTCACGTTAGTATACCCATTCCCCATCTCACCAGGCTGAAATGAACTCCCTTAGGATCTTATTTGCAGCTAATGCCACTTGGGATCAGACAGCAAATAGGAGAGCTGTGGGCTATGAGGAGTGGCGCTTTGCCAGGGAGCTGCAGACAGCCTCTCTCTACAGCACTCTCCACCTCTCTCTTGTAAACTAGCAAGACTTCTATTTAGATAACTAAAATACCTAAGGAAATTAAGTCTTCATTCTTATAGTAAGAATCCTCCAGAGCTACTGCTTATTTATATTCTTTAGCTCAAAGAGAAACCAAGAAGATAAACTTCAACACTTTTGTTACTCTTTGTATTTTGACAAAGTGGGCATGAGTCAAAGAGGAATTGCTTCACGTGCTTAGAAATACCTCAAACATTTACTTATATCTGTATATTACCATGTCATTTAAGATTAGTATGAGGAACAGCACGGCCAAAAACCTTGAAAAGTTATTTCATAAGCAGCTGAATGAACAAAAGCACCCAATACTTTATAATTGCCCCACCTCCATGCCCACCCTTGCCCCAGCTTCCATTCCTATTGTATACCTGCGTGGCTGAGAACATGCTAGGATGTGCTTGGGACTATGGCAGAGCAGTACTGCCTGGCTGCCCAGTATATCAATGTGATCTGGCCACAGGTGGCTGCTTCTCAGCATGGAGGTTTCCATTCAACTAGGTTTCCATTCACCAGTTGTCATAATTCTCTATTCAGCTTTCAACTTAAAAGAACTACTGTGTTCCTAAAAATGCCTTAAAGAACTCTTCTGTCAAATCTGGCCAGTATTACCTAGTTGGCTGAAAACAACCAAGGGAAGGGAGGCAAACACGTTTTGGAAGCTCTCAGGAAAGATCTGTCAGGAAAACAGGCTAACGCTCCAATAGCAAAGGCTTCCAGATAGTCACAGAATGAAACTCTTTGCTGTGTGATTAGAATATGTCCATTTTCGCAAATGCATATTAACATTTGAACCTAGCTGCTTTGCACTAAACTAAGAAAGGCAAAAAGAGGTTTGGACATATGACAGTCATTTGCTGCAGATGACTTCCCCGGAGCAGCACCCAGAATAGCAACACAGGGCTACGTTCCCCATCTCTGAATGCTGTCTGTCCCCTGCGAGCTGCAGTTGCCCTAGCCATCAAATATGGATAGCTGGAAGGCAGATATACACCTCTCACCTCTTTCTGCCCTTATGCAGGCCTTTAGGGCAAGCAGCAATCCTTTCAGAATGAAGGGCTGTTAACAGAACCAATTTAAAATTTGATTCAGAAAATAGTGTCAGCTCCTTGACATTCTGAAATGAGTTTTATAGTAGGTTTCCCATGTGATCCAGAAAAGGAAGTTTTTATGAAGATATATGGCATATATGAGGAATCTGTTTATGACAAATGTCTTTTTCTCTCCAAAAATGCGGTTATATTTTTGTTTTAAAATCAGTTCCATCTGCCACACTACATTTACTACTAGACAAGGAAAGAATTGAATAAAACCTTCATAAAGTTCTGCATTGTGTGCAGTGCAATTGGTGTAAAATAAATTGGTGAATTTATTTTAAAAAATATTCTTTAGAGCAGTAATAGTTCCTCCATGTTGGGTCTGGCATTAAAACTGAAAAGTTTAGGTGGAAATCTAATGTAATTTTTAATACCTTACATAAGGAGACAGCTACTAGGAAGCTGTCTCCTCTATAGGGAGAGACTGCAAAGGACAGAAAAAGCATCCACTTCCACATTAAATATCATTGGGTCCCAAAGATGCTGTAATAAGCATCAGATTTCTAAGTACACTTCAAATGTCCACCTGGGTATTGTGCCACCCTTGCAAATGAAGCAATGAATTTCACCACACCAACGGTGGGGCACATCCAGAACAGAGCAAAGGCAGATATTTCAATCAAACAAGTGCTATTACTAATTGCTCTGCCCTGCTCCTGACTTGGACAGTTCATGCTTGTATCCTCAGTTTTATGGCACAGAATTTCCTACAGCTGACTGCAAAACATGTAATTACTGGGTTTTGTGCCTTTATATTATGTATATAATAATATAGTATATATTTTAATTTTTATTTCCATGCAATTATTCTGTATGTATGGCATAGTAACTTCCCATATAATATTCAGAATAGTAAGTGATTAAGAAAATAAGCATTCTGCCTCAGTCAAAGGATTTACCACCAACTATCTTGCTAATGATTTTAACTTACTGAGCATTTTCAGATTTTTTACTAGCTTTCAGTGGATTTTAAATTAGACACTGAAATATTTCCATACAGAAATAACACGGACTTATTACACAATACCAAATGCCAGCAGCTCCTAAGCTGCACAGCTACCGTCACAAATCCTCTGCACGTAACTCCCCATCAAAATCCTCTGTCACCTCACTTGTTGCAAGCCTCTCTCATCCAGCAGCTATTGGACATTTCCCTCCTCCACAAACCTGGACGTGTCATTACTTGTGTGACACTTCAGCATACCACCCTTTGGCTCTGCCTCTAGGGCCACAATCAGTTCTCCTCCTGACAGCTGAATGGTGACAACTTCATATCAGTTCTGACCTGTACCAAGGAAGGAACTCCTTATCAGTGGAACTAGCTCCTGTGATCCAGCTGCACAGTGCTTTCCTAGGTCTATCCAGAATGCATCTGCATCCAAGACTCCATGTTGAACCTGCCATCAAACCCTTATATTTTATTCCCCCAGCAGCATTCACACAACTTCTATACCAATGCCTTAGCATGGGGCTACCTCCACAGACTTCCAACTGGACATTGCCCAAGGCACCTTAATGTCACATCAATCAACAAACTGAAGCTGTCTAGGTGGAACAGATCACTTTCTTTCAATTTACTGGTTTGTGTTCTGTTTCCCTTAAACTGCCTCTTTGCTTTGGTAAAGTTATTTATCTGTCTCTGAAACAAAGCTACTTAAATACACCAGGGAATTTCACCTGCCTGGCCTTTTTCCTTGATGGGTTTGAAGTACTGTCTCTTTCATAAACAAAGGTTTTCCAAGCTCTGCTTGACTAGACTGCTCCCAGGAAAGGCAGGCAGGTTGGCTCCATACCTCACCTTCCATACAGCATCCACACACCTGGCACTAGATGGCTGCTCCCTCTCCTTCTGAATCAAACACAGTCTTCAAGGACAAACCCAGTGTCAGCTGTTGGGATGATGCTTTAACACGGTTATAAATATTTTCTTCTAGATTTAATAGACCCAGTAGTTTGAGTTTTTATTTTAGAAGTGGAAAAAACATTATTTGAATAATTAAATTTTGCAATGAGACAGTTTATCTACTTATTACAATTACTGTAAGGTACAGAAGTGAGGAAAAAGCACTTCTGTTATCCTGCTGTTCAGTTTATGTTGTGCATTTGAAATCACTTTATTAGCTTTCCTAATTTCCTGACACCTCCATCTTCAGCCCTTTAGTGAGATTTTCATTCAGTGGCATGGGGGATTATCAGTTGGAGCAGAAAGAAAAATGTAACTGGAGAACCAGTCAGACCGACAGAGCAACTGGGGAACAAAGAAACAGAAACTCTTTCACCTTAGAATGGAAAAAAAAAATATCTGTCTAAGCTTTAAGGTCTGCAATGTCTCTACATCTTTTCTAGTTTTGCTGAGATAAACACTATCTTTTCCTAAAAATAGCTGTCAAGTTCCTCTTGCCTTTTCCATTACACTCACCACACGAATTAGAAGTTACTTCCTCAACTAAAGTCTGTGACTAAATAAGCCTCTGGCTCATGTCAGCTGCCTGTGTAATGGAATCCACCAAAGTGTTCTGTGGTCATAAGAAGAGGCAGAAGAAAAAGGGCTGATATGTAACTGTGATGCTGGATCTGTGGGACCTTGACCAAGCCCTACACTTCTCTAGCTCAAGACAAAAGCGGAGTGTAGCAGATCATTCAAACAGACAAGGCAGCATCTGCTTTCTTTTGATGTTTCACAGAATCACAGAACTGTAGGGGTTGGAAGGGACCTCCAGAGATCATCGAGTCCAACCCCCCTGCCAAAGCAGGTTCCCTACAGTAGGTCACACAGGTAGACATCCAGGCAGGTCTTGAACATCTCCAGAGAAGGAGACTCCACCACCTCCCTGGGCAGCCTGTTCCAGTGCTCCATCACCTCACTGTAAAGAAGTTCTTGCGCACATTTGTGCAGAACTTCCTATGCTGCAGTTTCCAGCCGTTTCCCCTTGTCCTGTCTCCACTCACCACTGAAAAGAGTCCGGCCTCGCCATTCTGCCCTCCACACCTCAGATATTTATAGACCTGGATCAGGTCCCCTCTCAGTCTCCTTTTCTCAAGGCTGAACAGACCCAGTTCACTCAGCCTTTCTTCACAGGAGAGATGCTCCAGGCCCTTCACCATCTTTGTGGCCCTCCGCTGGACTCTTTCCAAGAGATCCCTGTCTTTTTTGTACTGGGGAGCCCAGAACTGGACACAGTACTCCAGATGAGGTCTTACCAGGGCAGAGTAGAGGGAGAGGATCACCTCCCTCGACCTGCTGGCCACGCTCTTTTTAATGCACCCCAGGATGCCATTGGCCCTCTTGGCCACAAGGGCACACTGCTGGCTCATGGCCAACCTGTCATCCACCAGGACACCCAGGTCCCTCTCCACAGAGCTCCTCTCCAGCAGCTCATCCCCCAGCCTGTACTGGTGCATGGAATTATTCCTCCCCAGATGCAAGACTCTACACTTGCTTTTGTTAAACCTCATCTGTTTTTTTTTCTGCCTAGCTCTCCAGGTCTCGCTGAATGGCAGCACAGCCTTCAGGCGTGTCAGCCAATCCTCCCAACTTCGTATCATCAACAAACTTGCTGAGGGTGGCCATTATCCCCTCATCAAGGTCATTGATGAAGATGTTGAACAAGACCGGACCCAGCACAGACCCCTGAGGAACACCGCTGGTTACAGGTCTCCAACCAGACTCTGCACCACCAACAACGACCCTCTGTGCTCTGCCAGTCAGCCAGTTCTCAACCCACCTCACTGTCCACTCATCTATCCCACACTTCCTCAGCTTTGTTATAAGGATGTCATGGGGGACAGTATCAAATGCCTTGCTGAAATCAAGGTAGACTACATCCACTGCTCTCCCCCCATCCACCCAGCCAGAGACAACATCATAGAAGGCTACCAGGTTGGTCAAGCATGACCTCCCCCTGGTGAACCCATGCTGACTACTGATAACCTCCTTCTCTTCCATTTATATGGAGATGGCATCCAGCACAAGCTGTTCTTTCACCTTTCCAGGGACAGAGGTGAGGCTGACTGGTCTGTAAATGTGTGGATCCTCCTTCTTGCCCTTTTTGAAGACCGGAGTGACATTGGCTATCCTCCAGTCTTCAGGCACCTCCCCCATTCTCCAAGACCTCTCAAAGATGACCGAAAGCGGTTCAGCAATCACCTCTGCCAGCTCCTTCAACACCCATGGATGCATCCCATTGGGTCCCATGGATTTCTGAACATTGGTGTTGCCTAGGCGCTCTCGGACCGCCTCTTCCCTGACTGAAGGGAGGTCTTCAATTCCCCAGACCCTCTCACTAACCTCCAGGGTCTGGGATTCCCAAGGGAGAACTTTTTCACTGAAGATAGAAGCAAAGAAGGCATTCAGTATCTCCACCTTCTTAGCATCCCCCGTTACCAGAACACCCACCTCACTTAGTAGAGGAGCCACATTCTCCCTAGTCTTCCTTTTACTGTTAACATACTTTAAAAAGCCTTTTTTTATTATCCTTTATCACCTTTTCCAGATTCAATTCCAGCTGGGCTTTAGCCTTCCTCGTCGCATATCTGCAGGCCATGACAACATTTCTATATCCTTCCTAAGTGGTCAGACCCTTTTTTCCATTTCATGGGCCTTCTTCTTCCCTTTGAGTTTGTGCACGAGCTCCTTGCTCATCCAATTTGAACCAATGACACAAACCATCTTTTATAAAGTTTGACAAACCATCACTCTCTCAGAGTACTTTTACAACAACTTTCATTCACAAACAAATAGAAGGCAGCACTGCTGCTTCCTCCAGTTTGCTGCTGTCACATGAAGGGTTTTTGACACAGTATGGGGAGACAGGCAGTGAGCTGACCCTGCTATTAAAAATAGCCTTTGCACATAGTTTAATGTTAAATTCTCCTAATTCTGCCTGCCAAGCAACCAAACGTCTGCACTAGAGCACGGAAAGAAGAAAACCAGAGGATTTATTTATTTATTTATTTATTGGTGGCAGTGCTGGCTTGACGTGGTTCTGAAACCACAGCCTCAGATAAATTTTTCAATGTTTATTACTTTTCTTTTCCCCAGTAGCTGCCAGGCTTTTGAGGGAACCTTGGTTATCCTTAGGTCACTGGAGCTTTTTCAGTTAAACCATTTCCTGGTCACTTCCTAAGCTCTTCTGAATTCCCAGAACTAATGACAACCCATGTAATTCACGATAACACTATGCTGAGTCAGTGGACCAGCAAAGAATTCCTAGGTCTGAAAAAGATATTAAATCTTATTATTGTAGTTGCACAAAGTAATAATGGCTGACACTGCATCTTGCAGTCTATTCAGAGCTCTGTACCAAACTGCAGACCAGGGACATCTGTACTCTGTCAGAAGTCTGCACAAGGTACCAAATGAAGTAGGGAAATACAGAAAGACAGCACTTAAAGTTACTTAAAATAAATGGTGCTGATGACTGAAGTTTGTGTGAGGGTATTTAAATTAGTTATTTTACCACTGAATCATCCCCAAGGACAGAAGATGACAGCCAACAGGAAAATGCATGACTCTGCATAAAAAAGAACTGCTTAAATGTTTACGATGGCTTAGGTTCAAGCTACTGGATAGCTGGGACTCCTTCTGTACCCTGACTGATCGTTAAACACAGTGTCACCTTGTCACCGACCACTGCATGCTGCTCAAGAAACCCAAGGAACAAACACAGTACCGGGCTGAGCAGTGGAGTTGGGCAAAGGGGAGGAAATTCAATCTCCAGAGATCTCAGCATCAAAAACAGATTACGGAGCAGGCAAGTATTGCTGGTGGGGAGCAGAGGTATCTCGGCCTGCCATGGGTGGCCTGGGGCCCTTGTGCTGCCCATATTCTGGAATGGGTCACAGAGCTTAGTGGCAAATTTATGAAGATGTATCCCACAATAACGCTGTGGTAAACAGCTACAAATGTACAGAGCTTCTCTGAGGCTACCCAGCTCGTGCAGAGAAGCATGCTGACATTCTGCTTCTTGCCAGAAGGACCTCTGCCTTGCCTCTGTTTCAGTTTCTAAATAAAGTAGGTGCTGAAGTTAGGAAATAATAGCTTTTGCTGTGTGACAGCTAATAATAATCTTTCATATTGCAGTTTTGTCCTTGGGGCCAAGAAGCAACAATCAGTCGCTTGTCAACACTTCCATAGTTCACCCCCTTGTCAAGCACAGCCACCCTACCAAGGAGCTCAGAAAATAACCACTACCAGCAACATGTCTTGAATTTTTAAAGAACACAATACCGTAAATTAACATCAAATAAGAAAAAGGCTCAAGTAAGCACTTATAGTTGAAAAGGAAATGCATAAAGATGGAGAGGAGAAACTACTACATCTGAGCTGCTCATCTTAACTGTGACGTAGCATTAGAAAACAGTGAGATAATCCTAAAAAATACAATAAAAAAATCAAAGTGTACTGTGAACAGCAGCACAACTTGCCATGCTGGAAAAGATAATGCTGTATGGGACTGGATGAGAGGAAATTTTGAAATAAAATAAAACATTTGTGAAATATTCAATGAATAAAAAGTAGGAAATATCATGCCAGTAGAAACAAGAAATATCCCTCTCTGCATACATAGTATCTTGATATTCAAGTCAAACAAGAATCTGAAAACTGAAAGCATAAGTAGTTAATGATGCCATCCTACACAAAATAATCCAAGCTGTGCATTACCAGAACTGGCCGCTACTTCTGCATGTTTTTCAGATCTAGTCACAGTAGAGCAAACTTCCCTAACTTCAAGGGCTTTTAATTAGATGAATCAAAGTATTTCATGCTGAGTATGAAGATAAACTAAAATTAATGTAGTGACAAGTTCATTCCAGGCATGTCACTTCATCAGAGGGAAGTTTTTAAAGCCTCTATCAATTGCTGGAAACAAAATGCTTCACAGAATCTGTGACAGATCATAAATCAGCACAATGTGCCTTAAGTATACTGGGCAATGCTTTCATGTTGTTTCTTGCAGCCTAAAGTAAAGTTTTGCTTAAAGAGCTGTAATCTTTATGTACCTGCACAGAGGAAAGGGAACTGGGGAAGAGAACAGGTGAAAAATACTTGTGTGAAGTGCATTGCGTTGGCCTGGCTAGGGTGGAGTTAACCCAGCAGCCCATACAGTACTGTGCTCTGCACTTGCAGCAGAACAGTGCTGGTATTGCACCCACATTTTGGCTATTGCTGAGCAGTGCTGGCACAGCACCAAAGCTCTCTGTAACCCCCAGAGGCAGTGGGGTGGGGACAAGGCCAGGACAGCTGACCCAAGCGACCACAGGGATACCGCGTGCTGTATGGCAACACACTCAGAAATGAGAGCTGGGCAAAGAAGAGGACGGAGATCACTGATGCCCTTGCTTCCTGAGGCATAGCTGAGCATCACTTGCTGATGGGAATTAGAGAGTAACAGTTTTCTCCCTCTGATTCTGCACGGCCTACGCTTGTTTTTATTTTCCATTAATTTAACTTAACTCAATCCATGAGCAATTCTTCATCCTGTTTTGTTCCCCTGTTCTTTTGAGGAAGGGGAGTGAGAGAGAAGCATGGTGCAGCTGAGCTGCCCACCTGCTGTTAGAGCACCAAAGGCCTGCAGAATTAACTCCCCCTCTGACTTTCAACCAAAACTCAGGCTGGTACTTGATTCCCAGAGGTCCTGCAGGGCACTTCCAAGCAGAACTCTGCTGAAGTCTCCTAAAGCATCAAGACAGTGTTAAAGTTTCCTAACAGAAGCTACAGGGCCATTTTGATGGGTACATTCTCACCACTGCCTTGAGTAGTTGATTCCAATTTGAATTTACAAATGTCATTCCCTCTGAAGGGGAAGCTCTTGAACCATAATTGTAGTTGCCTTTTGGTCCAAGTACACACAAGTCAAAACATTCACTGCACTGAAGTGATTCAACAGCAGCAAAACAAGTCACTCTTTCTCAATGCAGGGAGAACTGATTTGGAGCTATTTCTGAAAAAATACATCACAGAAAAAATACAAAGACATGTTTACATTAAACTTTCATATACATCCACGAATCATCTTTACAGAGGGCTCCTGGGTTAAGAACAAATTCTCAGACCATTCATTTAAACTAATTAATTGTGTCTTCAGTTTGTATCTACAAGTTGCGTGGCTCTGCAATTTGATGGAGACCCAAAGGAGCTCTTGACAGGTATTGCTTTTCACTTACAACCTCAGAACTCATTCAAGGGTTTTAAGGTTGTCAAAGAAGCCGGGAGGCTCCAGCTTCCTGACTGTACTCATTAGTGCCCTAACTTACTGTAACACGCCTGGCTCTTATTACTACCCACAGGCACCTACAGATAGGGGAAAGAAAATGTCACCAGCCACACAGACCTGGTTTCAGCACAGCAGTTCCCTGTTTCTATACAAGCAACACAGCACCACCTCAGCTATGATCCAAGAAGCAAAGTAAAATGGTACTGAGCTACAGATCTGACTGCCAATGTAAGAGCACACTTAGATGGGTGTATTTAACTTAGCAGTCACAAATTCATTAATATTATTGCCAAGAAAGACAGGCATCCTCGAACCAGTTCAAAGCACAGCACCAAAGCTGCAGAGCTCGTGAAAAAGGTATTCGCTTTTACAGGAAAGACCCCAATTTTTAATTCCAGATAGGGTTATTTTTTTTTATTTTTTTCAAGAGCATGTCTGCATTATTCCTTTTATTCATCTTCTCTAACATAACAGAAAGTCTGATTCTCTTCTATCACAGCTATGAGGTGCAGATGGTCCTAGCTAGTCACTGGGGAGTGTACAGTGACCTCTCCCCTGCCCCCCAAGTGACTCACTGTAAGGCTCGGTTTCACATGAGCCACTCTGCTCATCTTCTGCCATTTCTCAATCATAGAAAGAGGAGCGGGGAGAAAGGTCAGCCTGTACATTTCCAAACCAAGTTAGCCATGAAAATAGCACTACTTCTAGATGAAAGACTGAATGAGAGAGAGATGAACTGCTGAGTGCAGGACAGCAGGTCAAGGACAGAGATCCAAGGCAGCTGAGTCCTGTGAGGCCAAGGACTCCTACAGCAGCAATCAGGAAGGAACTGCTAGCTGCAAGGAGATGCTTTTCTACAGAAGCTTGAGGAAAAAAAGTCATTTTTGTGATAGGAAAACTTATTTTTAAGAAAAGAGGAAGCCTCAGACTTCTAATTGCTGCTGTTGTTGCCTTAACAAGGAAGGATCCAGCATTTAGTACTATTTCATTGCATTTGGCTTGCATTAAATGTAGGAACTGTTGATAGCAAAACAGTTTGCACCTGAACTTGCTAATGTATTTAGTAACCCTTGGATGATTCAGACATTGCCTCTGCTATCAACCCAGAAAAACAGATGCCTACAGACTGGCCATTCAGATCTTCAGTTATACATAGTATGATCAATAGCTACAGAAACCTGCTAAGTTCAGAAGATACTGCAAGAGAGTTTTGCCAGGACAGGCAACTCTCTGCTGATTGTTTGAAAATTTAGTGAAGATAGCATCGTGCATCTAATATAGGAGTGTGCAAACTAAAACACATTTTACTCATACCCCAGCATTCTTCTACACACACACACACTGAACTGGAATCTTCCTGACTCGTTTAGTTCTTGTACTTAGAAGTCTGTTTTTCAGCATCCTAAGATCCACTCAGCCATCTTGCTGTCTTCTCTTTCAACTCATGTTTTTTAGAGGACACTGAGAAAAATTCCATTAGTCTGAACTACACTACAGATTTATTTACCCTCCTTCAGGTCTATCACACTTTTAGCTAAATCTTTACCCTCAAGCTACCTGAATTGCCCTCCAGCAATCCCAGCTTGTCCCCAGAGTTCACTTTTCATGTTTCTCTCTCTCTCATTCTTTCTCCATTCAATGTCTTTTAAGAGAAAGCTGCAGAACTACTTTGAGACTTTTCTCATGCTCACCTTGTCAGAACACAAACACAGGGGTGGGTTATTCAGCTTACAGCGCTTCCATATGGGCACTATATACTGTATTCTCCTCATAGTCAAAGCACAATCACTTTAAGATATGACGACTTTGACACTATACTGGATAAGAGCACAACCTGTTTTTCTCTATTTTCTCTCATATACAGGGAGTTTAACCTGAGAAGCTCAGATACCTACATCGTTCCTGTGTAGATTACTAGAGGAATCTCTACCACTTCTTCTCTTTTTTCTTTCAGTTCTTTCAGCTACCCTTGTAAGCTCTATTCATAATTTCATCTGTTCTCTTTATTTCTTCCTTAAAAATTCACTTAACTCTGCTTTCCCATTGATAAAAAATATTTTTTTTAAAAAACAAACCTAACAAATGTCCTCATCCACCTCCATAACCACCTCTCTGCTTCACCTGTAAGCTGCTTATAATCCTGATCACTGATCCTGTAACTCAATCCTCTAAGTGTCTTCAGACTTCTGTATGAAAGGGGCATCTGCTTCCTCTTTGTCTTCAATGTCAGTACACACCACCATCTGTAAAATTTCCAATATCATAATGATTCTCTTCATAACACTCTCCTATTCTCCAGATGTGGATCCAGATTTAAATCTTTCATTAAAACAAATGTACTGTATCTGCAAGAAATCTAAAAAATTAGACTGCTAGCAATCATTCAAAACAGCATTTTCCCTTGTCTTTTTAGTTTTTTTTTTTAAGTTGTCTGTTACTTTGTTTCATAGATCTATATCAACACACACACGTATATACAGTAAGCTCCTTGATGCAGTGACTGCATTTTACGTTTTTACAGCATGCTCCATAAATGAGATTCCCAGAGCTAAACACATGATATGCAAAAAGACTGCCATCTAAGTCAAAGTATCCAGAGAATAGTATTCACTTGGAATTCCAATTCAAACCATTTTTAAACTGACTTCCACAGGCTGTTCCTGCACAAAGCCTCAGGATACAAACTATAGTCCCATGCCAGTGGCATCAGGGACAGCATTTGTGCATAGTGCAGAGAACCAGGAAGCAGCAGCTGATAAGAAAGGTAGGAACTAAGGGGAAAATAAGATGGGATACTGCAAATTAAATTACAAGAAAGTAAATGATCTCACTGGAATAAGTGATTGGAATCTAGATACCTAATGAGACTAACTGAAAACCAGGGTGGCAGATGACCAGAACACAGAAAAAAAGTTTATATTTTGAATATATTAAGTCATTATTTAAATAGGAGTTGGAAACAAGATCTGCTTGAAAAGAAAAAGCAAGCACCTGTTCCACTGTTGCTAAGTAGACACTGTTAAGATCTTTATTCCAGACAAAACAAAAACAGTCAACAGACTCATCTCAAATTTGTAGCAGAGGTAATGCCTATCCCTGCACAGCAAGATAAGCCTATTTTAGGCAGATTTCACAGTATAGACAGAACTAAAAAAAGAAACCCCAAAATAATTTTAAGACAAACAACACAATCATTTTAAATTGCACAATTTTATGATTTTGCATGCTACATAAATGTATTTATATAAAAGGATACTGAATCCAAAGGTACAGCTCCACGAGGCAAGGAACGATACTCACACATTGGACAACTGTCCTTCAGCTGAACACATCTGATTCATCAGCCCCAAAACTAGCTGTATTCCACACACTTTGTGACCCCTCAGTTTTGCTACTGAAGATTATTTATGTCAAAAGCATCCTCAAACTAAAATGCTGGAGAGCTTCATTGTTTTCCCATGTACCATCCACAGGTTGCACATTAAATAATGTGAACAGAACACCCCCTGAGTCTCATTATCTCCTTATAGTAATACCATTTTTCAATAGTTGAAAGGGAACAAGTAGAGATTTTTCCTCTGAGATGCAATGGAACCTTCTTCACCTTCCTCCACAACAAATACATCAATCTGACAAAGATCTCACACAGGAATACCTAAGAACAAAGTTTCTTCCTGGCTGCCATCTATACGCTCAACAAAATCTCTTGTCTTTTCCTGCCTCTCTAAACTGAAAACGGTGTTGTTCTATGTAGAACTGCTTACCTGAGGCTAAAGATTATCCACATATTTAGTTTCAAGAAACAATACTTTTAAATGAAATACAAATGGTGGTATACAAATATGGTATTTAAACACAAAGAAAAATGATTTTGCTAAAGTTGAGTTTCCTGTGTGATTAATTATGTCTCATTTTGGGTTTACGTCATGTGTTGTGTGCATATTTTAACCTTAGCTGGCTGAGAAGTATGCTCTTGTGCAGTTGTACAAGCTGATTGTGCACCAATTAGCTAATCTTAAAAACTAAAAGGAATTTTTTCCTCATGCTTATTATAATTTCTCTGAAGTTGGAAGTATTTGCAAGGGAACACCACAGTCTGCATGTCTGAAACACATAAACAGCAGAAAGATAATCCAATCAAAAGGCAGATTAATGCCTTCTACCTTCTACCTGTGTTTGAAAGAAAAACCAAAGCTGAGCATACTGAAGGTCAGACACTTCATCAAACATGACTGGCATGTGACAAAGGCAGTTGTTTGCTCTAGGTTTAGTAATAAAAGATTTTGTGACAGAAATTTTGAGGTTTGCCTTTTTGT
This sequence comes from Lagopus muta, assembly GCF_023343835.1. Taxonomy (NCBI): domain Eukaryota; kingdom Metazoa; phylum Chordata; class Aves; order Galliformes; family Phasianidae; genus Lagopus; species Lagopus muta. The sequence goes on along the minus strand of NC_064433.1, from coordinate 118,820,587 downwards.
TGAAAAAGATAACCAGATTAATAGCCTGCATGCATCACTTAAAAGATACAAAACTCTTTCATTTTGTCTTTTTAGTAAATGCATTATCCCTATCATAAAATGAAGCATTTTTCTTGTAAAATGCTTTTCCCATTTCTCAAATTTATGGGGAAAAAAAAAAAGAGTTAAATCTCAGTTTTCCATACAAAAGGCAGTTGTTATTTGTTCATAATATAAACACTATATCATGTTGTCACAGTTACTTTCAACAAATTCCCCGTTTCAGGATAGGATGGAAATTCTCTTTATTATTTATATGTGGAGTGGAAATTATAAATAACTAATTCTCCAGAGAAAGAGAAAAAAAGAATTTTGTTGCTTTCAGTGTTTGGCTCTGATGAAGAACATGTAACACACGATGAGCTGCTCCAGATTTTCTGGCTTGAATAACCTCAGCGCTGACTATATTTACAGTTTGTATAGAACAAATACACCTGGCAAGGCTATGTTTCTTTTCCTTAAATATTTTTACTTGTTTAACAATTGCTGTTAGTTTGCATACTGCCTATCAGTGCCAGTTCTGCAACATGACCTACGTATAGGCAAAATACATCATGCCCGGATACACAAAATAATGCAGTACACAGAGAATACTTAGAAATTGGAACAAAACTACCATAAAACAACCCTTAGTTGTTTAACAGTTAAGTTCATTACATGCAAGCTTCCATTACATGCTTTTATAGATGGATGAAGATCTTACAGAATTTATGCAGATCTGAAATCGTGGCACAATTTGTGATCTGTTTTTGGATTTTGAAAGCTAACTTGGAAAGATGGAATTTCATCAGGATGGAAAAAAAATTAAAGAGAAGAGATACCTTCCAGTGTTTTCCTGTTCCAAGATCTGACTAATATTCTTATGATATTGAATAACACTAACAATAGCAATAATTTTACTTATGCTTTCCTTCACCAATCTAAAAATGCTCTCGGGGAAAACTTTCCTAATCTGTTATTAGCAGGGTACAAAAATGTCAATTCTAACTAAATCCAAGGATATAAACTTTTTTTTTTTTAATTCAGTTTTACAGAAGATTAAGAGCAATAGTTCTGTATGAAAAAATTATGGAGCACTGAAAGGATACAATAAAAGACCCACACCAGTTATATGAGGTTCAGGAAGAAGCAAATGAGTGATCCTGCACAGATTCTGGCATAGCATATGTAAGAAAAGCACAGCTGACATTCAGGCAGTTTCAGACAAGTCATTCAGTGCCATGGCCTTTTTCCTTAGATGGGGATTGATAGAGCAGCACCTGAGGTAACCATTAAAACTAGCCCAGAGTTGTCAGGGGAAGCAAAAGGACATCTCAAATAGTTCTTTTTTGAGCTTTTCAGAGATCAAGTACAAACGCATTGGAATGTTATATTAAGATGTTCTGTTTTCCAGATGTTGATGACTATCACCACCATACATGATCATATCAGATTGCAACATAACCCAGACATGTATTACTCAGGTATTGCAAAAAGCCTGAAGAAGAGATACCTGAAATATCTGCAATTCATGAGTAATTTTAAATATGCTCTGCAATTAAAAAAGGAAAAAAAAGGAAATGTTGAGTGAACTGGGCTTGTTTAGCTTGGAAAAGAGAAGGCTCCAGGGAGACCTCATTGCAGCCTTCAAGTACTTGAAGGGAACATATAAACAGGAGGGGGTATGACTGTTTAAAAGGGTGGATAGTGATGGGACAAGGGGGAATGGTTTTAAACTGACACAGGGAGGTTTAGGTCAGATATGAGGAGGAAGTTTTTCACACAGAGGATGGTGACACACTGGAACAGGTTGCCCAAGGAGGTTGAGGATGCCCCATCCCTGGAGGCATTCAAGGCCAGGCTGGATGTGGCTCTGGGCAGCCTGGTCTGGTGGTTGGCGACCCTGCACATAGCAGGGGGGTTGAAACTAGATGATCATCGTGGTCCTTTTCAACCCAGGCCATTCTATGATTCTGTGAATTAATCAGAAAATAAAGCTGCCTATCTGAAAACAAAAACAAAAACAAAAACACAAGAACATCAATACAGATCAGCTGTATTGATGACCACAGCAGTCATTTCTACTGTACAATTCTGTTGGGTCAATAGTATATGCAGTCACTGAAAAACATTAAACAATGAGAAATGTTCTGTTTTTACTTTTCTCAGTGAAAAGCAGACAAAATGAAATCCTTCCATCGTATCTCCATCTTTAACAAAAAGCTGAGTAACTGATAGCTGCTGACCAATCATTAGCAATACCACAACCAGCTGCCACCCTCAGTATGTAGCAGAAGTACTAACACAGTTGGCTACTACTCGTGGCATTAAGCCAACTTGATTTTTTTCCCTAGAATACATCAGTAACCCACAAAAGCAATGTTCATGACTTATTTGATGACACAAGTCTTTAAAAGAAGCGCTTCGACTTTACACTGATTTTATCCTAAGAATCCCTGACGCAGTGCTTAGCAAGAACTAACGTCAAGAAACAAGATACAAAGCTGGATTCATAATATCATTTTTTATTCAGAAATCCACTCTTTTCCTCTAGCTATTCAGATGTTTCTTACAAATAATTTAACTGTTTTCCTTGAATACCACTGCTGGACACTTGTCAATATTTCTCAAGGAAAAACTCTCCACAAGCCAGCAGCCAAAGAGGCCAAGATTCTTCTGCTCTAAATGCCTGCTAAAGTGCTGCTACTTATTTAAGGCCAAGCAACTTAAACAGCAAAACTATGCAATATGTAACACCACAGCCATACAAAAGCACTTACCATCTTGGTAGCAGACACTGATGTGTCTGACACTGACGTGATACTTCATTCCTACCACTACCAGATCTGCTCTGAAGTTCCAAACAGCAAAATTACATTGCCCGAGCAAATAAATCAGACTGACTGCTATTTTCACTGCTAAACAGTAGCTACAGATATTTAGATCATAAAATCAATAAAGTTGGAAGAGATCATTAAGATCCTCTAGTCCAATCCTCAAACCATCCCCACCATGTCTACTGAGCCATGTCACTCAGTGCTACAACTCTGTGTTTCCTGAACATCTCTGTCCTTGGAAGTAACTCCACAAATTCCTTGAGAGCAGACCTGCTAGATTTCCTGTTTCTGGGACAGCACAAGTTAGTAGGAAGACTTTGACAGGATCTGCACAGATGCTCTACACTCGTGTTGTGACCATCCTTTCTCCAGAGCCCGATTATCTCTTGATATCACCTGCTCCAATGTGTCGCCTGTGCATCTACATGTACTAACAACCAGACAGAGCTCCTTAACCCTTCCAGTCTTCCAAAAGAAATAAAACTGCTTCCTCTGTCTTTTCCTCCATTTCCTGAGCTCTGTGATGATCGAGTGAATGCATCTCCAGCCACCATTTTGAGCCAAAGGACTGCAGCAGATACATTTGTCCCTTCTTTGTTTCCTAATAACAACAACAACAACAAAAACCACCTCTTTTTCAGGTCAGCTCAGTTCAGATTCTGTGATCAATAAACAGATTGAGATGGGGCTTAATAAAAAGCACAGTACACAGACATTTGAAGAAAAGAATCCCTGTGGCCTTTAGGGCTCCTTCTTCAGCAATGTATTGCAACACTCTCAACAAGGAGATATGCCCTGTAGCTCTTAGAAAACTCTTGATTATTGGACACAACAATAGCTACTTGTGTGTTTGTACTCACTTGAACAAGCTGGCTGTAGCACCACGCTCAAACTGACCCCAGAAAAAAAGATAAGTTCTTTTGGTCTTGTCATATTTGGTGCATCCTTAGCCATGATGCTGGAGTAGATTACAACATACTGTAACTGTCTGCTTGGCAGCAATGGAAATAGCCACAGAGAAGCAGTCAGAACATTTATCAACCTCAACATCAACACTACACAGAGGTAGCCATGAAAAGTGCAGTCTCCACTAATGAAATTCAGTGCAGTAATATCCTAATATGAGACCTGCTAATTTCTATATCTAATCCCTTACTCAAACTGAAGATCTCAATGTGTCTTTCCTTGGTTGTCTATAAACAAATATGAAGTTTGTCTTCTCCAACCAAAAACAGAAAAAGAGAACCTCCTTTATCTTCTGAATCTTTCAGTGTTTCTGAATTAGAGGAAAGAAGGAGGAGGAGAAAGCCTTTATTCTTCTTTTCAGATTTGGAGTGTTATCCCCTTGCGACTGAACCAAATCTCTGCATCTGCCACAGCTATTAGTCTTCTCCAAATAGCAACTGAAGCAATATGGAACAGGCTTAATCCCTAGATAATTTCACAACCACTCATATGGTTCTGTATAGCAGCCATGAAAAAGAATCATTCTTGGTAATTTAATTCTTCTGTTGTTTGAAGAAACTATGACCCAAAGCAGGAATTTTGGATGTGTCTCCAGATTCAGGATAACACTGCAAACACAGAAGACAATGCTTGCTGAGATTTCTTTCCAATTTTTTTTAAGGGGACATTATTCCTAGCAAAAATGGTAAAGATTAATCCCCCTTACATTTTAAAGGAAGCCATATATTTTGCAGAAATTATTAAATCTTCCTCACTTGCACACCTTAAGGTCTAAGACCTCAAGTCAACCTGCCAGCTCATACACTACAATCTTCACTCATATGTAAGAGAAAATTTCCATCTGCATAGCCCTAACAGTACAGAAGGCACGCCAAAATGGAAACTGCATTATGGCAATGATTAATGACAGCAGATTAGCCTGTATAAGACAGTAAGCAAGAAAATGTCCTGGGAAAAATACAGGCCATCTCTTCCATGTAGATAGCCGTTTTCCTGCAAACAAACTGATGCATAAATATAATAACCTAAAGAAAAATCCACCTCATTATCTGTTACATCGCCAACTTTTTGTTTTGTTGATATTCTGAGAGCGGAAGTGGGAGCTAGTGAAAGAGACAGAAGATCTGGAGGCTTTCCCTTAAACAATTCAAAACCATACATAGGAATCTGCCATGGGATTCTAGCCAGGCACAGAGAGCACGCAGTGCAATCTGAAATACATGACAGCGGTAGACAATTCCCAGGAAACTAGTGTGTTAAGCTTTCCATTTTCCACATTGTCTTTTTTTTTTTCTTTTAACATTCTCTGTCCCAGATAAAACATGAATACCTCAATGTGACATAACCTGAATGACACAACTGTGCAAAAAGCTTCGCATATGCAAGCTGTCAGTTCATTACTTTAATAAGCTTTAGTAATCTGTTCATATTGCTTTTCTTAATTAAATGTATCTAGGAGGGATTTCTGTTAAGAAGAACGGGATGCCTGTGAAAATTAATGTGGAAATACTGGACATAATACATGCATCTGTATGCCATTCTAGAGGAGAATGAGAAAATTTTAATATTCTTGCTATGCCTTTACACTTAAATAAACTTTAGCTTTAGTTTTATAAACAAGGAAAGGTTACATTTCATTCTTTTAAAGGTCTGAATGCAATTCTGCATTTAAGATTCCATATACTTTACCTTTTCTGTTGGTTCTAATAATTGTCTCAGACAACAGTAAAGAGCTTCCATTGCAAATTTCATTTATAGGCTTCTCTGGTGGTTTGTTGGCAGTACTTTCTTTCTTCATGTCCTTCTTTATTTCCTGCATAAGGAAAGGCAGGTGGAGAGGGAGAAGAAAAAGAAGTAAAAAAAAAAAAAAAAAAAGATGTATTACAGAATATTCTAAATCTTAAGCTCCCACGATTTCTTATAACTTCTATGTGTACACCATCTATTCTAATGCTTCCCCAAAGAATCTATAGAAGTTGCAATGTCACAAAATGGAAGTCATTTTCAGTAACTCTTCCAACCGATACTTTTTTTTTTTCTTAAAAGGGGCTAATTCCTTATTTAGGCATGGAAACTGCAGGACAGCTTTGCAGTTCTATTACTAAAGATTACCAAAGCTGACTAGTGAAAAAAAATTCTGTTTATCCATTCATTAGCTGTACATTTGACACAAAGGGCAGAACGTGGTTCAGTGTTCCTTCTGCACAGACAGCTAAGTCTGCTTCCCCTATGTCAAGAAGCCCACAGAAACAACAACCACGGCAGGAAGAAAAATATTAAATAGGAAAATATGACAAATGTTTCCATAATTGGCAGAAGCATATAGAGCTGCCGTCAGAGCTGTTGCTAACCCTAGCACATTTTGCAACTGACAGCCTTTTAAGGTGATCATCCTCTTTGGCAGCACACAGAAAACATGTGGTGGAGCAAAGCTTCATGAAAGTAAACCCATGGACAGGGAACTGCCACATCAAAGAGGCTAGGCCATTTGTCTATCAACCACCATCTACCAAAAAAAAAAATAAAATCACAAGAAAATTTAGGCTTTGGCTCCAAGCTTTGCCCTAGGTCAGGAGGGGAGAACCCTTGTGTTCTTTGCTCCACCCTCCAGCTCCAAGCAGGGAGGGCAGCCATCTTGGGTCAGACCAGGCTGCTCGTAGCTTTGGTCAGGTCTTTAAAAAATTGCAAAGACAGAAACTGCACAATTGCACGAGCAACCTGCTCCACTGCTTGATGGATTGTGAAGAACGTGTTCCCTATGCCCAGCTTGAACCTTGCTTTTCTGTCTGCTCCCTGGATCATGCCCAGCAGAACTTGCTCCAGTCTACTGATATTTTTTCTGGTACTGATGGAATCAAAAGTGGTTGCTCTTCTCTGGATGTAGAGCAACGTGCCAGGTAAAGGAAAATACCAATTCTCTCAATCTGCAGGTTGTGGGTCTGTTACGTAGCCCAGGAAACTGCTGGCAATGTTTGATGCCAAGGCACAAGACTAGCTCCTGTTCAGCAGGATCCACAGGCCCTTTTCAGCTGAGCTACTCTCAAACCCATAAGGCCCCAGTCTGTATCCAGAGATTCCTATTTTCCAGGGGCAGGAGGGCATTTGCCCTTTCTGGGATTCTCAAGGCTCCTGTATGGGTCCCTCTGGACAGCAGTTCTGACTTCAAGCATGTCAACTGACCCTCTCCATTTCGTGTAATTTGCAAATTTGATGAAATCCTCTCCATTGAACAGACATTGGAGACAGGTGGTGGCTTTGGACAGACTCTTCCCTCAGTAAAATGAAAACTTCGACCCTGAGAGCTGTCCTTCAACTCTTACATATTTGCTGCCCTCCTCTATATCACAGTACAGCAGCAACCTCTATCATCCCACACAGCATGATGGATCTCCTTCAGGTTTTCACCATATTAGCCATTAGGAAACACTTTCTTACCATGAGGGTGGTTAGACACTAGAATAGGCTTCCTAGTAAGGTGGTTAATGCTTTAAGCCCAGTGTTCAAGAGGCATTTGGACAATGCCCTCAATAACATGCTTTAACCTTTGGTTAGCCCTGACATGGTCAGACAGTTCCCTTCCAACTTAACCATCCTATTCCATTCTGACTAGGACTTTTGCACTGTTTCTTGGTGGTATTTTGATTACAGCAAATACAGTTGCTCTCTGACTAGCTACAACTCCCACCCTCTATGGGCCAATATGCTCTTAAGTAGGCCAATGGGGACTGGACAGGTACTGCAGGACATCCACATCATGCTGAAATCTCCTCCAAGCCACATAGCAAGAACACCTTGTAGTGATACAAGACAGACCAAACTCAGTGACCTTGAAAGCCCTTTCCAGAACTATGTTCACCAGACAAATATCCATGGAGAGCCCTGCATGGCCTGCCCACAGACAGATACACTCTCACAGTGCCAATAGCTTCAGAAGTACCTCAAAACCTCTTCTTTGGTACCCTTTTATACTTGATTCTGAGGCAGTGCCCAGTATAAACTTCATGAGTCGAAACGCTGCATTTTTCCTAGCCCAAGCAAAGATAATTGCAGGTTATTAGATCATTTTCCAGAGCTATTCCTTGGGAACTCCTGAAGTAAGCAACCTCACATTTCAACCACTAAATTTAAATCAGATTCTCCGATGCCACAAGCAGTCTCCACAGATTCAGTCTCCATCTCCTGTGTATGTGGGTTTTAGAGTGATTTCAACATGATGAACAGTTCTATCTGGTAAGAAAGATCTTTTCTAATTGTATCCCAAACCATTATAAATCACAGAAAAATATTAAGGCAATCTCAATAAGCTTGTGAGCTTTAGAATACTACAGTATTGACTGTGATAAAACTCCACCAGGTAGCAAAGTTTAACACAATACCTGTATATCTGTGCCCTATTAAATGACTATTTCAAATTAGGAAATCTAGACATTAAGAACTTTCCTCTTTTCATAAGTGTTTTCAAAAACTGTTACTCATTGACAGAGCAGCCTTCATGCCTTGTCAAGCTGGGGAGAAAAACAAAATGGGAACATAATAGCTGTCAAGGAGAAAAGTCTTTGGCCCACCCGTAACTTCTCATCTTCTTTTTAAGATTTAGCTTTGGTTTCAGAATTTCATCACCCATTACCTTTTGAGGAAAAAGTCTGATCTGTGTGCCTAGCACGCTGAAGTTCATGCTCATCTATCAAAACGTTTCCTATAATTTACAGCTTGAATCATGCCACTCACAAGAGTTACCGTCAATATTTGTTATCAAGTACTTTCTGAAAGAACTTCTGCCATGTTCACTACATGAAGGTTTCAAGACTTTTTTTTTTTTTTTTACAGTTCTGACCTTTACAGGAAATTCAACCAAAGTTATTTGAGGAAATTGTGCAACCCTTTCCATGACAGTAAGTGCAATGAAATGCTGTCCTATGCTGATGTATATATGAAATGTTTCATCCAGCCATTCATTCACCATATTTTTTGGGAGCCATGAAAAGTTATGAGAAAATCACTACAATGCTTCAAAGTGACTTACATACGACTTCTGCATGCAAGGAGATTCTATATTCTGGAGGTGAGAGGTTTAATCAGAATCACTCAAAACTTCTTGAAAACAAAACACATTCATACTGAGAGTTAAAAGCTGAAAAATAATGAGGCCTTCACAACTCGAGCTTTTACAGCCTGTACATTGCTTGAAGCCAAATATGGGAGCAGGATTAAGAACTCAGAATCATGTGCCGCCCATGGGAAAACTGCACAACACATTCAAATTATCAAGAGATGACAATGGAAATGTCAGAAGCATTCTGACCCCTCTAAGATTCAGTGTGCAATGCCAGATCTTGAGAAGGCTTTTCCTTTAATCTCTTCTCTCAGAAACCACGCTTTACACTTCAAGAGATAACTGCCACCACAATTTCCTGCAAAAAACATTCTGCAACTTCAAACAGTATACAAATTCCATTACCCATTTATACTGAAACCTCAAAATACAACTCTGCTGCAATGTTCAGTCTTCCCAAGTCATTTTCTTTGATATTGTCACTAGTTAAGAGGTACTGAGCAATTATAAATGTACTTATATATAAAGGTAATTCCAATATCGAGAAAACTCTCATAGTTTTACTACAAAATAAACAATGTAGCTGGAACAAACCTTCCCAGCAATTGAACTAGCATCAATGTGAAAATTGTTTTCAATCAGAAACATGGTGGCAGCACTAAAATCCAGCACAAGTCTTGAACTCTATAAACAGCAAAATTATTACTCTATCCGGGGCTGCATCAAAAGAAATGTGGCCAGCAGGTCAGGGGTGGTGATCTCGCCCCCCTACTCTGTGCTGGTGAGACCTCAGCTGGCATACTGCGATGTGGAGACCTCAGTACAGGAGAGACACAGACCTGTGGGAGCACATCCAGAGGAGGGCTACAAAAATGTTCCAAGGGATGGAACAACTGCTGTATGAGGACAGGCTGAAAGAGCTGGGGCTGTTCAGCCTGGAGAAGAGAAGGCTCTGGGGAGACTGGACAGCAGCCTTTCAGTATCTACAGGGGAGCTATAAGCAAGAAGGAGACAGACTCTGTAGCAGGGTCCCGTGTGACAGGACAAAGGGAAGTGGTTTCTAACAAAAAGATGGGATATTTAGATCAGGTATAAGCTTTTTTACAATGAAGGTGGTGAGGCACAGGTTGCCCAAAGTTGTGGTGGGTGCCCCATTCCTGAAGACACAGAAGGTCAGGCTGGGCAGTGCTCTGAGCACCCTGATCGAGCTGTAGGTTTCCCTGCCCACTGCAACGGAGTTGGACTAGATGGCCTTTAAGTGTCCCTTCCAATTGCTATGATTCTATCATTCTGTGATCTAAACTTAGAAGCAACCAAAGTAATGCTCTTGAACTAATAAGCAACAGTTCCCTACTGCAGGATTCCATATCCTCCCTCCTCTTTCACTGTCTGCTTACCCCTAGTTCATAGCAAACACTTGCCCAGATGCCTATCAAGCACGTGACAATCTTTAAATAAAGCTCTTGAGCCTCCTGCCTGTGCTAGTACCACCTCGTTCTGGGGTTATTTGTAAACCACAGCCTCTTAAGTCTCTCTCAATGAGTTCTTTGGTTTCTGCATCTTACCTTCAAAATCAAGTCTATTTCTGTGGCTCACATGATTTCTATCTGATTTAGGACCTGATGGAGAAAAGCATTATTTGTTGACTGAGCTTTACAGGCCAGACAGCCTCTCCACTCCAACAGCAGCAGTATGTAGAACAAAACATATTAAGGATAAAAGCTCTGACATGCCTTGCCCTCCTTTTTGTCTTGTTGCATCACATAAAAAATAGGCCAGCTTTTGTTTTACTCCTTCCGGGTACAAATAAACTTGTGAAGCCCACCCACCCACAGTCAGAAGTCTATCCTACAAATTAATCATTACAAGCAGTGTATGCTTGCTACTGCAAGCCTGCTGTGCCAGAGAAGGCAGAGTAAAACCAGTTTCTGCTTCAACTGCTGGTGAATGCTCGGTGGCCAACATCCTTGTTTAACACAGATGAAGATGGCAGTGTTAAGGTGCCCTTCCAAGAGCAGCTCCCAGGAGACTCTGCCCTTCCACACTCCAATCTCTCTGTTCCTCCCCTATATGTAAGTGCTGAGTACAGTGCAGCACACCAAATGCCCTCTTTTTAAACAATCTCCACATTCTTCCTTTTCTGAAACAGCTTTGTTACATCTTTCGTATTTTCTTCTGATAATTAAAGATCTTTTGGATAGGATATGCACTTGCATATGCAGAAAGCCTCGTGCTTTTAGAAAGCTGAGTGCATATTTTATAATAAACAAAACTCAAATTTGTCAAGCCTTATGCAATCCTTCTGCTCTGGTTTTATACGAATGTGAGGTTTTATCCTGCATCCATTCATGTCAAGACAATATCCTTGTTCCATGCTGTTAGCCTCAGTCATCATTCTTCTTTTCAAAAGGAGACAGCTCATATTCTCATTTACCATTTATTTCAGTAGTTACCAGGAAAAAAAAAAAAAAAAGAATAAAAGGGGAAAAAAAAAGGGGATGAGAAACAGCAAGGAATAAAGTGGGAAGCATATGTTAACAAATGTGTACCAAATAATTAGTAATTAATTACAACTACAAAAAATACAAAAAATAAATAAGATAAGCATGCAATGCTGGGTGTTGGACCCCAAGCTCCACCCTAACCCCAGTGCTGTCACTCTGAGCAATGCAAAGTGGTCCAGGCCCAATGCTCTGTTCCAGGTCTTCTCTATCATGCACTCCAATGGCATCTACGAATGCCGCACCACGGAGGAAAAATACCAAGTGCTTATTTCCAAGATGTTACAGTCCAGGTGGAAGAAAAAGTACAACTGGTTAACAGAAACAGCAGCTGGCAGGAAGCATAGAGAAGCAGAACTGATCTGCACGGGCCAGGTGCATAAGCACTCAGCAGCATTTTGTAAGTGCTGCATTAAGACACCTTTAAAGATAACTTTGAAAGAGAGTAAGTTTGCAGATTTTCATATGCAGGTTCCCCAGGGAGCTGAAAAGTATAAAAGCAGAAGCTTGTTGTAAATTTATTTACTTAAGAGGTGCAGAAGACAGAAACCATAAACAGAACAGGGGCACAGAATCCAACCATGCATGGGGGAAGCACTGTGAATCAGAATGCCTTAGGTTGGAAGGAAGCTCAAGGCCCATCCAGCCCCAGCCCCTGCCATGGGCAGGGCTGCCCCCCACCAGCTCAGCTGCCCAGGGCCCCATTCAACCTGGCCTTGAGTGCCTCCAGGGATGGGGCACCACAGCTTCTCTGGGCAGCTGTGCCAGCACCTCATTGCCCTCTGGAAAAAGAATTTCTTCCTAATGTCTAATCTAAATCTTCCCTCTTAGTTTAAAGCCATTCCTCCTTGTCCTGTCACTATCAGACAGTGAAGATGGTGACCAAAAGATTCTGAAACTTAAACAAGATATGAGTTTTGCATTTTTGAAACCTTACAGAGGTTACAAGTGCCTCTGTATAGCCTTGTACCCTTAACAAACAGAAGAGACTGAATAGCTGAAGCAGGTTTTGTACTCTGCAGGTGAACTGGAAGCGATATCCTTAGTTCATACTGTCATTAAGCAGACTGCTAGCACCTACCAGTGAACCCTGCAGCACACACACTCCTCTCCCCTGCTTTCAGTCTGGAGCAGAGAATTTTTTCTGTTTTACATATTCAGTGGTCTTTGTAAGTAGTGGGGCTCAGGGCACACAAGGCAATGCTGCGGCAAGAACTGCCATGGGGAAGATGCTTGGCAAGCTGCTTCCCACTTGGCAGCCTGTTCCTCCTCCTGCACTTCCATAACCTTTGTGACAGTGGAAGGTCTGCCAGACTTTCATCAGCTTGGATCTTCTGTCTTTCAGCTGTGTTTGGCAACAACAGAGCCCAATACGCGTGTTTCAGCTGCCCAGTGGTCTCAAAACAAACATGCATCTGTATATGTGCTTAGAAACATGCATGTACTCAGTGTATCTGTGTGCACAGCATGGAGACACAAGTGCAGTGTGCCTCCACTCCAGTCCAGCTCCAGAGGACAGAAGTTATTCAAGTAATTCCATTTTTTAACAGAATTACATTTATTCTCATAAAGATTCCATTTTCATTGAAATATCAAAAGTATCACTACTTTCATAGAATCATAGAATGGCTTGGGTTGGAAGGGATCACGAGGATCTTGAAGCTCCAACCCCCCCCACCACAAGCAGGGCTAACAGCCTCCACATTTGATACTAGACCAGGCTGCCCAGGGCCCCATCCAACCTGGCCTTGAACACCTCCAGGGACGGGGCATCCACAACCTCTCTGGGCAGCCTGTTCCAGCACCTCACCACTCTCTCTGTAAAGAACTTCCCCCTGACATCCAACCTAAATCTTCCCTCAACTTAAAACCATCTCCCTTTGTCCCGCTGTTATCCACCCTTTCAGAGAGTTGATTCCCCTCCTGTTTGTAGGCTCCCTTTAGGTACTGAAAGGCTGCAATGAGGTCACCCCCCTGCCTTCTTTTATCCAGGCTGAACAAGCCCAGCTCCCTCAGCCTGTATTTGCAGGGGAGGTGCTCCAGCCCCTCTGATAATCTTCGCAGCCCTTTGCTAGGATATACAATGTCATTTCTCATTCCTTCAGAGTGAGATATGCCAAAAGTTTGCATGTTAATATTGCTCCCCACCCCAAATACCTGGTCCTATGAAAAAGGCTTGCTGTTACAGGTTATAGTTTTAGATTGATATTTCTTGCTGTATATCTGCTGTCAGCATAAAAAGTCCTGTGCATATCAACCTGTAAAGCAAAGCTGATAAGGTATACAAGATAATATTTGAATCCATGAATTTCCAAGTTTGTATCTCTATTCTTTCTCCCCCTTCTTACAACCACACAATCTCAAGTAGATAAACCAGTACAGAGTAAGAGACAACACACATTCTTAGAAAGAAGCAATAGCAGACATTATCACAAAATGTAAGTGTTGGATAACCAGATAAAACATCTCTGTAACACAGATTCAGAGACAAAGTAGCACAAATCCCTTGTTCAGAATCCTATCACACACCAGATGATCCTTAACAGCAGGATTTTCTAATGAGAACATTAACTGACTCATTCAATTGGGCCCTGCATTCTCTGTTTAAAATCATGTGGAAGATTCTTTTTTCTATGAAAGGATTTATCTTCTCTAAATGGGGGGGGGGAAGAACAAAAGTCGCTGTATTCTGTTTTTGTGTAGCACAGCTGCAGAATATTTCAAATTTTCATTTCAGCCCCGCTTTAAAAAGAAGCACTGGTGATGGTCCAAACAGCCATTTTTCTCTCCAACTAACACATCATACAAATTCCTACAGAATTTTCTAATCACACAGTTCTATGCTCCAGGATAAAGAACTGTGCCATGAAACCCATTGCACAAATTACACTGATTGTTATTGTTCTTCCATAGACCTGTCTTTCTGTTCGATCAGCTCAACTCCTCGACCCTCGAAAGGTGTTATAAAGGCTCTACAGAGAAGTCCACTGAACCTAAACAGATAGGGCAGGCACTGTGTAATTCCAGTACATAAAAAATTACAGCCTAGACTTCAGAAGACGCATCGGTGTTTTAAAAGTCAGACAAGCTGACTTTTTTCAAGGGAAAAAAGGGTTCATGAAAATATTTATCTGGAAAGATAACTACAGTGTTATGAGATTTTTAGGGTTCTGTTTGTTTGTGTAATCGGTTGTATGAAAGTTAGCAAGCATTAATGAAATAAGATCCTGGATTAAATCAGGGTTAATGAGATCAGGAGCAGACACATCATTATTCAAATCACATACCATGTGAGTAGCACGCGCTGCCAGACTTGTAAATCAGATATTAGAATTTAGCACTCTTCTTTCTGCAGTCTGACAGCTTAGGGCTAGAGGTCTCCTCATAAATATTGCTGGCATACACCTGCCACAGCTTCACAAGAAAACTATTATGGTTTCAGTTTTTCCAAGTGATAAGCACCAGCAATTTCAAGAGGGTATAGATGGCAGAGGTAGTTCCTCAGTACTTCTGACAGCCATGTTCCTCAAGTCTTGCAACCCTTGTAGGCTGTCACGCCTAATTTGTTATTTAATTGTTTCCCTTCTTAATCTGGCCTTGCCTCCTGCAAACATTCAGCAGGTACAGGTTAACTCGTGTGTGTTTGGAACAGGGCCAGACCCCTGGCAAATTCCTTTTTTGTCTAGTACAGCCTTCTGACTTCCAACACACTGCAGATACACTGATCTCCAGTGGCTTTTCTCTTTCCAGTATGTCTGGTATGCAAAGACTAAATAGGTCTGTTCTAATAAAAAAAGAAACTGAAAAGAGCAAGATTTTTAATGACCTCCATTAAAAAGTGTCCCAGAGCCACAGAAATCCTTTTACAAGAAGCGGGTCACGTGCTTCTTCAGAGCTAACAGGCTTAACCCTGAAGACTTAATATTTAGTGAAGAATCCTATTCATAGAAGCCTAAGAGTTGAGAAAACTGATCCAAACCTTAAAAATTGAGTTTCCTGACTAACATAGAGAAACACAGCAGCTGTCAAGCCCGTTACCAGACTATTTTCTCTTAGTTGATTGAGTAGGCTGGAGATCTCTGAGCGAAGCAACTCTTTGCAGACCCTCTACATCCTCTGTATGCTTTGTGTGTTCATTTAGAGCTGTGAAAGAGGCCAGCAAGCAGATGGACATGGATGGGTCAATCTATTCAAAGAGAACAATGTCCTGCATTTTGGTCTTATGCAAGGAAAAAGAGGTATAAAAGAATGCAAACAGTAGAAATAACCTTGCTGAACACTGATCCAGAACAGCAAAGAGTGTTGCTTCAAGACTAGAAAAGGTATTCTCAGTGCTAGAACTGCTGAAGAAGTTTGATCTGTGATTGGTATTTGTAGGAGAGGTGCAGTTAAGCATGTCAGATGAGAGGAGAAGATTGGTGATCATTATCCTCACCTCAGATTACTCAATCCCTTAATTGCTCAATGTTTGCAAAAGAGATTGGCATGTTACCTTTGAAGTAATGCATCATACTGAAACTTACCTTTGCAGTTTCTCAAGCTAGTGTTTACTCTGCCTGGAGGAAACTTTAAACAGCCTTGGATATCAGAGCCACTTAAACTCAACAGCTTGTATTAAAGGAAGAAAAATTTAGAGGACATATTATGGTCAAGTCCACATGACAAAAACTGATGCATATCTGCCTAGCACATTCAGCAGAATTCCTGTTTACGGACGAGAGCCATGGCATGAGAAAGTACGATCTTTGGATAAGTTTCCTTTGAAGCAGTGACGGGCATTTTGTAATGCTTTCCAAAGCAATGTGTGGTGCCAGTATGCACGCAGCTCAGTGCTATTAAAGTAATACAACTCTACAAATAAAGCAGGCAACATAAAAACACAAAATATGTAGTTCTGCTGAGAGGAAAGAAAAGCTTGAAGATGAGTTAAAGATAGTGAGCAGACAGCAGATGCATGGAAGTCTTCAAGGATGAAGAAGTGGTGCAGCTTGGTAATATATAGTAGCAATCTTTCAATAAAGATAGATTGGAATGCTAGGAATGACTCTTACTGATCTGCCACCTTGAACAGTCAAACACAGACCAAGTCAGCAAGCAGAAAAATGAAGATTTCATTAACTACAAACTCATATGGAAGTTGTCTTCAAGTATTTTTTCATGTACTTCATACCTAGGTGAAGTTCACACATAGCTGTGACAGTGCCTTAATTCAGCCTTCAGTCCTCTAAAGAGAATTGGCTATTCCTACATTTTGCTGCTGGTCATTTTTCATGTCTCATTCTTTGTTCCCCTACCATACAAGTTTTGCACAGCCAGTTTGACCTGATCAAATTCCTACTTACAGATACCTTCAGACCAAGGCGTTTTCATCAGCACATATTTTAGCATCCATCAGTAAATTTAATTTGGCACAGACTATGAAACATGAGGAAGGAGTTTGTGTGCTCTGTATTTCATGTTTTGCACAGGATGTGAGCAGTGACAAGAGTCACGGCATGTGAGCCCTGTGAGGAGCTGAAGTGCTGGAGCATTGGCCCCCACCCATAACAGGGACAGGGAGGTATCTGGTGAGCAAAGTTACATGGGAAGCACCAACCAGATTTTTAAGTCCTACCAGCTGCAGCAAGCTCCTAAAGCAGCAATCTTGGAGTATGCTAGGTCCTTAGAAATCATGTTTATCATTATTACTTACAATCTTTTCTCAAAAAAATCACTCACTTCCTCAGCTAGATAACCTTTATCTCCCATTTGCTGTGACCAGACCCATTCAAGTGACTCAACAGTAACTGGAAAAAGCCATAAAAAGGCAAAACCAACCAAACAAACAGACATGAGTCTAATAAGAGCTGTACTGATCAAGTACTGGTAAACTCCATGTTTCCAGAATTTAAAATATTTATTAAATACAAACACAGATGGAAAGGAATTGACTTTCCATTTATTTGCACAGTTAAATACTTGAACAGAACTTTGCACTCCTTAACACAAGCACCACTGATAATTGGAAGTCTCAATAATTTGCCATTTGGATAACAAATAACACATAATGAAAAACTATTTCAGCTTTTCTATTCCCTCTCTTCATCACGTATCACATCCCTCTCTTTATTTATATATACTTGCAGGACTCGGGAAACTGTTAAGGATTCATTTATTTGTCTTAGTTTATCCCTGAAGTTCTTCCTATTCAGAATTTAAATTTTAAAAGCCATTTTCTATGCAAAAAATGCTTCTAAGACCAGAAAAAAAAATGAGTGTCTTAATTTAGGTACTCAGGTTTCCTGGTAGATCTTTAAAATATTTACCCAGGTTTCTGAAGTATACAAGAAAAACTGGAAAAGCATATTACCTTCTTTTCACAAATTATGAGCTCTGTCCTTGCCTTAGGACATTTGTTTTCATACACTCAAAATTTGTGCAGGTAAAGAACCCTTTGATAAAAATACACTGTCTTCAAACTTAGCCCTTTGCCTTCCACCATCTGAAACTATAGAGGCTACCTGATAGGAAAATAAAAACAGTCATTCCTGTTTATAAAAGGAAATGCATATACTGAATTAGATCCAACATTTAATGAAAAAGTCTGAGATTCAAGCCTAGCAAACTGGGAAAAATCCTCCGAACAGCACAGCAGTTGGACTAGGTAATATCCACCTTGTATCTGATGGAGCCTGCTCAGCTTTTTCCCTGAGTGTGATGAGGTGCTGTTTATAAAGTCACAGCTGGAATAATGAGAGTAACACTTCCAAAAAGGCTGGTGCCTAGGATAGGCTGCAAATCAGCCTTTCCACATTTCCTTTGACTACTGGAGAGACCTGAAAACATGCTTACAGCAATCGCTAAGCATGCATTTTAAGAATAAGAGGCAGTGCTGATGAAAGGAAAAGAAAGAGC
Organism: Lagopus muta; assembly: GCF_023343835.1. Lineage (NCBI taxonomy): Eukaryota > Metazoa > Chordata > Aves > Galliformes > Phasianidae > Lagopus > Lagopus muta. The sequence continues at coordinate 118,802,318 of NC_064433.1, read as the reverse complement.
TTGTCATCAAATCTTACTATTCCTGTAGCTATCAAGATCTCTGAGGAGGGAAAGTGGGGAAAAGTAATGAAAAACAAGCTGGAGACTTTGATAAGAGGGTTAATAATCTAGGAGGTTGAACATCCATCCCAGTCAAAGACCTGCTATGGAAAGGGAGACTACTTCTCTCTCTTGTTGAAAATGAAGTCCATCCAAAGACTCGGCTGCTAAATGCATATTGCAACACAGCCAGAAGGCAGACAACCCAAATACTGGGTTTAGAACAGCAGAAGCACAAGTCAGCAGACAGAAGTAGACTAAAACCTAATGTGTTACCTACAATTGTTTGATAAACGCAGAGTTCTTGGGGAAAAGCAATTGAATTTGCCAAGTTCTGTGAAAGATACATAAGATAAAAATTGACTGACTAGGGACAAATCATGAACTGCTCCATCGCTCCCTCTGCCCAGTCCCTTTGCTGAGATACTGAGTCCTTACTCCTGAAGGACATCTCTAGCACACTGTGACAGCAGCCAATCAAAACCCGCACCAACATTTTCTTGTGAAAAATTATTAGCCTCTGCAAGTTTCTATATGAGGATTTTGAGCGGTAAAAAAGGAAAACTCAACTCCCTTACAGTGTAATATTACAATCTGATAAGAGGCATATTCAGGACATTTTCCTTTTAGGATTACATGAAGATTATTCTCAATCTGATGCATAGGTAATTTCTGTAAGCGACTACAAAGATACAAGGAGATAAGTAGGTTATTTTCGGTATGCACAAAGGGGAGCTAAAGATCTTCTCAGGGTTACCATTTCAGCAAGCTTACTCTTTGAAAACAATGTTTCTCAACAGACTTCTTCTTTTTCTTTAGTCTGTGCATTTCTTCTATCAGCACAGAAGCCAGTTGCAATTAGACTACAGTGCACAATAAGTGAATAACTACTTGTGAATAGTTAGATTGCTGTAGGAAAACTAACATTAACATATTATCACCTTTTAAAATGGTATCACTAATGTAATTTCTCCCTTTTTATAGCACTTTTCCACTTCAGTAGCAGAAATATAGCTCTCCTCAACAGACTTGTAAAATCACACCTATAAATTGTGTTATGCACCTAACATTTTTTTCCTCATAGTTCAGGAAAATAAATCATTATCCAAATGGAAGGATTTTTAGAAGCATAAGTTGCTGATATAACATTGCTGTGTACATCAACGCAGTGATTCTTACATGATGTAGTCAAAGAGTAGACATGATATTGTGCTGTCCTTCTACATCACACAGATTTACCATCAACCATAACCACAGGTTTGTTATGTTCTACAGTTCCTCAAGACAGTGAAATTAGACAACTCTGGTCAATTGATCCTCTTAAGTTACATTTAAATTATAAGCAACGTTACAATTAAATTAATTAAATTTTAATAACTAAACCTAAGTTTAACAAAGAAAACAAGCAACAATAATAATAAAGAGAGAAGCTTGGAGCTTCTGCTCTTAAAAATTCACAGAGATCTTTCTTGAGCAGAAGAAATCAAACAAAGGCTAAATAAGACTAGATCACCACCCAATTCAAAAAAAAAAAAAAAAAAGAAAGAGACAACACGTATCTACTCAGCCATTCCACTGTAACTTCTAACAAAGCATAAGACAGGCACTGGAAGTACATACACAAAGCATCAAGCCTTTTCTCCTCAACTATCCTTTAAAGCCAAGCAAGGAAACAGGACACTGAACAAGACAGAGCTCCTTCATCTTTGTATTCACATGGGAATAATGAATGCTGCATGCACTAATTTGAACCAAGTAACCTCTAGACTCTTTGGTTACAAGGCATTCACAGTCTAATATGCTACCTCACTAATGCAAGCCTGGTGCAAGAACACAATGTTATTTTTCCTTCTTTTGCCTTAGGCTTTTAACATGCAGGGCATCCTTCTGCTCTACAAACTGAGCTAGGAAATGTCAGAACTAAGATTGCTGTGATACATGGAATGGATACAATCCCTTCTATTAAACACAGATAGGATTTTTGATTGTCAAGAGAAAGAAAAACAAACTTATTTTTAACAACAGATTCTGCATTTAGATTTAATAGCTGTTGCCTTCTCCAGTTGCCTGAGCAATACAACAGATTAAAGCCAAAAACCAGCACACCTGTTTTTAAACTTCCCTTCAAAATCTGCAGATTCATTTCTAATTTCAGCATGCAAAAGCTCTTCCAACATGTACATAGCAGTCTACAGGAAATCCCTGTCCTTCTCTCTTCCAGGAGGTACAAAGTAGGTTCCAATAGGCTCAAACTTGACCACATCTGTGAAATAGGATGCTCTGTAATTTACCAGTAAGGCTGTAACACAGACAAAACAATGTACCAAATACTCTTCTGCTGGTCTTCAGCATACCCATAGCCTACAAGTCATGGAACAAGTTTAGAGTTGGGTTTGGTCCACTCAGCAGTTTTGGGTTGTGCTGTTGTTTTTTGTTTTTTAAGTTTTCACAACTAGGTATGAAGGTTCAGACTCTACACAGAAATTTCCACGATCTGCTAGGAAATGCACTCTAAGCTGTTCTACAGCACCAGGAATGGAGCTGTAAGGACAATCAAACTGCTAACACAGACCCAGGAACTCAATCCTACAGCTTAAAAAAAATACGCTGATCTGGTGAAAGGCTGCTAGACACCAGGGATCATTGTTAGCTGCTATGGTTACCAACAGAGTTTCAACTCTGCAGACTGTAAACACTGCCAAGTATAGAGCCAGATATACAGTTAATTATTGACAAAGCAAAGAAAAATTTGTAGCATAGGCAGAAGAGGAATCTCACATGCCACATGACCTGCAACTTAGCTATGTGGACTTTCCAGAAGCTTTCTGAAATAAGCATTGAAGACACCAAGGTTATTGCTCAAGACATCCTCTTAAGCTGAACTTAAAATGCATTTCAGGACATTATTTCCAGTTTCTACTCCCTTCTATTAACATACTTAGCATAATCTCTGAAGCACAACAGGGGACATCCCACTACTTCTGGCTCATTATCCTGACAACATTTAGCCATTAGAAAAATGCTTTAAAAAAAAAAACAAAAAAACATCCAGAGGGGAGCTAAAGCTACGTATGAGTGAAGGTGGAATAAAACAGGGAAATAAGATACTGGTGTCATGTTTTTAAGGAAGGCTCATTTAAAAACAGCAGACAAAGAGATATCAAATAATTTCAAAGGTCAACCAAAAGAAAATGTGCTTTACTACTGATGCTCTTCACTATCAACTCATCACAGCTTCGACACATCTGACACATCTGCCCAGTGCTTTTGAGACCATTGCATTTGCTGTCAGCCTTGTTCAGGTGGGCCTCCTCCTTTGGAATTATTTTCATAAATACCAGCAGTCTGCCTAGAAGCTGAAACATGGATTCAATCTAGATGGTCTCAAAGACTGGCAAATTAGTTTACTTACTATGATTCATAAGAAACAGATAACTACACATTTTTACAAAGATATGTTTGTAAAAAGTGTGAAAATAGTTTTCTTAAGATAGGATAAGATATCCATATGCACATTTCATTATTATACATCATCTTTATTCAGGAATGGAGTTACCCTTTCCTCAAATTTCAAATAAATACTTTAAGTTACATGAATGTAGTATAACTGGTGCTCAGACTGCAAAAACATTGTAAAAAACAATGAAGCTTAAGTAGTTCAGCTCCTGCTCCTTACCCTCTGCTCCAAATTCTGCATTGTCAGAGCTCTCACAAGCAGTACCTTTGCTCAGAGTGTAGCAGAACAGATCCACATGCCAGCATGCCTGAAACACGTCAGCACGGCTAGCACATAAGCCTAGATGAATGGCAGTTCAATTTTTACAAGCGCCATCAGCCCACAAGCACAGCCAGATCTCTGCAGAGATTTTCTGTTGCTGCCTAAGCCCTGCTGCTGTCACCTGGGCAAGCTATGGTATGAAGAAGGGGAATGTGAGCACAAGGCAGAAAGCATTTTGTGAAACATCAACTACATAGAGATACTGGCCTTGCAGTGATCCTGCAAACCCACTGATCTTTGGCCAAATTACCTTTGCCTTTTACACACCAACTCCTTCCCAAATTACAGAGAGAAGAAAAGAAACTTGAGGGCAAGAGACTAATGTGTGCACGGCCGAAATATTAATCACTTCTTGCTTCATATTAGCTCTGACTTAGGCACGTGTATCTAAACATATTTGGAAAATAAAAGCCTTATCTATTCTTCCAGTGACACCAGAGAGCGCATAGAAATAATTATGCCTCTTAGGCATACATCACACAGCAATCCTCTTGTGTACACATAATGTAGTAATAGTTTATATTGGTATTTTGCAGCTTGTATAGGTTATAGGTTGTTTTATTTTTAAATACACAGTAAATGTCCCTGTACAGAGCAGCATGCAATAGAATTAACCTGCCAGGTCAGAACATCAGCCTATACTACTTCAACATCAGAAAAAGTGATAACACAGCTATCTTGGTTTTCTTGCCAATTAAACCGGTACACAAAGATTCCATATGGATTCTGAGTACTTCTGTTTTCAGTCTCCTTCATTACCAAGATATTTCATTGGTTAACCCCTCAGCTCTGCAATCACACTACACAGAGAGTAACTCCTCTCCCCCATTTGGATAATGATTCGTTTTGCTGAGCTTTGAGAAAAAAAGATGGGAAGAAAAAAGTGCAGGAGGTAACGAATGAATCCCGAGACTCCAAAGAAACTGTAAGAAGTGGAAACAACAGTAATGTCTATTTCCATATGCATTGAGAGAGCAACAACAGATTGTGAAACAACCCTGGAGCATTTTTATAATGGTGACTGAAATCCATTCACTATCTCAAGGGAAAAAACAAGCCTCCTATCAATACCACAAGAAGCCAGTCCATCTCTTCCTCATCCTTTTCCCCTGCAGTTTGCACCATTTTGTTCTAATAATACAGGTTTTCACTAGGAGCAGCTCCCAGCCCAGTGAAGGGTCCAGCACTAACAAGTTGAGTGAAGGCACCATCCAAGACCTTGCTATTGCAAAGTCACAGAACGCTTTCACTGCAACAGGAGAGAATATTGAAAACACACCTTTGTTTTCCAGAGGAGAAGCCACTTCATGAAGAAAAGACATGGAGCTGTCTGCTTAACAACAGTGCACTTACATGAAATAAAGAAGGTTCGGTTTTACAATGCAAGAGAGCTTCCAAAGCACATAAAAATTCCCTGTTTTAGCTTTCACCACTTCAGCTGTTTGTAACATATTTAAACTGCCTGCACTGAGGAGAAAATTGAAGCAGGATCTCTGTAATGCAATTGCTACTGTCATAATAGTTATGTGCTTCCAAATCTATTTAGTGGGCTCTGGAGCACAGTACAAATCTTGTAAGGGTGGCTCAGCATTTGTGCCTGCCTAGCAGTGAGCAGATATCTCAGTCAATACTATATAGCTAATTGCAGATTTATCCCTGTCTGCATCACCATTACCTCTTAACTGCTGCTATGCTATTTTTTGCTGCAACAGATGTTTTTTGTTTTTTCTTTTGGCATATAAGGAAATACATTTTGCTGTTTCACGATTCTTTTTCCTTCCTGAAAAGATGTGATCTGGCACTAAAATCATCTGCATTTCAAGCTGCAAACCTAGTGCTTAGGAGCTACCAGTGTAACACACACATGATGCTGTACAAACTGAAGGAGAACACACTTGGAACAAGGACAGTATTTTTCAGTAATCAAATTTCACTTAATTCACAGCAACCAACAGTATATATTAAGATAAAAAGATTCCAAGGTAAAGTGAATTGTGATTAACCAAATACATTCTTTGGTATGTGGACTTAGAGCATGCCCAGAGGCAGTCATGCCTGTCCCTGGTTAGAAGTTCTACAACAGAAAGTGTTGTAACAGAAGAATAGTATCTCCAGCTAGAAACCCAATTTACCTTTATATTTTTGTTGGCGGTATTTTGTATTTGGAAGCTATCCACATTTTTCATTTATTTCATTTTATGCATTACGGATTAAAACAAAGCCAAATAATTTGGCTGATGCAGTAGTGAACATTTCATGCTTTTCAAATGGTTCCCAGAAATAAAGACAGGGAAATATCTACTTTGTATGAATAGTTATTTCTCTGGTTCTGTTTTAAAGCAAAAAGACACATTCAACAACAAAACCTAATTGCTTTTTTTCCTTTGGAAGTTCAACTTATCCTTGTATAACCTGTACAAGATCGGAATAAGTACGCTCCAATACTGCAAGCTGTTTCCTATTCTTTACCTAGCCATTATCTTGAAAAAGTTCTTTAAGAATCTACATAATGAAGTGTCTGAGATTTGAAAGAGAAAAATAAACCAAAATCTTCCATTAATTTCTCTCATTTCTAACAGGAATCCATGTCTAAAAAAAAAAAACTACCTTAGAATCCTGAACCTCTCCAAAACACACACTTAGAATCACATTTCAATATGACATGCCTTTAAATATTACCATGAGTAATATAAGGAATGTGCTTTTGGGTATCTAAATAAAAATCTGACCAATGCAGTGGAAAAAAAAAATAAAAATCTCTTGAAAACAAAAATGCTCACAATTGTCAGACTTGAGAACAGTTGCTGAAATCTCTACAGGTTTCATCCTCACTGAGCAAGTTGGAGACTCTGTCCAGTCCTAAAGCCAATACGCTGCACATGCTGGGACACTTGGGAGCATTTACTGCAAGACTGCAAAAACAAGGGCAGAATCTTCCTTTCCCAACAGCTCTCAGTTGTACCAGATGGCAATGGAACCCAGCACAGAAACTTGCACCAAGACTAAGCCTGGCGCTTCCAGTGCTCCCATGCCAGCGCTGTAGCAGAAGGAAATCATCACAGTTCAATACAGAGAAACAAAAATACCAAGGGATGAGAAGCTAATATATTCTAATATGGATTTACCCAAGAAACTCATTGAAGAAGAAAATCAGGACAGAATGGAGGGAGAATCAGAGAATTTAGGTTGATGATCTGCCATACAAGGAGGGAAGCAAACACAGAATATGACAGAAAGAGGAGGAGATTGCAAAAGACACAAGCTTAAGAAGCCTTCCAGGTATGACTAGGGAAGGGGCAGTCATATTTAGCATGGAAATAAGCACCAAGAATGTGCTGCAGCTCACTTGGGGGAAGAGCCAGGAGGAAGGGATGGAAAGCAATTGAAACAAGGTAGGGAGCCTGAATAAAATAAAACAAAAATAAAAAGCCTGGAGTAAGGCAGGAGTCTAGTGGAAAAAGTCTCATTTCATGTAATTAAAGACTAAAGAAATATTAAGTCCTGGGTAAACTGACATTTCCTGTAATTCTGCAGTAAAGAAAGTTTCATGCAGTTCTGCAGTAAAGAAAGGACTGATTACACTACTGGAGGTAAAATGAAGGACTGGGAGGAGGATCATTTGAAAGGATATGGGAAAACTTGAAAGAGGAAATCAAAAGCGCTTGGTTTGTTTGCTAGGTTTAAAATACATATGATTATTCTCTGTAAATATATCTAGGGGGAAGGAATGGTAGAATAACAGGAAAGAAAGGAATTCCCCTGGAGACACTCAAGGTCAGGCTGGACGGGGCTCTGAGCACCCTGATGGGGCTGTGGTGTCCCTGTTCATTGCAGGAAAGTTGGACTAGATGGCCTTCAGAGGTCCCTTCCACCTCTAATGATGCCATGATTCTATTAAACAAAACTATAAATAATGAGAACAAACGAGCCAAGATTTGCCAGGAGTAATGTGAGTCTAAACATGGGTGTATTTATTTATTTATTTAATCATGGAGTATCTTCATAACATCTGAAAAGAAGCAATGAGAACTGCTTTAAAAATGCACAAACATAACCAAAGTCCTAAAAGCTAAAACTTTCAAGCACCACCTCTAAATCCTTTAAAGAAGAACTTGCTGAGCTGATGAGACAAGCTCTGAGGTGTGTAACAGCCCCAGGCCCCTCACCTGGAGGCCTTACGCTTCCCCTCCCCATGTCAGGGAACCAGGAGCCAGGAACACGCTCTAAGACAAAACCCCCATGTGATTCTTCTCTCTGCCAGCTTTGCTTTTAGCCTCCTCACATCCAACAGTGACAGCCAAAAGCAGGGAGCCAAACTATGTTTTACCAGCAGACAGACACAGAAACACAGAGTTTTGGTGAACTTTGCCCTTCTTCTTAAGCTCTGTGCTTTGATTTCAAAACATTAATAATGCTGCTTCTGACAGCCCTGTGTACAACAGCTCCCGCTCTAAGGAAAGCAGCATTAACTGAATGATTCTTGTAATATAAAAATACACTTTACTGAAAGACCTATAACTGAAATAACAGGATTTCTAGATTTATTCTGGGACCCAGTGTAAGTCAAAAATAACATGTATGCACATTATCTACTCTGAAAAGAAGCCCTGTTCTGTTTTTAACTGCTGTTTCATCATCATCCTACTCACATTTAGAATAAATGTGCTCACATTCAAGGACGAAGTATTATTTCCACTGCAGTCAATCAGAACTACAGTGTCCCTTGGAGCGGAGATGAGGATTCCACTCCAGACAAAAGACCTGCCTTAAAACTACAAATGCAGTAGTTACAATCAGTTAATTTTTCCGTTCAGGAGAAAAACTGGTACAAAACATCACAACTGAAAACATTTCATTTTTATTTCACCGGTGGGATTCCAAGAGAAACAGATTTTCCTCTTATGCAAAATAATCACAGAATCGTAGAATGCCCTGGGTTGAAAAGGACCACAATGATCATCCAATTTCAACCCCTCTGTTATGTGCAGGGTCGCCAACCGCCAGACCAGGCTTAACTGCAAGTAATTCATCATTTTTGTGCTAGAAGGAAGGCACACACATCTCCACAGTGGAGAGTTCACCCAAAACAACTGGTTGATGGAATGTTTCACTCAGCAGTTGCTTGGCATCTTTGTGGTGAAAAAAGGCACAAAAGCACTCCGCTGTTAAGTACACATATCATTCTGTGGATGTATTGTAACGAATGCTTTCAATTTGCGCAGTCATTTTCAAAAACCCCTCTGTAAGACCATTAATCAATATATAAACATGACTAGAAACTCCACCTAAACCACTTTCCTACAGTGGCAGACTCTAGCACACCCATACGCTTATCACCCTTTTTGCCCTTATTCTTGACTCCCTGACTTCAAGGATATGCTAATCACATGTAAAAATAAAAAATGCTTTAGGTTAAAGCCGGATTGTTCACAGATGCCCTACAGCCCCCCAGAAAAGGGCTTTGGCACTGATCACACCCAAATCTCAGTTTTTTTCTACACTTTTTTTCTTTCCAGCTGCATCGATACTTCACAGCTATATCTTTGCATCACTGACCAGGTTTTAATATAGCTTCTTCTGATCCAAAAGGTCCACTCCCTGGTAAATGACAGAAAAATGCATGCACTCAAGCTTATTAGCAGCTCTATGAAATTAGCTTGATTTGTCTGCAATATGACAAAACAATAATAAATATAAGCATCCACGCTTTTCTAAAATTCCATTTCAAACACAGCCTACTGACTGCTCCAAATCTAATTGCAGATTTATCCCTGTCTGCACGACTATTCCCTCTTAATTACTGCAAGTCTTTTTAAGAAAAAAAAAAAAAGAAAATGTGCATAGTAATAAATACATAAACATATATAAATTACCAAGTAGGTAAATTATTAAAAAAACAACATTTGAAACCCAATATATTGCACTCCTATGGGAATTAATGTGTTCTGCCTTGGTGCAGATACTTGATACGACACAAAGTAGCATTTAATTGCTCCACTCCTCCTGTGATAAATGTCAGGCTGTGTTCCCACGTTCTCACTATGGGTAAGGTTTGCAGCTGACAGGCAACCCATGCTGAGCAAAAGCTGGAAGCAGGTAACTGCTCTGAGGGGGTTGCACACTATTGCCCAGCAGAGCTGCTTCTCTAAAGCAGAAATGGAAGAGGAGGAAGTGAGAAGAGGAAGAAGCAAAGACAAAGAAGTCTCATGGGTTGCGTGTAATGTACAAAAAATGCACAGATAACACTCTCAGGGAATTTCTACAAATTTTTGAAGGAAGCTTTAGAAATTAGCATACCCAAAAGTGGGTATGCCTGAAGAGGGCAACAAGAACAGAGAGCTCGGAGCAGCCGTCTCACTTCTCTGTCTGCACAGCCCTTAACCAACACTGACGCGGGCACACGTGTGCAGGCGGGCAGTTGAAGCCCAACAGAGTCCAAGGCAGTCAGGGCTCATTTAAATATCAATGTGCAAGTTAGATTTCTTGTGACAACACGCAGACATGCTGTCTGAGCATCCTCGGAGTTTTTTTTCTTTCCATGGAAGGAATTAAGAGCTCAAAAGTTCATTAGGGAGAAAAAAAGCAAAGACTTATTAAATTTTTTTTATACAGGCACCCTGTCTTGGGGACAGAATACCAGTCTAGACAGAGCACTGCTATTTTTACTGTGCCTACATCACACATAACATGGGTCACCCAACATGACTTTGGATTTATTGAGGCCTGCCATTACAGAAGATGCACCACACACGCTGAAACATTTTAGGCATAGCTTAATGGAAAGCAGACTTGCACTAACAAAGGCATTCACTAGCTTTCACTTCCATGGTTTTGTTTTGCTGTGTTTTAAGTCAGCCAAAATCTTGCATAGGTAAAAGAAAGCATCAACAAAGTACCCAGAGGAAGTAAATTTATCACAAGATTAAAAATAAGTCATGACAGAAGAATATTTGTTACCAAGCAGCAAAGACATTTTATTACTAAGCTCGCTCTAAAAGATCATAGAATCATAGAATCACTAAGGTTGGAAAAGACCTAAAAGATCATCCAGTCCAACCGTTCACCTATTCCCAATAGCTCCCACTAAACCATGTCCCTCAACACAACATCCAGTCTTTCCTTGAACACCCCCAGGCTCGGTGACTCCACCACCTCCCTGGGCAGTCCATTCCAGTGATGTTATACTTCCACTTCAGTAAAAACACAGAAATGAGGAATAAGGACTGTTCACTTAAGGCAATCCTTCACTTCACAATCCTTTCACCTTATACAAACCCATGTTCATGCTCTCTTTTGCACTGAACATACCAACGGTTTCATTTAAGTCTGATCACAAGCCAACCTTGGGCCGTATTTCAAACACTTCAGACCCTCCAATCAGCCCGTAACAACACCTCTATGCTATGAATCTAAAATGTATATCACTTCCCTGTATGCAAGGAGTAAAAGAGCACCTTCCTCTTGCAGGAACTGCACTCACTATCTGTAAATTACGGAGGTTACAAAAGGCTAGCCAAGCAAAGTCATCTGTACCAATCTTAACACAGGAGACCACTTTACAAAGATGCTTATACAGCGTAAATTGTTGCATTTACTTTTAGTATGTAAACTGGCTAGTCTTAAGTAATAAAACCATGCAGGCATTCCTTACAATAAATTGCACCCCAAAGATCAGCTGTCACAAGTATGTTGTATAATAATCATAGTTGTCAAATTGTTTGAGGATTTCTTGAGACATCTACAGATTACTTTTCCTTCCTCTTCTCGTCTGCATCCATCACAGCAGCTACTAGACAGAACTAACATTCAAAGCCACTCAACAGGCCAAATTTATTCCTACTTTTACCTTCCACGCCTGAATCTTTTGCATCTCTTTATTCACCTATATCTGATTTCTCTGATTTTCATTTGGAGATAAGTGGTCAGTCAGTCCGTTTGCTTCTTTCACACCAAAGGATTAGGTCACACAGCTGTTGATAACTTAAAAACAATCAGCCATTCATACAGTGATGTAAACATGCGCATTTGCACAGCTTGATGAAATACAGACTTGCTCCTACCAAGAATATCAGGGTTGCAGCCATGACGCAAATCAGAATTTTTCCAGGGTTGAATATGCTTTTCCTGACAATATCACAGACCAAAGAGAGACTATCTTCCTTATTACTTGATCTCTAAACTCCACCAGTTATTTTCTAGTTCCTCAGCATTCTAAAAGCCTGGTTTTAAACAACAAATATATTAAAAATATAATTTCCCCTAAATCAAATTTATTGGTGGTAAATTTAGGAACCCCAATCACTTTTAATATACAACCTGTCCAGCTGCCTCCCATTGCTCCCTGCTAGTCTCAGGAGCTCCACTATCAGTACCAAGTAACTTTCTGCAGCACTGCAGAGAGAGAGAAAAGAATGACTCATCTGTGCCTCTTCCCAGATCTCTGAAGATCAGCTTCAGCTTGAACATGACAAGAGAACAGTCATTTTAAAAACAAGAAACTCACAACTCCTTCAGCTGCTACTCAGGAGTTTAAAAAGATTGACTGAGGAACAAACAACTGTTTGAGCTCCTTGATCACAGACTGAAGCAGCCAGGCTGGGGGAGAGATTGTGCCAAAATTGATTGGGGTGTCCAAGATCCTGAAAGGACTGTGTCCATCTAATTGTAGTTACCAATATATGTTATGCCTCTTAATGGCACATCCTCTGGAAGGAAGATTTAAGAGTACCTGTGGACTTACACATATTTGCCACTTCATTTATGAAACTCTCCTTCAAATGACAGAGACAAACAGGACTCACGACATTTCTCAAATGGTTATTTATGGGCACATTCACAAACTATTCAGGTAGAATTAGGCTTCCAAAACTGTGCACTCCAAAATCTCTTCTTCACAGCTGGTTTTAAAGAAAATCAGGAAAAATAAGTCCACAATACTACATAATAAATACCTGCAGTTCTTCCTCTTTCTTCCAAAACAGGAAGGAGAGGTTACTTTACTTCATTGATCTCTTACAACCGCAGTCAGATTTGAGATGAGTTTCTCTCATCTCTTCCCTTACTCCCAGGTACAGGAAACTCTAAACCATGTTTATCTGATGTCCCAGTTGGCATCACAGGCATGATCTGAATCTAAAGCTTCCAGTTTCAGGTCCCTAACATTGAGGCCAACCACTCAGAATCAACACTGTAATTGACCTTAAGTTCTTGGGTTGGATATGTAATATTTTGGGGAAACAGAATAACAAAGACTCCTTCCTCAACCCCATGAACTACCTATTACTTCAACCCAATTAATTCTTACTCTTTCTTAGGGTGTAGGTGTCACCTGTAACTCCGTGCAAGAAAGAGCCCTGTGAAGGGCTCTGACCAGCTTCCAGGCAGACAGATAGACCCACTATAGCCTATACTACTGGTGTCCAAGACTGGATCGTGGGTGAGGTTGCTAGCCCTGCTTTTGGAGCAAGTACCTGGCCATCTTCAGAAGACTGAAACACACTCAGACTCATCAAGTGAAAGCTAACAACAGGGTAACTGCTATCATTCTGCAGCGAGGACAAATGTCATAAGAATCATAGTTTTCAGAAGTGAAAAATGCAGGTTCATTTACAGAAGTAACACAAAAATAGATTTACTCTGCGTGCCCATGCTATTCTCCTGCTAATTTGTATACAGATACTTTCTATGAAAATAAGCAACTGCTCTAATATCTGAAAACAATTTGGTGTAAGAAGTGTAATAAATTCCTAATGTCTCTGCAGATTCAAAAATCATTTCTATAAGTGGCAAAAAGTGTGGAAATAAGGAGCCAGAGTTACAAGTTTAAAAATTTCAACATAATTCTAGGAATTAATGAAAAAAAATCCCCAAACACCTTTCTCTCATTTCTTTAATATTGGGAAGATAAATTCATGAGGTATAAAACATTATAAATCCACTGAGATGAACATTCCCTGAGGTATGTACTGCATAATACTGGCATAGCTTCCACTATGGCTAACTAATTAAACTCGTGCCTTAGGCTTTAGCGATGTCAGTTGATCTACTTCAGATTTACTCTGCTTTTAAAAAGTAAGCAGATAATTTAGGTGAACTCTATCACATTTTTCTAAATAGAAGTTGATTACTTAACTAAAGATCTTTTTAATTAGAAATACACTGTAAAGCAGATGCATTTCAGATAAGGTATTACATTTGAATAAACATGGTAAAGTTACACACCTTCATGACTGCTGGTCATCTCACCTGATTAGGCAGCAGCTCTTTCTTTTCCTTATGAAAAATGAAGGAGTCCTGAAAAGAGCTTTGCACTTGATAGATGGCACTTCAAACAGAAAATGAGATGCTCATACAAGCTGATGATGAACATCTGTCCATGAATCTCAATGCCTGAAGAATTATCAGCATTACTGCACTATGCTGCACTTCTTTGAGCTGTAAAAGCCCTCTGTGTTAGGTCATTCATAACAGTAAACTACAGCAATGGTTAGTTATTTCTGTTTTAGCAGAATAGCTATAAACTCACATTAAACCGCTTCTATGATAAAATGCTGCAGCTCTCTATCTCACTCTTATTGCTTTTGTCAGCATGTAGAAAGCAATTCTAGTTCATCATCAGACCAAAGTATGTAAAAAACAAAAAATTAATGATTTATCAGTATTCAATCTTACTGTACTCACAGAGGTGAGCTGCAAGCAACCTTTTTTCATAGTAAAATAGGGGTCAACCCTTTTTGGCTTGCACTACCTCTGAGGCATCCAGTCCCGCATTCTGAATTTAATATCAATCTCGGTTCAGGGAGTAGGAGGTACGTATTCACAACAGCAGACCCAAAATTAAACCTTATCAGGAGACAGATTGGGATTCATCATTTGGGGTTAGAATATAAATGTAGACTGAAACTCTTTACTATCAGAGATAGTGTCCAAAGGAGGGCCACGAAGTCGGTGAAGGGCTTGGAGGGCAAGTATGAGGAGCAGCTGAGGCCCCTGTGTTTGCTCAGCACAGAAGAGCTGAGGGGAGGCCTGACGGCGGCTGCAGCTCCTCCCAGGGAGCGGAGGGGCAGCGCTGAGCTCTGCTCTGTGTGACAGCGACAGGGCCCGAGGGAACGGCGTGGAGCTGCGTCAGGGGAGGGCAGCTGGGGGTCAGGGAAAGGGGCTGCACCACAGGGCGGAGGGCGGGGAACGGGATGCACAGGGCTGTGGGCACGGCCACCAGTGCTGGAGTGCAAGGAAAGTCTGGACGGCGCTCTCAGACATTGGGTTTGATTTTGGATGGTGCTGTGTGGAGCCAGGGGTTGGACTCCACAATCCCTGTGGGTCCCTTCCAACTCAGGTTATTCTCAGAGTCTATGACACTAAAAAAGAGGGCAGTCCTACAACACTTCTTGTTACAAAGTTGGGAGAAGGCAGCAAAATAACAACAGTGACTTTTCAACTGCAGCAGCATTTGGTAAAGCAGTCCCTTCTGAGCTGCTAGTCATCTTAATTGCTGCAACTCAATTTAAAGGGCAAAATAATTTCCATGTTAAATAGAAAACTATTTTTTACCAAAAGAGCTTCAGCTCATCCACAAACTCCTCTGATCACACTACTTATGAGATCATTTTAGAGACACTACATTCATGTGAACAAGTTGTGTTTAAAATCATTCATGTTTTATCTAAATAATCACAAAAAAAAAAAAAAAACACCTGGAAGTAAGATGAGAAACACATTGTCTTCAATTGGTTTTACTTCTGATACACTATTCTCAAAAAAAAAAGGCAACTAAATGTTATTTTTTCTTGCATTAGATCAGGCTTGAATTTACATATCATTCACTAAGAACTGAACTGCTGTTTGCCGTCTGCACTGTTAGTTTATTTAAGATGCCTTATTTAGCATCTTTTATGCACAAAGTGCTACCAAACAGTATGCCAGACTGGTTAAGTGCTGGTGTCACAGAAGCCTCTACAGTAAGAATTGCAAAGCTAGCAAAAGCTCAGATTGAACGTTCTACTTGACTGTTTAGATCTATTTCACTGTAAGTAGGTATTCGAGGTATCAATAAAGAGCCAAAGTTACATAAAGGCATGAAGAATTTTAAATAATAGTCATTAATTAGATATTAACTAGGTATTTGTGTGGAAAAGAAAGGTTATATTAATGGAGGCGTTCAGTGCTTAGCATTCAGAGTGCTCGGAGCCCTAGGGCCCAAAGTACTTATAATTAGCTGCAGAACAAAGACATGTTGCATTGCTCCAATACAGAGATTCCTCAGCTTGAACAATAACTATCTCTAGAAGGCTTCAAGGGAACCATTTGCAGAGAAGCTAGTTCAAAACTATAGTCATACGGAACCCTGATCCTTAGACGTGACCAAGAAAGAAGGAATAAATAACACTGTTGCTACAGACAGGAAGAAAGAATTCCAAATGACATTCAGCATCTGCAAATATGATAAACGTAAGGATGATTGTATAATCAAAGAATATTAGGATGCTATAATCACAAAATAAACAAGAGAGTTAGGCAAAGCAGACTATGATAACAAAAGAGAATAAATAGAAGGCTTACCCCTATCCTGGGCTCACTCACAAAACACCAGCAGATTTCAAGGAAAAAAAATGACCCCATAGATATGCCATTTTAAATCATAACATTGGCCCATACAGTTTGCAGTAGACTGTGCTGCTGCTCAGAGATTCCAGGAGTATGGATTGGGCAAGGATAAGAGACACATGTACGGAGCTATACGCTAACCTTTCAAAACAGAAACATAACTTGAAGCAAATACATCATATTAATGGCAATGCACAGTGCCACCCAAAGGTCAATTGACTTGGTGAGATTTGGATCAAATCCATGAAGCTAACGCTATGAAATACTACTAATAAAAGATTCCATAGAACACAGCTATACAAGTTAAATGTTGTGAGAGTTTTGGAACATTTGTCAAAAGTGAAATGCTGAAAGGCAATCTGAAAAACAAAGTCAGACAAACTAATTTCAATTAGGCTGCTGACTGCAATTTTAGAGGAGGCTAACTAGATGAAATCAATATAAAATCATCACAACGCATTTTAAGAGCCTACAGGACAAAGCCGTGCAGACATGTCTGTCTTTCTTTGCTAGTGGACGCCACAGAATACAATTTTTTTAATTCAAGTTCTCCTCAACACTGTTTTCTGTACAAAGAGATGCAGGGTTCACTGGACAGTTCCTCAGAACCATTCTGCTTAACCTCAGTGCTCCAGTTCTGAATTCCCTATGCATGCACCAAACTTCTGCTCCCCCTGCCATCCTGCCATATTACTAAGCCTTAGTACAAGTGGAGTAGAAGTGGCTTACAGACACTGCTGAAAAAGCCAAGGGGAAATACTTATTATCAGGGAGTGACAATTGAGGAAAAAGAGACAAGAAAATTCACTAAAAAAGCGAGAAAAGTGAGCACAGCAGAGGATGAATTTGAACATTACTCTGCATTTACTCCAGTTTACTTTCTTCTTACTGTTTGGTTTTGTTTTGTTCATTTTATAGCACTTACACTTCTCTGCATATTAGCCTGGGTTATGGTGCCCTAACCCAGAATATTTTATCCTTAACGCATATCTTTGCTCTCCGCTCCGTTTCAGTCACCCTTCTCAGATTCAGTCCTTATTATTAATTCAAAGACAACATCGTATGTAGTTCTTTTTGTCCCTTTCCTTTTTTTCTTTCCGTCTATTTTAACATGGGTCATCTGTTTTGGCTGTAAGAGACATAACAAAATTGTTCCTGGGTTGCAACGCTGGAATTTCACTACTTCTCTTAAATTTTACAACTGAAGTCTAGTACCAATCTAATACCAGTTCCCTGCAAGTTTATCCTAGGTTTACAAGCAGGAGAGGCAACTATTCCACTTCTAAGTGCAATCTAGATCAGAGTTAGTCATGGCTATGTCTCTGCCAAGTGTCCTCAGGGACTAAATTCTACTGCAAGATTTGTTTTTCGTGCATCCCTCACCCATGTAAAACATATTCAGAATATGGCTGCTGAAAATAAACTTTACTTCAAGATAGAACAGGCTGATCAAATGCTCCAATCTGAAAAGATCTTGTTCATACAGAGGCTTTTATCTTAGCAGAGCTCTCCATGAATGACAAAAGAAGACGTATGATTCATTTGGCAGCCAAATTATTCTAATCACTCCACAAAGACATATAAAGTCCCATACACACTGCAATTTTTGTCCTCCACGATCATTTTTCTTTCCCCTTTCACTCCATCATTTTTATCTAAATTATTAAATCCTTCTTTCCTCTTGTTACAGCTGGAGAATTCTCTGACTGCGGGAAGGAAGGATCTCATAAGAAAACGTAATTAGCAGTAAAAGAAAGAGGGTTATACAGAAAAGATGGCTCTACTGGAACCACAAAATGGAGGCTATTCCAGGAGAATGAAAAACCTTATCTCCATATACGATGTCTTTAACAAAACTCATTCCAGCCTGCATCCTGCTTACTAGATAGTGTGCAGATGGTTCACTGCCTGACAGATTCAGTCCACACACACAAAATCAGTTTTGGTAAAAAGCAGCATTGGAGCTAAAAACCAAAATGTACATCAAGTAGCTAATGAGATGAGAGTAATCTTGATGGCGTGGAAAAATTCAAAGTAATCATAGATGTAGAGCTTTAAAAATTAATCTTATAATGGGACAAGTTTCAAAGAATGTTACATCAGTTCACATTATTTAGAAAAAGCCACTGAAAATAGCGATCTGTATTTCAAAACAATTTGCAGATTTTTTTTCTCATATTGTTTTGAGTCTATTTGGTAAGTATAGGACCACAAATTGATTTACAGGCCACTGAAAACAATAGGAAATGGTTAGATGAATAACAGATGAGTCAAAGTCAACATACATTACCATGAGGCTTAATATGGAATGCTAATGTATATCATTCTTTATCAGGCCATTTCTATCCAGCACATGAACATAAAAAAGTATATCAAGCAAAGAAAGCATCTTTAATGTCTGTTTAAAAACAAACAGGATTGATGATAGGACAAGAGGGAACGGCTGTAAACTAGAGGAAGGGAGGTTTAAACTGGATGTCAGGGGGAGGTTTTTACAGAGAGAGTGTGAGGTGCTGGAACAGGCTGCTGGGAGAGGTTGTGGATGCCCTGTCCCTGAAGGTGTTTAAGGCAGGTTGCATGGGGCCCTGGGAATCTGATCCAGTACTTAACCTAGTGGCTGCTGCCCTGCCTCTGGCAGGGGGGTTTGGAACTTGATCCCTGAGATCCCTTCCAACCACATACATCATGTGAAAAGAAAGAAAACCCACCTTAATTCAAAGGAAAATGCTTCGACAAAAGGGATAAAAAGTGGTCACTAATAAAGTAAAGCTAAAGTGTAAGGGAATATTTCTAACAGAAGAGCAAAAAGACTACTTTAGACATTGTCCTGGTTTTATCAGTATTCCATATCATAACAGCTTGTTGGGTGCACAGACACAATGCACTGCAGAGCTGTTTCCTGCTCAGCAGTCTCGTGAATACTGATTCTCCCAGGGGAAGATACACTGGGATGTACTGCAATTCTGATAAGTCCTCACAAGAATTCGAATTCCATGTGATAGGGAAAGAGCTCTCTAGTCTTTTCTGGAAGGTAAGCAGTGGAGGGCCTGTTGATAAAGGTTCAAATGGACTCTCCCTTCTCCAGTTTTATTTTTGGTTCATTTTGATTTATTACTCCAAATTGGAGGCAGAAATGGAGGGAGTCAGACAAATTCATGTGCAACCTGCTTTAAATCCACAGTTTGGGGCTAAACAGCCCCAAACTCCTCCTCTGGCACATCCAGACGGAGAGGAAGACAACGCTGATGAGAAATGGCAAATTGTCACAAGAACGGCTAGCAAAAGGAAGAAGCCTGCCCCAAAGCCTGAGGTGCCTCTGCAGAGCCACTTCATGGTTCTGCAGACTGAGAAGGAAAAAGTAACAGGTTAGTAATCAGAGATAAGTAAGGCAGCCAGACCAGCTCCCTGTTCACAGCTACCACAACTAAGGAAAAGTGAAGAAATGATAGTGGTGGGTGATTCTCTTCTGAGGACTACAGAGGCACCCATTTGTCATCCTGACCCACTATCTAGAGAGGTCTGCTGCTTGCCAGGGGCCCACATTAGGGATGGGATGTAGAGACTGCCTGACCTTGTATGTCTCACAGACTACTATCCACTGCTGCTGTTTCACGTAGGCACCAGTGAAATAGCTGCTAGCAATCTGAAGAATATCAAGAGAAACTATAAAAAGACATGGTGGCGTGGCTCTCGTGACTGGAACACAGGAAGAGACAGGTATAAACTCTGTAGGAAAGACAGGCAAGGGAAAAGTGGAGGGCATGCTAGCCTCTACATCAACGACCAGCTGGAGTCCATGGAGTTCCACCTGGGGATAGATGAGGAGCTGAGAGCTTAAGGGTTAGGGTTAAAGGGAAGGCAGGGGAAGGAGGCATTGTAGTGGGAGCGTGCTACAGGCTGTTTGATCAGGAAGACCGAGTGGATTCGGTCCCCTACAAAAAGATATGAGCAGCTTCATGTTCACAAAACATGGGGGACTTCAACCACCCCAATATCTGTTGGAGGGACAACACAGCAGGGCACTATTAAGTACTTGGAGAAGGAAGATCTACCAGCTGTAAGTGAAGATCAGGTTCAAGATCATCTAAAGAACCCAAAGGCACACAAGTCTACGGGGTCTGTTAAGATCCATCCACAGGTTCTGAGGAAATGAGGATGAAGTTGTCAACCTGCTACCCATCGTATTTGAAAGGTTGTGGCAGTCTGGTGAAGTTCTTACAGATTGAAAAAGGGGAAACATAAGCCCCATTTTCAAGAAGGGAACAACAGGCAAGTCAGTCTCACCTCTGTGCCTGGCAAGATCATGTAGCAGATCCTCCTGAAGGCCCTACTAAGGTACATGAAAAATAAAAACAACACCAAGCTGAGTGGTACAGCTGACATGCAAGAGGGAAGGAATGATGTCTTCCAGAGGGACCTGGACAGGCTTGAGAGGTGGGTGAATGCCAACCTCATGAAGTTCAACAAGGCCAAGTGTAAGGTTCTCTGTACCTGAGTCAGGGCAATCACAAGCACAGATACAGGCTCAGATGAGAAGGATTTGGGTGTGCTGGTTGATGAAAGATTCAACGTAAGCTGGCAATGTGCACTTGCAGCCCAGAAGGCCAACTGGATCCTGGGCTGCATCAAGAGAATGAGAAGTATGACCAGCAGGCTGAGGGAGGAGATCCTGCCCCTCTGCTCTCGTGAGACCCCATCTGGAGTACTGCATCCAGTTCTGAGTCCCCTACACAAGAAGCTGTTGGAGCAGGTCCAGAAGAGGGCCACAAAGGTGATCAGAGATCTAGATTACCTCCCCTATGAAGACAGCCTGACAGAGCTGGGGCTTTTCAGCCTAGAGAAGAGAAGGCTCTGGGGCACCTTATAGCAACCTTCCAGTACCTGAAGGGGCCTACAGGAAAGCTGAAGAGGACCTTTTTATAAGAGCATGTAGTGACAGGACATGGGGAAAAGGTTTTAAACTGGAAGAGAGTAGATATAGACTAGATACTAGGAAAAAATTCCTCACCATGAAGGTGGTGAGACACTGGAACAGGTTGCCCAGTGATGCTGTGAATGCCTCCTCCCTGGAAGCATTCAAGACCAGGCTGGATGGGTCTTGGAGCAACATGGTCAAGAGGAAGGTGTCCCTGCCTATAGCAGGGGGGTTGGAACTGGATGATCGTGAAGGTCCCTTCCAGCCCAAACCATTCTATGATTCTGTGATTATTCTGTATTATGTCACATTCCTTTTAATAAATTAAGTTTATCCTATCAGATTTTTCCCTCTTCCTTTCCATTCTCCTTTCTCCTGAGGGCAAGGAGGGCTGTCACACGATTAACTCTTCAAACTGCAACAAAGATGAAGTTGGATAAATTCATGATAGGGTGTCTGCAAGATTAGGGGAACTGGGCCTATGACCAAAAAGATGTTTTTTGAGCTCATCCTATGTTCTTGCTTTCTCATTCATAAATAATTCAGTACAAACACATTTAGCAGGCCTTTCTTTCTTGTAAGTAATTTGAAGCTACTTAGAATAACATCTCTCAATTGTGGTTGATTAATACTCTGGTATTTATACTTTCTTGTATACAATATTCTCCAGCAGTTCCTTACAAGCACTCTCCTCTGTTGATTCTTTTCCATCAGCAAGGCCTCTATTCAAGAATAAAAACTGCTGCCCTTCATGCAATGCAGATAACTCCTCGCTGTGTAGCTGTGTACTTTCACAACAGGTTACAACTTGCAATGAGTTAACACCCCACCTTTTCAGTTAAATGTCACTTCAGAAGCTTTAGATAGGAAAAGAAAGGAGAGAGACAAAAGCATATTGCACAAAAGCTCAGCAAAGCATTCAGGAAGCTAAGATAAAAGCGAAAAACAACTAAAGGCATTGGAGTCCATTCAGCCTATTCATATGCTTCAAGAATCACAATTTCATAATGTTACTAAATCTTCTTTCTTGGCATAAGTGCACATGTGTGTAAGCAGTGGGAAAGGTACATTTTTAATTGGAGTGTGAAAAATGCTGCTCATTAAAGGAAAAAAAAATGTAGATATAATTAGAAGTGGGAACTAAAACAGGCACTCCATGGGATTATACAAAAAAGGCATCCCCTGTTCACAAGATACAGCCTATAGGTGGGCCCAGAGCCTTATCCTCCATATTTCAACTTGCATTCCTGTTTACTAACTCATACATGAACTGTCTCTATAAAGCCGAAGTACAGAAATAAAACTGTTTTTACAGATTCACAGAATTATTGAAGCAGGAGGGCACCTCTGGAAATGATCTAGTCCAACCTTCTGGCTCTGAGCATGGTCAATTACTGCAGGATGCTCAAGGCTGTCCAGTTGGGTTTTAAGGATGGGCACTCCATAATGTCTCCAAGCAATCTGTTTCACTGTTTGACCAGCTTTACAGTATAATATTCTTCTTCATACATTTAAGTGTGTTTTTCTGTATTTCCATTTATGCCCACTGTCACTCATCTTCTCACTGCATATCAATTTGTAGATGGGCTCTAACGTGCAGGTGGGCTCCACATCAGGTATTCAGACACATTTTCAGGTCACACTCCATCTTCTCCTCTCCAGGCTAAACAGTTCCATATCCCTCAGCCTCTTCTATGTTAGATGTTCCAATCCTCCACTTGTCTTCGTGGCTCTTCGCTGGACTCACTCCAGCACATCCATGTCTCTCTTGTATGAGAGAATGCAGAACCAGACACAGCACATCAGGTTTTCCTCAGCAGACTCAGTATACAAGAAAGATCACTTCTCTCAACCTGCTGGCAATGCCCTGCCTAATGTAGCTCAGGAAGCACACCTTCCTGACTTACATTCTTGGTGCCCATCGGGATCGCCAGGTCCTTCTCACCAAAGCTGCTTGCCTAGCCAGTCAGTTCCAGCCTATACTGGTGCACGGAGTTATTCCTCTTGGGTGTGGGACTCACTATTTCCTGTTGCTCATGAAGATCCTGTCTGACCATTTCTTCCAGTCTGTTAAGGTTTCTCTGAAAGGCGTCTCAACCAGCTGCTTTGACTAACATTCCTCCTAGTTTTGTATCATCTGCACTCTGTCCTATCGTCCAAGGTCATTAGTGAAGATGCTAAGCAGGACTAGCCCCCATTACCCACCTCTGAGGAACACTTCCAGTTCAGCCTTCAGCTGGATTTCACACTGCTTATCAAAACACTAAGCTCTGCAGTTCAGTCACTTTTCACTCCACCTCACTGACCATTTACTAGTCTGCACTTCAAACGTTTGTCATTGAAGACACTATGGGAGGATGTCAAAAGCCTTCCTAAACTTAATATCAACAATGCCAATTTCTGTCTCATCCTTATAAAGTCAGTGATCTCATCATAGAAGGCATTCAGGTTAACCAGACATGATTTCACCTTCATAACTACACGCTGTTAATTCCATAATTGCCTTCTTGGCCTTTATATGTTTGGAAATGTTGAGGCTGGTGTTCCCCAGATTCTTCTTCTGAAGGCACAAACTACATCTGTTTTCTGTCTAGGCCTCAAGGACATTGTCCAACTTTCTGGGAACAATGATTTTTCTTTTACAAAAAAATCTCCCCCACGATTGTCTTCCAGGCTATGCATCATCTACTCTACCTAAATGATGTAGGAATGAAAACAACACTTGTTTTTCAGATACCAGGATTGCAGCAATGATGGATGGGGGAACAGAATGCTTTTTATACTGTGGAAGGAGCTATGAACTAGACTGAATGAAACTCAACAGAATAAAATAGGACTCACCAAACCAGAACACTGCAAATAAAACTATCTTTACTTTTGCAATAATTCATAACACAGACCAAGCACTCACGTGAGGGAAAGAGGAAATGAAGTCATGTAAGACATAACTATTCAAAAGTAATTACAGCACTGATTAGACAGTTGTGGTTAAGCTAACTGTCACCTTTCAGATTAAAATGTATGCTTCAGAACAGACACATCCTGTAAGGCAAGATAATAAAAAAAGGGAGCATGTATTATATATTTAGGAGGATCTATCTAACTTTTCTGAAGAGAACCTCATGGTAGAGCCAGTAAGAGCCAGTTTTCTGTCCACAATAACCTGTAACATAAGCCAGTGTGGTAGAATGCATACCTAAGAAGTTACCTTTCCTAAATGCAGGTATGTTGTATATGTACAGGTATGTACAACTTACGAGAACAGTATCCAGGAGGGTAAGTGGAAAAAGAAGGAACTGCTACAGACTATAAGCAGGATATCAGCAAGGTTTTGGAAAAGATTCCAAATAATGCACAGTGTAGTCAGCAGATACTGGATCGCTATTTTTCCTAACACTGTCAGAAGTCCAGCATCTAAACTTCTTGTCCTGTGCCCAATTTGTGCCAGGTCTTTTCCTACTTACTCTCTTTCCTGATCTAACCTGCGCTTCCTCAGACACTTACACACAGCTTCACCCTTACAAATCTCATGAAAGCAATATAATGCAATACAAACTGCACAGTTTTTGTCTCTGCACATCAACAGACACAGCAGAGAGCAGCTTTCAAAACACATCACCGAACACAGTTTCAGTTTTGTGCTAGCATAGCTACAACTTGTGTAGCACACAGAAATGCTTTATTAACATTTTAATCAATGTCACTGGGTGCCCTGGTTACATTTCTCACAATGGTCTTTACAGTGGAGCTAGCTTACCATGGATTAATTTTAAAGAAGCTTTTCGAGATTCATTGTAGGTATTTCTTTCACGTAAAAACCCTATAAAACTATAATAATAATAATACTATTCAATTATTGCTTCCCAGTTCTCTCACCTGTGAGCAGCAGAATACAAAAGAAAAGTTTACGACAGCATTTTATAACATACAATAGTCACCAGGATGTTAAATTCTGTCCAGTATCTTACACATTTGCCATTATCACAGTACTCCCAATTATTTCACTTGATAATAAAATCTGGATACAAACCATTCTGTTTTCTACTCACTCACAGAATTCAAACCTTAAACTTCTCTGTCTTTCAAGAGTACTGGAAATGTACCAAGTAATGAGGCAGGCAGCTAATAAATGTATTTAAGCTAGCTAAGAGGGACAGCATTAAATTTCTTGGACAGAAGGAAAAAAAAAAGATTCAAAAGGGGAAGGAGAAAAAAAAAAAGAAAGGCACTGTATTGCAAAAATCTGCTACGTACGTTACAAGTAAACAACGAAGGGGATTTCCTAAAACTGTTACCAACTCTCAAACTTCTCCCAGTGTAGCTGCTTTTGGAAGATGGCACGTATGATTTGTAAAACTGAACCTGCAGAAGCCTCCACCACTTTCATAATTAAGCTAGCTAAACTGGTTTAACTGATTGAGCTCTTACTGGAATAGCCTGTTTGCTTGCTGTACATGGTTTAACTAAATGGCAATGCACAGCAGCAGCATTCTGGTAACACATTATACTAAGACTTATCACCATGAAAGAACAGTACAGACAGAGCAAATGAGATGCAAGAAACTACCGCAATGCATTTCCTCACCCATAAGGTTTACAAAGAACAGTTTGTTTTTGTATTTTCTTCTGCTATGTATTTTGCAGCAGATGTTCACACCACACTGCATGTTCTCATGAAAGGCACACATACTGTAAAAGAAGAAATACTCTAAGTGGTCATCAATAACATCATAAAAATCAGGTTCTGTTTGTGGCACCAGAAGTCTTTTCTGGACAATTACTGCAATGTTAATGTAATTTTGTACACCTAAAAAAGCATCTGTATTATTTTCACTGAATTAATACCTGTGGCACCTTTTTTACAATACGTGTTTATGAGCATTTCCCTAAAAGAATATCAGGAATACAAAACATTTTCTACTTTGAGGTGAAGTTCAGTAACACACCGATATTAGGATCTGGGGAGTATAGCAGTAATCCTGCTGTCTCAATTTCAGGTCTACTCTTGCTAAAATGTTTCATGCTCTGATGATGTGAACTTCCCTTTTCTCTCAAGCAGTCTAACCAGCTAATATTAATGAGCATTAACTAAAAATAATTGCTTGTAACCAGTACTTATCTTCGCTTTTGCTGTTTGTTGCCAGATCTGATGAGGGGATTCCGAGTGTGGGAAAACTACTCGATTTTGCCAACAATGCAAGCTAGTAGGAGACAGTAATTTAGCCTCTCCCTGCAAATCTTGTTTTCACTTTATGAATGTCTGAAAACATCACTAGGAAACAAATGCATTTGTTAACACTCATTAGGAAATGCTGACGGTTAAAACTCAAATCCTGTCTCCCTGTCTGCCCCTCCACACACATTTTTCAGAGGTAGTTGGTAGCCCATTTTCATACAGACAGGCTCAGAGACATGACCCAGAAATCCTTCACTGAGATAACCAGTCTTTAAATAAAAAGCACCCTCTAACAAAGCTATAATAAATACTTTCTCTCATTCTTTATAGCACTCAGCTTCACTAGAGCTGCAATTTGAAAGGAGAAAGCAGGTTACCAACATATTACAAGCAACTCCAGGCATGAGTAAGGAAGTCCTGAAAGAGTTCTTCAGCCCTATAACTTGTACACTATGAGCAATTAAAACCTATGCAGAAGTTGCTGCGTGAGTGGGAAGACAAGGGCAAAGCGTCTAATGGAAATACAAGAACCATAGTAAACTACAGGAGAGTGGAATATACTCACTGTAAAAGGACCAAGCAAAAATCATACTTCTATAAATATCTGAACACTCACTAATGAAGTAAGGTACAAATCTTAGCACAAAGAAATGTGGGGGTCAATATTACAGGGTGTCATTGCAGCTGTCCCCGAGCTTCACACAGACAACCAACATACCTGCTTACAAATCACTTCAGAACTTTAACTTGTGTATATATTCTACTTGTAGATGCAGTGTTTTTACACACCGCGTGCATTATGCCTGTACACACATTATGCCTGTATACACATTATGCCTGTATACACATTATGCCTGTCCACTATAGGCACACGAATGCATTGCTGAAAGTATTTTGAGCAGGGATAAGTTCAATAGTTTAATGAGGCATTCCCTGCCCTTCACTTATTCAGAATTCTCCTAGGCAGTACACCTAGATTCTCTAAAACTTTTCATATTAACTGAAACTGAAATGTTCGAATGACCCACTAGAAACACATGGGCTGACAATTCAGAAATTAGAAGGTTTTCTACATACAACAGCAGAATGATTAATGACAATGAAATACAATGCTCAGTCCTGCAAGAACCAGTGCATGGAACCAGTTCAAGCTTCAGTGAACAACTTGTAAGGGGAAGTTGTTTCTGTGCAAGTTTTTAGAAGGACGTGTCCTCAGTTTTTCAGTTTGGAAGTCCTCAGTTTTTCCTTCTGCAGGGAAAAATATGAGTGATGCCTCAGCAGGCCAGCATCAATCTTCACTGCTTCTAGGACTTCAATTATTTTATATATTTAGAAAACAGCAGAAAAACAGTTTTTGTTTTTGACTTCACCATCCTTATTTGTGATAATATGTTCATGAGAACTGATCGACACAAACTCATGACCATAGGATTTCAGTTACTTTCAGTTTGAAAGCACAGGTCCCACAGAATCAAAGAAGGGTAAATACAAAAAAGTGCACCGTGGAACATTAAGAATCAACTGAAGGTCATAAAGCAGTCTGGGAATAGAGGAAAACAACTAATCATACGCTTTCTGTATGTGTACAGCAGGGCATTTCAGGTGGTTATACTTGAAAATCCTTTTTTTCATCCATTTTTTTCAAAGAAAGAAGCAAACCTCCCTAAAACCAAGGTGAAGCACTGCAAGTTTTTTTTTGAAAGCTTCATTGAGATGTAGATGCAGTTCTTTGATCTGTAAGTTTTAGATTTTTTTTTGTTGTTGTTTTTCACAACAGTTAACATGGTAATACTAAGTTTCCACTATTTCCTTATTGCAAAGAAGGGAAGCCAATAGCTCTTTCTGGAAGGATGTACAAATAACAAATAGCTTGAATTTTGTCTTTGTGACTAACAGTAAAATAGAACTGAGACGTAAGACATCAGAGAATTATAAAGGCAGCTGTATACTATCTTTTTCTAACTAACTACAACTACTAGGAACTCAAGTGTGCCAGTGATTTGGCAATAGGGGAAGCCAATATACGAACCATGTATCCAACCTGCCATGGCCACATGAGGCAGAACTTGAAAGCAGTATGAGGGCAGATGGGAAGATAGACAGTTCTAGAGGCAGCATGGCAAAGCAGCTCAGGGCAAGCTTCCAAAACAAAACAAACAAAACAAACCCCACCTTCAAACACCCAAAAAGCCAGTAAATACAAAATGAAAGTTGGATGATACTATGCTCTTGTAGGAAGAGAGTAATTTCCTGTTAAAAGGGGGCTCTGTTTGTCTTGCATTACCAATTACTAAGTAAATAGCAATTTACTTGGTAAATTACAGATAAAAGTAGACTATCCAAAGCTCAACTAAGTGTGACAGAAAGGGAGAACAAGGCTTAGCTAAATTGGTTATCATGAACTAGCCACAATAATGGCAATAAGCTGTAACTGTAAAGAATCATGACAGTTATCAAAGAAGTTGCTGTTTTTGAGAAGTTTTTTGCTGGCAGAAAACTGGATGTATAATTAGGGTTTTTGATATTAGTGGCCTACAGCCTCTGGACAGGCTGCAAGCTTGCTCAGAGAACTCAAGGGTGGAGTTAATCTTTCAAAGGGAGTAGTGGGTCCCAGTGCAGTAAGCAATAGAGAAACCAAGGTTCTACTAAGCAGCACATGCATACACACGGTACTTGCACAGTCTTGAGTAACCTGTGGTGCATTTATGTCTCAATATTCCCAGCCAAAAAAAAAACCAAAACACTACCACCAACAAAAAAAAACAACAATAAAAGGAGATGCCGTCACCATCTCTCATAATAATGGCAGGTTTGCCTCGTTTCTTCTCCCTGGGTGTGAGGCACATGTGTTTAAAAATGTATGCTGTACGGGTTCTTCTCTTCCATCCCTCATCACCTTCCATCCTGACCACTGACGTTAAGTATCCATCACTGAACTGGGAGTCTGATGCAGAGTAAATAATTCATCATGTTACAAGGTGGTAGCTTACTTGCACTTCTGTCATCTCCAAGGACAACTGAATGAGTACACTGGCTATATATAAAGTAATAATACATTTCATATAGCTGTAACAGAGCAAGGAAAAAGAATGGATTGAGAAACTTACTTATACTCATCTCTTTCCAGTTTTGAACAGAGCAACATTTGCTGATTATAAACCTAAACAGCTCTAATATAGAGCTCTGACACCTAGTAATTTTGCTAGCAGCACCAGTCAAATTCTGGTAGAAAGTATCTGGGTAATGGCAGGAGGTATGGGAACTTTCAAGGATCTGGTCTCCAACATCAGCTTGCCAGCTGCCCCCTAAAATCTAGGAAGGAAGTGCAACATTTGCAGACACTGTATATCCAGACAGCTAAAGAGCGACATGCTTCTTCCAGTAACAAACAAAGGCAAAGAGTTTCCCATTCCAGTTGACATGAACTTTAAGAAAAGCATAGAAACTGTTACATAAAAGCTCTTAAAAGATCCACACATGATACTCTGGGGGGAAAAACACTATTTCTGTACACAGAATTAAATAAAACCCAACAAAAACCAACCAACCAGAAGAACAGCAGCACTAAACAACCCTCTCTCCAACCACACACACTGTTCAGAAATTACAGCGCTTGGTAAGGAGAAGAATATTCAGCAGCAGTGTCACCAAATCATTACAGTGGCTGATAGTTTCACAGCCCTCTACAGCCTACTTTTTTACACGTCCTTATTACTCTCTTCCTTCATTCTTAATGATAGCATTACTTAATGCTTAAGGAATACAAATTAAAGGTAATTGGTAGATGCAGTCAAGATACAGGCTGGCATAGTTCTAATGGAGTGAATGGAACATTTGTCAGACTAAGCTTCAACGCAAACACAACTCTTCCTAATTAATATGTGCTGTAGCCTCACCACAGGCATTCAGAATATTATTTCTCTTACATCCTTTTATGCAAACAGACAATAAAAGCAACAGAATCGGGTAATGTTTCCTAAAGTTGAGCCAATCCATCTCAAGGCCATGTATTTAAATTGCAAGAAAATGTAGAAGTGTCAGCAAGTACCTCGTGCTAGCTTCAAATAGCTGCGGGACTGAACTTCAGTTTCTAGGAGCTCATGCTTCCTGCTACTCTAAGAATTCTAATAGGGAGCTGTGTCCTGTAGGAAAAATCAGACAGACCGTAAATCCAAAACACCCAAAACTATGCCTAATGACATTTCTGTGCTCAAAAGCACCTCTACAGATTTTGCCTTCTCATAGCAATCTGCTCTAACAGCAAGAACAACTGCCCAAACAAGCATAAAAAGAAATCAACCTAAAATGCATAGGCTACTAACATATCCCACCCACACATAAACAAGCTACAGAGAAAATAAAAACATCTGGACCTCGGAAAGTTGCCAGAAAAATTACATATATTGGCTTCAAGAGAAAGTATAAGGTCACGACACCTCATCTTTGCTCCCAACTAGGACTAGGTAGAAGAAATGCCATCAATTCTGTAAGGCTTACAGACACAAAGAGGTATTGCCAAAAAACATTGAATTCCCTGCATGATACACAGTTCCAAATAATAGTAAGATATACATAAGTTCTAAACAAACAGCAGTTGCTCTAAGTATGATATTACTGCTCCATCTCTGAAAAGACAAATTCTACTAGCACATTCTGTCCTTTTTTCAGGCTCTGATTAGGTTCTCTTCCTGCTTGTGGCTTGGAGCCTTGGGAAGCAAAAGAGGAGGAAAGGGGAAAAAAAGTGCTTAGTCCCTTTTTTAGTATGACATAATAGTTCTTTCATAAAGCTACAAAACACAAACATGAGCAAAATCAGGAAATAATTGAGTTTCCTTAATACATCCATTTATATTATCTACACTGAACCATCAGCAAAACAGTATCAGGTATATCCATGTATACTTAAATAAATACATACATATATCCTAACATCAGCAACTACAACACAGACTAGAAAAACACTGCCAAAAAGAACGAAGAGCAGTACGTTCTGTTTCTAAACTCTGAAATTTACACTAGTTCTGCCAATTGTATAATTACAACCAACACTACCAATTCAGATGCTTACTGATGTACTGCAAAACAAAATACTAGTCACTAAAAGCTAGTAAAAGAATTAACACTAAAGCTTCACATTACTGTGCCCAGCACACGACCACTGCACGCATTTAAAATACTTTCCCTTTTGCACGGTCCATAGGATCTTCAAGCTGCTTCTTACAAAGCTGGAACTGCTGACAGCCTCAAACAGCAACGCTGCCTCCCGCTCCATTCCCCCTCCAGTATTCCCCTCCTCAAAGCCTAGATCAAAGCTCAGCCATCAAACCAACAAACTCAACACCACACCTGCCCCCATGAGCAACACACGGGATCCATTCTGCTGCTCTGCAGTCAGCACCGCTGCCTTCCCACCCAGCTGAGTCTCACCAGTTCCCTGTGATGGGGAATGGCAGTGAGTCTCTGCGACTGCCCAGGAGTCTCACATCACCTCCAAACCAAACACCCAGGGCAGCCTCCTCACCGGGAGCATCCCCACCTCCAGAAGCCAGATGAACGGGTTGAGGCGTGGCATTATTTGTATCACTCTCGGAGCACCCAGCACAGCCCACAGGCAGTTTTGGTGCTGTGCTGCTGCTCTGTGCTCAATTCCTTTCGAAGAACTGAGCGCTGCCAAGTCAGTCCTCAACTGTATTTCCATGGTACAAAACTGGCTCGGTGGATCTGTGCCTTTCAAGGCACGGGGGCTGGAAGGAGAAAGACTTAACTAGTTTTGCCTTCACCGTTGCTAAATCAGTAATAACAGCAACAATAAACAGCATGTCAGTGATGCCGTTTTTCTCCACAATGTCCTCATTTCCATTGACAGAAACAGTATTTTCACACGATGGAACCTATCTGAAAGGTTCTTCCACCAATTCTGTTATTTCATGTTTTTCCATAATAATAGTCTTAATGGTTTAATAGGTTTCAGTCGGAATTTGGAATAAGCAGCTAGGACTCCTTTCAGCTCCAAGACAGACAGCTGGGACACTACATTAACTCTTTAACTCCCAGTGCACTACATGATGTTATGATGTAGAATACCGATAACCAAAAATCATAAAACCATGACAACAGTCTAAAATATTACCTAAAGACAAATACACAGACACTACATTCCAGTAAAATTTCCAGTAAAAACAAACAAACAAACAAAAACCAAACACCTGAGTAACTGAATTGCAAATTCCTGCCAATTAAAAAACAAAACAAAACAACGCTGTAAGAACTCACTGATCCATAAAGGAAGTATCTTTGTAGGCACAGATGGAAATAACACTGCTTCCCTTAGTATGCACGTAACCTCAGTATCTCAGCAGATACAACAGCTTTCTCAAGTGGCTATTTCAGCAAGGCTGACTGTGATGTCACTTAATTAACAGGTATTCAGAGCACTCAGGAGAGCAGCACCTACAAGGGCTGGAGGAAAGGCAGGCATAGGGTAGCAGGGTGCAGAGGCAAAACAGGAGGGACAGGAGTCAGTGGGCTCTCTGATCTGGTGGGTATGAGCAGCAGCCAGAAGGCTGGGAGCAGAAGGCAGAGAAGGGATAGAATCACAGAATCGCTCAGGTTGGAAAAGACCTTAGAGATCATGGAGTCCAACCACACCCTAACCATCCTACCCTAACTAACAACCCTCTGCTAAATCATGTCCCTGAGCACCACATCCAAACGGTTTTTAAACACACCCAGGGATGGTGACTCAACCACCTCCCTGGGGAGCCTATTCCACTGCTTAATAACCCTTTCTGTAAAGAAGTGTTTCCTGATATCCAACCTAAACTTTCCCTGGAGAACTTGAAGCCATTTCCCCTCGTCCTGTTACCTGTCACCAGTGAGAAAAGACCCCGCTCTTGCTGCACCTTTCAGATACTGGAAGAGAGCAATAAGGTCTCCCCTCAGCCTCCTTTTTCCCTGACTAAACAGCCCCAGTTCCTTCAGTCTCTGCTCATAGGGCATATTTTTCAAGCTCTTCATAAGCCTTGTCGCCCTTCTTTAAACCTCCAAGACAGAAGCATTTTTGGACAATGGGGATCATTTTTCTTTCCTACAAAGAGTCCAATTATGGATTTAAAGGGCTCTTGCACGCACACAGGCCAAATGCTAAGGCAGCTGTTAGAAAGGTGTTAGGCAATACTAACAGGGATGGGTAGCACATTTTCCAGGAATGGAATGCATAGAGGTTTCAGGAGGAAGGTAAAACAAAAGCAAGCTTCCTGCAAGGAATTCCTCTGTTTCGTTTATGATCCCCTGGAACCTCTGGTTGTGAAGGTTAAAAAGAAAACATAAGGAGAATAAAATGAAATGACTATCAAACAAGAGGTAAAGATCTCTCCTGTGTATCTATGATCCAACACAAACAACATCTCTGAAATTTCACAGCTGATTTGCAGTCCAGAAAGGTTATATTCCTGCTTGTAAAACTAACAAAGACAGGTTGCCATTCCAACGTGAGGCAGCAGTGCAGTTACAAAAGCCCCTGTCCTGTTTCATCGATTCTAAAAACCTAGCTATACTCAACAACTTCATAAACAACTACAACCACTCTTCTTGTCAATCTGAAAAAAAAATAAATCCCTCCCCTCCCACTTCTGGCAATATCTGCAGGTCCCCTGGTGAGCAGGCAAGACTGAAGGCTGTCACACACAGCAGTTCAGTTTACCAGGGTAACACTATTTCATCCCACATAGAATTGGCTTCGTAAATTAAAGCAGGAAGGCATGGCACTGCACCACAGTTTCCTGCTTTCTACATCTCCATCTGCTATCAGCAAAATCTTAACTGTCTCAGCTGCTGTTGCACTCACAAATTCAGTTTTACACTGCAGTGCAAACTTACACAAGGAACTGGTTAAAACAAGACCAACAAGAAAACAACAGCCTCCCAACTGCCTCCTAATGCTGTTTCTTAAAGAAATACAAGAGAAAAACCAGGATAGTACCTATCATCCCTATTTACTTTATTTTCTGGTTACAAAAGTACAGATTTTGGATTTCACATTGAAGTTTTCAGTCCAGAAAGATGCAGAAAACCAACCTTAAACCATACAAACAAGCACTGTAACTACACCTTCTACCTCCTCTTTTTTGACTGTGTAATGAACAGCAAAGCAGATAACTAGGAACAGAACAACCACCTCCACTCATTCCTGCTTACATTTCTCTACCCAAAAATATAAAGAAAGCAGAGAAGACAATGACCAGATGCATATTTCATACATTGCTTACAAATTCAGCACCAGTATCTCTAACAAAGACAAGGTATCTGCAGTGACTGACGCTAGTAAATTACACCTTAAACAATTTGCTCAGATTTATACAAACTTCTCTCAGAGAACCTTCCAGCTGAACATAGCTGCAGATTCATCAGCACTGAAAAGAGACAGAGAAAATAAATCACAAATACCTTTTCTGTTCCGCCTTGCATACTGAATTGCAGAGCATAAGAAGAGTATAAACCTGTATTTGTTCGGGTGTGTAAGTGTGTCTGTGTTAAAATTCAGAGCGGCTGTTTTGCAGATTTGAGAACAGGAAGCATCTCTGACAGAACTTCACAGTGAAAGTCCCCTGAAAAGCACTAATGCATATGTACTGCATACACATCATTGCTACCTCCCCTTTCCTCTTTCTTCCCTACATCTGTCTCTTACTTTGCATTTTTTTCTGTGAAATTTAAATACACTTTTGCTGAAGACAACTTCAAAAGCCTTTTCCATGTGAAAATGTAGCACTCTTGAAAAAATATATTTTTTTCTTAAATAACACTTCATGTTAACTTACTTTAATGTCATCTTTGATTGCAGATCTTTTTCCCCAAGCTGTATGTATGAATGCATGGTAACCATGACCCTTCGAGCCCCCTGACCGTGTTAACTGAGTGGTTTCAAATCAGCCCAAACATTTGATTTTTGAAAAACTCAACAATTTCTGTGGAATGCTATCATAAATTCATTCAAAAGGAAAGACCAATCACGGGAAGGAAAGTTATTTTCCATAAGCAGTCATTGCTTTCACTTGAAAGCAGCATGCAAAGTATCTCAAGAATTTCAGTACTCATATTTACCTCTAAATAATGTTCTCAAGCAACCTCTCTTACAACCAGTTCTGATAAGCAACACAAATCTGGAGTTGCATTCAACTCCACCATTCCTCCATAGTGTCCCTTTTTGCCTGTCTCTCGGCCACCTTCCTAACACCAGAAAATAGCTAGGGCCCCTTGCAATAAGCCATGAATTCATTGCTAGTGAGCCTAACGGCACAGACTGAACTGCACTCAGAGCACCCCCACATAGCTGTAGATGCCCCTGCTCATTGCAGAGGACTTGGACTAGATAATGCTTGAAGGTCCTTTCCAACTCAAATGATTCTATGATTCTATGACAACCAAAAGAGAATGTCTGCAATTACTTGTAATCTCAATGGGCAGAAAGATTACATTCAATAAACTCAGCAATGGCAATGCTGTTATGGGTGAATATATCTCCCCATGTTTAAGGATATTTTTCCATGAGAAAAACTAAAGAAAGATGAAGTTTTTCACTGAAGATATTCACCAATCACATTTTTAGGAAGCCTGTATTTTCTATCACGTTACCTCATTTAGAGAGGGAAAGATCAGCTACACAACAGTGCATCTGACTTTGCCTTCAAGCATGATACGAGAATGAGGAAGAACTTAATGTGGTTTTTAGTTCTTCAGAAAACAGCTCTCAGTGCTGAGTTCAGAAAAAATTAAGAAAAAACTTAGAGAAAAAAAAACACAGCACAGAATACAAAACATGTACTGTTGTTCCAGAACTTCCGACTGAAACCAAACTATTTTTTTAATCATTTGACTGGACCCCACAGACTGAAGTCATTTTGGAAAGAAGAGGCCATAAAAATTAGGTATTAATGGAAAGAACTTGCCTTCATACATATGTTATGATATTCTCATAACAGAAATTCACAGGCCACATTTATTTAGGTCACTGAATTCTACGCTCCTAAAATCAGCAGCAAATTTCAAATATCAGCCAGGAGAAAGCTTAGAGAAAACTGTTTTTATCCCAGAGAACTTTTCAAGTGTCTTATGTTTCAGCTGGGACGGAATTGTTTTCTTCAGTGTTTGGTATGACATTATGTTTTGGCTCCAGGAGAAAAACAATGCTGATAACACATCAGTGTTTATAGGTGCTGCTAAGCAGTGTTGCACAGAGCCAAGGCCATTCTCAGCAAAGGGCTCAAGGAGCTGGGAGAGAACAGAATTAGGGCAGCTCATTGGAAAAGGATAGTATCTATCTATGTACAGATAGATAGATTTGTCATAATTATTATCCTTTTCTCTATGTTAGTAAACAGTAAATAGTTTTATCTCAACCCATGAGTTCCACTTTTTTTTCCCTGATTCTCTCTCCTGTCCCACTGGGAAGAGGAGAAAGTGAGTGAACAGCTGTGGTGCTTAGCCACCTGCTGGATTAAACCACAACAGCAGTCTACCAAAGTTAAAGAAAAATATTATTGATACATAACGAGTCCCCAAATTCTTTCTTTCCTCAAAATGTGGATTTTCAGAGATAAGCAAGAAACAAGGTATCCATTTTTCCCCTTCACTCCTTTCATATCCTTGAGTCTCTGACTTCCTCCTCCTCATTGTTGCCTGACAGATAAAGAGCTATTCTTTGCTCTTGGCAAGGACGAGAACAAGTATTACTATGTGGGTATATTTTTTCCTATTGCAACACCTGAGGCTCCCAAGTCCCCCCGCTACAGAGCCTACAAGTTTGCCAAAATACCACTGTCCCAAATTATCTTGATGTATGGAATGCTGTTGAAGAAAAGTGAAATAACATAATTACATGTAGATGTATAAACACACAACAGGCTCCCAGTTAGAAGAAGAAAAGAGACTGACACCCTTTGAAAGTGGAAAGTCCCTCTGAAACTGCAGTAACAAACTTACAAAAAGCCCATTCATGCAGTTTATTGTAGCCTTTGTTCTCTTTTCCATAGCTGGAGAGATAGGTTTACAGAGATTTATAGAAACTAACAGC
Organism: Lagopus muta; assembly: GCF_023343835.1. NCBI lineage: Eukaryota > Metazoa > Chordata > Aves > Galliformes > Phasianidae > Lagopus > Lagopus muta. The sequence continues at coordinate 118,764,736 of NC_064433.1, read as the reverse complement.
CTAGGTCTACAGTTACATATCATGGAGGCCCAGAGATACTCAAAGAATGCTTGCAAGGGACCTTAAAGATTACCCAGTTCCAACACCCCTGCCCTGAGCAGGATTGCCAACCACTAAATCAGGCACTAGATCAGGCTGCCTGGAGCCCATCTAACCAAGCCCTGAATGTCTTCAAGTGAGGATGGAGCATCCTCAATCCCACTGTCCAGGTCATTGATAAAGATGTGTGCAAACATATCCAAACACACAAAGATGTTCAGTAAAAAAGACATACATGCATATTTTTTCATTTCTAAAACTTTGAATGGCTTTCCTCAAATCAGTATTAGTGGTAGTTATTTAGTAGATTACGTGAAATACTGAATAACAATACATTTTGATACGTTTTCTTGTAGGTCATTGTTTAGAAAAAGATCCACTTTAATTATTCCCAGCTAGTTCATCTATCAGTAAGTATTCATATAAACCTTCTAGAAAACCTAAGGAAGCAATCTGGAGAAGAAGCAGCAACAGCTACAGAGAGAAGATAGTATTGCAAACGCCATAGAAAAGACCACATATTGTTTTATTTCTTTTGACATATAGGTTGCTCTAGAATGATTACTTTGCTCCCAGACAACACAGCCAGGCATAACAACTGAAAAGCAGAGAATGGCAGGGGTAGTTATTTTCACTTTCAGGATATTGATACTATATTGCCTTTACAATAAATCAGTCCTTCCTTACTAATGCAGCCCCCGTGGAATATTATATTGCAGTATATCAACAGTCTTGGATCGAAGAAATATGATATCAAGGCTGACAATCTGAACAGCATAGTACACAAAACATGGACATACAACACAAGAACAGTTCCACTTTGTACTCACTCTTACAAAGTTGTCAGGGAACAAACCTCTTCTGCCTTTGAGCTGTCCTTCCCACCAGCCTCCATCATCTTTCTTGATATTGGTGATTATGTCACCTACAGTGATTGTCAGCTCATCATCATGTTGAGCTTTGTAGTCGAACTCCACAATCGCCTCCACTAAAAGAGAAAAACACACATTACAAAATCAGTGACTGTACATCTACATTTCTGTGCGTTCGAAAGGAATAAGAAACTCCAATCCAATCAGTGAAAGTAACGTAATTTTGTTAAGCAAGAAAGCACATAAAATAGGCAACTTGTAACAGTAACATTTTGGTGGATAACTGCTAAGTGAGGAGGCAAAAAAAAAAAGGAAAGCACAGTAATGCTCATCACAGCTGAGGCAACAAATGGCTTACATTTTTCAGTTTGTGCAGCTTCAGCAAAACTACTCCAGTAGCATTACAAGGGTTATTTCTTGGAAAACATTTAGCAATATTTCTTTGACTTTTGAAGTATTTTCTTTCTGGACAGGTTACACAAGCATCCCAAGCCACTGCACCAATTTGCTAGATACATCCCTGATAAATTAAAGAGCATTTATCAGGATAATTTTTTATTTTTTTTTCTGGTATAATGCTGAGTTCACTGTTATTTACACAGAAATGCAAAGCTTTGGTGCATGAACAATGCTCTCATGGGGTTTTACCAACAGGAGAAAAATTTCCTTTCATTTGTAAATCTTTATCAGAGGATGCGAAGATGAAATACTCCTGCCGCTCTGAATGCCTGCTATCAGAGGTTATAAGCTCATTACCTCTACATGGTGAGTCATTTCTTTTCCTGGAAGGACCCCTGAAACCACACACACAGGGCAATATATATTGCAAAGTCGCAGTAGAGAATTAGGGAAGTAATAAAGACAGGAAAAAAAAAATCATTTGAAGAATCAAAAGGAATGGATTTGAGGTATTCAAATATAGTAGCAACGGTTATATTTAGCAATTCATCAAACATTTTGTAGGAGGGGCCTGACTGGTAAGGTCACAGATAGTCGTATTTGTAATGCGTTCCCCGTTTTCTTCAGTGGAAAACCAAGCCCCAGGATGTTCCACCAACCTTCACACTGCAACCACTGAAACAGAAACAGGAGAATAGATATGTGCTTTCTACAAGAATGACTGCGCTGCGTAAATTCGGCAAGACCGGGCCATCAAACAGGCAACACAACTCACAAAGCAAAGCTAACAGACCGTGGAAATGTTCTGCCTAACTACAAAAGCCCCAAGGAGTGCACTGAATTAAGCTGACAGGAAAGCACAATTATTCCTTTCCACTCCCCCAAAATGTCACACAGACAATGCTGAACATCTTCCTTCCTCCCCCAGATCTTGCAAGTCACAGCTAAAAGAGCATTCTGACTTACAGATACATCCCAGGCACAAAGCTACAGCTGATTATATTTATCTATCGCTTCTTTTGTGAAGACAAAAAACATACAATAACCACATACATGATGTTCATAAGAGCCCTGCTATCTACTACACAAACAGCAGGAGACAAAGTGAGGCACCACATACACTACAAGTTAACATGCAAAATAGAACTGAAACTGAAGACATTCAGGCTGGGAAGAATCTCAGAGGGTCCTTCTGAGGACTTTTTGTCCAGTTCAGGACTAGCTCTCAGGTCAGACCTAACTGCTTTGGGTTCTTTGTACCACATGCTAGATGCATTAGAGCACAGACATTTCAGAGAAGAACCCAGCCATCCTGATTTCCAGAGAGAGCATGAGAGCTTTCCCAATAGTTCTTATGGGCACTTCCTTGTTTTTATATAGGTATGTTTTGGGATGGGTTGCCTTCAGTTCTGTTTTGTTGATCACAGGGTCCCTACTGTTTCCTTATACATTTTGCTTGAGTGTTGGTTATCTCCCTCCCCCACCATTACTAATTTAAAGGTCTTCTCATCTGATTGGCTGGTCTGTTAGCAAAGATGCTTTTGTCCCCCTCTGGCGGATCACATCTTTTTCAAGCTACCCTCAAAAAGGGTCCCCATGGTCACAAAACTAAAACTCCATCACTGACATTAGCTACATAGCAAATATTTACCTGCTGGATCTATCCGTTCCTTCTCAGACACTTCCCTCTCACCAAAAAGATCAAGGTCAAAACTGCCCAGGCACTCGTGCCCTTAACCATGGCCCCAGAGCTATGCAGTCACTACTGACAGCATCATTAGAGCCTATGTGGTGGCAGAGCAACAGGGCACGTTATGGGTGACACAAGCCTCATCAGCCGTTTCACAACATTCTAGACCCAAGCTGCTAGCAAGCAGCAAACCTCCACAGATGACAGGTCAGGTCAGATAGGAGCCTCCAACTTCCATAGCAGAGAATCACAGAATCACAGAATTGTAGGGGTTGGAAGGGACCTCCTGAGATCATCGAGTCCAAACCCCCTGCCAAAGCAGGTTCCCTACACCAGGTCGCACAGGTAGGCATCCAGGCAGGTCTTGAACATCTCCAGAGAAGGAGACTCCACCACCTCCCTGGGCAGCCTGTTCCAGTGCTCCGTCACCTCACTGTAAAGAAGTTCTTGCGCATGTTTGTGCGGAACTTCCTATGCTCCAGTTTCCAGCCATTTCCCCTTGTCCTGTCTCCACTCACCACTGAAAAGAGTCCGGCCTCGCCATTCTGCCCCCCACACCTTAGATATTTATAGACCTGGATCAGGTCCCCTCTCAGTCTTCTTTTCTCAAGGCTGAACAGACCCAGTTCACTCAGCCTTTCTTCACAGGGGAGATGCTCCAGGCCCTTCACCATCTTTGTGGCCCTCCGCTGGACTCTTTCCAAGAGATCCCTATCTTTTTTGTACTGGGGAGCCCACTACTATCTCCCTACTACTCTCCCTACTCCCCACTGCTATCTACTATCTACTACTATCCTACTAGTATCACTTGCCACTTTCTCCTTGAGGCTCGGGTTTAGCCGGCTTGTGTGACTTTTTGGACTGAGCACCCAGTCCTCTTATCAACTACAAGAGCATTGAAACTACTCTGCAATTGCACATCCTAAAGTACAACAGCAGCAAGAAACTATAAACTTCCAGCTTCCAGACTTGCCATCCTGGGAGTCCCCAGCAGGCACAGATTCTGCTGGCCTCTCATTAAGGAACATTGGATGTTTGGACTCTTACAGTCTCAAAGACTTGGAGAAGGTCTGAAAAGCCCAACCCTTTGAGCTCAACCATCCAAACCATTATTAAAATCCACCTAGCTGTCCTGCAGCATCTCACCACAACCGCTGAGGCATTTCACACCATCTCTGGTAGAGTTTCTGGATGTCTTCCATGCAAACTGCTACACTACCTAGAGAATCTGTTGAGCTAACCATTGCAGTTAGCACAACCCAGCTGTGGTGCAATGATGAGGCGGGAAAGAAGTAAGCATCGGGCTGGCTTGGACTACCGATTCTTCAAACACTTCTCAACATTCAGACTTCAACAAGACATACTGAATGAAGGAAGGCAAGCAACTCTCCCATTCTCCAAGCAGTGGAGTTATCTTCTTGAAGTCTGCCTGCCTTGCACTAAATCTTAAGCAGACAGCTGTTCAGCCACTTTTGTTTTATTAGAAGTTTAATTAAACAAACAAAAAACCTCTTTACTGCACAGGCTCTTCTCTGTCTACAATTTTTTCAACTTATTGAGAAATTTATATAAATATTTTTAAATGCTATCTCTTCTCAGAGGATTTGATTACTGTAACATAAGTGTGTGTAACCCAACAGAAACATACAAGTCACCAAGAATGGACCACACAATTAAGATGTTTATAAACTCTATAAGAAAACCAAATGCACGGTTTGGAAAGAGGGGCTAAGAGTACACCTAGCAAATGTGCAGACTGCAGCAAACTGGTGGGAAGGTACTCAAACTTCTCATTCAAAACACTACTGAAGAGCATATGAAAGCCTAAAAGTGTTTCATAATTCACAGCCCCATAAAATTGCAGTTTTTAAATCATGTTCACTTTCTAAAATGTATTAAACCATGCCATCTTCTCAAACTGAGATTTGAAACATTCATCCTGCCTGCCAGTCAAATTTAGTCTTTTTTGTTTCTCTTGATGAGGAATTTTGTCTTTACAGAAGCTGGACTGATATTGGAGGCAATACTGATCCGGGCATGCTAAGCGGATCTCAGTTTTTCATCTGCAAGTAAATCATACCTCATTGCTGAAGTGCTGAGCTAGACTTCTCCTCAGGAACAGGGCTAACTAAGTGCCATGGTTTGCACAGTGATTTATGATGTGAGAAAACACTCCATGGACAGTGAGCTCAAACTAGTTTTGTTTGTTAATCAACAAAGGCTGGTCATAGGCATGGCTCTGCCAAGGTAAACAGCTTGTTACATTAACAGCCAACAAAAATCCCTTTTAAGCTAAAAAGCAAAAGAAAGCAAAATTGGAGCAGGCAGATCTTGCCTCTCTTTATGGTGCAGTTTTCTTAAAAATGACTGAAAGACAAATCTGTCTCAACTTACAAACTCAAGCTGTAAGACCTTTTCTATAGGAAGAAGGCATTTTTCAGTTTAAGAATCATTTAGAAATCCAAGTATGAAATCCAAAATGAAAAGCTATTCAAGTTATTTTGATCTGAAAGGGGAATGCTTATCCTTACGCTGATAAAATCAGCTATTCCTAACATTGTATTACCATCGATGCAGATTGTAATAGCAAAACTCGTGAAATAAAGTCAAAACTAGCTATTACCAGCTCTGCTGGAAACTGCCACAGTCCAACTCATTACTGCAATGTCAGGGACAAAGATTTATATATATATTTAATTGAACGCTTAGTGGTTTGGGCTTAAAATAATAAAACTGAAATATGAAATGTTATGAAGCAGAAATTGAAATGGAACCTTTCAGTCACATTTTTAAAAGAATGCATATCTGGAAAAACTGTTGATAAAGGTTAACTATTCCCACCTTTTGTTCCCTGAATTAGTCTTATATGCACATGGAATTATTTGGTTGATCGTCACGAAAGTTTTTCCACTACTTGTTTGTTTCTTTAGTAAAATCTAACCTCTTCAAACTGGATTTGTCAGAACATTTTTTTAAGCATGCCACCAAAATTTGAAGAGATGAATGTCTCCGTTTATGCTATTTTCAATTACTGTACAGTGGCTTTCCAAGCAAGAAATGAATCTAGAAAAGAAACAGCAATTTGCTACTGTGCAACAGAAACTACATTATTAAATCAGCTCCTGCTCTTATCTGAAGTGTGTAGGCACAATGGAAATGTTATTAATGTCTTTGGCATACTTCCACCCAAGTAACAGCATCCATATGGCAGCACCACATTCTGCAGCAGCATGGTTTCACACATGATTGCAGACCTTAATCCTAGTGTACACAGCAGTGTACGCAGCAGTCAAAGAGTTAAGAGTTTATCTCCTACAAGTTTACAAAAAAAAAACCAAAGCACCAAAGAACTGAAAGTATTCCATACTGAAGTTTTAAATTAGTGTTCCAATGACATTTCTTCAGAAGACAGTGCAACAGTGCTTTTCTTTTTTGCATAAACCTAACTGTTCATAACTAACAAAGACTAACAGCGTGAACAGGCATCCTACCACAACCTCACTGTTACACCACACTGCATAAGCCTCTATGGGAAGGTCTCAGTGACTACAGAAAGCTTCAAGTTCTCTACCACCTACAGTAAACAGATTATCAAAAACTACTAATCAAAAATTTGTTTATCTTCTGTTATATGCCATTTCTGTCATAAAGCAGTCACAAAGATTCATTTGGTAACAAATACTTAATAGTTTATCAACATTTTCATTATAAACACATTTCATAACCAGTTACAATCTGGCCATCAAATTCCATCTGCCTCAAAACTTAGTAAACAAGGTCTTCCTTCAAACATGCTGCTCTGTTTGATAAACCTCAGTACGAGCTGGTTAAAATAGCACGCTTTTGTGTTTGTAGGCATACTTTAGAAACAAAACGTCTTTTTGATATACAAGTTGCAACAAACCTCGTATTAGTATATTAGGAAACATTAGCAGGTTAAATGTAGACCGAATGACAAAGGATGACTTATATCTAGAGCTCAAGTGGAAAAACAAACAAACAAACTACACTACACTCAGTAGCGTTGTTCTCCTAGCCCATGCCTGGAGAGCCAGATGGCCTGAAGATCAAATGCGACCTACAAAGCCGTTGCTTTCTGGACTCTGGGAACAGCAAGCAGTTGGCAGGCCAATCAAATGTGGGATGCTGTGGTACAAAGGTGTCCAAGGGAGGAGGAGGCAGGTTTTATTACAGAGGGTGCAGCATGGATTAAATGGGAGTGCACTGGTACGGCCACAGAATGCTCATCTGGGCTCCAAGAGTCCTTCCTTCTCCAAACCATTACAGCCACTACAGGCATCATGCTATAACTTCTTGACAAATAGGGATGATTGTTACTCAATATTTGTTAGTATTTGGGATGGAAAACATGTCAGTGTATGGCTCTTCTACTTCAGAAAAAAAACCACCCTCAACTCTCAATATTTTTGCACATTATCATTCTAGCCAAACAAGCCCCTGCCTCCCTTTTAGGCAACACTCTGGCAAGACAGAAACACCTACTCCCACTTGCTACCTGTAAAATGTGTGTAAAGAACAACTAAACAATAATACCAATATACCATTAAGTTTATATTTTAAATGCAGATAGCAACTGGGATTTTTAATAAAGCTTGAGCTCTCAGTTTTCCATCACATCTGTGGCAGAAAAAATTAACATTTCGTATCTGCTGCACTTCAAGTAATCATTAAAGAAACATAATTTTCTTGAGAAATTAGTTCCAGACTTCGTTCATTTTCTTTCTTTTGCAACTGGAATAATTCAGTGCTGAAAGTATTTGCAAGGAGTCAGCTTCATGGAAAAAAAAAAGAAAAAGCTTGAGGGAGAGGAATTCCGTCTTCAAGAACTTAAATCCACACTACCTGATATACTGCAATTCCTCTAAGGCAACAGCTTTCAGTTTACATTATATTTTCATATTTACCCTTTGAAAACATCGAGGATGGAGCTAAAGGTCATGGTCCTAAAATGCTACCTTCACTCAATCACTCGGTCACAAAGAGCAGAGCAATCACAGGAGGGAGCCATGTAAGTCACACAGCATGCAAATCTTTTTATGTCACAGTCATCAGCGGCGCTTTTCTCTAGCTTGCAGGACAGAGGAATTAACCAGCTTCCTCAGCAGCCTCCTCCTGGTTCCCTGCCCAAAAGCTAATCCTGCTGGCTATCAGTTCAGCCACCTGGCAATGCCTTCACAGCAATGCCAGGGGAAGCACCTGTCCCAGTCCCCTCCTGCAGGCCACAAACACCCCTCACACATTCTGGCAGCAGAAACACAGTAGCCAGCCACAGAGCGGTTAGGGCAGACGGAGAGCATCTGAGGGAAGCTCTGCTGTGAAACCAACATGCCCACATATGTGCTCACACAGAAGCGTTCCAAAGAGCCACCTGAGCACAGGCCACTGTAAGAAGACAAAAGTATGTCCTCTCACAGAACCATGCTGCACCCCAATGCCTGCGCTTATGGAGTAAACAGCTTGTTACTGGCCCTGCTTGAAACCCCTCTGCCTTACATTGAGGAGCGGTGCAGAGAATCCCGAGCAAAATCTGATTTGGAGGAAAGTGTGTACACTCCTGCTTAGGGCTGTCCTGAGGAGACTTGTCTGGGCAGCAGCAGAGCTGAAGCCTCTCCAGCTTACATAAAGGCCTAGCTATCCCTCCAGGAAAAGAGTTTTCCCAGTTTTCTGTTTGTCAAAGAAGGATTAGTATGCGTGGTTCCAGTTTCTAAGAAAAAACAAACACTATGTTATTCTAATGGAATTTACTCAGCAGCACATTATATTATGGTGTTAAGGCATTCGGTATAACCACAATTCATCACTGAATTAATTTACAGTTACAAGATGAAGAACCATAATAAGTCAGTATTTTAGTATTTATGTACGTCTGCAGTGAGTTTCCAAACAAAGCATTCATTTCATAGCAGTTCTGCACTAAACAATTTCAGACAAGGTACTTCTAATCAACATTATGAATTCATTCTGTTGGGTTTTTTGTTGTTTTGTTTGTTTTTTTTTAAGTTTATCATAATAGTTATGTCTCACTGCATTTATTATTGCCACTTTCCTATAAAGACACTAAACTTTCAAACAATATGCCAAAGTACATCTGATCATCAGAGCCGTTCACGTGCAAGGCGCAAGCAAAGAAAGAACTGATCATTGCAGGAGTTCTAAACTGCAGCAGTCACATCTGTGCTCCCAAAGGCTCCCTAATATTCCTGGGTAAATCTAACAATAGGTGTTAGATTTATATGGACCAAGTCTCCGTAACAGTTTTGAGAGAGAGCCTGCACAGAATGTTTTTGACATTCACGTCGGTGTCCATCTGGAAAGTGTCAATATTCCATGAATTAATTTATCTTTTCCTACACTGCTCAACAACTTCCACAACTGTCTTGGTCAGCAAACTGCTAGAATCAGATTGTCACCCCTATACTTTCAGTTCCTTGCTTCCATCAACCACAGGACTTCCCAAACACAGCAGATGCTCCCAGTATTTGGCATTTACCCACAAGCTTACTTTGATGATTCATGTGGTCACCAAGATTGTAATTGATTGCGTTAACCTCCAACTGAAGGAATGCAGTGCTTCTTAGAAGAAAAATTGTCCTGAAAGTTGATGGACTCATTTTAACATCATCATTTACCTCAGATACTAATGAGCAAAACAAGCCATCCAGAACAAATGAAAGACCGATTACATTCAGAGACACATTCAACATCATCACCTTAACATGAGTTCTTGGCTCCTCCAATATCAATAAGAAGAAAATCCGAAGTCTGTAAAGGATTACACCCATTGCTGGGATCAATAGGAGATGAGAGGAGGATTGTGCGTTAAGCTATGCAAACTAAGACAAATTACTCCTATTTAACTGAAATTATATGTATTTGTAAAAACTCGTTAGTAATGCTACTCATGGTGTCTAAATCACATTTCCCAGATAATTGAGAAGTTAGGAAGGATATTATTTACTTCTTCAGAACAACAAGAGGAAAGATTACTCTACTTACAGCTAAATATAGCTAGAACTATATATAAAATTACCATTCAGCTAAATTCAGGAGAATTGTCACTGAATGAATGCATAAAAAGGAAACAGGGTTGAAAAACTGATGCCACGAACATAACTGCTATTTAGGATTACTGAGAAATACTAACCCAGTAACACTGCCACTTGGTTCTGATCCTGTAGTTGCCTGGATCATATCTGTAGATGCTGACATACAAGTACTGAGGTGGAAGGTCAAATCAAAACAAAGTATTTCCTCAGAAGGTAGGGGAAAATTATCTTTTCAGTGATATGATGTGGCATCATCTGACACCCAGGAAGAGGAGAGAGAGGAGGTGGTAATCAGCAATTTGTTCAGTCTTCATATTGTGTACTACGTAAATTTCATTTGTTGAAATTTCATACCTTCCAGAACAGCAATATTCACCCAGCCTCGTTAAAACCAGACTAGAAGCATGTGTGTAATCATGAACATGAGATCATTTGAGCTTGGAAGATTTCACTATAGAAGCCTAAGCTGTTAATATTTAATCCAGCAGCAGCTCTTGTGATAAGATCTGTAAAATACTAAGATTGCAAATCAGTGACATTTTAACTGATATATTGTAAACTGTCACAAACAGATGTGCTGTACAACAGTAAGGACTTGGATTTGATGTAGCAGAGAAATAATCAGAAGCTTTTTACCCTTTAGCCCTCTTCTACATCTATGCTAAGTTCTATACAATCTACAGAACTCAGCATTCCGAGAAAGACTGGGCTCCGTGTGCAATTTCTCAACAGTTTCATAATCCATAAGCCAAATGAAAGGACACTTTCCGTAATGCTTCCATAGACAAGATTGTCAGGTGTTCTAAGAGCTATGAAAGGTATGTATGTGCTGAGGTTCACAGTCACAAGCACATGAGCTAAGACCACAGGTAATCTGCATTTCACTCCTATGGTCCAATACAAGATTTGCATGCTAGTACTACATCATCTCCACTGGCCTTTGTATTACACTGAAACAGACCAAAACACTTAATGTTTTATTAAAAAATTGAATTACATGATCAAATTGAACAATTACATGAGCAACAACAAAAGGCATTTTGAAGAACACATTTGATTAAAATGACTTCTTCACCACCCACCAATCTTTTTTCTTGATTAATAAAGAAGGCTGCTGTTCACAATCCTTATCAATCTGTCTTTCTGCATCAAATTCTTTCGTTCTCCCTCAAAACTCCAGTAAGTGTAGAAGTATTGAAAAAAAAAAAAAAGAAATGCTGCTCTAGAAGTAGAAATGATTGTATATAAGCATGTTTAGATTGATCTGCCCAAGGGTTTTCTGAAAGATAACTATTCTATCAGATCGTATCGTGTGTTGACTTTTCCCACTAAAAATCTCTCAAATTTCAGAATTCAGGATGCAATTCAGGAGAAGGCTCCTTTAATGCCTGTTCTCTCAGCTCACATCAGTACCTGCAGGTAATTTCTTCTTTCCCACAGTATGCAGAAATCACAAACTAACTTAGTTTAGTTCTTTAGCTCTTATGAATAAACACATTCCCAGATAACAACCATTAACTTCCCCGTTTTGTTCTCAGGATGCCTTTTAAAATCCCATGCATCAATATGCCTGAGTGAGAGAGCACTTCCATTAACAATTGCTTTTTTCATTTTCTTTTACAGAAACTCTGTGGATTTAGAAGAAGGTGAATCATTCCAGGAAAAACAATCCTGAAAGCAAAAACTGATGCAGACTGAACAAGTATATCTGAAAGCTTGTCACACACTTTAATTGCAAGCAACAACTGCTTGTGACCTGATGATAGCATTGCTTCAACAGGGAATTTAAACCACAGTGTGCTGGTTGAATGAGAATGCCCAGCGGGGCTGAGTATGAACTGAAAACACAAACAATAGTCAGCATTTAGGTGGAAGAACCCATTGCTGCAGTGAGAATGCAGGAGCACAGCAGAGAAAGCAGCAGCATGGAACTCTATGGAACCCAAGTAAACAAGAGAAGCAATGGACCCTATTGTTTTACAAGCAGCTGTTCTTCTGGCAGCCTCTTCCTCCTCCCATCCAACACCAGTTACCAGCACTGGTACTGTCTGGAACAGCACAAAGCATGCTGTCAAGAAAGCTACAGTAAGACAGATGCTACTCAAGATGAGCAGAACCTCCTTGAATACTGGTGCAGAATCTTTCTACAGTATCCAGAAGGCAGCATGCAGATTAAAACCATACCACTGAGAGAATAAGGTGTCGGGGCATAACTTGGCAGCAGCTCAGCACCACACAGCTGTTTGCTCACTCCGCCTCTCCAAAGTGGAATGAGGAAGAGAACTGGAAACAAAACAGAACTCATAGGTTGGGATAAAAACTATTTACTAACTGAAGAGAAAGCAAGGAACAAAAATGCAACAATTACAATATGTATGGCTGCACTGCAATCTCTAGCCACCCACCAACTGATGCCCAGCACCATCATGATGCCTGCCAGCACGAGGTCTCATCACCACTGGCCAATGCCCCATAATCCCTGAGCAGTGTCCATCCGCAGCCAACTGCCCACAGCATTATGGCCCTCCATACGGTGCAATGTGGTACAGAACGACCCCCAGCCTCATTCAGGCACTGTTCTGTCCCCTCCCCACTCCCTGCCCCATCGTGGTGGCTGCTCTGCCTTGCTGAGTCTTTCCCAGCCCTGCCCTGCTCCCATCGCTCAGCAGCAACCAGAGTGTGCTAACAGCACTGTTTTGACTGAAAGCAGGGCATGAGAGCAGACAGAGAGGACTATTGCTCAATGTTACCTACCCTGATCACCTCTTTTGCAGCTGCTGCCTCTATGACAAACATTCCTGGGCTCCATCCATTCAAACAATCTCTAGTGACCCCCTTGGTTTTCAATGATCCAAGCTCTTGGAGCTAAAGAAATCAGGTGCTAAAACCAATTTTCAAAAAAACTAGAGCAGGAAAGGGCATCTCTTGCATTTAGGATCTCTGCCCAGTAAGGCAGCATCCACATCAACCCCTGCTTTTGGTTTTATAGCAAGTTATTGCCAGACTCAAACAGACAGGAACTGAAATTCTACTTTAAACAGCAACATCCTGCTTTTAAGTTCTCCAAATGCAGAAACAACAGAAATTCAGCGCTTGGCTTTGCCAATTTCTACAATGTGTTCTTCACACATCACAAAGGCACCAGTCTCTCGTCAGTTTCTGGATCAGACAGTACCAGAAAGGGAACTAGGAAAACACGGAGTGCAACAGAAATCACAGCATTTACCTTCCAGGGTAAGAAAGCCAGTGGACTAAAGCAACAGCCTCTAAATGATGACCAGTGCCTCTCCTTCCTAATACGGTATTCGTAGGAAACTAACTGAAGGCTTCTTGTCTCTCTAATTCTGAGGAAATAATTAAAGGAGCACCCACAAATGGATTGTCATCAGAATTCTACAGGTCTTTACATCTCAATATAGTGAGTTTTAAGACTACAAGTGAAGCATAAAGTTTCCTAAAGAAAGGAAAAAGTAGCAGGCTTGAAGGACAAATGAAAGATAAGGAAAGATGAATTTGAAGGAAGAGCAACTGAAAAGACAAGATGATGCAGCACCAGCTACCTGAAAAGAATGGGTGAAGTGCATCTTCCTGAAAAACAGGTGGGAATTGCTGATGCAGATTAAAATGCATATTAAAAATTTTCACGAGGGAAAAGAAGCATAAATGCACTTCTGTAGGTGACAGGAAGAGAAACTGCTTTCTGATAGAATGAGGTGAAGGAATAAGAAATGCACAGGAAGAAGCAGGCTAATTTCTTGTGCAAAAAACACTTGAATGCATACACTTTAAGAGATCTCACACAGCCAGGGTCAGCACATACAACTCTGAACTGTCAGGGGTGGTTGATCATGAACTAGATGGCATCTCTGCTAACCACTTACTGTAACCTTCATGAACCACAGTCAGCCAACTGAGATGTCAGCGAATCAAAAGCTAATTGATAGGTGCTACACACACACACACACACACACACACACACAATGTAGTCTTTAAAATAAGTAGCACGCTTCATTTAATCAAAGCAAGCAATTCCAAAATGCAGGAGGAGGTGACAAAAGAAAACACCACTCAAGTTGACCTCAGTGGCCAGAGTAAAACTGGCAAATGCAGTTCAGGGGTCTTAAACACAAGCAAATAAAGGTCTTTGATGAATGAAATTATCAATAGTTACAAGGGAGTAACAAAGTTGCAAAGAAAACAAAGATATTTCCCATTTCACAGGAGATCTTTGCCAGAAGAGTGGCCACAAAGAGCAGCTGCACAAGCAGATGAATATTAACAATTCTAAGAAAAGAAGGCAGCATGAAGATTTCTCTCCTATTTTAAGAGTTGCTTCATGCATCTGAGAGAGCTGATCTTAGTCCTACAAATTATTTGGCTGTTGGACAGTACTGCTTTTTTTTTATCACACAAGGAGCAAATTTAATCCTCCAGCAGCACCACGTTAAGCAAGGAGGAAGACACAGAAGGAGCCTTCGTCTGCTTTACTAAGGCTTCCCAAAAGTAAAATAACCATTAACTATCCTGAAAGAGCTTTACTCAAAAATCCCTCTGTTAAATACATGTTGCTCCTATGAAGTCAGAGCAGATCTGTACGGACAGCTAAACTTGACTCAATATAACCAACAGGAGTTTCCAATTGGTGCAAAGCCAGGAATGCAACTGAGGTGCTAATAAAATGTCTAAGCTACCTAGTTAATACCCAATCAAGCCCCAAAGTTTTAGTCCTTTGTCATCTGAAAAATTGCTGTTAAAGTCACCAAAGAAATAACTACATAGAGCACTGTTCCAGTAATAAGAATACAGCAATAAGCTATGAAATAAAAAGCTAATCTATTACCAAATTAAAATGAATGACTGAACTAATTATATGATTGAGTCAAGGTAGTAAATCATTCAGAATGCAGCAATGTGATCAAAGTTGCATGTTACCCGTTTCATTAAACAAACACAACAAAACATGCATAAAGTCATTGAACTCCACTAGTCAAAGCCAGTTAAACACTTTCATACGGAAATTACATTGATGAAAATGAGCCAACCCTAGATTTTGAGACTCACTGATCAACCTCTTCGTTCCTACAACCAAACTGAAAATACATGCATAAGGAAGCAAAACTTCCGAACTGCTGAGCCAGTGCTTTCAACAAGCGTTAGCAAGTGTTGGTTTCCTTGAACCAGAAGTTTTTTTGGGGGTAGGTAGAATGAGGGCTCTATTTTCATTTTGCAGAGAGAGGGGTAGTTGTTGTTTTTCCCTGTGTAAGTAGGGAAGCTGGATATTTCTATCCAACACACCGCAGATTCTGCAATCTAGCTGAAACACAGTACCTAGATTATCAGGAAGTCAGCATGGTGTTGCCTAGAGTGAAGGGTCCTGACGTGATATTGTTCCATAAAACCACTGATGACAACAAGGGCAAATTCACAAGAAATAACAGAAAAATCATAGAATGGCCTGGGTCGAAAAGGACCACAATGATCATCCAGCTTCAACCCCCTGCTATGTGCAGGGTCACCAACCACCAGACCAGGCTGCCCAGAGCCACATCCAGCCTGGCCTTGAATGCCTCCAGGGATGGGGCATCCACAGCCTCCTTGGGCAACCTGTTCCAATGCCTCACCACCCTCTGTGTGAAAAACTTCCTCCTCACATCTAACCTAAATCTCCCTGTCTCAGTTCAAAACCATTCCCCCTTGTCCTATAACAATCCACCCTCGTAAACAGCCATTCCCCCTCCCGTTTATATGCTCCCTTCAAGTACAGGAAGGCCACAATGAGCCTTCTCTTCTCCAAGCTAAACAATCCCAATTCCCTCAACCTTTCTTCATAGGAGAGCTGCTGCAGCCCTCTGATCATCCCAGTGGCCCTCTTCTGGGCCTTCCAAGAGTTCTGGATCTTTCTTGTGCTGGAGGCACCAAGCCTGGAAAAGTATCTAGCTAATCAATCCTCATACATAAAACATTCAAATATTTGTTTATAAATTGGCACCCTAGAAAACAAGTCACTAATCCTTACATTTGGAAACATAAAGCCGAACAGCATTTACATGTCAATCTGAATTTGGTAACAGAAAGTTTTTAAAATATTGTCATAATGAAATTCCAAACGAAAGGCATTGTTCTGACTTTGGAATTACTTGTGTGACCACTTACAGTGGGAAACAGATAGATGAGCATTCACAACTCCGTAAGTCCTCAGGGAGACATCACAGAAAGAACAGCAGTAATGAGAAAAACAGTGGAAAATTAAGCTGTTTCACTGCTACTCAGTTTTCTGTCACAAGGATAGCAAATTTTCAGTGCTGCAGAAGCGTATCACAGAGAGAGACAAAAAATCCACTCTGCCAAGATACCAGAGCATTAAAAATGCTTCTTGCCAGTGGTGAGGATGAATCAGCAACCACAGACAGATGACATATTTGACTTAAACGTGAGAGGGGGCTTTTCCATGAATAGTTTCACATCTGGCTCAAAAATGAAAAACTCTGGATGTAGATATTAATACCCTTACACTCCTGCTACCTTTCACTAACACTTCTACAAACGTCGCCATGTGGAAAGACGGTGCTACACACACAGTGACTTGGGCTGATATCAGTTAGCTGATTTAGCATGGAATAGCAGCAGCAATTGCACTGACCTCCAAGACCTTCTCACAAAAAAAAAAAAAAAACAAAAAAAAACCACAGGAAAGCATCCTGGTATTATCTGGTATTATTTCTGTGTGTGTTTATGTGGAGATCTCATTATTGAAAACAAGCACGAACATGTTGCTCTGTAAATTAACAAGCAATTTCCTGGAAACTGCAAGAAGAGGACACAGTGTATTACAGGGATTTTTATTTTCCTGATTGTTTTTAGAGAAGTCGGGTCACTCATTCACTTATTATGCATTCCTTATGAGACACAGAGTACTTAGCTTTTCGACACGTGGCTATCGAAAGCTAATTAAATATTTACAGATCAAGTCGAGCCTTGATTTGTAACACATGCAACCAACCCACACTGAGGTTTTTGAACAAGTGTTCACTCCCGAGGTGGTTGCACACCAGTGCTGACTTTGGTCTCCATGCAAATGAACAGACTTACATTGGTTTTGGTGTGAGCTACCTTTAATTATCAAAAGCAATTTAGCTGCGCAGGATGAAGAACCAAAGAGGAAATAAAGAAAGAGCAGCTCTTCCCTCCTCTCCAATATTTCTAATGAAATTCAATAGCAGAGCTCAGAATGCATCTCTACATTGAAACTACAGATTAATTAGAGGCTTGGGATCTGATCCTCACAGAAGTGTTCAGTTTTCTAGGTTGCATCACCCTTTTTTTGGAACAGATGTAATTTGTGACGCACAACTCTAGGCAAACCCTTACCCTAAAACAAAAGCACAGGTTCTTAGCGATGCTCACATTGGAATACAGGCTGCAGTGAGAACAAAGACATCTTTTTCTCCACTGTCCCTCATCATCCAGGACGCTCCTTCCCCTAAGGCAAAGTTAAGTTAGGAACAAAGCATAGCTGAGACATCACAGCAGTCGCCTTGCCACACAACTTTTAAGTAGGCATCACTGCTGTACTCACAAGATTTGGTTACTATTGATGCTTCCCATTTAGCAATCAGAAAAAGGGGGGAAAAAGTCAACTCAATTTTCTAACATGATCCATGGCTACCGAACTGCAGTACTGCATATTCTCACAAACACAAGGACTTAAAGCTCTCCTTGTGCGTCCCCTCTGTGTGAAGCAGACAGGCAGCAATTATTTTTACATTAGCTGAATTACAGAATCTTGATACTCACCTCCTCTCCCGCTCCCCTCCCCCTAATATATTCTTCCACCATTTCTCAGTGCATGAACATAGATACACCTTACAGCTACCTCCTGCTTTTGCACCCAGGAAAAACATACATTCTTTGGTCCAGGATTTTGTATTCTGTGATTTAAAACCAAACCAAAACACAAAGATAGGAACCACACAAATAAATCTATCAGCATTTTGATGAGTTTGCTCTGAAACAGCAATTTCAGAGAGAAACAACAGATACAATCTATGTGGCTGTTTTCTTTCCTTTGATCCCATCAGGGATGACCTGCTTTCAGCACTTCAGTGACCTCTACCATTTCAGACCTGGAATTTCAGCTGCTCATTACAAACTACCCAGCACTCCTTTTCCTCTCCCAGCACACACATCCTTTCCCCTTCAATGTGAAAGGAGTCAATGCATTATCCACAAGGTCAATGCTGATTTCCTACACCAACTGTGATAATGACGAGCAGCATTCTCAAAACAAAGCCCTGTAACATCCAGTGAATAGCAATTATAAAAGAAGAAATCTGAGTAACATTAAACTGTATATAGAATCATAGAATCATTCAGGTTGGAAAAGACCTTATAGATCATCAAGTCCAATGACACCCTAACCATCCTACCCTAAGTAACAACCCTCTGCTAAATCATGTCCCTGAGCACCACATCCAAATGGTTTTTGAACACATCCAGGGATGGTGACTCAACCACCTCCCTGGTTGGGAGCCTATTCCACTGCTTAACAGCCCTTTCAGTAAAGAAGTGTTTCCTGATATCCAACCTAAGCTTATGTTGTATTAATAGCAGTTTAAACGGAAATACATATACACTCAGCATTAATACCAAAATAATGTTGCTTATCAAGGAAGTGCTGTGATGTTGATACACATTTCTTTATAAGCAGACCAGGAAAGATGTCTTTCAGATGCAGCTCTAACATAACTCTCAACGTATGCATCTTTTGCTATCACAAAGGGGAACAAGAATTCTCCTGTTTCAAGAAATGGTATCTACTTTAAGCATTCTCTTCTCTATCACACCCTCTGATCTAAAAGCAACAGCTAATATGAGCAACAATTACAGTGGACACTGCAAGAAATGAACTACTTGATAGGGGCAAGAAGAGCACTAAAAGAAGACTATAAAATCAGAATTCTGAATACACACACATAAATATGGATTTTTTATTCCTTGGTTTCACAGCCATGTCTTGATCCATGCAGAAGGCAGCTCTGACAAAGTTCTGCTGTAAAGCCATTATCTCTTGGTTTCTAAGAAAAAAGCTTTCTGCCAGCCGCTTTTGTATGAAAATTCATACAGGTTACCAAAATCATTCATCAGTTTATGAAAACTCCACTCGAACTCTGACTTCAAAGACATTCACAGGCTGTACAAATATGGATACCAAACAACCGGAAATCTGATCCTGAGCACCTCTAACACAAGTGTTGTCAGAAATGAACCTACTGACAACAAAAGAACTAAGATGATTCACATCTCCTCTGAGGAGGAGAAATGAGATCTTTTTACACTTTGAGAAAGGTTTTCACATGAGATTTTCTGTGTGAGCCACTTTATAGCTGCTTATAATCTCATTAAAACAAATTAAATTTAAAAAAACACACTCAAAGTGAAGAAAAGCATGGTAACCAACTCCCATATGACTCTCCCTTGTATCCAGCTGAAACTGTACAACCGTTTTTGAGGATAATGTTGCTGAATGACACGTGTCATTCCTATTTAGAAAATGTCTTACAGCTGTTTTGCTCAAAGGCTCCAAAATTCCCAATGCCTTGTAGGGGGAACTTCAAATTTGTCCAAGAAGTCAACAACCACAGACACACCCACCTCCCTCTGTGTGCAATTTACACTATTTCACTAAGCTCAACTCAAAAATGTTTCATTCGACACAGGACTGTAGAGCTGTTGATGTTCACCAGCTGAACTCCCCATGCTTCCCCCCGCAGAGAGCATCCTCCAACACGTACTGTGGAACTAAGCATAAGTTTTGACACAGGAACATCTCTGACTGGAGGTCTGCATGGCCCCACACACAGGAAATGTGCTCAGAGTGCTCCCTCTATTGATGCTTGGCTAAGAGAGGGAGGAAGAGGAAGTGGCACACGTGCAATGTGGAAAGAAGTAGAGGGGAAAGACATATCAAGGCAGGGGCTTTCAGGAAGAAAGAGGAGCAGACTTGAAGGCAGGGGACAAAGGAGAATTAGGACAGGAGAAAAAAAAGGATTAGGAAAAAGTTAAAACTGGAAAAGGTGTTGCAATTAGTACAGAAAAATCAGTGCTGTTTTTTTTTTTATTTTCTTCTATTTCCTCTTGATGCAACTTTCCCCTGTTGCATACAAGGCAGTTGTGGTATTTCACAGCATCTTTCTCAACCGCTCATGTCAATCCACGCAGACAACGGTTGTCTGTGAGTACTAATAACGTAACCAGCTCAAAGGACACAAAGCTCTAACTATGGGGACTACAGACAAGCAAAAGCAGCCTATCCTCTCTTTCCTGCTGTCAATGGAAAAGTTTTAAAAATACCTTGGAAAACTACTAAGAGAAGCAATTCTACAAAAAAATATATACACCAAACAAGCTACTAAGTGAACCATTCAGAAGTTTGGTGATGAAACTGTCTATCTATCAGCAGGAATTTACACAAGCACTATGGTGAAGGCTTCAGCTTACTCCCATAGCTCTACTGTTACATAGGACCCCTAACTAACGCATGAAAATGACTAACGCATGAAAATGACTGAAAGATGAGCGGATCCAGCATAGCCAAAACAAGGATCCCTGTTCATTTACTGCAGAGGTTGGAAGGTGTGCCTCAACCGACACAAGGCGCTGCAAAACTTCAGCTGTTTTGGGATGATGCCAGCTAAACACTGCTTTCTGTAATCATGCTGTACCTTTACATGTTCTGAATTAAATAAGCAGCTCTTCCCCATGCAGCTACCGTACCTTGTTCCTACTTTGTCTGCTGGACCTTCAACTTCATTCAGCAGGGCAATGTGATATATGAGCACACAAAGGTCTCGCAAATGAGACTGAGGAGTTCCATAACCACACACAAGCCTTAAAAATAAACACCAAACTCCCACACACGTACCTATGAAACACCACCTTTCCAATTCTCAAATATTTACAGAAGGGGATTAAGCATGTTGCGCTGTCTCTGCCCTGTCCCCCTCTTATGTTTCAGAAACTATCAACTTTAATTCACTCAGTTCTCCTGACAAGTCCATCCCAAACATAAAATAATTTACTTGAAGATATTGCAACTCTAATGTCACAGAACAGCTCATAAAACATCAATAAACGCTATTTATTCTAAGGCTTTGAGCACATGCTGTAAAAAAGCTTGAGGTTATACACTGAACTTTAATATACACACGTGTAATGGACACGTATATATGGAGCCTTGGAATCATCAAATCACAGAACCATAGTACGCCCCAAGTTGGAAGGGACCCACAAGGATCATGGAGCATCATTGAACTCCGGCACTGAGGGCCGTGCCCTCTGCCCTGTGGTGCAGCCCCTTTCCCTGACCCCCAGCTGCCCCCCCCTGACGCAGCTCCACGCCGTTCCCTCGGGCCCTGTCGCTGTCACACAGAGCAGAGCTCAGCGCTGCCCCTCCGCTCCCTGGGAGGAGCTGCAGCCGCCCTCAGGCCTCCCTTCAGCTCCTCTGCTCTGGGCTGAGCAAACACAGGGGCCTCAGCCGCTCCTCTCATACACTTTGCCCTCCAGACACTTCAATACATTCGTAACCCTCCTTCAGACACTCCCTACTAGGTTTATGTCCTTCTTACATAGTAGCACCCAAACCCACACTCGGTGCTAGAGGTGAGTCTACACAGCACAGAGCAGAGCAGGACAACCCCTCCCAAGCGATAGTGCTGGGCCTGGTGCATCCCTGGGCCCTGTTGGCCCCATTGGCTGCCAGGGCACACTGCTGGCTCAGATTCAACTTGTCACCAGCCAGAACCCCCAGATCCCTTTCCGCAGTGCTGCTCCCCAGCCTCTCGTCTTGCAGTCTGTACACAGAGCCAGGGAGTAACAACGCTGTGCAGTGCCAAACACGAAATACAAATGATTAATACGGGAAGCATGAAAGTAATTTAAAAATAAAAGACGAGGAATCTCAACAACGTGCTACCTATGAAGAATTCACCTATTCTTTCATGCATCTAAATGTCTTTGAGAAATGAAACAACGCTAAAAATGTTTTTAATAAAACTGTTTCCATTTGGAATCTCCTAGAAAAATTTCACTTTCATATTACTCATATCTTCCTCGCGTGTTTTTTCCATTTGTTTTTTTTTAATAGCATAAGAATCGCTTAGACTCTAGAGATGTGAATGACTCTAAAGATATGAACAATGAGAGCGTGCCTTTTCTCTGCTCTCGTTTTGCAAAGCGAGTTCTTGCTGAAGAGGCTGTGGATGCCCCGTCCCTGGAGGTGTTCAAGGCCAGGTTGGATGGGGCCCTGGGCAGCCTGGTCTAGTACTAAATGTGGAGGTTGGTGGCCCTGCCTGCGGTGGGGGGGTTGGAGCTTCATGATCCTTGAGGTCCCTTCCAACCTGGGCCATTCTGTGAATCACAGCGAGTTCTGAAAGTCATTATCAAAATCAGCTTTAAGGATGCCAGATGTATACAATCATGGGAGGTCTTATAGCGTCACAATGCAAAGTTAAGAATGAAAAAAATGCCCTGAGGATAAGAAATAATAATAATAAATAATTAAAACAAACAAACCAACCACTAACCATCATTTCTTGCGCTACACCACACAGATTTTGCTCCATCCCTCAGCGATCAACCCCACACTTGCTTACAGCACTGCATCTTAAGAAGTTCCGAGCCGCGTTGCCTAGCAGACACACCAACCCTAACAGAGCCTTCTGCCACCCAATTACAGGCGGCGGCACGGGATGCCGGCCTACGGCCAGCAGCACCGGAGTTCGTTGGGATCAATACAGCGGAATGAGGCACAGATGGCTGAACGCCTCCCAGCCCCAGCTGGAGGACTAACTGAAAGTCCACAGCGAAAAGCTAGCGCTGAATCTCTGAAGGTACAGGTACGGCAGCTACGCATCGCTCCGACAGCGCTCCTTAAGAACAAAGAGAAGATTTCTCCCCGCTACGTTCTCAGTGTCACCGCATGACAACAGGTAAAACTGGGTAAAATGTCTGCCCACCTAATGCGTTGCAGGGAATGGCTTTAGCAGTATCGCTCTCGGGCTGCCGGCAGCATTTCTGGCTCAGCGGGCACCGGGAGCCGCTCTCCGGGGGCACCCCCGGGCAGGAGCCGGTCGGAGGGTGCACCCTGCCAGCAGCCCGGGCTTGCTTTTGTTCCCTCCGATCCATCGCTCTCAGCCGGGCGCCGTTTCGAGCAGCGGGCCGGCCCCGGGAGCCCGGCACCGTCGGCGGGGCCGCCATTCACCCCCCGTCCCCCACCGCCCGCCTCCTTCCCCTCCGCACAGGTAGCGGGCGCTGCCCACCTCGGGCCGGCGCCGTCTCTTCCCGAAGTCCGCGGGAGCCACCTCACGGGCAGCGCCCGCCCGACGGCCCCGCCGCCCGCAGCCGCTCAGCCGACGGAGCCCGCGGTGGGTGTGCCCGGCGGAAGGCTGAGGGCGCTGGACGGCTCGCAGCCTCCTCAGCTCCGAGCGGGATCGCCCACCGCGGCAGCCCCGAGCGCCTCCGGCTGTCACATGAAAGCAATCGGCGGGGAGCCGGGGGAGGGGGAGAAGTTAACAGCCGCGAGGCGGACGCTCCCTCCCCGCCGCCCCTCGGCTCCGACTCACCCATCGATGTCGAGCGAGGCTCTGCCGGGGCGCGGGCTGAAAGTTTGGGGCGGCTGTGCCCGAGGCTGCTGACGGGGCTGTGCTCCCTCCTCCTGCGGCCGCCGCTCTCGGTCAGCGGCCGGGCTGCACGCCGCGTCCTGCGGGAGGCACCTCGCCTCGCCTCGGCATACGTGTGCGCGTGGATGCAGAAAGGAAAAAATAAAACGAGGCGAGGGCTCAGCCTTCAGCTCCCCCCAGCAGTCCCCGCTGCTGGGCGGAGCGCGGCCGAGCCCGGGCACCGGGAGACGGCTGCCGCCGAGCCGCGCCGATGGGCGTCGTCTTCCCCGCGGGCCGGGGCGCGGAGCAGCGCTTCCCAACGCCGGCGCTCCTGCTGCTGCTGCCGCTGTCGGAGCGAGCAGCTCCGCTCGGCTCAGCGTGGCGCTGCGGGAAGTGTCGCGAGACTGCGCCACAGCCTCTGCGCCGCCGGGAGAGCGGGAGGGAGGGCGGGGAGGAAGGAAGCGGAGCGGCGGTCCCCGGCGGGGGCTGGGGAAGGAAAGCGGTGCAGAGAGGCGCCGGGTGCGCCTCGCCCCGTGGGGAAGGGATCGGCCCGGGCCGAGAGGGAGAGAAAAAAGGTGAAAAGATGAGGTGGAGGCCGGCTTGGTAGCGTTGTTGAGGGAGAAAAAAAAAAAAGAAAAAAAAAAAAGGGAGCAGAGTCGCTCAGAAGGTGCTGCTGCGAGGTGAAAGGCGCGCCCCGGTAGAACGACCGAAGCTGAGAGCTGTCGGCGCAGCGCGGTGACGCCTGCGGGCAGCAGAGCTGCGGCTGAGGGCGGGAGAACCTCCTCTGCGGGCTGACGGCGACACAGGGGAAGCGCGAGAGAGAGAGGAAGCGTAGGTAACGCAGCTGTTGGAGCACGATCACCCTTAACGGCAGTGAAAAGTTAAGCAAAAGGAGCTGTGCTAACCTCCGGGAGGTGGTTAGGCTTGGAGAGGATGAAAGCGATATGGGAGGCACGCTTCCTCTGCAGAGCAAGGAGAGGTTATTTTGAGTAAGGGCTGCTGGACGTTAGAAAGGCACAAGGGAAAGGAAGGCTTAAGGTACGGAAATCTACTCTCCTTTAATTCGTGACGGTGGTGAGCGTCGGGACTTCAGCTTTCATTATCTGAAAGAATGACAGCATTGACTTCAGTTGACAAAGCCAACTAAAGGGAAAGTGTCAGCTTTTACTTGACAGTTTCAGCTAGCTTCGCATACAGTGGTCAAGTTGATCAGAACTAAGTACCACATCTCATTAAGTAGAAGTAATGGAACCAGGTTTGAGAGGAATCAAGATATTCATAGAATCACAAAGTTGGAAAGGACCTAAGAGATCATCTAGTCCAACCATCCTCCTATCACCATTACTACCACTAAGCTACTAAACCGTATCTCATAGCTCCTCATCCAGACATCCTCTTGAACACCACCAGGGACAATGACTCCACCACCTCCCCACCTCCCCAGGCAGCCCATTCCAGCGCCTCCCTTCTCCTTGGGAGAAAAAGTTTTAACCTAAATCTATTGTTAGCACACCAAACGTGTATAAAGTTTGGCTTTGCAGTCCTCCAGCTGTGTAGATCAAGGTGGTTGAATAAGTGTAACTGAAAAATTTGGTACATTTGGTAGCTCTATTTCTAGAGGCACTCTTCAGGGCTGCTGGTAAAATTGGTAAGTTACAAAAAGAGAAATTTCCAACTCCATGTTACAATGCATAAAATGAAGCAGTCTTCATGGATAATCTCAACCAGAGACCCAAATCCAACTCAGCTTTGAGGAAGTTTTAGCAACACTGAAAACTGAAGTGTAGGATTGATAGCTTTCATATCAAGTCAAGCAGTAACGCAGTGAAGCATCCTGTTCTGGACAGTGGAAAAAAAAATGATAAGCCATCATAGTACTTTCAAGTCCTAGTTTCCCACTATTCCCAAGCCAAGTAACATTGCAACATACATGCATTCTTTCAGTACCTTATCTTAACGAGACCTCACAGCATTTAGAAAAGAGCTGCTATGGAATTACTTAGGGAACACTAGTATTTTAGAAGTGGTATTGCTGAAAGTGTGTAACATCTAAACTGACACGCACTACAGAACACAAACACATGCACTGTTGAAGGCCATCAACTACAAGCTGAGAAGCATCACTACTGCAGCCCCTACGAATTACAGAAACATTTTTCTCCAAGTGAAAAGAGGAACAGTACCTACCCCAACTTCTCCACACCGCTGTACAGTTACCACACATAACGGATTTTCACTTTACTATTTCTTAAAGGCTAGAAACCAGATCAGAAGTTAAATAAATCTACATATAGATTGGTTTATGACGAGTTTAGGTGAACAACGGGAGGTAAGGTTGTTTTATTCTGGAAGAAAACACCTCATTTCTGTTCCCATTTGCTAAGGAATCCTAGTATTAAGAGATAACATGGTTATTCTTATCCGGCACTGAGGCTGTATTACTGAAGCTCTTAGGAGTGCTCACTAGTTTACTAAATGTAATATTTGGTGAAGTCTTTGGTGAAGTCAGCCAAGCAAGTGCTTGCCTCCACCCCCTCCCCAAACTTCTGTTTTGCACATTCAGTGTCTGCAGGCAGAGAGCTTCTTTTAACCAAAACTCTATACCTAAAAAGTAGATCAAAGCTTCAAACTTCTCAAGTAACAACAGATGAAACTACAGAAGCACATTATT
The DNA here is from genome assembly GCF_023343835.1 of Lagopus muta. Classification (NCBI taxonomy): domain Eukaryota; kingdom Metazoa; phylum Chordata; class Aves; order Galliformes; family Phasianidae; genus Lagopus; species Lagopus muta. The sequence goes on along the minus strand of NC_064433.1, from coordinate 118,738,343 downwards.
TATAACATTCCAATGGCTACCCAGATCATGTAAAATACTCTGAAAATGATACTAAATATTAATGAACTACTGAATCAAATCACTGGATGTATTTGTAAGTAGAAATTTTGTTACAACATTTATTGTCAGTAGAAACAAAATTTACATTGATTTTATAGAAACTATATTAAACATACATATAAACATACCTACATCTTAATATGTACTTATGAACATGAGATCTAGGTATGGAATAACATTGTCAGAAGCACCGTTGTGGACTCCAGAGACTACACACAAAATGCTTTTGCATTTAATTCCATCTTCAGTAGTTTAATAGTTTAAAAAGGTTATTTTTTTCTTCTTTTAAATCCACGCTTACGAATGATTCCATTAAAGGTTTCTGATCATATTATTTGTGCATATGTATACACACACGCACATACACTCATTAGAAGGCCCTAATGGAGGAGAAAACTAGAGCATAAATAAGGTGAACTTGAATATATTCCTTAGAAATGGGCATTAGTCCACATTCTCATTCAGTTGCTAAAGGAAAAAACCTAGCCCTGCTATTCTTAAAATATTCAATACAGTGGGTTTTTTTTTTATTCCATGAAAAGCGAACCAAAAACAACTGCTTCCCCTCTATCTCTTCCTTCAACAACAAAAACACAAGGAGCCAGTCACAAAATAAAAGCCATCTACTACATTATTTACAGAAAATGAAATATTAAAAAGATGTGAGACTTTGACAAAATTTAGAGCAGCGAACAGAGGAAAACCATATTAAAGTGGCAGGCAGCATAAAACTATTAAACCACGGGGCTAAATACCTACTGAGAACGGCCTCCACCAAAACAACATCAAGGCAAAGAAAGGACAAGGAGGGGGCAGGTACTGCAACAATAGTAGTCTCAGATCTCAGCTGAAAAAATACGTTCACCAAGCTTAAAACAGAACACATTTAAACGTTCACTACCATCCTCCCTATCTACAAAGGAGTTAAGTGTTACAAGTAGGCTTACAACAACCCTGAAATGGCTTTTATTTCCTTCCCCTCCCTCCTGTAAAACGAAACTCTGATCTTCAAACCCTGCCGCAGCGGAATGAAGTCTGTCAAGGGCCAGATTTGTAGAGAAACATCCAGTTCTTGCAGATTCATTAGGATGCAAGTCTGAAGCCTTTCTTTTAGAGAACTCTCCTGTAGAGGTGGCTGTTCAGATGCCTGAAGAAAAGCAAGAGGCATATTTCTGAAGTGTATGGGAAAAGATTTCTTCAGTAAAGGAAGTTGAAGAATCTCCCTCTGCTTACAAGTCTTCTGAAAGTGAGAAGGCTGAGAAATCAGATCTCCATAGCTTAATCTTTGCTAAAATCTTTAATCATCTTCTCCAACCAATTTCCACTATCAATTTCCTAGACATGGCAGAGAAAGACCTTCTAAAACACAACAAACAATCATCTTTTGAAAACCCAGAGTTCCATAATGCCCAGAAGTGTGATTTTTTAAATTTATTTTGCTCTTAAAGAAAGTTCACACAAAGAAAAATCAGCATTTCACCCCAAGGCCCCGTGAGAGAAAGCAGCAGGTAAGCTATTATCACAACTGGCTATCAGCTGAATTTGCTCCCACCTCCTGCTATTGGGTACTTGAGCCGAGACAATCACATTGAGGTCTCAGGACCACCTAAATGCATCAGATAAGGTGATATGAATCATTTAAGTCATTATTAGAGTTAAGGCAGACTTATACATACTTCATGATGTGTTGTTTACTAGCCCCAGAATTTTCTTGACTTGATCACCACATATAAGCTAAGAATTATAAAATGAGGATTTAACCCAATCAATCAATATAGAGATTAAACTGATCAGCAGCATTAACACTAAATTCACAACTTACGACACTTATAAGGAAGACTAATCATGTTCAATGACTGTATTTTGGATAGCCATGAAAAGAAAAAAAACATTTCACATGTGAACAACTGAGAACGTGACAAGCATTCAGCGGTCATTTCAAGTCAACTAACAGAAAGGCAATTCACATTTATAAAACAAAGCTAACTAGCTCTTAGACAATCATATTCTTGACTTGCCTTTCCAATGCAAATGCAGTGAGCAGCTTCACTAATACAAGGAACATTTTTCCTTTGGAGCAGAGGATTACTCACATAGTTAAAAGTAAGCGGTTACAGTAACAACTCTACTCAGTCCATGCTCATATTAGAAATAATGCAATAATCAGAACATTATTTAAGTCTTTGTACAGAGGGCATTTTCTACAATGTAGTCACAATATAGAAAGGCACCAAATTATTCAAGTAAACTGACCACCTTCTTAACACTCGTTTTCTCAACTTGAGCCCTCTCACAAACCAATCAGTAATTTCAATATATTATTCTCAACTAACCATTCTATCAGTACAACAGAACTTTCCTGTGCTGAAAGAAAAAATGAGCCAATTACTCGTGTGTGCATACAGACATAAGTCTCCATCTAAAGATTCAAAGCACAGTAAGTTGCAGACCAGACAGTTAGGTTCCCTCTAGCACCTAATTCAATCGCTGAATTAAATTTCTGTACAAATCTGATTAGTAAAGCAAAGTTACTGGTAAAGAATGTGATTTCAGCAGATGGAAGCTCCTCACAAAAAAGCTAAAGCAACTGTAACAGGAACTACATTTCATCATATGACATTCATCTCGGGACCAACGTGGGGATGAGGTGAATAAAATAAAAATCAGTAAACATACTAAAAGATACCACATTGGTAATATGTTGCTTACAGTTACAGAAATAATAATCAGATACCATACGGTAATACGTTGCTTACAGTTACAGAAATAACAACCTATATTGAAGAAACTAGACACAAAGTACTAAAACTAGTTGTGCACAAGTAAAATAAAGCACGAAACTGGAGGCATTTGCACTCTTAAACCTGGTTTTCATATTAAAATAAAAAATGAAAGCAGCATTAACTGGCTGAAGTCTGACTACTTCAGCATTATTTCTAGACAACCTTAGCAAAACTGACATGCCACAAGTTTCTTCACATATCCACTTCTCCCATTGGGCTCAACAACAAACTCTCTTCCAGGCTTTAGGAAGAACAAAAAAGGAAGCTTACAGAAACAGTAGTATCCTGCAAAGTAAGACACGATAGCTTCAGTAGTTTGTCCTGTATCATGTATGGTTTCACCTGCGTTTTACAATGCTTAACATGTTCAGGAGCAGTGTGGAAAAACTTGTTGGCTTCAGGGTGAACCTGCACCCATCTGCAGGTGTACACAGCACTTCCCGACACTGGGCTGCTTAACAAACACGGCGACTCCTTATTTGCTTTGGGTTGGCTCTATTTGTTGCTTCAATTTCCACTTGCTGGTAAATCCACACAGGATGATTTTATAGTTGGGTTCATCAGCGACAGCATCACAAGTATTTCCGATCAAACGGAAGCAGCTAACTTCCTGCAGATCAAGAAATTCTTTTCCTTTAACTTCCCATTTTGAATTTGTATGTCAGAAAGTTACTCAAATACTAGTTGAATCACTTAATAATTATTTCAACTGAAAACTCGAGTTTTAGAAACTTATACCATCTGGTGTTGTTGTTGAATCACCATAGCATCAATGAATCTGGCACACTTCCCGCCTACTTATTTTCTATGAACACTAAGCAGTACATCCCATGACTTAAGATTAAGTGACACTATTTTAGCTGCTCTGAGCCATTACCTATGCTTCCAACAAATAACCCCTCTACTGGAAGCACTGTGGAAACAAACAAACAAACAAACAAAAAAACCCACAACAAAGAAATCATGCAAAGAAAAAAAAGTCACATCCTGACTTTCCACCAAAAGACAAATATCTCTTTTCTCTGAACCTACCCCTACCCACAATCAGAGTTCTGATCTGTTATCCATCATAGAGCCTAGCCTGCATTCCCTACAGCTAACACTGTCCCAGAAATTATGGAAAAATGTTTCCTTAAAACAAATAAGGACGTTATCTGAAAACTACTTCTTACACATCTTCAATTTACCTGTAATAAAAAAGTGAAGAAATTTGTAATACGTATACACAACCCTACTATATATATTATATTAAGGCAAAGCTATAAACAGGAAATAAGCACAATATTGTTTATAGCTGCTGAAAAACATGTCAGGCTATTTAAATTCTGCATACAGCATAACAATACGTTCTCCTCTGAAGCACTGTAAGCTTTGGAGAATTACTGGGATTTTGAACAAAGTTACAAGCTATCTGCATTTAAAGCAGTTTCAATTATGAACAGCTTTGTTAAAATACATGCTTATAAAAAACTTACATTTCTTGTTTTGTTGTTTTTTTTTCTCCTTGCAACTAAACACTTCAGGCCCCAATTTCAGAATTCAAGAAGCCACCAAATCATTTATGACAAGATGAAAGAACACATGGCTTCGTCAAGAATGCCATACATAAAAAAACCCCACAAACCTATGAGACAGTAACCTTGAATATAGACCAACTAACCCCATAACAAACCCAAGCATGCCTTCAGTGCAGTTACAAACTACTGCTACAGAACACTGCATACCTGCCTGCTGCCATTCATGTTCATCAAATACCAAAAATTGTCTCAGCAGTCTTAACACTTCACAAATCTATATACATCTCGGAAACCCAAGAATATTATGAAACTCCAATGAAGTAATACAGAACATTGTTTTATGGAAAGGACTGAACAGAGGTGTAAGATCTATTGCGCAACCTACCAGGTCATTTCTTTCTTGGCTAATCCTGAGCTATGTGCTATTACCAAACAATTCAGGCACTTTTTTTTTGTTTGTTTTCCTTTTTTATTACATAAGCAATAAACTTTGAACATATAAACCTCTGGGTATAACAACTCAAGTTCCATCTGTAACATCATGCTTGGAGAAAAAGTAATCAATAAATAAGACTCCCTTCAGTGACTTCTTTACTCGAGACCGGTATGCAAAAGGAACTAAAGGTACATACTACAACGTTTCCATTGAATACTGTAGTTTAAAAGCAATTATGAAAACCGTAAAAAAGTTCTGCAGCATTCTCCTACCGAAAAATAAAGTTATTTTTTAATCAAGAAAGTTACAGGGTTAGTTCCTTTATCCCAATTTAGGTCTGGACAAAGTTGTCAAAAAAGTGAACAGATGTTCCCTTTTCTGTGTTTCACGTTTCAACTTCAGGATCAGAGCTTAGTTCAGGTTTCTGTCCCAATATTTAAATTTCCCTACAAAGAGAAAGAAAGCAATCGTTACTGACAGATTTCTAACAGCAAAAAAAAAAAAATAAGCCCCCAACTTTCTTATAAATACCATATCATTATAGTAACATAAATTCTTTTAGTTAGGGATTCAAAAAGCAATTAATTGTAAAGACTGTGCCTTAAAGGATGCATATCCGTAATTATTTCAAAAGAGTGAAGTAAATCAAAGGCGTTCTCACCAGTTTAACAAATTTTGAGGTGTAATTATTACACTGTACAAAATAAGGGATACAATCTACAATCTAAGGAATAGCTGTTTTTAAAGAATTACCCAACCATCAATCAGCATGTTTTAAAAAATGGCTGTCATTCTGAAAGGTTTCTTTGACATCAGTGATACTCCATTTCCTCCCCAGCCAAAAATCAATATTCAGATCTTATTTCTCTATTTGAAATCATAATCACCAAGAGCCAGATTTTGTTAAGATTATTCTAATAAGCTCCAGACAAGAACCTTAACATCCAATTACAAAACAGCATTGGAAATTAATTGGGGGGGGGGGGAGGGAAGCTCACTACAACAAAATTAGGTTATGGCACTTTATGCCCATTTTCCAGATCTATACTTTTTGGAAAAAACCTTTCCACACTTGTTTCCCATTAATTCCAATTCCATTTGCCCTTCTGCTATATTTATTTGAGTCCATACCAATTTAAAAACAACTGACCAGTATATTTTAGCAAGAAGCAACCTCTTTAACATGTTTAGTTTTCTTTGAGTCTTTGCTTATTGGTTTTGTTGCTTATTTTTCCACTTTCTTCATTCTTCTACCAGACTGGTAACTTTGCTTTTTTTAAAACGGCTCTAAGAACCTATTAATGTTTCTGCACTCTAAAAACTCAACTCTAATCCAACCACTAATGCTTATTATGCAAGCGTATTTACTTGTAGGGACACAGACAGAGAATTACAAAACTAACATTCTCAAAGGAACACACAACTGGAAAGGGCTGTGCAGGTCATCTAATTCAATTCTGATGCCATGAGTAGCCCTTCCCAACTCTAATTACACTTGACCAATTCTAATAAAGGATTGAGAGTGCTTTAACCACTTCTACTCCCAAAAGCTGTAACATTTTATACAGTTCAGAAGTTCTTCTGCACTTCTGTATTATCACTGTCACACACACACTGCAAATCAAAGTGTAAGATAGATGTGCTAGAGTTTTTCAGCCCGACTTTGTCAAAGCATTTTACACAGGCACCATACAGTACAGGATGCTTCATTCAGAACAGCACTTTAAGGCACATGATGAACGTAAGATAACACAATGAGGAACAGAAACATAAACTTAATCAAAAAGCGTATCAATACTCTTCATGTTAATTTAGAACTGTAGTCTTAAGACGATCTAACATTTTTAACAGAGGTCCACTTTCTCTCATCAATAAGAAAGCAGACCAAGAAGAGAACATTGGAAATCATCACAGAACCTCACAGCACAGCTCAAACAAATATCCATGAAGGAAATAAGTGCAAAATCAAGTGTGCCTCCTTGTGCTTTTACAGGCGGTGTTCCAAAGTATCCTATCTGAGCTATTCCATGGGGATATAAAAACCGTAGTGGACAATCTGAATATTCACATTTTCATAAAAGCACTTAGTGAAGAAGAAATTAAACCAACTCACCTTTTCTTTCCTCAGAAATCCATCTCTGTATTTATTAGTGGTAAACCCCCTTACACCAACAGAACGTAACCGCTGGTACTTAGCTTGAATATATAAACCCTTCTGTACTAAGCCTGATTTATAATGGGATTGCAAACGGCCATCTGCAAAGTTGCTCTGTAACGGTAGGGAAAGGGAGGAAAAAAGTGCAGAATGAGGGCACCAAAACTCAATACCTGGCATTTACAGTTGTATATACACACAAAACCAACAGTATTGAACAAGAATATGCAATAGCAAATACTGAGCCTCTTCCTTATTTACAGCTTGCTGTTCCTTAGAACACCAGCTACCTTATCACATTCACGGTTTAAAATATCTGAAATGGTCATTGTTACAGAAAAACAGGAATTGCTAAAAGGAAAACAACAACAAAAAGACAAAAAAGCACCTTACTTGCTACCAAATTCACTGATACAGGCCTGCAGCAGGCAAATGTGTTGAACCTAAAAAAGTTATGCTAAGTAGAAGTTAGCATGACTGTTTATCATGTATCCTCACACCATAAGACCACAGAATTACTTCCCTTACTCTGTTCTTTTATCACTCCCCAACTGAAATACATTTGTTCCCAAGCTAGGTTAGCATACAGTGACAGAGCTTACTGGTGAGGGAATTAGAAATTCACAGAAATAGCAATATAGGAAGACCAACACTAACAGCAGCAGCAGCTAAAAGGATAAAAATCTGTTTATAATTAAGCACTCCAATCTCCAACAGAACAAGCTATGAAGTCTCAGAAAGGTTCACTGTAATTTTGCCTGATTTTCCAATAATGCAGATTAAAGTTTTCAAATGTGACAGTAACAGAAAAAAATTCCTGTAGATGTTCACCCTTTAAAGATTTTCACCCCATGCAGAGTAAAAAAAAAGTTCTTACATAAAAAGGAAACATTATGTTGATATAAAATAGCTGTCATACTTTACAAACAGCTTTAAAGTAAGACAGAATTAAACAACAGAAAAAGAGCCTTTCTTGAGCATGACCTAATTGCTCTGGTGAAGTCAGTCTCCTTTTGACAAAGTAAGGATCACTTCAAGAAAAATCACATGCTCTGAGGTTGTGATAAGTTTGGTACCAGTTTCTCCATGGTGTAGCTGAAGAACAGCTAAGGACTGCACAGAACAGAGGTTACTCAATGCAAATACAGTTTCTGTTATTTCAAGAAAATCACTTCAGCCACCTAACATGTAGAGATAACATGAAGCTGGCCCCATCAGTTCCCTAGCGTCACTCTCATGATGCTTGTAGGCAAAGGACATACTTAGAAAAGGCTACTAAATGTTATCTCACCCCTCTACTGAAAAGCCATCAGAGTCCAATCACAATATAATTAGGTGCAAGTAAATTCCTTAAGCAGATACACGCCTACCATAGGGGAAGCTGAAGGGCGTTTGCAATGCTATATTAAGCCACTGAACACAGTTAACAGCAGAGGTCCTCATTTCTCCCACAGCTGCTGCGGTTCTCTGTTCTGACACAGGAGGCTACCAAGGGGGCCTCAGAGGTCTGCTGCTGCATTTGCACAGCGAGCAGCAAAGGACCAGAACAAATAAGAAAGGAAGAAAAGGTGCAAGATACTGAAAGCGAGATTATACGTACACTTCAGTTTCAACACAAGCATCTACACAAGCAGGGAGAACGAGGTACAGAAGTACTATTAGCAGGGCAGAATCAGACGCAGAAACAGTTAACAGATCATATACTTGGTACATAGGTAACTGCAGTCACACACAGTTGAGAGTAAAATGAGATAATCTAATGGTGTGAATGAAGGTGAATGAAAAACAACTACATTTCAGCCTCAGGAAAAAAAAGCTAAAGTGACACCTAATATTACATCTGGACCATTTTATAATCAATGCTACTCATGCTGCCTATGAACCAGTGGCTTTCAAGCTCTGAGAAGTTTGTAAGAGCTAATATGTTACCACTGTACTGTGTCTGGCTAGGGCAGAGTCAATTTTCTTCATAGCAGTCCGCACCGGACCATGGTTTCAATTGGTGACTGACACAGCACAGACAACACAGCAGTGTTTCTGGCTGCAGCTGAACAGTATCTGCACAGCATTACTACTCTCTCTTCCTTCAGCCTGGCTCCCAACAAGCTGGCCAGGCAAGACACTAGGAGGGGACACAGCCTGGATAAAGTAAGGACAACTTACCCAAACTGACCAAAGGATTTCCATGCTCATGCTCAGTAAGAATACTGAGGAAAGCCGCTGCCTGGAGGCTGGCTGAGCATCAGTCTGCCTGTGGGATACGGTAAGCAATTGCCTTTGCATCATTCCTTTTTCCTTCATCTTTCCTTTACTTGACTGGTGACGCACTGGAACAGGCTGCCCAAGGAGGTTGTGGATGCCCCATCCTTGGAGGCATTCAAGGCCAGGCTGGACATGGCTCTGGGCAGCCTTGTCTCATGGCTGGCAACCCTGCACATAGCAGGGGGGTTGAAACTGGATGATTTCCACAGCATCACGGAATGGCACAGGTTGAAAGGGACCTCAAGAATCATGAGTCTCCAATCCCTCCCTCCACAGGCTGTTCCACCAACCTCCACATTCAACCCAGGCCATTGTTTTCGCTCCCCCTCTTCTCTTCCCTAGTGCTGCTGGAGGGGGGAGAGTGAGCAAGCCATTAATACACAGGACTGTGTAAATTACAGAATGAAGTTTAGTTCAGAAGATAACCATACATACAGTACCTACTGAAATGAATCACAGTTAACATTTTAAAGTCTTTTCACAGAAAAGATCTTTTAATCTGTGTAAGATTTCTTTGGATCTCTTATGAAACTGCTGCTCTAAAGTATTTTTTTCTGTAGAATGTTAAAACTTTTTGCAAGACCATATATGCTAATAACTCCCCTCCTCTTTTTTTTTTTTTTTTTATTAGGTTAGGACTCTCCAATTTTATTAATCAGGAAGAATTCAGTGTATTTTTAATATTCAGCCAAGGAAGGCTCTTGAGCGTCAAATCACCTTCCTGAAGCAGGTTTCAGCAACAGCATAGGCAGGAAAAATCCTTTAAGTTATGCAAGAGGAAATGAAATGTAAGAACACTGATGAAATCAAATCAGCAATGCTGTTTCCATGGTAGTAATAATGGGCTATACACATATAGAAACCACAATACCAGTGAAAATGCTATCTTCTCAACAGATATTAAAGCAGTATGGAACCAATCTCTGGATACAGCAACGTTCAGTTTCATATATAAAGGTAATGGCAGTTTAAGCAGACTTATGTTTGCAGTCCTCAGCAGAATTCAGTGCTGATGTAAAATAAAGGAAATTGAAGACTGCTTTGAATAATCTACCAACATAACCTCAAAGAGATAGTGGTGAATAACCACTCATCCCTTATAAAAAGGCCACATGGAGGGAACAGGAAAGAATACTGATTAAGAGACTATGACACCTTTCTGTGTTAAGATGGAGTTATGCAGGCTAACATTTTTAACTTGCTAAGCTTCAGCTTGAAAGTTTTTTCTGTTTCATTGATTCTTTAAACAGCAGAATAGTGAGCCCTTTTTGATAGTATTAGCTTAGCTTTCTGGCAGACTGACTGCCTTTTTTTCCCCAACAGTTCCCTTATATTCAGTCTGAGGGGGCAGAAGAGCCCTTCTACTCTTCAAATTGTTATCCAAAGTGCTAGCTGCTGAGCTAAGCCAACATAGCCTTACTTCAAATTCACTATCTTTAGAACAAGAAGGATCAATACCTATTCTGTGCTGTTTTTCTCCTGAGAGTACACTTGTTAAATAGCAAGTACAGGTAACTTTAAAGGATAAAATGAGAAAGTTTTTTTTTTTCTTGACATAAATATATCTAGTTGGATGTTTATTTTTATTTCAGCTGTATGGATAGAATACTGAATAACTCAGCTCAATCCACTGCCAGCCCTCTTTCCTCCCATTATGTCAGCAGAAACAATTAGGCCACACTGCTACTACTTTTCACATTTGATACCTTCAAATCTGCATTTCTTTACCAAACTCAAGAGGATCAAAGTCACAATTTATACAACACACTTCTGATAAAAGCTGGTCTGTACCTTAAAGTGTCTCCTGATGGGACCTGTGTTCTCAAGGCGTCCTCTAACATGTCTGTGCGGGAAAGTTTCATTTGTTCTCGAAGAATAGTAAGAATTCTAGTTCAAAAACAGATAGCAAAGTTATTAGTTTAACATTATTAAATTACAAAGGAAAACAGTTTCCAGGTTATAGTAACATATATTAAAGTCCTTTCAGCCTTGTGATTTTGACACAAACACACTGTCTGAAAGCACCAAAAGAGAAGCAAAGGGCCTGGCGTACAGGTTGGCTGTAGTGACAGCGGAGCCCACCAAACCCAAAGATGATACAAACCATCGTGTTGGAATATTGTCCTCTTGGGTTGTTACCTGCTTGGATTTCTTCAGTGAAGGCTCTACAACCCTGTCCCTTCAGAACAGATGCCTCAATTAGCACACAGCATGTGTAATAGACTGCTCTAGCAGTCATCCCTTGAGTCAGGAATAAGAGCAAGATCAGTACTCTGAATACTCCTGGTTAGCATATGGTCACTATTTGGAGCATTTACCACAAACACAGGCATCACTACTCTACATACCACCACAGCAACCAGACAAATGCATTGGCCCTCCAAATATTCTGCTTTTAAATTTGTATTATAGAGTAGCATGTCGGAGAAGAGTTGCTAGCCACAGAAACATACCTGATCTTAAGGACAAGTGGCATGGACAAGTGGTATCAAAACTGTTGTGTTAGCACACTGAAAGCTGAAGGCAAACAGCCATGGTTGCATAGAACAGAGCACTCCCTCCAGACACTGTGTTCTTTCATCTTTTCCAGCTTTTCCCATAACAGTTACCTTGACAGGATTCATTCAGCTAAAGTATCATTTTCCCCCATCATTGCATACAAGTATTGACAAGTATTATACACTGATACATGCTACACTATATTCATCTAATGAAGACAGAACTGAATTGCTAATGAACTCTTGGCCAAATGCACTTTTCCCCTGTTCCCTTTAGAAGTAGTCTTGAAGGCCACAGAAGTGGCCCAGCACTACTGAATTCCTTTTTTCTTTCCCCAACGTAACTAAAACAGCTTTAAATACATTTTAAGAAAAACTTAAGAACTCTCATTTTTCTCAAATAAGCTAACATTGTATAATAAAATGAAAATGTATTTTTTTAATGCTTTGCTGCTTAAAGAATTTCTGCTCTCCAGCAAAATATCAAACCAAACGGCAGAAACATTTTTGTATGCTTTCTAATGTTGGTAGTCTAATAAATGCAACAGAGCACTGCTGGAATCCAATTTAGCTCTAACTGGGGTTTAAAATAGCATTTTTTAGAAGAATATATTATTGCCTGCAAGTCAACTGTTTAGCTCCTGAAAATGCCTTGCCAGGAGTGGACTTAGAATACAAAGATAATCCATGAAATCAAATACTTATAAGGAAGCTGGGAAGTTTGACATGCTTTTCTCTCTGGGTATTTCATTCTGTTTTTCTTGGAAAAAGCCACTTGGTTACCTTCACAAACTTTCTTCTTCCTCTTTGTTCCCCTCCTCTCTACATTACATAACCAAATGAGGAAGCCTACTATTGTAGTACACTCTTCTTTAAAGAAGAGTATTTAGCAAGATTCAAAGAGAAGATATTCAAAAAGATTTCATGCTGTAGTTAAAAATAGATTATTAGGAATTAAGAAAAGTTTGTCTTAGCTAAACATGGAACACCAGCCCACTCCTCCCAGACTCAAACACATCTGTGGGCCATTCATGCATGGCCTTAGTTTTGACACTGCTATGCTTGTCATTTGAAACCTGGTTCTCTGATGTACTCTTTCTTCTCTCCATATTCATCTGTAAATCAGAGCAAATAAACCTAAGAGGAGTTCTTCAGGATTTTCCAGGGTTTGATTTTTAAAATTATAGGTGGAACACTCTTAAACAGAGCGGTGACATCTACTGTATATAGCTGAACTATTTACGTCATCTCAGGTATGAGACTTAGCTGTATTATTTATCTTTTCTACCCAGGACAAGATTGCATTCTTTCTGCATCACTTCAGCATTTAACAGAGTAGATAAAAAGGAAAACAAAAGGAGCAGAGTAAGAATAGAGCAAAAACGAAGAACAAAAACAGACAAGAAGATGCAATTAGAAAGCATCGATCAGTACACTCCAGACATAAATGCAAAATGTCCATAAAGCCCCTATGCCAAGTGGTGAGTACTGGGTCATTCTACTGATGCATGCAGATGGCAAATTAACTCGTGTATGGCTGACTTCATGGAGAGTCATCTTTTGCATTTTTAATACCTATGCTTTCTCAGCTACTGCTGTTCTGAATTGGTAAGTTCCTCAGTGCAATGTATTGCTTCTCAGGAACATTAAAGCTATTTTTAAAATTGCATCTAGTTTGCTACTAGATGTCAAAGTGAAGTCTTCCTGAATCTTCAACAGTTCAAATTCAGTCTCTATTCCAAATTAACATCCAGCATCATTTTGCAATTACTATATTAGTTAAGGAGGTATTACTACTACATGTTTACAGGGCTTCAATCTTAGTCTTCAGGTTTGTTGTTTTTACTTTTAATATTGTTGTGTTGAGTCATTTTGCATTTACACCCGCCAAGCAGCTATCCTCCAATGACAATCACTAACTACATAAAAACTGTTTTTGATGGGCCTTTGATGGTCTTCTGGAAGCCTATCCATAGGCTATGAATTACAACATAGAAGAACTGACAGTTTCCCTTAGTCTCCCCTTTCTTAGCACCAGCCACAAAAGATGTTTTAGAATTATATGGTACAAATCAACATGGGCAGCTGCACAAGTCCTATTACACAAGCACAAGCACTTCAAAACAAAACTGCACTCATTCAGAAAGTTTTCCAAAAGGAGTAAACATTTATTTCAACTGAACATTAACTGCCTTCTCAATTTCATTATTAAGTACATTACAAAGAGAGAGCCAAAGACAGATCAAGTGCCCAAGTTAGCTCTGATAAACTTCGTATCAACACAGACAAACTATTCCAAGTAAAATATTTCATCCCCAGGAATATAATTTCAGGCATTTCTGCAGTCTCATGTACAGTTTCTTTCTTAAAAACAAAACAAAAACAACAACAAAAAACAAGATATTTCAGAACTTCCCTCCTGAGGAGAAACACTGTTACAGTAACAATGCTGGACATGGCCCCAGACAACCTGCTTAAGGAGGAAGTTGGACCAGATGACCCTCAGAGACTTCTTTTGACTTGAACCATTCTGCAAGTGCTACTGACATAAGATTCAGATCTTCCCCCTGGACTGATGACAACTAGCTCCCTTTTCCCCTTCCCAAGATATTCCATATTACTTCAAGTTACTTGCTCAGTAAAAATGCCTTCTAGTTTGTGGTTTAGATCACGTACATATTACAAAGCAGGAGAAATGCAGCATTCAGGAACTTACACTGCTGTAGCTTCATAAAATAAATTTGTACTATTTACTGGAACATCTTAAAATCAATTAACTCTACTAAATTATTACGAACCCTAAGTTAGTCCAGCCTGTTCATGCTACTCAATTAGAAGTCTAAAGTTGAGCACCTAATCTCCCTACTCCCCCAAAAATACTGCTTCCATTGTAAATACACCCAACCTACACTAGCTTTCTCAAGAGACACATTCCTGGCGACTTCCCCGTGAGGTAATAAAACACATCAGCAATACTCTAGAGATGTTCAAAAGTAAAAAAGATATTCTTTTACCAGCATTTGGTCATAAAAGTTATTTTAGCTCTCTTGAACTGCTCTGCACTGCAAAAGATGCCTGAGGAATTACTGTTGTAGAACCATTTTCTTTTTTAATCATTGATCAAGTGTGAAGATAAAGACTCACATGGAAATTAAAAGGCAAGAGTTCACAGATTGTTAGCCATATCAGCCCAAAAAAGTGCAGCAGGAAATAAATTATGAAGGAAAAAAAAAACCAACACAGAAACAACTACTTCCAGATTCAGGCTTACCAGGTGAGGCTTCCCAATAAATTTCCTGAAAGGTGGCTTAATGAACCTCATGGGCTTTTGGAAGCCATCAAGTTGAGAGTTCTGTAATCTTGAAAAACTGCAGCTTTGCTGATTCCTGAGAGAATAATTCCAGAGAGAACAATTAAAATCCAGAACCGGAATATAGCAACACGTTTAATTTTAAATGACCTTACTTTAACATTGGTACCACTTAGAAATGGTAAAATGACAGCTTCTATGCAATCTTAATCTAAGATATTTGATAAATGACTACTGCTCTGGCTAAAGAGAAGTCCAAGTTACACACAATCATACAGTAAACTCCATTTTCTTATGCAACGATAACAAATGGTGACTTCTGTCTTTCTCAAAGCCTCACTTTTTAAAACAAGTTTCCCCGACTCCCACAGCTACAGCTCCACGCCTGGCTCACACTGCCCTCTGCTGGCTGACACGCTTTTTGTATTTCAGTGGTTTTTTAGATTGTGCTACCGTCAAAGTCGCACACAACTTCTCATCTCACCAATTCCAAATCAGATAGAAGCTCTGATAAATATCCAGATGCTAGAATATGCTTGTTACCCCTTCAGTTAGTACAACACAGCTCTGACTTCGGGTTTTTTTGGTTTTGTTTGTTACTGAGCACAATGCTAATTACTGATACATCCACAACCAATAAATAAAACATACGTGTACCATGAAAAGTAATGACTAGAAGCCAAAATTTATAGTTCCCAGAACTATAACACATATAATAAAAAAGGCCAGAAGAAGGCAGAATGGGCTAGTGGATTAAGCACTGTCAAGATCTCATATGCGAACTGTGAAAAAAAGCCTGCTTTTCAGGAAGGTGCTATCCATCTTCCATTACTGCCCTCAGCCTGCAAATGCATTAGCCATCAGCACTGCAAGTGTAAGTGTCCTCCAGCCTCCATCAAGCTCAAGGACAGCCACACTTCATAAAAAAACCCGAGCTTCCCACTGTAAATAGTATATATAGAAGGTAAAGCAAGTTAGTAACCGCAGAAGTAGCAAAAAAAAGCCTTACCAGACAACTGAGCCAAACACATACTGAAGGTACAGCATCAAGCAAGTATAAGGCTATAGGCAACAATCCAATAATTTGGTTTTATTTTTCCTTTGACAACTTTCATCTTTTTATCTACACAATTTCAAACACAGGATTTTTTCTCTCTTTTTTTTTTTTTAATACAGTTTTACTAGTCAATTTTCCTAAATATGCACATATTGTCACCATTTGCCATTATAAACTGTTTAAAAATGGACAATTAGCAATATATTCATGTATCTGCAAAACGTGACTACAGTGTAGATGCATTTCATTACACTCTGGCAACTCTTCAACCAACGCTTCTAATACAAATAAGCCATTCGTGTAATCTTAACATCAAAAGCAAAAATAGGATGACTGAGGTTAGCAAACACCTCTGGGCCACACATCTTTAGCAGACCTGCTGCAGGAATTCAGAGCAGTAAAAAGCTATTCCAAAGTTTAATGTTAATTAATAAAATTAAAACAAACAAACAAATTCTGTTTGCTGACATTCCACGATACCACAAACACCCCGAGCAGCACAAGAATGCATTCGTTCTGGATCATTATTATGAAACTACAAAATACCAATGAAGTAGTAGCAGAAAAATAACCTCTACCAACATAATACACCATTACATAGGAAGCTTGAAATTCTACTGACACATGTCACAACTGAAGTCAAACTTCAAAAGAAAATCACAACAGATTTGAATGCAACTGCGGAAGCATCGATAAAATTAAATGTACCAGAGAAGAACAAGCTTAGGCAAATGTGATTATTATTAGCTAATTACCTTGGAGCTGTACCATCCGTATGAAATGCTCTCTCATCTTCATTCTTCAGTCTCTCTTTTCTTCTCCTTTCTATATCATGCCGTAGATCATTTGGATCTTCTAAAACTCTTATGATGTTCTATTTAAGAGGAAGGGTTGGTGCCAAGTTAGCTTGTAATAAGGAAATATTGACTTCATTTGTCCTTCAAGGGTTTTATTCAGTAATCTTGTTGACCAACCAAATAGGCACAGGACAGCTGTGCATCAGCCTAAGAATCCGAAGTCCAAAACAATAACAGTAGCTACTCCCTGACAATTACCTTCTCCCACCATCTGTCTCCTTACACGTTTCTGAACAGCAGCGAACAGAAAGCTGGAATTTCAGCTCAATAACTGCTCTACATAAAGCTGACAATAAAAAAAAAATTCACAAACTACAGTAAATCTTAAGAAAGTCTACTCTTCTTAATTAAGTTGTACCTCCACATATTAGCACCACAGAAAAACAACAGGAAACCAAATCGCAGTAAGTGTAGTTTGTAAGGGGGAAACAAAATCCCATGCCCCTGGATAAAAGCAGGGATTAGCACTGCGTTCAGTATAGAACTGCATTCTGTACGTTGGGCCAACCTAACATCACAGGAGAAATATTAAGGGTTTTTCCAATCTCAGACAGAAATTAGAATCCATGTCAGTTGCCCACTCAGTATTTACATTAAATAAGAATAAATAGTTCAAGCAGTAGCAATAACCACGCTCCAGTTATTCTAGAACACATCTGCACTCTACTTACCACAGTAATGGAAGTACATTTAATATCTGTAAATACAGTCACGTGCATTCCTTTTAAAACAGAATTGCTAGCGGTCTCCAAAGCATGTAAGAGTAGCTTTTCAATATAAAGCAGAAAAGTGTTAGTTACACCTATGTAACTTTCACTGAACTATTAAAAAAAAAAAATAATACCTGAGGAGATTCTGATGGGACAGTTCGTTTGTTCTGAAGTTCTGCTAAAGACATGTCAATCCTCCTGAAACAGCAAAATCACACAAGAATAAGCAGCATCAATATAAATCATTATTAACCAACTACAGAATCTTTGCAGATTACGTACAGATAATTTAGAGTCAGTGAAAAACTGTTGTTTTTGGTGCAACAAACAACTCCAGCTATGTAACGTAAAGCCTACTGAAGATTAACTACCTTGATGCAAATAAATTAAGGCAGAAGCACACCAATTACCTGTGAATTTCTGGATCCAAACTTCTTTTAACTTCATTCATATTTGGAATTGGTTTATCCTGGATTTTTGAGAACCGTTCATGCAGAGTTATGTCGGATGATGTAAAATAATTTGCTGTGCAAAGACATTAAATACAAGAATGTTTAAGCGCACTATTTCAAGTGTGTTGTGGGAAATATTATCTTTCAAAAGATTAACTGCTAAGGACACCATGACAACTTTGAGATTAAATTCCAAACTATTTCCATTTGTAGTTTAATGTTCCCAAATGAGAGATTAGGCCAGCTCAACTCAGACAGCCCTCTTAGTTAGTAAGATTAAGCTGAAGAAAGTTAACTGTTTATCAGTTCCATCATGGCAACTACTAGAAGCAACAAATAAAGTTCTGCACTACATGTGACACGAGTCTAGAAAATCATCTGAAAAATTACAGGAACTATATGTAACTAAAACGTTGTGACTACAACAAAGCTTTATTTCCCCCCCCAACCCTCTTCACTTGTTAAAAAAGCAGTTTATCCTCAAGCACTTCCATGAAATCCCTTCTACGTTCACAGCCTACAGTAATCTCTAAATAAGGAGCAAGACCTTCTAACCAAAGTGCTCCATCCAACCACTTCAGCTCTTCAACCTGCATTCTCCTTCAACGAATGACACGAAAACAAATGAAACCTAACACCTGACATTTACAAGGGCAGCGTGCCTAACTCATTATTTCTTTTACAGTAATTGTAAACACATAAATACACACATATACCCCAAATACTACAGCCACCTTTAATTTGATGGATAATTGTGATTATTTCCTGAGTAAATTCTCGCGACGGGTCGCTCTCAACACCTCGTGCTACAGATTCCATGTGCTCGAACACCGGATGAAAGTTTTCATTTTTCCTGCCGACAGCAACCAGATCATGTGACATCTGTCTGTCTGCAGTATGACTAGAAGCAGACCTAAAATAAACATTTGGAGATTCTCATTTTCAAAGAATACTTGAAAATTTCAAGCAAAGAAGTAGAACAAGACAAAAACGTTTTCAACAGTACACAAATGCTAAAATCTCTGCATCTTTGAAAACTGTATCACTTGAACTCAGTGCAACATGTTCTCAGTAACAACATGTGAACTTAGGAATGCGTGTAGCATATTTTTGTCAGGTTTTACTCATTCTAAAGAGATGCATAAATCAAATGGTAGCATTGCTTTGTTAGAACTATTTTCACAAGGAAGCTGGCATTAAAATTTCTGCTGTTCTTGGTGCAATAAAAGTACCTCTTATTTGGAAACAAGTTGAGAACTCAAATATTCCATGTAAAACTTTTAGGACAAAGACTTTGCTGTCCATTCTGCAAAGTGATAATGCACCTGTCTAATCTGTATTTCAAAAGAAAGTAGAATTTCATATAAAGATTGCACCAGAACCAGCCTCCAGCAAGTCCCAGGAGTCAGCTATCTGTCTTCAGTAAATGCCTTTCGGTGAATCCAAACAATCTCCCTTTAGGTATTTATTACAGATGATTTGAATTGCCTAACTTCTCTCTAGGCTTATAAAGAATGTATTCTTCTCAGCTCAGTCATTTTAAGTCATGTGTTTGTTAAATGCCTGAAGTAGGCAGCATGAATACTCTCAGTCATCAGCTTCTCCGAAATTAGCCATTTAGTCTCTGCTAATGTCTTTGTTGTTGCAAAAGCAAACCTGCACATCAAGTAAACTACTATACTGACTGCAGCTTTTCAGTCTGTAAATAATTATTACATGCACTGTGCATGACTTTCAAGAATAGCAGCAAGAAACTACTATATATAGAAATCATCCCACAGGCTTCCAAAAAGAAGCGGCAAGAATTAACTTTTTTCCTTGCTTTATCACTTAGGAAGAAAGAATTGTTCCCTTTCCTCAGTCTTTCGTATTAACCCCTTACATGGGGACAGTGAACTTGTCTTCACAACTCTTCACTGTATTACATATTTTCTGAAATATTGGAAAAAAAAACTGGCAGAGATGTTTTGCTTGAGAGAAGTAAAATACCTTTTAAATGAGGACTGAACAGCTTCCAAAAGAGATTACTGCCATTACCCTCACCTACAGCAGGTAGTCAATTGACCAGAAAAGCCTGCAAATATCTATACAAAGCAAGCTGCTTAGTCTTTACAATGTGTTCTTCACTTAGGCTGCCACATTAACCCTTTTCTCCAATTGAGTTGACAAAAGGAATGCTAAAGACAACCAGAAGTACTATACACAAGACAGAAACATACTCCATTACTTTTCAGTTCTGAGGCTTCAAAAGATTGTTACATCATTTGCTGCAATACTAAATAATATAACCCAGGGATTTCGTTTTTTGACAGCTTTACTGGACTTCATCTTAAACATCTGAATGTGTACCTGAGATTTATGCAATTTAAAAGTTAGCTAGTTTTCAAAAGAAATGAGGAACTCCTCAGGAAGTCAAAAAAGTCATTATATTCCAGAACAAAGAACAGGATGCAACTTTTCTGGTTTTGTCTGTTTTGAATAAACTTAACACATTTACTCATAATAAGCAACTTTATTTACAGTTTGTACTGGTCTTATCTGCTCTGTTCTTTCCACTTGCTACCAGACTCCCATGAGATTAACTAGGCTTTTTTTGGGCAATTCTTTTTTGGTTGGTTGTTTTTTGTAAACAGCAACAGGCAGTGAGTTTCCAGCCTGCAAGTTAATGCTTTAAACAAAGCAAAATTTAAAAGGTACAACCTTAGTTTGTCCTTGTTACTTCCTAAGGAAATACGGCTTCCCTTTGATATTCACAAACTTTAAGCAGGCTGGAATAAGGAACAGATGAGGGGAAACAAATACCTGTACCTGTTCACCGTTTTCTTCATGTCCACTTTGATTGTGAGATGTTCCCTCCTACAGTTGACATCTGACACTTTCACATCTGAAACAGTATGACTTGAATCATGCTGGCTACTGGAAGAATCTCCTTTTCTCCTGAGTTCCCCTTCTTTCCTTACTCTTTCCTTCTGCTTGTTTTTAAAGGGTCTCAGATCAGCATCCATTTTAGAAGAGTTAACGCAAGCATTGCAGCCCTTCTTTGAACTATATTTAGGAGGGACTTCAACATGCCCTTCTTCAGTCTGTCTCGCTCTTCCACCACTAAAGTAATCTAACTTTTTGCTATTCCAGGCACCCTTAGAAGATCCGTATTTCTGATCTTCCTGCTTCGCATACTTCTGAGCTCTATCATCTGTGAAAGGCTTTTCCCCATCCAGGTGCCTGCGCCGTTTGTGATTGTATTCATAGGCTATCTTTGTGACAGATCCCTCCGAGTACTCCCTTTCAGTCGACCGGTGAGACTGGGCACCCAGATTTCTTTGCTCCTCCTTTTCTTGGTAGGGTGAAAAAGAACGCTCTTGCTTCCACTTGGAATTTCTTGCTACTTCTCCACCGTCATACCTCTCCATTTCTTTAGCCCTTTTAGACGTGTGCCCATATTCTCTGTAATCGTGATCTTCAGGATACCTGTGTTGACATAAAGCAATTTACACTTGCACTAGAGAAGAAAGCGAGAACTTATATGTGAAGAATGTTGGACAGCAGAATGCGTGGCAAGTTAACCCATAATCCCTCACGCCAAGGTACGGATGTGCAGGGGCTCTTAAGAGGGAAATATTATCCTTTCATACTCTAGCCATCAATATGATTTACTTAAAAGACAAATACTTCACTATTACCAGTCGCCCATAATTAAACTACAAAGTGGCAAACGTGTTTCAAGGTGGTTATCTTCAACTATAATGAAAACAGACTTTCACTTGAGGCTTTACACCACAATACCCAGGTTTTAATTATTTTATTCCTATACCTCTTCTGTAAAGAGCTCCTTGACGTAAATTCATCAGAAACTCTTCTGGGTGACTGACCATACTTCTCTTCATGTAATCTCTGGTGCCTCAAGTCATCTTCATGCCATTTTCGTTCAAATTTACATGAAGCCCCTAATGGTCTGTGAAAAGGTTTAATTCCTTTTTCATTTCCAGTGACTTTGTAGTGTTCAAACGTGTATCTTTCTTCCATTTTGTAATGGTAAAATGACCGACTGTGCTCCTTATATGGTATTTCTGAGTATTTTGGTGGTAACTGACATCTCCTATTGCCTTCAGTTCTTTCCGATGAATGTGTTCTGTAGGGCTTATGGCTGTAAGCATCTTCCATGGGAATTCTTTTCAGGTTTGGTGAAGGTGACCTACGTTCATACATTCTCTGGTGGTTATTTCCATGAGGTGCAAACCTGGAATTGCTTTGTCCGTATTTTTCATCATCTGTTCTCCAAGTCATAGGTTTCCTTAGGTCCTTACGAAAGCTTTTATATTCACAGTCATAATTAACATGAGCGTGCCTTTGCCTGTGGTGCTCTGGACTCCTAAATGCTGGAGATAAGGACCTAAGGCAAAGATAAAACTCACTCTGAGTAGTCCCATAAAACTGAATCAACCTCTTAAAAGCATCTATTCCCTAAAGAAGCCCAATTTCAATCAACAGGGAAGAGAAATTCAGAACCAGTCAAGATATTCAGTGTTACTTGTCTAGCTAGAGTACAAGCTTGCTTTCAACTCTACTGAAAGCGTTCACAGGAAAAATACCCACTCAAAATACTGGTAAGTCAGTCATTTTCCTCTTTTAGCTTTAGAAAAAAATAAAAAATGCTATAAGTAATTCAATGTATATAAAGTTACCACTACACAGAAAACAACTGTTACACATTTTCACACTTGTCAAGCATTCCCTATCTTTTCCAGGACCAAGAGGAAAAAGAAAAGGCAAAGAGAAAAAAAACCATGAACAAAACACACAAATGTAAAAAAGGAAGAAGAAAAGCACACAGTTTTCAGATGCTCTTTGCGTATCAAGATTGGAAAAAAAAAAAAAAAAAAAAAAAAGTAGTTTGAGAAAGGCTGTTTTTTGTCTTTTTGTGCATGTGTACATGCATATACACATTTTATACAATTATTGCAGCTTCTGCTCTTATAAGTTCAGGTGCACCCTTCTCAGCCTTGAACTGTGACTTACAGTTAGAAAAACAAAAGCAACTTGAGTCTTTTAGCTAAAATCCCATTAAAGAAAAGCAGCACAAGCCACTAGCAAGAAACAGAAAGTAATCCCAGACCAAAACCAGACACAGCATTCACTGTATATTCTCAGAAAATAGCATTAGAAAGGAATTCAAAGTTACTTCCTTTATGCATATATTACAAATATAGTAAGAGTATGTGACATAATCAATTCCTCTGTTTCAGCAAACAAGTTCAAAATCAGACCCTAGATCTTCATAAAACTATGTAAGCTATACAACTACCACCAGTACCTATACTGCCACGCCAAAATTTGTTTGACTGTTTTAATTAGGGCTCATATTTTTATGAGAGCTCAGGCATTTCCCTCTGTTCACTCAAAGGACATTCCTAATCAACAGTACAGTATGAAGCAGGTAGGATATCCCTAAAATTATGCTTGTGTTATTCAATAAACTTCCTTGATTATCCAAGACCAAGAGGCAAAACATAAGCAAGCTACAGACATCAGGTTGAGTTGGAATAAAAATAAGTTCAACTGGCTCAGGACTTGGGAGTTTGGTACTTCATGCAATTTCAATTCCCAAAATATTCAAGCCTAACAAGGCTCTTAGAAAGAACGAAAGCTTAATCTTCCCCATTTTTAAAAAAGTTAGTAACAAAATTATGATGTGGAAAAAGTGTTACAGAAACTAAGTTTGAAAAACAAATCAGGATTCTTTAAAATGCATCTTTGGCAAAAGAAACTACGTCCATTAACTGCAATGTTTGAAGACTTCATTATAAATCTTTCTTCAGAACAACATTCCAGAACACGCAGAGTTAAAGATAAAGCATTTACCTTTGCTTCCATCGTGGTGATCTTGATCTAGATCTTGTCATCTTCTCTCATGTGTTTATATGAAGTTCTTGAAGCTGTAAAAATGACACAATTCACTGGTATGATAAAAGAATTCACTACAGTTTCCAACAGGGGCACATTTTTAACCAGGATAGCATCAGATGCATTAAAGTTGAGGTGTGGCATACTTTTTAAATAAGTTTTATTTTCACTACTAGTTCTCATCTTAAAGCAAGTAACTTTTGTCCTAATTGCTGATCTTAGAACACAGTTTATTTTCATTGTAAAGGATATAAATATCTGGCTGTCCCTCATCTCTCTCTCCCCACATCCTATAATTTAATTCTGCTTTAAGCTATTAATCTCAAGCAATACGCAGGAACATAAAAATGCTGTAAATACTAGGAGGCACTGAATGCTACAGATGACAGATGGGACAGTGAGCTAGCTTTAAAATGAAGTTTACAAGTACTTGCTTTCATTGCATCATTTCACATGCTGAGCTTCACATTTGTAATAAACACACCAATGCTTTTACATCAATACAGACCTCCTGTAAGCTTTTACTGCTCCATCCAATGTTAATATTTGTATTGCTACATTTCATCCAAATGAAACTATCTACAAAAGATACATTTCTGTACTTTACTTGCTAATAACCCACTACCTAGACAGATTGCTCTTGAATCCTGGAAGCAGCTTTGGGAATCCCTTCTCATAAAAAGATACAGAAGCATCAGAAAGATCTATGAAGTCTATCCTTCTTGGTGCTCTTCAAGAAAAGGTACGAAACTCTTGGAAAACAAGTAAAGAAAGGACATACAAGCTCACTAGTAATGTGACTGGTAAATAAGAATGGAACAGTTATTCATTATTTAGCAAACACGAGGAGTAAAACAGAGCAAAATTATCAGGTAACTGGGTAGAAGTTGGAATTTGAACCACATACCCAAGCCTACCGCTCCTAATTACCACAAGATGCTGTAAAAGCCAGAAATATAAATAGAGGCAAAAAGAGAACCATCAACAGCTTTGAAATTAATGAACAACCAGCCACTTGAAACTGGAAACTAGAAGACGCGTACAGGTCAGTGTTCTTTTATACTCTGTTTTTTACCATACAAACCTTTTCCCAGGTCTACTGCTCCAGAAAAGCCACTATAGACTTTTTGATACTTCAAGGCACTCAGATCTGTATTTTATAACTAAACCATCAACTGAAATTGAAAGGAAAAGGGGGGAAAAAAACAGAACAAAAAAAAGCCAAACCAGCAAGCTTTAAGGCTCACAAAAAACATGCAGGGCCATGCCTACACACGTTCTCCCTAGTCCCACATCATACTACTTGGTCAGATATTACCCCTTGTTATATCTTGTTTCTGTATGATTCTATCATGGATAAAAACAGCGCTATCTTTGAGAACACACAGCATGCCTCCAACACCCACCACCACAGATGGACGCTAGGAAACCACGTATATAATCTGCCACATTTCAGGCTAATTCCAGAGATGTTCACTTCCTAGTCATTAAGTTGGACTGTAATCTAACTGAACTATTATTTGCCAGATGTAGTAACAGCACAATTCTAGATCTCAGAAGTCACACATTCTATGAGTATCTGCTCTGCAGTGAGTCTATGAGGCGAGTCTATAAAGCTTTAAGAACTGTTGCTAGGGACAGTGAAGCAAGAAAGAAGTACCCCAAGATGGCACACAGAATTTGCTCCTTGAGCATTCAGACACAAAGCTAAGCATTACCTCCTAGATCTCAAAGACATGCATCTGAGGACTGCATGGCTTCAATTTAGGCCTTTTGTTCACTCACAGATTCTACTGGCCAAAGTTAAATAAGGTATTTTAACACCAGTACTCACAGCAAGTATTTTTCAAAAATAATGGTGTGGCTGCAATTATTTCCTACTTCTCACAAGTAAGGACGCACCCTATCAAACCAAACAGTATGTCAGAAACATGAGAAAACTGCTCCTGCAAACATTTCAAGAGATTAATATATCACAAGCTCTGAAGATTCATTACTATTCTCTCTTCTTATAAGCTTAAAGTGACTGTTTCACATGCCATTCAAATTCTTGTTTTCCATCCTCCCTTCAGTTCTGAACTTTATTCTTCATTCTAAAAATAGGTAAAAACTAAAAACACGAGTACCACGAAGCCCCACCAAAATCATCATTTAGATTCTGATGCAATGCCACACAGCAACCAATCTAGAATCTGAACTTCCATACCCAAATATGACTTATTCTTTCCAGACCAGCTAAACAATTGCACTAAAAGCAAAAGAAGGAATGATGGTATTTTCAAGACCTCGCCTTAGGATAAACAGGATTACTGTCATTTCCACACCCTAGTGGAAAGAAAGCATTCATTTGTTTTAATGCACCTCCTAAAAGTGACCCAGAACTAACAGATTCACTCTTAGCCAATTTAAAGATGCAACACATAGCATATGAAGGCAGGAAACACACAATGCCAAACAAAATTCCCACTGCAATACCAGAGTCATGAATTCATCTACACAGAATGTCTAAGCACGCTGCTAAACGCGGGTTTAAATCCTCTATCCCAGATCAGCAATACAGTTCCAAATCAAAAGAAAGTCTGCCATAAGGCACTAAGCAGTAAGCCTTTCTACCGCAGAATGATTGGAAAGAAGCAGAGGCCTTGCAGTTCCCAGGTGAGCCATCCAGATGCCTCCTAAATATCAGCTCATCTTGAGTACCAGAGACGCCAGGACCTGCTGCACTCTGGATCCTGCATTCCACCTACTTCTCTCATTGTACTTTGTATGACACCACCGCTACTGAAGCGTGTAAAAATGTTTGTAACTAAGAAGTAGTATTACTAGGTGCATCATGCTCCTCACATTCACTGCATTACAACAATAAGTGACTCATTGCAGGAGTTATCAGTAACTGTGTTTAGGCAGTTCTTTTCTTTGCCTTGACTTTTGGAATGGAAATCAGGCAATGTTTCTCTAAGGAGAAACTGCCTTCAGCCTGCTTCCAGCTCTCCTCTGATTCTACACTTTGGAAACCAGAGCTTTCTTGAAGTTTCTAGTAACAACCTGAAAAATGTATCTTGAGAAGAAGTAATTTGGGAACAACCAGAAATTGTTTGGGACACATCAACTAGAATACACATTCTTTCAGTAAGACCACTGACTTTTAAGAAGTTGCTTTTCTGAATTAAACTAGCCTCCAACTTCTGATTTTCTCCAGCAAGAAACACACACAAAAACACAAAAGAGACTACAACCATCCAGCTGAATGGAATTAGAGTTCTCGCCAATGCAAATAGTCCCAATCAGTGGGCCCCAAACAGCTAAAATCTTACAGACAGGACACAGATGGAGTAGAAGTAGTTAACTCTGTAAACAGACCACAAATCATCAACTGCTTTGTGTGTCTTTCAGGGGTACTTTCCATCAGCTACAATACAGATGGTAGGAGAAACCCTAAGCTGTAAACTAAGGACAATTTCAGAGGAGTAAGCGTTCACCACTTAAATTGTCATTTCCTCTGTGGAGAAGGGAGGCATTTCTTATCCCACTGTAAGGACTGCCAGTCTGTCACTGCAACTGCCTCCCAAACATCATACAAAAGGAAGGGCTACGCAAATATTTCCTAAGTTGCGTCATACAGCAGTCACAAAGACAGATGTTGACCCTCACTGAAAAAGCCACCTAGTTCACTATTCTTCCACCCTCCTCTAAAAGGAAATGAGCAGCTGCAAGCTTCTCATATGGCTCTCTTATAGGCTGGGATCAACAAGGAACTGCAAGGGACATGCCAGAGCATGCCATGTAGTGCTCTAGGGCCTATCAAGAAAGAGAAACCAGAAACTGATTGTCAGCACCAACACAGCCAGACAGAAAAACAATCAAATCCTTAGCTGCAATCCAGACAATTCAGAGATTTTAAAGCAACAGAGAATGTTGTTTATCCTCAAAGAAGAAGCATAGGACTGGCAACTTTTCTAACAGATAAGTTAAAATAACTAAGTCAAAGCTTGTCACGCGTGTGTCCCCAACTATTGCCTGAGCAGGACATAAGCACTGTTTGCTCTTGAAGGAACACACAAGTTCCTTTGACATTACTGCTCAGAAAGGAGTCTCAAACGTGGAGCTGAACCATGACGTACAACTCTGCTTCCTGAAGCATGACTCTGCTTAAGAAAGCTGGCAGGTATACACAAATCTTGCCTCCAACAGAAAATGTCTCAGAAAGAGCATAAGAGCAGACTCACGTCTTCCAGCAAACCAGCTAGAACCTTTCTGAACTGCTGTGAGACTTCACATGACCTTTTAGCTTAGTGCTTCCCAGTCTGGCTTGGACACTACCATCACAAGCAAAGGCTGCCAGCCTCTCATTTTCCCCTCATTTTTCTATTCAACATCTTCAACCTCCAAACCCCAGCTCCCACTTAGCACCCTGATGCAAGGCTAGAAGCCCCGCTGGGGCTAAATGCAGGATGCCATGAGTTGGCCCTCAACCATCTTGCCTCACACTCCTCACTTCAGACCTTCTTCTGTGTCTAGAGCCAGCAGCACAGGGACACAGCAACATGAACTTCCTGGAAGTGGCAGAAAGGGCTCCAACTGACTGATGGCTGTCAGACAGGCATCCAGCGTTGACTGACGGCTCTGCCAGCCCTAAGAGTAACTCCAGACACACTCCCTCTAGGCAGAACACATGACAGCTTTGCAAGATGTGAGCTTGAGAGCAGCTACTGAATTCAAGGACACACACACTGTTGAGGCAATGAAACCCAGCTGAGGGATTTCTAAACTGTTTCGTTTTACAGGCAATGAAGAGATAACAAATCTATGCAAAAGACTGTGGAATATGACCCAAGCATCGTCTGCTAAAAAAAGGGAGAGGTCCTGCAAGGCTGGAGAACAGGATGAAGCACAGGCCCAGTAACCACCCTACGGCCAAACTGCCCCTAGCTGTACAGGTCAAGTGAGGCTATAGCTATGCCTCTGGCACTCCACTCACCTCCAACCATCTCTACCCACTTTACCTATGTGCAACACTCTTGCCAAGGGCCTGAGCTACAACCAGAAGTTGTCAAGGAAAGGAGAATGTGGCACCTTTGGCAAAAACGCAGAGCCCATAGAATTGAGCGAAGATTAATATATAAACAATCCCTCACGTTTTGGGGAACTCAAAACAGTTTCCCACATGATCTTGCTTCTCTGCAAGATCAGGTGTTTTTCATACCCCTGCCCACATCTTAGTTTGCATACTTTGTAACAGTTTGTTCCCTATTGCTTATCATGGTGAACCATGTATAAAGCATACAAAATCATGACACTGGAAGACAGCCTTTGGATCTCCCCTCAGCTGACCCAAGACCTCCCCAGTATGCATGCTCTCACCCCACACCTCGCTGCCCTTTAG
Organism: Lagopus muta; assembly: GCF_023343835.1. Taxonomy (NCBI): domain Eukaryota; kingdom Metazoa; phylum Chordata; class Aves; order Galliformes; family Phasianidae; genus Lagopus; species Lagopus muta. The sequence continues at coordinate 118,708,962 of NC_064433.1, read as the reverse complement.
TATCCACCTCACAACAGTCGCATTGACAAGACAGGCTGTATAACCCTTCCTACTCTAACTTACTTTGCCCAGAATTTGTGCAACCTTACACATCCCAATTTACCCTTACCTACGCTAACAAAGGCCTCCCCAACTCAAATACTGATTAGTCATAGGCTAACACATTGGTTGCTTAGAATATATGTGATTATAGATCGTATCTGCAACAGCTTGCTCAGAATATGTTTAATAAGATGTTTTGGTGCACCCAATCTGTGTCAGTGGAGCGTGACATAGTCACTGTCTTCTCACTGGGCAAAACATACCAGGGAACAGGGTGGGACAAAGACCTAGATTTGAAATCCATCTGCAGTTTCCTCACTGCTCTCCTATCTGATGAGCGCTCTTGTGAAATTAAAGAAACGTCCTCCTGGGCTTTTGTTCTTCTCAAAGAATCTTTCACATGTCCAAGGTTACGGCTTGACTTATCTTAGCACCATGTTACCTTAACCAAATTTCCTTGTCCAGTCCATACCACCCTCAAAAGCATCTGTGGCAAAGTGGCTCAGAGAAAGGAATTTTGAGATAGCAGGAACCAGCACCACCAGTCAGCAGTCACACCAAGCACGTTGCACTGCCAAGCCACAACCATTGCAAAGCCCACTCAGATTCTTCCTCCTGCCAGCTCCCCTCCCAGCTATCATGGCTCCAGCCTCCCATGAACTCAGTCACTGCAGGTTTGAAATATTTTTCTTCTCTCTTTTCGGCTTTTATCCCACTACAATAATAATGAAGGGTCTGGAGAGCAAAGTGTACATGAGGAGCAGCTGAGGTGCCTGTGTTTGCTCAGCGCAGAGCAGAGGAGCTGAGGGGAGGCCAGACGATGGCTGCAGCTCCTCCCAGGGAGCGGAGGGGCAGCGCTGAGCTCTGCTGTGTGTGACAGCGACAGGGCCCGAGGGAACGGCGTGGAGCTGCGTCAGGGGAGGGCAGCTGGGGGTCAGGGAAAGGGGCTGCAGCACAGGGCAGAGGGCGGGGAACGGGATGCACAGGGCTGTGGGCACGGCCACCAGTGCTGGAATTCAACACTCTCAGACATTGGGTTTGATTTTGGGTGGTGCTGTGTGGAGCCAGGGGTTGGACTCCTTGATCCTTATAGACCTCTTTCAACTTGGGATGTTCTGAGATTCCCCTTACGCTCACAGCAGGATGAAGATGTACTGCAGGAAGTACAGTCCTACCTTTAGTATATACTTCTCACTGATACACCTGTTTAGTGTATGTAATTCCTTGAGGTATTCAGAAAGTATTTCCTTGCCCAGTGAGTTTGATCAAAAGAATAAAAATACCTGAGCTGATCTACTGAGGAATGTAACTTAAGCTCAACATGCTCTCATTTAAAACTAACCCATTTAATGGCACTAATTAGCAGGCAATGCCTTACCTTTGTAGAAAAACAGATTACAATGTGAACTTGGAAGAGACTGACCAAAGTAAGCCTGCATCACATTTTTTGACATAAATTACTTATGTCAGTCTCAAAAGAATCAGGATCAGCAGGACATACTAAGTGACTGTCCTCTTCTACTTTGCTCTCATAGGACCCTACCCAGAGTACCGTGTTCAGCTCTGTGGTCCCAGTACCAGGAGAACCTGGAGCTCCTGGAGCAGGTCCAGAGAAGCACTGCTCCTAAGGAGACAAGCTGAGCTTACACAGCCTGGAAAAGAGAAATCTCTGGGGAGACTTCATCGCAGCCTTCCAGTACCTAGAGGGGCCTACAGGACTGACTCTCCATCAGGGAGCACAGTGATAGAAAAAAGGATGATAGCTTTAAAATAAAAGGAAGCAAGTTTAGATTAGATGTGACAAGGAAATCCTTGACTCAGAGGGCAGCAAGGTGCTGGCACAGCTGCCCAGAGAAGCTGTGGTGTCCCATCCCAGGAGGCACTTGAGGCCAGGCTGGATGGGGCCCTGGGCAGCTGAGCTGGTGGGGGGCAGCCCTGCCCACGGCAGGCAGCTGGAATGTATTGACTAGCCTTTTCTATAACACACTGAATGAAAGGTCTTTAACATACATCTATTACAAAGCCTTAAATTTCACCGTAATATCCCCAGCCAGTTCTCCCTACTGAGTCCTAAGGAGATGTCAGAAGCATGTTAAAAATTAATGCTTTCATTGTCTTAATATTTAAGCCTAAGAAAAACAAAACAGAAAAACCACACAGCTTCCTGCCTACTGAATGCCATCCAACAGGCCTCAACTGTAGTAACAGAGATGTCTGCTGTTTAATCTTAAGTCACAAAAGCAGAAAGTGAAAGAAATGCCTTATTTACTCAAAAGCCTTGTAGAATCAGCAACATCACACACAGGTGCTGCTGCCAAGAACCTGGACAACCTGAGCTGTGCTCACCAGTGAGACCAGCCCTTCTGGAAGGCTCCCGGGATGTTTCCTCCTTCCCTGCAGAGCCCGCTTCCACTCAGGACAGAAAGAGAACCCAGCCTGTGTTGTCTCCCAACAGGTGAACGCCCACAAGGCCCATCTCATTACACCATAGGTGGAGGGAAAGTTGGTGTGAGAGCTCTTACAAAAGTCCTGGCAGAAATACCAGTTATTTTGCTAGCGGCAGATGTGGAGGAGTGGAATACACGGGCACTCGCTAAGACAGCTGTTTATCAGTACAATAGGGTGTGCCACTAAAGGAGATTAATTAATTCCGCTCACCTCATCAACACCAACATTAAATTAATACCTAAAAAAAAATCCTAGCAGTCCTACAGAGTGAAAAGTTGAAAACGAGGGGGAAGATCTTAGTCACTGCATCCTCCATCCCCCTGTGCCCAGCCCCAGATCTGAGACTGCCACAACCCATCTTCTACCACCAGTGCCCTTCCATACCTCTGCCCTCCTCCTCCTCCCCCTGTGCGATTCCTGGAGCCTCTCACACTTGGCCAAACTTTGATGACAGGCTCTGTCTCTCCTCGAGGCCACAAACACGCCAGGTAAGCAGGTAAGGAGAATCTCCCTGCAATCCGAGCAGCCTTTGTTTTAATCCCTTGGGGACCTAAGCTACATTTAGAAGTGACTCAGGACAGCGGTGAGCAATGCAGACACCGTTACCGCCGCTGTTGCTCCCCTCCAACCTACCGGCGTGCTGCAGCTTCAGCTGAGGATGAATAACCACGGAACGCAGCACAGCATCGGTCACACCGCTATCAGTTCCAGTATCCTTCGGCGCAACCCGACCTCTGGGGTGCAGGCGCTCGGCCCGGGGACGTTGCCGTGCATCACACGCAGTTATGCAGGCAAACACACGGGGACGGGGGCAGGCACCGTGCGGGCCGCGCAGCCGCCAGCGCAGCGATGATGCCCGCTGACCTCTCGTCCCCTTCACACCGCGCCGCCGCTACCGGACGGACGGACACCAACGCTTCTCCCCCTCGCGGCCGCCCCGAGGCTGGGCCGTCCCGCGGAACCGCCGCGGTTTTGTCAACCCCCCTGGCGCGGGCCGGGCCCGATAGTGGCACTGACACCGCACAGCGCCCGGCCCGGCCCTCGCCACCCCGCCGGGCCTGCCCAGGCCCCGCCGCACTCACCGCCCGCACAGCCGCCTCTGGAGCCGCCGCCACCGCCACCTCGGCCTTCTGCCGCCGCTCCTCCGGCCGCCGCCGCCGCCGCTCCGCCCCGAGCAGGTGCCCGGCGAGGAAGCGGGGCGGGTCCCGGCGGCAGCGCCGGCCGCAGCTGCTCCCCACGGGCGCGGCGGAGAGAAAGGGCGGGCGGCCCGGAAGGGGAGGGACGGGAGGGATGGGGCGGGCGGTGCTCCGCCTCGTTCTCCTCCCCCTCCTCCTCTTGTGGCCGCTCCGCTGATCGATTTGCCGTGGGGCACGGCTCTGCTGCCAGGAAGCTCACCGTGGCCTCACAGGCCCCGGGCTCCGTGACGGAGTTCGTGGAGCCATATTGGCTCCTGTGGTGGGGCCGCACGACCCCGTTGTGGTGAAACCTAGATGCACAAGCAGGGAGGTGTCACGGCCATGGCTTGCTTGTTGCTTACTGCAAGGCTTGATCCAGATGCATCCCACGCCTACAGAATTATAGAATTGCTCACGTTGGAAAAGACTTTAGTCACAGAATGGCCAGGTTTGGAAGGGACTTCAAGGATCATGAATCTCCAACCCCCTGCCACATGCAGGGCCGCCAACCTCCCCATTTCATACTAGACCAGGCTGCCCAGGGCCCCATCCACCTGGCCTTGAACACCTCCAGGGACGGGGTACCCACAACCTCTCTGGGCAGCCTGTTCCAGCACCTCACCGCTCTCTCTGTAAAGAACTTCCCCCTGACATCCAACCTAAATCTCCCCTCCCTCAACTTAAAACCACTTCCCCTTGTCCTGCTGTCATCTACCCTTTCGAAGAGTTGATTCCCCTCCTAGTTGTAAGCTCCCTTTAGGTATGGACCTTAAAGATCATCGAGTCCCACCGCAACCTAACCATACTATCCTAACTTACAACCTTCACTTCTCTCTGCTTCTTGCAGTGCCCAAGTGCATGTCCAGCTCTCTGCTTCTCCAGAGATGCAGTCAAGCCCAGGAAGACAAGCACTTTCCTTCCTGGGCTGTCAGGATACACCCCTTGTGTTGGTCACCGGCTGGCCAAACAGGTTTGATGTTGAAGGGAGTACTTCCTTCAGGAGCCAAACGCATTGGTGCACACATTGGCATATAAGGAAGCCTTTCAAAATGGAATAACTTCTGTGATTGGAAAGCACAAAAATGGATTTAAGACAGTGCAAAACAACATGTAAAACGAGATAGCAACTTTATCTACTTTATGCTGTTCAGCATCTGGGGCTGTTGGTTGAAGGCTGTGAGTACCATTGAGATCAGACACAGGCACACACATTAGCCTCATTCTAAGCACAGGGTTGCTGTTGGTTTTTTTGTTTTCACACGAGCTGCAGGAAGGTGAGTGATACCTGATACAGCCTCATTACCACCGCACAGGCAGGTGACATCTGATCTGCTGCAGAGCTCGCCAAAACCAAGTCAGCTTGTCAACATTTTTAAAAACGAAACAAGGCCAGAGTCATGTCACGGAGTCTGTGTTATGTCCTCCTGACATTTCTGATCCAGCTCAGCCAAGGTACCATGTTTAACGTCAAACCACAGCCCAGCAGTGTGAAGTTAGATGTTTGCCTTCCCTAGGTAAAGGCATTACTTCCTCTCCATAAGCTCCTGATTAGATGTAGCTGAGAGAAGCGGTCCCAGTTCCCTCATGTTCCCAGTGTGGACTGCTGACTTTCACAATCCATCAACTTTTGGAATCTGGCTGATATCTTCCTGCCAGCCCCTTACAGGACCAGAACCTTCAGCAGACATCTTCACCTTGGCAGAATTACTGCTCTTGGGACTGAGGGATCCCTTCACAGCTTCAGTCCTTTATACACCCACTCAAACACAAGGATAGGGGATGACCTGCTGGAGAGGAGCTCTGTGGAGAAGGACCTGGGGGTCGTGATGGACAGCAGGTTGGCCATGAGACAGAGGTGTGCCCTTGTGGCCAAGAAATCCAGTGGGATCCTGGGATGCACTAAAAAGAGCACGGCCAGCAGGTTGAGGGAGGTGATCCTCCCATCTACTCTGCCCTGGTGAGGCCACATTTAGACCTACTGTGTCTCCCTAGTTAAAAAAGACAGAGATCTCCTGGGAATCCAGAGGGCCACAAAGATGATTAAGAGCCTGCAGTATCTCTTGTATGAGGAAGGACTGAGTAACCTGAGACTGTTCAGCCTGGGGAAAAGAAGGCTGAGAGGGGATCTGACAAATGTTTCTAAATATCTCAAGGGAGGCGTGAGCGGCAAATGGAGAAGGCCAGGCTCTTCTCAGTGCTGTGTAGTGATTGGGCAAGGAGTAATGGCCCAAAACTTGAACATAGGAAGTTCCATATTAGCATGTGGAAGAACTTCTTTACAGCAAGGATGATGAAGCACTGGAACAGGTGGCACAGAGAGGCTGTGGAGTCTCCTTCTATGGAGATATTCAAGACCTGTCTGGACACCCACCTGCTTTAGCAGGGGAATGGACTCTATCTCTTGAGGTCCCTTCTAACCCTTGTGATTCTGTGCAAACCACACACAATTCTCATACAAAATAATTTCCTGTATCTTCACCAAAAAAAGCTTGGAAAATCTAATGTGAAAGGCATATAGAACTCTTTAAAACTAGTAGCCTTCCCAATTAAAAGGGATCGCAGAAGACTTACTGAACCGTTTGATATAGAAGTACTGTCACAAGCCATTAAAACCAACGCCTCCTGCTTCTTTGCCTGTTGGTATTGTTAATAGGATCTCAGGGTGGGTCTTTCCCTTTCCCTGACCCCCAGCTGCCGTTCCCTCGGGCCCTGTCGCTGTCACACAGAGCAGAGCTCAGCGCTGTCCCTCCGCTCCCTGGGAGGAGCTGCAGCCGCCGTCAGGACTCCCCTCAGCTCCTCTGCTGTGTGCTGAGCAAACACAGGGGCCTCAGCGGCTCCTTATACATCCTGTCCTCCAGACCCTTCAACATCTTTGTAGCCATTCTTTGGACACTCTAATAGTTTTATGTCCTTCTTATCTTGTGATGTCCAAAACTGCATACAGTGCTCAAGGTGTGGCTGAACCAGCCAGAGAAATTGAGACTGGAGAAAGTGAGACCAGGAAAACGGGATTAACATAAAAGGATTTGGTCTTATTCCTAGCTGCAGCTGGTGCAGTGGTTTGCCTGTTTCCTATGAGTAGGGAGGCAATTACTGCCCTGAAACTTACAAGTAAGCAGATGCCTCACTTGAAGCAACAGTGGTTTGAAGGAATAAGTATAGCCAGCCCACCTCTGTGTGCATGTGATAAACTTACACATCACACACACTGACTGACACTTCACATTTCGTTCAATTCTGCTCAGATGCTCTGGAGTCAACATGCACTTATTCTGGTCAGTAACATCAGGTGTATCCACCAGGGTCTCTCTGCTGTGACCAGGTAGTCTAAGAAAACATGAAGTTAAACAAACATTACAAATTAAGTTAATACTAAAACTAGTGCCTGTCAGTAGTCCCCCAGCATCATTATTCTCCATCTCTGAAGTGTGAAGACCATGCTATCGCACAAGGCTTGAGAATTACTTCTTATTAAGACTAATTATTTTAATCTATTTTCATGTTGTTGTTTTTTTCTAATTATGTATCATTAGAATAGAAAATAGCTTTCATAACCCTTTAATGTTTAATTTAGTAAACATTCCCTTTGGAAACAGGATGGCTATGGTTTGCATGCTAAATACTTGGAAATTATGGATGGAAGCTAGAATTCAGACAAACTGATATGAGATAGCAGATGGATCTTATCTATCTTTCAAGCAAGCATTTTGTTTTCTACATCAAACATTACTATTGGAGCTAGACTATACTGAACCATGTTAAGTTACTTTAAAAATAAAAGGAAATGAAAGTTCCTTGATCCCTGATCCTTGATCCTTGAACAAGGCCATATCCAGAAGCATGGACTTTCTGGTTTTGCCAGGCTCACCACTACTTCTACATACCTTCTCCACCAAGGTGGACTACGTAGATGAAATTAGAAGCTCTTCGCAGGGAGTGGGTCAGCATGGTTACCACACACAACTAATTGTGTGTCTAGACTGAGCCTGCAGATGGTAGTATCTGAAGGAGAAAGCAAATCAGAGTGGTGAGAGCAGCTCATTGCTGACATCTAGGACGAGAGGCTAGGACTTCAAGTTGTACCTGGGGAGGTTCAGATTGGATAGCAGGAAAAATATCTTCTCAAAAAGAGTGGTGAGGCACAGGCTGCCCAGGGAGAGGGTGGTGTCACTAGAGGTGTTCAAGAACCGTGTGGATGTGGCACTGAGGGACCTGGTTAGTGGGCATGGTGTGATGGTCTGAGGGTTGGACTGGATCATCATAGTGGTCTTTTCCAACCTTAATGATTCTGTGGCAGGCAGAGCCATCACAAGGAACTGCTGTCTAAGGGTAATGATAGTTTTATCAGCCACTCTCTCAGTTCCTCATAGGGAGATGTTTCATTTGTACTTCACTAGTTTATTACGCTTGCTGATAAGGCTTGTGTGGCTTCATTAACTTTGATCTCTGCTTTTAGAGGAGTTTCACATTCATGTTTGCTTTTTCACTTCTCATCCACTCCTATCCCTTAGCACAACCATTCCCTTTTTTCTTGCACCGTATCAAAATGTTTTTGCCAAACCACAAATCACATCTGCTGTCTTGAAACAGGAATGAGCTGCCTAAGTCTTTGCAGACATATAACACAGCTTCTGCTTTTAATACAAAAAGAAAGTATTTCTGTCACTCAGTAGAACACAATTAGCCAAACCTCTGAGCCCCCAGTGAAGCAGTGTCAGCTGTTTCTCATTATAAAACCGCGAGACACCCAGTGCTTAGATCAACTCCTGAGGTTACTTGTCAAAATAACTTTAAATCTGAAACACCTCATCCAGACAAGGGAGAATGGTAAACCATAATAAAAAAAAGAAGTCCTCTCTGTTGAACAGCATTCTGCAGAACAGTGCTATTTTCTCAGTCAAGGATCGGAGCAACAGATAACAGCTCCCTCTATAATTGAGGAAATAAGTCCCACATCATTTAGCCTTGAAATTTAAGGAAAGCTATAAAGCAATCATTTAATTAAAACCCGCGGGGAGGCGAGAGGCTGATGGATGGAGCATGCCTGCACTCTGATAACATCACCAAATTATTCTTTAAAGAGTCCTTTAGCAAGCCTGCAATCTCCTGACGTACGGATGCCTGCGTTTTACGTATAAGGTTATCGTGGCTGTCCTGTCACAACCTGCTGAAGCCGTGCCACTGCCGCTAGGCATACGGCCTCTGTCAGCGGGGCTGGGTTTTTGCAACACAGCAGTGAAAACAGTCTCTGCATACAAATTAATGCAAGCATGCGACACAGATGCAGGTAACGGAAGATCCCACTTTCATCCCTAAACAACACTGCCCAAACACAAAAGTGTAAACTAACCTCATCCAAACTGAGGTTACAAGTGCAACTTTTGAGCTATAAGGAAAGAAATACCGACGCAGCCTTCACACAGGGAAGTCTGTCCAATTCTGGCCAGGACTGTATGGCTTCATCACGCAGCACTTTGTTGCTGCCTCAGATACATTGCTGCAGATACTCCATCTCCAAAACCCTCAGACTTGTTCTTTATCTGCCAGCCATGGTGCAGGTGGTCTTTGCCAAGGAACTGCAACATCAAACTCCTTCAAACTCCTTCATCAAACTCCAGCAGGATTTAAGTATTTATAACTGGTAAGAGGTTTAAGTCAAGAAAAGGGAGAGAAAGGAAAGCATGAAAGCTGTTGTTTGACTGATCCCTCGCTCTGGGAAAATTATGAGCAACTCCATAGAATTTATTGGTTTTAAGCCCCCATAGCTCTGTATGTTTACCATACTGATATTTCCAAAAACGTTGCCATCTGTATTTGAAGAGAGAAGTTAGTCTGAAAAAGCATGTGTGATCATTGTTAATATACGCCTCTATTTCAGTAAAGCTTCTGAGTGAACATCACACACCAATTTCCAGAGTGTTTATTTTGAACCTGCAAATTGCAGTGTTCAGGTACCCACACAGCCCTTTAGTTTTAGAAAATTACTACTCTGGTCTTGAACCATTAGAAGTACTATCAAATGTGTTATTGTACTTCAGCACCACCAACTGCAGAACAAATATGGCAACTGAGGCAAAAACAAGAGCCAAAAATTATTCATGTGGTCAATAAACCATTTTCTTGTAGTTTAGGTAATTATTTTAACAGCCTAAGCATCTTTTCTCTTAGTGTTTCTGCACTGGAACAGGCTGCCTAGGGCAGCGGGCAGTGTTCAAGGGGCATCTGGACAATGCCAGTGGTGGTGACAGGGGCAGCTGGAGCAGCCGGCCACTTGAATGAGCTGTATGCTATTGCTAATGAGGCTGGGAGCTAATGAGCAGGGAGTCACTTTTTGAAGTGATGGGAAAGATCTGCGCTCTGCCAGGCAGAGCAGCAGTCTGTATCAGCAACAGCACAATCTGTGCAATCACAGGAGAGCAGATGATCTTCCCCTTCCCTGGTCCTTTATCTGTCTAGATGAAAATGCAGCCTCGGGGTCCAGATCCACCCATTGCTGATGCTGCTCTGTTTGGAAATGAAGGTGCTTGGAAGCCAGGGGGGCTGCTCGAGGCCATTGCGAGGCCTGAGACAAGCTATGGGTGTCACTTCCCAGAGCAACTCCAAGGAAATTGCTGATCCTAATCAGAGTTACCATGATGCCCCATTACCTTGCGTGTATTATTTATTTGTACATTAGAAACTTGCTAATAGTTATTCTAGAGATTGAAAATAGATCTGGGAAAAGATGGTAGCAGTGTCAGATTCTTCTTGGTGCTTAAGACAGCTGCATTTGCATCACTCCATTGTGCTGCATTAGCACTATGTATTATTAGCAAACATTACCTGCTAACCTAACTTTTTGAAGTAATGCAGTTCTCATGTGTTACTCCGAGTTCTGCTTCAGCCACCCCTCACGCCTGGTCTGCAGTTCACTTTCTAAAAGTAACCTGGGGAAAAAAAAAATCCTTTCACCCACTTATAAAAATCCACTTAAGGATTGTGGGCCCAGTTTGTTTTCTTGCTTCTTCTCACAGTGTGATACACAAATGCTTGACAGCAGAAAAACTCCACCAAGGATATGTGTGAATCCTCAGCAATCATTCACCAGTTTCAGGACCACTGCTAAATGAAAAATGAAGCTCTCTGGGCAGAGCTGAATCACAACAGCAAACGTGTATTGATGCAGAGAAGTTGTATCATCTAAAAGAAAAAGTGGAAGCGAATGAATCCCTCAACAAACAGCACTTGCTTCAGATATTCAACCAATTTTTTTAAGGCTACACGTGAAAGCAAATGGAAACAATGCAAGGTCTTTATAAATACTGACTTACCTCGTTCCCTTTAAGCTTAGTAAATAGTTGAGTGGACAGGTCACATCAGTGATTTCAGAGCTCATAAGAGCACGATGAACTGTTATAATGGAAAATATTAATATACTTCAAAAACAAAAACAGTCTTGATACAATTTTTAATTTTCAAAGTTATGATTTAAAAAAAGGTATTTGCTGAAGGTTTTACCCAACATTTCAGTAGACTATAAATAGCAGCTCTAAGCAAGTTACTTTCTGAATACTGGTATGTGCATTTAGCTTGAAGAGAACATCGATGTACAAACACCCTTACAGAACAGACCTCACACACTCAGTGGAACAGCTTCCAATGGCCACGGATCCCAAGTTCTCTTTCTCATTTGCCTTCCCACATAATAGCCCAGAGAGCTGAAGCTGAGGCTGCAAGCACTGATAGCATTTAGGATGCCACTGACTGGAAGCCCTCAGCTTACAGCTTTTCTGCTGATGGTCTACATTTCTCCTATGTACTGACAAGACCTCAAAAGCAAATCAGCGCACGGCAAAGGAAGCAACATGAAATATTTTAAGGCTCTGAAAACCACTCCTTCATTCACTATCGCTCATTTCTTCAGAAGACATCACAGGATAAATTAACACACAGCTGCCTTTAAATCTGTCTTACTAGGAGTAAAAAAAGCTAAGAAACAACAGTTAGATTCATAAATGAAAATGTATTTCACCTTTGTACATGCTATACAGGTCATGCAAATAAAGAAATCTACATGTTATACAATGACACCATAATAAAATATCATGTGACATTTGTCAAACACAATGCACCACAGCAAAACAAACAGTTTGGTTTGGTTTTGTTGGTTTTTTTTATTTAAGAAATAAATGTAGGACTAAATTGGAAGACACGGTACCATGCTACAGCTTACTGCACAGTCAAAGGAAATTACTTTTCTGAAGTACACCAATATAAACAGCCAGATTGCTGTAGGAATGCTTTCTTTGTACATTGCACGTGATTCTATTGGTTACTTCCCCATTGCTGGCTTCAAGGAGCACAAGAATGAGTCTACAACCGAGCTCAAGATACACTTGGAACTCCCCTATGTGTAAAAAGAAAAATAACCAAACAAGCCCAGTTTTCACTTCTTTTTTTGATGTTAGTTTCCAAAGAGAGCAGTATTTGTAATTTATTTTTATAAGGAACTGGAGAAAAGTGTCCTCAAAGCAGCACATCATCTAGCATATAGTTATCGTAGGTTACCAACAGAAATGAAGTTAACACCGTATGGCACATAATGTCTACACATGATACAGCTCGATGTGGATTTTCCCATACAGATGCTTATAGGATATTAAGTAGGCTAGCAGTGCTCGCTGTGTGTCTCCCAGCCTTTGTATTTCTGCTGCAACTTTCATATATTATTTTGCTGCCGACTGTATCTTGTTTTGTTGAGCCTGTAAGGAAGACAAAACACTTCTGCACATGACAGAAAGCCTGCTGGTATTAACCAAGTGCCTGCATCTCCAAAGGTTACCATGTTACCTGACCCCCCGACATACTCACTTGCATCTACTACAGTTATACTATAATATATTAGGGATTATACTTGGCATTGTGCCTGCATTGTTTACAGGTGTTACACAGGTATGTTTTTAAACACGTAATTCATAATCACTCCAGGACTATTAATATTAACCAGTAAGTGCCACCAGTGACTAAAACTGTCAACATCACCATTACAAGGTAACTCCACACTCCGCAGTCAGTAAGAAGGTTCTTTCACCCGCAGTGATTATCCAGTTTTAAGCCTTTTTAGCTATAGCTTTGAATTATATGCCTGCATCAAAGTTGCCAATAATTCCTTATTAAAAACAAAAAAAAGAAGATAGGCACAGAACCAAAGTACAGCGTAGTATTTTTCAGTGCACTGTGGGCAAACTTCATCGCTATTTACAATAAAAAGATGGCTAAATGGACACATGATAAAATTAAGGAGGAATGATCTTAAAATTAAATGCACAAGGAAAATCACAGTGAAGTGTTCAGATGTATTTTAAATTAAAAGAAAAAAAATAAGTGCTTCGCTAGCAGCTAAAGCTCAAATTCTAATGCATACTCAGTCTTCCCTGAAACCATCGAGGTTCTAGATCACTGTTTTCCACCAAAAGTAGCCAGTTAGTCAACATATTCCCTGGGAAGACAAAGTTTTATTCAGCTCTGATTATTTGAAATCCAGTGTTCAGGACTGCAGAAGCTTTTTCAAGTGACAATTTCATGTTTTACTGCCAGCAGTGTCACAAAGACATACGTCCTCCACAGATTGCTACCTCTGTCAATTGAAAAAATAAGAGAAGAAAATCAAATCAGCTATGCAAGTTAGATGACCTCAAGTTGGTAGTCTAGAAAACACAATAAAATCAACTACAGCAACGCACTTGGAAAATATCATTGAAGCTTACTTACCTTCCCCCTACTCCTCCCCATCATATTGTTTCTCAGTTTTCCAGAAGCATTTCTACACTATGCTGCAAGTTCCTACAGCAGCAGAAGAGTGAGCAGCTGCAATAATCGCTATTTTCTAGTTTGGCTCCACTTCTAGCCATTTTCTTTGTGTTAATGTACTCCAAAGACTTATAGCAACAGTATTTTACTACTGAAGAAAATGAGCAGCTCACTACTCGCTGAGCACAGGAAGAAAGTGTTTCAATTGACCAGATACATTCAATTGCTGATAGCTCAGTAATGCATACAAAAGAAGAACTCTCCGAGACCAGCCCTGCAGAGAAGAATTTGGGGGACCTGATGGACAAAAAGCTGGTCATGATCCAGCAATGTGCTCTTGCAGCCCAGAAGGCCAACAGTATCCAAAAAGAGGGGTGGCAGCAGGGAGATGGAGGCGATTGTCCCCCTCTACTCTGTCCTTGTGAGGCCCCATCTGGAGTACTGCATCCAAATCCAGGGCCCTCAAAACAAAAAAGATGCAAAGCTGTTGGAATGGGTCCAGAGGAGGGCCACAAGGATGATCAGAGGGCTAGAGCACCTCTCCTATGAAGAAAAGCTGAGGGAGTTGGCCTTGTTCAGCCTGGAGATGAGACGGCTGCAACAAGGCCTTCCTGTACTTGAGGGGAACTTACAAAACAGGAGGGAGAATGATTTTTTACACAGGTAGATAGTGACAAAACAAGGGGCAATGGCTTTAAACTGAAAGAGGGAAAATTCAGCTTAGATATGAGGGGGAAATGCTTTCGTCAAAAGGCAGCAAGGCGCTGGCACAGCTGCCCAGAGAAGCTGTAGTGCCCCATCCCTGGAGGCGCTCAAGGCCAGGTTGGATGGGGCCCTGGGCAGCCTGAGCTGGTGGGGGGGCAGCCCTGCCTATGGCAGGGGCTGGGGGGGTTCTGAGGTCTCTTCCAACCCGAGCCATTCCATGATTCTATGATATGATGGCCATTTAAAAAGAGCTGTAAATGTAAAAAGTCATGCTACATTTAAATATCTAAGAGATCATATGTGAAAAGAATTAGAAAGCTGCTGTTTAGAACTGCTGTATCATTCTGGGAAGCTCATGAGTAATCACACGATTTATCACATCTAAAGACATTCATTGCACTACTGTACCTTTATGTGTCCTGCCGAAAAGCGAGGCTGTCAACAGATTGAATTAAGCGTATTTTCCTGTCCTGGACTGTTAAATCCCTCAATCAAGTTTTTGTTACAGTCATCAATGCTAATAGTATCACTGGACGTCTTGGAATAAGTAGGTGGGCCTGTGAAATCCAAGAGATCTTCAAGAGCCTTGGCATTGCTTGTCCCATTTTGGTCGAAAGAAACACCAGGCATGAGTTCATTCATGGGTGAATATTCAGGGATGGAGATAAGTTCTTCTTTTGAAACAGGGCTATAAAAAGATATATAAAAAGAAGATGCAGAATAACAGCTGTGTAGATTTTCATTAACCAACAAATTTATCTTCTGACCATTCAAGAAATACTACCTTAGAGCTAAGTGCAGTGAGCTTTTTACCTGGAACATGTCCCAAATCAAGCAAAAAATAATAATAATTAAAAAAAAATTACTCTGTTCAGGATGAAAGATCATACTTAATCTATATTTCTTAAAAATTAAGATTTGTGGTTCCTCTGCGACATGAACATTCATCTCCTAAAGCCCACATTTCTAATAGTTTACTGAACTGAATTTACTGACTCCGCTCAGCATCTGCACCTTTCCATTATCTAAACACATAACTGCACCTTACAAATTACTGTTCCAAACCTGCAATCATATACCTACAGCCCTTGTATTTCACAATTTAAATAAAAATCTACTTCTTAATACTTTATAACGTACTTCAGCCACAGAAATCCAGAATTTAAGAAGCACTGCAACCAGCTGATGCTTTGCAGAGACTATAAAGACAAGCATGTTTCAGTTTGGAGAAGAAAAGTCAGAGGGAGAAATTTGCTACAATTTCTATGACCATATGGTGAGAGCAGAACTACTGTGCATCAACTCCATTAACACTGAACACTGGTGATGCACAGTGACACTAGTAAGAAATGGGGGTTAACAAAGATCAAAGAATATAATTTACCTCAGGGGGGCTAAGCTGTAGAATCTGCTGTCAGATGAGGTTGTGGAAGCAAATAATATCAGCAGGTTGAAAAAGGAGTTAGATAAACTCATGGGAAATGGGTCAATCAGCAGATATTAGTCAGAGCAAGGTGGACTTCCACCTTCCAATATCCACAACAAAATACTTCTGTGCGGTTTTGGAATGCACTAAATTCAGGTTCCCTCACCAACCACTTTTTCCCATTGATGCTCAAAACAGAACAGTGGTCTAAAAGAACTTTTGGTCTGTCCTGGTAATGCCCTTCTCATGTATTTATGTTTATGCATCTTTACTGAAATACTTACACACTGTGAGAAGTTAATAAGTTAATTTGGCTTGTTAATTCAAGAAATATAGTATAAAAATTCCATGCTTAAAATTCTGAGCTAACTTTCCCATAGCAGCCTTAAATCACCTATTTCCTTCTTACCCACAGATCCTTCCACCAAAACGCAACAGTGTTTAATACATAGGATGTTACTGATATCCATAGACTTATTCCAGTTAAACACTTACAATTTTTAAAGCCTAATTTCCTTTATTCTGTAGGGATAAGCGTGAAGAAAAAAGCTTGTGCATCGTAGCAATGCAGTCTTGGGACAAATAAAAAATAAATGGTGGCATCTGAACAATACAGTAGCTACATCTGTACAATATCTACAGATGCTGTTTTCACACAGTATGGCATTTTGTATTTTAAGAATTATTTGAAAGGCTTGGACACATTTGTATAGAACCTGTAAGTAAGAACAGTAGGAAGACTTTTAAGTTCCCCTGCTCCTAAATACATGAAAGTGAGAGGAAGTTCAGGCTCTTGTCCAAAACAACCGCTTTGCATCTTGACAGATTTAGAGCATACCACCACTGATACCACATTGTTCCCCACACTGTGAGGTTGGGGAGAAGGAATACCAGCAAACTAAACGGGAAAGCTCATGTCCCTAGTATAAATTTCACTATTTCTATTGGTAGTTACAGTACCTTACATCCATAGACTGAACCTCATCTGCTGAATCTTCCATGCTGTTAGATTTCCCATCTACAGCTTCCAGCTGAACAAGTCCTGGAACTGACTTCAGTCCATTAGCAACTACATCTTGAGAAGGTACTACAGAAGCAGTACTCTCTAAGCTTTTACTTTTCAGGCAAGTTGCCAGCCCATTGATCTCTATAAAAAACAGGATAGCAATTATGACAGTAGTGATATCTTTATTTAATCATTTTTCAAACATCAGAAATGCTTTTAAATTACAGAGTAAAAAGGAAGACTGACAATGACTGACTCAGTTTCATCTTTGACTCACTGTATTACACTTGAAATCCTCCTTTCCTCTCTAAAATTGTGCTTTATGCTCCATCTTTTGAATTTAATGAAACAGGAAGAGGATATACCATCTTTTTTGTCATGTGCTAAAAGCCTTAACACCTGGGGAAGTAACCAAGCTATAGACAAATGCTGCAGATACATATGTATTTTTAACTCATGCTTAAATTACATATGCTGCTTTCATCAAGTCAAATTAAATCTTATTTTCATCAAGTGAGATTTAGAACAATGCTATAAAAAGCTTGCGAGCCAAAGAAAATTCTGCCCACAAAACTCAAATGCAGGTTGCGGCAGGCAAACCAATTAGCAGACTGGAACTTCTCATCTATAGAAATGCTATGTCAGGTACTAAATGGAGGACAATCATTCTTCTGCTTACGTGGCAAAACAAAGTCTCTCACTGAGACTCTCACTCAGTCTCCAGGGTCCAATATTTGTGACTGACACAAACCTAGCTAATCTTTTTCAGAGAAAACCGAAGAGCACAGTGCTCTATCTGAGGAAAAACTCTGAAAGGAACTAGTTATGAAAACAGGTAAGAAAAATATAGTTAGTTTTACCTGGCTGGTTAAGAACAAGGGCTTTTGGTTGCTTTTCCACATTCAAAGTTGATGGTATCTCCAGTTTTGGCTCTTCCTTCTGCAGTCAAGTAACAAATCAAGTGTATTAGACAAAGTAGTGTAAACTTCATGGAACCAACTGTGCTCAAAATGCATGGCATTGCTCAGGGCCACAGGGTGGTCAAAGTTCATCAACAGCAGTGGAGGATTTTTTTTCATTTAATATTAGGCAGAGGATTTTTTATTATTATTATTTATATTTTAACTTGAAAAAGAAAACAGTCTGTGGAAGTAACTGAAGGAATAGTTTTTTAATAGAAAACTTACACTATAAGTGAAATCTTAACTGTCCATCACTTCCTAGCTGGAAATAACTGCCTTGTTCTTTGGCTGGTACAAAGCAGAGATATCACAGCAGCAAACACTGCTGGGTGTAAACAGTACCTAAGTACACCTATGATAATGGAAAACGCTCAGGTTTAATTTTCACATGTGAGTTATTAAAGTAAAGACAACACAAATCCTACACCACACTCAATTTCATACCTTTATTTCTGGAGTTTCACTCCTCCTTGTTCTCTTCATTATTTCATCAATTCTCTAGAAATCGAAATAAATTGGAGGATGAGAAGGCAGGCAAAACATTTAACACTGGACTGATAAAGGAGAGAAAAAAAAAATCAACAAAAGCCTTGTCACAACCTCATCCTCACCTGTCCTCAAAAAGGGAAAATAAATGAGAAAGATTAACGTAACAGAAGAAAACAGCTGGAAGCTGGCTTGCAGCATCAGGGTACAAAACATGACCTTCTCACTAGATGCAATTTACAGACAAACATTTTAAAAAGAC
Organism: Lagopus muta; assembly: GCF_023343835.1. Classification (NCBI taxonomy): domain Eukaryota; kingdom Metazoa; phylum Chordata; class Aves; order Galliformes; family Phasianidae; genus Lagopus; species Lagopus muta. The sequence goes on along the minus strand of NC_064433.1, from coordinate 118,690,661 downwards.
GTTGGCAGTTTTGAGTTGTGCTCAGCTTTGGAACAAGACATTAAAAACAAAAAAACAAAAACAGTCATTACTTTCATCTAGCTGCCTTTTCTATTTCCAAACAGCTGCTTTGAAAAACAGGTTTTTTTGGAATGGAGGAGTAGAATGAACTATCTGAAATCACTCTTTGCTGGAATTCTGCAAAGTGTTACCCTAAAATCCTTTATTTTTCTTCTTTGTTCATTAGAAAACAGCAACAACAAGCTTTTCCAGTAAGCTCTGCTTCTTTGCACTACCGTGAAATATTTCACATGTAAAGACATTTTGCTTCTGTATTGCAATCTACAACAGCAACATGTTTCCAGCTCAGTGGTAAACAGTTAAAAATAACACATTAGAATAACATATATGGAAGGACCTTCTATAACTAGAAAGAAGCTCAGCAGCTCTGCAGCTGTTCTCTCTTGACACAGAGCTGTAGGTAAAGCTATGCAGTTCCAGCCATTTCCTTGTGCAAAAACTGTGGTAGACAGCCCTGCTGCCTCTGCACAGTGTAACCAGAGACAAGCCAGGTGGGAGGAAACCTGTTTGTTAATCTCATTAACTTTCTAAATTAAAAACGCTGGACTTCTGTTGAGTAAGTTTTAAAACAAAGTCACTCATGTTCCTCAAGAGCCTGTGATGTCCTGGGTTGGGTGGCAATGCACGTTTGCCTTGCCGTGCCATTGTCTATTTGTCTTAGGCGTCTAACCTTGTGGGTGCATGCTAATCCTTTGTTTGTTCACTGCTTAGCACAAAGTCATTTGCCTTAGGCAGTTCCACTTTGTTACAAATGCTGATGTAGATGTCCCCCTAACTTGCAAGAAGCAAATACTAAATTAATCATAAATATCAGTTTGTAATCCCCTCAGATTATTATTTCTGGATACTACTAGGTACTCTCTGGGTTAAATATTTAAACAAGAAATGAAATCATTATCTTAAATGAGACACAAATATCCACCTTCTTCCGCTCCAGTCTTTCTTGCTCAATTTGCTGCATGATTTGCTCCCTTTCAAGACGAAGTTGCTCAGCTGCCTCACGGGCTTTGATTTCTGCTTCTTCCCTCTAATCAGAATGCATAAAATACAATAAGTCCATTATTTATTTCAGGTTAATTACTATATAGAATAAATTCTTTATTTATACGTATACGTAAATATATGTATACATATACATTTGTGTTTGAAATGATACCTGTTTCTCAAGTTTGGCTTGGAGCTCTTTTTCTTGCTTTTCTTTCAGCATTTGTTCTTCCTCAGCTCTCCTCTTGGCTTCCTCTTCTGCCTTTTTCCTAGCTGCTTCTTCTTCACGTCTTCTTTCCTCCTCTTTCTTACGAGCCTCTTCTTCAAGACGAAGTCTTTCTTCTTCTGCCTTTCTCTTCTGTTCTTCTCTTTCAAGCCTGCAAAAAGAAAAAATACTGGTATGTTTAAAAGGTTTCCTCTTGTTTAGCATGAATCCTACTGTACATATGATATACAATGAGCATTAAGTAATCATGCATCAGTGCACATTTTCATGAATATTTCAAGAATATAACTAAGAGGTTGAGAACATGCCCAGAATTCAGGTTAATATCAAAGTTTTATTCCAGTGTTTTCCTTATTGTATAAAATACCTCATAGAAATTATACCTTTCCTTAGGAAAACAAAAACAAAACAAAAATCTCCAATGTGATCTCCAATAGGATATAAATAATGCCTGTAAGCTTCAATAAAAAAGTTAAAAAATCGCTTTTCCTCTGTACTTAATTCCCAGAATACTGGAATATATAAACAAAGATATACTTCTGTGCTTTCTTTCAGTTGAAGATAAACAGATTGGACAAGTAGCAGCAAATAGAATCCACAAAACACAGCAATGTGCTCAAAAGAGTGGGTCTATCTGTTCCACCTGTGCTGTACATAGGCCTATTCAGGGACAGCTTATTCACTATCAGATTCAAGAGCTGTTTTGACAACTGATCATTGTTGCAGTTGCAGATGTGGGAAATACTTCCATCAGGCTAAGCTTTTAGACACTTCTGATTTTTTCCCCCCCACATTCTCAGTAAGAACAGACACAGTCCCAATTTAGACATGCACAGTCAGTGTTTTAATATTAGGGAATGAAGCCATGAACTGTTTACATATGCCACTAGTGCTGAATATGAAGAACAACCCAAAGGCTTGCTCCTGAAACAGAGCCAGAAATTCACTGTGTAGACACAGCAACTTTCAGTGTGCCCACACTCCTAAAGCCCTCACCTGCCTGTGACAGGGTTGGGCAGGGAGAAAAACTTCAGGGTAATGTTTTGAATAATACAAGCCTTGCAGTTTACGGCATATATGCTGGTACTTATATGTGAACTGGTAAAACTAAAACTACCTCATACACTTTTACAAAGTACTGCAAACTGCAGTGTGGACATACCTAACTCTTTGGATGGGTTATAGTTTCTTCAGGCTTCTTGAAGGGGCACAATTATTATTTTCAAACTTCCCTAGTCATAAGGACTGCCAATGACACTAATGAATTACAAATACAAAATAAATTAATATTTAAATGTAAGCTCTTGTATTGATTCTAAAAATGCCATTTTGAAGCTTCTTCAGTGATACAGGTTATATTATTAGCTAATAACTTTCACAAATCAATGGAGATACCTCTCCCGTTCTTCTCGCTCCTGTCTCTCCCTCTCCTCTTGTTCCTTTTGGAGGCGGGCCTGTCGTCTTTTTTCAGCTAGAATTTTTGAAGCTTCTTCTGCATCAGTTGTTCCTGCTGTGATCTTTCCTAAGAGAAGATGACCAAGGATGGAAAGTTGGAGAAGAAGCTGTGAAAGTGTCCAGCGCTTACTCACTGGCACAGTGGCTACAACGAGCCTGGTTCATGCTGTTATGCCCCTTCCACTTCTCAAATGCATATATCAGCATTTTCAGCAGATGGAACATGGCATAGGTGAGGGCATCCCTGCATTTCAACATTTTCAAATTCTCATTAACTGACATTTTTCACTGATAACCCAGGTAAAAACCATAATAGCTGCTTCTGCTATGTACTTTCACACATTCTCATAAATCCATGGCCAAGGAGATTCACAAAAACAGTTCATCGCTGTTTGAAATCCTCACGGGCCCACAATACTTCATAATGTGTTCTCTTACAAAAGCTCACCTTCACTACTTTCTGGCTTTCCTGCAGCAGGCACATGCTTTTCAGAAGCCACCTGGCCTGCTTCTTCAGTGCGTGCTCCTGGGGATTTTTGATGACTGACGTTTTCTTTCTCCTTATCTGCTTTCTTTTTAGGAGTTTCCTGGTTGAGATTAGAAGTGGCACGATGCTTCACAGGAGAAGCTGGATATTGTTTGGCATTTTTAGGAGACTGAGGATAAGTCTTTGCAACTGTCCTGAGGAGAAATAAAGGAAAAAAAAAGTACAGTTTATACATAGTACAACATGGAATCAAGTTCCATCTTTACAAATATCATTCTTCTTCCTTGTGTCTGACTATATTCGAGTATCAGGGATTTTTGTACACTGCTGTGTACCTACCGTGATGTAAGCAATCAGAATCTGAAATGCAGGGAATTGGCAAGCAAGTTCAAATGGTTCAAATGATTACTGACTCACTTAATAAGACCAATAATATCATCCAAGTTGTATGAAAGTAGTCATGGACAACCAAAAAATAATTGTTTTCATAACAGCCATTCCATAGCCATTCTCTACTCTGCCCATCTCGACATTTAAAACAAAACTACGACCAATTATTACCACATAACAAGGTACCGCCAAGCACTACAAGAGACAAAACCAACCGAACCATTCCACAGTCCAGTCCACTGGTTCAGTTGGTGCTTTCATCAGCACCAGAACAGCAGGCTCGAGGCTCAAAGCTGCACTAGTGGTGATGGCAGGGCACAACAGCAGTGCTACCGATCCCTCATTTGGCTCTGCGTACTTTAGATCGAGTGACAACCCTGAAATCAGTTTTGGCACAGTGAAAGGGGAAGAACAGTTGGTAATGTGCAAATATTTTCAGTGAATAAGAGATTACAAGGAAACAAAAAACCACACACAAACACCATTAAACATTTATATAATACTGGTAACAAGAACTAAATACTTCTAACATTTAGAAGAGCTGGGCTGCATGGCTTAATATTATGGAGGTTAAAGAGATTACGATCTGAAAAAAGTGATTTATATGAGTCTCATTAGAAGAAACAATCCTACATTAAGGAGAGCATTACACAAGCAGTTCTAACCTTCCTTATGAATATATAATTATGTGTTATTCCTTATCACTGTTTTAATCTGCACAATACACAGTTTCAGATACTACAGCATATTTTCTGGACTGTACACACACTCTGGTAGACCACACACATGAAAAGTATGGACAATGGTCGAAAATTAATGGATGAGTGTGCAAAGATTTGTTTAAGATTATAGTATTGTGAGGACAGAGACTATTATAACTGGAACATGATTTGCATTACAGAGCAGACAATAAAAATCCCAAGTCTTTCAACTCTCTCTTAATTCATGAGCTCAGAAAAATAAAGGGTTCTTTTCCACCATATTAAAAGACGCTGAGATAACAGAACACAGGGCGCTCATTTAAAGGTGCCCAATTTGTGAAGAAGGAAAGTCTGCAGAGCACTGCACCGCCTGTACTCTCTTGCTCCTGTGCAGAGCCCGTGGCCTGGCAGAACAGCAGCACTCAATTAAATATGAAGTTCAGCTCAGGTATCCTCTGCCCTCAGGCCCAGGGACTGCCTGTAAACTCAGGTTGTTGACACTGCTCCTCCCTTTGCCTAAGCTGTAGGTACACCTCTGCCTTGCATCCCAGTGATCGGGAGGTCCTGATTTGTCCTTCATCCTGAATTACTGTGAAGGCTTCGCTGGCGGTGAGAGAAGTTGGTAACATCAGGTGGTGTTAGTCTAGCCTGTCTTTAGTTTTCTCTTTGGGATACAGATGGATTCCCAAGCCCTTCTAAACGCAGAGGCACAGATTTCACAGTCCCTACCTATATGCATACATATAGGTCTCACATGTGTGCTTCACCATCATATAATTTCCTTTCATAAAAATATAACATGTAAACAGAAAGCAACAGCTTTTTTCATCCTTCTCCAGGCACAAAGAATACTTCTTGCCAATCAGACAGGTTTTCAAAGCATAGTTCCTTCTTGTGGCCCTTTCACATTCCTGACTTTACCACATATTTCCTACGTTGCTTTTTACTTAACTTGCTGTGACAGGAAGAGCAAAATAGTCATAACTAAGGCTGACTCATTTTCAGTAGTAGCACAGACATAATTGTTCTCTAATAAAGACACGACAATCAAATTAAAGAAGCTGGTAGGAAGGAATCTAGCCATGACAGCTATGAATCCTGGACTGCGTAGGAATTAGAGCATTGTACAACTTGCTTGTGGACAAGAAAGGTGCTAGATGCACTAAGTAAAATACCTTTGAAATTTAAGACCTACAAGATTTTTTTCCTACGGCTCTTTGGCAATAAGAACAAGTATGACTTTACTCATTTTAAAGCAACTAAAAGGGAGAAGCATTTAAAGTCAATTTACTACAAGGACAGCAGCAGTGAAGCATGAAGAGTTAAAAGCAGAGAATGCTCATTAGGAATAAAAATCTTTTTTCCTTCAGAAATTTTATACCATTTACTCAGTGTTGAGTAGAAATTATTAAATGAGCACTGTCTTTCTCCCTTGTATTTAAACCTATTGCCAACTTAGCATCTTTAACATTCCTGAACATGGGTAGAATTGTTACTGGAAGAAGCTTTCATTCTACTGGTATTCAGATTGATGCTACTTTTTATCAGAAGAGACAAACCTGACTTTAAGGCAAATAGACACATGCTTGTACGGGGATCTAGATAGATTTTTAAAGTAGTTTCGCCTATGGATAAAAGGAATGGGATGCAATTATACGCAACAGGAATACAGAAGCATACATGATGAAGATTAATTAATTAAAGGAGATTCCTCAAAATCCAAAAAGTGACAGCACATCAGCTGTCTGAACATTAGCTCCTTTTGGTCACCAGATTTCACAGGCAGATGCAGAAGCACAGGAAGCCTCTGCCTCCCAGCAAGAAGTCTCAGCTTTCTCCTCTCATCCCCGTGCTGATGGCAGCAGCTGGTAAGGAGCCATTCACATCATGACCCCTAAACACACTGCACAAATCTCTATCGGGTCTAAGGATCCACTGGTGCTTAAATTACAATGGCTTTTTTTTTCCAATTAAAGAGAGGCAGCAGTAGCCCATACAGCAGAAGAACGTCTTAGGAATAGCAGAAGAGGAGTTCAGACCTTACTTTAGCTAAGCACACAAAGTAAAGTACATGGAGTACAGAGCGAGTCAGAGGTCACATCCACTTTTGTCCATAAGCAGCAAGATCAGCATGCTTTCTTCAAAAGCCTGGTACATGACAGGTCATTGGTTACAGCACCTAAGCAGGCTAACTTTAAATTAGAGATAAGCAGCAATGCAATGCTGCATTTCCTCCCCTCCTTACCCCAAATCTGCCTATTAATTGACAAAAGTTCTGCTGGAACCATACTGAGGACTTTCATGTTCTCAAACTTGCTGAGATTGCTCTGATCAAAATGCCATTCCCGGATTCTGACATTTTCGCTCTTTTATCTGTGATATTTTCTCAAAAGCATTTATTTTACTCTCAGTTTTCATCTTTTCTAGCCAGGGACAGATTCATTTCTCTTTTAGATTCCTTAGAGCACAAACTCAGACCAGGTCTATTGAATATTGCTATTTTCTTTCATAGCTGCATTACTACCAATGTTTTCAAAACCTCCAGTTGGCCCATCCTGTAAATCAGCTGATGAAGAACTCAGAATAATTCAACATTTTATCACTGTTACCTTAAAATGCAGATTGAGAAAAACAAATGCAGTAGGTATCAAATAAAAAAATTAAAGATGGGTTAGTGGGGGACATAAAAGCTACTCTGTGAGATGCACATGATACACATCTTTCCAATAGGCCATTTTTTAAACTCTTTAAGATCTGGGCATTTTTGTTCTACCGTACATACATATTTAATCACTATTCTGTAATTTGATTGCCCACACGTATTTTGAAGACAAAGCAATGTCCCATTGGCTGCAGTGGAACACTGCCCAAAAGAACCAAGTTACAAGTTCAGTTAGTGCAACTGTCAGCAAAGCAGTGTGGCACAAACTGGGAGCTGGAAACAAATGAGGAGGAGCAGAGCTGCATTCCCATCTCCTTTCCCCCTCTCCCTTTTTCTCCACGCGTAAGTGAGATAATGGTTCAGCAAAATAACCTACTGTAGAGTCTCGTCAGAGCTTTCCATTTTTATTCACTTATCTGAAGGCACTTAAAACTAAACTCTATTTCTTTGATTCAGTCAAGTTCCATTGATTTCAAAGGGACTATTTACCCAAAGACACGTGAAGGACACAGGCTTTATTGCTTTGCCAATCTATAAGATAGGACACTTACCTAACCCTCTGAGGGATGCTGCAAAAATAAACTGATTAGTGTATGGATCTTTGAAGGTGAAACAATCAGGAGAAAAAACCACACAAAATCCTGATATTATTGACTAAGTAAAAGCTCTGAAGAACAGAAGCATTTTACACCACCAGTATCCAACAGCAACTGTTTGCAATTTGTTTAATTTTTAAATTAAAGAACATTCCCTATTTTCCCAGCTCCAACCCGCTAACAGCCACCACAGTCAACTGATCTGTACTGCATTCAAAGCAATACTTTCACTTTTTCTTTTTTGTGTGGCATTTCCTGACAATATACTTAGATTTTGCCATCGTTTCAATTTCTCCCTTGGCTTATAAGTATTCATACTCCTTATCAAACATATTTCTTTCTCTCTCCTTCTGAGGTGAGCATTTGCTTACACATTTTTCTTGGATATTACAATTTGCACATTTTTATGTATATGTATTTTTTTAATTTCCTCTCCTTCTTTCTCACTGAAATTCGTACCTTTACAAACATCTTTATTTATGTACTTATTGCAAATCTATCCTGCCATCAGTCACTGTCTCTGCTTAGGTTACAGCTTTATAGCCTCGTCTGAGCCTGTTTCAATCACTCCACCATGACAAAGAAAGCTTTCTAATTAATAAACAACGAAACAAGATAGAAAGAAGACATGCAACTACCACTCACAAACCAGGATGATGACTGAAAATAACTAACAATTACAACAATACCAAGCAAACAGGAATGTCAAGCCATACATTTTTAGGAAGAAAAATGCATACAGCTAACTACCACCTAAATCAGCCCACGCTTGATTCTTTACTCAACAGCTTTCAAAATAAGGTGCTATGCTCCTAGGATCACTAACTACTAATGCTGTTGAATGCATATTCTTATTTCTTCCACGTGTAATTGTTGGCCATACAAGGTGCTGGATGGAGAAAGATTAAACTTGGAAAAGACTGTCAGGTTTGCAAAGAGAATGAATATTTTATCTATATACTAAATTGCGTTACAATTATTCTTTAGCCCCACGGTTAATTTTAAAGGAGAAGCTAAGGTGATACAATCTAAAAGAAGGTTCCTACATTTAAATCCATCATCCAGCCAGATCATCATCTCTATACAATATGCAGGTATGATGATCAGGATGCATTTGGATTGATTTTTTTTTTTTAACTTCTGAGGGAAATTTGAAGAGTGCTATAGCAGAAGTGCTGTTCTGCAATCGGTACCTAACATGGATTTAAACTGTATTTGCTGTAACTCTCATAAGGTCAAAGAAAGTGTTCTAATTGAGCCATGTTAAGATTAAATTCTCAGTAATACATTTGTAGCAGTGGTCAGAATATGATTCTCTTGAGGAGGAGAGGGAGGGAAAAAGGGGATAACTTCCCAGCTTACAGTCGCAGAGAAACCCATAGCAAGCATCCTAATTCCTCCATGCAGCATCTGCTTCTTCCTCTAAAAAGCAGAGTTCTATATTCCTTACATGCATGAAAACATTTTCCTATAAGAAGATTCTCAGAACTTGCCAATTTGCCTGTCTCGTAGGAAAAAAAAAAAAAATAAAGAAAAAAACTAAATCTTTGCCTAACCTTCTAGGGAAATTAGTTCTATAAATTAAGAGTAGCCATGCCTTTTTCACTGAGCACTAAGCATCTGTTTGGTTATTTGACCACTTATCCTCCTGTCCCATGAGGGGTTGGACTCGATGATCTCTGGAGGTCCCTTCCAACCCCTACAATTCTGTGATTCTGTGATCTCTAGAACAAGCCGTGTCAACATTTTCAGTGACTGCTCACTGCTTCACGCTCAGTAGCCCACTTCCCACCAATCATTTTGTTTTAATTATACCTGTTTCTTGCTATGTCTTTTATGCTGGTTGACTGAACTGAAAAATGCATTCTGAACAGGGAATATCAACAACTTACAGAATAATACACGTCTGTATTGCTTGAACTTTTCTCTGTACATTTTGGAGAGCCTGTTTTATGACCTGCTCAAAATTTTAATGACAAAGCTGACTGTGATTATTATTCCATATCGCTACATTATTTACAAAAGTTACACAGTTCAAATGTGATGAATATTACTAGATGTAATATTGAAAGTTTGTACATTTGAGGACCATAATATGAATCAAGAATTGCCATTTCACAGTTGCACACAAGGGGATGCCTAAAACAGAAAGGATGCCCTGAGTTAGATTATTTCCCACATTTTGCCTCACACCAGAATTGCACACAAAATCACTTCTCCATTAAATGATTGTGCACACAGAACTAAGGCAAAGAAGGAACACTAGGCTGACTTTTGAAAGAGTTTATCAGAAAGATCAGAATGGTTCGGAATATAACCAGGTTCAAATAAAAAATAATATTTATAACCAGCCAAAGGAGATATTTTCAACATAGGACCCATGAACAGGGTCTGAAAAAAGAAACCACAGACAACAACTGTAGACGAGTACCTTACAGAACTTAAGTGCTTGAGTCAGACTTAATATCTTGTTCTAAGAAAGCTGAAGAAGCATTTGTTTAGACCTGCGAGTTGGAAACCATGGCACACACAGTACAGTTCTGACAGTTTGCAAGTGAGGACTGAGAAAAGCAACTCAGTAAGGCAAGTAAGGTCAACTACGCCACAGGTCCACAATCCTGCATAGGGTGGGGTGGGTGGAAGAGGTCTGTAAATGAACAAAGATTAAAACCAATGGTTTAGATCTAGAATCACAGAATGGCCTGGGTTGAAAAGGACCACAATGTTCATCTAGTTTCAACCCTCCTGCTATGTGCAGGGTCGCCAACCACCAGACCAGGCTGCCCAGAGCCACATCCAGCCTGGCTCTGAATGCCTCCAGGGATGGGGCATCCACAACCTCTCTGGGCAACCTGTTCCAGTGCATCACAATTAAGTATACTGATGGATATAAGTAGTAATGCCAGCAAAGGCATATTTTAAACACTAAAATTTCTAGTTAGTATTAATGTTTTGTGCATTTGTTCAAAATCTAATAAAACAAATGCATGCTTAAAAAACAAATTTTGAATAAAATTTCACGGTAACTGAATTGCACAGCAATAATTTCAGAAGGACGAGAAAACACTGAATATCTCCAGAAACCTTTAACACAAATTCATGTGTATCTGTTCATCTGTTCCTCTCTTTCTCTGTGTGTAACAAAAATTAACTGGATTTTATACAACCCTACCAAGGAAATTCTTCAGGAGTTTACACATTCTTTGTAGATAAAAAGAAGCTCAAAGCATATCAGATCACTGATCAGAAAGGCATACTTAGGTGTGGCAGGCGAGGCGGATCTTCTGGACATAGCAGCAGGAGAATCAGACCTTCTGAGAGGAGATCCCATTCCAGATGATGAACCAGGTGTGGTGGGTCGCTTCTCTTTCTTTATTTTCTCAGTCTAGAAACACCAATTGTTTTAGTTTATGTAATTAGGAGCAATACTTCAAAATGTATTTGATAATTTTAGTAACAAAATGACATAAGAACAAATTCACGTAGCATACATTCTCAACAATTTTTTTAACAGCAGCTCACAAGTTAGGAGCATTTTTTCCATACAGATTAAAAATAGGTCACATCTTGCATCGATATAGTAAACAAGGAGTAAGTAAGTAAAGTCATATCAGTGCATTCATCTCCAAGAGTTCTTGGTGGAGAGCTGAGAAGAGTATTGGGTGGAGTAATCAAAATCACTTAGATGTTAGTGCACAGCCTCTCAGATACAGCCAATAGTGCAAGCACGCATCCCTCATAAATGCTGCCAGGTGTAACAGCATGAATCATGCAAAACTTCAGCTCCCAGCTCTGGTCCTCTCACTTGCATTCAATTCAGATGGTACAAACCCCCCTACTCTTAGTATTAACTACTGGAAAATACAGGATCTTATAAAACACTATTTCACAGCCCTAACATAAGTTTTCTATAGCTTATCTTTCATTGTGTAGACTGAGTGAAGGTGAACGACTTGCCTTTACTTTTTTGGGGAACTACAGTGGATCAACGACATGACTTTTACGCAAACAGCATCTAAAATGTCTACAGAGGGAGTTAAGCAATTTGTATAGAAAAGAGGCACTGCCAATAATTTTGGCAAGTTTCCAAAATATGCAAAGCCTCCTAATTAACCAGCAAAACTGGACTGACTTATACAGAAATATTTTGTTTGTCATCCCCCACTCCCAGAAGTTATAGGCGAGCCCAGAAGTATGCACTTCTCAGTTCCCTGAAAATAAAGGTGTTGCTGTTCTAAATACCCTTGCTTAACGCTGACTTCCAGCAGGAGGAAGATACTGAAATGTTGGAACGCCAGAGCAGAAAAGCAACAGATGCATGCAAGTCTTACTTTCTTACTGTTTCTTACAAAAAGGATACTCGTAGAAATAAAGCGACGCGAAGTGAAAGGTAACGACAGGAAGTCCCATCAATTTATCCAGAAGTAAAATGAAGAACATTCCAAACTGACCTGAGTGACTTCACCTGCAGCCGCCCCTTTCCCAGCATCAGAAGTGGAGGGTGAAGTCGCCTTCTTCCTGTCTGCGCTTCGGGTGGGGGAAGGCTTGTAGGGAGATTTTAGAGGACTAGCTGGTGCTACACGAGGACAGATATGGAATACTAAAGAGTTATAGCACAATAGCAAGAGCAAAAGGGAGCACAGACAGAGGAAGCAAGGGAGAGGAGAAAACAGCATACTTTTACATCCAAATGTTCAAAGGTCATTTTCAAGTTTTCCAATTTTCAAAAAAGATCACATTGGGGAATACATTCATCACCATATTTACTAAAAATGCCTCAACTGAAGGTAACATTGCACAGAGTTGTTTTGTTGTTTGGTTTTTAATCATCTCTAATAATTGTTTTCTTATCCATACACTTTTTGAATCACTTGACTGCAATTCTTTTCTCTTCTGAAAACTCTCAGCTCCTTTGCATATGACAGAAAGAGTAATCAGATAATTCCAGCTGGATAACTTCTGAACAAATACTGTGAAACTGGAAGGGTAACAGGAGCACAAGAATTGATTTTGTTTGTTTTTTGAAAAAGCTTAAACATGGCAAAGGCTTCCAAGTATCTCAGTTGCTTTTTAAAGTAATAACTCCAATTCTTGAAGAAACCCTAAACTAAATGCTGCTGTAGGTATTTCAGTTATTGTCATTAGGGGTAAATACACTTTGCAGGGCAACACTTTCTGGCTTGTTTTTTTTTTTATTTGCAATATGAACAGGATTTAAAAAAAAAAAAAAAAGGGATATTTTACTCCTGTTTTTTTTTGTTGATGTTGTTCATATTGCTATGATGAAACTTTCACAAACACATAGAACCATCAACAGAACATATGCTTCATTAATGAGATACACAGAAATTGTAATCGTGTGGCAGTGTTTACAGTCCTATTTCAAAATAAGTCAAGAAGGATACTGACTTTGGAAAAATATTAATTATACCTACATTTAAAGGAAATAACTTTTTCTTTTTCTTTTTTTTTTTTTTTTTTTTTTTTTTTTTAAGTTGGGGGCAGTGCTGTAAAATCTCTTAAGATTCAATTTTTGCATGCTTTCAAGTTTAACTGGACCCATGTTTTCCTTTGAAGGACTTCCTTGCAATTTGGCAAGTTTGCTCCATTTGAGAAAAATGTTCAGAAACTTGATTGTTGCTTAAGGTAGCTCTACTTCAACCATAAGAAAAATAGTTTTTATTGAACTCCCATAATTCAGGTTTATCTGAATGTCTTGACTTAAAGTTATATTAATAACATGTTGCCTTCAAGAGTCATGAAAGCTAGGATCCTCATTTCTAAACCTACAGAACGTGCAGGAACGGAGCAATTTTGGCCCAAATACAATCACAAGAGCACACTACATGATTATGAAAAGGGAGGACCTTGTTCCATGTTCAGAACACTGCTTCTACTGAAAGAAGTACATATCAAGGAAGAAATCCTCCCTCAACCTTTTTGCTGACAACTACTGACAAAACAATCAATTGTCACTCCAATTTCACTTAGGGAAAAGTCGACCTGTAGGCCAAATGGCACCCCTGTTAGACATGCCAGCAGGCTACTTTAAAGACTCTGTGATGAAGAGGGAGATAAGGCTGGGAGTTTACAGGCAAGATGACCAGGGAAGGACAAAGAAAGTCCCTATTGATTTCTTCAACATCAATCAAAAACAACACAGAAAGCAACATCTGTAGGTGGTCCTGGCAATTCACCTCAATGTTTTCAACAAAATATATCGATCTAGATTTGAACTGAGTTTTGCTCAGCTGTAGCAGCAGCTGCTCCCTGAACAATAAGTAACCTGAGAATTTTCTCATAGGCAAAGCACTGTGTGGCAACATTTCTGCTTCCTGCACCTACAAGGGAAGTCATTTCAGAGTGGCTCCATAACAATGTCCCTACACACTGCAACGAAGAACACTGCGTAAAGGAAAGCATGCTTACTGCCTAATCCATTTTTAAAAGGCCTTGCAGTGAAAGCACAGATGCAGGACCTGAGTCTACTGCAATCACGACACACAAAAATAGTGGTCATCAAGATGATCAGTTTTGTGCAGTCTAACCACTTTTGTCTGAAAAAACAAATTAATGCGTGTCAGTGAAATTCTTGTGTTTTGCTCTGAGAAGTGCCATACGCTGCTCAAAACGAGTTTCAAAATGAGCATATTCAGTTTTCAGCATATCACTGAAACCAGTGGGATTTATTAAATCATTTCTTTTATTATTATTATTTTAAATTTGAATAACCACTATGTTTCTATGTTATCCTTATTAGGAAACATTCAGAACAAGAAAGACAAGATGATGTGCTTTTTCAATACACTGCTATCAAAAATAGTCTATTTTATGCTACCATATCAATTGTCATTTGATTCACAGTACTCCATTTCTTTAAGTAGCTACTCAAATGCAATCAAAAACATACCTTAATGGTTTCAAAGTGAGTAATTCACATTTTTACCTGGATTATTGTACTGCTCAGAAAGCATTAAGGTACTTCTGCTTCTGGCTAAAGATGACTGTGTGGGAGTCAGCAGTCGAGAAACAATAAAGTTTTCCATTGGACTAAGATGCATGCGGTGAGCTGAAGGATGGGAGCAAATAAAAATAAAATTTAAAATGCAACATAACAAAACTTCATGTTAAAATAACAGAAACAAAATAATGGAATGATTAAATGAAATGAAAGAGTCTCCAAGTGTTTGAGATTTTAAGTATTTTCAGATAATCATCATTCCCTTGAAAAATGGTTTCTGGTTCCTTCATCACTTCAAATTAGTTTTCTACCTGTACAGTAAATATAGTACGGTTAAGCCTATGCTGCATTTTGTTCTTAAAAACAGAATATTCCATTCTGCAAAATGATGGCTTTCATGACTCAGCATGAGAAATGTTTGCTTTTTTTACCTTGACAGAAAAGGTGAAACGTTTGGTCTAACAGCACAGCTACTCACCAGTGTGCAAACCATGCTGGAATACATTTAAAATGTGCAGTCTCACTGCATTATATAAACCTTACACAATATGCCTGCATTCCTTTCTACTCCACAGAAGAAGAAGAAAAAAAGCATCAATTATATAAGATATCTATAGATGTTCTTACTGCATGTGAATAAAGCCACCAATTGCAATAATCTCAAAGCTATTGATGAGTTTTCAGTAAGTAGCTCAGAAAGGAAATCAATTTTACTTTCTCTTCAGTTTAGAAATAAGCCTTTACTGTCATTTCCTTCAGCCAGTATTTTTTTCTCAGTTAAGAAGGTGGTGGAAAAAAATACAAATAAAACAAATCAGCAAGGTCCATAAGAGTTTACAGTGGGATAAATTCCCCAGCTCTCTCAATAGTGTTCAGTAACCACTAATCCTGCAAGACAATCATCTTTCGTTGAGCCTCTCAGCATCAGGGTTTCAAATCAAATTAAAGGGCTCTGGTCACCAGATCGAGGTCTCCCAAGAGGCTCACAGATGTACTGCTGCCAATGGTGCAGCCCATACCTACTGTCCAGCCATG
The DNA here is from genome assembly GCF_023343835.1 of Lagopus muta. Lineage (NCBI taxonomy): Eukaryota > Metazoa > Chordata > Aves > Galliformes > Phasianidae > Lagopus > Lagopus muta. The sequence goes on along the minus strand of NC_064433.1, from coordinate 118,675,104 downwards.
TCTGCATTGCTAGGAAGATGACAAGCTGTACTATTATGGGAAATGCTGCAGTTACAGCAAGCACAATCCTGTTTGCTAGAGTAAAAAACCCCACAGTGTTGACCTAGGCTCTCCAGTGAGGCAGCACAGCCCTGGGACAGACTACTCAACAATTTGATTGTATTTCAGATTAATAATTCAACATACAACCCCTAAATGTTTGATGTCTTTTGAATAATAGACATAAGAGAGTTGCACAGACAGTTGCAGAGAATTGCTTTAAGCAGAAGGAGAGTTTATGCTGGCAGGAGACCAGCATGTTCACTTGCCTCTGTCAGGGGAATGTGTTATTGCCGCTGTGGAGGAGGAGAGGCGCTTACTGATTGGCGATTCCATTTGCTTTGGCAGGTTCATTGTAGAAGCTGAAAGTTTGTCACATGCTGCAGAGAGACGCATTGAAGATATTTGTATTCGGATCACAGTGTTGATAATCAACTCCCAAAAATTAACCTTGCATTTGTACTCGCGGCCTTGCTGCTGATCACAGCGCTGAATGAGCAAGGCCTGACGTACACGTGTTCCGACTGCCAAAGGACCATTTGGGACACACTCTGGAATGTGACTTTTCTGCTTGCGAATTTTACATTTCAGTTATACAACTGCCTGTGTTTTACAGTGCCACAGGCAAATAACTGAGTATCATGCCTGCTGAACGAAGCCGTTCCAACAGAAAAACAGCACAAGCAGAAAGTTACCTATAATGCCAAACTGCATACATGGGGGCTCTGATCCTCACTTTCCCTCCTCTACCCGCTGCCTACTTTCAGTCTGGAAAAGCTGGGGTAGACTTCAGGTATTACTCTAATGCGGAAATAAAATAATTAACATTGGTGCATTCACACAAGAGAATTCTCTCACTCTTTTGGTGACTGGTTAGGCTTTTACACTTGAGGAGAAGAAAAAAAAAAGCCAGCTCTTTGGTGCCACCCCAATTGTTTGGTTTTTTTTTCTCCTGTTACTTATTCTAAAATACTGTTTGACAGCCTGTTTGAGCACAATTCCCATTTCCTACCTTGCCATTTACTCAACAGAATGACATAAAAATGTTATTCAACTATTACTACAGTGCACTGCTCTATGATGAACACCGCATGATGCTCAGAAGCACAGAAAAGACGAGGCTTTGCCCTTTGAATTTGAATTCTGTTTTTTTTCAGACACAAAAATACATTCAACTAAAGTCATTTATGTGGCTCCACACCTGCAGCCCCCTAAGCCACTTCATTCACTATGACACCCACAAAAACCTCACCTCAGTGGGGTCTGCAGGATTTGCCTCCACCTACTACAGTAAACAATACAATTCTCTACATTCCCTTTTTTTAAAGTACGGGTACAATGCCACTATGCTTGCATCAGATGCAAACCCAAATCTCTTTGAAATGTCTGTACTAATTGTTGCTTGTGCACAATCTGCACAGAGAGAGTAATTCTGTAAGGGCATGGGCCCAAGAACCAATAGGGCGCATTCTGCAGGAGGAATATCCAAGCCCAGCTTCTCCTCCTGGGAGAGGAGGATCCTACTTCTTAAAGCACAGGCTGCATTATGTTTTTAAAATGCCAAGTACATTTGATGTCAAAGCTAGAAATCCTACGTGCAATTCATTCTTAACCCTGTAATACTCATCTACTTCACAGTCTTTTTAGGAGAATAAAAAATAAATAACAACGAAATGAAAAACACAAAACAAAACACGATTGCCTATACACAAAGTCAACTATTTGAGTTGGTTAATGATACCAGCTTGGCCAAAATCTACTGCAAAAGGCTGAAAACACAGCATGGCTGCTTATACTAAGCTTGCTCATTTTCAAAATATTGCAGACAAAGGCCCTTGATACGAAAAAAGGGGCTGTTCTAATGAAATACCATCTCCTTAACATATTTTCCTCATAGTGATTTTTTAAGCAGCACCTGCAGATGTACATTTCAACAGTTATATATTTATACACACACGCAAACACACAAACAAACACAGAGTGCCTACTGATTTAACAAAAATGAGAATCCGTATTGTAGAAGTCTACAGTTAGTGGGAAAATCATGCGATGCCTCTACTGTGGAATGTGAGGCATGCACTGCTCCACCATGACAAAATTAAAAGCAAATTAAAAAGACACTTGGTCCACATCACTAAGGGTAATGCTGCAGAGCATCAGACTGAAATAATAAGAAAACAGTGGTTAGGAAGGACGAAATCAGTGATGATGAACTACAGTGATTAGAACAGTTATAAACGAGACACGATGGTACTGTGATTCTCTGAAATACCATTGAAGGAATCAGCAGGAGCAGTAGAGGTCACAGGGTCTGGAGGAAGGGTGTTGGCAGCTAAACCTAGAACAGGGGGTGGGGTATTTTCTGATTCACCTACACAGCAGAGAGATCAGAGCAAAAAGAGGTGAAAGAATTACTGAATAAGTTGGGGGAGGTGGAACCAAGCACAAACTGCATCACAAAGACAATCTGGTTTCTTTCTCAATGCATGAAAGACTCCTTTCTTTTTAATCATATATATATTTAATTTCCTGTGAAACAGTTTGTCATTCTAGAGTTAAATATATTTACATACCGTTTAAAAAAGAGTAACTGTCGTAGTTTGTCACCACCCAACCACGGATATATTTTCCTATGACTACAATTTTTTCAAACCCGGCCAATTTAAGTAAATTCCATGATTTAAAACAGAAAACATGCATACTTTTGAAATATAAAAGCAGTACATGACTGATTGTGAAATAAAAATTATCTGTACTGAAGCCAAATCAAAAAGCACAACAGCAAAAAATACATGGGAGGAAAAAAAAAAAAAAAAAACCTCAAAACTATTTTAAACTGCAGATGCTGCATAGCCATGTAGAAATTCTCATCAGGTTTTCAGAAGTACCAAACAATAACAGATCATCTTCTCAAGGTTTGGCCAGCACTTAGCCCTTTGGTGAGCATTAGATTTGCCAACCATGTGTGTGGGAAGACAAAGCGGGGGAAGAAAGTAAGGGAGAAAGAGCACAAATTTTGATTTTAGCATCTGTCATCCTCAAAGCAGAATCTGATTAAAACGATCTGCATTCCTGAAGTTAGAAGTGACCTTTCTTCCCAGAAAGTGTTAGAGAGAGGAAGCCTAGCAAGCAATTACAAAGCATCTCGCATCTCTTCACACCCCAAGGCAGCAGCCCCTGCAGTACCACACCAACTACAAAACGCACCATCCTCACTATCTCCACAACCTCACGCATTTTGCACTTCAGGATCTGCAATGCAGGCAGCCTCTTTCACTCACCATCTCTCCCTCCTGAGCCTGCAGCCAGTGCTCCTCCCCACGACCATCGCTTCTGTTTCTGTTCCAGCTGCTGGCTGCGTTCAAGGGACCGACGCATCATGGCTTCTAAACGTTCCTGGTTATAATAGTACAAAAAGAGAGAAACCAAACTGAATCAGTTCTTTCAGGGCTTTTTAATATATATATTTTTTATTATTATTATTATTTTTTACCTTCTTAAACAATGCTAAAAATAAGCTGTCCCCCTGTTGCTCCACTTAAAATGTTTACAGGAGCTGATTTCCAATAGAATAAAAAAAGACTAAATAAAGAATCTGTCAATGTGTCACCTACCTCCAGATCTGTGTATCCTTTGTCTGCAAGCCACTGAGGTCACTACAGAGGCCTAAGTAAATAACACAGGTTGCATCACTGCCTAGCATCTGCTCCTGCTGGTGAGGCTGCTGCTGCGCTCTGGACTTAATTTGTATAAGAATAATGCTCGACAAGCATTAACTCCTTCTTGTCTATGCAGACCTCAGGATTTCTTCCATCCCTTTCCGAGTACAGCTAAATTGCTGCAATGCCAGTGGCTCCTCCTAGCCACGCAGATAAATGATCACTTCAAACCCAAAGTAGGTTACTTTGCAGGATGGCTTCGTTAATTATTTATTTTTTGGGGAAACTCCCTCCTTTCTTACACTGCGTTCTTTGCAGCCTAAGCACCTAAAAGCTTTTTTTTTTTTCCCCCTTCTCCTCTTCTTGTGCATTTTTCTTAGTACATGCTCAGATCACCCTGTTCAGAGCTATCTTTTTTCCTCCACCCTCATTTCCTCTCCAAGTCATGATGAGTTAGAATTTTCTGATGAGGAAGAACAAAAAGAAGATTCTCTCTCTTGCCAAACACTACCCTACCTTTAACTCACAGATGGGTCTCCAGTTTCATTGCCATCACCCCCTAACTCTCATAGATCTCCGCTTAGTTTTCTTCCCATCTCCTGCCTCTACCAGTTTATCTATGGTTTATTGTTGTAGCAAGGATCTCTGCATGCTTCCTCTGTACCCTTCGAGCAGACAAAACCTGGTTCTTCCCCATCCACCATTCCAACACCTTCCTTCTTTCTTTCACATCTGGCAACCTCTGCCCCCCCACAGTTCAGCAACCAAATCTCTATCATAAGAGATGAGCCCACTCCTGCTGCCTCCAACCACTGCCCCAATGGTTTTTCACCTCTTTGATCTCCTTAGTATTCTCACACCTATTTCTTACTACCTTTGCTACGTCTTTCCAATTTAGCACAAAATTCCCACTCTGATCACTTAAAGCTCCAGCTCACGTAGGCTTCTCACTCCAAAAACACTTCCTGTGATTATATCAGATCCTCTTCCACTGCTACCAATCCCTTGCACCATCTCCAAGATATGTGACAACTCAGCTCAACTACACTGAAAATCTTTCTGCATCTTCTGTCCAGATTATTCCTTCTCATTGATTCAGGATTTTGGTCTAGTTCTCCCATCCCCCTTCCCTGACAAATTTTAATCCCTAAAATATCAGTCTTTGTTCAAGCATGTCTCCTACAGTCTCTGCGCTGATGGTGAGCCTGCAGTCTCTAATTTTGCTTCTTCAGAAGATCAGACCCAAGCACGAGGCAAGTAACCAAGTAACTACCATGTTGGGAACCGTTATACAAGTATCTTCAAAATTTGTGTTATCTTCCTGTGATTGTCTACAGCCACTGGCTTTCATTAACAGCAGTCATCCAGAAGCTGATGAGAGTGTATCTATAACATCTTTTCTCTCTTACACATCTTTGAAGAATCTCTTCCACTACCATGAATGACTTCCAGCAATTTATTGCCGACCAAGCTTCCCACCTCATCCAACCTTGCTAGCATCTATCAAGCTGTCTTTAAGCTCTCTTAATTTTCTTACATGCCACTTATATCATAAATTCGATTACATTACATTCTGTACAAATATGACAAAAGGCACTCAGTTCTTCAGCCTGTGTCACCTTTCAGCCAATTGACTTGCTGCTACAATTACATCTCCAGGAAGACAACCCTTTAGTCCCATGTACTGCGCTCGCTTTATTTTTGTCTCCTTTCTCTATCTTTAGCTCACAGGTACACTGGGCAAAGACTGTTGAAATCATGCAGCTGCTTCTCCCTCCCCCATTTCTTTTGTTCCTTCTGTTCCATCCTTGTCCAGGCAGGCATGCCATGTGAACGTGTTATCTGCCTTTCCTTCCCCTTTTTTTCCCCTGCTCAAATGCACATGCATGAAGCATCACAAAGCTCAAGCACAGACTTTTCTGTAATAGCACAGGAAAAAATGTCACATTTTGAATATCCCATTGCTTCTTGCCTATACTTCAGACATGAAAAGGTAATCCTGCAAGTAATCTCCCAGCCTATAGATTCCCTGTAGTTTGCTCCAATCTTTCATTCTTACTAGTTGGTGATAAAATTTTCACATTGAAAATCTGTACGTGCTGGCTCGGTATTTGAAGTCCACATATTCCACTTTTACCTTCACACTTTCCAACATTAATTTCATTCTATTTCAGACTCTTTTCTGTACTTCTGCTTTCCAAGCTTGTTATTTCAGCATCAGCTCTCTGCAGTTAGCTCCTTTTCTTTACTTTTATCTACTGTACTTTTTACTCCAATTTATGTTTCTACCCACACTCAAAGTAAAATGACCCTCCCAATTTTTTTTTCATTAAAACACATAATCCTACAGAATCATTTTTCCTTCTGTAACCTAATTAACATTCTTACACATTAATAAAAAAAATACAGTATGACAGCAGACAAATTTCATCCGAGTGATTAATGGTTTTCTTTAATCCTGCTCAGAGCAAGTACCAACAATATTCTCTAGTTTGCAAACCACAGAATACACTCACACCACGTACTATAAAAAAACATTGTTCTAAAAATAAAATGGAATGCATGATTAAATAGTTTAAAGAGAAACAATTTTTCATACACATATGAAAGCTCACACTACTTGCATTCTGAGGTCAAAATCTTCAATTACACAATGTGGAGAGGATCATTTATTATCATCTGCAAAGAGCCTTTCATTACAGCACTATAGAACATAATGATTAAGCTTAATGAAACTCTGCAGATATAGGTTAGATAAAGAACAATATGAAAACCCTTTGCACAAAGGGTCATTAAAAAGCTGTTTAAAAAGCATTTTAAACGAGCACAAAACTGAATTTTAGAACTAGAAAGCCAAAGAAAATAACAGGGATGCAGAGAAGCACAGCATAAGCAATGCACATGCCAATAATTTTCAATTACGACAAAAACCAAACAGCAAGACAAAGCTTTTCTTCATTAGCAAACACTGTGCAGAAGCCCTCCTATGCTATAGGCACACTACCTCGTTAAAGACATCCAAATCATCTGATCCTCTATAGGAACTCAAACTGCCATAGACAGAAAAATCTCTGCACTGGAGACGCAATTAAATTCCTCAAAAAAATGTACTTGACAAACTTTGCATGTAGGTTAAATTAAGAACAAATAACACCATAAAAAGAGAGCCATCTACTGCTAGTGTCTGAAGTAAACGTTACTTCCCAAATTCCATAGTAATTCATGCACATGTTCCTCAGACTAAACAACAGAACAAACAGTTGGACTGCCTGAGTTTTAAAAGAAAAAGCAAAAATTAACTGTGAGCATACAAATAATTTGACTGAAGTACTTCCCTTTTGTCTATGTAAGATATGACATAGATGTGAAAACAAAAAAAAAGCTTCACAAATACTATGAGTCAAAATAATTTGTGCAAACAATTCTAAAACAATCTCCCTTGTTCTTAGAACACAAACACCTAACAGAGCCATATATAATATTAGAGAGGAAAAACTCTTCCTCTTTGCTTTATGTATTCATCAGCGTATAAGTAGCTGTTTCCTGATATTATCAGTTGGCCTCACTTTTATTAGAGTGCTTCTTCTACCTAACAACAGATAACTCTGTTATTTTCTATTTAAAGAATGGCTTTCAAAATTTGTAAAGTGTTTTTTAACTACCTCTCTGAATATAATTTATTGGTACTCCCAGCAATTTAAGATTATGGGTGTATATAAAATTCATATGGAAAAAGAGTGGGTGCATCAAAGGAAAACAAATAGGACAAATGAGGGTTCTGTTATTGCACGTGGGGAACTGGGGCAGCAGTTATGGCAGAAGGGAGCTGCGAGCAGAAGAGAGGATGCTCATTATTAGGAAAGGACTGAATTCTTCTTGTGCCCACTGCATAGCAATCAATAGATTGCTTTTGCATAGCAGCCCCAACCAGTTTGCAGTAACATTTCTCTATTACTTGCATAACTGAACATCACTCATTACATAAATGACTACAAAACATTTGGAAGACATTTATTAATTCCACACATTATAATTTGATAAGTAAATAACTGCCACTACACCATTCTAAGGTTTTTTTATCTTGTGTTTAAGTGCTTTTTTGGTTTTTTTTTCCAAACATAACAAATAATGTATGTACACCAAAACAAAAATCTAACTAGAGAGTCTTCCAAGCACTGAGATGTGAGATGTTCTTTTCCATTTATCATTGAGTTTGCATGCTGGAACAGATTGGATTTGTCTACCTTTTTACTAGTAGCTGTTCAAATAAAAATTAGTATATTGGTAGCATGAGTACTAATTTTACCAACTCCCTTTCACAATAAAACCAGCAGATTTTGTTAAAAAACAAATCTTTGAATAGGTGGGTGCCATCACTCTCATCTGTGCTACTAACCTTGACACGGTCCTTACAAACAATGCCCAAATTGCATTATGGAATATGCAAGAAAGAGAAGAACGCTGCAACTAAAGAGACTTCCCAATATGGAGTGCATAGTAACACATTTATCTACAATGCATTTCCAAAGCAAATGGGAGCTTCAAGATGAAAAAAGAAGAAAAAAGAATAATGATTTAAGCAAACAAGGAGCAGCTTTTCCTTTACCTAGTTGCAACTCAACTGGCTGCTTGCTGATAAAATGAACTCATTAATACCTTCTGCTGCCAAACAACACATCTCCTTCCTTAAGGCTCATGGACTCATAATCCTAAAAGAGGGGGAAGCTTTAAAAGGAACATGGAAGGAAGGGTGCTGTTATTGAAGACTTCCCCTGATATGAAAGGTGCAGTCACTGTAGACAGCGCAAGGATGATTTTCTGACACATCTGTTTAGTTTCTGCCTAAGGAGTGGCAAACACTTCCATCATACTCCACTAGAAGCTCCAGCTGCCCTGGAGAACAACTCTGCCAGAATATCTCCATTCCCATTAATACAGACTTTAACATAACCACCTCTTCCCTGGCAGGGGAGCAGAAAAAGCAGGCAAAATAAATTTTGGTCACTTCCTATTTGAGAAGCCTTTCATATGCAAAATACCCAAACAGAGAAGGCAGCAACATGGGAAGCAAACAATTCCCCATGGTTTAATAGCCATTTACCTCCCAAATTCCTACAGACACAACAATATTTTTTAGAGTGAGATTTATACAAACCGTGCCTGTCAAAATTATGCACTGCCATCTGTTGTGTTAAAAAGCAAGATAAAAAGAAAAAGACCTAAGGAAGACCTAAAGGCTAACCAATAAGGCAGATTTGCAGCAAGTAAGAAAATCTACATGGCACTTCAGATGCTTCATACACAGGTGACAACCAGAGCTCCAGTCCCCACCCAGTGTATACCAGTCTTAAAGGGAGAAACACTGAGCACATGCTGTAGTATATCAGCTCACTGGCCAGGGTGCATCCCCCACAAGGGTGGGAAACATGAGCTCAAGGCTCTTCCAGTAAACACAACCTCAAATGTCCAAAATGACTCAGGAGCAGTGAGTAACCTGAAATGCCCCTAGCGTTGTAAATTCATCACTATCCTTATTCTTCCTTCCTACATTCATCTCTGGGCAAATACAGGAAAGTCTTTTACAGCAGATGGGGTACCTCAGAGATGAGATCCTTTGTCTGACCTGGAACAGCCTCGCTTCAGTTTGACAACCCCCACCCTGATTGCTCCAGTAATAATCACGATGGCAGGCAAAGAAACTAAGTGGCTCATTTTGCCTACAGCTTTCCCCTACCCTGCCTGCCTCCAGTGCAACTTGGATTTTGAAGTGTTTTTGCATTAGCCACTACCCCCTGCATCTCCCATAAAGAAGAACAATTTTGCTTAGCTGCAAAAGGTTATCACAGCTGGAAGTACTGGGGAAGGAGAACACTCGGTCAGTGATGTTACCACAGAAGGAGATAGGTCTCCTAAACCTTTGTTCCTGTTTTTGTCATTCTTCTTAAAATTTGAAGTGATCCACATGACAAAACATTTAAAAATGAATTCTCAGCAATTATGCAGAAGCCACAAGCACTATGTTACAGTTGAAAGAAGAATGGCAGGATACAATTTTCTTTTCAGGTTTCAGTAAAGCGGTGGAAAAAAATCAAACATCAGGAAAAAAGCAGACAAGTACGCTGTTCTGATCCCATGTGGAAATGTTTCATCTCTTCTGTAAAGACATTTTGATAAACTTGGGAGAAGGAAGGAATTAATAACTGCAGATTTCTATAACCTTTTCATATAGAAAATAAAGAAATAGCTTCTCTTGATGTGTTTTTTTTTTCTCCTCTCTAAACCACTGTCCCCTTTCTCAAAAATCATTAATTCTTAATTAGTTGCAGTAGCAGTGCTGCATGTCATGCTGGGAGAATTACACACACGTACTGGGTTCAGAAATCTGCATCAGAAATTGGACTCATTAGAGAAAAAAATTTCTCAGTAAGGAGTAGAAAAAAGGTGCAATTCTGTATAAATTCTGTTCTGCATGACAAGTTTAAATCAAGACTAGGTTCTTCACTGCTTAAGAAAAAATTTCTGATTTTGTGTTACCAAGGAAATATAATTTCCTAAATATCACTTCAAGTTCACAGACAGTGCAAACAAATCAGCAAGAAAAATCTTGCCAGTTTATGAAAAAGCTGATCTGTAAGAGCTATCTTTTGGGATGCTCTTGCTTCTTCATGTAACAGTTGGAGTCCCAGATACGTTAGTATAAGTAGATGATCATTTTGTGAAATCAGACAAAAAAACAGGAGACAAAAAAAAGCTTTGGAAAATGTTTTTGAGGTACAAGCAGTCGTGGAGTATTAATAGTTGTGATGTGGATGCAGCTCCCAAAGTAATGCCCATACGTCCCTGGGTCGAAGAAGGAAACACCTGCAGCACACATTGATACTCAGCTATATTAATGCTAACAGACACAGTTGCTCTTCCATATGACTCCCAGTGGACCTTACCTCCTCCTCTTTAAGCTTTTGTCTCCGCTTTTCTTCAACCGCTGCTCTCTTCTGCTCCTCTCTCTGTCTCTGTTCCTCCAGTCTTCTCCACCGTTCCTCCACTTGCTTTTCATATTGAAGCTTTGCTCTTCTCTCCTTCTCTAGTATCTGCTGTTCCCTAGCAGCTTAGGCAGAGAAAAAGGTGTGTTTCAGATACATATATATCGGCAGGCAATATATATATATAATCCCTCAGCAGCTTTAAAGGCAAATTCTTTTTTCAGACCTAACAAATGTACTCACTAGGTTTTAAAGTTAATTATCTACATAGGCCGATTCACAAAAGCCTTTGGAATTTCTTTGCAAGCAAAAGCCATTGGAATTTCTTTAAAACAATGATTCTCTTCACAAGGCTGCCTTCAAAATAAATACTGAAAATATGTATCAGCTGTACTTCCCACAAAGCTTTGGAAATACATAATCCTGTAATTTGATACTACCTGTTACCTTCCAGGAATTAAAAAATAAATACTATTATGGAGAGTTTCTCTAGTTGCTTATCCCAAATGGAGTCATAATTTTTGTCATTACCTTGTTACAAAATTCAGACTGCAGCATGATGTGCAGGACTGTTGCTTCAGATTTACACCAGGAAAATAAGTAGCAGAAGTTAATTTGACAAATTGTGAAAAAAATCTATTTCTTGTTAAGTGCATTCCATAAAAAGGCACAAAATGGGTCAGTAAGCATACTTACATGCATACAATCCTGTAACATCATATCAACATATATAGCCAATATGAAACAAAGAATATTAACACAGTTGACGAGCTAAGAACTTAGAAGTTAAGGAAAGTCAGAATTAGCATGGGTTATACAAGAGCAGATCCTTCATTCTGCTCACCTCTTACGCCCCAGTTTACTCTTCCACTTGCTGTTTCCCTTGTTCATCAAATTACTGCCCTGCGAGTGTTCTCTCTTTCAACTTTTTTCCATCAATCCTAGGCTCTTTCCCAGCTATCTCCATTTCCTCTTCACAGATCAGATTTCTTTCCCCAGCTCCTTGCCCTTGGGCTCTTCATCTACAGCTGCAGCCTTCAGTCCCTTCCAGCCTCCCTCTGTCCCTAAGCCAGAGACCCCCTAGGAAACACAGTCCTTTCCCAGTAGCCACATTTCTTCCCCTTTGATTACCAGATCCTTGTAAGATACTTTCTCATGTCCAACCTGCTTTACAGAATGCCACCTGTCTTACTCTTGCCAGTAGCATGGTTGATTGTGTCTTCCCCTTTTGCCTATTTCATGTCTACCTCAGGAAAGAGCGATATGAAAGGCATGTTAGTGCTGTAGGCAAGTCTAGACTTCTCAGAATAAATTGGACCTGCCAATAGATAGTTACCTCAGACACAGTGGAAGAGGAGAGACAAGTCCCTAATTGTTGATGACTACTAGCCATGTCAGGTAGAACAGGTGAAAACTGCATGTAGGAGTTGATAAAAGACAAAAAATAAAGTGAGCTGTCAGAGACTGTACTAGTTACCTTTCAAACAAGTAGGTGAAACCCAGGACTGATTCTGGACAGAGAAGCAAACCATTCTGACACCAAGACATAAACACAATTCTTGTTTCTTGATTTAGGGATACTAAACCATTGATTAATGAATTTGGCTTTGACGAGGAGATGATTCTATATTGCTGTAAAAATACTTGCTGGGTGCGTAAATATTTGCCCATCTGGAGAACTCACAGCTTTTTTTCTGAACTTCTTTAATGAATCTGACAAATAGCTACTAAGGCCAAAATCCAAAGGTCTTGACTCTTGAAGGGGTTTTAATTCTAACCAAGTATGTTTTCAGAAGGCACATCCAGTGGCTGGAGACAACAAATGCAACCAACAACTTTCAAACCACCTGGGTTAGCCGCTCCCCAGATTGTCCAGCTTTCAGTTTTTCTCCCACCTCCTCTCTTCCTCTTTAACCCACCTCCTCTTTTCCTCTTTAATCCAAATCCTTTCCACTCATCACCTCACCTTCTCAGGAGCCAGCAAAGAAGGGATAATCAAAGTGACAGGAAAGGTAGTCTAGACTGAATATAGCTATAAGAGATAAAACTAAGACTGGTGCATGCCCCACACGGACAGAATTTCTGGGGAGATTGACTACTAAAAATTTTAATCCCCACTAAGCAGATTTCCACATGAACTACAGAAAGAAATCTTGCTCACCAAGCTCACTGCACTAAAAAAAAAAATCACATTTCAGGCCTCATGTTTTGTCAAGATATGGTCAACAGTTTATTTATTGCAAGGAAGAGAGTATTTTCTCATCATTTTTTCCACATGTGTCCATTTTCAGTTAACACTGTCTCGAAATAAATGGCAATTTATTATTTTTATAGCAATTTTATAATTTTACAAAATCCTAGAATAATAACAAACCCTTTTAATAGGTATCATCAGGTAACCGTAAGGAACAGAGCTACTGGCCTATCTGCATACTGCAGTGAAAAAAATAAGCTTAACTGTTTAAACATATTCTTTTAACTTTATAGATATACAAACACATTGGGGGGGTGGGGGTGGGGAGGGAGGTTGAACAGTTCATTTCTCTGCAAAATTTCCCCAGCATTTCCTTGGAGACGTTAGTAGACTAAAAACAACTGATCATTACAAAAACTCTGAAATCAATGCTTCGGAATTTGATGAATTGATTTTTTTTTTTATTCCCTTGAACAAAGATTGTTATAAAACTTTAAAAAATAATCCACTTTATGCAGGACTTAACAGCTCTGTGGTACATTTTCATAGGACTAAAACTTAACATGCTAAAATTAAGGCTGTTTTATATTAATATGGAGGATTATTTGGTAAATGTTATTCGAGGCTTATTTCAGGTTTTTTGTTTGTTTTACAAAAACAAATCCTAACAGTCAGCACATTAACCTACATTCAAAAGTACTTGTATCACAGAGGAAAGTCAATTAATTGCTGCAAAATATGAAATACTTGAATGGAAATTAAAGAACGTATCCATTAGTTTTAAAGAAGTAATATAAGTCATAAAGGCTAGTAATAGACTAAACAACAGTGTTTAAAACTCAAAACATAAGAAATGTCATATAACTGAAGTCTAGTAGCATATATACATGAATAATACAGACACTTCCCACCATCTTACCAAGATATTTCTCTCTTTCTTCTCTTCGTTCTTTTGCTAGTCTTTGTCTTTCATCAGTTTTTAGAAATCCATCAATGGCTGAAGTGAGAAAGAGAAGAAAAACAAGCGTTAGTAAAACCAAAGAAGCATCCCAAAGAACTCTCTGCTTCCTGCAAATTGAATCTAGCGCATGTAACAGCCCGGACAACAGAAATGACTTTGCACTTGGTGGAGGCAGATGGGTTAACAATCTCTTACCTGCTGCTGAAGTCCAAACACACCTCATTGGCCTAAGCATCCGGCTCTTCTCAGTGTGAACAAGCAAGCTCTTAGTGCTCATTTTAAAGTTTGTATGTTTCTTGGGAAACATTGTAAAGATGCAATCAATGTCCCTTCCACTTTGGTAGTAACCTCAAAAGTGAGATCTTGGCTATCAAGTTTAGCCAAGTTTTTGGCTAACAAAAATAAAAGGCAGTTCAGGAAAGCAATAGAAACAGTATGTAGTTCTCTCATAGCTTAATGCTGTGTGGAGTCCCAGCCGTCGTATTTGCAGCCACCCAGCCCACAGGAAACCACCAGCACCAACTCACTGCAACAAGCAGTAATTACTGCAGGATGAGGCTAGGCAGACAGCAGCCCTTCTACTTCCTTTTCCAGGTAGGAAACAGTTTCCCTCCTCCAGTTGGTACCTACAAGCACATTACTCACCTGGGAGGAGGTTGCTTTGTTTTATAGCCAGACATTGAAGCAAGGCCCAATCCACTGAACAGCATGATTTGGCCCGGCAGTCAGAGCATGACACATGAGGAGGCTGGGAGACACCTGCCTTTGCACTCTGCAAAGAGCTGATGGCTGGGTCTTCACAGACTCCTCCATCCCAAACACCGCACACAAGCTCTCCAGGCCCTGCTTTCTGGACAAGCCTTAGCCACTGACTTGAGAGAGCAGCTAGCTGACTGCATCCATCCAACAACAGGGCTTCCAAAGCCCTCGTTTCTCTCTTTACTTCCAGGATCTCCTGGGGTTTTAGCAGGGCCGCAGTGCACACAAGCAGAGGGTTTCACAGCAGTTTATATCCTCCACCATCATTATTTGGGCTCTCTGCTGAGTTTCCATATAATGGAATCCCCTTCCCCTTTTGCACAAAGAACTGCAGCTGGGCTTTTTTTTTTCTTCTGATAAATACAATGGAAAACTGACTTGGATTGTAACTGCAATTCTCCTTCCCAAAAATTACACTTCTAGGCGCAGGGGGCATTCTGCCCATGGAAGCAAAGCTTGTACAGAGCGAGGACTTTTCTGTAAAGGGAACTGCTGTGTAGTAAGTTTGAAGACCAGCCTCAGTGGCCTCTTGTGGCTAGGAAAAAATGCCAGTGCTCACACAGACAGCAACTGCCCAAAGGCAGCCAGGTCCATGGCAAATGGCGACTACAGCTGTCGGCTGGGTAGTTACACCAGGAATGTGTGGGTCAGATCAATATCTACTTATGACCAAAGACTCATCCTACTTCCAAACTAGTCCAGTTGTTTGTTCGCTTGGCTGCCATTAATTGTCAGATTTGACAAGCAGTGAGAGCAGCAACTGAGTACAGCAAACGTGACAGGGGGTTATAACTACTAGGAAGGGCCTGCATTTAAGTGCCTAAAAAGAAGAAGCCTGTTGTCAGCATGGTTAAATTACAGTTCCAATTAATGGAAAGTTATTTGAAGATCTGAAACTAAAAAACAACTTGGAAACTACAATTTAGACTAGAAGGAGCAGATACGAAACCAAATCTGGATGAAGATCCCAGGGAAGGAAGATTGGTCTTGAGAGCAAAGAACAGGCTGCAGGCAGGGAAGGAGACAAACAGAGGCAGGAACTGAGCTCTTAGGAGTGAAGGGGAGCGGTTGAGAAGTGACACCTGAAGAATGGAAAACTGGGTGGCAGTAAACTGGAGGGATTGGAGGAGCCTCTGGTTCGTGTTCATAAAACAGTGTGCTGACTTTCACTGCCCTCCTGCTTCCAGCACATACCTATGAAATCTACAGATTAAATTATGTCCAATAAAATTATCAATAAAATTGCCAATAAAATTACAGCAATCTATTTCTACTGTGTTTGCTTTATGAATGCAAGTGGGTAGAAGTGGATCTAAAAGCTCCGGCCTTGTCACAACTGCCACAGCTCTCCCAAGCTGACACGGGATGAAACTTCCACTTTTCTAGGTTGCCTTCCTCAAGACTACAGATGTCTCAATCCCACCAGCAATATTAAAAAGACTGTCAAGATTGTACTGCCAGATGCTTAAGAAATGAGAATGTATAAGAATTAAAACAGTCTGCACATTCCTTGTTTTGCTTCCTTCCAGACATATTATTATGTACTTTTTCTTTTTAGGTCCCTTGGCTTATGCAGTACATAGGATGAACTTCCTCAAGGAGTAAACCAAGTTCATAACAAAGGAATTGCAGCTTATGCTTCCTGCTTCATTTCCTTATGAAACTGGAAAGTGTTTAGAAAAAGAAATAATTTGAAGGCTGCCCTGGAGAAGAACACCCCACACTTGGCTATATCACAGAAGAAACAACAAAATACATGGGATGACTGTTCATTAAAGGTACAACTCACCAATGCAGAAATGAACTGTGTGGAGGAAAACAGCATGTGATCTCTTGAAACACAGACATCATAACTGCATACGCATGCAGCAAGGGTAGCATTAAAATAGCACAGGCATCTTAGAGCTTTGAAGGCTGGAATAATACTCCCTGGGTAGTAACTTCTATTCTAGCATGATTTTTAAGGCTTCAATTTGTTTAATACATGCCTTCACGCAATATACATTATAAGTGTAATGGGTACACCAGCTATTTGCGATGAGAAATTTGATTAACGATAGGAATGCAAGTTCTGTTTTGCAAAACAGACTACGAACAGCAAGCTAGCACAGACAGCTCTACAATTACAATAACACTACACCATCTCTGTTTCGTAACACGAACTGCCGGTAGGTGGCAGAACAAGGTTTAAATGAAAAAACAAAACCACACAGCAAAAACGCTTTCACTGTGATGTAGGAAGTGACCTCAGGTTAATATTTTGCACATTCAGCTTTATCCTGAGCTTTATGTTTAACTAAAGCAGTTTAAAAAGGTGTGTAACAGTTGCGCAACATTTAAGACACATAAATATATGCCAACCAGATTAATGAATATGAAGAATCACTAGCAGAAAATTCTTCCTTTACCCCCAGTCTTGCAAAATATGGAAAATGCCCATTTAACAACAACAAAGATGTTACGGTAAGGAGCTGCTCTCTTCTCCCTTCTCCAAGTAAATTGCTGCTATTTATATTTTATTTCTCAGCTCCACTCTGCAAAAATCCCTTTTCAGGAAGTCCCCATTCTCAAAGGCTGCTGTGTGTCAGTTAGGTTGTGTCTGACCGCTGGGCTAATTTCTCAAGGCTGTGCCTCATTTTTGACTGAAGAGAGTCAGCTGCTCCTCTGGGACTTTGTTACTTAAAGAAGATCCTAACTTAAAACTAGTTAAAACATTAGCAGCCTTGCAGCAGCAACCTGCCATCTAATGCTTAAAGACTATTTCAACACTTTGTTACTTTGAAATAAATACTCAGAACTAAAAATTGACATGTTAATCAGTTTCAACTCTTTTTGGTGGGCAACATATATCTACTTAGACAGATGAAACAGTGCCAGAACATGTACACTTATTACACACTATATACCACTGCATGAACTTCTTGGCTATCACTAAAGACAGAAAGGAAGATTCTTGTGTTCTGACAAGGCACAAGGCAAGCTTTGTCTTTTGAAACCCATCCTCTGCTACTGGTTGAGAATACAAGTACTCCAGCAGGACAGTCAGGTTGTTGGAAGCTGAGAGTATGTTTCAGTAGGATGAACGAGCTGCCTAGATGCTTCCTCTTCTGAAATTTGCACTGGAGCAGCAGCAACCAGGTATGGCTCCTATTCATAGATTTTCTTACTTTGTTTTTAAACCTATGTAGTTTTCTGTACTCTATAATATCCCATGATGTTTAGTTACATGTTTATATACAGGAGATACTCAAGCTTTTGGTAGCAGACACCCCAATGAAGAAGTTAAGTGGAGATCCAAGGCCAGCTTTATATAACGCATTTAGAACTTTGGCCACGTTGCATAGTCTGTTCAAGGCCGTTAGACCTTTGTCCATTCTACACAGCAGCATTCCACCTTTGCCACTGCATACATCACCTAAAATGACATTGCTGTATTGGTGAAATTCCTGGTTCAAATGCACTTCTGTCAGAGGGAAAGCAATTTTCTTATGTATCATGTATGGTGTTCAGGGAGGCAATACAGCTGAATGCTCACAGAATAGGCACCCACCAGCATGGAGGTGGCCTTGATAGCAACGTGGGGAGCAGGTCTGTAGAGCAGGCCAGACAAATGTACCACTGCACTTACCACCCACCCTTCTGCTGGCAATCTCCACTGTTTCAAATTATATTTATCTCAGTTGATAGAATCAAGGTTTTACTCCTTGGAATCTGCTTTTCCTCCTTCAAGATTGTTCTTTGAAATAACAAAGAACATGCTTTTCCACCTGCTGCTGCTTTCCAATGCTGAATGAAGAAACATCATATTCTTCAATTTCATGGTGACTGACTATACTCTGCAGGGAGACAAAGGTTTAAGATGGCATATGACTGGGGTCATGGAGGACTATTTCCATCAAGAAAAAGCATTTTTTCTGAACTTATAAGATATTGCTGAGAGGCTTTCAGGTAGAGTCTACAGGCAAACGACAGATGAGCCTTACAGGTATGTCAATAAAATCCTGTAGAACTTCCTCTTTTTGATAACTGCCTTTTATTAAGTTTAATTTAAGAAGCTTGCTTATCGCATTGCACTCAAAAAAAACAAACACCCACAAAGAAACAATTTTTCAGTTGCAGCTAGTTAATTTTATTGCTAGGTTTGTCAGTACAGACTTCAAATATAACTAGAAAAAAAGGTATTTTCTATTATGTCAGAGATAACAGGGAAGTTATTTGTTATTATAAAGACGTTAAGTGGACAAAGTCATTAAGGGCAGACTCAGTTGCCAAACACAGTGGCATTTCAGACACCCAGGGCTAATTGTGTAAGACGTGGCCTGGCAAGTATCAGAGAGAACCTGCCAGGTATCTGCACACTCCAGTTAAACAACTGGGACACCGCGTTTCACAAGATGCCAGCTTCGTGTTTCTGATCCCCACACTAAATGTTCAAGGTTTTCATTTGCATCAGGATATATACCACACTAACACAAAGATAACAGTATGAAAATATATCCCACAAACACCTTATCAGCTCCCTGGGACTGCATGCCCTGTGTATAAGCTGTACCTAGCCATAACAGGGCCCCAGGCAGACTCCAGTATCACAGACATAGCAGTTAAGTCTCACAGGTCATCAGAGAGCAGATAATATACACTAGCAGAATTTTTGTCATTTATGAAGACATTAATGATCACTGAACAGATCTGTGTTAGACAGCCTAAGATGCAGCAAGCCCATACAAAGCAGCTGCACTGAGTTAATGTGTGTTCCATATTGCCATTTCTTTTAAGTGCTTTGGCAGCCACTCTCTCACACAGGAGGGAGACAGGAGTTTCAGGCTGAACTTACCAGTCCCCTTCACCAGGATGTGGTGCACACAAATCTTCACAGCTGTGTTTTTCAAGACTGCAATAGACCTGTCCCTTCAACTTACTGGTGGTTAGAAAAAGTGCACTCAAAAGGGGATGAATGGTGAAAGTTCAACCACGAGTCTAACCATGGTTGTTTGGTTTGTGGCTTTTTTTTTTCCCTGAAGAAAATGAAGATTAAAAAAAAAATCTTGTGTCATGTTAATGAAGACAAAGTTAAATACACAATTTCTAAGTGAATCAGTTTCTTCAAGTACTCTGTATTCCTACCTCTGACAGCGTAGGTCCTAGTTCTGTCAATGTAGATCCTAATTAACCCTTTCAACCTCACTATAGCTGAAAAATTCCCTCAAGATGTTCTTATACATAAGAATGGATACCATGCATGACAATAATTTCATTCAAATAAATATAAACATTTTAATCCTACATTTGTTTCTGGAAATGTTATTATTCATTAGCACAGATTTTTAGCATCAGATCTTGACAATACTCAAACACACCAACTCCCTTCCAGAACTATTTACTGTCTGAATGCAGCTAGTTTGAAAATGCTTGCAGGACTTCTTTACACACAAAGCTTGGGTAAAGAACCATTCTCAAGCCCTCACAGAAGCAGCGTCGTTTCTCTGAGAAGTTCACCTTTGTAGCACACCTGAAAACCTACAAACTAATGCCCAGTGGATTTTCATATGCTGCAAGATAAAGCCCATGTAAAGACATGCAGAGCTGGTAAATAAGCATAAAAGAGAACCCTCTCTGTCATATAAATCATATTGTGTTCCTTTTCCCTATGCTTACCTTCTATGATGCTTGGTTAGCAAAGAGGAAGGAGAAAGACGACAAAAAGAAAGGTTCCTTTTGCTTACTGTATATCTTTCACACAGCAATTAGTAACAAATAGGATTCATTCCTCTGCTAGAAGACAGGCAACTACTGTTAATAGTGCCATACAGAACACAAAATAAAATGTTCCTATATATGAACATTATGTTCAGAGCCTTAGCTAATTTTTCTGAGTGCCCTAATGTGAGTTTTAAAGCAGCTATAGCTCCAGCAGTCACTGATCAAAGTAATGACAGCCCTAGGGTTAGCTACAAGACAGCCCTGCAACTGGGGTCCTGTCTTCATTTTGTTCCTGTTCCCAATGAGACCTTTATCTCTTGCAGAACATCAGCAGATGCAGTACTTCACATCAAGATATTTCTTACATGAATAATTTTCAGATATATTTATTCTTAAAAAAAAAAAAAAAAAGGACTTTATACAGTATTAGAATTATAAGTATTAAAAATCATTCACACTTTCATCTTATAATAATTTAAGCAGGCTTTTTAAAAAAACAAAGCTTGATTTTAAGAAGTACATATTTCTTTCCTAGTAAATGTAGACATTTTCAGTGTAAAAGGCTATCATATTTAAAGAGGCACTGTTTGAGATGTGGAAAAATCAGTCTTTAAAATTGACCCAGTCACCACTTTTTCTTATCATCAAGAAGGCACTATAATTAAAGCTTTTAGGAGTATCAACCAAAAATAATAATGTAGTCTTTTTCCCATTCAGAGACCCACCCAGCTTATGGTGAGGAGTAGAACAAAACAAGTAAATCCCAAAGGAATTTGTGCATTCCCAACTCTACCTTGATAACAGATTCACACTACGCAAACTCCACATCTCAATGAAGCCAGCCTTTTCTAACCCATGCACTGATCAACCAAACCTATGCCACTAACAACTAACCACTAGCAACTAACTTCTGTGCCTGATCATGGGCTACTATTTCAGCACCTGATGAATGGAAAAAAAAAAAAATCAATGGTCTTTCTGGAATGAAAACCATGCATTCTGTGACAGAAAAAAAAAAAAAAAAAAAAAAAAAGGAAGAAAAAAAAAATAGTAATTCTAACTCATAGTTCTCATTTTGAAAGTCAACAGAAGCAAGGTTCAATAAGGAGCAATTTTGAAGAGCTGGAAATAGGCTGAAACAACAAACCAAACCTCAAAGTTATGAACATTATAGCTGCAATGTCTTTCCCTCACTATATAAGCTTTTTATCCTTCCATGCACTTATTGCACTTCTCTTAAATCAGCAACTGGCCTAACGTGCATTTAGCCTGCACACACTGGTTTGCTTGCACAGTCCAGTCTCACTGACTCCAGCAGAACTACTTTGTCAGAGCTGGTAGACAAAATTCATCAGGCCCAGTGAGCCATCACATACCTTGTCCAAGCCTGAAAGAGGCCCTGTCACCCATGCACTGTCATAAACACCAACTTTAGGACAAGAAGCAAAGGTCTTATGTTGCACCAGGGGAGGTTCAGGTTGGTTATAAGGAAAAATTTCTTCTCAGAAAGAGTGGTGAGGCAGTGGCACAGGCTGCCCAGGGAGGTGGCAGAGTCACTGTCCCTGGAGGTGTTCAAGAAATGAGTGGATGTGGCACTGAGTGACATGGTTAATGGGTATGGTGGTGGTGAGTTTGGAGTTGGACTCAATGATCTCAGTGGTCTTTTCCGATTGCAATGATTTTATGATTAATGAAAAAATGCTTTTATTGGGAAGGGCATCTATAAATACCTTAAATACTGCTTGGCTAGTTCACTTAATCTTACAGACTCAGCAGGAAATATTGTCATTGTAGGCCAGTAAGCCTTGAGTCATGGTCATTTTGCTCCAGTTATCTAAGAGAAATGCTGTAGAATCACACACAATTCTTTTTTTATCCAACTCAGTGATTTCAACCCGAACAGCAGCATTTCAAGGACATACACAGCAATACAAACAAAATTCAATCTCTTTTCAAAAATTTGGAAAACATCAGTTTCTTTAAAAAAAAAAAAAAACAGATATTCATTATTACTCACTGAAACTAAAAACAACAGTTTTGCATCCTCAGTGTAGCCCAGGACACTTCAACTCTTCACTAGAAGTTTCCTTCTGGACTTGTGCTACACATTCACAAATTAGTATCTGTTGATTGCACGTATTTTTGATTAGGCATTAAATAACCAAAGCCCAGTGAAAATTAGGATTTCAATGAAATACACTGACCTGTTAAGCAGCAAGTGATATAAAAACTATCAGCTTCCTCCACCTAACTGGCTTTGCTGGTATATAGCACTGAAAACTGACCTCATTCTTTAGCTCTATTACAGCTTTCATTGCTGTGCTGCACTCAGTGATAGCTGAAGCCTATGAAGACAGCAAAAATGAAGGGCAGACATGCTATATATCATGAGCTTTAGCTATGTCCTTACAGGCACAGCAGTCCTACATAGCCCTCAGGTGGACAAGCAGCTTATCTGCAGCCGGAGCTCCACTCCTGCTGTTTCAGTGGGGTTTTTTTTTGTTGTATTTCTTTTTCTCCCCCTCTGACAATGACAGCTCTCACTCAGACCTTCACAGCAACTTCCAATGCTGCAATTTACAACCAAGGGGTGCAGGAGCCAGTATTTGCAAAGGTACTTATTTGGAGAAGACAGACAGTTCCCACACACAAGCCCTTAGAAAACTTACAGCATACTGCTGGGAAGGGCTGATGTGTTCACTCTCAAAATACTACCAGCCTGAGCTATATCCCCTATAGCACCTGGCAGTGGGGCTGTTTCCCCTGCTGCCCACCACTGCATGAGCCACAGTTCTTGCTAACATCCTGCTTCGTATTGGAGAAGTGGAGATGATTTTCCCACCTTGGCATCAGCCTGGAGCATTGGTCACATTGCCTGGATCAGGATATTCAAGCGCTCTGGCAAAGCTTGATATTGCACTACTGGAGCTGCATTCACCTGAAAAGGAATAGCACCTGTACAGAGTACCTGCAAAACTCCAGGTTCAGGTGGATCAACCTGGGGGTCAGAAGGACTGTGTTTTGAGGGTCATCCTGAGGAGCCAAGGCAACCTCCTGCATGGTCTCTGCATGCAGGGCTAGAGGGGCAAAGCAGACACCTGCGGGAAAACAAGTGCTTGCAGATGGGCCAATTGGTAGGGATTAGAGAGAAAAAGGGAAGTCCTGTAATCTAACTTCTGAGTAACCCGAATGTCCAGGTTCTTATACAAAACCGTGACACAGCAAACCTACAGTTAGTTTGCAAGGCATTCTTCTCCAGCACTGAGTAGAAATTACAACATAGATTTGTCAGTGTTTGTTTTTTTTTTTTTTCTTCAATATTATCTTCAAAAACAAAAGTAATCTAAAAAGGAATAACTGTTGAAGAAACAATAAAACAGCGTTTCAATCTGTGGATAAAGAAACCACACAGAGAACACATGAGCTTGGTGAAGGAGCTGATCAGACAATGCAATTTGCAAAACGTATCACTGACCTTAAACAATTGAATCCAGATGTGTGTAGAGACAACTCCGTAAAATCATCCTGCTAATATTTACTTCAGTCTAGCAGAGCTATTTGTTCTTTGCGATTTGCTATGAGTTTTAGAAAAAGTATATAGAGAATCAAGAATATCTGTTGGGCTCGTAACAATGCTTACAAAAACACTACTGCCCGTATATCCTTCATTTCCAACACACACCTACTTCATTTTCTCTAGACAATGGAGTTTACTTTTCAATGTAATTTCATTTCATTTCATTTTTCACAATACCCTACTCTTCATCATTAAGTTGGTGACGACTGAAGATGTGGAGAAGACTTCAGAATGTTTCCCTTCTATTCTTTTTGGTGAGCGAAAGGAACATAAAGCATTTAACAAAAGCAAAGTAACAAAGCACAGATGACTTACAAACATGGGCTCCCATCAATTACTAATCTAAAAGGCTTCCAACTTTCCTATGCCCCAGGCTGGTACATGCTGAAACTACCTGCTACACCACACAGAAAAAAAAACAACCAAACAACTGGATTTCTGATGAAGGAAATGCATTTCCCCTGTCATTTCACAAAAGCTTCAAAAAAACAAGCAAAGCTGATTAATCCAGAGTGGATATTAGCAAGTGAACTTTATCCTCTATGGACTTGACCATGATTAGGAGCAGGAATTAAAATGTTTCTTTTACCAGGCTTCACACTAATAGTACTAACCGTGGACTCATTTAAGTGAAAGGAAGAACAGCCATTGATATATCACAATGAAAGTGACATATTATAGGAAAAAGCACAGCATGCTCAGAGGGAAAAGAAGCTTCTACAATTAGATGTCTTCCTTTACCCTATTTCCTTGCATTCTGATAGGTGTTTTAGGCCAATATGTTTCATAAAGAGAGACATCCAGTCTCACTGACCTTGCCTGCTCCACTCTGATGGACAGACAGTGTTTCATTAAACCAGCCAAAAGCCATTTGATCTAGTGAGTTACTATCGGAAGAATAATCTTCAAGACCAGAAGGCACCATGCAGACAAACTGATGCGCTAACAAAACTGAGGCTGATAATTTCTGCATTCCTTGAAGTTAAGTGAACCTATGTTCCTAAATACTGATTTCATTTGATCTTTTGCACTTGAAAAGGTGCTAAAAAGATTAATCTACTTTATTACCACTACAGCAGATAAATCTTCATTTAATCTGTAATTTCTCAGAGGATTATTCACTGAGTTTCCGCTCAAAATCTTCTTATTTGTTTACGTAAATTCAGAACACTAGTCACGTTATCAGCTCTTGTGAGGCTGCATCTGGAGTACTACATCCAAGCCTGGGGCCCCCAGTACAAGAAAGACACAGAACTCTTGGAATGGGCCCAGAGGAGGACCACTAAGATGATCAGAGGGCTGCAGCACCTCTCCTATGAAGAAAGGTTGAGGGAACTGGGATTGTTTAGCTTGGAGAAGAGAAGGCTCCAGGGAGACCTCATTGTGGCTTTCCAGTACTTGAAGGGAACGTATAAACAAGAAGGGGAATGGCTGTTTACATGGCCTGATAGTGACAGGACAAGGGGGAATTTTTTAATTAAACTGAGGCAGGGGAGATTTAGGTTAGATATTAGGCAGAATTTTTTCACCCAGAGAGTAGTGATGCACTGGAACAGGTTGCCCAAGGAGGCTGTGGATGCCCCATCCCTGGAGGCATTGAAGGCCAGGCTGGATGTGGCTCTGGGCAGCCTGGTCTGGTGGCTGGCGATCCTGCACACAGCAGGGGGGTTGAAACTGGATTATTGTTGTGGTCCTTTTCAACCCAGGTCATTCTATGATTCCATGATTATTTCAGGGTAAGAATTTGTAACTTTCACTAATGCCCTTATTTGTGAGGGTCACAACCCAAAGTGAAGTTTTGTGTGATGTACAGAAGTGAATTGCATGCAGTTTTCAATCTCATGCCAGGACTGCCTCTCTGCATGGACATTTTAGTAAAATGGTTGTGTGCCATCACAGAGTAAAAAAAGTTACTTGTTTGGTTCAAAAACTAAAAATGCTTATTATCTTAGTGGTAGAGTCACCATCCCTGGAGGTGTTAAAGAACCATGTGTGGATGTGGCACTGAGGGGCATGGTTAGTGGGCAGTGTGGTGGGCTGGTGGTTGGACTAGGCAGTCTTAGAGGGCTTTTCCAACCTTAATGATCCTATGATTCTGTGAATATAACTCCCTTTAGCTCACTTATTATATCACATCTTGGTTGATGGCTTACAGGTAATTATTGATAGAGGGCAGAGGGACAGACAGATAAACATGATTCTCCTTGCTTCATTTACTTTTGAAACTAATGCAGACAACAGAAACCTTGAAATGGCAGCCAGGCACTTAAAGCCAGATTCCAAGTTCCTTTATCATTTGCATGCTCTGAGAAACAAAGTGCACTCAGTGAGCAAGGACACTGCATCTCACTAAGGGTTTTTCTGTCTTCATGGTCCCTACTCACACTTGTTTTTTGTTTGTTTTATTATAGACTTTCAGAAGCAAATCAGCAACTCTAATACCATTCTTTTCCTAATACTTCAGAGTATCTAATTAATTGCCTGCCACTTTTAAACTGGCAGGCTTAAAGGAAGGCAGGCAGGGATGCTGTACAAAATACGCACTTCAAGAGGTGCTTAATCCATTGTTATGACATGAAATTGACAACACAAACTGATCAACAATAATGAAACAGTAATTTTCAGAGGAATTTTTTTTGTTGTTTCTTCATAAAAAGCAGAATAAGAAACTGTTAGCTGTTGCGGTTTATCAAACCAGCACTATTCGCTCAAAACTGAATGATAAATGAGCTTAAATAAATCTTTTGCAAGGAACATAATAAACTCTAAAAGGAAATGAAGGTAATTATTTGCACTAGTGAAGAGCAGTATATAGTACTTGATCTAGTGGCTGGCAGTCCCGCCAGTGGCACGGGGGTTGGAACTTGATGATCCTTGAGGTCCCTTTCAACCCAGGCCATTCAATGATTCCATGATAAAAGCAGTAAGACTTAAAGAGAGTCTTGCTCAAAACAGCTACTGCACTCAGACTGAAGTCACACTGATTCCCTTATCTGTATTGAAGAAGAGTTAAAGAATATTTCTGATAATTACTGAAGAAGACATCACAGTAATCTCAAAGACAACACTCCTCAACATTATTTGAAGACACCATCTTTTTCCTTTCTTTTCATTGAATCATAGCATCTCCAAGGTTGGAAAAGATCCACAGGCTCACCCAGTCCAACCACCACCGATGAGCAATAGCTCTCACTAAACCATCTTCTTCAACACAACATCCAAACGTTCCTTGAACACCTCCAGGCCCCTTCTACTGTCTGACCACTCTTTCAGAGAAGTAGTATTTCCTAACATCCAGCCTGAATCTCCCCTGGCACAGCTTGAAGCCATTCCCTCCGGTCCTATCACCATTTACATGAGAGAAGAGGCTGACCCCCAGCTCACTATAACCTCCCTTCAGGTAGTTGTAGAGAGAAATAAGGTCTCCCTCCTCTTCTCCAGACCATTTTCAGAAATGTTAAAAACATAGGTTACTAAGTCATTCAATTTCACTCTCAAAATGACTCCAACAAAGACACCTGCCGGCTAATGTAAGAAACAGAGCTTCCTTCCTCACACTTAAAGATTCAGGCTTTTTCTAAGCATTTCACATCTTCTAACCCTATGAAAAAGTTAACAGGCTTACTACCATAACTTATACAAAGCTAGCCTCTATAGGAAGATTAGTGCACAGAGCTCTGTAGGTGCTGGCTTTCTAGACAAAAATATATATACTTTACACAGTAAAGACATCAATATTTCAAGATTATGCTTCTTGCTGGCAAAGGGTTCAGTAGGAAGCACTGTCTGTTATATGAACAAAGACTACATCAGTCCTAATGTTTCTGTGTGTTGGTTGGTTTTGCTTATTCATCTAAACCAAGTTAGATTGATTTACAGGATTAAAAGCAAGCAGTAAGATTGAGGAAAATCAATATTTATACGCGTGTATATAGATATATGCCCCTTCATAAATATATATGGCAGAATAGTTAAATAAAACAAATAAGTTAAATTATTTTTCCAACCACGGTAATAAACAGAAGGACCTTTTTAAAACACTAAAGATTGAACTACAGGCTTACTGAACTCTTCTACCCTTAACACCAGTCCCAAGCTATAATGCTCACTAATCTGCAACGTTATCTCAAAGTTCAGCAGGAAAACCTGGTCACACCAAAACCTGTTTCTCCAACACAGCAGTGCTCTGGCGCTTTTCACCTCTGGACCAGGATTGGCCTCTGTGCAGTACAGAGCACATTACAGCCACAGGAGAAGTTCTGTGGTGTAAAGGACAACACACAAGATAAGATCAAGTGGCAACTGGATGTTATACAATGTTGATTTTTTATTTTATTTACTGAAAAAAAACCATCAAGCTGTATTTATACGCACATGGAGAACATGGGTTTCTGGTAACTCTGCCAAGATGACACTTCAATGTGATTACACCTGTTTATTAGCCTAGTGGAATGCTGCTGCAGAGAGTACTAGTACTTCATGCTCTGTTGTTTATCCTGATCTTACGTAGTTTTTTCTCACTCTTTATTTAAAATAAACAAAAAAACAGATAAGAAGGAAAGGCACTGGCACAGCTGCCCAGAGAAGCTCTGGTGCCCCATCCCTGGAGGCACTCAAAGCCAGGTTGGATGGAGCCCTGGGCAGCTCTGCCCATGGCAGGGGGTGAGGCTGGGTGGGTTTTAAGGTCCCTTTGGGCTGCATTCCACACATCTCACTCCCACAGCCCCCTTCAGCTTCAAGCACAGGCATCCTATGCCCCTTCCCCAGCACAGGCAGTCTGAAGAGGCCCCTGAACTGCCATAGGGCTCCCCAGCACATGCAAAACAACACAGAGGTTTTAAGCATACCATCACATTACATCTCATTCTAAAAATTCAGTCTGGCCTATACAAACAAGCAGCAACACAGTACAGAGGGATGAGCACACATGACAAGTGAGTCTCATGGTGGACACAGACCTGCAGCAAGGCCACAGCAAACCAGACACAAGCAGGCAGCCTGACCAAGCCAGCCAAATCATCTGAAGCAAGACTAGGAGCTTCAACAAATCCAAACTTTTCACATTTTGTCATGACAGCAATGCAAAAAATCACTGTTCCTTTTCTTTAAATCACTATTAAGGCAAGACAGACTTCAAACCAGAGTAAAGAAGAGCATTTGCTACCTTACTGTAGCCGATTCTTTCCTTCTCGTTTGACTGTTTACAAGTTGCAAGGTTATAAAGCATAATTTCTTCCAATATACCTTACAGTAAAACCTCCTCCTACCTCAACCCAGTAGTAGTAAAATTTAAAAAAAAAAAAAAAAAAAAAAAGAGAATCTAAGCAAACCAAATGGATTACAAAAATAATAAGACACCAATTTTTAAATATTCTTTGTAGAACTTTACCTAGGTCCCTCTACTACATTAACTTGGAAAATAGGTCCACTCCTCTTTTTTGAAGGAAGTTTGACCAAAGACATTTCAATATTTTATCAAAAATGTTACAGATCTGTTCTTAATCTGAATCAAAATGTAATACACAGCTTTCATTGTAACTTCAACAACATTTTAGGAATGAAAATAACATACATTTAAGTAGAGATGTAAAATAAAACCTCAAGTGTGCTGTTAAACAAATTACTCAGTTTTCCACTTTCTTTCCTCTGAGTTGTCTGAGTGGTTATTTGGCATACGTAAACATCCTTGCTAGCGACCTGACCCAAACTACCATAACACCAGTAGTTTTTTTTTTTGCCTGAAAGGATTCAGGGATCCAAGTGCAAGATTAAGTGCTTCCAAATTGATATGTCTGATAAATGTAACGTTGATATGTGGGGCATCCTATTTGGTAAGACTGAAGTTGACTCAACTTGTGCTCTTATATAGAAGTTTAACTTTCTTCATGTGTTTTCTGTTAGAAGTGTGAAGGTGTATATTTGGTTTAAAGAACTATAACCTCATTTTCAGTACGATCCTCCCAGCTTTGCTTATCCCTGCCACTGGCAGAATTCTCAGTTTGGTTTTTACCTATATAATCAGCAATTCCAGTATCTATTTTTATGATATGTTCATTGAATTTCTTTTAATAGAAGATTAGAAAAATCACTGATGACAATTGCTAGTGAAAACAGAAAGTATAGCATCATTCAAAAAAAACTTAAAGAACAATTGAGCCATAAGAAAGAAATGCTGAAACATCCACTCACATTCTCATCCTTACCTAAAGCTTCTTTGGCCTGGCAGACTCAGAACCTCCTGTAAGAACCATTTCTTCCCTTTTCCACCTCACACATACCAGTCTGCAAAGACATTTATTTCCATAGGCAGCTATCTGCCATTTCCAGCTCTCAGACAAATCTCTCTGCTTTAAAGCTTTAAAGACTTATTTGCCCCATTTTAAATAACAGCATATGTCACGCTACACAGCTAAAACAATTAGAATTTCTGTTTGATACACTACTTCAGAATAAGTCTTTGGGTACCACCGCCACTTCAATGCAGTGCTCAGAAAGTGATGTTGAAGGTTTGAGAGCAAAGCTTTTTACAGATACAAAGAAGTTCCAGCTGATAAATGGGGAAGGGTGATGGCTCAAGAGTCCTTGCGGGCAGGCTGCGGGCACTGCAGGCTTTTCTCATCAGCTGTGGAAATTCAGCAAGCACAACAGTTTGGAAAGCTTCTTACTGGTTCAGCGAGCAAAGGGAGCTAACACACTTCAGAACCCCACGTTAGCAGCCAATTAAAAGCTTCACGTTATCACATCACCTCACTGAATGCAAATAGGCAGGAACACCGAAACTTTGCAGACCTCTTTACAAGATCAGATTAAAAAAAAAAAAAAAAAGAAAAACAACAGAGTACGTACAGTTCAGTTCCCACAGCTATCATTCCAGCACAGAAGCACACCCGTGAGCATCTCTACTCAAAACAGACACTGTTTTCATTTGATGAATACTGTGATTACCTTAATGTAGCTAATTTGGGGTAAGCATGTAGAAAATCCTTTAAAAAGAAAGGTGCCTCTTTGCTAAGTAATGTTTTTGTAGTACTAACTAGCCTACTTCTGTCCAACAACCTCCCTTTTGCAGTTCTCATCTATTAAACATAATTACGGCAGAGAAGATCACTTGGATGCTAACACTTCTACACTACAATGGCTCTGAATCCAGTGAGAAAAAATAGCTGTCTAATATACACAGAGCATTATTCTCCTATGGTAATAAAGCAATTAAACTACGTACATTGATGTACTAATAAGCAACAAGGCTACATGCCTCTTTAGCGTCACAGTGGGGTGAGAAACTGTTGTACCGCAGTCATTTCATGAGGATCCAAACAGGTGGAGAGGAACTGGGCCAGTGTACAGCAGCTGAGCAAGATGGTATTTTTGCTAACTGCCTTCTGGTGCTGCAGAATCTAATTTCCACCCAGAAAAAAAAAAAAAGTTGCTTGGCAAATTTAGTACATTTCTACATATGCCTCAGTGAATGGTTTTGAAGTGTGGATCACACCTATTTGTCTCATGAGCTTTTGAATATTGATTTAGGCAAGTGGAACTTGCCTTGGACTCCATAATTAAGAACTATTACAAGGCTGATCAAATAATACAATTAAAAAAATAAAGACAAAACATGAAGTCTCCTCCAATTCTTCCATTATCTCATAAATAAGCAGCTTGACATAAGGTATTCAAGCTGTTAGGGAATTTATTTATTTGTAAATGACAAACCAATCTCCCTGTCAGTCTAACAGCTTTTCCTGGGGAGTCAATTTACTTAAAAATAAATTCAGTCATTATCATACTGAGACAGAATTATTAGATTACAAATGTAGTTGCATTCTGAAGCATTGCAGTCATGTGAAGAGATTTCTATAGAAAAAAAAAGTTACCTAAATTTAAAATTAAGAGTTACGTTCAGCCTTTATCAGATTTGCTTCTGGGAGTGGCAGTTACAGAACCGTAGAATCATCAAGGCTGGAAAGACCACTAAGCATCTACTCCAACCACCAGCCCATGCCTGTGACTGCTCTAGACCTCTGCTACATGCACCCTTTTCTTGAACACCTCCAGGGACAGTGACTCCACCAGCTCCCCTGGAAGCCTGTGACACTGCCTCATTACTCTTTATGAGAAGAAATTTTTCCTTATTTCCAACCTGAACTTCCCCTGGCACAACCTGAGGCCGTTCCCTCCCATCCTATTGCTGTTATCTAGGAGAAGAGGCCGACCCCCATCATGTCACAATCTCCTTTCAGGCAGTTGTAGTGAGTGATAAGGTCTCCCCCAGGCCTCACTTCTGCAGACTGAACAATCCCAGTTCCCTCAACCGCCCCCCATAAGACTTGTGCTCCAGGCCCTTCGCAGCTTAACTGCCCTTCTCTGGACACATTACAGGGCCTCAAAATCTTTCTTGTAATGAGGGGCCCAAAACTGAGCACAGCACTCAAGGTGCGGCCTCATCTGTGCCAAGCGCAGAGTGGGCACGATCACCTCCATGCTCCTGCTGACTGCACTATTTCTGATAAAAGCCAGGATGTCATTAGCCACCTTGTCCACCTGGGCACACTGCTGGCTCATGGTCAGCCAGCTGTCAACTAACATTCCCAACACCTTCAGCTGTATGCCCTGCTGCAATAGTGCTTGCATTAAAATTGCTTCCGTGAAATGTGTAAGTATTCACCTATTCAATCTAGCATTTCACTGTTAGGTACATACAGTACTGGCACCAATGAAATGGAAAACACAATGAAACATCAGAGTCTCTAAGGACAAAGTCCATGTATCTGAACAGACCCATGACTGGGTGCTTTGGTGCCAAGTGACGACGTTCTTCAGAGAACTGATGTAGATTACTCACCCAGCAAGTCTGTCACACATTCTTTGAAGCAGGTTATTTGAAAACACAATTTTTTAATTACTTTTTTTTTTTTTTTTTTTTTTTTTTTAAGGCTTATCAAGAAAATTTTCATCCTACTCACTTTACCAAAATAGCTTGAAGTAGAAATATTTGGCTCAGGGAAGAGAATTACTAAATTTGTACATGCATGTGTGTGATCCTGAAGCTCCGAAGCACCAAAGTATGCTGAACCAAAAACAGCTCAAACCTCCACGCAGCAGACAGCAAATGGAGATTTCTATTTTAATGTGTACATGTGTGCATGGCAAATCTCTCAACTTTTATGCCTACCCAGCTCATGATTGTGCAGGGAGGGACGGGGGCACCATGTCACGCAGTGGGAGTCTGCTGGAGAATGAGGGTACCAAGGGAATTCTTTTAATGCAGGATGCTTGGAGCCTCATATCCAGCTTCATCACATCTTGGTATCATCACTTCTCGCATACTATGGACAGGGAACAAAAAGGCTGAGTACCTGACAGGGCACAGCTCATGCCAGCAGCTCTGTCTGGCAGCTGGGAGGGAGGTGACAGCACAGTTCCAGGAAGCTGGAGGCAGGTGCTGGCCTGCCCAATTTCACACTGCAGCTGCACAGACTGACACGGCTGACTTAGAATTTTGTCTAACGCTGGAATTTGTTCTAAAATACAGAATTATGTTACAGGGTGACAACTAGCTTCTTTGAAAGCATTAAAATCTGTAATGCTATTCTGACAACAGTATTCTAAAAATATATTGCTTACAAAGGTCAGCAGGTAAATCAGAATCAAGGGCTTGCAAGGCTCTGCAAGGCAAGGAAGAAGGGCAACTAAAATTCACTTTATTTTACATGCTTATAATGCTAGTCTAGCAATATTTGAGAACACTGCAGAGCATGAAAACAGAACACACAGCAGCATCCTCTGACATCTGCACACATCAAACTAGACTGAGCTAAATGTTTCGGCATATGAAACCTAGCAAAGAACATGATTTCAGTGGTCTCTAGAGGCAAAAAAAGCTTTTAGAAAGGAAAACAGAGGCAGACAGTGTATGTGCAAAGACTGAGTTAAGGCATTATGAAGGTTTAACTACAGGCTCTTGAAGTTTAGTTTTCATTCTCTGCAATCACTCAAGCCCTTGTTCAGAACATTTTACAAAACAAGTCAATCTCTCAGAGTAATACTGTGGAAATTCCTTTAATGTGCACATCCCAGAGCCCTGGAGGGGTTCAGAGTGCTGTGACTCTACTTTCTTAAAGGTGAAAAACCTCAGTTCTTTGATATTGCTGTGCTCCTAAATGTGTGGTTAACGGTGACTCTTCGGCAAAAAAGAAAAAAAAGTCAAGAAATAATCTACGGCATCATAAAAAGAGCCTAATTTAGCAGAAGCTCTAGACTAAGGTCAGTCCAATCAGACTCAACAGTCAAGTCCAGGCTGGGCAGGAAGCTTGCTCAGGGCTGCAGAAAGACAAATGGGATAACACACTACAAGGAGGGTGTGAAACACTGCCCATCTGGAGTGTTGCATCCAAGTCCGGGGCCCCTAATACAGGAAAGATATGGAGCTTTTGGATAGGATCCAGCGGAAAGCCACAAAGATGATTCAGTGGCTGGAGCACCTCTCCTACAAAAACAGGCTGAAGGAACTGGGCTTGTTCAGCCTGGAAAAGAGAAGGCTGCGGGGAGACCTCACTAAAACCCATGATATTTGATCCCCACCAGAAACACCGTTTGCCTTGTTTGATTTACGAGGTCAACAGAGTAAGAATGAATAGCCTTTCAATATGGAAACAGGAGCCAAGAACTCTGACTTGTCTTTGGGAGCGGACTTCTGTTAGGTTTACACACAACAACATGCAAAAAGGCAAGCTGGTGTATTCAAGCACAAATTACATATACTTCATGACTATCCAGTGAGGTTATGCTTCAGCAACAATGTTACTAGAGATGATTTTAGATTATTAATAGGAACAATAATATCTTTCTCAAAAATCAACCAGTTTCTGAGCTTCTGAGTATTTTTTAACTTCATATTCTTATCTACTCTAGGATTTTAAAGGACAGCTTAAGAAGTTCCTTTGAATGCAAGCCAATAATAAGTAATGAATTTTCTGCAGTAGATTACATTCATATCTGATTAAAATGGAAAGTACTGGATAAGTAGTACGCGAACAGTCTTTGTACAGTTAAGTTTTCACTGTCAAAATTACTAATGGTTTTAACTGAGAACTGAAAATCTCCACAAGTCTACACTATATATACAAAACTGTATGATTAATCTGGAGCAGGAGAAAAAGTACAAGGACAGTAGTCCTGTAGACTTTACAAAAGACAGTAGAGTTGACAAAGTTTTCCTTGTTACGTATTTTCTGCAGAACGTTCAGTTTCAAAAAGAATTGGCACTTCACACTTAAATAACTGCTTCAGGTGTTCATAAGCCTTTTTATCATATATACCAAATTTTGGACAGAGTTGAAGTTTCTTAAATTATTTCAAATTGTCACTGACAATTCCAACACAGACTGTGCAATTATTTTCCAAATACTGCATGTTTCAACAGATGAAGTAATCATAAACACTTGGTGACTTTAAAAACAAATGAAAAGAAGTTTCACTTGTGCATATTACGTAAATAACAATTCTCTAAGTGACCATGAAGAATAGTGGTGAATTAGAACAAAAGATTGATCACATCAATGGCCAGCAGACACCTCCCACGTTTGATACGCAGTGAACAGGCACTTTTACACATACGGCATTCAAAATCCTGTGGTTTTAACTTCTGTGACTTTCTTTACAATGCCTTCTGGAAAAGAAATTTTATTTCCTTTTTTAAAATCAAGCCTTCTGCCTGATTTCTGTGGTGCCTTCCAGTTATTGTCCTATAGGGCAATCTGAAGAATGGCATCCAATCCATCACTCATGTTCACATCACCGACTTTCATATCTGCTCACCAGTCAAGCTACAAACCAAAGCCATCTGATATTTGTACCCAATCACTTTTTAGTTCAGCTATTCTGTCTACTGACTAGAATTACATGTGCCCAAGTCATACCCAGAGCACATGTTCCATGACACAGCAATGTCCTCTTCAAGTCCTCTTTTCATTTTTCCTGATCACTGACATTTGAGAACCTTTTACCCCCAATACCCTAATGCTAACAGCTAATCTGCAACACCTCACTGCTTCCACTTGCCTCCTATAAACATTAGTCCCCATATACAGTTGTACCTACTGAGGCTGAAACTTGTCTGCCATTTTACTGCTCCATTACTCGCTATTTTTTCTAATCAACTTTAGTAAATGACTCTTTACATGATTATTTTTAGCACCATATCAACAGAAAATACCATCTCTGTATTCACACATATCTCTACACCATTTATGAATTCTCCAGACAGCATAGAGCTTTCAAAACATTTAGTGTCTGATGAAGCATCCTACAAGCATAGCAAGCATCCTGCAAGCGTACTTCTTCATCTGGACCACTTCACATATTTGCGGACATTCTGTGAGAAGTCCAACTGGTTTACAAGATAAAACTTCTCCTTACAAAATGTGCACAGGTTTTTCAGAGTGTATTTTGTCTAGCAAGTTTTATGCTCAAAAGCTTTGATTTGCCACTCTTTAGTTCTCTGCATCACTTTGAAGCCTTTAAGTTGGGGCTAATTTCCTCTGGCATAAAAAATAATTTAAGGAATAGATCACTGTGAGAGAATCTTACAGATAAGAAACACCCCCTAAGCTCTTCCACATTGAGCATTGATGCAAATAATTAAA
Organism: Lagopus muta; assembly: GCF_023343835.1. Taxonomy (NCBI): domain Eukaryota; kingdom Metazoa; phylum Chordata; class Aves; order Galliformes; family Phasianidae; genus Lagopus; species Lagopus muta. Next base: position 118,638,594 of record NC_064433.1, on the reverse strand, counting down.
CTCCAATGCTGCAGCCTTATGTTTCTTGACTGTTGCTTTTACACATGCACTTTTTAGCAACCTGCCACATAGTCTGGCAGGCTTGGTGTAACAGGGGGTGGAATGGGGGGAGGGGGAGGTTGTGTTCACTGTCTTTTTTATGCCTTTAGCTGTTTGCTCCTCAAGAACATTTGCCTTGTCATATTATCATTTTATTTTTAACGTTCCAAAGATTTTCTCCCATTTTCTCATTTGGATGTATTTTCCCCTTATCATTCTGTTTCCAATAGCCTCCTTTCTTATGCTATTTAGCCACGTTTTATGTGTCCATAGAGAAACTGCTATTTTCAGATTATATTATACAGGTTTTTTTTTTTAAACTCAAAGAAAAGAAAGGAATAAGAGAGTGTATTATTGTAAAAAAAAAGAAAAAAAAAGTAAAAAAAAAGTACAAACTTTCACACTGGGCTTAAGTGTCATTCAATTCTAATACGGCATTAGAAATGGCATGACAATGGCAGGAAAACTGGTCAAAGCTGAAGTATTATCTACATACTTGGCAAACACCAGGGGGTAGCAAAGGAAGGAAGGTTTAATTTATCCAAATAGAATTTTGAAGTGTTATTAAGCCAAATCCTACAGCTGCTAATGAAAGCAGGACCCAGGAGAAGGGGTACAATGAGACCTAAACCACCATCTGCATGGCTGTGCTTACACAAAGGCTGAAACCTCAGGCTTATAAGAGCAGAGCATGCTTACTGCAAGCAGGAGACAAAGCTACATCTGCAAGGCTGCAGAAGGCTTGCAGGCAGAGAGCTTCTTTCACACTGCTGACAGGGCCTGACTGTACAGATCTGATGTCAATTACAAAAATAGAAGAAAATAAAATAGAAATAAAATATAGGTACCTATATATCAAAATATAGGTACCCGGAAGCCTTCACCTGCTGTTCCTTCCTTCTTGGGACCCTACAACTTCTTTCTTGTTTGAAATGTGAAATCTATTCCCTACTTAATAAGTAGGCTGCCCAGAGAGGCAAGGATGCCCCTTCCTAGAGATGTTCAAGGCCAGGTTGGATGGGGCCCTGGGCAGCCTGATCCATTACTAAATGTGGAGGTTGGTGAGCTTCATGCTCCTTGAGGTCCTTTCCAACCCAAGCCATTCTGCAATTCTGTGTTTATATGAAATGATCTCAACAACGTGGAAACCATAGGATCCTCTTGTTCCAAATGGAAAAATAAGCTCACATCCTCTATAGCAAGCATTCACATAATAAGCAACAGAAACATGCACCAAATATCCAAGTCAAATAAATGGAATTAATACAGTTGGGTAAGTTTTAGTCACCATTAGGTAGACCTGTATCACACACGCTTATCCAGCAACCTTTTCTTCTCACATCTATGTGCAATTTAACAAGAAAAATACCCTACATGGAGCAAGAAGCAGTACAATCAAAACAAAAATCAAAAGCCTAAAGCTTTGTGACTTGTAGTTCTTTACAAGGAGAGTGGTTAGGCCCTGGAACGGGCTGCCCAGGGAGGTTGTGGATGCCCCGTCCTTGGACGTGTTCAAGGCCAGGTTGGACAGGGTCCTGGGCAACCTGATCTAAATGTGGATGTTTGGTGGCCCTGCTAGGCAGGGGGGTTGGAACTACATGATCCTTGAGGTCCCTTCCAACCTGGGTGATTCTGTGATTGTAAAATCAAAATTCTTTCAAACCTAGGCTCAAATGTGCTGTGCTAAATGGTAGACACATGAAAATCCAGGGAAACCTTGGTACCTTGCACAGATTTTTCTAAAACATGTGCAGGCAACTCTCAGGATTATGTTTGTCCCATGTTTTCCAACTACTTATATTGCCGAAGCTAAAGCATCATAAACAAACACTACTGGCTTAAGTTGCAGACATTGTAACCACAATGGTTAGAGGCAATAAGATGCACTACATAAGGAGCAGTAATACTATTTTTGACTAAAATAAGCATCTATTTCATAGTCAGAGAAGGGACTGCATGCTGAAAATTTTTTTCAGGACACATCAACAAAATCCCCCATCTTCCTATGAAATCTGCCTGTCTTTTTACATCAAAAAGGATGACTTTCCAGCTAAGGATTATAACAGAACACCCTAAAATGAGAGTTTCCAAGAAATCAGACTGTCTAAATTTTTTTCATTTCATTAAATATAACTATATTATACACCATCAGCCTTTGTACCTCAAACAAAGGCAGCATTCCTTCCCCGCAACAGAAACAGATTTTGAAGCAAATTAAAGACAGTATCAAGACTTTGAAAAGACTGGGGGAAAAAAGCCAGTTAAAGCATCTTAGCTTATGAAGGAACTATAATATAACGCACATAGTTTTGTAATTATCTCCTTAGACTGATAAAGAATAAAAGATGCAGCCTCAAAATCAACTGCAGCAAAACTGAAACATTTAAGAAAGTAGAATGCCCAAAACGGATGAAGAGAACCTAACTCTAAATGTAATACCAACAAAACTGTATTTGATGACATTTTCTTTGCCTAATGCAAACCTCTGTAAATGCTTATCAGAAGAAATCATTTCTCAGGAAAGTCACTTTACAACAAATTAGTACAGTAGTAGTACCAGCCTTCCACTATATACTTTCAGGTTCAGGATTTGCTCAAACTGAATGCTCAAATCAGCATGAAATAGACAGCACTCGAGCCCTGTAAGCCTTAGAAGTAAAACCAAGGAGACCTCAGAGTTTCCACAGTTTAATGAAAGCAGAGTAAGAATGATTCTTGAAAAAGGTCACTGTCAAACAAAAGCAGTGCAGTAAGGGCATCATAAAGTAAAACACCTGTGAGATGGGAATAAGCCTCTTCTCCTGGGTAACTAGCAATAGGACAAGAGGGAATGGCCTCACAGGCAGCTGGGGAGGACCAGGATGGATATTGGGAAAAACTTCTCAGAAAGAGTAAAGAGGCAGTGGCACAGGTTGCCAGAGAGCTGGTGGAGTCACTGTCCCTCGAGGTGTTCAAGAAATGTGTGGATGTGGTATTAAGGGACATGGCTTAGTGGGGTAATACTGGTAGGTGGACTGTTGGAATGGGTCATCTTGGAGATCTTTTCTAACTTTGGTGATTCTATGACAGAATATTAATGCCATTATCCTTTTTCCCCCCACAGCAATGAAACTCACTCACACAAAACACTTCAAATAAGTAACTAAATGAAATGCACAGAACCTGCAACAACTAAATCCATTACCAAAGGATGAAATATGATCAGTAAGAACAAAGCAAGGACTTCATTGAATTTCATTTTTCTTTCTATTTACATGCAGCTTAAAAGATGTTTAAAATCACTTATCTAGTACAGGTTCCAATAGACAACCTCACACCTTGATTTCCTTCCAAGATAATTCATCAGGAATGAGATGTTCCTTTTGAAAGAATATTTCACAAAAGCAGAGATCTGATTGAAAATAGAAGTCAATATCCAATACCTTTATCCACTTCCACACATAAATAACCATCTAATGGGATCATTAGGAAAAATCAGTGAGTTTCTGTGCAATGTAATGACGTTTCTTTTCAGAATAAGAATACATAAGGAATTTGTTTATTCTTTAACTGTATTCTCAGAATCTTTTGGGGAGACCTCATTGCTCTCTATAACTTCCTGAAGGGAGGTTGTAGTGAGCTGGGGGTCGGCCTCTTCTCTCGTGTCATTAGTGATAGGACCAGGGGGAATGGTTCAAGCTACGGCAGGGGAGATTCAGGCTGGACATGAGGAAGTATTACTTTTCAGAAAGGGTGGTCAGGCACTGGAATGGACTGCCCAGGGAGGTGGTGGAGTCACCGAGCCTGGGGGTGTTCAAGGAAAGACTGGATGTTGTGTTGAGGGACATGGTTTAGTGGGAGCTACTGGGAATAGGTGAACGGTTGGACTGGATGATCTTTTAGGTCTTTTCCAACCTTGGTGATTCTATGATTCTATGATTCTTTGGTCTTTGACTCACATTTGACAAAAATAAAGTAAAATATTGATCAAAATTATCTTCCTCTAGATTTTTCCCACGCTAACTGTACCTAATCTTCACAAAAGTTCTGTCCTCCTGACTGAACAGGAAAAAACCCTGTCCTCCTCCTCTAAGACAGGAAAAAATTGTATTAATCCATCCAAATGACCCAACATCTATGTTAGTCAATATATCATATTCAACGGTTTTTAAAAATAGTTATTTCCAACAACAGGAGTTGTACAGTTGAGAGGACAGACGCATAAACAGCAGAGATAAGATTAAAATTTGAGAAATTCAAGGTTATACTGCTGTGCTTCAATACAGGTATTACGCTACCTTCAAGAGTTACATGCACATATACTATGAACTCTTGCGCAAGAAGAATTGTAGATAAGCTCTACAAAGTGGTAACAGATTCACTGCTTGTTTACTCCTCTAGAATTTCTCAGAATGTTGGCACTGAAAATAACAAGCTTCATTCTTGCTTTTTAATCAACATCTCTAAAAAAATACATAAGCCCACTTACTTTGCATTGCCCTCCTTCCACCCCTCTTCCCCCCCCCCCCTCCCCCCCCCCTTTTTTCTTTCTTTTTAATTTCAATTCAAGCTCTTTGAAAAGCTCTGTATCCTAATAGCCAAGTCATGGTCACTGATTAGCAGATGTACCATCCTTGCAAATCTCAAGCCTCATCACGTAAGCTAAGTAGTAACAACAACATCAGGACAAATGCTGAGTTAGTGACTTGAAAAAATGATTAATTTTTACAGTAGAGTAGTCACACTAGGGGAAAAACATCCATGTACCTTATAAAGCTTTAATTAAAACAATACATTGCTCATTACTGGTAACAAACAGCTACAGCTATGTCTTGGTAGTATAAGCTACACAAAGAAGCATGAGCTCTATGTAAGCAACCCTTTCAGTGTACACAGTTTCCCCACAAAAAAACCTCGAGTGTGAGCTTTCTACCGCCTTCATATTTTGGACAAGAAAAGGCTCAAGGGAAACGTTACTGCTCTCTACAGTTACCTGAAAGGAGGTTGTAGGGAGGAGGTGGTCAACCTCTTTGTCAAGATGACAGTGATAGGATGACAGGGAATTGCTTCAAGTTGCACCAGGAGAGGTTCAGGTTGAATAATAGAAAAGATTTATTTGTTATATATTAGAACAGGCTGCCCAGGAAGGTGGTTGGAATCATCATCCCTGAGGGTCTTCAAGAAATGCAGAGATGTGGCACTGAGGGGCATGGTTTCTAGAGCAACAGCAGTGATAGGCTGACGGTTAGACTGGATGATCTTAGAGGTCTTTTCCAACCTTACTGATTCTGTGATTCATTCACTGACACTGTTCTTCAGAGAATGGGCAGCTGCACAGCAAAAATCACTACATGATTTGCCAGAACTTGCCCATCCACACCCAGAGCAGAGACTCTGTTTGTTTTCAGGAGGACCTAAAAGCTCCTACAGAAAAAAAATAAGAGTGAATGGACTCCCTCCTCATTTCCCACCACAGAGCTGCATATGCTATGCATGTTGGCTAATCAACAGTTTATGTGGGTCAGCATTTAAGAGTTATGTTAAAATAGAATTAAGAGGAACATAAGAAGAATATCTTCTTATTTCTTTTCTTTATTTCTTATTCTTCACATTTAGTGTGAAATGCTACAAATACAATTTTTTTTTTTTTAAATAGAGGTTCTGCATAACTGCCATGAAATAAGGCTAGCCCCATGCTGCCCTGCAGCTCTGTCCCCAAAGGGAAGCCACTGCAACACAAGAGGATGCTCGGTGTCTCAGCCCTGTTTGTTCACGCCTATACACCTACTGCTTCCACTTCCACAATCAGGCAGCCTGTTTTCACTACCCCTGCCAACACCTCTGTGGAGCCCATCCAGCCCCTGCCTCCACTCCCATGTAAAAGGACACAGTTTAAAATACCTCTGCATGCAGATGTCTACTATGGTTGCTCTGCTTATCAAACATAACTGCTACATGATTTTCTGTCAACTATAAAGGTAAGACACTAAAGAAATAAGAGCAAGTATCCACCTCTCTCACTAGCTTACATATGCACCCAGGACTCACTTCCCGCTGGCTCCACGTGCCTATGCTCACACATAGGTTTGCTCCTCCTGACTATCACTGCTGCTGTGCCAAACATTTTAAAAAGCACATGCCTCATGCTGGAAGCACAGCGTTAAAATAGCTGCTACTTCTCTATACCTAACAAGCTATCTGTGTAAGAGACGAAAATCATAGTATTTTCACAAGGAGAAAACCTTTAAGGACAAGCCCTGCAATAGCTGTGACACAGCCTTAACTTATTATTATTATTATTATTATTATTAATTTACACTCCCCCGCAGTTTTTGTTAAGAGTGACAAAGCAAGGCTGAAACAAATAATAATTTTGTATGATGGCAGTTGTACATGGCCTTGTCTACGCTTCCCTTCAAATAGAGGAGAAAAAACTCACCCTCAAGTATGCAAAGCTCTGATGGAGGGTCCTAATTACAGCTCCCGGTGAGAAGTACAGCTCAGCTTAGTAAGCCACCTTTCCTCTTTTCACAAAGCTACAGTAGACCCTTAACTGTCTTAGTAACTTAACAACCAAAGGACAGCATGTGGGTATGAAGAATAGAACTGGTGATGCCGTAGGAGGCAGCAGGGCCTCTTCTGCTCTCTCCTAATGTCTTCCATAAAAACCTTGCTGAGAAACAACAAAGTTCAGCTCCAGGTGTGCCCATAAGAAACATCTCAGCACTTGCTAATGGCATTACAGATTATGTGCTTCCTCCAGCGAGCTCACATCTGATGTTTTTTCCCCAACAAAACTCTAAGCAAGGAAAGTGGGGACTGTACCATGCTATCCATGGAAGCCATCCATAGAAGTTACAGCTGGTGAGCGGTCTGGAGCAAAATCTTATGAGGTGCAGTGACGGTTCAGTCTGGAGAAGAGGAGGCTCAGAGGAGACCTCATCACTCTCTACTGCTCTGTACTGGATTTACTTTGCTAATTTGGAACTGCACTGATTAAGCCAACAAACCTATAAATCAGGGTTGTTAGATTATGTGAAATTAAACCCAAACAGCAGTAGGTTGGTCACAGACACAAAGGAAGTAAAAAAAAAAAACCTATACAGAAAATGGTATTGGTAGAAGCAGAACAACAGCAGCTGTTTATTCCACACCTTGCTCTGAACCCTCAGGGGTTTGGCTTCAGCTCATCCAGTCACTGCTTCTTGGAGCAAACCCAGAACCCCTCCCAAGATAAATGTCACACCTCAATTCCCGCCCTCTTTGACAGAGCTCACCTGGGCCTCCACAGCTGCACGCAGCTGCCAATGTGCCACGAAGCAGGACGTGGTGCTCCTTTTCCACAGAGATGGGGGGAGGAAACTTGCATGTTTATACTATCATACGTACATGTAATTAAAAGAGATTACCTGCCCACAACCCTTGCCTTGCTGGAATGGTGCGCCCAACAGAAGCAGAGGAAAGAGCACCTCTGGCAGAGGGCCTCTGGGAGTACTGAGACAAAGGCCAACAAGGAGAGCAAAGTTCAGGGCACACCTGCACAAGAGGAGGCTGCTGCGATCGTGCCAACAAACCACAGCTCTGCCCAACATAGTGAAGCTGGAAGTACCACTGGCAAGGAACCATGTGCTCTGGTAGCAACACTTCACATACAGAGATGAACCAAAACAGATCTGGGGCTTGAGAAGCCTGCCTGCCCAGAGCTTGAGAATAGGGGTAAGGATGGCTGGGTTTAATTGGCTTAAGTAGCAGAAGTCAATGAACGTTTTGGAAGGCAAAGAGAGGAATCAGCATGGCAGCAAGAGCTGCATCCTCCCCCATGCCAAGGGAGAAGCTTGGAGGCAGGCTGAGCTACATGAGGCCTGCACAGTGCAAGAGACTGTGCGCTTGGACTGGCAGCAGGAGCTGGCACATTGGGAGCAGCAGGTAACTTGACAGAAGGGTACAGGCTACGTAAACACACACCCACCATAAACACTTTTGATTTTAGTACCATTTTATTGATGCACACAGAATTTATGGCTTTTAAGACAGCTACCAACAGCTACCATTGAGAAATGAAAAAGATATCTGAAGAAGTCTTTGCAGACTGAGGAGCAAAGTTGCTTCTGCTTAGCCAAACCTAGCATCAAGAGCCAGGTCCTGAGCCACCCTGTCTGAGCTGCACTAGAAGAGGCTTTTGCTCCACAAACCTGATGCTGTCAGCTCTTATGAGCTTGCATAAGTTGCACAAAATGCCCATGCTGCAAACTAAATACTCTACTTTTGTATTCCATTCTACCTCCACCTACACGTAGGTAGAAATTGGGGTTATTCTGGCAAGGCATAAAACAATAGACTGGACTACAGAGCTAGAAACAAAGGATGGGGGCTGAACGTGCTCAGCTCTAGCTGAAAGTAAAGCTAGTTTTTGACTGTTGAACAAGTCTTCTTTATTCTTTTAATATTTCTGTTTAATGGGACTTCCTCAGCTGTCTGATTTTATGAAGGACTGTACAATATAATCTACCTGAAATGCTGCTACTTAGAACCAACTCCAGCAGCTCTCAGCCAGTAGGTCTAGCAGTCAGAATTCACATAGGACTTGTCCTATGTGCTAAGTCACCAACAGTAGTTTTGATTGGAGCTTCTCAAGATGCATGCATCACTAAAAGCTATCTGCATTAATTTCAGTGCAAGATAGCCATCAGAATAACATCTTGAAGATCTCTCCCCTCTACTCTCAGTCTGTAGCCTAAGGAAGCATATCATACTGCAACACTGGTTAACTGATAGCTGCTCTGAAGACTAGGAAAATGCTCCTCAGCCTGTATGTTATTACTTTTCATTTTCAAAGAGTTCTTTGATATGGTGATTCTCTGTTTTTGAACTGTCATGCCTGAAGCAGGGGGTTAGACAGCAAGGAATGTGATTTCTTTCTGCCTCTTTCCCCTTCCCAGTCTCCTTGTGCAGCTGTCACAAAGAAAAACTATGATCTGCTTCATCCCTTCAGGCTCCCACTGAAAGGCAGGTGGGCTGGTGAGAGGTCAGTTCCTCTGGAGCCCACCTGATGGGTGCAGCCTCCTCCCTGGCCTCACACTTTTCACTTCCAAGGCTGGATGGAGTAAGATCCGCTCCACTGGGGCACAGGAATGAGTACAGCATTGAGTACTACTACAGACCTGGAAAAAGGAGCAAGACAGAGCATGGGAACACATCCAAGTCTTCTGGACTGGTTTCTGTGGGACATATGAAGCACACCATTTGCTTGCTGCAGTCTTATCCTCCATCCCCAGTGCTGTCTTCTCTGGAGGCCTAAAGACAACACAGCTAGGAGATGCTGGCTCTGACTAAGCCCATCCATCCTTAATGACCTCATAGGCAGGTGTGTGTGGATCAGAACAAGGAAAGACATTAAGAGGAGAAGAAAAGCCATCTTATAAGAAGCTCAAGAGTTAATCCAGCAGGTTGTCAGTTCACCAATAGCATAAGCTCATCATTAGCAGCAGCTAACTTGGCAACAAGGAATTTGTACAGTGCAAGAGTTTTACACACATACACACACACACACACACACAGAATTTAACAGTCTTCCAGGAACATTACTGTGCTGCTGTAAACACTTTCTGAGTTGCTGCATGGCCTGTAAGCCTGTCAGCATGCTTTAGAAAGCACTTGTCACAAGGAACACTGGCTCTATGTGAAGACTTCCTTTACAATCTTCAGCATTACAAAAATTGGATTTGAAAGTGGATGTGCTCGTACTGCATAACATGACTTTCAGTTCCATTCACGCATCATTTAAGCAACTTCACTGCAGATTAAATGCATTAGGATCCAAGGCCATCAATTCTTTTTGAGACATTCTTCAAAAGTATGAACTTAAAGGAAGCCTGAATACAGCCAGTGATTACAGTATAAGAAAGGAGAGTACCTCAGAGTGGGAGGACATAAATCAAAACACAGGGAAAATGTATCACAAAGGGGAAATGCAAACCTCACCTTTGATTACAAAATATATTATGAAAAACACACTCTTACTCTTGTTTGTAAATAACTGAGCTGATTACACCAGATATTTCTGTTTCACTTCCCTTCTGTTCTGTAACATCACAGAATCCATTCCCTCTGCAAAATTCCCTCTTTTCTAAAGCATATCTGCCCTGCACATCACCCAAACATTTTCACTCACTGCCATGACCTTGAGAACCTGCAAGCCACCATCCTCCTCAGAGCCTGATCCACAGCACATTTAAGCCAAAGGAAGGTCATCCTTTTATTACACTGCACCATTAAATCACTTCCCATGACTGTTGAAAATTGCCCTGTTTACTTAGAACCACAGCACTCAGTGTTGCTAAACCCAAGAAGCATAATGGAAATACTTACATCTATTAATAGGCCATTAAGGGTAAGGGAAAAGATGCCCTGTGGCTGCAGCACTGTACTAAAAGTCAAGACACCATGAATAAAGGTAAGGCCCTACTCCCATTTCCCTGTAGGACAGTTAAAGGAGAACCAGTCCATCAACTATTTATTTTGGAAACAATGACTAGCCTGTCTTTTTATCAGCATTTCAAGATCCCAAACAACACGAGGAGAAAGGACTGTTCCCACTCCACCAGGAAAGCCCTGACGGAGCTGAGCCATCAACTTGTACCACCCTGGTGAGGGAAGGGAAATTAGCAACCCTTCATTCAAATATTCAAAAGACCAAAGTGATAATGTGTGGGTAAACACTGTAATATCATCTTGTTCTCCTTCCCAGGACTAAAGGAAATGCTTTTTGGGTGTGATTGCCACATGGTCTACTTAATGGAGTAAAAAGAAAAGAAAAAATGAAGTACTTAAAACAAACAAACAAACAAACAAACAAACAAAAAAAAACCTGAGAATTAGTTAAAATACAATTAAGTATTGGAAATTTATTCTAACTAAATAATCCAGGCTAGTTTGCACATATGAGAGCACTCTTGGTTTACCAGTCAGGGAAAGATCATTCCTACACTCCTTCTGTAGCTAACAAACCCAGACATGCTGCACAGCCACCAGCAACATTTGCATCTGTTTTAGGATTAAAGCCACATTAAAAACTGCACTACTCGACCACATCTCCAACCAAAATTAATTGCAGACTAGAAGTACTTCAATGAGTGTTTTGCTGAAATAAAGAATAGATCTGCTAGCTCCTGCTTGGCACGAGGCGAGTAATTTGATAATTCATATGGATTGAACCAAGCAAGGCATTCTTCCAGATCCTACTGAACTGAAACAAAACCACAACAAGCCCTCCAGCATCTGGCATTACAACAGACAGAACAATCAAATACAGTAAATACACTAACGTCACTAGCATTTTCTTAAAGATTTTTAGGATGTTTTCACAGTGGCATCCACAGACTGATACATATGGTTACCACGTATTTTTAACCAGCACAACCATTCCTATTCCTATCAAGACCTCAGATAGGGATGATAAATTCTAGGGCTTTGTTTTATTCATCTAAGTCAATACAAGGAAAAAAAAGAATCTATAAAAGAAACTACTCAGCAAACAAAGACAAATTGATTTATGAAGCTCCGTAAATTCCCTCCTAAAATGGTTGTTAAGCACTGGATCCACATGGCACTAAGGCTGTGGGGCACAGCATCCATCCCTCTGCTCATGCATGCGGATGCACCGATGTGCACGTGGAGGAAACAGGCAGAGAGCTGTGACATGGAGGACCAGCTCAGGAAGTGCCTCAGACTTGAGAAGCCCCTTAACAAAACCAAGTTAATGTGCATCCAGTGTGCCATCCTCTTGGAAGGCAAATGCAAGCATGCAGGGATGACTTACAACACGGTTGTAATTATTAGTGAAGGGGTGACTTCAAAGCCTTGAACAGTTAGAGTCTATTTCTGTACTCAGCGTACAAAGAAGCACGTGTTTACCAGTTTCTGGAATGCTAGAAAAAGAGATCTAAATATCTATGTCTGCTCCAAGCATCTACTTCTGTAATAGGGTAAAAAAAATAAATAAATAAAAGTTCAGCAAAGGTGAATGCTAAGATGCAGAAGGAATCTCTTCTGTTGAATCACCACAAGAAATTCAGATTAACACTACAGTTCTCAAATTATCTCAAATGATAGAAGCACATATGTGTTGCACTGGCACACAAAAATCTGCATTTTCCATATCATATGTCTATTAAGGGCAGTGAAACATCAGTAAATAGTGTTTGCTACTGGCAGTTTTATTTATTTACCAAGAAAATAACATGCAAGCAAAGTGACAGCAGAAACTTCAGCACGTGGAGAATCACAAGGGGCCTGAAGCATCTCACTTATGAGGAAAGGAAAGGCTGAGAGAGCTGGGACTGATCACCATGGAGAAGAAAAGGCTGAGAGGGGATCTTATCAATGCTTACAAAAATCAAAAGGATGGGAGTCAAGAGGATGGGGCTGGGCTCTTCTCAGTGTTGTGCAGTGACAGAACAAGGGGCAGTGGGCACAAACTCCAACACAAGAAGTTCCATCGGAACACAAGGATGAACTTCTTTACAGTGAGGGTACCAGAGCCCTGCAACAGGCTGTCCAGAGAGCTGGTGGAGTCTCCTTCCCTAGAGATATACAAGACCTTCCTGGATGCTTTCCTGCACAGTCTGCTGTAAGGAACCCGCTTCTGCAAGGGGATGGACTCAATGATCTCTAGAGGTCCCTTCCAGCCCCTGTGGTTCTGTGAGAAGTTGCTGAAAGCAGTGACCTGTAGGCAAGCAGCAACACTGCAGGCCCCACAGGAAGGCCACCAGTCACTGCACTCTGCGCACGCTCATGGAAAAGCAGCCAAAGGGCAACGAGGAGCCTGTACACAGCCTGCTGTTAATCCAAAGGTCACAGGAACACTGCATTGATCACAACAACGCAGATATTTCATTTTCAACTCCAAGAGGACAGCCTGCTTCCCACTGGTCAGGGAAGAGGCAACACACATTAGGGCAGCAGCAAAAAACCTACAGACACTCAGGTGCCCTAGGATTTATGCTTCTAAGCAGTTTGACCTGGCATTCAGTAAGCAAAGATATGCAAATAGTACAGTAAATAAAACCAACCACAAACTTGACAAGATTTCACATCACAGAGGAGATAAATATTAAATAGTTAAGCAGAAATGCTGACTAACGTGGATCATTAATTTAGAGGGAGAAAATGAAGTAGGGTAGTACGGTTAGGTTGTAATTGGACTTGATGATCTTTAGGGTCTTTTCCAACCCGAGCAATGCTATGATTCTATGATTAAAGAGGAGAACTAAGATGTTACCATCAGATACTTTAATACATTGTTTCATTGCATGTACAGAAAGTCTGAGAGGTACATGCACAAAAGCAATTCCACCTGAAACATTTTAACCACCATTTAACCGGGACAATAAATATTTCACTCAGACCCTTGCAGCACTCATTCTCAGACAGGCGGAGATCAAGCTGTCCCGTTTTTAGGAGCTCAGTGCAAACAAGACAAAAAAAGTGTATTTACTATTTGAATGGCAGGCACAAAGTGAGAGGTGTGTTACATTATTTTAATCAATAAAACAGCTATCTTGCATTTCTTTCCTTTTTTTTTTTTTTCTTTTTTTTTTTTTCAGCTTACTAGTACAACAGATTCCCACTGCATGAAAACCATTTACCTCCCCTCTTCTCAGCCCAGCACATCAGCATCATTCATCATTATGGAAATGAACCACAGAGGAAGGTGTTTATAAATACCCCACCTAAAGTCAGCCAGGTTAATGCCATGCAGTGGAAGAAATCTTTGTTCAGACAAGATTTCTTGCTGCTGTTTCAATCAATTTGATAGACGGACCACTGCATGACTGAAGGAGCACTAATTCAGCAGTTTGAGCACAAGCATAAGGGGAAACTAGCACGTACCATATCCTTACATACACTGCCTTCAATTACAGAAAACACAGGTAATGCATCACATTGTGATAGAAATATCAAATACCAGTCAAGTACAACAAAATAACCCAGAATTTAAACATCATAAACCATGGTTAAAGAAATCTACTGTGGTACTGAAAGAACTCTGCTTTTTATTACTGCAGTAACCTTAGCCGGCTACAGCTATATTAAAAAAAATGCTACCCAGATTCTTCTCTCAGCCACAATGAGATTCACAGGAAAGGTAAAGCAAGACAGGCAACACAATTGCATTTAGGAAACTTGCAGACCCTTGTCATTGCACCCCAGCATAGGCAGCTGGGTTAAGCGCAGAAGTGAAAACCTCACAAGACTTGAAGTTATCAGGCTGACAGCAATTGTGAGAGCCAGCTAGAGGTGAAGGATGGGAAGGAGGAACATGACTTGAGCTACTTACTATTCAGTACTGTTAACATTCACACAGTTTGCATTAATTTCCTGAAGAGTTGTATTTCTTTCATAGACTCGTGAAGGTTGGAAAAGACCACTCAGATCATCTAGCCCATCACACCAGGCCCATTAACCATGCCCCTCAGTGTCACATCTACATCTTTCTTCAACATCTCCAAGGAGTGTGACTCCTTCACCTCCCTGGGCAGCCTGTGCCACTGCTGCACCACTCTGAGAAGCTGTGTTTCCTAATACCCAACCTGAACTTCCCCTGGCACAACTTGAGGCCATTCCCTCTTATCCTATCGCTGATGGCTGTGAAAAGAGGCCAACCCTCACTTCACCTCAGCCTCCTTTCAGGAATCAAAGAGAGAGCAATGAGATTTCCCCTAAGCACCCTCTTCTCCAGCCTGAACAATCCCAGTTCCCTCAGCTGCTCCCCATAAGACTTGTGCTCCAGACCCCTCACAGCTTCGTTGCCCTTCTCTGAACACACTCCAGAGTCTCAACATCTTTCTTGTAGTCTTTTGCCACATCGTAAGATCCGCTTATCTACTGAAGTCCTGTAGAGGCAATACGTTTTTCCCACCTACACCACATAGGCAGAGATAGACTTAAACTGCAAACAGCTGCTTCCAAAATCAACTGAGCAGCTTGAGCCAGGCATCGGTATGGGGCTGAAAGCTGCAAAGAAAGCCACGTCAGGAGCTGGTGAAAAAGTCCCATTCATAAGGGCTGGCCAAGGCAACTGGAGCCATGGGGGAAAACACACAAAGGATGAAATATTTTCTATTACCTGAACACTTTAAGAACTATCCAGAATTAAAAGACTTGCTTTTACTTTTCTATAGACCTAAAATGCATTAGTAAATGAATGACAGATAAGAGGAAGATATTGAAAGCATTCCTTGCTGGTTTTGCTCCACACACACTAAGAGACCAATAACTGTGAAAGCAGTAATTATATTTTATTTATTCATGAGAGGAAAACAAGCCTTATTCCATCATTCTTCATACAGTATCAACATGTAGAATATATACTTTTATTTACATGAAATATGTATAGGCTCCTTCAACTAGCATACCCAGAAATGATTACTTAGTATTAAAAAAACAAAATAAAAAAATCCCTGATGCATTTTCTCTGCTGCAGCCACCAAAGCAAAGGCATCTATGTGATGCTACTCAACAGCACCTTAGAAGCACTATGAGCGCTATCAAGTCCCCAGGTGTTTCACACTCTTACCACACACACTTCAATCAATGTCACCCTTTTATTTCTAAACACTTCGAGTGCAAAGTGTTTGCACCGCAATTCAACAAAACTTAGAGAGTAAAGGCAATGACCTTTTTCTGTAGTCTTCTTTTATTTCTTTTTTTTTTTTTTATTAGATCAACAGAGTCTGTCTGATGTTATGATATTTTAAACAACAGAACACTAACCTTGAGAGCATGCAGAGTACTGAGCTCCTCTGAACAAAAACCAGTACTTGCAAAAGGTAACGTCGCACAGAGAGTAGCACATCAATTAAAAGCATACTGTATGGTTTAAAGAAATCAGCTGGAAAAGCATTGCTCTTAAGAAGGAAAAAACACACAGTACTTTGAAAGAAATACATCTATGTATTCCTTTCACACACTGGGTTATGACTTGCAGTCTAAATTGACAACGACATGTAGCTTTCTCTTAGATCCTCTTAGGGCTGACCAAAATTTTCTATAAGAAGAAAAGAACACATTTTGCTTTGCAAACCAAAGCGCTCAGTATTTCAATCTCTTAGAAGATGCATTAAGCAAATTTCACCAGGTAGCAAAAGGAAGATCAGCAATTCAGTATGGAGCAGCTTGTCCTTCAAACGCTATTTAGTCATTACTGCATTACTGTTACTACAGATGGTAGCAGCAATAACACCCACAGTTTGGTGTCACCTAATTCTTTGCCTTCCCTTACCCAAAACACTCCTACAATGCCTTCCCAGGCTGTAGCATCTCTGCTGTTTGCTGCACAGCTCAGATTTTCAGTCAAGGAAAGAGCTCCACATCTATTAATTGCTTGCACTCCAGAATTTTGCTCCTTATTATCCTCATTGAACAAGTCTCCCTAGCAGCTAGGAGATGCAAACTATTCCCCTAATGCAAGCATGTTCATTTCAATTGGATTTAGGCAGATCCGGTCCACACTGCAGTCTGTGAAACATCCCAAGCACACACTGGCAACTCTTCCCCAGCACACTGTATACTATCTTCTATTGGCTGGTTCAAGTTAAAAAAAAAAACAACAGAGCAAGGCACTTAGGCACTGGATGACATCTGCCTTGTGCCTGTCCCATAACATGCCCCATTTGATACCATTTTCAGTTACACCATATTTTCTATGGGATCTCAGTTTCATATGTGGGGTGAAAAGGGGTCTGTATAGTCTCTGGTATATAAGGTAAAAACAGGAAAACACAGGAAGAAAAAAATCCCTGTTAACAGGGAAGAATTCCTTATGCCTTAGAGTGGGAAGAAACTAGAAATATAAGTTCTCAGCATTAGCTGTTTTTCTCCCACCTGACCGATGGGGAACCAGAGACCTGAAGGCTGGAGGTGCACCGCTGCTCATCTGCAGTGGTGATGGGCAGGAGAATCAGTCCTGGCTCTGACACAGTGTGACCTCGGGGCACTTCAAGGCTTGCATCCAGCTTCCCACTCAATACATTTGGGATAACAGCGCTTATCTCCCAAAGCAGCGGTAATGCTACTTTTAGAAGTTACACTAGCTCAGGACAGAAAGGAAATCAACTCTCCTTTCCACCCATGCTATGGACGGATTGCTCACCACAAAGACCAGGCCCTGGATCAGGTGAGTAAGGTAAAAGCTCATTCTTTAATCACCACCCATCTCACACGCTGAACCAGGGCGAGGCCACGCAATCACTGTCACGATTCCATCCGACGCACACCCACGAGCTGAAGCGTGACGGTGCCCCCGGTCCCCGATCTCTGCCCCACTTCTGTTGTCTCGTTGGTCACCCCAGGGCACGGGGCTCACAACCCCACAGCCGTGCCAGCCCGCAGCATCGGGAGGCGCTTTGGTGGAGCCGTGCCCGCCCACGGGAGGCACTCCGCTCCGTACCAGCCCGACCAGTTTGCCTCCCGCCTTGGCCAACCACCGCAGGCAGGCCCGGGCACCGCAGAGAACTCGCTTTATGCATCGCTCCCTACTTTAGGGCAAACCAGAGCCTCCTCCCTCCCTGGCAGCAGCGCCAGCGGTCGGGGAAAATCACAACCGCACACGCGGCCGGCCCGGCTCACAAAAGCCGCCCATGGCCAATACGTGCCGCACCACGCAGCCGGCACCTGCGCCTCCGAGGAACCCCCTCCCCGGGCCCGAGATGGCGGCATCTGCCGGTAGGGGAGCGACCCTCGCCGGCGCTCGCGGGGTTCCCCGGGTTGAGGAGGGCAGCGGGCAAGGGGAGGGCGCCGCCGTCCCGGGCACCTGGCAGGGCCACGCTACGCTTACCTGCCGCCCGCGGGGAGCCCCGCGCCGCCCCCGGCTCCGCCATCTTCCTCCGGCCGGCGGTCCCCACCGACTCGGTTCGGCGCTTCGCTCCGCTCCGCGGCGCCCCGCGGCCGCCGCACAGGCGCACTGTCCGTCCGGCGGCACCTGACTCCGCGCGGCGGGGAGGAGCGGGGTTGGGCGCGGAGGCGGCTGCTTGGTGCCGTTCGGTGGCGGTTCCCGCCCCGCCAGGTATTGCCGCCGCCCCGCCCCGCCGAGCTGGGGGTCTACGGGGTGAGGTGCTGCGTGTGTCCTCGGGAGGCCCTGGACGAGCCGTGTCTTTGTTCGGGTGCGCACATAGGTGGCCTCGCTATGGGATCGTGCTTAATTTCAGAAGAGGCAGGGGATTGGAGAGACGTCTTTTTATTTTCATACAATCACAGCAGGGCTTGGGTTGGAAGACACCTCAAAGCCCACCCAGCCCCAACCCCTGCTGTGGGCAGGGCCGCCCCCCGCCAGCTCAGCTGCCCAGGGCCCCATCCAACCTGGCCTCGAGTGCCTCCAGGGATGGATGGGGCACCACAGCTTCTCTGAGCAGCTGTGCCAGCACCTCACCAACCTCTGAGTGAAGAATTTCTGTGTAACACCTAACCTAAATCTCCTCTCTTTCAGTTTGAAACCATTCTCGTCCTATCACTATCAGACCATGTAAAAATCCGCTCCCGTTTCTACTTATAAGCTCCCTTCAAGTACCGGAAGGTCTTTTCTCCTAAATATTTATATGCTCAAATCATCAAAAAGACCTAGAACTTTCAACACGCTACTTACAAATTCATTGTGTTCCTGCCATCTCAGCCTTTGGAAACACTGGAACACAGGTCATCACTGTTATTCCCATGGCACTGCCTGAAAGTCCTATTAGAGCCCACTTTACAGCCAAAGATTGGCCAGCAGTTATGTCCCCACTGTCTTCTCATCCAGCTGAAAATTCAGACCGCAGTCAAAAACAAGCAGAGGAGGAAAGAAACTTTTTCTTTTTTTTATTTTTAAGCACTTTCTTTGGTATTCCTGCTGTGTCTCGATGTAAATAGAGCTTTCTTACTAATTGCAAATTATTCTGTTGGGATTTGTCCTTCATCTCTGCATTCAAGAGCTGTTCCTGTGTTTGGGTGTGCACATCCCACCAGGGAGCTTAACCAGGCAGATGTGCCTTTTGTTGGTGCATATGGCAGTAACTATTCCCAATGTCACCTTACCAGTTACAGACTCTATTTTAATTGTATATTAATGTCAAATCTTAACTATTTCAAATGACATTTCTCAGGCTATGCTTCTATCTGGGTGATTACAGTGATTATACCTGTTTAGGGATGACATTGTACCACTTTGCTCACATTATAAAAGAAAATTCTTACATATTTTATTGTAGGAGTGCCTCCTGTTTTCCAGGGCCTCCTTTGGCAGTGCCTTCAGAATGAAGGATTCTCTGGGAACCTCAGTTTGTCCTTGTGGGAACAGCTGGTCCAGCAGCAATTGCATAGGCTTGGTGTTGAGTGAAAGGAAATGAGATGAGTTTCCAGGACTGGAAATTAGTAAAACGGGATACAGATGCAGAAGATACAAGGAACAAGGATGAAGAAAAGTAGCCATGAAGCTGGAGGAGGGGATATGAGCGCACCTGCTGGGATATTTGTGCAGGAGCCAGGGCTGGTGTAATGGTACAGACAGGGCTACAGGAGGATGTGCCCTGGGGAGAGTGAGCTGGCTCATGCTGGCTGCCAGCCAGTTGTGAAGCCCTTAAGTGTGTCCCATGGAAACGTAAGTAGTCTCCTATGCCGTAATGTCTCTGATGGCTGCTCACAACCTGGCCAGCATTCAGTCAGCCTGAGAGCTGTGCGATGAAAAAGAAGAGATTTTTAGAGAAAACTTAAGAAAGCACCAAGTGAAAAAAAAAAGAATAAAGCAGCAAAGATAAAAAGCTCTTCTTCAACTCTGTAAGTTATGTGATGTGACTCAGTTTTTAAATCACTTTCTCTATTTTTTCCCCAAGACTCCTGCTTCATTCTGTGCAAAGGGTGGTGTTTAATTAATATATAGTTCTTCAGTGTTTGTGTTCATTTTCATCATGTAAAGTGGAACCTTTCATGTCATCTTTATTGTACATTCTTCAAGCCCTGCCTCGAAGGCAGGTTCATTAATTTCCTTGATGGCTTTCCTGCGGTACTCTCATGTCATCGTTTTAGCTTCTTCAAGCATTAATGAATTAACTTTATAACATCCTTCTAAGTCGAAGTAGTGCTATTATCATATTTAACACAAGGGGAAGAAATAACTGAAGGCAATGGATCTGGAGTGCCCGCAGTTGCTTGTTAACTCCTTTATGTGCTGACAGGTTGTTGAGCCATCAGCTCCCCAGTCATGCAGTCCTATGGGAGCTGTCCCCAGCACAGCCTATGGGACGCCATATTGGGCACTCCAGCTGGAAAGGAGCTCCTCGGTCCTTCATTGATTGAAACTCTGGTAACTCTTGTGCTGGATGGGTTTATTTTAAAGCATTTTTAAATTTCTTTAATGGTATGTCATGTTCTTTCTGTTAAAATCAATAATATGCTGGGTTGCTTTTGTGAAAAACATTTATAAAGTCTCCTTTTACGCATCATAGCCTTTTTCTTTCTACCTCCAACTTTGTAGTCCAGTTTCTTGGATGCTTCTCCTCCCTGTTAACAGTCACAAACATCTTTCTGATAACTATTGTGTATGCTTACAGGGAAAAAAAAATGCTACTGGGAGCAAAACCAGGCTCCCATGAAATTCCAAATCCACAGTCACCAAACAACCAAAGAGATCCATCTTGAGCCACCCATTTCAGCATGAGAGGAGGACTGATGAGAGTAGATTAGAATGACCTATTTTGAATGTAATAGCTGCAGTCATCTGCCTCTTACATACAATCTATCAGGGATGGAACTGTATCCACTCCTTGGAGTTAATCTTCTTTTGCTGTCCGTCCTGAATCTTCTGACTCTGATGTCTAATGCTGACCTCTATGTATTTTTTTCTTTTAGAAATTTTTAGAAATTACTACAAGTTTTCAGCAGGAGCTCTATTTAAACAGGTTTGTCTGGATGTTCATATGTAAGCTACAGAGGCACAGATGGGTCTAGAGCTGGGAAAATCTCAGGAGTAAATCTGCAGAAAGGTATAAGGGAGATCTTGAAGATGTAGGCAGGGAGCAGCAGGCAGGACTGTTAATTTTGCCTCCTCAGCAGACATTAAAGTAAAATCTATCAAAAGAGGTCTGTTTTTATTATTATTATTATTATTATTTATTTTTTATTTTTGTATGTTACAGTTGTATCTATGCAACAAAATCTCTCTTTTCCTAGGATTGCTCCTAAGGGGACACAGAATGATGAGTCCCGAGCAGAACAGTCAAATCTTCTACACAACCCATCTCCTGAGTTTCTGCTCCGCTCTGTCATTTTCAATCAACCAGCCTAGCATCACTCAAAATCTGCATGTCAGAGATGTAAAATCCAGTTCTCCAAAGCAGTGTTTGACTGCTCTAGCTTCAAAATTGTTCTTTCCTTTCTAAAGCTCCCAGAGGTCTAATGCCTCATTGTTAACGCCTCATCTCTTACAACTTCTGAATGAAATGGAGTGCTTGTAGCAAAGTCTTATTGCAGATAATACAAAGTCTCTTGAAGACAATTACTCCTCTTCGTTGGATAAGTTGGTGTCCTCTGAGAAAGTCATAACATGACTGGAAAGCTAAAAAAGAGTTGTAACACTTGTATAAGAAACCAAAGACAGGTGACAGGTATAGCTAATTATAGTTATTTCTGACTGTTGAATGATTAATCAGCTTAGACTCAGTATGATCATAGAGAATATATTTTTTCTTTTTTTTCCCAGTCTTTTGAAACCTTTCTATGAAATGTCCTGGTTGTGTCAATCTCAAAGCTACGTATCAACAGGAAAATGGTGTTCTCTTTCAAAAACACATTTTTGAAGGGCGTTATTTCTAAAGGACTTCTGCTTTTAGTTCTGAATGGTTTTAAAAATCCAGCTGTATGTGTTCTGGTGAAATGGCTTCTACTTCTGTTTGTCTCTCTATGCCTGAGAAGCTAAGGGCAGATTACATGCAGGAATTAAATTGCCTTTCAGGTTCCCCCAGTTGAGGAGCAGGACCAACATTTGGTTCAGTCTGGCGAAGCTTGAGCTACATCTGTCTGCTTTGTTTTTAAATACTTACATAGCTGGGAAGTGTCATTCAATGAATAATGTCAGCCTAATGTTAAAATAATTTGTAGGATGAATCATAATGGATGGCTTTGTATTTGGCATTTGGCTCACTAAGGGTATAGTAGCTCTTCTCCACGTGAAAGTACAGACTTGAAAAAATACTACATTATGCTAAATCACAGATCTCCTACCTTAACAGCCTGTGCTATAGGTGATGTTGTAGGCTCCCTGTGTGCCTCGACACAGGAGCGCGCTCTCATTGGTGTCACACATTTATGGCACCTTGACTTGCAAGAGGTGGACACCAGTGGCTGCACAAAAATAAGTGAAAGCACAGAGAGATAAGTTCTCTCTTCATCCTGTCCCACGTTATTTACTGATGGCACAGGTATTTTAAGTCATGTATGAACGCAGACCTGCCTACGCACAGCTTCTTTACTGAGCGCAGCAGTGGGAGAAACAGCACTGGAATGCAGCACAAACCTATTTCACACCTGATTTCAACAGAATATTATTTTTTTCATCAGTGTTTCATTAAAAGGATGATACATGCTGTTCCTCCTATTTATCCTAAAATAAGCCTGTCCTTGTTTACTGCCCAATACCTGTTCTCCAGATTCAAAACATCATGAACCACAAACTGTGAGAGCTCTGTTATTAACTACCTTGTGGAATAGTGGCCAGATCTCACTGGGGGGCAAACAAACTAGATCTAGATGCATTTTGTATTACTTTTGATTCTGCGATTAAACTAAAGGTTCCTTACTGCAGTATTGGGCACAGAAAAGGCAAACACTGTGCTTGCTTTTCATGCTCTAACAGGATGTGACACAGTCATAGCATTTGCTTGGAGAGGCAGGGGAAGATAAGCCATGCTGGGTAAGGAAGGAATGTCTGCCCTGCAGGCATAGAAACGCATTTTGTATTTTATGTTTCTCTTCACCACCTGCTGAAGTGATTGATATTTGCCTGCAGTTATTTGTAGTATTTTTGTCTAGCTGCACCAGCGTGCTTTGCCAGGAAAAGGAGCACTCTTTCCCCAGCAGTGCATCTATTCATACAGGGGGTGGTGGTGCGTGGACAGGAACCGATCTGCATTTATGTGACAGTGAGCTGTCCTCAAGGTTATGGAACATCAAATCCTAAGATACTTCTACTCTGATTGAATGCTCAAAATAGCATTAAACTAATTAAGGTTAGTTATCGGTGAATAATAATTCTACTCCACTGAATGGCAGATAGTCAGTGGAGAATTTATTTTCTTTTACTTTTGTTATTAAAATAGTGTCCTATAAATGCACATTTGGGCATTTGGAACAGGTTGCCCAGGGAAGTGGTGATGTCACCATCCCTGGAGGTGTTTAAGGAAGGGATAGATGCAGTACTTAGGAACATGGATTAGTGGGCAATATTGGCAGTAGGAGGGCAGCTGGACTAGATGATCTTAGTGGTCTTTTCCAACCTTAATGATTCTGTGATTCTAAATGAGTCATCTTGAAGGGAAGTTATGACTTGAACACAGACTAGGTGTGTCTGTGACATATATTACTGAGCAGAACTGGAAACTATTTGCATTGCTTCTCTCCATGCAACAAATAAGGATTTTATTTACTTTCATTGCCAATTATCATTCTTCCTTAGCTTCCACAGCCCAGCACATGTGTTCATCCACATGACCTGGTGCATTAAAACAGTATAACCACTACAGTGGTCTCAGTGATTCTGTGGTTGCTTCAAAGCATGATAAATCAGAATATGCCTATAGATCCAGTCTGAAGGTCTCCTAGTGATTAAAATGAGATCAATATTTTTGAAACAAGTAGTATTTGAAAAAAAAGGTAGCTAAGCCTCAAATCAATGAGTATAGGATATTATACTGAACATTTAAACACCAAAGGGGGAGGGTTTTATTGACAAAACTTGCTCATCAGGAATGAAATGGATCCTCGGGCTGAGCTCTACTAACACAGTTACAACAAATCACACAATCTGCCTCTGAACAGAAAAATCAAATACTTTGGTTTATAATGCATAAAGAGTCAGCAAAGAAATCTGAAATATATCATCTGTAAAATGATTTTATGTAAGTTTCAGAGAGGTGTATTTGGGATGTTGTGCATTTCAAAACCTGTGTGAATGTCAGATGTTAATCAAACATTAATTCTACGGGTGAAGGAATGCTCTCATACAACTAAGGATCACTTTTCTTCCTTGCTACAAACCCAGCAATCGTGTCACTTCCTCTAATTTTGAAGTATATAGTAGTTATAACTAAGCAAACATAGTGAATGCCATCTTAAATTTGTACAAATACAATTTCAGACCTCTGTAGCTGACATAAAAGAGATCCAAAGATGAAATAAAAAGATCTGGCAGTTGCCAGTGAGTTAAATTGAAATCACAGATTCTATGGAATTAACTCAAAGAACTGTACCAAATCCATCATGTTTTCATGGTCATTTAGCATATTTTCTGAATTCCAGGTGTTTGACAATTTAGTCTTTCTTTTTGTCTTGAAAATCATATCAAATTACATTTCAACTAAATATCTTGCTATTTGGCAGTCTTACTTTCTAATTTCTGCCTTCTATATTGGGCTGCTCAAAGTTTTCTAAAATTAATTTGTGATAATGACAAGATTCATTTGCTCAACCTTCAAGCTCAAATTAAAAAAATATTCTGATACAATTTGCTCAACTGGTTGGAAAAATTAGAGAATTTCCATCCAATGGGAACGCTGTCATTTCAGAATTTAATTTAAATCCAATTCATTCAAATGTAATGGAAATTACTTACTTGGAACAACAGAAAAAAAAATCATTCTGCATATGAACACTTGTATTTCTTCTTGCTATATAATGGAAAGATTTCATAGCACTTTTACATATATCATGAGGTTGGATATCAGGAAACACTTCTTTACCGAAAGGGCTGTTAAGCAGTGGAATAGGCTCCCCAGGGAGGTGGTTGAGTCACCATCCCTGGATGTGTTCAAAAACCATTTGGATGTGGTGCTCAGGGACATGATTTAGCAGAGGGTTGTTAGTTAGGGTAGGATGGTTAGGGTGTGGTTGGACTCCATGATCTTTAAGGTCTTTTCCAACCTGAATGATTCTATGATTCTATGATTTGATGATCCTATGGTCTTGCTATTGCAGCATAGAGAGTCCTGTGAGCACATCTAGGAATGGTTAAGTCCTCCAGTCTGCAGACTTGACCTCTTCCCAGTTTGTGCCATTACTCAAGACACTTCTTTTCAAAATGACATGACAGAGATCTCCATCTCTGCCTAAATCCAACCCTTGGACTCTCTTGTGTGCTATAAGCTCTCAGTGATTCTTCAGTACAGTATTTTTATTATTGTTTTCCAAATAATTTTAAGTTGTGAAATTATGTGAAATGTGAAATTATGTTTTCAAACTTAAACTGCTATTTATTGCTTTCAAAGCTCCTCACCTGTTTAAGCTGCAACGAGGAGTGCTCTTTGCTGAAGCTGATGTGACTGAGAAGATATCCTGGAGGTTGGGGATGAATGGAAGGCTGGAAGGTGAGCAGTACAGTTGAGACCCTGGACTCTGGGGAAGCAAACAGGACCTTGCTCAGCTACTGCTAATCTGGAACCTCAGTGGAGCTACCATGAAGGGAATGGGTGGGTCTCTAAAAGTGAGAGCTCAGTAACAAACCTTCTTGTCATGCAGGAAGCCTGGGAGTTTCAGAAAGTATGCATGGCCAGTGAGGAGTTTCTCAGTGAACTAGCACTCAAGAAGAGACTGGAGAAGAGGCAGAAACAAGGACAGGAAGCAAAACAGAAGTTAAAAAGCTAGGTACTTAGGTACTTAGGTACTTAGTGTCAAAATCAGGAAGGTCAAAACGGAGTTGCAGCTGAGACTGCTGAGGAGAACTGATGGGAACAAGAGAGATTCTGCAAAACGCAGAAAGTTTTCAGGGAAAATAAGCTCTTAATGAGAATAGATGACAGTGAAGAAGCTAAATTACTCAATGTCTTTTTTTCTACTACCTTCAGAGCAAAAACCTACTTCCATAGTGCCTGCATGGTACAAGAAATTAACAGCCAGCAGAGGAGGGCCAACTTAGACACTAGAGAAGCAGCATTTGTTCAGATCCATTGGGTTTCTCCAACAAGCTGATGGGAAGCCTTCCTGATCCTGTGGTCAAGATGCCACTGCCAATCTTTAAAAGAGGCAAGAATGGCTCAGGGAACTATAAAATAGTCAGTTTCACCTCAAACAGTTTAAAGGACATGCAACATTTAGTCAGGGGCGGTCAGCCCTGGAAGATAAGTCCTGTATGAGCTGCCTAATATGATAGAATGACTGGCTCTATGGACAAGGGCAGAGGAGTGGGTGTAATGTACTTTGATTACAGTATGCACTTTGGTACCACAGCCCCAGCCTTCCCCTCTGGAAACTGAAGAAAGATAGACCGGACAAACAGACTTTTAGATGGACTGAAAGCTGTATGGATCATAAGCCTGTAAGGATAGCAGTCAATAAGTCAACATTTGGCTGTTAATTAGCAAAGTTCCCTGGGGTCCAAATTGGCACCCGTATTCACGCCATTATTGACAGTGTAGTGGCAGTGCAGAATTCATTCCCAGCAGATCTGCAGATAGCACTAAATTAGGGAAATGGAAAATTCAGCCCAGACAGACCCTGAAAACCTCAAGGATTGGACAGAGGCCTTGTGATCCATATAAGAGGTATGAAATTCTGCACCTTGAACAGCTGGAATAATCCCCTTGATGGGTACATGCTGGGAAGCAACTGGCTGGGCAATGGTTCTGAGGGTTACAGTGTGCTCCAGATTGAATGTGAGCACTCAACTTGCTCTTGTAGAAGAATCTGTACACCAGGATACATTAGAAGCATGGCCAATACATCCAAAGAACTTTGCTGATCATTTCTACCAGGTACTGGTGAGACTGTACCTGAAACACTGTGTTCATTTTTTTATACCTCTTGTCAAGAGGGATGTAACTGGAGAGTTCAGTGGAGAGCTGATAAGCTATGGAGGGGAGTCTAGTCTAGTAAAAGGGAAGCTAAGAAGTA
Organism: Lagopus muta; assembly: GCF_023343835.1. NCBI lineage: Eukaryota > Metazoa > Chordata > Aves > Galliformes > Phasianidae > Lagopus > Lagopus muta. The sequence continues at coordinate 118,611,450 of NC_064433.1, read as the reverse complement.
ATGTAACAAGAGTTTACAACTGTTTGAATAATAATTATAGAAGTGGCAGACCCAAATTCTTCCTGCCAGTGCCGTCTATTCTAAGAAAGTGGAACTACTTCTATGTATGGTGTGGGAGGCTCAGTCTGGACATCAGGATAAACAAGAGGGTAGTTAAGCAGTACATCAGAGGGATGGAAGAACATTTGTCACCTTTTCAAGACTCAGGCAAGGCCATGAGGAACATAATGCAGTGCTGAGCTAATCCAGTTCAAAGATAACCTCAAGAGGCACCTTCCAACCAGTCCTTGCAGCAGGCCTTAGGTCTTCATGATGTCTTTCTATTAAGACCCTATTATTAAAACAAACTGCTTATTAACTTGTTTGATCACATGAATGGTGGTAGAAGATTGTCACCTAGCCTGTTTGGAAAGAGACAATTTTGCAGATGGAAAACACCTTGGTGAGTTGTGTAACTGAGACAACACCTCTCATCAACCCACGTTGTGGAGATGATGGAAGTGCAGCAAGAAACTTCAGCTAAGGAAAGGGATTCAAGTCACATATCCCTCACTTCCTTGCCATGGTACCCACTCATCTTTCTGGCTTAAATGACATAGACACATACCTCATAAAAATGTGAATATAGACTCAGTTTTTCTTCTGCCACAATTGAAACAAAGAACCTAAATTAATTATCCATCTGTCTTTGGCCTTCTATTTTCAAAGCATTATCCACCTTCTTTGCTCTATGGGAAATACTTTGGTATAAATATACTGATTTTGCTGTGAATACACTGGTTCTATAACGTCAGCCCAGTAGTTTCCCACACTGCATGATATAGAAAACATGTCTTTTTCTCAATTGCATCGTGTTTTTCTTTCTTTGTAATGAGATGCTGAAGATTATTTTTTTCCTCTAAATCCGTGGAGTGTCATAATTTTTATTACTTAGGAATAAAGTGCATAGGAGCAACAATGTTTAAATCTCAATAAAAGATGATTTTGAAATTATTATGCTATCATCAGTAAACAAGTTTTAGATCATCCTCTGAAGCAGAGGAAATTGAAGAAACTAGACCTATCAAGGAACTGTGTTCCTGTATCTTTGAATATTTATGTGGCCACAAATTCCTATCCAAGCAATACTGGATGGTACTGAAGAGAAATCTTTCAAAAGGGGGTGAGCTAAATTGATCTCCATGCTTTGAATTTAAAAAGTGGATTTTTGTTACTACTTGCAAGAGGCAAGTTGCCATGCTGATGAGAGTCCATGATTTCTATAATCTGAGGCAAATGACAATAAGGTCACTTATAGTCAAGAGGATTTACTGGTGTCACCACTAGCAGAACTTATTTTACCATATTCAGGGGAGCACACATTTGCTTGTCTTTGTCTAGAGGTGTGGGGTGGTTGTTTTTTGTTCTGTTTTTTAAATTAAAACAAACAAACAAATATCCACAGAGGGCAGTATATATACATATACAATGTCTGAATTTTTCCTTTTGTTTTGGATTTTTTCTTCAGATTCAGTATTATAGGTTTCACTGAGGACATACTGTCTCCAGTGGAGAGGATCAGAGCAGCTGTGCTACAAGAAACTAGAACCAGATGCTGCCCGATGTGATGCACCCAGTACACTCACATGCATTCTGGCACCTGGCTGATGTCACTGTGAGGCCACTCCTGCTAATCTCTGAAAGATGACCATGGTCAGGGCAGGTTCCTAAGGACTAATAAAAAAGCAAATGTCACTCCTATGTTCAAGAAGGGCAAAAATGAGGATTCAAGATCCCACAGGGAAGATGGCCTCATGTCAGTTCATGAGAAGGTGATGTAAATCCTCCTAGAAAAGATTTCAAAACATATTGAGATGTTTGGGAGTAGTCAGAATTGATTTGCAAAGTGAAGATCATGCCTCCCCTGTGATGAGCTATGCGAGTGGCATGCTGAAAGAAGAGAGGCCAGTAGATGTTTATGTTGGCTTGAGCAAGACTTTCAGTGCAGTCTCTCATAACATCCTTATAGACAAGGTGATGAAATACAGACCAGATAAATGGACAGTAGAGTGGACTGAAAGCTAACCGAACTGCCAGGCTCTAAGGGCTGTGATCAGTGATGTGAGGTCAAACTGGAGGCCAATCACTAGTAGTGTACCTGGGAGTCAGCACCTCCCAAAGTCTTCCTTAATGACCAGGATGACTGGATCAGAGCCTTAGCAAATTTGCAGGTGACAATACTGGGAGCAGTCGATACACCCGATGGGTGTGCTGTCATTCAAAGGGACCTCAACAAGCTGAAGAAATGGGTCAACAGAATCCTCATGGCGTCCAGCGAACGGGAATGCCAGGTGCTGCATCTGAGGAGTAATAAACTCATGCACGTGTACAGGCTGGGGGCCGACCAGCTTTACAGAAAAGGACCTGGAAAATCCTGGTGGACAAGTTGAACATGAATGAGCAATGTGCCTTCGTGGCAAAGAATTCCAGCGGCACCCTGAGCTGCATTAGGCAGAGCACCTGCCTGCAGGTCAAGGGAGGTGATCCTTCCCCTCAGCACTGATGTGAGACAACTGAAGTGCTCTGGATTCCTCCACAGAAGGAGGGGATGGACATATTGGAGTGAGTCTAGTGAGGGGTCACAAAGATGGCTATGAAACTGGAGCATCTGACATACAAGGAGAGGCTGAGAGTTTGGATTGTTTAGCTTGAAGAAAAGAAGGCTCAAGGGGATTTCATCAATGATTATCAGCATCTGCTGTGTGGTGTGGGGAGTAAAGAAGATAGAGCCAGATTCTTTTCAGAATTATCTGGTGAAAGGATAAGAGGCATACATTTAAATACTGGAAAACTCTCTTAAATAGAAAGGTGTTTGGTTTTTTTTCCTTTTTTTTTTTTTTTCTCTCTACTGCTGATAGAGCAATGATACATCCTTCTCTAGGCAAACTGAACAGCTAACCCTGATTTAACATGACGTTGGACTGGATGATCTCCAGTGGTGCTTTCCTGCCTCAGTTAGGAGAGATGCAAAGCAACTACAGTGGAGATTCTAAAAGTCAAGTACCCAAGGATACGCTGAAACATTTTCATAGAATCATAGAACAGTTTAAACTGGAAGGGACCCTTAAAAGCCATCCAGTCCAACTTCCCTGCAGTGAACAGGGACGCTTACAGCTTGATCAGGATGCTCAGAGCCCCATCCAGCCTGAGCTTGAGGGTCTCCTAGTGACAGAGCACCCACCACCTCTCTGGGTGACCTGTTCTACTGCTTCACCACCCTCACTGTTCAAAATTTCTTATATCCAACTTAAATCTCCCCTCATTTAGTCCCCATTTCCCCTTGCCCTGTCACCACAGACCCAAAGGCCCAAACTAAGCTGAAGATGTAAGTGCATGTAAAAATGGTCTCCTTGTAGAAGGCTGTTTATTCGTCTCAGGAATGTGAAGTGACAGTCTGGATCTCATCTCTTCTGCCAACTAAGTTAATGGCTACTAACAAAATCAGTTTCAAAACCACAGAGTTGTAACTTTTTCAAAAATGGTTCACAGGCAGTCCATGAAACATGAGAATTGTGGTGTTCCTCTTGCTCTCTCTTCCCAAAAATGTTTTCAGGTCTGCATTTCCATGGATATGAGTAACCAACATCACCATCTGGGGGTGCAGCTTTCCCAGGCACATTTGATTGCCCTGAAGATGAGAGCTAGTCAGGAGAAGAAAAAAGAAAGTGAATGTACTTGGCAGTACCTACCAATTATGTATATTCACTTTGTAACTTCATACAACTCCTGCACTGAGACACGTCACTCAGTCACCATCTCTAACAGGGAATTCAACAGGAGTTCTCTGATTCTTGGAGCCAAGTTCCAGTTCTGTGATCCAGAGAGAGTGAGTGCTCCAGCGACTCAGTCACAAACAAACCTTCCAGGGAAACCTGAGACCCAAATTCAGAACATAAAGGCAATCTGTACAGAACACCCTGAGCAGGCTGGGGAACAGTGAGTGCTTTAGAAAGTTCAGGCAATGCTCAGCCACTACAAATGCAGCTGACTAAAGTTACACTCCCTTCAGTGAAGTATTATATTGACAACATGCTTCAAAGAAGCATATTCATTTTCAAATAATGTTATTGGCATCCAGATTAAAACAGGAACAGTACTGTGGGGAGTGGAACAGAAGGTTGGTGCCTTCTAAGTCAGTGGGGAGGTAGAGAGAAAGGTGGAGTTTGGAGATTTATACATAGAGGCCCACCAATACTGCTCTCAAAGAGCCTCACATCTTCTGAAGTAAGATGAGAAAAGAGATACCCATACAGTATGATACTGCAATTAAAGGAAGAGTAATTACCAGCACTCTTTAAAATCAAATCCAGAAGGACTGGATGTTGTGTTGACGGACATGGTTTAGTGGCAGCTATTAGTAATAGGTGAATGGTTGGACTGGATCATCTTTTAGGTCTTTTCCAACCTTGGTGATTCTATGATTCATACAGTGATACATGTTTAAGGCTTCATGAAGGATATTGTTGAGTCTCAGTCTAGAATACAATGCCCATTCTTGGGCTCATTTCAAATACTTTTTTCTCACAAGTCAGCCCAGTTTACACGGTTTCAGTTTTTGGATGAGTATCACCTCCCTGTGGCAGATCGCAAGCTGCTCGCAGATTGCTAAGAAAGCATTTTTCTCAACGTATCTGTAGCACTTTTATCTACTTCCACCTCCCTTCAGTAGAAGTTAGGATGAAAGGGAATGGCCTCAAGTTGTGCCAGGGATGGGTCTGATTGGACATTAGGGAAAACAGCTTCTCAGAAAAAGTGGAGAGGCAATGACACAGGCTGCCCAGGGTAGTGGTGTAGTCACAGTCCGTATGGGAACTGCTGAATCACAGCCTGAACCTCTGATTGACCACCTGAGGCGAGCAATGAGTCAGCCCTGGGAGCACAGGTGAAGGCAATTCACCTGTGCTGCCAGAAGGGGTGGAGCCAGGCTGCACCTCTCCTAGACCTATTTAAGAGCTGACTTCCTATGGAGAAGGATCTCTTCTGGAGATTGTTCTTCTTGGAGTCTTCTTAGTGAGCCTAAGACAAGGGTAAGCTTTCCATCCTTTCTTCTTTGGTGTGATAGCCTGTTTAGCCTGGCTTTCCAATATATTTCTTAATTATAACATCTGCATATTCATTGATTATACACAGTCCCTGGAGGTGAACAAGAAATGTGTAGGTGTAGTACTGAGGGATGTGGTTGTTATTACCAACAACCACTGGTGGCAGATGGATGGTTGGACTAGGTTATCTGTATAACCAAGATGTTATAATCACAATATAATTGTCTATAATCAATAGATATCAAAATGTTATAATCGCAATATAATCAAGAGAGTAAGGCAAAGCAGACAACGATAACAAAAAGAGAATAAATGGAAGAGCTTACCCTTCAGTTGAGCTCACCAGAAGACACCAAAAGAGAGGATCTCCAGAAGAGATCCTTCCCCTCTGGTAGCCAGCTCTTAAATAGGTCTAGGAGGGGTGCAGCCAGGCTCCATCCCTTCCGGCAGCACAGCTGAATTGCCTTCACCTGTGCTCCTCTGGCTGACTCATGGCTCGCCTCAGGTGCTCAATCAGAGGTTCAGGCCGTGACTCAGCAGTTCCCATACAGTTATCTTAGAAGTATTTTCCAACCTCAACGATACTGTGATTCTATGAAATAATTAATGAGAAAATAGAGCAGAAAATAAATGAGATTTGCCCAGGAACCGGAGCATATAGCACTGAGGAGAGGATCAGATGTTGGGCTGTGTTCAGCCTATAGAAGAGAGTGCTGTGGGGAAGTCTTATGTCTTTTGCATCTATATAATTGAGGGACAATGGAGAAGAGAGTCAGACTGTGCACTTGGGAGCAATTAAGGCAACATGCACAACTTGTACAACAAAGAAAATCTTTTTTTTTTTTTTTTTTTAAAGGAAACTTACTTCTTTTAAACCATGGAAGTGATTAAAACCTTGGACCGTGTTGCTCACAGATACCATGCCTCAATCACTGGAAACACTGAGAGAGCAGAAGGACAGAGCACAGGTGGATAGGATGAGCACCCTAGGTCCCTTCCAACCAACACAACTCTATGACTCAAACAACAGTGGCAATGGTTTTTCCTCAATCTTCAGTGGTTATACTGGCGTTTACAACAGCCTTCCATCATACTCCCATTACTCCTCTTGTCTCAATGAACTTCTTCAGCTTGCCTGGCACTAAAGCCAGAGTGAACAGGGGAAGGTAATAGATTTGTGAAAGAACTGCTTTCTAACTGCCCTGATATAGCTCAGAACACTGCACACACTTTGGCAGGTATCCAATATGAATATTGCTCAAGTCTGTACCGGAAGATGGTTTATCCAAAAATATTGTCTTGCTAGAATTTTTGCTATTTCATAAAGTCTCACATCTTAAATGTTAGCTTCTGGTTCTGTTATGTGCCCATTATACCAGTGGAACGTGATCCTGCCAACGCTATCATACGTAAGTACAGTAAGACAAATACCAGCTTCAAAGTGATCAATACTCAGTTCTACACTAATAAATGGAAAATCAGCCTGCAGTACCAGTGGGGGACAAACTTCCTAGTGGAACTTCAGTTGGAAAGACTCGTGTGCTGACCCTAATCCAGGTTTACTCTAGAAAGAATAAGGTTGCTGTAGCTTTTACAATCTTACTGTATAATGCAATGTAATATCTGCTGAAGAAATTGCATGGATTTAATTTAGCTGAATACTCAAGGTGCATTCAGTATTGTTACTCTGAAAAGTGTTATCCTCTGTAAGCAGGTGGGAGCACTAGCTGAACATGTAATAGATGTGCAAGGTGTAATAGGCCTGATCTTCCCCAGCCCTCATTTTCTCCTGCCCACAATGCATCACTCAATGTGCTTTAGGATCAGTGTTAAATCCCCCAAATACCATGGTACTTGAAATTTCTTGGAACACTGCTCAGTGCTTTATAGGTTGACTCTGCAGGGTTGTATGTATCATACGCAGGTGGCTTTGAATAGGGATCTGAAATACATCCAGCTTTTACTTCACAGCACCAAAAAGGTAATTCTTTAAAATGTACTATCTGAAGCCACCTTCCCACTGTGCTACACATAGATGTGATTATTTGAGCCAGGAACATTTTCAGATCTAGCAGTACTTTCTTCTGCCAAACTGCACAAGCAGCCTAAAAAGGGGAAGAATATGTTCTGCACGCATCTGATACTCTAGTTTCGTTGAGGGGCTAAAATGTAAGTACGAAGGAAGAATACATGTTTTCAATAGCTTCCAGTTTGGGTAGAGTAACTAACTTTTTGTTCCAAATGATTGCTGCTGTGGGTGGATGCCTCTAAACAGTCTTTTGCCTGCACCTTAGGAGGATCATAGAATGGCCTGGGTTGAAAATGACCACAGTGATCATCCAATTTCAACCCCCTGCTATGTGCAGGGTCACCAACCACCAGAGCAGGCTGCCCAGAGCCACATCCAGCCTGGCACTGAATGCCTCCAGGGATGGGGCATCCACAGCCTCCTTGGGCAACCTGTTCCAGTGCATCACCACCCTCTGAGTGAAAAACTTCCTCCTAATATCTAACTTAAACCTCCCTTGTCTCAGTTTAAAATAATTCTCCATTGTCCTATCACTATCCACCATAGTAAACAGCCATTCCCCCTCCTGTTTATAAGCTCTCTTCAATTAGTGGAAGGCTGCAATGAGGTCTCCCCATAGCCTTCTCTTCTCCAAGCTAAAACCTTCACCTAACTTCGCAGGACTTAATGAAGGATGGTCATGGAAACCTATAGAGGCTGGAGGAGCCCACAGCAAACTGCACCACCAAAACTGTGCTTTTATACTGGCATACCAAGCAAAATTGTGAATAGAGCTTGTGACAGTGTTTCTCCAGATCTCAGTGACAGAAGCTGTTTTAGAGCACCAAAGAGTTCAGTAAATCCCTGTGCAGCCCCACCACCACAGGAAGCCACCTTGTTCCATGGCAAGGCTGACACCCCTGCACCTCTTCAGAGAGAGCAAAAATGTGAAGTCTGATGGAGATCTGAAGGTCCATCACCTTCCTAGCATGTGAAGAATTGACTCGAAGGTTTTCTCAGCTCTGAAAGAACATGTATTTCCTTTTTGGACCAACTCTTCTAAAATAGCTCCATGTTCTCTTAGCATATACAGTGCTCTCAGTGATTTACAGCTGCTTGTAACACAAGAACAGATTCCAAGGGGAATCACTTTTTGACTAAAAGTGAACACATGTGCAACCTCTTCACTTTTGGAACTGTCTTTCCTGTCTTTTTCAGAACTCCATTCCTCACTCCCAATTTCTCTACCTGGAAAGGGAGGGATGGACGATGGCACAGTGAGCTCCAGCTGGGGAATCCCCAGATTGGTGAGCATTGGCAATGGGAGAGAACAGAAGAGGAAAGATTTCATTTTATACAGCTTGTTGTTCCTTACATTCTTCTATGTTTCTGGCAATTTCAAACGCAGGGTAGCAGGGCCTGGGTAACCCTTTCAACCTGACACAGAGTGGTTGTTTTTCACGTTCATGAAGTGCTTAAGTGATGCTTCAAAGCTGAACCATCTGAAGATACCACAAGAGACACAACACATCTTATTTAGAGTTGCATTAAGATTAAAATGGGACTATTGGGGAAGTACAATTGAGTGTGGTGGAGATGGGAGGTGGAACAAGGACCAGAACTCTGCTTCCTCTGGATTTCTGAATCCGAAGTTAGACTTCAATGGAAAAAAGATACAGAGTGGTGTGGGTGGAAAATCCATGCACTGTACATTCCAGATGTACTTACTGAGCTGGTGATTTCCCTTAGGCACACCCTCTCATCACATACGAGCAATAGGCTGTTACTAGAGGAAAGTTTTCAGTCTAACACAGAGTAACTGTAGGCTTCAGTAATTAAGTGTTGAGATAAGGCACCTCTTACAGAATTACAACCTGTGAGTTATGAGCACTCTTTGATGTAGCTGCCATACAAATCCATTTAGAAAAAATTTCTGAACAACATTAAGTTGCCTGTGGCTTGACAAAGCATTTGCTAACTATGGTATGCACATTAAATTATTCTGAAAAATAGTCAATTAGCCATGGCACACAGCCAGCAAACATTCCTGGGTCCTTTGAAATAAGCCAGAAGATGAGCTGAAAGCTTCACCTCCGTACGTCTGAGTTCCAATTACACATCTACACCCCTCTGATTGAGGGAAGCATAATTTTGATTGACAGAAAAATGAAACACTTAGCAATCAGAGGGACCACTGAGCATCACGAATGGTCACCATGTCATTGGAAAACTGCTAACTGATGCTCTTACCACATTCATCCATGAGTCGAGGTAAAAATCAATATGTAATTTTATAGGAAAGACAGAAGAAGGACAATTATTATGGCATATCAAGCTACTCAGAACTACTGCTCTTCCCACAGTGGCAATATTTCCCATGATAAAGATACTGGCAAAAAGCCTTTTAGGAAATCTCATCAATATGGAGAGCCTTACAAGTCTTCCATTCTGACTTTGCATTTGTATATCAGGAAAACATGGCTTTTTCAAGTCTGTCCATTTCCCTCACAAAAGCTGGACAGATAAAAGGCCTGCATGAAGATTTTTTCCCCTCTCAGTATTTTCAGTCCTACAGAAGGCTACAGAGGGACGCCTTCAGAAGAATGTGACAGTTTCAGCTGGGATGGCTGTAGCACTGTGGGAATGTTGGAAGAGCCTTCCAGTGGGGTTGGAGCAGAGATGGACAGAAAACTCCAGCTGCTGACCCAGTACTGTGTAACAGAAAGGTGACATCATCTATTCTCATCACAGCATAGCTGTCCCTGTGGGAAGATTTTGCTACGGCAATTAACTTGAGCTCCAGTCCTTGAATGGGAAATCATGAGTTCAAAAACTTTGTGCCAGAAGAAATGGTTTATGCAAGAAGATGAAAACACATTTACTAACCCTTATTATGTGATATGAATAAATAATGTAAGAGTAAAATAACATTTATATGCTACAATGATAGACGTGTGAATGACAAACTCTGGAAACAAGAATAAAGATTATTTTGAAGGATGAAAAATTGAAGATTAAGTCAGAGGATGTCAATCTATGTATAGGATCAGAAGTAGTCAGTGTTTCTTTTGTTTAACTGAAGGCTACTTGGACTCAAGTTATTTATTCTAATTATTTCTCCATGCTCTAAACCAGACTCAGACTTTCAATGTTTTTTTCCCTTTGATTCTCCAACAGCGGCATAGGAGACCATTGCTAAATAATCCAATAAATAAATAAAGCAATAGAATCAATTCAAGAATTTGTCTTTTCTCTGCAAATATAGTGAGTAAATACAGCAACTGTAAGGACTGTCAACACTGTCTCAAGGATTGTCACAAAGCTGAATCCATTCTGACAGACGGTACCACTTGTGGCAGAGCATACAACCCAGGCAGACACGAGTGTCCCACAGGGATCCACCTCTTTATCTGCTGCTCTTCACTGTTACTGGAAGTGGAGGAAGCAGCACCTGTCAAGTGTTTCTCTTACTGGCAGGCTTGCACCTCTGTCCATGCCTGCATGCTGGAATCGCTTGTTCTTAACAAAAAAGGTGACCTACTTCAAGAATCCAGAAGAAAACACCTCCACTGTTTCCATTCCTGGCAGTGCTTATGTGCAGACACCAGGAACTTCAGAGTCCCCAAAACTCTATGACAGAAACTCCTACTGAGGAAGTTGAGGCAATCTGCTCACTCGAATTTGCAAAGGTTGGTTGGATGCTGTTCATGGCATTTTGGCAGCTCATCTGCTCCCTCCAGAGGCCAAACATACAAGGGTATTTTGCCTGGGATCCCTTGGGAATAAAATCAGCCAGCTGTGAAGAAGAGTAGGGCTGATATAGCAGTACAGATGCTAGTGACTGCAGAACAGATTCCTGCAGCAGAACAGACTCCTGCAGCACAACAGCCTTGGCATACAGGTGACAGGCACTGCACTTAATCTGCCTACTTCTATAATGGGAAAGACTGTACACTTTTACACATTAAGTATTCCAAAAGAAACTTTACTGTTAGATGAGTGATGTAAAAATAGGTCCCTTAATTAGCTATCAAGTCTCTTTCTGCTTCTAACAAAGTTTTCCTTTCTTGAGCTAACATCCTGAATATAAACAAAACCACTCTGCAACAGCTCTTTCTTTCTACAAACACATTTAAGAAAATAAGAAACTAACTCATAGGACAACAACCACAAAGTGCTAGATGTCAGGCTTACCACAGCAGTCAATCAAGCGTGCAAACTACTGCTACCATGGTGCTGACATCCTGCACATTACATAAGCAAGTGAGAAGAAGAGACTGGTTACTCAATTTGATCCTAAATATTCATTATTTTTTTTTTTGTCACACTAGGCATTGAATGTCCAAAAATATAATCAGTGTAATTAAAACAGCTGGATCCCAAAGGTAGCCCATGAACAAATGAGCACTTGAAAGGAGAAATAAATGTTTAGATGCTTCTAGCAGTGCTCTACTGCTAGTATGTACTTCCTAGATGGAGTTACACGAAAGCTCTCACGCTTGCAGTTGGCCTCCATTTAGTTGATAGTGTGATTGTAAAAGATCAACATTCAGCACTACATTTGATGGGCAAGATGCAGCACAAGCAACCAGAGCTCATCACAGGAATACTTACTCGTGCTTAGTGTGATAAAGAGAGGGAAAAGGAAAGGCATCATCCCTGCTCATCTCTCCTCTTTGCCAAAGGGTATGCACATCCAGAGAAATAAATCCTTACGATTCATTTTGTGTCAGAACGAGAAAGCATTGCCTACAATGACCTTCACAAAGGGCAAAAAAAAGGCACCAAGTTTAAAAAGAAAAGATATTTCAGACAGCACTATTTCCCTCTTCCCACAGTCCTTCTAAGAAGGCTGTGCTTACTTTAACTTTCAAGTCCTCATTTCCATGAAGCAGACGAGCTACCTACATGGCACTGTGTTTACAGGCAAAAAACTAGGTCTGTGCTACTAAGTCAGGTAAGAGAGGTTCTCAAGTCCCACAGCATCCACGTTCAGTAACAGCAAACGATTACGGTCCAGGCTGACCGCTCCCACTGTTGAGCAAGTTTCAACACCACATCTCAGCTGGAAACAACATTTACCTCACGGCCCCGGGGGGAAACAGTTCCAGCACCAGCTCACAACCCAGATAAACCACAAGTCCTATCATCTCGTCACGAAGAACCTGGTAAGGAGGAGCCAGGTGCCATATGGAGCAAACTGCCACCCTGCCATCAGCATGCATTCGCTCACGGCCGTTGTGCATGGAGCCACACGTACGTGTGGTAGCGCATACAGCACACAGTAACCTATACTTACACATATAAACTGCAACAAGGAAACAGCAGTCAAAGAGCCATGGATTACCAGTTCCTCAATTGCCCGAGGAAGGAGAGCGGTGAAGGTTTCTTTAAAACCACATACATTTTTTAAATGAGACAGTGCAAAGGATTAGGGTGGAAAAGCACTGGGGCTGCCCAAGCAAATGCTGCCACTCTAAAAGGCCGTTGTGACAAAAAAAGATTTGGTACAACAACAAAAACTGCTTCAAAGTTTTAATCACAAAACTCTCAGTGGGAAACAGAGAACACAAAGTTTACTCTTCAGTCGCAGAAAATCCATGTTTTAATTTCTGTGTTAAATTTCACGCTACAGGTAGAAAAGCCAGCAGCAGTTCTCAAAGTCAAACAAGTCTTATTAAAAAAATTATATAGAAATGACCACCTGTCATGGCGTCAGTTAGCAATCTTGCAGTCCTCTACCTGGCAGCTGCTGCCTTCTTTGCATGTAGACACTGAAATCAGAGCTCCTTGTGTAAGCAGCTTTTTACCTCCGGAGGAAGAAGAGACAATATAAAGCTGCCCAGTTTGCTCTGTGAAAGGGGTCTGGCAGTGGACAGAGAATGAGGACATTTATTTGAGAAAGACCAAGCAGCCTACCGTGAAATCAGTGAGATGGTGTTGAGCCAGAGCACTAAGAAGAAAATCACAGCTGAATAGGAATCTTCCTAAAGAGCTCTGCAGAATTTTGGGTGGGCCCAACAGGAGCTTGTGACCAATAAAGGCTGGAAACAATTCTGTGAGGAACAGAATTTCATCTTTGCCCCACAGCTGGAGCATCTTGTTCTACCAGAGAATTCTAGTACACTGAAGTAAGTTTCTTGCAACAGCAGCATATTTGTTTCTATTTCCCTCACCACTGACAATGTACTTTACACGTTTTCCTTATATGTACAAAAGTGTGTTTGGCAAGAATAAATTCTGTACTTGCATCTTCGGCAAACATTCACTGTAATTTAATCATCAACTTCTCTGCTGCCACTACTGCATAGAAATCTTCTGCACCAAGCCTGGTTTTGGGAGTTTCTAGACCATTTTCAGAGCTGCTCAATGGTCTGTTCAATATTGAGGAAACCAGTAAGCCAGGGAACAGCTTGTAAACCTCACCCTGAAACTTTACAACTTGTATGTTGATTCACTGCTGAATGTTACAGACATACAAAGACAGGATCTTTATATACTTTAATATCAGGGCAAGAGGAGTGCTATGTTAACAGCACATTTTCCCAATATCTAGCAAGTTCTTACTATGAGTTTTTAAAATCCATGTAATATTTGCCAAAAGTACTCAAGACTAAGAAATAGTTACTGTTGTATGATCTCCTCTTAGGAATAATAGATACTGTGAAGAAGGAAAAAGATAAAGAGAGAAAGACAATTTGTGGGAATTTAAACCTAATGCAGAAATCCTCCTTAAAAAAAATAATCCCATAAAGCACCGAGGCCGCTCTGTATCTACAGACATTTTGTTTCACCTATTGGGGCAGTCACTGTACAGCATCCCAAAAAGACTGTATGATGAACACAAGTTTCAAGAATCAGATTTTTATGGCACAAAAGGAATTTTTCCATTAACCTGCTTTCAGAGTTGTTAAACATACAACTGAAGACAAACAAACTAAGGCTACCACAAAATAATATTTTCATGATGATGTTAGTCTTTATTCAGCTTTAACTGACTCCTCCAGTCCAAAGGCGGAGAAGAATCTTTCCATTACTTTGTTTCAGCGACTCATTCAGGATGAAAAGATTCTTTTCCTACGTTTGACACAAATTTAATTTCTCATTTATATCGTTATTCAGAGTTCACATAAGCTTTAATGTTGTACCTTAGGCTGCATGGACTTTAAGATTAAAATAAAACTCTACTCTTAACATAACCCTTTCTATAATGTAAAAATATTCTACACGCTTAACATATCATGAATGTTAACCATTTGCTTTGGGGAAAAACTATTTTAGTTTTTTTTTTTCAGTACAGAATCAACTGCTACCGGTTTGCATGAACGCATCCCTGTTATGCTGGGTGCCACCCAGTGTTCATCTTCCACAATGACAACTTAGCTACTGAACACACAGAAGAGCTAAGCATACAAGACAGTTTTTAACAACTGCAAATTTAAGATGCTGCTTATGGTTCATTGTTACTTCTCTACCCATCCGCTGTGGCAAATTTGCTTCTTTGAAATTATGAGTGTTCTTAATTATCAAAATCTGTATAAAAATAGCAGCATGCTACGAGATGTGAAGAGCAGATTCATGCATTATGAATTAAAATGCAGATTTCTGCCTTCCTTTTATATTATCAAAATCTTTTAAAGTTAATATCAAGGCAAGGGGTATAAGGACAGACACTGCATAGTACATTTTAATACTAATCTGAACTGGGTATTTAATCAAAATTCATGATAATTACAGGGTAAACAATTTTTATTTCAAAATACAAGTTGAACTGGTATTGTAGTGATGAAAGCACAAGAGGGGAAAACCAGAGTCTTTTACAGCCCATGTCTCTGTATCTCACTTATACCCGGAGCTAAAAGCTCTAATTGGTGAAGGGAAAATATTTGTGGCATTTCATTTAACCTTTGTGATAATCCAGCATTATCCATTTCTAAAGAAATATAAATACTTTAAAACAAACATTGAAAATAAATCCTTTTGATGTAACAAACTACACTCTTTACCAAGAATTTTCCGTCTTCTTAAAAGAAAGGTACTTCACCCAAAAAAATAATCAAAGTATCAATGTAGAACAATCCTTGGAGGAAGAAAGTTGGAATGTAAACCTCTGTTCCAAACTAGATCTGAAAAATAAAAAGAAAGAAAAATAATTTTATTCACACGTAGCTTTCATCAGCTCCGTCTTTAAGCTATTGTTACATCTAAACAGGAAACTTCCTGAGCTCCATACAATAAGGTTTTTCCCTCAGCTTGCATCTCCCCTTTCTTAACATGTGAACAATTACGTTCCTCCTATGCCCTCATCACCAACGTGATGATACTACCATTACGTAGAACAGCAGAGCCGATATTCATACAAGTAGCACAAGCATAAAAAAGCCCCTAACTCTCAAGAACAGAAGCCCAAACAGAGTTTAAGTCTAACATCCCCAAGCACTGACTACTCAAACAAGTTCAGTGGCAAAATGAACTTTTCTAACCATTCTCCTGACATAAGTAACTATGGAGAGGTTCCACCAAGTCTTTCATGTTGACTATGACTTTCAAAGCCATACATGATTCCACGTAGACTGGGATGATCCTCAGAGAGATTACTCTTATTTTGTGACTTCATGTCTCTTCTTTTCTTACAGCATGATATTAATATTATATAATATACCTGAGAAACCTGAAAATAGTAATGGCTGCTCACTTTAATACATTATCCCACATTGTGATCCATTAGTTTGCAAACTGCATTTTTGCAATATTCATACAGCAATTTATCACGTTAAGATCTCACAATGGCTCCTTTATTAAAAGCAAACATTACTACAAAGTGTTTCCAGCTACAGTAAGCTCAACTACTGACAGGTTCAAAGTGCATTTTTCAAAAGTTTGAAGAAAAATTCATCAAGATTTTGGATAGTTTGAAAGAAGCGATTGAAATGGAGAGCCTCAACGAGCTCAAAATAATGTAAGAATAAGGAGAATTGGTCATATTACCAACTCAGAGAAACGACTAAAAAGATGAAGACTTAAAACATAAGACAATAACTTGAGTGGTCTATCCAATTAAGTTAACTCACTAGCTCAGTAAGTTACTAATTATCCCCTGAGCCAGCTGACCCTGCGCACATTCTTAGTGCTACAAAATGAAGCACAGCATCTTTGAAAAGACTTTATAGCAGATTATGATTTGAATTATAATAAATTTTACTACTGTAAGAGTGTACATAGTCAGTTACTGCTTATCACAGTTAGTGATAAGCACTGACAAGTGAATGTGACAATCTGCAAATTCGTGATTACCTTTAACTCCACTACTGCTAAGGTGCAGCTTTTATCATTTTTAAGAAACACAACATGGGGCAAAACCAGAGATTTAAGATCTTTTTTTTAAAAATTAAAACAACAACAAAAACCCCACAAAAATCTTTCAGTTGTTTCTTACTAGATGGCGAGGTTGTTAAGACTACAGAGAAATCAGAAAGTTGAAAGCCACGTTTTTGATGCAACTCCTATATGAACTACGACCTGCTCCATAAATGTGTCCAATACAGTTTGCATTCACATAATCCTTGGCTCACCCTGCTTCAACTGAACTGGCCAAATCTGCCCTATTTGACACGGCAGCTGACCCACAAGTCTTTGTGCAGGCTGCCTGGGATGTCTTTCTAGCCTAAGTGATCCTAAAAGTAAGAAATCCTAATGGTCTGCTAAACCTTTCTATATCATCTACTTTGCTTTCCATCATGAGCTTATTGTAATGAGCTTACAGTTTAGAGACCAGTACCCAGGGCTGCATTCAGCTCCTTCAATATTCAGCTGTGTCCATACGTCTAGTTGGTGAGTCCTGTAATGGTAACTCCTCCCCCATACATACATGTACACACACAACCACTTGGATAGCCACTGCCACCTAAATCTGTGTCCTTGGGGTCAAATGGACTTTGACTGTGAGCACCTTAAGGGTAATGAGAAGACTGCTCAAATTTTAACAGTATGAAACTAAATACACGTGCTTTGTGTAGAGATAAACTAGAAGAGGAACACAGAACAGAAAAGAGAACAGAAGGCTGGTGTGCTCATGTCCACACTCCTTTCTGAAGCAGTCCCTGGGTCAAACATCTGCCAGGCTTGTCTGAGTAAAAGCATTCAAGTGCCCTACTCCAAAAAGGATTCAGGGGGCTGAGGAAGTGAAGGAACAAGTCCCTGAAGCATGTAGATACACCAAGCACCACAACACTCTTCAAGAACAAAATCCTTGACAAGGTAAGCTATTCTGAACACTCGTGTATAGTTTTACTTTCTCCAAAAGAACATCGAAAGACAGCTTGCTGTCAAAGATGAGAGTTTCAAACATATCATACGGAACATGTCTACTACTTACATCATCAATATCTTCATCATCATCTCCAATATCATCAAACTGGATTTCATCATCATCTCCGGGACCGAATGTGTCTGTTTCATTGATTTTAGCTAAAAAAGCATCCAGAAAGTTAGGGAGAGCATTCATACCGAGTCAAGATAGGCTACGTATTCTTGTCCAACTTGAACTTCCAGTTTGAACTGAAAACGTTCTTACCATGTTCTGGAAGCTCCCCATATGCTTTCAGACTTCTGGCTTCATCTGCATTATACTTTAGAATAACATCAGCTTTGTTATCCTAAATAAGAATTTATTAGAAGGTATTAGTCATTTATGATGGAAAAAAAAAACTCCCTAAGAAGTACACTAAACTAGTAACACCTGTATTACTTATAGAACAGTAGTATTTTCTTCCACCTTTATCTCTACTTTTAATCCTGAGGTAAAAAAAATAAGTGCTCTTTGTAGAATATTTTCATCTGTGCTGGGAGATACTCAATTTTGTTCTGCTAGCAGTCACTTGAGAAGCCTGGTTTCATGTCTTTAAAATTAATCTTCACAGAACATGCATAGGGAGGTGTTTGGTGGTCAGTAAGAAAATGTCAATATTTTCTAGTTTTAAGCAATTTAACACATGCAGTGAAGAACATCTTGGATGTTTTACCACATCTAAGCAGAATTTATCCTTGAACCACTGATGACAAAATACTGAAACTCATGAAAAAGCATGTAGCCAATGAAAATTTACATTAGGTAAAGTTAAACTTCCAGAAATAGAATAATGTAAGTAGAAACTAATTGGTGATTAAGAGGCTGCTCAAGATAAATGCCACCACCAAGGATGCAAAATTCTGATTACTGATTACTGCAACAAAACGTTTGGTGCTTGGTTCCATCTTCCCTATTTCACAGGACCCAAGCACCAAACAGCTACACCTGGAAAAAAATAAAAGGTCAGGTGTGACGCTAGTAAGGCCAGGGTGACTGCCAACAACATGTGAAGGAGCAATTAAATTTGGCAGAACAAGTTTAACCAGGATTTGTCATCTACTCAAGACAATCTCTCTGTAACGTGAGGAAATTAAAAATCCTGATTTAGCATAACCAAGCACAAATTCAAGCAAAATTAGATGTGGATTTACTCAGGATGCCTGCTGTAACTTCACACTACACAAAGCTGGTTGTAAGCTATTTCAGTGACGGACTGCATCGAATGCTTACCTGGTAGTCTCGTAAGCCAACCAATATAATATCAGAAGTATTTATCCAAACCTGAAAGAGGAAGCATATGCTACGTTATAGGAATTCAGTTTCTTGTTGTATAATGCAAAACTCAAACACAACACATTTAATTTTACTGTACAATGTTAAGCATTTCACTACAGTCACCATTTCCACTTTCTACCCAATAATCTGGAAATCCTAACTTTCTATTTTCACTGAAAAATCAAGCACCTAAATACTAGTACCAATATTATTTAGCAAGAATGGGGCTATTATGAAGGTAAATCAGACTTCTTTGAAGAGCTTCTAGCCAACAAGATGGTTATTAAGTCATTACTTCCCAGAGACCAACAGAAATAATGCAGTGAGCCACCCCTCTGAGGTGAGCTCCACAACAGCCAAAAAAGTTGGTGAAGGAGGTGATGAAAAATCAGTCACAAACCCAAGAAAACAAATGAAGCTGTTCCTAGTAACTGGCTACAGTAATCCATCAAACCAAAGCCCTCAGAAACCTGCAGAACAGGATATACTGATAGAAGTGCACACGATGGTCCTATCTCATAGCAGCTCGCTTTCTGCAGATGGAGAATGTCTCCGTTTGGACTTGCTTCCGACGTGAGGAATAGCCTTCTGTGGTGACAAATTAATTCTGCTGTAGGCAACATTTATCTGTGAACGTTCTCCATCACCTTTAACAGTTGGAGCAGCAACACACTGCTGGCAGCCTGCGGGGCTCACAGTGATTCCAAAATATGTGCAATGATTGGCCCCTGAGAATTAATGGGCAGAACAATCCCGAATGAACACAGCGACTGCCTCTTCTTACTGGGAACAGAATGCGAGAGGAACACCTGCGTACCACACAGCAGCAAAGGACAAGGCTGTAACAACCAGAAAGGGCAAGAGATGGCACCAAACCATCCAGAGGTGCTGAAGTTAAGACTGATAATGCACACACCCTCCTGGAGGTAAGGAGTTTTGCAGATCAGCTTTGCATTAAAATGTTTTGTGAACTGACGAAGCAGACAATGAAGGGATGGCATCTGAGGGGCCTGTGGAAGCTGTAAGTTTGCCCCAAGCCCCTGTCAGAACTGCTCTCAGATAAGTCACCCAGCGAGAGGATGATTATAAATAATACTCAGTTCTTCTCCAGTACAAAGAATAAGCTAAGCAAGGTATCAAAACACGATTCAAGTTTCCATAATATGAAAAGCTGGCATTTCATAAGCAGTCTGATATCTCCTCTGAGGTACGTGCATCTGCTGAGGGCGGCCCTTCAACTCTGGAGCTGCACTCAAAAACCAGACTGCCTGTTTTTGTGCCCAGACAGTGCAGATACAAGAAAAAATAGTTTACTATTAAAAACAAAATTTAAGTTGTTAAGTAGAGAACAAGAGTTATTATTTCTACTGTAAAGAGCTAATTACTTTTTCTGTTTCCTTACAGTTACTTATCATGCATAATGCTGCTGTTTCAGAATTACCTTTTTTCTTAGTTTCCCTCTGATATGACATAACCTCTTCACACCATCAAAACACAACGCCTCCAGTCTTCCATTGCCTAACATCTTGATCACCTGGGCATACTCTGAAAGAGAGGGTAAGAGAGAGTAATGACCTGGAGACACAGAATAACTTGTATCATGTAACCAAATTCTGCTGTAACATTTTATCATACACAAACCTGGAGATGACCTCTCATCAGCCACACTGGCAGCTGTTCTTGTATCCTTCCTGACACTGACATGAAAGCACTATCGCATTCATGCTTTGGTTTCCTCTAAATGCTTCCTAAAGATAACTTTTAGAGCTAATGAGTCACGCTCAAGAGTTTATTACAGCAGCACAGCTCCTGTCCTGCCAAACCCCTATGTTACCACCGACAGCAGAAGAGGATGTGCTACATGCTGGGTACCCCCACCACTACTGCCAATCCTTTCTGCAGAGACTCTATGGATACAGCTGTTATTCTCAAAAACTGTCCGAAAGGCATCTCTGTAAACACAGGCTTCACCTCGAAGCTGTGTAGATTCTCTCCTACACTCTATTAAAGTTTGCAACATAATGCATTCCTATTTAGCAGAAAATAATGTGGCTTTTGAGAATAATGTTACCCGACCATCCCTGCATGCAAAGAAAATAAATATTCTCTGTTAGAGTCAGAGTTACATTTCAATACTCTAAAATCTTTCCACAGCACAGGATGGACCGTCCAGCAAACCACATGATGATATTACAAACTGTGCAGATCTCATTACATAGATTTTGCTAGGGAATTTAAAAGGATTTTAAATTTTATAGGTGCACCAAAATCAAGCCCTTTTTGCTTACAACTATCGTGGAATATGAACAAGAGATTAAAGAAACACATTCAGCTGTCCCTGTCTGTGCAGCAATTTAAATGAGTACTTCTCCAGTGTTTCTAATAAACTGTGTTTACCCGGTCCCAGTGCTTAGCTGGTGGCTAGGCATGCGCTCAGGTATACGTGAGCCACAGCCAGAGCATGACATGCAGGACAGGGTGAGCCAGAGGGCAGGTGAGATCACTGCCATCAGAAGGCAGAGGACAAGGGAATCCTGGCCACCAACCTCCAGCTGAACACTTCTGTTGCTCACTGCACCTGACAACACCACAGAAAGGGCTGCACCTCTTGCTCCTGCTCTAGTATCTGCCAGGTATCCCATCCCCAGCCCAGCAAGTTAGTGAAGCCAACAAGGTTCAGTGAGAGAACAGAGATTATGTTTTAGCCAGGTCAGTGACTTCAGAGATTCCACAGAAGACCCCAAGAACCATACAGCTGGCAAAGAACAGGCATTGGGACTGTGCATCCAAGGGACAACCACCAGCTACCAGCAGCAGGGCAAGCTACACACAGAAACCCAGGGGACACCTATCTTTATTCTATCTTTATTCCCCACTGCCTTTGAGTTCCTCAGACATCCAGATACTATCTTTGAGTACCAAATTCAATGTGCAGGATCTGTGGTGACAGGACAAGGGGAAATGGTTTCAAGCTCATAGAGATTAAATCAAAGAGGCTGTATTTAGGTTAGAAGTGAAGAAAAAGTCTTTCTTTTACAGTGATGGTGGTGAGGCACTGGCAGAGGATGCCCAAAGACGTGGTTGATGCCCTGTCCCTGAAGACTTTCAAGATGAAGCTCGATCAGGCCCTGGGCAACCTGATGTAGCTGTGGTGTCCCTGTTCATTGCAGGGGACTTGGACTAGCTGGCCTTCAGAGATCCTTTCCAACTCTAAGGATTCTATGAATGTATGCGACTCACTACCTGACCGAAGCAACAGCACTGTGACACCACACTCAGAAACTCACCTTGCCCGTCTTCCTTGAACACCAGCTCTCTTTTTTCTGACTCATTCTCATTCTTACCTCGTCTTCTGTTTTTACCTCCTTTACCTAAAAGTTACAAGAGAAGAAAAGAATACACGTTACTGCCTGTCAACACAGTAAGTTAATCAAGGGGACTTTGGTGCATTTTCTACATGTCAATCTTGAGCGCCTATTCAGATTATAACATTTTTATTTTTAAAGTTATAAGCAGGTGGCAATACCCATGAGAAGAGCAGAGCTGCAGCTGTTTCAGAATGGCCTGGGTTGAAAAGGACCACAACGATCATCTAGTTTCAACCCCCTGCTATGTGCAGGGTCGCCAACCACCAGACCAGGCTGCCCAGAGCCACATCCAGCCTGGCCTTGAATGCCTCCAGGGATGGGGCATCCACAGCCTCCTTGGGCAACCTGTTCCAGTGCGTCACCACCCTCTATGTGAAAAACTTCCTCCTAATATCTAACCTAAACCTCCCCTGCCTCAGTTTAAGACCATTCCCCCTTGCCCTATCACTATCCACCCTCGCCAACAGCCGTTCCCCCTCTATCGCAGCCCTGAATGCCCGTAACGCCGCGCCGCAATCCCACGCTGTATGACGGCGCTATTTAAAAGGCACACACGTGGCGACGGGATCAGGCAGCGTTCGTGGGGATGCGGAGGAGCGGTTCGGTGTTTCCCACCCCAAGTTTAGAAGCTCGCCGCCGACCAGCAGCGGGCCGGGATGCGGCAGCGCTCGCACGGAGGGGCCCGGCCCGCCCTGCCTGCCTTCCCCCGCAGCAGCCCCGTTCCACAGGCCTCCCACACGCCGCCGGCCCGCGACCCGCCGCGGTGCGAGCAGCGGGTGCCGGCCGAGCTGCCCGTGCCCGCCGTGGGGCCCTCAGCACCCTCGCAGCCCCGCACGGTGGCACCGGGCCGCGGCGAGCAGCACGTGAGAGGCGGCGGCGGGCGGCGAGCGGCGAGCGAAGCCCAGGCCTCCGCAGCGCGGCCGCTCCCTGGCCCGGCTTCCCGAGGCGGCGGCGGTGGGGACAGATCGGGGGGAGGCCTCACCTTTATTCTTGGGCATGGCGGCGGGCGCTGCGCCGCGCGGGGCTGGGTAGGGGCGGTAGGGCCGGTAGGGCCTTCGGGCGGCTCCTGCGAGGCGGAGGCAGAACCGAGCGGCGGCTGCGCGCGGGCTGAACGGCGCGGCCGAGGCTGCGGCTCACTCGTACTTTCCTCCCCCACGGCGCCCCCCGGCGGGTCGGAGGACTGGAGGGCTCGCCGCCGCCTTGCGGCGCCGCTTCCCCTGCTCTGCGCATGCGCACCGTGGGGAGGGGCGAGAACGCGCGCTCCTGGCGACCGTCAGGTCCTTGCTATGGCGTAGCGTCGCCTCCGTGGGCGGTGCGAAAGGCGGGCGCGGGCAGCAGCAGCCAATCGGAGGCTGCGAGAGGCGGCTCTTGGCGGGAGCGGGAAGGCTCGTGTCCCCGCCCCGAGCGACGTGCGCGGATGGGAGGGCAGCCAGCGCCCGGCTGCGGGAAACTCCCGGGCTTGGTTGGTAGGAGAACAACGCTGCCAAAAGCGATAGGCGACAATCCTTTAACGAAAGGGCTGTTAAGCAGTGGAATAGGCTCCCCAGGGAGGTGGTTGAGTCACCATCCCTGGGTGTGTTTAAAAACCGTTTGGATGTGGTGCTCAGGGACATGATTTAGCAGAGGGCTGTTAGTTAGGGTAGGATGGTTAGGGTGTGGTTGGATTCGATGATCTTTAAGGTCTTTTCCAGCTTGGGTGATTCTAGGATAAGCTGTTACAAAGGCCAAACAGTGAGTGCTTATGATATTATATCTCATATAATATATGCAAGCATAGGGTGTTAGTGATCAACAAGCAACAGCTTTTATAATGAATAAGTTACCAACAAAGCAATTTCTTAATATGTTTGAAAGTTTATTCGCAGTAGAAATCTTGATTTCTTTTGAAGACTACAAAACCTGCCATTGGACAGGAGTACAAGCAATGATCTCTCTCCAGAACTGCTCATAGTTACATCTGGAACAGTTCTAATTACACATCAGTAACATGATTGGAACACTTCCTAGATCAGACTCTGAATAAAACAATCATTTAAAGTATTCAGTACATTTTTTTTTTTTATTTTAACTAGCATTTCAACTCTATTATGATAGCAGTGCCAAGCATCTAACAGATGCTATTGTAATGGTCTTGCTTAAGGTACAATACCACTGACCTCCAGGAATAGTACCTTAGACTCATGTGCCATGCTGAGAAAACTAGTATAAAGTATGATTGTACAGAACTGTAGAAAAATATTTTATCTGTGATTTTGTCATTTTTTAAAAATGTTTTAAGTAGGCTCCCCCCAACCCTCCCTCCCCCCCTCCCGGTTCAAAATAATTACATCCCTCATAAGTACACCTTCCCTTTGATTAGGTCAAGAGTATCAAGATAAAGCTAATTTACATCATTTTCGTAAGTGAAAATTCAGCTATTACCCATTGCTGCTTACAGACCAGCATATCTCAAGTCCTTTCCTTCCAATAATAGAAAAGCACAGCTTTAGTTGGTACACCACATTTACAAAGCAAAACACACACACACACGCACACATACATACAAAAACAAGCCCGGACACACAGTTCTATTTTCTTATGTCCTTCTCTCTTTAGACAAAAGTTTTAAATAATCTCTTGAACAAAACTCGCAAGGAGTTTTTCAATGCTATAGTAATGATGAATCAAGAACTTTGCCCTTACTGGATATAGATGGCATTTCATAACTACTGCAACTGCTCTCTCCCCTCTGTTCTCTCATGCTCTCAAGTATAGTAAGTGGTAATCTCAAATGAAATATGACAGGTGGGAAAACCCACCTGTATCTGCAGTTCTCCTTTTTCTAATACACCACAGCTTGGTATCCTACAGACGGCTGCTAGCTTTGCACCACCCAGCAGTCCAGCAATGAATGTACACAGTGTCACACGCTCAAGTTCTAAAAGAAAGGTGCAAGGATTCAAAGCATTACGTGGATTTCTCTGTAGCTTCTAATAACTGCAGCTACAAAACAAAGCGTGACAGTTGTGAGCACGGCTCCAAAACCAGAGGTAAGGTACTTAAAACACATGAGCCAAGCCTGACAAACATCTCACCCGTGAAGATGGGCCACTTCCACCTTGGTTTAGAAAATAACTTAAAATACAGTAACTCCAGACTTCAACTCACTCAAGCTGTTACACACTGAACTGTTTTACTGGCATTTAAAGGTCCATCTTGTGCTGCTATATACAAGATGGTCTAGATTAAAGGACCAATTTACATGAGAATGTGGGTATCTAAAAATGTAGCAGTCAACACTGCTTGTCTGTTTGGCTCATGGCCAGTGAGCCTAAGGGCCACAAAATATTGCTGAAATGAAACTAGTGAAAATTTTGTATTTTTTTAACATAGACGTTGCCAATAGAGAAGCATCTTAATACTTCCTTTTGGCCTCTTCTGCACCAGCTACCTATGTATGTGCACTCTGAGAACATGGGAGAAATTCCTTCCTGAGCTGAAATGTCATTATTGACACACAAAGTACTGCCAACCCCCTCATTCCAACAGGACTCATTTTAAATAACTTGCTGGCTAGACATGACAATCTTCGGGTTAACATCTGCTTTAAAACAGCTCCAGAAGGTGTAGTTTCTAGGATGTGATATGCCTGTCTTACAATCAGTTACAGAACTGAAAACATGTCATCTGAAAGGCAAAAAGGTTTTTACTAAATACCTCTGGAAATGCAGACACTGTCAAGCAAAAGAAAAAAAAAAAAATACAAATCAAGATAGCGTTTTTCAGCCTCTGGTCAAAGATGTTTCTTGAACAAAGGGCAGATGCATCCATACAGCTGAAGGAAACTGCAGTGCTAGAGCACCGAGGGAAAAATACTAATTGCCATGAAGAGCTGTGTGCTTACATTTCTAGAATCTACAATAATTTAACTGCCGTTGTTTCTAGAACTGATTCCTTAACAATTACAGGTAATACATGAATCTGACTGGGACAATGTTTCATAGTTAATTATAATGACCCTTTCTTAGCACATACAGATCAGGATGATTCTCCTCTCATTTTATTTTGCCTATCGAAGTGATCTGAGGATAAAAAAAACAACAGAGAAAAGCCAACAGAACATTGGAGTCACTGGTTTGGCAACTGTAACAAATGCAGTATAAACCTACTTTTTCTGGGCTTACTAGTGGACATCATGTTTTGCTTTATCTTTGATGCTGCCTTTTTTTCTCTATAATGCCAAGATTCATTGAACAAATCCTCTGCAGCTTAAACGAAAGTCACAGAATAGAGCTAAAATATTAACAACAGATTATAAGCATAAACAATATAGGACTGTCCTCTATCAGAAAGTATTCAGCAATGATTCCTGAGTCCAGAAATTAGATGGGGGGAAATAAAAGGGAGGAGGTGGGGGCAAAAGACAGTGAAATACGGAACAAGTTATCTTTTTTCTCCATTATATCATCTACGTATAGATAGTATGGTGAGAGATGCACTGTTTGAATTTTGAATACTATAAACAGCATCCTGATTTTCCTAACATGACATGCAGCGTCAAAAACATGGAAATGTAGAAAAAACATAGGCAAGAGAAATACATATTCGTAGTATTACATTCAATAGCTGTTTAACAGTCAGGCTTCTTTTAGAGCTGTCCAACATTACTGATTAATCCAG
The DNA here is from genome assembly GCF_023343835.1 of Lagopus muta. Lineage (NCBI taxonomy): Eukaryota > Metazoa > Chordata > Aves > Galliformes > Phasianidae > Lagopus > Lagopus muta. Next base: position 118,584,711 of record NC_064433.1, on the reverse strand, counting down.
GTGAACTGTTTAATCAGACTTAATTGTTAAAATGATTAATAATATCTAAGTAAAACAAGGCATGTATACATTAAAGAAAACAGCACAGAAAAGTGCTGCTCATGAACTGTTTACAAAAACATACAAAATGTCAGATGGCACAAAGTATATAGTGCTAATATAAACAGATAGTTTAAGCTAAGTGCTTAACACAAACTGTCCATCTCTACCTGTAACAAAGAATGTTTCAGGGGACAAAAATATTCCTTATAAAAATAATGCTATGTGGTGCAGAGTGCTTTATTCAGTGTATTTTTGACAGAGGTGGTATTCGTAATTCTTCTGGTTTATTCAATTGTGGACATGATTGTTTCCATTGTGTTTCCACTTTTCACTCCATTTGAAGCTCCAGTAAGATCAGTAACTTGCCATCAACAGTTTAAAGCGAGAGTAGATGAAAGCAGTAGCAGCAGCAGGAGCAGCAGCATTATAGGTACCAGCTGGGACAGAGTGTGCTTGCAGGTATCTGTGAGATATGTGCTACCTGTCGCCATGATTTGTGCTATCATCTTATACCAAGGTACCAAATATCTGGTTGAGGTCACTTCACAGGGCTGTTGAGGTAATCTTTTTTATACCTCTCCTCTGAGCAAGGGTAGATCGGCCAACTGGCTCCAAAACTGGTGACTGATTACGATTCAAAGCAGAGTAAGTTGCTGCCATTGCACCCTGTTGTGAGAATGTCAGAGAGGAAAAGCAAGAAGAGTTCATTATGTGTATCATTCACATCAGAGATTGCACAGCAGTAAGTGTCAGAGACTGACGACAAGTTTTAAATTCTAGTCTTATTTTCACCTACAAAACAGAAACACACTGCTGCATTGTTCAAACAGCAGCAGTGCTGTGAGTTTTGTAGTGTAATAGTTTTCAGATCAATCTGAAGCTATCGTATCCTGATTAAAAAAAAAAAGGACCCAGAATGTAAAAGGAGTACAGGAAAACTAAATTTTCTCTGTTCTTTATGAGATAGTTAGGGAATTCAATCCCATCAGCGGGTTGTCCCTGCTTGTCCTTTGCACAACCATTTACATTTTCAACATGATATTTAAAAGTCACCCACATTACTCAGCACATGATTTTACTGGCTTTTGAAAACCTCAAAGTTGTGAGCCATGGGATCAGAATCTGCTCCGCTTTCCACTTGTGATTTTGGATGCCAGAAATTCCTAATAACTTACACAGAGGGATTATATTATTACATCATAATTATATTTTTCAGATTCCTTTTTTGTTGCTTTTTTTTTTTTTTTTAATATATTTCATTGTACCTTCAGTCCTACAGAGGAGTAGAATTAAACTTCTGGTTACCCACAGCTCCTTCAAAGTGAGAAACTGTAACATGGCCACAAACCAAGTCATGTTTCAGGCCATGGTGTATGGAACAGATATCATATTAGCACTGCCATTTCAACTCCCCTTCTCTATCTTATACTGTGGTTGTGAATTATTTCATTTCCCATTAGTCAATGACACACTTCTCTGAAACTTCAAAACTAAACTATTTTTTATAGCTCCCTATAGTCCCTAACAACATTTTCACTATCAGAAAAATGATTTCTATCCTTGTTTCTTAAGGAAGATAAGTTGACTAGTTCAAGTGTACTAACTTGAAGAAAACGTAAGTCTCCATCAAACATTGGATTTACTCACAGCAAATGAGTTACTGTTATAAGATCACTCTGTCTGAAAGCAATTTGTAGTCATAATTTTTAAAATTAGAGAAAATTCTACAGTAATTAAAAAAAAAAAACAATCTGTTTACTCTGATTTTGGCCAGTTAGACAAACAAATATCTACTTGCCTTCACTAAATGGGGAGCATCCTGCCTGTTCAGCTGGTATTGAGGCAACTGGTCACAGTGAACTATCCAGGGATGGCTAAGAACTTGGGCTGCAGTCAGTCTTTGATGCGGGTCAACATGAAGCATTTTTGAAACAAGGTCCTGTCAGTAACGTACAAGGAGACAATCTAAGTTGCAGCAGCACTCCAGCTTTAAAAATGATAACAGGTCAAAATCGAAAAATTTCAGTAGCATAAACATTTGTTCATAACATCATTTTGAAGCACGTGAAAAGCTGCCTGACGATGCTAACATTATGTCATTTCGTTATGTAAGTTAATTAGGCAACACAGGTGGAAAAATAACAGAAAATAGAGATGACCCTTCCCCTTGCATATCTCACCTGCATCCAATAGTCTTCTAACAGCTGTGCAAGCTGAAGGTTGAACGTTAGTACTAAAGAGAATAAACAGCTCAAGTCCTAATAAGAGAGTACGAGATGAACTGCCTCGGGTAACTCTGAAGAACTAGCCCAAACACAAATGTGACAATATTAATTTTTCCTAGTCTAAACCAGTGGGACATACAGTAATTATTACAATATTTTCAGTATCCCAATTTCGGATTTCTGAAATATTTTTGAATGTCATTTTTTGACATGAAATTTAATTACAGCCTTTCTTGACATAGGCGATTGCACATGTATGAAAATACACCATCTTTCTAAGGATGCTTGTTAACAGCTATAGTATAAGGCACATCTAATTTTCATCCTACATGCAAGTGACTGTTGAAACAGAAAAGGATCACAAACAGAAAAAATTCTAAAAAAAAAAATCAGCTCAGTAGTTAAAAATAGCAGTGGGTAATATTTATAATATATGATATGACACATACATCATCAGCAGTGTATTTAATTGAAGTATATTTCTAATCTCTCACAGAAAAAAGCAAATATACTTGCCTTGGCTGTATCTGAAACGGTGTTCCAATAACCACCGCTCAGGGAGAATTTTCCACTACCTATCCGGGCCAAGATCTCCTCTGGAGTATCATCAGGACCATTTGCAAAAGGAGTGTAGCTATTTAACCAAACAATTAAAAAAAAAAAAAAAAAAAAAAAAAGATTAATAGGAAAAAAAAACCAGCATAAAATAACCTACTTAGCAAGTGCAACAGCAGCTATCTTTTAAACTCGTGGAACCACTGCTGGATTAGTTATTTATCACCTTTTATACAAAGCATTTCTTTTGCAAACATAAATGTATTTCTACTGCATTTATTATTCCTTAAGAACATCACTTCAAACTATCCAGTAGCTGGTTTTTCCTCACAACTATGCTTTAAAAGCACTGCAATTGCACTTGCAACGTATCGCCTTCAAAATATATGCTGTTTAATCAGCTAACTCTAACATGGAAAAATAAACAAAACAATTTTCACACCTAAATCACAATAAAGCAGAATTTAAACACCTGAAACAGACGAGGCATCAGTTCCTGCAAATTCTATTGAAGGTAAAGTTGTAATTGAGATTAATCAGTGCTCCTCTAGAAACACAGTCACAGTGGGCTCACACACACTGTTCTTGTTTGCTATTACAGAGCAAAGGAAGTGAACAAACGAAAAACCCTTACCCAGTAAGCATAGTATAAAGCAGAACACCAAGACTCCAAATGTCACACGCAGCATCATAACCTTGCCTCTTTAAAACCTGAGGGAGACAAATATTTTTTCTACAAAAAAGCGCTTAGAAATGCTTTGGTTATGCTATTAGAATACCAAGATCTCAGATTCTTAAATGCTTTTAAGTTATTTCATTTGCTGCAGAAGAACGGAACAAACACCTAACTAGGTGTGTTCCCATCAAAAGAAATCAAGGTGTATAAGCCATCGTTGTGTTTACCTCTGGTGCAACAAAATTTGCTGTATAACACGGAGTCATCAGAAGGCCATTTTCTGCTCGTAATTGTTTTGCAAAGCCAAAATCACAAATTCGAATTGATTCTGGATTACCAGATTCATCAACATAAAGAATATTGCTGGGTTTCAGATCTCTATGGACAACCTAGATAGATAAATAGATAAAATAGATATTAAATAGATATTAAAAGATAAAAAAAAAATATAAAATATAAAAAAGATATAAAATAGATATTAAAATAGATATTAGGAAGAAATTCTACACTGTGAGGGTGGTGACGCACTGGAACAGGTTGCCCAAGGAGGCTGTGGATGCCCCATCCCTGGAGGCATTCAAGGCCAGGCTGGATGTGGCTCTGGGCAGCCTGGTCTGGTGGTTGGCAACCCTGCACATAGCAGGGAGGTTGGAACTACATGATCTTAGGAATCCCTTCCTACAAAAAGCATTCCATGATGCTGTGATTCTCTGGCTAGTAGTATCTTTTGAAGTAATGAATTTCTGCAGCTACTGGAGCACCACTCTACCATATAACTACACATCAGTTACTACTGGAGTAACTTTCTATAATTTAGATTATCTAAATTGAATAATCTCAATGCAAACACCTACGTACTGACTGAGGAGCAATTTTAATACAGAATATTATCATCTCCGAATGAGCTAACGTTTCATAAAATTCCTAACAGTAAGCTACACAGATTACAAACTATACGCTAGCAATGTTTCAGGAAATACAAGATGAAGTAGTAAAAGACTGCAGAGGGTCTGCAGATCCTACAGCCACTTAAGAGTGAGTCTACATAGTAGAGACTTTTCTAAGCATGTAAACTTCGATATTCCTAGATTTAACAAAAGATTTAAAATTATAGAAATAAGCATCTTTGAAGACAAAAAGTAAAAACTTCCTTAAGGAATTAGAGTTGTAGAACACCAAGGGGAACATGGCTTGAGATGTCAATGTATGAAAGAACTGACTCCTGACAGCCTCATTTTCTGGAGATTAGAAATACTTTTACTCTACATTTTACTCTGATCCAAGAGAGGCAGAAGAAAAGTTACTCTAGTTTTATTCTAGTTGTTCTTGTTTATTTTTTTGAAATAAATCATAAGAGGAAGAAGTGGGCAATAAAGGCAGCACAGAACTGTGGATTTCACAGACTGGGTTGTTTTTTTTTTTTGTGTGTTTTTGTTTTGCTTTGTTTCTGTTTTTGTTTTAATAAAGGGAAGCAATTCAGCGCAAGAAAGAGTAACAGTGTAGTTCAAATCCAAACCCCACAAATAAAGCAACATAGATGTTAAAGAATAAAGTACCTTCTTGTGCAATTCTGCTTTCCCAAAAGCAAATTTTAAAAAGATGTCACATTGTGTAGATTAACATTTCAACCAGAAATGACATTTTATATTACAGCAAGAGACAACAGCAAAACAATATTAAGGACACTCCAGCATTCCAGTTATTTCCTAGCATCATGTTTTGATTATCATTGTCACTCATTACCAACATGCAGAAGTATTTTGCTCCAAGACATGATACTTCCTGCTTGTGGCTTTTATTGTGTCTGCTGTGCCAGCACTTAGCTATTCTACATAAGCCATAATACTTTTACAATGGTTTGGGTGAGTTGGAACTATTACTTAATCTGAAGAGGAAGATTTCTTTACGTGCTTAGTTAAGTTTTCCGCTCAAATGTATCCTCTGCATGCCCATGAGGGGATCCCTCTAGGAAGCGTTGCAGAGACCACACACAGATTCAGAATCTGTTCAGATTACTAATACCATATTAAAGTGAGCTACTCTGGATGCTAGAAGAAAGAATCCAAATCTTCTTGACATGAAGACAGTAGGTCTTTTCTGTCCACATGTGGTTAGAAGGAACCCCACAGGAAGGGGTTTACTCATACTTTGCAATGGATGCTGCTGGCCAAAGATTCTTAGTGCACGTAGGCTCAAAGAACTACTCACAAACAAGTGCTTTAATGAAGTGATGACTTGCACAGTAAGATGGACCAGGTAACTTTGATCATAAACTTGCTGAAATAAGAGTTCCCAGAAAAGTGTGCTGAGCTATTATGTGTTCCTTAAAACAATTTGAGTACTATTCATTCTGAAACGTCTTTTCTCAGATAATAGCATTGTTATGAACTCACCTTGTTCCTTGTAACCACGCTTTCTGCCTTTTCTCTGATACCTCCCCCTTCTTGTTTACTTCAAAATGTGACATACCATATCATTCTTGCCATGCAATTGCCACACTTGCCTTCTCAATCTCTGAACTACTTTCTCTATTTCCAAATTAATTTTCGTTTACCATTGGAGGAGTTACAAGTCAAACTTCAGAAACAAGAAATGAAAGAAGTGACAAGAGTAACAGGTGAAAACTGATAGATGTTAAGAGTCTACTATAGTATGGGGTTGGGACTACACTACTAGGTCTAGACAACAGCACTGCTCTTAGCACCACTTAGAATCATAGAATTCTTAGAGTTGAAAGGAACATCTGAGGGACATCTGGTCCAACTCCCCTGCAATGAACAGGGACACAATAGCCACATCACATCTTGGCTTACTTCTTATATCCTATTCATCATTATCTGAATACTCCACAGAACTGCTCAAACCATGCATGAAGGACGAGAGAACAGCTGCACCCTTGCTGCTACCTGGACATGTACTCACCTGATGAGGACTGTTATGATTTCACAAAAAAGAAATCCTGCTGCAATGTAACTGTACCAGAAATTAATTACTGCATACGAGAACATATAAAGATATAGGCATACATTTCTGAAAGAGAAGAACATTAAAAGGATTTTCTCTGAGATGAAAACTTACCCCTTGTGCATGGAGGTATTCAACCGTTTTTGTTATTGTGAACAGAACAGCACTAGCTTCTCTTTCTGAGAAAAATTTTTGCCTTAGAATCTTATCCAGCAGTTCTCCTCCTTTCATAAGTTCTGTTACTACATATACATATTTTCCATCATCATACACCTGCAAAAAAAGTGCATAAAGATGTAAACTTTCAAAATATTCCTTCCTATCTTTGCATGAAACACAGAACAGGAACATCCACTTTTTCCATTAGACAAGTTATTTCAATTACTTTTCTCACATTTCTCACACCACTCACTAGTCAAAAAACATTGGTCATCCTCAGAAATAAACATAAGTGAAAAAAAAGTACTACAGTAATGAAATAGCAGAAAAAACAGTCGTGTGTGTTTCAAGATAAATATGAATAAGAATGTATTTTTCCCCAAAATAGTTTTGCTGAAAAAAAACAAAAAAAAAAAAAAAAACACCAAACAACCTAAACAAGACACAGAAGAAACTGGACAAAAAAGAATCTAGTTCAAGTAAGCAACACTAGAGCTAATTCTAGAAGCATTTATTGTACTAAATTGCAATGAAAATTTCAAGATCACTCCAAGTAAACACTTAGATAAAATAAAAGAACAGAGTACACAGATTACTTGAAGCCAGTCTTGAAGTTCATGCACACAAACCTGTTATTTAAAAGCCTTCAACTTGCACACCGCCCTGCACATAAAGCTTATACCTAACTATAAATAATATGCACATTTAGTCTATGCTTTTAATTATGGAAAAATTCTTAATTTTTGCCTGGATCTCATCTTCTTTGGTAATAATTGAGAAATAATTTCCAGCATCACCAGGGGGCACTACAGACTGAACTATACCAAAATATATTTTAAGCTACGGTTAAGCATTTCATTCCACTTTGCTGGGGTTTTGAATTAACTCAGAAATTGGTTTCTGCTGTAATGAAACATTTTAGACTCTGTTCTGTATCATTACTTCAACCTATTTTTCTTGCTGACGTTGGAATTGTTCTCTTCTGTAATACGCGCGAAGCGAAAACTAGTTATGTTTAAATAGAAATAATTATCCATGTTGTAGCAAAATACATTTAGGAATAGGCAACAGCTAAATTAAATTTCTACTCCAATTTCTTTGTTAAACTGACTGGTAAACACATGCTAGTTAATACTTTGAATAACTACAATTTGTGTTCAGTTTGAAAACTGAACTTTTCTTGGCTTAGAAGGTTTTGTTCTCTTTAGTAAAAATTTTGCTCATCAATTTAAACAAGAAGAAGAGCATTAGATAATTCTGCAGCCTTTTACAAGCTGATAGCCTTAAAAAGATGACATGACTATTTTTTAAAGTTCTCATTTAATAGTAATTTCCCCCCTATTAAATATGACCGATTATCTGAACATGTTTACATGACAAATTTAAATGTCGCACAGGATTAAAAAGCAGGATGATAGAGTTCTAAATACTAAAATGGACTTCTTTCATTTGGAGCTATGAAGCACAGACATCACAGATCTCAGCGCTGCAGAGGGATATATGAGCAGATTTGCCTTTGGCTGCTACAACTGCTAGCCTCTTATGGTTTTATCTGCCTAAAAAATTAAATAAAAATCAAAAGCCTACCTCAACCTCTCTCCTTGCCCTGATCTCTCTCACCCATTTAATCCCTGGAAGCTGTTTGTACTGAATAAAAACTTCTGTGAAGTTTCCTTCACAGTCAGATGCACAGCCTTATGTTAAGATCATAAACATGATGTCAGTTTTCAAAATTAACTCTTGAGACACCCTAAAGATGAGTCAGTATGTCTCACCTACCAAGCAAACTGGAAAAAAAACCCATAGTAAAAACAACATGATATAGGCATCTGAATAGAAGTACTATATCATGGAGAGAGAACAGTTTCATAAAGTGAAATACAGGTTTCACAAACATATTTGGAATTTTTTTTTTCTTTGTCTATTTTTAATGTCAGAAACAAGCACTTGGACAGGAAGACTGGATAAGCTATTTTCAGGTTTCCAAAAAAGCTTCTGAAGAATCTTTTCTGCCAATGCTTTAAATAACTCAAAACATGTCAAAAGTTCTGTTACATAATAGGAACTAAAAAGCAAAACAGGGTAAAATACGAATAGTGGGCTGTCACAGGAAGTTCCTAGGTAATGGACCGCAGGAAGCTCTGTGCTTCCTCAGTTCTGATATTGTTTCCTAGCCATCCACTAGTGGCACTGTCAAAGGCAGGGTATCAGGTAAGAAGGACATTCACAGAGCAAAGCAAAGCTTATTCTTTTGTTTATATGCTGTGTACCTGAAAAAGACCACTAATAACAAACAGAAGGAAAGCCCTAAAAAAAGCCTACATCACAAAAAACAACCAAAATCGGTGTTCTGAGCATCCATTGTTTCAATGAAAATGCTTTCACAATTAAATTTCATGAAGGCCAAACAAAGTGAGAATGTCCACCTTCATTTAAATTCAAGTATTTTTGCATTTATTCTTGGAAGATAAGAAAAGAAAAACATTTATAGTAGAATAATCCTTTCCAAGACACGCACTTAAATGCTGAAGTATCTTATTTCAGAATTTCAAAATAGAAACGTTTAAATTTTGGTGTGGAACTGACTGAAAAATTGAGTCAAATCAAAATTAAGTTTTATTTGTGTAATAACATACTATGTTCTCAATGAGTTTGAAGTCTCACGGCCAAAGACTTCTTATGCTTTCCCTGTGAAAGCATACCACTGCAGTTTGGGACGTAAAAGCAATTTACACCATACATGTAAGATTAAGAGAACATTAAATTTTTGCAGCAGTGGACATTATACGAATTCCTAATGCGTATGAATCCTATGCCTCTTCCTTTGCACTAGACATACTTCCACAGACTTTGCTTAAGGAGTTGCCCTGAAATAGAAATAATAAAAAAATACAGCCAGTTGTCTCTTCCTCTGAATCTACACTCTGTGGTGTAAGGCTTTTTCTGTAGTCACTTCTTGCACTTTGAATATTGTAGCTGGTTTGAATGAAAGATTGCATCTACTGTAAGACAACTGACCACGATGAAGAATTAATCACAGAGTAGAAGGATTTGGTGTGACAGGCAACTTTTCAAGGCTGCCTGAGATTCTCTCTTCTCAATAAAAAAAAATAATTCATCAGATAAGCACTCGGAGTAATCCTTGTATTTATCTTCCTGTCAATAACAACCTCATAAATGAATATGTGAGCGTAGCACATAGCACCAAAAGCAGTAGGAATGCTGATGCAGGTTCCACGTTAACTCACAAAACAGAGCAAACAGAACGTGGGGCTGTAACTGTGATATCCAACCTGCAATAAGGTAAGCTCCATGGTGGAATAGCTTGTGTATGACTTCTTTTGTTCTTCCAAGAAAGGGCCAGAACACACAGTATTAAAAAAGTGAAGAAAAACTATTGTAGATAAGCTTTAGGCTGAATTCTCCAGTATCCGTCTCCATAATATTTATAAGCTACTGTTTTAAAGACTTCAAAATACCTGTGAATCTACTTTCAGTTGAGCTTAGCTTTCTGGAAATGGTTAGGTCTGTTTTGACCAGAATACTTTCTTGCAGACTAAAGATTTCATTAACTATATACTTTTTAAATTTTTCATTCTTTAATGCATAATTAAAGAGAAATCCAATTTTCTTTTTCTCTTAGATCATCAGAATCTAGTGCTCACGATGAAAAATCTCTCTCCCTCAATTTCTGTTATGTCTTGCAGTTGAAGCGTTTCCACAGTCACAAATACAATACAGGAAAAAATAGCTTGATACACACCTCTAGTCAAAGACTACGCAAAGACACCTGGTAAACAAAAGTGGTAACCATACAGGTATTAGGAGACTTCGCCCTATACTAGATACTTATTACTGTCCGTGAAAACAAATTAGAGTATTATGCTGTCTCAAACATCAAGTCCTCTGTATTAGGATTTTTCAAGGACAAACTATATGGCAGCTTAAGATTATACTCTACAAAAATACAAGCTTTCTTTAAAAGATGACAGCAAGCAATTTCAGTACAAATTGAATTCAGTCGACTAAAGTTGTGCTGTAACAATTTGATTCTGAAATGAAATTAGATCTTAAACTTGAGTTACTGAAAAATCAATCACACGCCTAAAACATGTAGTTTGCCATCTCTCACATTAAAAAGCTGCATGTTATTATAATGCACTGAAGGATGACTTCAAAACATCGCTTACATCTTTCAGGGTAATAATATTTGGGTGCTGCCCATAGCGCAACAGGATTTCAATCTCTTCTGTTGGATCTCTTTTACTCTTGTCAATGATCTGTAAGAACAGAAAGATACACAAGCAAAAATTCTTTTGTGAATATTATATCGTGCAACACTTTGGTGTGCTTACTCACAGAAACACATAAGCAATATTTATCACTGTTGGCAAAGGGTATGGAACATAAAAACCAGAGTTAAACTGCAACAGCAAGACACAGCAATGAATGCTGATCCCTCAGACAGTGATAAACTACACAATGCAGTTTGGTGGAAAAGACTTCAGTCACCCATCATTTAATAAAACAGAAAGTTCCTAACTTAACATGAGATGCCAGTTTATGGTGCTAAGGAACTGATTTTCCAAAAGCTGATCTCAAACGAATATTTAGTGCAGCAAAAGAGAGTTGAGAAGAAAAAAATAATTCCAAAGTTAATTCAGACAAGCATTCTACTATGAAAGTTCTTAATGAATTTCTGAAGAATTGCTATCAGGCTCTGAAGTTTTCCATATGCAAACAAAACATTATTTGGCTCTATTTATTAAGTATTCTTCTTCATATACTTATAGAAGTCCTTCTCCCATTTTCTCCTTCTGGACTGTGGAATTTCCTCTCATGTCTTCTTTATCTCACCCCTCCTTCCTCTTGGCATCCTAAAGCTCTTCTGCCACCCTAGCACACTGGATGCTGTTTTTTTTCTTTTTCTTTTTCTTTTTTTTTTTCATTCCATGATTCTTTGAGGGATAAAGCCACAACAGAGGCAGCAGAAAAGCAAAGCAATCTACACAGTAACTATTACAGCTTAGAAAATTAATGCCAGTGCTTTTCCTCCAGTTTCAAGAACTTACTCTAAATTGCAAGAACAGAAGTAATACCTGTTCTTGGCTAGAACCAGGATAATTACAAGTATGTAACTACCAAATTGAGTTTGGAGACTTGCCAGCAGGGAAATTAAGCACAAGAAAATAGTAAAACATTCTGAATTCATCTCTGCATTTTATATGCAAGTAGTGAATTGTTCAACAATTCAAGAAAATAATTACTTCATAGCATGGGATTAGCATTACTTTAAAAGTCTGCTAATCTACATCTCTGTTTAGTAACTATCCCGTTTGACAGTGTAATGTAGAAAGACAATAAAAACAGACTTATTGCCCTTGTGTGAATTCTGTTGATTTCAGCTATTAAGAAGCTGATGTCTTCAAAGAACTACTACAGAGCCTGACAGAATTATATTAAAATAACATTAGAAATCTTGTTAAAAATTAGCAAGCAAAGAAGGAGTTGAATTTCACTCAGGAAGATACACAGCTATTATGAATTCGTATCTAACAATTTATGAATCTACTTTAGAAGCAAAAAAAAAAAAACCTCCATACAATTATGTTTAAATAAAAGCAATCTACTATAGCTTTTTAAATGATGGAAAGAAATGTAAGCTTTTCTGCAGTACATTTTCTACTAAAAGTTATCATGTTACTCCCATCAATTTCATTGTAATTACACAGTCTCAAGGACTGAAGATTACTTTTCATCACCCAAATTAGCATACAGATAACAAAACTAGCGTAGGTCTATATAACAATTTGCCACTAATTATTCTGTTTGCTTGACGAGTATAATTCATATTTACATCTAAAATCTGCACCTGTTAAGAACATTATTTTAATATTATATGTTCTCTACAGTAAACAAGTCTACAACACCCTACATTTATGATGCTAAATCCCAAAAAGTTTGTTTTATAACAAAGTAGTTACCTTTACAGCATATTCCATGTTTGAAGCCTTGTGAACACATCTCTTGCAGATAGAGTAAGATCCAACTCCAATATCTTCTTTTACTTCATATCCATCAGTAAACTGAATGCTGTTCCTGTGCAACTGCTACCAAAATAACATTATCAATTGATCAATTTTCTAAACGAATAACTGATATCTACATTAAGTTTTTGAATCCTTAGTGACTTGTTTCAAATCTTAAACTGATGGCTATGCTAGATGAAAGCGTTTTCAACAGACACTACCTTCTGTTCGATGTTAGTATCTATAATTTATCTCATACATCGTAAATGATGTACTTGCCAAATTGAAAATGCAATTTTCTGTTTATGGATCTATTTATTTATGGATAAAATCTCTTAGACAAAAAAAGATTAGAGGACTACAGTTAGCGATAAAAAAACATAATTGTTTCCATCACTTAAATAGATGAACCTTTTGTCTACATGTGAAATGTCAGCTAGAAATTTCAGGTGTTATTCAATATTATATTAATTGGAAATTTCATGGAACAACAATCAAAAATCCTTTCACAGAAATTAAAAGCATAAAGGAGAAGTGTTCCAATTTTGTAAGGGAAGGAAATGGCTTTCTGGTATAAGGAGTTTGTGCAAAGGATGCAAAGCATTTGCAGGAAACCATCTGGGTATCCTGCTGCAGAGAAAAGAGGAAATATGAGTGAGGAAGTGGTTGAGGGGCACAGAGCACCAGAGAGAGACTTTTACAAGAGAAGGAAATCATATACAAAGAAAAAGAACGTCATCCACAAAAGTATGTGGGAAAGAAGGAGCACATAGAAGATTTTGGTAACTGTTAGCAAGACTTCTGGACCAGCAGTCATTCTGACATGCATACCAAATCAAACAGCCTTTTAGAATAAAAGGGGATCCCCTTAAATTCAACATTTCATTTTAAGTGAAACAGGTAATGCGCACAAACAAGCATATTGCAACTACTCCAGAGTAAAAAGACTGAAGAAATAATAGCCACTCAGCTACATTAAAAATATAAGAAAATCTGATCACATTGCATGCCATTTTGTTCCTACCAATCAATAAGAAGTTTTCACCACAGCTTAGGCCACCAGTAAGTTTTCCTTAGTAACTTACATCCTGCTGACTGCAAACTGCCCAGTGCGTGCTTTTAGAACGATCTCAGACTTACAAGGAGGCAAAGCACGCCTCTTCCTCAGTCAAGCATGAAGCCCCCTTTCTTGCTTCACACAGGACTGCACCTAGCTAAAGCTTTGCTGTCCAAAAATAAACAGGACCGGAAGTAGAAGAATGTATAAAAATAGCAGCCACTTTAGGCTATTAAAATTAACTATCTCACAATTACTAATGTAGGAGACGCTATTGGAGTAATCCTAAAACCAGCAGGAAGCCAAAGCTCGTGCGTACTGCAACATTGACTTGTAAGATAAACAAACAGTCACAAAACGTCACAGCTTACCACATTTAATTTAAACTGGTTCGAGAGAGGCTGAATATATTCCTAAAATACAGAGCAGTCCACAACATCTAGGCAGAATTTTCAATTGTATTCCAGTGCTTCCTACCTGAATTATAGGAATCAATATTTTGGGCTGTAGAACAAAATGATGGAGCTGCCTATATTCTTTTTCACCACATAATCACGGCTTGATATCAAAGACTAACTACAGTTTGAAGGATAGAATGTTTTCATTTATGGATTGAAGCTTGCTCACACTCACATATGCTCAGAAATGAAAAAGGTCCTGCACTTTCAGAGATCTTGCTTGAATAAAGTAATCTGATCCTTACTTTTATTGGATAAAGCTGATAACGATATTGCCATGGTACCTCATTTTACGATGGAGGAAACATCCCCCCTCCATCAAGAGAGGATAACACTACATAATTGACTTTTTTTTTTCCCCTCTGATACTCATGTACTCACCTGGACAATTGAATGCACTCCAACTGTCTGCATTGATTGACTTTCATCATCTGATGCAATAGCTACAAAACTAAATCCACGAAAAAGCTGATGTGCATTAGCACTCGGTGGAATACCAGGCGAATCTGAAAAACACATTATCTACTTACAAAGCATAATTTTTAAAATGAAGAGATGCAGTTAGGCTATACTGAAGAGCAAAATACAACTTTATTATATGAAGTACGTAACCTACAATTTGTATAATGTATTTTTCAGTACTAAACTACAAGTGCTCAATTATTTCCACATCTTAATTGTAGCCATAATTGATAGATAATCAAATACTGCAAAGATTGAAATACTGACAGATAATATTTTAAAATAAAAAAATGGTACTGTGCAGAAAATATTTCCATACAGCAGCATATTTATACTTATGGAGAAAGAGTACACAAATTTGGTAACTCTCTGAATTTCTATCATATTCTGAATGGGTCTTTGTCAAACTATGCAGAATCAGACTGCTCTGAAACAGCAAGTTTAATACACAAAGTTTGAAATTACTAAGTTTCCATACATGCACAGTATGTAAGGACACCATCACAATTAAATGGTACCACAGGGTATTGCATTCAAGAGATGAATGTGAATAATCTTTAAATTAACAGTGATTACTTGGGATTTAGATAGAAAAATTAAATATATCTGTATGTTTTCTAGGTGAGGATTACTTCAATTTTTACGTAGGACAACTCAATAGCACTCAAAACTGTAAAAACGTTCATGAAGTATGAAATATCTTTCAGTAATTGTTTAGCCCAGCAAAACCTGCAAGAACAAGACACAGCCAACAGGAACAGTATTTCTAATTTTTAAATACATAAATTGTTGCATTCTTCTTTTTTTACCTTTTGGAGTTTTTGCTGTGAATTCAGGATCAAAATAAAATGTATCTTCAGGTCTGCCAGTTGCAGGTTTAAAAGGAGGATGAATTTCTCTTCTGTACAATTTCTGAAGAGAAAGGTAGGTCGGAGTGAATTGAAAAGTTGCATGACACCAACAAATACTTCTTAATTAAGAAGTTTAATTACTATTTTTTTTTTTTTTCAAATTAGATACTCACATTCCAATCTATTTTGGAAAAGAATGGATGTCTCTTAATTTCTTCCACTCCATCTGGACCTGCTCCTTTTTTAAAGGAATAATTATTTTCTTGGTCAAAAGGATTACTAGAAAATTGTTTCTCATTACTACTGTATTTTTGTTTTAGAAATACAAAAGATGATGTTTGGCTGATCATCAGAAAAGCAAACAGGCAAGCTATGTTTTTGCTTCGAAGCTTATTTTAAGCAAGAAGCTGCATACATATTTAGTCAGTATAATTATTATGTTATCAATTTTATGATCCAATTTAAAACATTCCATTAAACACTTTACCTAATCTGTTGGCTGGGTTCCTTTTGAAGAGCATCCGCAGAAGACTCTGCGCTTCGGGACTCAAGAACTGGGGCATTCCAAGTTTGGCCCTATAAAACAAAAATATTTAATAACACACAAACATATTAAGCTAAGAATTAATTTTGCATTTCCCCTGCCCTTTACAAATCAGCAAATCTGTATTCACACAAAATAGCTTCATTGAGAAATTGTCTTCAGACATCAGAAACACAGCAAAACTGCTGTCAGTCATGTAAATGTGTAATTCCAGCTTGCTCTGTTTTGAGAAGTACAATATTTTAAGTATTGACTTAGTAACTTCAGTAGAGGATGCAAAAATGTTAAAAAAAAAAAAAAAAAAGATGTAAAAAAAAAGCAGAAAATAATTACAGGATAACAACTTACAAACTGTTGTAATTTGTTTTGATCCATCTTTAAACAAAGTTTTAAACAAATGACATCAAGCAAGATCCATTCTTCTAGCAAGATAAAATACATTCTAGAAGGTGTAAGAAAGGAACCACATACGACATATGTTAAGAACTCTTCAGTAATATACTACATGCAGACCAGGACCAGCAGTATAATGGTAAAAGCCATCTGCTGTTACCCTGATTATTATGCCTCTTTAGCAGGTGAATTCTTATGCATTTTATATGCAGTTATTTCTTTGCATTCTCACTCGGTATCAAGTCTGTTCACTGAGCTATACTGTAACATGCAATCAAAGAATACTGATGCCAAAGCTTAACAGTATCATTTTAAGTAAAGCAGTGTTACTGAAGAACAGAGAACAGATAAATACAACAAAAACCTGCAGTGTTACGTGGTGAAAATCTTTGCCCTACTGCTGCAATGCAAAACAACTCCAGCTCTAGGAAGATAGCCTGAGAGATCAGCTGCTTAGAGAAAAACAAATATATCTAAAGCTTGGTTAAAAACATAACCACAATTCATCTTTCCAAAGTGACTTGATGAACAAAGCTAGAACATTTAGAAGAGCAGCTGGACGACCAGCATGTACTGCACTCCACAACAAAGCGAGTAAGAGGACATTAACACAAAGCACAAAGACTATCAATGCATTCTTTCTGTCATGAAGGAGCACCTTCCACAAAAACTCTCAGTGGCCACTGGACACAGTATATAGAACAAACTGACTGTGACCTGAGATTTCCTATAAAAATTTCTATTTCCTATTTCTTATAAACTACATGAGTGACAGCAATTTTTTTTCCTGACTTTCCTGATGGATGAAGACAAAATTTTATATGAAGGCATACCGTGTCAGTAAAGGAGAAAATTAAAAAAAAAGTTAACTTTATTGCTACAAACTATGGTTTCTTCAAATTGCAGTGTTTTCAGTTACAGGTAAAACACAAAAATAAAAACATATCTCAGCAAGAACTAAGGAGCCCAGTAAAACATGTTGTCAGACAAATGCATTATTTTTGCAGATTTCTCAAGAACAAAGTAAGAAAAGTGCTGCATCTTAGTGATACACTATGAAAAGATGAATTCAGATGCACACTTGTTTACTTTAAACAGTTAAGAAAATAGGAAGGAGAAATACAGTGTACTCACTATTATATACAAAATAAAAAGAAAACACACTGCCATTCACTAGTATTTATGGGGCCACACAAAAAATGTGAACTTAGAAACCTTTAAATATAATTTGTTTTTTTAGTTGTTCATATTATCAACAGCAAAACAGACTTGTATGTATATACGTATGTTTGAGTGCTGCTCTGAAAGTAATGCCTCATGTTTTATTATGTAAGCACATGACATTGGAGTGGATGCTGGTGGTACAGCAGTAGAGATTGAACCTTCCAGCCAGCATCGCATTACTTGCTGCGTGACATGATGGCAGCAAAAAAATTGCACCCACTAACGTGCAGCAATGTTTCCTGAATGTTTGTGGAGATCAACCAGTGGATGTGAGCACAGTGAGGCACTGGGTGGTGTGTTGCAGCAGTGGCGACAGTGGATCACCTCTGGTGGCACAGATTTTTTTTTATGAATGAGGCATGCAGGCTCTTGTTCATTACTAGAAAAGTGTGTAGCTGATGTTGTCGACTATGCTGAAAATGAGTGTTCTGTAGCTGAGAATTTGTTTTAGTGTTTCTTTTTAGTATTACTGCACTCTTTGTATTTGTTGTAGTTTCCATGGAAATAAACAGGAGGCATTACTTTTGGAGTGACCTATAAAACATATGTACATTCTGTATATGTACAGAATTTGTGTACTGCACGTTTAGAAGATAGCTAAAAATTCTTTATTTCACACCACATTTTTTGAACAGCTTTCTGAAACAATTAGCAGTTATAAAGACTAAAAGCTGAGGGAAATTGGAAAGGGAATTAGAGATACATGCTCAGAAGAAATCTGAAAGTAACTATGAATGTCAGTTAACTTGCAAGGAGGATATTCTACATGCCAGCTGAACACAACATTTTTGAAGCACTAGTGGAAAGACTGTCAAGTAATAGTGGAATCACATGCAGACAGGTAGATAAAGTAGAGAAATAGACGATTTGAGACATGGATAAAAAAACATGGCTCTTAACATAAGTATGAGTGCAGCCGAACAATCTCAGAGTACTTTCTTGTTAACAGAAGGTGGGCAGAACTAGTTTATACTTGCTGTGAATAGATAGAGACTTTTAGTTAAAAACACTTAATAATCATGACATGAAGATGTAAATCAGCATGGTATTGAGACAGCGGTAAAAATTAGCACCACTGCATATACCCACAAATATGGAAAGAAAAGCAGGGGCAAAGAACAATTATGTACATGCACTACGAACACAAAAGCCAGGACGAGTACGCTTTCCAGGAGTCTTCACATGCAAATTTCTTAGGAAAATATGGAAGAATTTTTAAAAGCAGGCTGTTGGTGCAGAAATAGTGCTGGTTTAGTGGTAACAGGACAAAGGACATTAATTAACTATGAAAGAAGAAACAAATGAGAAAATTGAAACAGTTCTATGAGCTTCCAGGAAAAAACAAATGGCGTTAGTAAAAAAAAAAAAAAAAATGTTTTTGACACAGAAGTGAAATTATGACATGATAAAACAGAATAGTTTGCACAGAGGTGGATTACAGTCTTGAACGTGGGAATATCACGTCATAGGTGCATTAGATCAAAAAAGATGTAGGGCAACAGTAAAGAAAAAAAACAGGCCTTAATAGCAAAACCAAGTACGTTAAACTGCATGAAGGAAAGCAACTTCCACAATATAGCTAATGCAAAACCTACACTGCAAATTGCAAAGAGGAAAACTGGAGCTTGGATAAGTCATAGGAGAATATGGGAAGTTTCAGGGAAGCAAGCTGTTGGCAGCAGTGAACATAAGGTAGTAGGGTAAGGAGCTGGTAAGAAAGAGAAGGAAAAGGAGAGAAAATAGTTTCTCAAAAGAAAAAAGCAACAAAACAACAAGGAAAAAATGTACAGGATATCAAAAAGGATAAGAAGGTTAAAATATTATAGAAATAAGATGGGAAAGATAATATGGTTGAAGAAGTTGTTATTATAGATTAAAGAACTGCTATGAAATTCTTTGTACCTGGTAAGGGGGAGGAATAGAAAGGCAAATTAGATAGATGGCAAAGGGAATTAATAGGGAGTGAGGATTTACCAGTACCTTTGGAAATGAGGGAAGAGTAGAAATTAGATATTGCAGCCCGGAGGGCATCCCTGTAGAATACCTGATGAGATATATAAATAAGAGTGTACTCACTTGAGAATCATAGTCATGGTTTCTTTTCTGTCTTTCCCTTGGAAAGGTAGAGTACCAGTGAGCATTTCAAACTGTATAGAGTAAAACTTTCATCAATTACATTACCTGGACAAGAATCTAATTTTTGACAAAACTACTCAGCATCTTAACCTTCCAAAATTCATGCATATTAACAATTAAGTCTGTGCAAAACAACTTCTCATTGTACAGTTTAAATTACTATGAATATTGAGCAGCCTCTGCTATTTTAACGCTGCAAAATATCTTCCTAGATTGATACCTTGCTCGACATGCTTTCACCTGAACAATTTAGCCTATATTGTTTTGTGTACCACTTCTGCCTTAAAAGAAAACTTGAGCTATACAACTATATTTTAGTTTCCAAGAGGGCAAGAGTGGGGAAAAAGGTTCCCCTTTCAAAAGTTAGTGACAACCTGTCCTCACACAGAGATATTTTAAAAATATTAAAGTGCTTAAAATCAGCAAATACACAGTCCTTATTGGAAGAGGGAAAAAGGTTAGTTGATTGACAAAGACATGCATGATGAAAAAGTGGTTACTGTATGCATACAGTGGAAATAAAGTCTGAAGGAACACGTAGGAGCTACACAGTACATGCATGCACATTCTACAGTGCCTGGCAGAAGGCAATAGACACTGTTAAAATACTGATCTGTTCTGAAAGCGACCAAGTAAAAATAGATAAAAATAAAGGAACTTCTACTGGGCTGCAGAACTTCTGCAGGATACCAGATCTGAGGTACTGAAAGCCATCTGGCAGCAGACACAGCAGCCAGCTCTGTGGCAGGAATCTTGATTTTTGGTTTAAGAACTGCAAAACAGTTTAGTTTAATGAAATTTCGTGACATACACTTGAAGCCATCAAAATTGAAGTAATTGTAAAATAATTATCTGACAAGCTTCTGCAAGCTTAAGCCATCCTAAATACAAGATGTCCTCTAAACTTTCCGTTATGAGCCAAAAATTCGATCTTTAAGTATTAAAAATTTACAGTGATAATTTCAGTGAATAATGTACAACTGTAGTTTCCTTAAATCTGAAATGTGTTTCATTAAAATTTAAAATTTCCTACTATCCTAAAAAAAATATTCTCAGTAAGAGCTCCTAGATGCTCTGTACTCCATTGCTTTTTACATATATACTTAAACACAAAAATCTTAAAATTAAAACACAGTCAACACAAAAAAGCACTACTTTCAACTGTTTTTACATAATTGCCATGAAGCAGATCAATTTTTTTTTTTTTTTTTTTTTTTTACATTTTAGAATGATCTACTTCATAAACTACATTTTTTTTTTTTTTTAAGAGCAAATTTGTGCTGTTGCATGTTCTACTTAATTTTATACTTACTTGGTCTAGATTGGCCTGGATTAATAATAAAGAGTTTCTTCAGCAAGCTCTCATTTGTTACAAGTATACCCATTTGTTACAGCTCAACAGGTATTACTTGTTCCACTCCAACCCCTCCTCACTTAACACCACCACAGTGCAATGCCTACAGCCCAACAGTACTTCAAGTCAACATTTGCCTTCTGTAGTTACCATTTGTTACTTATTTCAGCAGGGAGAGTACCTCTACAAATCTATATGCTTCCGAAAGCTTTAAATGAACATTTCCAGATTTCTGGCATCCAAGAAAATATCCAGTTTTAAGAACGTATTAAAAGTTACTGTTCAATGATGGTTTACACACACTTCATGCCCTACAGCAGGAGACAGGGTGAAAAATGATTTATTCCCTTCCTAGTCTCCATTTCTATGCTATAACTTCTGCTCAGTCTAGATACTGTGTATTCATATTACACCACCGACACCTTGATTCTTCAACGCAGATTTGAATTAAGAGTGGATAGATACAGATTGCCTATGAAAATTAGCACACGAACTAGAGACACAAAAAAAAATAAGCCTCAGAAAATAGTACTGCATTCTGTGCAATAATTTAGAGGGTCTGCTCTCTAAGGACATAATTTCATATTTAAAATTGAAGCCAAGGTGTTTAAAAATGCAGTGCATTTAGAATGAAAACTACAGCAGTCATGTCTAACATATTTCAGCAATTTTCAATATTAACATGTGCTTCATTAGCACAAAACTGTATTTTTCAGCTGTATTAAATAAAGCTGAAGTTTAACTATATTTGTGTTATCATCAACCAGAAATATTTTGCTACTACTTTGTAATTTTCCTCTAATTGACTGCATGCTCAAAGCCTACAGTAATGATTAAAAGCATTCTTAATGATAAAATGAGCAGTTTTGCGAGTGCGTGTCTGTGCCTGTCTGCCTTGAGAGAGTTGAGTCATCAGGTGCTACTTTTACATGGTCAGTTTTCAGATCACAACAGCATTCCAGATGATTAAAATGTGATATGACGACATTTTCAGACACGAAAGTCCTCCTTGTGCTACAAAGCACACATACTGTACATTTGTAGATGTACTACAGAAGCAGTAAAAAAAATTCCTTTAAAAACAATTATTTTTAACTTCACAGCAAAAAAGCACACAAATTCTATATGTTAATGGCCATTAAGCATTCCTAAAATAATATATGTTTTTTTTTCTCCAAAGCCGTATATGATACACATTTCCTTCTGAACCCACAATTCAACAGACATTAGCTCCTTGCAGAAACACTGTAAGGTGGGTCCTCCTGAGCATCCCTATCAGCATAGCATCATTTACATTTAGCTTTGCTAGGCACAAACAACAGCTGCCATTATCCTAACAAGCTGTAGTTACACTGGAGACTTTTCAGGATTCGCTCAGTTTTGGGTTTTTTTTTTTCCCCCTCTTGTGAATAAATTTATATTTAAGATTTGGATCTAAATGTCTTACTCAACTTGGAAGACAGTATTTTCCTGTATATTCTAGTACTCCTGTTAGTCTCCATAATATTCAAACCACAATAGATACATTTCAATCCAACAATAACAAAAGGATGGCATATTGTCGGTGTTAAAGTGAGACCTAGTCCACAATCTAGATCCAAATGTTAATCTATTGCTATTAATTTCCAAGTACTTCAAAATTTTCAGGTAGTTACAACTCATTTAAAGGTCACCCTACACACTTAAATATTTATTTCAACAAACCTTGTAAAGCAGCATTGTTACTATGGCATTTACCAGAAACCTACCATTAAAACACCAAAAGACCACCAGTCTGCACTCTGTGTATGACCTCGTCGATTAACAACCTCAGGTGCCATATATTCTACCGTCCCACAGAAAGAGTAGGCTTTTTTTTCATGATCAATCGATTCCTTACTTAAGCCAAAATCTGGAAGAAAATACAATAGTTCAGAATGTCTTTACTTACTTTGAATCAGTAATGGGTGATACCCTTACCACAATGTGAAACGTGATGCTTTTATTAGTCATAAATATACATGCCTAAATATACATACAGGAATTAGAAATTCCTCTGCCCACAAGCCTCACCCCCAAACCATTATTATAGAGCCATAATATCAGACATATTTCCAAAACAATATAATGAATATTTTATCTAATCCAAATTAATTACGCTATCTGCTCCACAGCAAAAGCACCTACTGGTTAAAACAGCTGATTTCACTGCATTGCTCTAAAAAAAGGAGGGAGATTCAAAGACTATTACGAATAGAAAAATCCACGTGTTGCAATTGCCTTTTGTTCACCTGTTAATTTAATATGTCCTTCCTCATCAAGCAGGATGCTAAAAGAAAAAAAAACAAAAAACAATCTTAACTATTGCTTCAAACAACATATTGACATCTGAGAAGTGACAGATCAGCTCAAAGACACACAGAAGCGAACACATGAAAATGCATCGTTAGGAGGAGATACCTTGAAAGTACACATTTTCTTATCCTTCAACTCTTTCTCACTAAAGATTATGAAACTGATTCAGTATATCAGATTTTTATTCATCTATTTCATTAAATTCAGCATGGAATGTAGTAAGTTAGCTTGAATTTTCAGTTTTGGCCACCTGTACCATATGTATTTAATTTAATTAGATGTGGTAATGAGAGACATATTTCTGTTACTCCTAAACTGAGCAAGAACTGTTATGCTCCTGTATGTATGCAAAACGTGCATTAATTTGTAATTATGGTTTCAAAGAACGTTCACAACTTTAAATAACATTAATAAATATTCATGTTGTACCAAAGGACCTATATCCATTAGGCCCCACAGTTAAGAGCCTGTTTATTACAATCACAAAAATAAGGGGCCACACATGGGAGACTCCAACTCCCCTTAACAGCCACTGCATTTAACTGCAATGAGAGACAAACTTGATATACAACACCCTTTTCCTCCTTCCACTTTCCGTAGTGGCAAATTGCCTGACAGTACAGTGTGTGAGTTATTGCTATCACTTCCAATTTCAACTTCTGAAAAGATTTTTGCATGCCTAAAATGAAAAGATGAAAAGATTTTGCTGTTTGAGGCAGCAGTTACTTTGGCTTTTTATACCTATGATTTCATTTTTTTTCCCCCTTGAAACTAATTGTCAGCAAATTTCTCATTTGAGAATGAATCCTCCTTCTTCTCTTCAAATAAGACATAACATTTTAAAATTTGTGTTCTATTTCTAGAAGATGCACAAAAGAACAGGTTAGAGTAATGCAAGTCCTATGTAGCATTACAGAATTTGTCTGTTTGTTACTCATTTTCTGCTAATACTTGGCATGAGACAACAGACTTTTTATGTGGTTCTCCACATAGCCATAACAGAGATGTGTTATCATCAAGGACAACAGACTTTCAGATGTCCTGGCAATGAGGTATGTTAACAACCTTATCAAGCACAACAGACGTTTGATAACAGATGCTGCATTTTCATGTAGACTCCTTTCCAAATACGAATCAGTACTACAGCACACATTAAGATGTTTGCATTTTTATCTGAAATGTTTTAAAATTTTACAGATGATGTCACTGGCATTTCCTTCTTTACATCTTCAAACACTGAAAAAGTTATGGAAGACAAAGAACAGGAGACAGGATTCAATCCTTCAAACGAGACAGATACAACTAAGTTATTGAAGGGCAACACTACACTGGAGTTTTTAGTTCCAAGCTTAATTTAAATTTTCAGTGTAATTTCTTGATTGCCAACAGATTACATAAGCACATAACATACTATTTTCATCTTTTAAATTTAAACTCTATTCTGCTCTTATTCTTGTATATTTTAAAAATCAGCTTTAGAAAAAAATGCTTGTTTTTAAGCCTTCAAGTGCAATTCATTGGCAACCAAAAAAATTGTTAAAATTGTCTCCTTCATTGTAGAGGCACACACCTTTCAGTATACTTTGTACTTACAGCAACATATAGTCCTTGGCATATCACTCAAACTAGACTCCTTTTTGATTACACATGAAATCCAACTTTTTTAATTAAAGAACTGTACAAATTTCCCCCATCTTCACTCCTGTACAGTTTGTGTAATAAATATATAAAATTTAACATTTAACAGCTGGAAAGAGAAGTGCAGTAGTTGAAGTGCTGTACAAATCAAATTAGCGTGCTTCACTTGCTGCACTGGATTCTTACTTTTCTGGTTTCAGGTCCCGGTATATTATTCCAAGGCTATGGAGATGGTCTAAAGCAAGCGCTAATTCCGCTAGGTAAAATTTAACATCATCTTCTGTGAACATCACCTGCAAAAAGCAGAACAATTATTTTCACATGCAAAATCTCTAAAACTTACATTAGCACCAAGTAAATAATCCAGATTGATTGTAGATGACCTGTTGTTGCAGAACAGCTCTTCATAATACTCCCTCCCCTTCTTTTTTGAAAAGCAACTAGCAGTTCAATGTTTGGTTATACAAAACCTAGCATTTTATCACTAATACTGTTTCACAGTACATACTTCTGAAGACAGTACTACATTATACTGTCTGCAAAACAGGTTGTTTACTCCTGATTGGTCAAGAGAACAAAGATGCATGGTAGGAAAACTGAAAAATGGAAACATTTAAAGAATGAGACTACCTCTTCACTGGACATGAACATTTTGTTTCCAGACAAAGAGATCAAAATTCAAATGCCTGAATTTCTCCAAGACTATCAAAAAGAACTTAGAACGATGAACAAAAACTGACCTAAGAAAACGGTCTTTGTAAGAATTAAAATAATATTCACTTCTGTAGATTTAAAGAAAAGATTTAAGCTCAAAGTTTGTACAAAAAGTGCTTGCTGATGTTATCTTTACCAAAAAAAAAAAAAATCCAATATTTAATACAGCCATATTCAGGAAGAGAAACCTCTACAAGAAGCTGAAAGTTTCTGAAAGTCCAGGCTTAATATAAATTCATGTTCTTTCTGATACATCAAACTGTGGTAGCAATAGGAGAAGAAAATCTAAGCAAGGTGTAAAAAGCAATACAGAGAGATTACAGTTACTGGAGGAAAAAAAAAAAAAAAGGCTTAGACAACGTAAATTACCAACTGCATTCTTATGAAATTACTACTTGTGAGGAAAAAAAACAGAACAAAAACATAACTGGTTAAAAATATACTTACAGTTTTGTTCAATGATAGTTGGCTTACAAAGAGTAAAACCACCCTAATATAAGCAATTTATAGTAAAGTTTTATTAATACATGATTTTCAAATAAAGAAAGCTTACCTCTTTGGATAAACGTGTAAACAAATCTCCTCCCCTGAGAAAATCCAAAATAAGATATAGCTTCCCTTCTGTTTGAAAAGCTGAAAAGACCAATTAAAAGTATTAAACATTATCTAAGTCTACCCATGGTTAGAAGAATAACACTCAATAATTCACCCTGATTTTCTTTATTTTTCTTAATCTTTTACCTTCTTTTTAATTTACAAAGAATTACTCTTCTTTTTCCTTTGAGGGAAATTTTTTTTTAAATTATTAAATTCTTCCCCATCACGAACAAAGCAACTCTCCTGCCATGTAAATGGAAAGCATATCACCAACATAATGTCCAAAAAATAATTTAAAAAAACCACAACCTGCATTTTGGTACTGCAGCGTTTGAAAGTAAAAAAGTCCACATTCAGAAAAGCAAATTAGTAGCAAAAGTATGTATTCTAAAACTTCAGGAAACTCAGCTAAGCAGGGAGATGTAGTCTAGTTTGCAAAATAGTAGATGGTGAAAGCCAATGTTAGAGTGATAACCAGCCAAGATTTGAACAGTAGGAAAAGAAATAGATCCTAAAAGGAAAAATATGAATTGAACACTAGAAAATTAACTATTTGTCAATGTTATCCTCTTTTCAGTTTACTTTCTGCAAGATATTTTGAGAGAATTATTTTCCTTTCAACATGCATACATTTTTATGTATGCCCATGCAATTAAAATTAAACCAATTTTCATAGAACAGAATCACAGAATCCTTAGAGTTGGACTAGATGACCTTTAAATGTTCCTTCCAACTCCCTTGCAATGAACAGGGACATGCACAGCTAGATCAGGTCGCCCAGGGCTTGATCCAGCCTCGCCTTTAAAGTCCCCAGGGATGGGGCATCAACCACTTCTCCAGCACCTCACCACCTACACTGTAAGAGACTTTCTCTTTATGTTCAGTCTATATCTATCCTCTTCAAACTTGAAACCATTTCCCTTGTTCTATCACCACAGACCCTGCTAAAGAGTCCTTCTCCTTCTTTTCTGTAGCTCTTTTAGATACTGAAAGGCTGCTATCAGGTCTCTCCGAAGCATTCTCCAGGCTGAACAGCCCCAGCTCTCTCAGCTTATCATCATAGGAGAGGTGTTCTATCCCTTGGATCATTTTTGTGGCCCTTCTCTGGACATGCAACAATAGTTCCATGCTTTTCTTGTATTAAGGACTTCACATCTGGACACAGTACTCCAAGTGAGGCCCTACCAGAACAGAGTAGAAAGGCAGGATCACCTCCCTCACCCCACTTATTTTGATGCAGTCCCAAGATACAGTTGGCTTTCTGGGTTGCAAGGGCACACTGCTGACTCATGTCCAGCTTGACATCCACCAGTACCACCAGATCGTTTTGGCAGGACTGCACTCAATCCTTTCATCCTCCAGCTTGAACTGGTAGTGATGCTTGTCTTGACCCAGGTGCAACTTTGTTGAACTTTATGAAATTCACCTGGGCCCACTGCTCAAGCCCATCTAGGACCCTCTGGATGGCATCCCATTCCTCTGCTGTGTCAACCACACCCCACTTCTTGGTGTCATCAGCACCAAGATGACACCAACATCCACACAACCCCACTGTCAATAACATGGATGAAGATAGTAATTTTAATGAATCTCTGAAGTGATGCCATTGCATATTTTCTAAAGAGCAAGGCAGGAATAAGAAATCAATTAAACAGTGAATGGCATAGAAAAAATGTAAATAGATAACTGTCCTTTTTAATAAAGCAGAGGGCTACAGATGCTCAATCCTCCACAGAAAGATTTAAGACTGTGCATGAAGTTAACTTGCAGTGTGTGAGAATTACTATACAGCAAGCCTTTGCATGACCAAGATTTAGATACCATATTTTTTGTGTCATTCTTCGAACTGCAGTTAATGTTAGGTAGCACCTTGACAAGCACTCATTTGTAAGACAGAGATGAACTTTTTCCTCAAACTCACCGTAATGTAACTTGACAATAAAAGGATGGTTAACTTCTACTAAGATATCACGTTCCATTTTTGTCCGAACTCGATCTCGAACTACAATAGAACATAAGATTAAGAAAACTGAATTTACATTATGAGTTAGCATTTCTCATGCATTTCCTGATAAGCTTAAAATCACATAGAATGGTATTACAAATACTATTAATAAAGTAGGTCACGGTTTGAGCTTTTGTTCAGAACAACAATATCATAAAATAGACTTGAAAGAACTATGGAATCTTGGACAATTCAAGTAATACAGTGTGTTATTTAAAATTACAACACGAGATCTCAAAAGAAGCTCCAATTATAGAAAAACAGTATTGTTTCCAATTAGTTTTATATTAAGATTTTAGTAGTACCCTTCATTTGCTTGAAACTCTGCTCTTAAAATATGAAACAAATTGTGCTCAAAAGCATCTGAAAATTCAGATACAAAGTATGAAAAGTGTGATATCCTGTTAATGTCACCTTTCTGCTCAAGACTTCTGCACCCTCGAGTGCTTAGTGCCCTGAAGTGTCTACTTTTCCAAATACCAGCTTCAGTATTTCTGTTCCCCATGCTCAGGCAAAACTGGAGCCACAGTTTGTACTGTACTTTTCATACATAAGATTAAGCCACCATTAAGAAGCGATGGAGACAGGCTATCAAACATCTGAAAAAAGCAGCTGTTAAATTATCTTTGACTCTAATTCTATGATATTAACAGTCCTGGGAATAAAAGGCTATTGAAGATATCAAGGGATTTTAAATGAGTGGAAATTAATTTCAGAAAAATGGGAAGTAAATAATGAGAATAACATGTGCCACAAAGCAGAGTAAACAGAACATAAGGAACGGTTGAAATAGCACTCACACCCTCACTAACAGGTTTAAAAGATTTTAAGTATGAGATCTGAAATAGATATTCGGCAGTAGAACTTAAGCAGAAAAAAATTCACATTCAACATTTTAATGGAGGTTCAATACAAGTGTGAAGCTTCTGTTTACAAGTCATTCCATGAATACTTTCCAATTAAAAAAATGTTAAAACTGCAGATCAGGTTTATATCAGTAACAGAGATGTTTCATATGTTGTCAGAGCTATTTCAAAATTATCATTTCAATTCCATTGCAGTCGTGACTTAGAACTATAAATAGACTGAAATATTAACAATGACATAAAACAATAAATAGACATTCAGGTTAAGGGATAAGTGCAAGAGATTACTTTCATTTTCACTAACAAAGGACTCATTTTAGAATTCATTTTTGCTCATTTAACTTAAGTTTTCATCAAATATCTATATCTAAGAGCAAGTGCCAAAGTTTTGGGGAAAGGTACCATAAACTTCTGAAATTTATAGAAATAATATAGACTTGAACTCCAGAATTTAGAGCTTTTAAAATAAAACATCTGGCACAATGCACTTTTAAATATCATAACATAAATACAAATGAGCAAAGAGTATTAACTGTTATCTTCTGTGATACACAGCAAATGAAATAAGGAAGGACATTATGTTTCAGATAACAGCTCAGGATCAAGTCAGGCAGCAGAAGAAACAGCTGCTCTTTCAAGCCACCATCACCACTGACAAAGATCTAATGCTCAACACGGTAGAGAACCAAACCTACTTCCTTCTCTAATTCTACCAATATCACACTGTTTACAAAGTCCTTATGGCTTTAAAATGTTAATCACTATGTCCTGCTATTTGCTGCTTAACAGAAGTTGCACTAAGATAAATATACTCTGTACTCTTGCACGTAAAGATTTCTCTATAACAATGCCTATGATTTGCTTATCTCTTTGCTCCAAACAGTGCTTACCTTTCAAAGTGGCCTTTTTCAATACCTTCATTGCATAAAGCTGCCTAGCATCTGACCCTGAGATTTTTTTGACAAGAAATACCTGCATAGAGAATTAAAAAGAATTCTTAAAAGAAAACAAAGGAAAATCAGATGAATACGATTTGCTATGAAATTTGAGTAAATAGTATTCCAATGAAACTCATATTTGTTACTCCCTCTTAATACTATTAACTCCATCTTTCTTTGACAGTTCTCTTTAGATCCTGCTGAACACAAAAACATTTCCTTGCATTTTTACGTACTGTTGTTTCACTTCATAACCTAAAAGGTTCCAAGTAAACCAGAATCAGTTTGTCAGACCGCTTAACTTAATTCATCTCAGTGAGTAAAAGAAGGGATACATTTGGATTTTCTTAGAAGACAAATCTGAAACACTAAATTCAACTTTATGATCAAACAAAACTTCCTGATATTTATCTTTAAGTAGCTATGTTTTAATAATATAAGATGGTAAAGCAGATGAAAAAGTTGTCTGATATAAAAATAGATGCGTACAAAGATTGATCCAGAAAATTATGTAAATCAAAGTTTAACAAAAATGTTCGTTTTAACACATCAAATAGCGAGAACCAACCTTGTGTCAAAGCATAGCTGTTATGACATGCTTTGGTTGAGTTCCACACATATCAATAAAGTATAATTAACTTAGGTGCTCACTGGACTAGATGACCTTAGAGGCCTTTTCCAACCTTCATGACTCTATGATTCTATGACTCTTTTTCAGTGTAAAAGGCTGCCTTAAGTGGGATATATGCATTTTTTTAATGTCCCTAATAAAAGATGTGAAGACAATTTTCAAATTCAGAAATGAGAACGGAAAAAGTATCTGCCACAGGTTGTCTGGTTATTTCTAAAAAAAGAAAGCACAGAGACATGTAATAGTAAATGAGAATATTAAACATGCTACATGAGTTTAGATTAATCTCACTTTCTGTATCCAATTTGCTCTTGTGCTAACATTCCTTGAAAAGCATACAAATTAGCTTTTAGAAACTGAAGGAGTAGTAATGTCATCTTCCCAAGCTTTTATAAATAGTATTTGGGGTTTTGTAATAATTAATCTTTTCTTTTTTTTTGCATAAATACTAAAAAATTGAGATGACATGCATTTTTATGATGTTACAAGTCAGTCAGATAACTGGAATTGCTACTCCAATAACATGTCTAAGAGTACCTTCTTTCCACTAAAAGAGAGCTGACTATTCTACTCTTTCCTAACATCTAAGAGAAGTTTAATGTTATATATTAGAACTTATTATTATATTTAGAACTTCAATTTAGTTTGAAAATCGATTAAAAGGCTCTGTTGTCTTATAGAGCATATTCCACTCTCTCTCAATGTCACAGAAAGTTACTGTTTCATTTTTAAGCTGGATTTAAACAACTAAAGGTACGGACCATGTACACCTATTAAGATCTTGGCACAGACAACACTCACTGAAGTGCCAGAAACATTGAGTCTATAACAGAATACTTCATAGGAGTCAGATTACCAACCTTTCCAAAGGATCCTTGTCCAAGCACTTTCAGAAGTTCAAATTGTGAAGGGTCTGCTTTCTCATGTCCTTCCTTTACATGATGAGTTATTGCAATTTCTTTGATTTCTTCTTCCTAACAGAGGAAAAGGGGGGAATAAGTTAAGTTTACTCTACTGGTGCAACTTCCTAAAATGTTTAGAATTTCACAATACACTGAAAAATAACAGTGCCACCAAGCATATAACCAACTACATGCTCCCAAATGTAAGCAAAACATTGAGCAATACTACTGCCATAATTAAGACATTAACAGATAAAAGCTGTATTACAAAAGGCACTACTAGTTTAGTGATTATGTGGCTTAAACTTCCAGAGATGCATCAGAGCATAAAGAATAACAGAGCCAACAAGAACAAGTCAGTGGTTCCCAAGCTTTTGTGCTGAGGCCATGTTGTTTGGTTCACAATCTCCATTTCAAATTCACAATCCAGGAGTGGAAATCAATCTTCCTAATAATTTAGTTTCCTTAAGGCACACCTAGTTATACATCAAGTGAACCAAATCTCTTTGGAAAGGGCTATTTTTAACACTTGAATGAAGATGACTGAGTCAGTGGACCTTCTAATTATTTTCTGCTCTCCACTTAATTTTGTATTTTCTAAACAAAATTTGAAAACTCTGAAAGCAACTCTCCTTGCCCTACAAGGAAAGAACCTCAAAAGTAATCATACAAAAGAAGTAAGACGCTGCACTCTCTCAGTATCATCTGAAGAACTACTTAGGCATTACATAAAACCGAGTCTAAACAGCACTGTCTGTAAGGAAGCTTCTGTGAGTGAACAAATAAACCCAAGAACACTTTGCTTCTATTCAGTGAGCATCTCAGATTTATTTCACTGAATCACAGAGCAGCTGAGGTTGAAAGGCAGCTCTGTTCATGTTCAAAGACCCCACTTAAGCAGAGTCACCCAGTGCCCACAGCCATGTTCGGGGGCTATCAGATATCTCTAAGGAAGAGACTTCATGGCCTCCTGGGCAGCCTATGCTAGTACTCTGTCAGTCACATGGTTCAAAAAAAAAAAAAAAAAAAAAAAAAAAAAAAAAAAAAAAAAAGGTGTTCTCTGATGATTGGTTGGATATCAGATTGAATATTTGGAAAAACCTCTTCTCAGAAAGACTGACTGCTGAGGCACTGGAACAGGCTGCCTGGAGGCAGTGGACTCCGCATCCCAGGTGATTTTCAAGAAACATGCAGATGTGGCACTGAAGCACATGGTCAGCGAGCATGGTGGTGATAGGCTGATGGTTGGACTAGGTGATCCTAGAGCTCTTTTGCAACCTTGATAATTCTATGACTAGAGGGACCCTCCAACATTCTAGCTTATGCCTAATGCCTCTTGTCCTGTCACTGGGACTGAGGAGAACCTGGCTCCACGGCTCTTCGCACTCACTCTTCAATTACATCCATTTATGAGATCCCTCCCAGAGGCTTTACTTTCTAAGGTGAACACTCTCAGCTCTCTCAACCTGTTCTCATGACAGATGCTCCAAACCCTTGAACACCTTAGTATACCGTTACAGTACTCTCTCCAGTAGCTCTGTATCACTTGTACTTGAGAGTCTAGATGTGGCACTTAACCAGAGGGGAAGAAAACTCCCTTGCATTTGCTAGCAATGCTTTCCTTAACACAGCCCAAGGAACCATGGCCTTCTTTGCCATAACACCACATTGCTGGTGCACATTTACCCTGGTGTTCAGCATCTTCAGGTCCTTCTCTACAAAGATTTTTTTTTTCCCCATCTGGTGGTTGGCACACAGTTGGTGCATGGAGTTATTCCTCCCCAAGGTGCAGCTACACACCATCCACACCACAGCCTGTTTGTTATTCCAGCCCATATTTCACGGGCAGCAGCTCAAACAAGGATCTTATAGGAAACAGTGTGTTCAATCTTACTGAAATTGAGGAGACAGTACCTACCACTCTTCTCTTCCTACCCATTTCTCTATAGATGATCAACCATGATTTCATGTTTGTGAATCTATACCTACTAATCTCAATCACCTCTTTTTCTTTCGCGTATGTAAAATGGTTTCCAGGATTAGTTGCTTCCTTGATTCCCTAGGAAATGAGGTGATAGCCAGCCTGTTGTTTCTTTCCTTCTTGACCCTTTTGAAAACAGGAGCAACACATGCCTTCTTCTAGTCCTCTGGCCACAATAATTAGAAGATAATCAAGAGCAATCTCACAAGAAGGACACTTAGGTCTCCCCAGCACTCTTGCCTGCATCCATCATGGCATATGAACTTACGTGCATCCACTTTGCTTAAATATTATCTAAACCACCTCTTTTGAACTAAGTCTAAGTCTTCCTTGCTCCAGACCTTTATTTAACCTATATACACAAAAATATAACTAACAAATTATTGAGATGAGGGAGTAGAGGCAGCATTCTAACATGGGCATCAATATTTTCATCTTTGAAGTAAGTAGGTGAAGAATCCCAGGGGAAGAACAGCA
Source organism: Lagopus muta (assembly GCF_023343835.1). NCBI lineage: Eukaryota > Metazoa > Chordata > Aves > Galliformes > Phasianidae > Lagopus > Lagopus muta. Next base: position 118,550,499 of record NC_064433.1, on the reverse strand, counting down.
CAATAGAACAGATTACCAAGTACGTATTACTTTCAACACCTTGATAGATTTCTGCTCAACAGTTTTACCAATTAGCACCCTGCAGCCTTGAGAAAGTAAAACGGTGTCAAATCTTCCTGTTATCTACTCAGATTCACGGGCAGAAGGTGATCAGGTTGGTATATTGCTTTAAAAGCTTTACAAAAAGCAACAAGAAAGAAAGAAAGTAGGAAATATATTAACCCGCTCTCTACACACACACACAAATAATTGTCAAATACAGCAATTGTTACATAACAAGCTTCCCAGCAGTTATTTTGGGCGCTCTCTTAAAAAAGAGGAAAAAAAAAAAAAAAAACTTCACATTCCTGATACTGAGCAAATACTCCAAGCCTTCACAATTTCTCAGGGTTCAGACACTTCTCCATTCTTATAAGGCAGACTTAACAGAACTGTTTTAATCAAAATGGAAAATATTCTTTTTCAGTAGCTTGTCCGTAATACAATCCTTGGAGCAAAATCTGTGATAAACAGATATCCATGGATTTGCCTCCTTCTACATAATTGCTGAACATTTGTTATTTTAAACTAAACAGTATTTTGCAAATACACAAAAGTTCAGCCTTTTATAGAAGCGAGAACTACGCAGAAGTAATGAACCCTCACTGTACCCACTATCTACCTGAATTAACATACAAGCCTTTCAAACTAGAAAAACAAGACAGCTATTTCTCAACCAGCAGCACCAACTATATTGGTTGATAGGTGTTGTCATACAGTAAGCCTGAAGAGAAGCTATTTGTTCAGTCTAGTACTGAATTTTCCCTAAGCTTTATTTCTGATCATTCCCTGACATCTGGAAAAAAAACACCAAAACCATCCCATATGATGAACTCAAACTAAACATAACGAGGTACAGGGTGCTGAAAGCCTCTAGCCCTCCTTTCCTTCATTCCCTAACAACTTTCATATTACTACAGACAATCACCAACCAGTGATCAGGCTGCTGCAACAAAACTCTTCCAGCTATAACTGCAGCATACTGTACGTGCTTTATTTCGGTTATTTATAACCCTGGAAAGCTCCATTTTCTCATGCCTGATACTGCAGCAACATCTAAATAAAAGTTCAAAGAATTTTTTTTTCTAGCTACACAGTTCTAAAGGCTTTCTTTACACTATAAACTGTTGCACAAAAAAAAAAATACATATGCTATGTTTGTCAACTTAAAGTGGTTGCTACTGGCTTTTGCTATTGTGAAACTAAATATAGAATGCAAGGAAACAAACAGAAGGTAACATTACACAGTGCTTCCTTAACATTTCCTTAACAGTATAATACTGTTAAGTCAACACTGTCCTAGAAGGGAAGTCAGTAAAAAACAAGTTTGAGTATGAACTTAAAACATAACTAGTTTAGAATAACTTCCTGCATTGATATCACTTGCAGCTCAGAATTTTGCTGGTCAAGTATTACAGTATAGGAAAGTTCTTAGTAATGCACCCCACAGTTTGTCTCTATCCATAGGAATACAAACATAGGAAAGAACACCAAATGGATAATATTTCAAAGACAAATTGCATTTAAGAAAAAAAAGTTAAAACAAAGAAGGATTTAGAAGCCACAGGGGTGACTCATTTTTCTCTTTAGGAATCAGGTGCAAATTAGAATAGGAAATATGCTTGTCAGAAAGAAAAGACACAGTATTTAGGCAAGCAGTGAAAAGCTAATTAACCATTCTTAACCTATAGAATTATACTCTAATTATATTTTAAGTACGTATTGAACAGTAAACCCTTACTTTTTGTTCTAGCATTTGAATTTCTGTGAATTTCCTTTATTAACTAGTCCCACTGTAATATACAACACTTGTATTTGTTTCTGAGATCTTATTACAGGAACGGCTACTAGATAACATATTAAAAGGAAACTGGACTTCAAACTCAAGAGGAAGTAGAAAAAGAAGTGTCTTACTAGTTAAACATTTCCCAGTTGCAATGAAAAAGCCCAGAGAAGGAAGAGAAAAAAATCATTTTGTTTATATAGATAATCTCCCATAATTTATCCTTTGTCCAAATTTTCAAGCAGGAGATCCGAAAATGGTTCTGTTCTTGAAGAAGTGACCCAAGCAAAGCTGGATGTCATAACAAGCTGCTCAGATAGCTTTATCTGCAGAGTTGGCTCTTAAAAAAAAAACAAAAAAAAACACAAAAAAAAACTCCTTTGAAAAATTGAAAAAAACTAAGCTTGTCTAGGGCTGGTCTCTAATATTGTTCCTATCATTCTTACAGGTTTGTTATCTCCACTTTTCCTACTACTCTGAATAATTTTGACATTTTTACAGATTTTTTTTTCTAATTAATGTGGCAGCAAAAAAAAAAAAAAAGAGTAACTCATTTCTACTCTCAGTTCTCACTACAGATGCCTCAGAGAACAAATAAAGCTGTAGATAATGCAACAGTGGTGTGAAAGGAGAAACAAGTAAAAGAGGTTCACAAACAGAATTAAGAGCACTCACTATCTCAGAGCTCCTATGCCACTTAAACATTTAGAAAACACAATGAACGCTAATTAGAATTCAAACTACTTCAAAAAAAATAAAAGCATTTAGTCCCTAAGTTTTATGTAAAAAAAAAAAAAAAGACAAACAATCAAGTATAATTTAAAATAATTTTAAAAAATACTTCACTATGTTCTGATGCAGAGTCGTCTGCAAAGAAAAAGCTCTGAATCATCTGAATAGATGTCATAGGAATGGATTTATCCCCTTACTCATATTAGGGAGAGGAAAGCTAACAGGAGTAAGGAACATTAGCACATGGAAATACCATAGGCATCTATCCTGCTGTGTCTAAAGTTACTGGTTTCAGATTCTTGAATAAATGCATAAGGACAGCGTGAACACGGAGAGTGACAGACACTTGGCAAAAGTTCCAAAACACTGCAATGTAATCCAGAAATGTAGCAAGACAGACCTTACTCGGTAAGCTGGGTAAGAATTAGATGCAAATTTAATTTGAAAAGAACAAAGAATAAGCTCCTGTGGCACTTAAGGAACATTTACTTAGAAAAGGTATCCCTGGAAGACAGATTTCTCCTTTTCTGGGTACTCAAAATTGTGTGAACATGAGTAGGAATATTTTAAACACAATTAGTTCTTCACTTATTGTGAAGGTAATGAGTAAGACCTGGATACACATCTATACTGGAAGTGCAAGTAAGAATTATGAACACTCTACACTAAAAGGAAAAAGCAGCAGCTATCTCAGAATTGTGAAGTTTTACAGCCATAATACAACAGAATAGTATATTTCTATTGCCCTTACACATACGCATAGGTGACTTTTAATGGCTGCAAAGTCATTAAGTGATATCAATCTAGAGAGGCAAGAAAAATTACAGGGAAACATTTACAGCTTAAGACACCAAAAGCACTGAGGTCAAATAGAATGTGACTCAAAGCAAACTAGCCCCACCCTGAGCAGAAAGGCTGACTGCCCTGTCTCTTCTCAACTTCAGTGAAATTACACTGAAATCAAAGGAAATACAGAAAGCCAATCAAAACCAAGCCAATCCAAACACCACATCTCTAACAAAAGAGCCGCGCGTACAAAGAGACTGAGGTGAGGGGAGGGTGGGGGTTGTTAATTTCGCTGACAGTGTGGGTGTTTTAAAAATGTATTTGTTGCAGAAGAACAACAATTTATTTTTTTTTTAACAATACCTAGAGCAAAGACATGTATATGCAGCATGCATATGAGGAGTGCCTATAGATAATACTTTCTGAAAGAACATTCCGTTTATATTTAGCATGCTAAATCATTCAGTTTCAAAAGAAATAGCATTACAGTTTCAGATCTGATGCCTGTTATCGTAGAAAATGGGTGTTGATAAAAAAATAAAATAAAGGGAATAGCAGCAGTTAAAGGCCAAAAGAAAGAAAGCTCCATTACTGTACCCCAAATTCCCCAGAATTCTATCAAACTCAGAAACACCTCCAAACGTTTTTCCTTACTAAAAAAAATTCAGATATGGATTTAGTAAATTCCACACACGTTCCCACTGTAAGAAATACAGGATGAATTACTATATTGTATCTTGAGTTCTTTGCATCGGAAAGGGAAAATTTAAGATAACACACAACATCCGTATTTGGTTAAGAAAAGGGACAGCAGTGTCTGCAAAACATGGCTACGTGTTTGTTTGCTCTCCCAGGAAACTAATACTGCTTAGATGTAGGTGAAAATCTCCTCAGAGCTGCAGTGAATTTCAGCTGGCAGGCAGCTAAGTACTGATCAAATAAACTCCCTTCTGCATGCTTGCTGACTGTACAAAATGCATGAATACACCACCAAACCTGTAACACTTATTCAGATAATACTTATAACTGTAACATTTCTTCAGATAAACGATTTCATAGTGAGAGGAAGTAAAAGGCCACATCCCCTTCTGTATCTATTAGAGATGGAGGTTATGAGATAACTGGCATAAAGGAGCAAGGATAAGATGTTAATCCTCACACTTACTTTAAATAAATCGTAACATCTGAATCCAGAATATTTAAACCATGGTAAGTAACTACTGGAGAAATACATTTCAGTGCTCACACTTCTCCTTCCAACAGATCCACGATTCTCCTTTATCTGTTAGTTCTGTTCTACCCTTTTAATTTAAGAAGGTACAATTAGAAGCATCTTCTGCGCGCAATTACTTACAGGCTTTGCTATGACTTAATTTGTTGGTTAAACTAACCCTTATTTTCTTATCTCCTAGCCTTGTGCTTATACCTTTCTGAACCATGTTTTTTTTTGTTTTGTTTTTCCACACATTTAACTGTTCATGTCATTTGGAAGCCCTTGAATTCACACCTAGACACAGTAACGATGGACTTGCTTTATGCTATATATGAAGCCACAGCTTTGCACTATTTCAAGCCAATATCTGCCAGACTGGACCTACAGGAATTTGGATACCCAGGCCCTGTCCTCAAGGCTGTATGCAGCCGAGTGGTAAGCTGTACTGCTGTCAGGTCCCAATTGGTCATCACTTTCCAAAGTATCTGTATTCCCCCCCACCCCCTCCCCACCCTCCCAAATTGCAAAACTCTTTGTTCGTAACACACAATTCAGCACTTAATTGTGTCAGTATTGGTACCTTCAATGCGCCTTCTAGGACACTATTAATACAGGAAGAACTGTTGGTGAGACTCCAAACTCTTTTCAGGAACTCTTCCATTAATGTTTTCTATTCAAAATAATACTTTAGAATTGATTACAACTCATTTCATACAATATGGTTATTTTGTATAATTTGTGGTAATTTATGCAAGTGAGAGAGCCAGTATTACCATTAGAAAAGTTCATGCTTCTGGAAACACAACTTCCATACAGCAAGGATTGGAAGGAGAAAATCTTTCTGCTAGCTTCAGACACAGTTAAGTCAGATTGATACTGCCAATGTTGGTGAATATCCCCTCCAACATCAGCCATGTTTTCAGATAAATCAGTCTTAAAAGAAATTTAAAATGTAAGTTACTGAATCAAAGAAAAATATTCCAAGAATATTAGAATACTATTTTTTTCCAGTAAGACAGAAAATAACCATTTCTAACATTTAAATGGCAGTTTAAAGTGCACTTGCCTGTAACAATGTTCAATTAACGTATTTGATTGCGCTTATAACTTAACTAACCAAAACAAAAAAAAACAATGCTGTACTGGTTCATATTACTTTCATATTACTGACTACTCAATTTCCAAAAAAGCAAATCCAAACAGTAAAGAGCTAATGGCATCTTTTCCACTTCAAAGTTGAGCAGCAGCAAAGAGATTGCTTTTGGCAGCTCTTGCTTGTAAATATTAGTTTAAGATACAGAGATTCTTCCATCTTCCCTATGGAAGTAGCAGCTTCCTTCTTACCTCATCAATCTTTTCCAGGAAAGCTTTGCTTCTTCTGGACATAGGATCGTTTTTGAGGCATATGTATATTCAGAGGGGATGAATACACAAAAAAATGGATTTCCCAGTAAGTTACTGAACGCTGCTCAACCACTGGTGAAAGTTTCCTTTCACTACTACATTAACTTTCATTGTGCTTATCAGCATTCAGCCAACATGATGATATTTGGCAATACATTTTTCTGATTGTCACAGGCAAAATAGTGCTGAATGTCATAATTTAACACTCAGTATTTCATAAGTGGTTTCTATGATATTAAGCCTTGATTCTAAAGTTACATAAAGCTGTTTAGTAAGGACAGCAAGCTTATTGGATATCAAGTGATTTTAGAAGGATGACTCAACATTGGCCCAGCTCCCCAGCTCACATACATAACTTCCTTTTCCTCCCCTCCCTTGAGTCAGGAAGTGTCCTAGATGCACTTACTTTCCTAACTTGTTTTGGATGTAGGATGAATTTTCATCGTTATCTGAAGAAATACGAATTACACATTTGGATGGAAAAAATGGATCAGCAAACTGAAAACTAAAGCTTTTTTTTTTTTTAAACCTTCTGTATTAAAACTTATGGAAATCTACGCTAAATTAAAAATGGGAAAGAGTACCATGCTAGCTATTTTAAAAATTTCAGACATGTTCTACATACATTCACACATACTGTGTTATATTCCTACCTCTAACTCCCAAACTACTCTTAAAAAAAATAAATAAAAACCCTGCACGTTCAACAGCTGTTTCACAATCTCCTATCACCTCAGTGAACAACATCACTTAGATAAGCCAATGCATAAAAGCATTTCTTATACTTGTCATTAATATCGAAAACTGAAATAACTTCACAAGTAATGGTTACTTAAATGTTTGTAAGCATATTATTGCTTGAAAAAGTCAGTTAAAGTTGCTGCTAGTGAAGGAGTAATTATTCTAATATATCAGAAAGCAAAATATGGTCCCGTTTAAAATTAAATTAAGCTGCTTTAAGCATATTGTGTATATATACACCAGCACCCAGAAATGCAAGAAAAGTGAGGCAAGCTGTAGTTAACACAAATATTTGTAGTCAGAAACACAGCTTTCCCCACAATTTTTGTCTGTGTTTCTTTAAGGTAAGAAAACTCGTTCACAGTATAAGAAAACCTGATTTCAGCTGACAGTAGATTACTTGTTGCAGATGACATCTATTATTTTACCTGACAGAAAATATGATTTCCTAAACGTAAACTATATTAGCAAATGTTTAAGTTCACATTTGTTTTATTTTCTTTCTTTTTAAATTGTTAGGTGCCCAAGATGAAAAAAAAAAACCACAAAAAACAATGCACAGAAATAATAAAATTACTGTACTAACGCACTTTGTCTTTACTCTCTATACCTTCTGTTCTTTTCCATTCCTATTTTCTTGAGTACTACAACAATTTTACAGTCTCAGAGGATGTCTATATCCACATTTGTTTCAGGTAGCCAACTCATTCGCCTAATGAAAACCACAGACCAGGTTGCTGAGATCAAACTCCTCCAGTTCTTTTGGTGTTACAGATGAAGCAAGATAGGAGTCTGAAGAATGAGTCCCACCTCAGAGCACTGAGTCAACGGACAGATGAGAAAGCCCTCTGGATACTCTGGTACACTCTGAAAATACTTTTCCTCCTTGGAATGAAAGTACAAAGGCTAGGACTGTGCTCCTTCCTTCCCAAAGGAACTGTGAGTAGTTCAGCAGGTAAAGCCATAGAGATGAGGAATTTCTCATCAAAATCAAAAGCCTGACGCTGCCACCAAAAACAGTTTTGTAATATAATTCTTCTTTGATCAAACACCACAAAATTATCTCATGAACCAGGCCGTGCATGTCAGCATTGGAAAAAAATACTCATTGGGTGGAACTTTCATTTCCCAGTAACTTTGATACAAGCTTTGTTCCTACTTTGTAAGCATTTAAGTGCACTGCAATTTTTAAAAATATGGAAAGTTTTAAAAGTCATCTGTTTTTAAAAAATCCATGAACATATTTAGCACTAAACTACAACAAGAATGAATCTTGTTTTTATTCAATAGTATATTCTAAAATTTGTAGTCTGAAAACCCTTCAACTGTCCAGCATTTTAAAAATCAACAGTTTTAAAGACGATATAGCTGATAGAATTTCCCAAGGAGGAAAATTTCTTGGAGACTTCTAAGAAATATCCTGCAAATTGCACATTGAAAAGAGCTACACTTCAAGTTGGTAAAAGTTTATTTCTCAGGGTTTTCTTTTAAAAAGCTGTATGTACAGTATCCTATATTCTATTGTTTTACAACTCATGTCCATTTCAGTGTTTCAGTTACAGCTAGGAAATTAAACTTCAGTTTCTAACACTTATTGCAAAGCTTAAAGCAATAGATAGGCTAGTAAATGCTGAATTACTATCCCTTTGATTCACAAATTAATACATCTACATCGCCTATGGTGTTAAAACAGTATACAAGAATGTTCTACACAAAAAAAAAAAAGATTTACAGGAGGATAAACATGAAAATTGATTTAAGTTTCAGCGATAAAATGCTCAAACACACTGCACTACATTTACATGTATCGTTAAAAAATTATGGAAGCATGCAGGATAATACAGTTCTGCACTAGACATTTTCTTAACTTAAAACACCTTTTATGTTTAAAAGTATGTACAGTTTATCTTGCTGAGCAAATTCAATGTCTGCTATGTCTAAATTACCATTCAAAGACAAATTAACCATAATAATAACACAAGCATCTATTCTTAACGATGTTGTAAGTAGTAAGTTTAAGATGCTGATGAGCCTTACTCAACAAATAATGAGCTCGTACAATTAAAAGTATCACATACAATGTAAAAATTTAAATAATCACTAAAATTTAATTTGAAAAAAAAAATATATATGAACATTTTAAATAATACCAGATTACCAGTGAGAAAGCTTAAGACATAGCTAAGCTCATAGACCTCTGGAGAAAACAGTAAGTTCCATAGCATTTTCATGGAGTAAAAAGTTGCCAGTAAGGTTAAATTATCAGCAGGTACCTTAGAAACTTGTACAAAATACAAGCAGAATACAAATTCCTTCCCGCTCCCCCCTCCCTTTTTCTCTTTTTAAAGGAAAAGAATATACAAAGGCTCTGTATACAGACAGTGCTGACCCCAAAGCCATGAAAAACTGAAACTACTTTGATATCAGGAGCTTAAACTCTACTTACACGCTAATATATTTTCCCCCTTTAAGAAAAGGAACTAAGCTCACCCGAACAGAACGAGCACGCAGAGCCAGAAACTTAAACATGACTAAGAAACCATGATGTTTAGGTTTTCTGACTGAGCAATCCTAAGTCTAGCAGGGAAGACCAACCCTAGCGTTTTTTTTTTTTGCTGTGACCAGCTGTTCCGGCAATTAGAAAATTTCCTGTCAGGCAAGTTAGCCACAGATGGGGGGTGGGGCGAGAGAAGGGGGGAAAAAAGGTCAGAAAAAAAGAAAGAAATTGATTTTTCTTCCTCTGGTAAAGAAAAACGGGGCAGCAGGGGTACTCATGTTGCTGATGCTGTAGAGATCAGAACAGGAAACTGAAGCAGATCGTCTGATAGCAACATGTTGTTGCAGATGTTATTTATTCCTCGTTCCCAGGAAAGAACAAAAAAGATCAGCATCTATTTCAGAAATCAAGCTACTAAGTCATGTACCACTGCTTAAGCAGAGTAGCAACTACTTTAAGACCTGCATTTTTTGTATTTTTATGGGTTTTAGTTCAATTGCACAAATTGCTGTCTTTCTGACATCAATGCAAAGAACGTGGTAAGCTTTTACTTCATGGCTATGCTTTCTAGAATTGTTAGGGGGCCAAGCCGACTTTGCAAAACCCTCTGAAATCCTGCATACAAAACCTAAACAGAAATTAATTGAACTGGATTGCCCAGCTTGAGTGTCTGACTCAAGCACAAATATTACAATGCTCTGTAGCAACTAAGTTCTTCAAAGTGTTTGCACACTGAACGTTTCTAGAAATCAGAATCTAATTGGATTCAATAGTTGGGTCTCTCTCTACATTTAGTACCTCAGTTACTGTTTTGCATACTGACAACTTAAGTATCTTCAGCATTGACCTTTACTAAAAGGAATGAATTAGAATATGGAGCAAAGCTACCTTTCCTCAAGCAATAAATAAATAAATGCAAATAATGACATTTAAGCAGCAGCAAATACAAGTGCTCAGCCATAAGCAGAGCCAGGTGATTCTATTTAGTGAATCCATACCAACGGGTACAAAGCAAAATACTGTACTCCTTCCTGTCAGGAACATTAAAACAAATAGACCTTCAAACTACCTTCCTTGACTGGGTTATAACAGGATCACTGCAATTTTTTTTTTTTTTTAGATTTTAATTCCTCTTCAAAAGACAAAATAAGTAAATCACTGGCTGTAAGCAAAAGAACATGCTGTTTGCCAATATATACCACATCCTGGTATCAGTTTCTAGCTTTGCCTTTAAACCTGGATTATATATATATTTACTCCAGCACAACAGAAAATCCTATTGCCCACATACAGAAAGAGACAAAATAAAGATTCCTCATCTCTGGCTTTAACAGAACCCCAAAAAACAAAAAATGTGTTTTTAAAAAAACAAAAAACAAAAAAACAACACAGCACCACATTCTCTTTTCTCCGGATCTTCATTTACACTGCATCCACAAGGACAGCTCCTCAAATGTTACGTACTGAATTGTGAATTACACATTCACTAACCACTTCTTCACCTTGAGTCCTCCATTACAGTGTGCTTTTTACAGACCCATTATATTACAGCCTGCATGGGATAAGCAGCCCCTACTACAACAGCAGTAACGCAGCATGAAAAATGATTCAATCTTTGCTTTGGGATAAACAAGGCTCCTTGAATGCTAGGAGGTTACATGAGGATTTCAAGTATTTCATAAACGATACAAAAACTACCTGAAGCTTTCCTCTCTGCTTTAAATCCCCAGTGATTTCCCCCTCAAAAGCTCCAGTATGTGAGGAATTACAGATTAATAGCAATGTGGATATTTACACTGTGAAGAATAAAAAGGTTACTTCAAGCTTGTACTGTCAAACGTGACTGCAATAACAGAAGTCATCAGGAGTCTCCTGATCACTACATTTAGGTCTAAGGTAGCATGGATTGCTAAAAGCAGAAATGGAAAGTAAGTGGTGGGCCCTACACTAATTACAAAGTATATTAAAGCTGAGAACACAGCATGAGTATATAACCATTTTCTTCTCTTTCCTAGCAAGTGTATATATGTACAGCACTACAGATAAACTGTGTCTGCTAAGGGTGACAGAACCAGGGCATTTCAACTGCAACACTTCTACAATTACTGACTGCTGCTCCCCAAACCTATTATCTGACCTCCCAGCAAAGCACAAAGCACAGAGCCCAGGGGTCAGTGGGGTTACCTCATAACAATAGTTCTCCTATAACTGGCATGGGTCTACAGCAGGTGGAAGAAATTTCTTGCTTTCTGGGAGAATAAAGCCTGTGTGGTTCCCAAAGAGCACTACCAGCCAACCAGAAACATTAAGATATATGCTACGTAATTCATTTTGAGAACCCCTGAGAAGAGAGCTTGTTCTTTTAAATCTTCCTTCATATGAGGAGACAGGTTAGAGAGCAGCAGTGGCCAAAAAGGGAAGTTTGCGATAACAAGTATAAACTGCTCCAGCAAATTGCTCCACTAACCTTGAAGTCTTGATAAGGTTTTGTATTATACATGCTTATCAAGAAACCTAAGTGCCCCCAAATCAAAAGGGATTTGTTATGTCTATCAGTGCCTGCTGAATTCAACTGCAGGTAAGATTAAAGAAAATGTACAGATCTCACTCACACAAAGCATTTCGTCTTCCCGAACAGAAGTATTTTTTTTCCCCCCCTCCTATCCTTCTCTTCTGTGCTTTTAATTTGGATGCTCTGAACTTAGAGAAACTGTCCTAACACTTGCTGTCCAAACACTCAGGGGTAAGAGGATCCCAGCTTCCACAGAGACTGGGAGAGCTGAAAGATGCTGGAAGAACTCTGCACAATATGGAAGTTCATAAGTTCTATTGAAACAAGCATGCACACTACAGTTGGACATCCACTTTTGCACATAACCAGAAAAACTTGAAACTAAGTGAAATAATTCATTATGTGAATCAACCTATATCCTATATCCTCAGACTGAGGAGCATAATAACACATATCCTTTTTATAATGATAGAAAAGCAAGGGTCTACAGTATGGATTGCCTTCAATTATCTGAAGAAAAAAAATGAAAAACCCTCACTTGAAGAAGGTTAGCAGATGAGATACAGACAGTCACCTCCCTCAGTTTTAAGAAGCTGAATAATATACTTATCTTTGTAACAAACACGTTTGTATAGCCAAAGAAGAAATATTAGACGAATGAGAGGGTGTGGCAGTTTCCATCTGCTAGTTTACAGGCTTTTCAGGGCTACCATCTGTTTTGTCTCCATGTAAGAAGTGGATTGATTTTTAATGTTGCTTACAGGCTCAAATTATTCAATTTTCTGATCAAGACCCAAAAATTACACTGCCCGAGACACCAAGTGTAGAGAAAGGCCACTCTCATCAATGCTTTCAAGTGGTTGTATCCGCAACACCCTTAGGAGAAGAACAAATCTTTTGAGGTGCTTGCCTTCTCTGTATAGGTTTGACATATAAATTAACTTTTCAGATTAAGAGCTTCGTACCGTTTACAAGGATGCTGTAACTTATGTAAGGTCCACTAAATCCGTTCTTACATCAGTATGATGTGTGCACTTCAATACAAGAATCCAGCACCAACAAAAACAAAACCCCTCTGCCTTTTACAAGGGAAAATTTGAACACAGAGAAGGCAATGACCGCACTTCATTTTTTAAAGACATGAAATAATAACTTCATAGCATACCTCTTCTCTCAGGAAAACTACAAAAATATTTAAAGGTCACTGCACTGCTACTGATGACATAGCCATTGTTTCAGCTAATATTAACTAGGGGTTAGGTCTATAAATATTGAAAAATCCCACCCACAATGGTATACACATCCTGTAAGTTCAAATGCTTTCAAATCTCCCTGTTAAGCTATGCTTTTTTTTTTTTTTTTTTTTTTTTTTTTGCCAAATTACTTCACTTCAATGTTCTTACCTTATATTATTTTCTTTGCTGGTGACCATAATTGAGATTGCCCCAGATTACTCTGGTTTTCACATTACAGCTTGAGTTAGGGGAAGCATGGGAGAACAACACATGATCATGGAAATTTTCAGTGTACATTTTTATTTGTTCATGAGTTTCCAGTATTTTCTATAAGGCTTCTGATTCTAACCTTAATTCTTATATATACGTGCATATATATATATACATATATATGCACAATGGAGAATCTCAGAATTATTACTACATATAATGGACAGTTACAAGTTCAGAAATTAGATAAACTATTTGGCCCACACATTTTTTTAATGCATCTTTAAGCTTTTTTCTAAAGATCTTATTATCCTCATAACCTTTTCTATTAAAAAACTGATACACAAAGACAACAGCTACTGAAATTTCACTTTTCATCATCCAGATCAGCACGTTTTAAGACTGTTTCATGCTTCACTTCCACTTAATTTTACATATATGTTATAATTCTTATTTAACAGTGGGGTTTTGTTTAAAGTTATACCAAAGCACAGAAGAAAAAGTCAAGTGAAATATTACACAGCCACTACCACTGGAGACAGCGTTTACTTTTTCCATCGCAGTTGTTAGTGCCTGAATTATTTCCACCCTGGACTGTACTAAAAACACAAAAACAAACCAGTAATCTTCAGTCCCAGCAAGCTATCGTGCAGAAATGTGTGCCAGCTTTTCCTGAAGCTTACAAAGAACTACTGCAACTTTTCACAAATGTTTGTATCCTAATATTTCTGTATTTTCAGTAATTATGCTTAAGCGAGTGCAACGATGAAGCATTAGATCTACTAGTGCTTCAACCACAATCAAATTGAATCTAGATTTAAAAAGCAGTAAAGCATGCATCATGATGGAAAGAACTCAAAGCATGTAATTTGTTTAACTAACTTAATCTCTATGGATATAGAAATAAAGAAAGTAATGGTACATAGCACAAAAGCGAGAAAGGTAGCAAGTAAAAGGCTTTAAACTGCTTCCCTTCTTTCAGTAGTCTCCGTATCAGGTCATACTTTAGCCAGTTTTTTATTTGTTCTTACATTTATTTCCTGCTGAAGGTTCCCAGGTTACTTCCAACATTCAACAGATAAAAAATGTTGACAAAGTTATAAAACCAGATATAACAAAGACAGTATTCTACCAGCATATTATCCAAACACATAACACAGCAAAAGGGTGCAGTATTTTCAATTTTTCACCCCTCTTCTCACTCCACAGAACAGTGGCAATTCTGTCCTGAAGACATGTACACATCACACAGCCATGAGAATATTCTGTCTTCTGATGTGGCATACAAGAACCTTTCACACCTCCACTGAGGTAGCACTATAATTGCTGACAGCCAAAGACTAGCTTCCAGCTATAACTGAGCAGTGGGAAAAAAAGCACCAAAAATTATTGGTTTTTTTGTTTTGTTTTGTTTTTTAAATCACTATTGATAATCATTTACTCACCACCACCTAGAAATAAATGAAAAAAACAACTGGTCTAAGGAATTGAACTGCTAAGGCAACCTTAAATACCTTGAGCATCACAGAAAGAATATTAGATAAATATTTTTTAGTGGTCGCTATTATGTTTAAATAGTTTGCTCTGTCTCCTAAGAAGCATCAGTTTGGAAGCATTTGAAGAAAATACAGGAAATTACCTGGAAGTAATCCTGCAATTAGCAAACCTGAAAGAGAAACCCAATGGCTGAGGTGAGGTAATCTGGGCTGACTGATGCCCACTAAGCCACGTTCTCACTTCCCCTCCTCAACAGGAGAGAGAAGAAAATAAGATGTGAAAAATTTTGTGGGTTGAGATAAAGGCCAGGAAATCACCAACCACTGTCACGGGCAAAACACACTCTGCTCAGGAAGGATCTATTTACTGTTAAGTAAAAATACAGTAGGATAAGAAGAAATAAAGACAAAACTAAAACCACCTTCCTTCCACTCCCACTTCTTCCCAGGCTTAGCTTTACACCTTTACTGTTGTTCAGGGACCAGGGGGAAGAGATAGAGAAAGCACAGGGGGATGAGTTTTCAACATTTTGTCTTCGCTTGTCCTTCCTCACACTTTTCTCCTTCTCCACTGTGGTGTCCCTCTCATGAAATACAGCCCTTCACAAACTGCTCCAGGATTGGTCTTTTCACGGGGAGCATGGCATACATATCTGCTCTGGTGCAGGGTCCTCTCCAGGGCCTGCAGAGCACATGCTGTGCTCCAACACAAACCTTCCATGGGCTGCAGGGAGACAGCTTGCTAATTTGCTTCATGATGGGCTTCACCATTATTTCCTCCACGGGCCAAAAGGAATCTCTGCTCTAGAGCACAAAGTACGTCCTCCCCTTAATTCCTTGCCAATCTCTGTCTCTGCAAAACATTTCTAGCCATTTGTAAGTACGTCAGCACAAAAGTACCACCTGCATCACTGACAGGCTCGCAATAGCTGCTGTGGGTTTGTTTTGGTGCCAGC
Organism: Lagopus muta; assembly: GCF_023343835.1. Taxonomy (NCBI): domain Eukaryota; kingdom Metazoa; phylum Chordata; class Aves; order Galliformes; family Phasianidae; genus Lagopus; species Lagopus muta. The sequence goes on along the minus strand of NC_064433.1, from coordinate 118,534,895 downwards.
TGGAATTAGCTCTGCCTAACATGAGAGCAACACTTATTTTTTCTCACAGAAGCCACCTCCTCCACTACCTAAACCTTATTACATAAGCCCAATATAATATAATTTAGCATACAGATACAAAACAAAAAGTTCCATAGGTAGAAGGTGAAGCTACAAATTCAAAGTAAAATTTTTATCAGGCAGGGCAACAGTCAGAATATATTAACAAGTATTTCAGTTCATTCAGTACTGCTATCAAGATGTGGATGCTGTGGATGTTGTGTTGAGGGACGTGGTTTAGTGGGAGCTATTGGTAATAGGTGAACAGTTGGACTGGATGATCTTTTAGGTCTTTTCCAACCTTGGTGATTCTATGACCTCAACCAAAACCAAAGACTTTCCCAAGAAAAGGTGTTCTAGTTCACATAAGAATTAAAGAAAGCACTATAGTCTGTGCTACGCAGAATATTAAGAACAAATGATCTCCTTCTGGTGTTGCCTACAAATACTGTTCCCTACTCTGTGTAACATACAGTATCACCTTATGAGCCCTGATATATTGTACCTTCAATCATATTCAGAGTTCCGAAAATTGTGTTTTATTGGTAAGGACCATTTATCAACAAAATCTAATGGTCAGCTAGCGCCGTCTGATGCAACACTACAGGTAATGTTAGAGTTGCCTTGACAGCTGAGAAAGCCACAGGCATCACATGAAGAAACCTGTGGTTACTGGTATCTTCACATTACGAAATTTTGTAAAATGAAAGTTTGACTTCTGTTGATAGTGGCTGAACCATCTGGCCTGCAATCTCCTCTTTAGCGGCCACTCCCATTTTCAAAAAGACTGTGTTAAGAAAAATTAATGCCTCTCCATAACAACAGCAATGGAAACTGTACTTCCACAGTCCTTCCTTACCTTTGTACTTCCCTTGAAAGACTACTGAAACCTGAAAGTAGAGAGGATTATGAGGTCTGGGCTTTTTATAGTTTACGGATAACTGAAATAAGTTTATGGGGAAAGAAGAAAAGAGAGATAGGTATCTGCCTGCTGTAAGGGGCCTGCTTTGCAGGGGGTCTCTAAAGATCCCGTCCAGCCCATACAATTCTGTGATTCTGCATCTTTCGTGTCAATTTGCCATCTCCAACTCAGAGACCACTTTGCTACCACAAGTATTTCAGAACACGTTAGTTCAAAACTAACCACTGTAAACTACTGCCTACTGCTCAGATCTGATTTACAGTGAACGCTTGAGATCTATATTAATAGGTCAGCCTCTGGATATTTCATCACTGTGGAAGTTTCCATTAAGTACGTTTCAACATTTAGTATCTCATCCAAGGAAGGGATGGATCCTAAGCCACCAGCAAAACTGATTCTTACAGTTCTCATCTTTGAGTATTTCCTCTTTCGTGGCACCCATGGCTTTCTTTAATCTGAACCAATAAACCGAAGTTGCCTTCTACTCCAGCTAGCAAGAATAGCATCACAAGAGCAGAACTGAAATCCACATTCAGAGAAAAGACTTAAACCACCGTGCCACAAATGACTAGCTTTACTATTTTTGAATGCACTCCAGTGAGCTCCACCTTGGAAGACAATCTAAAACTTTGCCCATCTTGAGTTTAGTATTATCCTAATAATCTATGTAGAAACAAAACAGAAACAATCTTCCAGTTTAATGAAGATTTATTATGCAAATATTCTAGTTTCATGTAGATCAAGAAGGACAATGAGAAAAAACTAACATGAGCAATGAAACAGAATAAACAGGTACTGCCGAGCAATCTTCTGATCATACAGAAAAACTAAAGGTAATAGCTGCTGCTGCACTTTACATTCTGAACTAGAAAGGGAAAAGCTATAGTGTATGGCACTCATAGAATCAGATTTCATACAGTAAGCACACACGCACCTGCAATGGAATCTATGTGGAATTTAACCATATCAGAATCATTTGTTGTGACATGACCAGAAATGAAACATTAACTGCTAATAAAGCACACTCTGGAACTCACAGATGTAAAATATTTTTACATGTGCACTGTTCAGACTAACAAGCCAGTGGCATTGCCTTGCTCACTGGTACGAGGAAAAGTGGACAATAAAAAAAGAACAACCAGCTTTAAGATTTGTTGTGATAAGGAAAGAGAAGCTCAACCTCCCCTCCTGTTGAGGAATGATCTAAGCAGCTACATTTTACTATCAAGTTTTTTCACTCTCCGATCCAATTTCTATAATATTAAACTTTGTGCTCTCCGACAGGAAAACCTAACTCATATTAAAAATAGTGTAGAAAGTATAAACATTAATCAGAACAAACAGTAGGATACCAAACCAGACAAGAATAAGTGAGGAAAAAAAACTCTGAAAAATATCAGGATTCTACATTACTTGACGTGAGATGCAAACCTGAACAAAAAGGCATCATCGGCAACCTGCAAGTAGACTGTGTGGCATCAGTGCATCACAATATAGCACTATCTTTGTTACAATCTACTCACATTTTGTGGGTTGATATCATCTTCTCCCATAGGTTCATCCACAATTTGCTGTCCATTCTGTTAAAAAAAGAAAAAAATACACAGGAAATTAGTAGAGATGTTGAATTCAACTACAGAAATAAATATATTGCCAATGGGCTTTGATGGCATGCTCCTCTACAGGATCAAGAGTTCTTTTATTTTCTAAAAGAAACTAAAAACCAACCAACCTAACAAAAAAAATCATTGGAAGTTGGTACGGAAAGCTGCTGTTTGAGAGACATGATGCCACTCTCACTCTGATCCTCACGTACTACCAAACTGGACAAAAGTCACAATAAGAAAACTGTAAAACAGTTTAAGTCTTAGTACTACAGAGCATTATTTTTCACTACTACAACCTCTGCAGAAAGCTAAATCAGATGAAGAATGTGCAGCAATAAGCCACAACAACAAACATAAATACTCTTTTTAAAACCAAGTTCTTGTGCAGAAACCAAGTCCTTGCTGTCATTGGTACTACAAGAACGTTTATAACTGCAGTATATGATTATTAGAAAAACTATGAATGTTTATGGTTGCTGGCTAATTAGATAGTCAACGTTGTACTTTTCTGTTTGTTTTTATTTTAACCTTTCTAGGGACCGTCCTGCAAAGCTTTCCATGTAAAATTTAGTCACGCGATTAAAAAAAGACTAAATGCCTTCTTGGTTAACAAATGCTTTCTGTTCCCCACCAGTGGTACTATACTTGGTGAATATCTAAGTGGCACTTTTCCCAGGCAGATGCCTTTGCTTACACAACAAACATATACATTAGCAGCTAATAAGGAAAAAGATATGCCTCCCAACGTAATAGCAAGAAGGATCACCTGTGGCTTTAATTATTCATTTGCTCTAAAAGTTTTACAGACTCTTATTATTCTTTTCAAAATAGATTTTAAAAAATTACCAAAAATGGTTGTGCCCTGTAGTACTAGTGGATTGTTTCCCCAGAGAACGTAAGTCCTAATTAATCTATTTTTGCAGAATTTAATTTACTTAAAATAAAGTCACATGCATATATGGATAGATATTTTCTAGATGTCAGAAAGCTAAGGAAGCTGCTAGGCAGCGTTCAGAGATTTCAGCTTCTTCCTACAAGTTCCCTCCCACCATTTGTTTTTTCAGCAGACTTGTTGGGTAGAACCTTTCTAGCATTCTCTGCAACTGCTAGGTGTAGTCAGCTTACAGGTAGAGACTCCTTCCTATGAAGAGACAGGTTAAGTTCTAATAACTTACAAATTTCAATTTTCAGTTATGCCAAACTGAATGTTTAGTCTCAGATAATTACAAGCTCCCAAGTTTTCCCCTCTTCATTTTCAATATAAGATACTAATGGATAAGACTAGATTATGAGAACTATCCATCACCCAAATATGACTGTGGCCTGCTCTCCATCCCCTTAAAACACAGGCATAGGGAAGGGCTCAGCTACTGATTCTGTCTGCAGTGCAGAGTTGTGACACAGGATAACATTGCCATTTTCTCATGTTAACAGACCTCAGAGAAACACTAGAGACTTCTGGTTAGAAGGCATGTTTCTCTACAGAAGGACTAGTAAGAAACCAGCTAGACTACAAGAGGTGAATATAATTTTTATAAGATGTCTCAGTTAAGGGCTATCAGCATTGCACTTTCTAATTGTACAGCTAAGAGTTATTTGATGATGTTCCAAAAAGCCTCACCTTCCCTCACTGCAGCTTTTACTAAGAGTACAGATGGCAGATATTGTACTGTTCTTCCTTAAAATACACAACAATTTAAATTATCACGTACAAGACCATAAAAATACCAGCTCAGCTAAGTTAAGAAAGTAGTATTTTTAATGAAGCTTGCTTACAAGGAAACATAATTGTTTACATTGTTATTCCATATACCATCTCTATCAAGGCTACGAGTCACAATTTCCCTTCTCTCAAATATATGACATACATTTAATCAAATGACAATTTAACTACACATCTCTGTGCTCTATTCACGCCACAAGATAGCTTCCAAAATATCTCGTCAATAGGAAAAAATCAGCAGAAAAACATCAGAACAAGAAAGACAATTGACTTCAGCCTGAAAGGAGGAGCCTGAAATGTCCTGACAGCTAATGATGGCTCAACTCTGGGGCCTAAAACAGGGCAATTTATGTATCAAAGCCATGTGCTCTAAACTGACTCCACATGCGGATTTTCAGAAACAGTGATTCCCACTACAACAGTAATTATGCTGAAGAATAATATTAGAGGCAGATTAAGAAGAATTAACCAAAAAAATAAACCTTGAGACCCCGCTTATACTGCTTAAAGACAACTCTAATGCCACTGAAAATGAAACAGCTCCAGAAACCCCTCTTTGAAAAGAATTGAGATCAAATCTTTTTAAGAAGGTCCCAATCTCTAACATCCAGCCTTTAACCTCACTGACTGTAACATTATTCTTCTAGAAAAACAAAAACAAAAAGAACAACCAAACAAAACACAGCAAATTTCTGCACCACAAATGAGCAGGGTTTTTTTTGTTTGTTTGTTTGTTTGTTTTAAACAATCTGGTTTTCCTGTGTAATCCTCCATTGCTTTCATTTGAATTCAAGAAACAGATTCCAAGCGCATGTACTGGAATGATGAACATACTCAAGAAATCAGCATGTATGTCATGCAACTGTATCTGAGCCAGGACACTGGATTAGCAAGATCTTTTTGAACAGGTCTACCCATGCAATGATTACGCTAAAGAAATCACCGCATGGCAGAACCAGTTCTGCTCAGAACAGTGGAAGCCATGTAAGGCAAAGAAGAATATGTATGTATGATTTATGGTTTGTTGGTATGAGATGCCATTAAATGGAAAGCACTCGCGTATCCAGAAAGCCTGCAAAGTGTACCGGATGTCCTATAAGCTTAAGTGTAAAGCCAAAAAGTTCACTACGGAAATGACAACATTTAAACCACTGTAGAGCAAATAAGGCTGCAGAGTGTTTAAGTGCATCTAACCCTTTAGTTAGGCTAGATTTGCTCTAGTATTTACTAGAACCAAGGACATGTCTCAGTGAGGTAACACCCTGTGACCATATATAATTATCTGATAAATATAGACTAAGAGAAGGCTAAATGCATCTTTTAATGTATGGATTGGACTAATTCAAATGACAGAGACTATAGACCTTGATTACTTTTCAGTTGTACGGCTCCTGTAGGGATGTCAAGCAAGCAGAATGGATCAAAGATGTGGTTAAATCCAGTACTAGAACTGCAAAAACAGCGAGCACCAAGCATTTCAGATGACAGCACAAGAAAACTAAAAAAAAAAACAAAACAAAGAACATCTACAGACAGCTCCTACTTACCCCTCCAAACACATCAGCAATCAAATTACACCAAGAAATGAGGGCACACGTCCCTTATAGAGGTAAAGCCACTCAAAATCCCATTTCCTTCTCCGATTTACAGTGGCAGCCATACTGTTAGCAACAAACTAAACTCCCAAAAAGCCATTGCCACATTTCACTAAGTTGGTAGAAATGAATGCTTAAAGACAGTTAGGTTTATTTTACTAAAGGCATGTGAGAACGAAGACAAAAGGGACCGTGCAGGTTCTTTGCTCAAGTTAAAAGCAGACAAATATCAGAGAATCTGCATCAGCCATAAGAGCTCATAGAACCTGCGACATAACAGTCAATCAATTAAACCCCTTTTGTGAAGCAGAGGATATCCTGCACTCTACACTACAACTATGTATTGATCCATAGTCCTCATGTTACTTTCTTTTTTCAAATTATGGTTTCAGCATCTGCTGCAACAGATGAAATTCACCTCAGAAGTCTGTCAAAATGGTACTGCCTTCTGCACTCACACAATAAACTCAGCACACTGAACTGACTAGCACTGATCTAGTTGTAATCTTGTATGCAAAATACCTGACACAGCATCTGTAATAGCAACTTGGTGCAGAATATGTTAATAATAATAATAATAATACCAAGCACTGATCCTTGCCCCTACCCAGTTATTTATACGTGTCTAAATCATTAATTGAAATATTAAGTCATATTTGTGTCCTGTAACACTCATTTTTTCTTATTTTTTCCTGTTAGCTTAATCAATATTGAAACAGATAGCATTCACTTGATGTTTTTAGATTTAGTTTAGTATCTACAGCCTCACATTGCCTTTGCAAAGCAAAGATCAAAGTCCTGCTAATACGGACGTACTCTGTTGAACTGCTGTTCTTTCATGCATTTTTAACACACTTCATTTTTTCTGAAGGATGCAGGTTTGACCATGAAGCTTCCTGAACGCTGCATGCTTCCATATGCCTCCTGCCTCCCCTCAAACAGCTTTGTTTTGTGTTTAGACTGCTCCTAGATTATTTTTGGATGCTTAAGAAGCCTCACAGCCAAGTATTTAAACTCCTTCTTTCCAAGTACAATTGTCATTTGCTTTAAAAAACAAAAGTGATGGCAATTCTAGCTTTTGATACAATTCTTTGATTAATCTTAATGTACCTACTGATATAAACTGGGTTCAAGCATACAAGACAGAAACAAGGTTTCATACTATTAATGGAGTTCAGCATGTTGTACAACTACTGAATTTTCCATGTAACTCGTGCCTTTTAGCAGAACTACACCCACTAGTTAAGATACAATAAAAAGTGTTGTATTCTTAGAGTTTACAAGTGGACAAATCATAAGTTATGAACTGTTTATCAGTGCAGACTGACTTTCTGAGTACACAAATAAGCAGATAAAACAAAAGGTCTGAAACACACCATACAAAAATTAGCATTTAGAATTTACAAATGGACAATGACTAACAAAGGTGATGACTTCACTACGCTTTGGAATGATAATTTAAACAAATTACCTGAATGTCTGAAGTTTCTCCAAGGTAATTCCTAGTTTTCTCCTAACAAATTACCCAACAATTTTTCAACAGTTACAGAATTTAATAAAACCTTTTTATTTCCTTTAAACATTTTGAAAATGATGTTTAGACTACAAAAAATAAAGATTTCAAGAAGTACAAGAGCTTTCCTCATTACTTATTATTTAGACAATAAAAACATTGGCAATATGTAGATCCAAGCTCTTCACTCCAGCATGTCCCAGGGACTCCAAGGAAGTGATACAGTTAGACAACTCTGCGATCTTTGAATTGAATGAAGCTTTATCCATGCTCCTGGCTTGTTACATAGCAGCACAGAATACAGTATTCCTAGGCAAAGATTTCTAACAAATTTGCTGTTAGTAAAAGGTCTGGAACTACATACAGTAAAAGCTTTTGGCCTGCACATGTTTAAATTTGCTATTACAAGCAGTAGTGAGCTATTCTGAGGAAAAAAAAAAATCATATGTCTGCAGAAAAATAGTTGAAAAAAAGACTAATGTCCCCTTGAGAGGTCATCCAACCTATTCCAAGGAATGATCAGCTATTCCTACAATGTCACTCCAGACATTTATCTCCTTCTAAATCTTCAGTAATGGAGTTTTCACAAGCTATTTCAATGCCCAGCTAAAATATAAGGCTTTAGTAGGATCTGAATTAATGACTTACACCCTAACTCCACAGCTATGAAGACACACATATCCAAAGCACTTACCTAAATCCTAACCTGATTAAGGCTTATCATATACAAGTAGCAGAAGTGGGCTATCATCTTAGATTTTTTTTTAGCTGTTATCTCTTAGAACATATTCAATGTATGTTACATATAGATAGCAGAAACGAGTATAAGAATCTTTAATTTTCAGGGAAAAAAAACATAAGACAAAACCTAAAAGATACATGAATTTATTTCTATAAAACCCCTACTTGAAGTTCAACTAATTTTATTTAGAAACTTCTAAGTCGTATCGACTAAGGCGTCAGATTTTAAAAGATGCAGGACATCAAAATTTGCCTTTCTGTAGACAGGCAACCTCAGATATATTCCAGTAACATACAGATTATTATGAACATACAAAGTGAAGCCTCCCCATGCTATGATACCAGGACAACTGCAACTCCAAGACAATCTACTTTCCAGTGCCACCTTCTTCTCATTTAGTATGACACAAGAGTGCAGTTTTATACCACCACAGCCTAATTGCCACAGAAAAGCAGACCTCTTTCCTCCACTGTTACACCATCCTTGGCGCTAGCATTTCGCCAACCTTGTGTCAAGAAAGGTCAGAAAACACCACCACCACAAACAAGAGCCTGCAGCTATTTGTGAGTTTAATTTGCTGAATTACCTTGGCTTCAGGCAGTACAAGTGCCATGGCATTGTTTGAAATGTCAAACATATAGCATCATAGAATTTTTGTCCAAGCCAGCTATTTTTCTATAGGTTAAAAAAAAAAAAAAAGCTCAAAATCATGTACATTCAGTTGCTTTGAAGAATTTTATTTAGTTAGTTTCCTACCTACAGGAGTGGCAAAGTGCTGCCATTAACACAAAAGCTCAGTAACCTCAGTAAAACACAACATCAACTATATGTTCATTTGCTACAGATAGAAATAAGCACAGAGAAATCACTTCATTCAGTATATCCAGTCCATTGCCACACGTGGGAAAAAGAATTCCTTCTCCACTGCACATGTTCTCCTAACAGTGATCGTAGCACCTGACAGTATCCAAGTCTCCATACCAAGACTGTACTTACATGAGAAGCTGGGGATGCTTCACTTCACTGTCTGCTACAGACCTAAGCCCCCTGAACATCCCATACCTGTCAGGGCTCTTTCCAAAGGGGGAGCAGCACCAGGTCCTCACTGCATGAGCAACAAGGCTGCCTGCTCTCATTCCTTACAATGCAGACCATACAAGCTGGTCTCTTATAATCTTAGGATAAACGATAGAGGTTGACATTTAATATTGATGTCAACTAAAGCATTACCTATTTTTACTCATTTTGTCATTTAGCCACTCAAACATTCAATACAATAACTCATTCTGGATGCCATCACCAAGCAATTGGAAGATAAGAAGGTTATCAGGAGTAGTCAGCATGGATTCACAAAGGGGAAATTGTGCTTGACCAACCTGGTAGTCTTCTATGATGTCACTGGTGGCTGAGTAGATGGTGGGAGATTAGTAGATGTCGCATATCCTAACTTCAGCAAGCCATGTGACACTGTCTCCCACAGCATCCTTCTAATGAAGCTTAGAAAGTACAGGACAGATAAGTGGACAGTGAAGTGGGTTAAGAACTGGCTGATTGGCAAAGCTCAGAATGTTGTGATTGGTGGCACAGAGTCTACTTGGAGGCCTGTAACTAGCTGTGGTCCCTAAAACATGGGATGGAATCCACCCTCAGCAATTTTTCTGATGATATGAAGCTGAGAGGAGTGGCTGACATGATGGCTGGCTATGCTGTCATTCACCAGGATCCAGACAGACTGGACAGTTAGGCAGAAAGAAACCTGATGAGGTTCAACAAGGGTAAGGTGCAGAGTTCTACACATGCAGAGGAACTCTACAGACAAGTACCTAGGTGTTCTGGTGGACAACAGGTTGGCCATGAACCGGCAGCATGCCCTTATGTCCAAGAAGGCCATCAGTATGCTGGGCTGAATTAAAATGAGAGTGGGTAGCAGTTTGAGGGATGTGATCCTTCCCCTGCCCTGATGAGGCCATATCTGCAGTGCTGTATCCAGTTCTGCACTCCCCTGTTCAAAAAATGTCTATAAATATCTAAGGTGCAGGAGGCAAAGGGAAAAGGCCGAACTCTTCAGCAGCGGGTGGCGATAGGACAAGGGAAAACAGCCACAAACTGCAGCATAGGAAGTTCCCCACAGATGTGCATAAGAACTTCTTCACAGTAAGGGTAACAGAGCACTGGAACAGGTTGCCCAGGAAGGCTCTGGAGTCTCCTTCTTTGGAGATATTCAAGACCTGCCTGGACGTGTACATGCATAACCCAGCCTAAGGAGCCTGCTTTGCAGGGGGGTTGGACTCGATCTCTAGAGGTGCCTTTCAGCCCCTGCAGTTCTGTGACACTATAAAGACAAGGATCTCCCAGAAAGAGTCCAGTGGAGAGCAACAAAGATGATAAAGGGCCTGGAGCAAGTACAAGGAAAGTCTGAAAAACCTGTGTCTGTTCAGCCTATGGAAGAGAAGACAGAGAGGGGATCTACTCAATGTTTATAAATATCTAAACTATGGGAGGCAACTGGATGAGGCCAGACTCTGCAGTGGTGTGTAGGACAGGGAGCAACAGCCAAAAACTGGAACATAGTAAGTTTCATACAAATACGCAGAACAACTTTCTTACTGTGAGGTTGACAAAGCCCTGAACAAGCTGCCTAGAGAGGTTGTAAAGGCTCCTTCTTTGGAGATATTCAAGACTTATCCAGATACCTTCCTGTGAGACCCGCTTTAGTAGTTGCAGGAAATAGTAAAGTTGTTCCATATCTCAGTTTATCTTTTCAGTAGATCTATTCAAACAATTGTAGAATAGCGGGGGTTGGAAGGGACCTCTAGAGATCAACTTTTCTATCTCCTGAAACATAGGATTTCCAAAATGACCGTGCGATACATGTTGATCGATGTGAAAGATTCCTCATTAAGTAAAAAAATATATATATTGACATGCAGGTTTAAGTTCTAACAGTAATTAATTTTGGCAATCTTGTTATGTAAGAAATAATACATCTAATTATATCAAGAAACCAACTTTCGAGCCTTCAGAACAAAGTAGTTTGGCTTTAAGAAGTAAAAAGAAAAGCATTTTTCAAAACTACAATTAGCTAGACATTTAAATCGCAACAAAATACCATCTCTTCACATCTTCTGTGTACAGTAAACAAACTGTTCCAACAAATTAATGGCTGAAATGAAAGGTTAATAATAGACCTGGAACCTTCACACTTTTGTGAGAAAAGGTAACAACGTATTTAAGGAGACACATCCTAATTTTTACACAATCCATTCGTTTCACTCAAAGGATTTAAAAAAAAAAAAAAAAAAAAAAAAAAAAAAAGAACATTTCCTCCAAAAACAGTTCAGTGGAGCTTAGGAATACCACAGGGGGTTCCTTGCATCAAAGCAAGCATATGGTAACTGTTACTGATAAGAATGAGGGAGCAGTAACTTCGTGGTTAAGCCACTGGAGTAAGTCCCTGGAAATCACCGTTCATCTCCCAGACCCAGAACAGATCCCATGCATTATGCTAGATGGAGCCACTAAGATGCTGAACGTTAATTGCCCATCTGTTAAACAGAACTGTTTTCCTCTTCTGTTTCCAATGGGTGAGGCATTTTATTTTATTCCACAGAATAAGGAGAGAGTAAGTACCATGATATCATGCATGCAAGTAGACAGCACAGTGCTTGCAATAATTAACCACTTCAGTGTGCATGAACTAAAAAATTCCCTGAAGAGATTCTAATTTCTTCAGTTTTACTGATAAAGTTATTCCCCCTCTGATATCACTAGGACTGAAACAAACAGCTACAAGGCTTTCCTGTTGCCTGAAGAACTGTTGCCTGAAGCATAAAGGTTTTACTATTGGAACACTACTATGAATTACAGTAGAAAAACAAAATCAGTCTATATCAGAGCTCCTGTTTTTGATATACAGAAATAACTAAACACCCACCTCAGTCTGTGTCTCACTGTGAATCTAAGTCAAGCACTTCGAATGGAAAACAACTACAATTAGCGTGCGGCAGATCACAATCAACTCAAAGAGAGCAGACATTCCTTTAAATGCCTGTGTCAACTTACATCTACAGTGTGCTAGAGACTAGCTGTGGCAAGAAATACTACAGACACTGTAACGAACAAAACAACTTGAAGAAAAGAACAGCCAATATCATCAGGAAACTGATGGAACAGCTTGAGAAGTCAAACTCAGACCTTGCATGAGGGAACAAACAACTGAAGAGCTCACACACTGCTGCGTGAAGGTGCTGAGGCAAGCCAAGCAAAGCACCTGCCTCCATCTAGCCACCAATAGCAAGGAATCAGCAGCATGTCACACTCAGTAAGAAGTTGTGAAACTGAAAAATACTCTGCAGGTAAAACCATACCACTGAGAATCTGAAAGGTTAAAAACAAACAAACATAGAAAAAACCCAACATAACAACAACACTTAAAACATTCTCCATGCAGAGGGTATGCTTTCAAAGTCTATTTACATATATACGCATACATATTCCTGTTTTTTTAACCTTCAGCCTATACATATATATACAAACACCTGCTGTCTCTCTATCACAGAAGTTTGCTGAATACAGGGCATACTACTTCTTCAGGTGAGAATTACATTGCCCATAGCCACTTATAATTATGTTTCCATTGGACAAAACTGAATAAAAACCACCCAAACGTCAGAATGCACTGTACTGATTACAGATATTCATCCAAATGATAGCTGAGTGCTGTAGAGGCACTGCTGAGAATTCTAGCTATAATGGAGAGGTGATGAATAGCCTTTGAAATCTGTATAAAACATTTAGATGATTCCCCTTCAGCATTCCAGCTAAGTTACTATAAATCCAGCTTTGTTATTGCAGAACACAGGTCTAACACTGATTACACTAATCACTAGAGTGTACAGAGGTGATGGCAACCAGCATCTCGTGGCTTCAGGTGGCAAGAAACCTGATGACTTCAGATTTCGTGTCAGAAATATACACTGACTAAAGAATGTCACAGTGACATAAGAATTGAATTACAAACCCCCAAATTACATTGTGCAGGGTTCTTTTGAGAATCCACATGACTGTCAAATGCTAGCACTCGTTTTATGTGAGGTTCGTATAATTCTGGATAGAGAAGACAGAACAAGGAATTCAAGAGAGGGAATTCACACTATCTATTTAGTTACCTAAATAGGTGGTGATAAATCCCCTATCAAGGGCAGCGGAAAAACCTGAACTTTCTCCACAGCCAATTTAGAGCACCTAAATTAAAACATCTAAAGATAGATGGCACAAATGCTTTCCTGGATGCCTAACAAACAATCTCTCCTTGTAGCCAGCTCTTTTGACATACTAGTGTCCAGAACTTGGCTGCCGTAATTGTATGCATTCTGCTCCATTCAACATTAATATGCATAGCTGGGAGTTCAGATCAGAGGATCAGGGTAGTTATTCAGGCATCCAGATACAAATTCAAATCAATACTTAATTTGCTTGAAAGCAAATGGCTTAAAATAATAGGCACACTTTCACTATGAAAAACAAACCTATATTTGTTATAGATCTTGAGTCAAACCATGCGTCAATAAAAGACAGTGTAGTTCCACAAGCTTTCAAGTTGTTCTAATTTAAAACAGAAGCGTTTAGAAATAACAACAAAAGATGCACCAATAAATGTATTATCTTTTAAGTACTTTGTCCAACAAATTTACACACTGAAAATGCTGCTATGTAGATTACTGAACTAGTTGTAATTGTAGGAACAGAAATTCTGCAACAACTGCTCTCTCAAAACTACAAGTATGTATCCTCTCTAAAACAAAACAAAAAACCATTTGCTTTATTTCTTAAAACGTTGTACAGATTTGCTGTTCTGTACACATAAATTACAGCAGCTGTTGATGGTTAACTATGCTACATTTCAAATTAGTACTAAAGGTACTGCACTCCTCCTACTGAATTTGCTCACCTACCACAGCAAATCATGCTCTCATTGGCAGAAATGTAAAGCTGAATATGGGACTCTACCAGAAACAAATAAAAAATAATCCAATATTAAACCTAGAGAGATAAGAGTGCATTTAAAGCTCAATAATTCTTAGCTCTGAGTAGATAACAGTGTTACAAGGACTGCATGGGCAAATCTGAGATGTTAGCAGAAACTCTCTACCTCACTATTACAGCTAAAGACACTTGCTGCCATCAAACTATGACCAAAATCACAGTGAGGTTTTTCAGGAGGACGTAAAAAACGTTTATGCCCAAGGATACTCTTGCAGGATAGGGTCTGTAATTAGGAGACTGCTATATTATGGATAAACACAACTCATGCAAATTGAAAATTTAAGCTATGCATTTAGGTCATTTGTTTATGTATTTGACAAACATCCATTTTCACCGAAATATCTCCTCTTAAAAAACTCATTTCAAGTAAGTGATCTTTCTAAGCCTGTTCATCTGAAAGTTTTACAGGAGCAGTTTGGTCATTTTCTAAAACAGAGTGTTTCTTCTCGAGTAGGGTCTTAAGGTGCACACCTGACCAGTTGTTGCTCCATGCTTTGTTAGTAGTCCCAGGGAATTTCAAGGTGTCCTACAAAATACTGACGTGGGTTTACAGTAGTTAAAGTGCTTTTTATTTTTTTTTAGAGGTGAAATACTTTTTTCAAGAAGTTTACGACAGCAGTTTAAAAACAACTCCTATCCGAAGTACACTAACATAAGCAAGTAGCAAAGTATAATCAATCATGCACTTACACGTTTCAAATAAAGCAATCCATTTTGCTATCTTTCTAGCATATATACCCTACTACTATTCAAACTGCATTGAGGACATATCATGAGCATGGAAGTCTAAAGTAACAGTTAGGACCTTTTCTCTAAATCATAAGTCTAAGCACCAAGCTGTCCTTCAGAAAAATCTCTCCAATATCTTCCCTTCAAACATCACACTGCTATTGCAGGTACTCTACATTTGAAAAAATAAAAATAAAATCATGTAAGATCACCACTTCAGAACTCAGTGATGGAATTGACAGCAACCGGCAAGAACTTAAAAGATTGCTCTGTCACGTGAGACTTACAGGTTCTTCTGACCCTCAGAGATGCAGTCACTTTAAGCAGCAGGAATATATGCATCAAAACAACAAATGCTTCTGATGCTGCAGGAACTTTACAGTGGTGTCTCTCTCTGCTCTGCTCACCTACAGAATATATCCTAACCTTGCATGTAACAGCTCTGGGTTGGCCAGAGTCCATACCATTCAAGATCAGCATTGTCTGAAGTAGACTGGCTGCATATCAGCTGGAGCAGATTCAGGCAGAAGCTGCTCTGTCAGAAGAAGCCGCTTCTTTTCAGATGGAATCAGGGCGCACTGTGAACTACTAGAGAAGCACCGACTGAGTAGGTGTACTGTTTACAGAGATCCAAACCCGAAGTTCTTCCAAAACATACAGAAAAAAAAGAAAATAACCAAAGGCATCCGTGCCTTTAGATGTGAGTGAATTTAAGGCATCAGTACGGCTGAGGAGAGTAACCTCGCGTATCCTGCCTGGCAAGAGCAGGACACCTCACCGCTACCAGCGGCAGGAAGCCGCACGGCGCTGCGGCTCAGGGACGTTCCCCACCAACGCCGCCTTATGACGGCCGCGAGGTTTCCCAAACGCTTGCGAAACTGCGGACGCGACCGCGTCCCGTCCGGACGGGGGGCAGCGGCAGCCGGCGGGACTGTCCTTAGCCTCGAGAGCACGGGGCGAGGTGAGCGAGGGCAGGCCGCGCGGAGACGGCGGGGCCGCCCCGGGAAGGGAAACTCTCCGTGACAGTAACCAGACACCGCTCCGGAACAAAGCGCCCGGCTCGGCCGCAGGTTACTCCCTCCCGGGGAAGGCAGGGGGCGGAAGGGGAGGCGCGGGCCGGTTCCGTGCTACGCGCCCCGAGCCCCGGCGCCGGGAAGCCCGGCCGGCCGCGGCCGTGAGTCAGTGCCCCGGCAGGAAGCGGCGCGCAGGGGCCGCCCCAGAGGGAGAGAGGGAGCGAGGGAGGGCCCCGCGGGGACACGCTGCCGCCGCAGGCTCCACTGCCCGCCCCGAGCGCCCTCGGGGAGAAAACTGAGAGCGACGGCGGTGGCGTCCCGTCCGCCTTCGCCTCACACAACTCTCCCCCGACACCCCTCGCCCCGACCGCCCTTAACTCACCCCGCCCTACGAGGAGCCGCGGGCTCGGAGCTCGACCTCCCCGCCGCCGCCTCCCCCCCGGCCCGTACCTCCGTGCTGCTCTCGGCCGCGCTCTCCACAGCCATCTTCTGCCAAGGGTCCGCCAGCTGCGCCAGGGGCATCTTCCCCGCCCGGCTCCCGCAACTCCGCGCTCCGCTTTCTCGCTCCCCCGGCGGCGGGGCGGGAGCGGCGAGGCAGACGACGAGCCCTCGGGGGAATGGCGGGACAGCCCGACCGGCTAAGAACGACAGCGGCCGCTCCGGCGGCGACTGCTGCCCGCTGCCGCCGTCCCTCCTCCCGCCCCCTTCCCGCTGCCAGGCGGGGCCGCGCTTCCGCCCTCCCACCGGCCCGCCGTTCGGACACAGCTTCCGCTCACAACATGGCGCCGGCACTTACCTGCCCGCTCAACGGCGCCTGCGCGCGGCTGCGGGGTGGGAGCGTCGGTGCTCCCCGTCGCCGGGCTGCAAGGGGAGCGGGAGGTCTCGGGAGTGCCGTCGGGCAGCTGAGGGAGCGGGAGGACCGTCTGCACCTCAGTGCTCGGCTTTGATCAGTGCCGTGCAGCCGTCTTTGTAGCAGCACCTAAGCGGGTTTTGCCTTCTCTGGTACCGTTGCTTGGTGCAGTTAAACCAAGCCGTGAGTTACGGGGCTGTTGGAAAGCCCAGCCGAGGGCTGGCACTGCTCAGGAAAATGAATTGGCAGCAGGGGGGAGACTGAAAGTTTGTTTGTGTAAGCGGAGGAGTAGCTGGAGGCGAGGGAGGAAAGGGAGAGAGACGCGGTTCTGTGTAGTGTCATTAGGCGAAGAGGGAAAAGCTACTTTAAGATGCAGGAATTTGTTTTTAAAGCAGTGCCTCTTAAGTGGTGGTTGGGCTGCGTGAGTAAGAGCTGCCCCGAGCGGGAAAGTCATACCTATGCAGGCTGAGGGGCAGGAGATGGAGCTGTCAAACGCCCCACAGGTTCTGAGAGGAGCACTGATTTCACTCTTCTTTATGCTCAGCTGTTAGCTACTGCACAAACTGCTGACTTCAACGTATCACAGAATCACTAAGGTTCTGTCGTTGTGGTAGAATCACAGAATGGCTTAGGTTGGAGGAGATCTCAAAGCCCATCCAACCCCTGCCATTGGCAGGGCTGCCCCCCACCAGCTCAGCTGCCAAGGGCCCCATCCAACCTGGCCTTGAGCTCCTTCAGGAATGGGGCACCACAGCTTCTCTGGGCAGCTGAGCCAGCACCTCACTGCCCTCTGGGTAAAGAAATCCTCCTAACATCTAACCTAAATCTCCTCTCGGTTTAAAGCTATTCCCTCTTGTCCTATCTTTATCAGACTGTGTAAAAAGTCAGTCACTGTCTTGCTCATAAGCTCCCTTCAAGTACTGGAAAGCCTTGGTGAGGTCTCCTTGGAGCCTTCTCTTCTCTGAAGCTGAACAAGCTCGTCTCCCTCTGCCTGTCTTCACAGAAGCAATGCGCCAGCCCTCTGATCATCTTCATGTTCCCCCTCTGGATCCACTCCAAAAGCTTGACATTCTTCTTGTATTGGGGGCCTCAGACCTGGGTGCAGTACTCTAAGTGGAGCATGATGAGAACAGAATAGAGGGAAACTCATGTACAGTGTTTTGTCCATCAGGACCGACAAGACTTTCTCTGCAGAGCTACTCTTGATGAGTGAATGTCCCAGTCTGTACTCTTATCTGGGCTTCCTTCAGCCCCAATGCAGCATCTTGCAGGTGGCTTTGTTAAACCTCATTAGGTACTCATGTGGCCTCTAGGATCAAGCCTATAGGATCATCTAGTTCAACTACTAAGCTGTCACCACTATGCTCGCTAACCTACGTTTCTCAGTGCCACATCTCCACGTTTCTTCAGTGCCTCTAGGAATGGTGACTTCACTACCTCCCTGGACAGTCTGTTCCAATAATAAACTGAAGTCCAGAAATGTATGCTCTCTTACACACTTCTCTTAAAATGTTAAGCACTGTAATAAACACCCATCCTTCCGCAACATCAGATGCTTTGGCTGACACGGTAGAATCCCTGAAACATGAGACAAGCAGCCAAAGATGGGTATGGTGTCACACCTCTAATTCCGGAAGGCATGTTTTTCAGAGCAGTGTCTGAGACTTCATTCTCTACAGTCCCCTCTGTCCCAAAGCATGTATAGATTTTTACAGTCAGGCTTTCTTCCATCTTTGGTAACTGTTAGCATTCTTTCAATGTTAATTGCTTTTTAAAAATATTAATTTATTCATTATGGGAGGGGGAATGGCAAGAGTGCTGGTAATTAAAAGTGTATGTGTTTGTGTATACACAAATGCATGCACATGCATACGTCACTGTGGTGAACATAGGCTGCTTACGTTTCTGCCCAGTGGCATTTTTTCAATCCCATTTTACATTCATGTAAGCATTAATATCAATCTACAAAGAGGTACAAAGTCACAGGCAGGCTCTTGCTCATGATGAATCAGACTTTAACTGGGAGACTTCCATGTCTGAAATAAAAGGTCATAGTTGAACGATCCCTTTAAGCCATCGCTTCTGCCAGGAGGAGCAGCCGAGCTCTCCCTCCCCTTGCTGCCTGCTTGCTTGCATCACCCTGTCTTTTGAAGTGGTGCAATTGCTTGTGCTGCCACGTGGTGAGTTGGACCGAGAAGCTGAGCTTGGTAATAACTACCTGGGATCCTTTTTGCTCTCTCTGCCGTCCTCAACAAACAAAACCCCTCAAACAACTACAAAAACGGGAAAAAAACAAACAAACAAAAAAAAAAAAAAAAAAGCCACCAAAAAATAAGTAACCCAACACAACTCTATCAAAGTTTGAGTTAAAAGTCAGGGAGAATTCAGGTCTGCTTCTTTCAAAAACACAGGGCATTTTTAGAACTCTGACCTAATTATTTGTATGAAATGTAGAGCAAGATAACAGAAAACAGATAATGCAGTAGTTCTTGGCAGCCTTTGTGCTTAGCTCAATAGCAAAGAATGATAGTTTCACTAGCATCAAGTCACTTCAGTCTCATACTGGTGGCTGTAACATTAATAGGAAGCTAATGTTCACAGCAGTCTAATGTTACTTCTGACTTCCATATTTGAGTTCATGTACAAGTCTGTGAAGAATAAAAGTTTCCTTGCATCCTTCTGGAGATATCATTTTCTATTCTTTCATAGGCATAAGTCACATTATATCATCAAAACTCATTAATTTGTGTCAACTATACAGTCAGTGTGTACACCTGAGACTTGCCACTGGGGAACAGAGACCAATCAGCTGAAAGGTGGCAACCACAGTAGTAAAATATATTACCAAAGCTTTCATCTCAACGCAGTTCAATTAGTCCTTCTTTAGATGATAAGACTTTCTTCCTCTAAATAAAAATTCCCACAATCTCTTCCTTTCAAATTAACTCTAGTTCTTTCCTGTCATAGGTAGGTACCTATTCTGAGTTACTTGTTTAAATTTGAAACCCTTTTTTTTTTTGAGTAGGATCAGTGTCACATTTCTGCTAATGCCTCTAAATTTCATATGCTGCGTGTCTTTTATCTTTCCCTTTGTGCAGTCTGTGAATCGAGAAAAAGAAGGACAGAGATCTTATGCATTAGCATATAAGGGGGCTGCAAACAGTAGAAATCTGACCTTTTCTCAGACACGGGAGTGCACAGGGTAGGCAGATGTATACTCTTTCATTATTCTGGAGGTTGAGTATTTTGACATCACATTTTTAAATTTTATAAGGCAAAAAGCTGCATTAGGATTTTAATAGGAGCTACCTTGAAAGAACAAACTTCAGGGCAAGAAAATCATCTGGAAACTTACTTGAGGAAGACAAACACACTGGTTAATCTCTGAGAGCTGTGGGGCATTCCGACCTTCAGATCCTGCTAAGATCAAGAGTTGGATTGTCCTCAGAGTGAGAGACGTGATGCTGAAGCTGTTCTGCCTCAAGACAGCAGCTCCTGTTTCCCACTTCCACTGAGACACACTTTGTCTCAGACCAAAGTAAAATCATTGTTTCACCCAGAGCAGCAGATCTTTTCTTCTACAGCCATCACTACTTGTATCCAGTCATTGCTAATAACCCTGTCACCAGTCTAAAGGGAACTGATTTCACCTTTGTATAAGTGGTTGCAATAATTTTACATCCAGACAGATGTTGCACATACACTGCATCAGAAAAAGTGATCAGATTCATTAGGAAAAGGGTAGCATATGGAACAGAAACTAGAGTGTTATATAAAATCTTGTTAACCTGTCATTGTATGAATTAGCTGAGCTTCCCAAAGTGCAGCTTCTTTTTTTATTATTATTATCACTTCTAACTAATCTAACTAAAATGTCACCATATTGAAAGGGGAGATGTTAGTTTAATTGGGCTTGGCAACCTTTCCCCCATGGAAGTCACTTTGATATGTGAGCAGTAGAAATTGGGGAATCTTCCTAGTGGCTGGTGGTATCTAATGCTTTGCCTAGCTTTCAAGTAGCATTTAAGGCAAAATTCATGCTGAAGACAGTTAATCACTATAGAATGCTCCCCAAAACAAATTAATATGTATAAAAGAGGATTTAGCATTACGGTTCTAATACTACTAGAAAAATAATACCTGGGATCTAGACCTCACATTTTTGAAATACAAATGGAAGGGGGGAAACAAAAGCAAGCTATTTATGGTATTAAGAAATAAAAAATTCTACACTCATATAGGAGCTGCAGTCGTGTATTAGATATGAACTGTAGTGTGGTATCTTCTGATTACAGTGAACTGAAATTTGTTTTCAAGGATTATGACCATAGTACTGAGATATATAATTTGCATTTGATGAACAAGAAAATACATGGATGTTACTGTTTGAATTTACACAGAAAAAACCTCCAAGGAGTTAACATAATAATAATAATAAAATAGAATTGTTTGTTTAGCTAGCAGATGAAAAGTCTCATTCTCTTGGGACACCTGAATTCAGTTTCTAGCACATCACAAAGGAAGACTGTGTAATTTGGTAAGTCACTTAATATAGATGAGATTCAACTAAGCACTCTTAGTCTTCCTTAATGATGTTTTCAAAAGCATGAAGAGGCCTTGATTGGGGAAGTGTAAATACATCCTGCCAGAATAGAATAAGGAAGCTTTAGTGGTAATTAGAACTGGTTGCTCTGTGCTTTGGGTACAAATATAAAGAACGTCTCCTTAACCTCATTGGGACATTGAAAGCACAGTTTCATTGATGTTTGGAAAGCTGACGAACACCAGAGAGAGAGACAAAGTGCTGAAAGAAGTTCCCAGCTGGTGCGAGTTGTTGTAGCAGAGGCACCACAAGTTGTGCTGTCTGCCCCAGATGTATAGAATTTGCTGTGTGAACCAGGGTTACAGAGCTGTAACCAATAATTAAAAAGGGAAAAACTGAAGTGAAGGGCTGTTGTGGATAAAGACTCAACCTGGCCTTGCAAACAACATCCGCTGAAGGGTGCTTTCACCATTACAGGCCCCTGGATGATGGAATTGTACTGGAATGCAAACATTTCCTACAGTTTCCTCTGGCAGGCTCTTCTTTGAAGTTCCGATCCTGCAAACGTAGTAGAAAATGCAATGACCATAAGAATACTTTAAAATCCAATGTATATGAAATACGGTGTCTGACTCACCACTTACGACTCTGACTTTTTTTGTACATTTTTGTATATATGCATGTTGATATAAAATTGCTCTGGTATTGCAAGAGTAGATCATAATGGATAAGACTCTGTGGCATTACTGATCTGCGTCTTATCTGTGGTTACAATACAAGCAGGAAATATTGTGCCTGTGGTTTCCACATCCTGAGTGGAAATGTGGAATTCAATAAAATACTGTCTCATTACCTGTCTCCAACATATGTTCTCATTTTAGTGCTTCTCTACATATGGATAGCTCAGATTTATCTTCTGAGTGACAACGCGTACGCTGCTCGCTGCAGTTTGAGAAACCTTTTGCTGAGCTTTGATATCTTAATGGAAACCTACTATCCAATACTGGATACAAGTTATCACCCTGTTATGGTGGATCATAGAGAATCATACCTTAATTTCGGACTGTAGCATTCTGAGACAAAGAGGAAACAATACAGTATAAACAAAGATCAGTCTCTGAGTGTCAGCATTCTGTTGGGTTACATATTACACAAGCTGGCTAGATACAAAGTTGATGGAAGGAGAATGTGTGACTGTGTTCTATTTATATAAGAGTATAGCAATAACAAACTTGTCACCTCCACAAGTCACTGTTGTAAAACACACCATGTCCAGAGGAGGCCGCAGCTTTGTGCATACCCTGTCCATCTCCTCCCCAGACCTAAGAACTTAAGGATCACACACCTTCTGTCATTGTCATTAGATGAGATCTGACTTAAAGACTCCACTGACAAGTAAAGTACAGTTTATCCAGTTTTTTTTCTTTTTTTTTTTGCATGTGTGTATTATAATGTTAATACCACCATTTCTTTATTTGCCTCAGTTAAACTGTATTAATATCCTTCCTCACCATTGCTGCTCTCCAAAAGCTTCTCACCCAATCATATACTGTAACAATCTAATTCTTCACTGTAGATTACCCAGTGTCTCTTGGCCAGGAATCATTTTTTAATCTAGAAAGCTTTACCTGCCCCTTAATCATACACAAAAGGATCCTCCTGACTGAGCTAACGGCTATCTTTTATCACACTAAAGAACACTTGGTCCTCATTCCCAACAGTTTGGCAGTCTTTTCTGGAAAACTACCTGCTGCAGTGATCAGACCTACATATAAATTTTGCTACCCCTGATGCTTTAAAATGGTAAAACGTACACATGTTTTTCCAAGATGGTTCTCTCGCTCTTTCATCAGCATCTCACCTTTATGCCTTATCTTTCTCCTTATAGAGAACCAAGAAGTGCCTTTCTGAGGGTGGCCCAGGTTTATGGCCAACCACCACATCTATACATTTTCTCCAGTGACCAGTAAAACCTGTAGCATCAACCAAAGTAGACCACAAGGGGTTGTTATTGTGCACAGTGTGTATCAGGCAGTCTGTTGTATTTTCCCCATCTCCTTGTATGGTATCTCCTGTCTCACTGCAGCTATGAACTCATCTTGTGAGCCCTGGCATTCTCATGATTCAGATGGGAGACTTTACTTCCATATTGTTATTTGATTTACTCCCAGTATTGTTAATATATGACTTCTAATGTGGCACTGAGGGACATGGTTAGTGGGCATGCTGGTGATGAGTTGACAGTTGGACTAGATGATCTTAGAGGTCTTTTCCAACCCTAATAATTCTATGACTCTTTGGTTCTGTGAATAAGGAACTTCACTGATGTTTGAGTTACCTGAAAGTGGTTTGTTCTTTTTTTTCCACCTCTCACTATGAACTGGGGATTGACAAACTCCAAACCATACTTGCACCCTTCCTTCCAACAGGATTATGTGCCCCATAGCTAATTTACAGGTGTAAAGGACAGGTGCCTACTTGGAATATGGACATTTTAAATCCCCAGAACTCTTCTCAGGACCTTGTGGTAATGCAGTCTCACAGCAAATGCTGATTTTCATCATCCTAAAACAGTGCTTAATGAAAGAGAGGCACAAACATTCTGAAAGCCAGCTCAGTATCTGAAAGAAGACAAACACATTAGCTGGAATAGCCCTGTCACCCTTGTGGGTACCACACTTTGCCCTTGCTGTACTAACCTGCTTTGTCCTTTCTGATGGAGGACAGTCTTGCTCTAGAGTAACTACCTTGCCAAAAGGAATAGCAAGATGAGCTACATTTATACAGCACTGTGGAGCAAGCAATGGCTGTGTGTTCAGATGTGTTTCCTTATTTGGAGCTTCATTATTGTATACAACAGATTAGTCAGAAACTATAAAGACTTTGCTGTTGGAGCTGTAAAAGTTCCTGGGCTAAAGTGTTCTTAGTGTAGTAAGTAATATGGACTTGACATACTGCTGTATCACACAAAATACTTTGGGTGGAGGAGAGGAGGTTGTGGAATACTTTTGGTTTAGTGATCATTCTCCAGTAAGTGAAAAGGAAGGTAAAGCAAAATGTGGGAGGAAACAGAAAGGGGAATCTGAGAATAGGTGTGATAAACAGGAAAGAGGAAAAAGCACAAAATTATTTTAAAGTGCTTGTAAGAAGCAGTTGTGCCTTGAAAATGAATAGCTCTGTAATTCTATAAGGATTTTTATGTCAGCATTTAGTGAATCACAGG
Source organism: Lagopus muta (assembly GCF_023343835.1). Taxonomy (NCBI): domain Eukaryota; kingdom Metazoa; phylum Chordata; class Aves; order Galliformes; family Phasianidae; genus Lagopus; species Lagopus muta. Next base: position 118,510,351 of record NC_064433.1, on the reverse strand, counting down.
AAATTGGAAACTGATTTGTTAATAGCGATAAACTGTAGAGATTCTGTAAGCAGTTGTGGAGATGTGCCAATATTTTCTTTTTTAGAGCCACTTGATAAAAGGTTAATGAAACAAACAACCATTCAGAGTCACGTTAAATCAATTACAACCGGATAAAATTTCCAGTATCTTCAGTAAATGTTTGCAGTAAGAGTGGGCCTACAAGTTAATAGCGTCTTTGGTATTAAATCATCACAGACAGTAGAAGGGATTAAGCATGTTGTCAGGATCATATTCCTCCCCTACTGATTCACTTGTAGCAGAAATGAAACTTTGTCTGGCTTCAAAGAAGCTATTTTAAAAATCACAATTTTCAGGAAGGGATGACGTTATTTTGCCTGCTTTAGCCGAATGAATGCCTCTATGTGGTTCACAAATGAGCTGCTTGCTCTAGTTGAACAAAAGCTACGATGAGGGCTTTGATCAGTGCTGACAGTGCTCCTGCAGTATTTCAGTGCCTCATTCCTTTGTGCTTTCTAGAAGCATTACTAATGACGTTGCTTAAAAGAGTGTAAATTGCAATAAGATGTCCATCTCCAGAGAGTGCTGAATTAGTCTGTTGTGAGGCTTCTTTAATTATTGATGTCACTGCAGCAGATTACTTTGTTGTTGTTTTAATAGTTTCTCAAGACAAAGAGAACCTTTATGAGCTCCGTAAAGAACTACTCATCTCTATTACAAAATTTGTCCACTTTAGTCCACAGAAACCCCTTTTATATTAGTGACACACCAGTGCTCTTGTTTAAAGGGTTACATTCCACACTGAGTTTATTTTTCCTTGGAGACAAGCAGGAAATCTGTCACTAATTTCCTACCAGACAGCTCTGACTGCCTTTTCTCAGTCTTCTCAATCCTCTATAAATTTCTTCCATTTTGTTTTCTGAGTACAGTTCTGGTTCTCTTAGCTTCACTCTTGTCTTTCTTCTGAGGTATTCTTTACCCCTTACAAGCAGACTCAAGATGGCACTTGGCAGAAGAAGCAGGTCACTTGCTCTCCCTACAATATATTAAGCAGATCCTGAGGTGCTTATCCACCTTGTGTACATCTATTTCCTCATTCCTCTATCCTGCCCAGTCATCTTTATTTTCACTTATCTCCCCACTGCATGCAGTGTGTCCAAAACTTTGCTTCCCTTTTTCACACCCAACTCCTTTTTCTCTTAATAACTTCCCGCCTGACGTGCAAGAAATTTGTCTAATCCTTACTGTCATCAGCTTCTCATCAAATTGTGCACTTTTGTGAGCTGTGATTTTGCAATTCAGCATTTTCTGCCTGTTGCCACTGCCAGAAATTGCAGTCCTGTTGCTGTAGTGTTCTCACCACCTCTCATCACTCATTGGCCAAGCCAGGCTCCTCCAATCTCTCTTGCCATTTCTTCACCTTTACTTCTTTCTTCTTTGTATCCAGATTCAATTCCATGGCCCAGCAGAACTCTGTCCTGGCTTACTTCATTAAACTCATTTTATTCTTTACCCATTTCATAGTTCCGTATCCTTCTGCATCTTCTTTTCTACTTCATCTCTTTTGTTTCTCTGCCTCATGCATTTTTAATGCCATTCTGTGCTTCAGGCCTCTCAGCAGAAAGCCCTGCTTTTCTTCAAATTCCCTCGAGTATTCTTTACCTACATTAGCAGTATCTTTCAACTGCTGTCCCAGAAATTGTATTTTTTCCAATAGACAGTGAACTCTTCAAAGATTTAGCAGAACCTTTTCCACCTCCACTCTAAAAGCAAGGAATGTACTTTGGAGAGATTTTTCAGAGGTGGAACCATGTTCTGTTTTGTCCTCCAGGGCTCACATTTTGGGCATCTGAAGACTACCAGACCCTGAGCAAGGTCAGTTTTGAACACTTTGGCAAATGGTTTTAATTCATCCCTGTTTTGTTTAGAAATTCCAAAATATTTGAGGGAGTTTTTCTCGTTTAATAAGAGAGACTGAAACTGCTGTAAATCTTAGGTATCAGTAGGTCCCTAAAGTAAAAAAAATAAAACACATAAAGGGGATATTCAGTTGCAAGCCTTTGAAAACCACAGATATTGACAATCACAAAAATACCAAATTTGATGGAGAGTGCACAAAACAATGTATTAGGAGCAAGCACAAGAGAAAGTTAAGCTTTTTTGTGCTTCTCCTATACTACTGCTATGGAGACTGAAATAACTCCTCTCTCAATGATGGTGTCACTGTTAGAGGCACACTGCCATCTTAATTTGTTTTCTGACTTTAGAGGGGGAAATAGGCTCTGACTGCTGACTCACTTGTTAGGTCTGAAGTCAAGTAGTTACATTTATTTCACCTGTTTGGCCATGAAATTAGTATTTTAAATATCTACCACCTTTGTAGCAGATATAGATACTCACATCCAGGAAGGAGAAGGAAATAAACAGACTGAAGTAGCTCAGTTTGTTGTCATAGATCAGATGTGGTACAAAGCAGGAATATGTGAGATTTTTGCAGAGCTGAATAGTTTTTCTCGTCCTTTCCAGACTGCAGCACAGAGATGTCCTTAACCTCGGTGGTTAAGATAAGTACTGGCAGTGTCAGAGAAAGATGGTCTGGCAGCAGACCCATCATTCTTATTTTTATTTTTCTCTCTTGCCCTACACCCTGATGTCTCTTCAAGCTGAAGTGGAAAAGTCTAGCGGAAAATTGGTGTGCAAATGAACCTGTTTTGGCCATGAGTTTGCTCTGATTTAATTAGCCTTTGTTTTCCACGTCTGTGAGGTTGAGGCAGAACTTCTACTGCCAACAAAAAATATTGTTTGGTGTCTATGTATTTTATGTACATTTTGAAATAAAGATTGCAGTTTAGTCTGGGCTGGCAAAGTAGCAGCTAGTGGGGGCTCCTTCTAAGAGCATATTGTTCTTCTTGACTCTCCTTCCTGGAGGCACAGTCTTCTGCTGGTGGAAGATGAGCAGGGCTCCATCTTTTTTAATGACTTTGCATCTTTGGGCTTTTAAACCACTGAGTACCACTGAATTTCCCAAGGAAAACGGAGTTTTTGGATGTAATAATAATAATAAAAGTCACATTCAAAAGAAGTGAATGGCTCTAAATATTTATAGCAGGGAAGAACACAAATAAGAAATATAATAAAAAAGATTGTTTCAGCCATATGGTTTTCCTCAAGATTAAGTAGTATTACCTTAATTTCATTCTATTTTTCTGAAATCCTTAGAAGTTATTTAATATCAGATCTAATCTTATTTTCTGCCTTTATCTTGTTTGTTTTTATATCCTCATTTTAAAATTTCAGTAGGGATCTTCTTGCTGTTTTTTTTATCCTTTTTGTTAGGCTGCAGAATGGTGCACTAGAATAAACTCAATGATGTATTTCTAAATTCTCATGGACTCAACTTTTTTTTTTTTTCAATTTATGTTTGTCACACCTTTAATCATGGCTATACATTTGAACAACAGAACCGTGTATTTCTGTAGGAATACACAGAAACAACAAATCACCCAGAAGAACTGTAGAAATGAATGTTGCAATATTTTCAATATTTATTTGTTACCCCCCTCCCCCCCACACACACCTGAGAACGTATCTTCTTATAGACAGTTAAAACCAATGGCAAACTGTCATTTAAATACAAGCTACTCAGAAAAGTAGTGTGCTAGTGCATTAAAACAATGAATAGAGCAGTTTTGCCATAGAAGCCACAGGCATAGTTTAAATAAATATCTACAGTAGCAAAGCTCAATCTAAATTGCTAACTCTTATTTTAAATTTGCAATGTTCATCCAGATGTAGAAGATTGCTGCATGGTGTCCTTCTATTTAGGAGCTTTGTGGCAGTTGTCAAAATATCTGGCTGGTGTAATATCATCAAGACATTGTATCTATAGTCAGCATCATATGCTGGTTCTGTGGGCATGTTTAGGGTGGTGTGGGCAAAACTTTCGACCTAATGCTGTAGACCACAGTAGTCTATTTTAATTCTGTTTTAGGAATCCCCAAAGATTCAGGACAGAATGAATGCATGGTCAGATTATTATTTTTTAAATACTGTACAGGGTCATCCAAAGGAGTGATTAAAGGCATTAGGTAAATGGAGAAGTGTTTGTGGCTTAAATGGACGGCAACACACAGTTTCTGTGAGAATGTCCAAGTGTTTTTTTTTCCAGCCTGCAATGGTTAAGTATTAATACTTCCTTTTGTTTACGCACTGGTAAAGGACTTTACCTCAGAGAATCAAAATTTCCATATACCAAGGCCTGTGTGTCATTAACAAAACAAGGAGAGGCTTTGACCTCCATCCCACATGGGCATCTCACAGGTTCATTCTTAACTTTGCTTCTTAACAGCATACCTTTTGGTGAGCTCTTCACATTATTTGCTCTGCATCCTACTAAATAGCCTAAACTTGAGGTTTTCTAAAGACAAAGACATCATGGGAAACTCTGTATCATTTTGCCTGATGAAGTACCAAATAAACCTTAATTAGAAACCTCAGGACTTGGCCCAGAGAAAACTCAGGTATATCATTCTTCTACATGACTACTAGCAGTTACTGAACTGGGTAAATGAGCTAAAGATTTCAGTTAAAGAAACATTGCCAGAAGGAGCCAAATTGCATTGTAAGGAATAGGGATTCAGCCTTCTTGAGGAACAGATGACTTTAAAGCTGTTCAAAATGACACGCTTAAATACTTCATCTACCATAGTATTATTCTATTTCATATTTGGCAATGTTTAGAAAACTGTAATAACTGGATTAAGGTGCATGCCTCATTGATTTTCTACATCTAAAAATTGGGAGGAGTGTAAGGAACAAGTAAACCACTTCCACTTATGGTACTGAACACATTAGTTAAACACTCATGCAAAACATAACACGCAAAGAATCTATGGAATAAAAATTCCTCTTACCTTATGAGGATGTAATTTTGCCTGACAAGATAGAGTAAGGTTCAGGTCATCTATTGTGAATGCCTCAGGTTTGGCCCTGGAATGATCTGTAGATTCCTGACCCATCTACAGGTTTTTCCTGCTGCTTCACTCTCATGGGCTAACCATTTGTATGAGAAATATTCAAAATTGTACCTGGACAGCACCTGACCTGCATGCCTTATACTTGTCAACAAAGCAAAAGAAATACAAAACTCAACAAAAGCTCAGCAAAAGGTAGTTCAATTTGACTTTTTTTTAGCTGGAGGAAGAAGCTAATACTAGTGTTAATTGCAAGCCTTTAAAAATGCAAATCTTCATTACAGTTATTGTTCTCAACTCAAAATCAGTTAGATTTACTGTCTATCTCAATTCCTAGCTGCAGTTTTTAAGCACTAGGAGCTGCTTCCATACAAAAGGCTGCAATCAAGGACTTGCCAAAATTAAATAGATGCAAGAATCAAAATGCTCATCATAGCACTTATGATCTAATTGTGCCAGGTGGATGCATGGACCATGACAGAACAAAAATTACAGAGCTATCCCAGTTTTATGAGCTTCTATTATTTTGTAAAAAGATAAAATTGAATGCCCTCATTTTACAGGCATTGAGACAAAATACTTTAAAAAATGTTTATCTAGTATGAAGAGTCAGGGTTTATTACAGTTGGAAAGTATTGTTTTTTTCTAGAGCATCTTTAGCGCATTTTGATTGTAAAGTATGTAGATCCTCTGAAAGTAACATCTCCTATTTATTTCCTTGGAAATATGGCTATAAAGAGCACAATAACACTATTCAATAGAGTAAATCCTCAGCTACAAAACACTATTTCTCAACATAGTCACAATCATTAGCTATGCATTTTCACTGGCAATGAACAAGAGCCTGCACGCTGTGTTCGTAAAAATCTGTACCAGCGGAGGTGACCCAGTGTTTCACAACTGCTATGATGGTGTAACAGCTAGGAGAGCGCTGCCCACGCAGTCCATCTTTCATCAGACAGAACAGACGGTAGTCAGAAGGTGCCAAATCTGGACTATACCGTGGGTGTGGTAGGATAGTCCAGCCAAGACTGGAAATGTACTTGATGGCCTTCATATTCATATGGAACTTGGTATTGTCATGTTGCGAAAGAAAGACTGTGTTCCTCTCTCGCCTGACTCTGGAAGTTTGAGCCTTCAGATTAGTCACCATTGTGATGTAGATGTCAGAGTTGATGGTTTGTCCAGGTTCCAGGAAATCCAGAGAGATCACCCCTTCCCTATCCCAAAACACAGTGCACATCTCTTTACTTACTGAGGGCTTTTTCTTCGATGGGCAATTCACATACCACCACCACTCTATGGACTGCTGTTCTGACTCCAGCTTGTAGTGGTGACATGTCTTATCACTGGTAATGACGCCATGCAGGAAACTGTCACCTTCAGCCTTACGTTGGTTCACTAGGTCCTGACAAACTTGCATACAGTGTTCTTTCCATTCCTGTGTGAGCATTCATGGGACTTTATGAGATTCAAATGTTATCATCATCTTTTCCAGTGCATTGAAGCTGGTATTCAGCTCTGTACACAGTTCCCTGCTCATAATCCACCAATTTATGTGGATGAGCTGATAGAGACACTCCTCATTTTATGGTGTGACAGCTGTGCATGCCCTTCTGGAATGTGTCTCGTCTTTCACATCACTGTTGCCACTGCTGAAATGCACCAGCCTTTACTGTGTTCACATCCAATCTTTAGTCTCTATAAATTTTCAGCAAACATCAATGAAAGTCAGTGGGTACTGTTTTTTCTGCATGGAGGAATTCAGTTCCACCCCTTTATTTCATCTGCTCTTCTACGTCAGACGCCGTTGTGTCAGACTGTTCCTCTGCTGCCATCCGTCACATAGCAACAAAATGTAACAAAATATTTTGTTATTGGGAATATGGGAAGGTTCAATACCTACTGCCATACTACCAACATTTGTCACTGATGTAATGGGGCCAACATAACAAAATAGGAAGAATTACTTTCAGAGCAACCCTCACAACTAAGAATCACTGTATGAATGAAAATTGTAAAGTAGAATGTGGCTCTTATCATTATAGCTTTCTTATATTGAGATGCGTGCAAGCAGTAGAAGTCTGAATACAGGGGTAGATTATATGTGTGGGTGTATATGGCATCACTGAAGACCCATCTCTCCCATACTCTCAGGGATTCCCCAGAGTAGTTTACCAAACTTTAAAGCTATTTGGGTCTGTCCATACATTTGTTCCAGTACCAGAAAAACAAGTGGCGTCTATACTTAACTATTCCCTATCTTTTTCCCAATATCCCTTTCAAGTCCTATTGCTGCTGTCTTCCAGTTCATTCTTCTCTCGTCCAGTTTAACATTTGGACAACTTATTTATACAGTTTCTGTGAGATCACAGTGTAGGGTGATTCAAGGCCAAGGAGGTTAATGTTTACTTAGAGTGGATGAGCCTGACTGACAGTGGGAGACTTGGTTTTCACTCATTTGGGTTGGCTGAGGATGATGTAAGCTCAGAAAGAACTCAGGAGACAGTGGACAGAAATGGAACTTGGAGGAACAGCATGAGACAGGCAAATAACACCACCATTACCCATAGTCATCCTAGGCAAAGGATGGATATTTACATGGGAATATGGCTCACACATGTCCCAGAAACCTCATGAGCTTTGGTTTTAGACATCACATTAGTACTGTAGAGAGTCACTGGAGATGAATAGAATGAATGTGCCAGATGAGATGAATCACAGAGAGGGATTTATCTGCCTAACTTTTCTTAGACAGCTACTTTAAAGTCTGATTATTAACATTCAGATGGCTAAAATTCTAGGAATGAAACTATTACTTGCAGAAACATGTTGCTGAAGTGCCAAGTGGGAATGATGGGGAGGATAAACTGCTTTTTGGGTTTATTGGTAGATCAGAGTCAGACTGTAAACCCCTCATGAGAAGCTTCGTGAAATGCAGTACTTAGATGCATCAGCTGAGGTGATTTTAGTGAAAATGAGACATGCTTTTGCAGATGTTTGTGGCTGTCAATATGTATCTGGAGCATTCAGACAAGAACAGGTGCAGAGAACTGATGAGAGTAATGAAAAGTGTTTTAGAGAAAAAAGCTTGCTCAGGTTATAAATTTAAAGGTGGAGAAAGTTTGTGGTTATTCCCCGTGAATTCATATCAGGTAAAACACCTGGAACTGGGGAAGGCACTTATGCTAAAAAACAATACTGGTGTAGGAACATATGAGTACATGTTGACTGTGAATAAATGTAGATTGATGGCTAGGGGGTTTATAACCATTAGATTAAAGCAGCCATGAAAGGGAGACAGTGTCTAAAATGTTTTAAAAGAAAACTTGACAGGTTTATGAATAAGATGACCCAGGTTATTTCCCTGCAATACCAGCTAGGTAGAACTTGATACACTGGGAAATTCCACTCTGTCCATTGCTCCTGGGCTAGATTCTAGCCTTTCTCTTTGGACAGACATACTGAATATCAATAACAGATGAAATTAAAGCTAAACTAAAATTGATATTTTAGTTGTTTGCTGGGAGAGGCTGGTAAATATTAAGTAGATAACATGCCCCTGTGGGTACTGGAATCAAGTTCCTGCTGGCAGAATTCAGCTGTTGAAACATGAATGCCAGTATGAATGTCAGCACGAACCTGATTAGATAAAGAAAGCCAGGGGATGGTAGGGAATAAAAAATAATGCCTTGTAAACATTACAGAGCATTACAGAGGTGGCACGGCAAACATCATTCACCTAGAATCTGGAAAGCAAAGGAGCAAGACTTTTGGGAACAAATCTATTAATTCCTAAACACTTAAATCTCACAATACTCAGACTTTCACCCTTCTGCAATAGACAGCAAATCACCACACAACTTCTGAGCTCTGAAAGAAAACTTTACTGCTGGCTATATCTGTAACTAGGGTATATTGCACTAGACATGCCAAAGTTGCCAATTTCTAAAGATATCTGATTCTTATTTCTGATAACTATTGACAAATCTATACCGTCTTCACTCCAATGTATTCTACGTTGTCTTATTTTCACCTGGGATGGAATTGTTTTCTCCGGAGTGTCTGGTATGGTGCTATGTTTTGGTTCTAGGAGAAAAACAATGTTTACAACACACCAGAATCTATAGGTGCCTCTAAGCAAAGTTGTACAGAGACAAGGCCATTCTCAGTAAAGGGTCCAAGGAGCTGGGAGGGAACAGAATTAGGACAATTGACTTGAACTGGCCAAAGGGATATTCCATACCATACGACATCATGTGGATGGAGTTTCAAAGGGGGATTCGAGTTCATCACGATCCCTTCTGCTGCTTGAGGGCTACGTGGGCATTGGCTGAGGAGTGGTGAGCAATTGCTATATGCATTCATATATATATATGTAGTCGTAACTATTATCCTTCTCTTTTTCTCTTTCTTAGTAAATAGTTGAATCTCAACCCATGAGTCTGACTCTTTTTTTCCCATAATTCTCTCCCCCATCCCACTGGGAAGTGGGGGGAGTGAGCAAAAGACTGTATGGTGCTCAGCCACCTGCTGGGTTAAACCGCAATATCCTCAAGAATAAGGATTTCTGATTCTAAAATTAGAGTTCCTGGTAGAGAAATTCTGCAGAGCATGGACGTAAGGGATCAAAAAGAATAGTATAGGAAGAGAAGAATATAGATGGTAACATTAAAATTCAGCACTCTCCATCTTTTTTTTTCCAACAGAATATACACTGTACTACACTCAGCAGCTCTGCACTCAGTACAAGAATCTCTTTTCTTCCTGTGGAAAAAAATGTTCTTAAAGGCTGTCAAAGGAGAACAGCCTGAAATGTAACCACTCTTTCACCATGCCCCATATTTCTGGATCTCATTTTCAGCACTGAAGATTTCAGATGCTATAAAAACATTAATGCAGTGCAACATGGTATTAAGGCCATGTCTCACTGATGCAAACTGTACTGGTTTAACCACCCAGCCTGACATACTGTGGCTAGTGCAAGCCAGTGTATATTTTTCCTCCATAATTATGCCATTTTTATCCCTGAGTGAGATTTCTCAGACATGCTATTGTTGTCAGGGACATACAGCTCCATTACCACTAGGCTGAAAACTCTTCCCTGCCCCCACAGTGCATTCAGATGGGTTTTAGTTTTCTTTAAACAGTGTTTTTATAAATATGGAATAAAGATTACAATTATAGTTGTACTTATAATGGAAGTGTCGTAGTATAGGCATGGTCATTTTTCCTATATAACTCTAAAAGATATCTCAATAAAATACCTTTTTTTTCAATCTCCCAAGACCTGGATGCTGTATCAAAGTTAAAAGGAAAACTCTTTAAAAGAGGAGAGGTAACATCTCTGAGTGTCATGCCAGAAGGTGAGCGGCAGAATTGAGATCATAGGCTTCAGGGAAGCAAATGGGGTCTTGTTCAGGAATTTCCAGGCAGGAAATTGTGGGGAACTGCCATGAAGGGGAAGGGTGCCCGGGTGAGTGGGAGAATTTCTAAGGGAAGATAGTGAGAACTCAGGGGAGAACAGTTCTGCAACATAGAAAGCCTGGGAATTTCAGAAGTCTGCATGGCTACCTGTGGAGCTTCTCATTGAACTAGAACACAAGAAGAGACAGGAGAAGTGGCAGAAACAAGGGCAGACAGCAAAACAATTGTGTAAAAGCAGTGTTAGGTACTTAGCATTAAAATCAGGGAGAACAAAAGCTAGCTGGAGCTAAGACTGTTGAGGAGCACCAGTGGTAATAAGAGATTCTGCGGAACACTAATTGGAAAAGCAAGTTCATGAAGAATGTTGATCCACTGATGGGTGGAGAAGAAACCCTCATTACTGATGCAGCAGAAAAGACTGAAGTGTTCAATGATTTTTTTTTTTGCCCCAGCATTCGCAAGCAAAACACTGCTCTGATAATGACATGATTTGGGGTAGAGAGGATCAGCTGACACTGAGGAGAGATTGAACAAGTTAGAGACTTAAGAGAAGTTGTATGTGTCGAGACCCATGGGGCTACGTAGGATTTACCTAAGTCACTGGAGGAGATGGCCAATATGATTGCAAGGACAATATTACATGGTGAAAACATTTTTAGATTTAATCTTTTTAAGTAGAAAAAATTTCTTCTGCTAGGAAGAAATAAGTGGAATATGCATGTGAATAACTTCAGCGGTAGCTGAGCTACGGCTCCACTATTACAGCAGAAAGAAATTCCCCCAAGTGAGCAGGCCATGGGACTTGATTTTCTTATTCTGTGTCCTACTTTTATATTTATAAATCATTTCAGACAGCAGCTTTCATTTTTTAAGACCTGGGATTTGATGTGTCATATTTCTGAAACAAAAATGAAAGTGGTGGTGAAATTAATGCTGAGGGAAGATGCAATGCCAGGTGAAACAACATTTTCTGAAGCAGGACTTGCTTTGAGATTTCACAGGTGCTCTGTGTGAGATAAGCTGGTGGCCTGGTGAAAAATGTTTGATACCTGGGGACAACTTGATGTAAGGAAGTGAGCTCTTGCTTAGTTTTAGCTCAGTCAAATGCTTATATAATTCAGCAGAATTTTATCTGCAGACCTTAGACCTGCACAAGGACTGCGTGAGTCACAATCAAACTTAGCTTCCCCTCCTCCATCCCTCAAATTATAGACCATTCAGTTTGTAAGTGGTAACGTGAATTTTAATTTCCACAGTCAGGCACCTGATCTATCTAACCTTCCTATAGCACCCACCCTGGCTCATGTTTCTCTGTGTTTTTTCATACTTAGCTACTGACCCCATTGGCTGAGTTTCCCTCCCGTGTTTCCTAAGCACCACCTTGGCAAGAGAGAGCAAGGGCTGGCTCTAAGCCACTCACAGACAAGCACAGGGAGCAGTGAAACGTCTCTCAATACTACCTTTCCCTTAGAAGGCTGACTGATTCATCCTTTTCTTTTGTCTGCTGTTTCACCCATATTTGCAGAAATCTAATCTCTTTGAGATCAGTAGCTCTCTCAAGATAAGGTAGATTTACTCACGAAGTTTCAAAGTCAATGTGGAAGTGAAGGTGAGCAGATGAACACTGTGGTCAGAGAAGCCTCGTCTCATTCAGAAACCAAGTGAAGCTTGTAGCAAATCTAAGAAGGAAGAGAAAAAAGGAACATAAGGCTGGGAATGAGAGACAGAACTCATTTTTCCTTTCATTTGCGTCACTTGGAATTCTGCTAATTGTTTTGTATAAGAACTGAACTGGACACCTGTGCGTAGTTCAAAGAAACAGTTATGGAATGAATCCTGAAACTAGTTTTAAAAGAACAAAAAGGAGACATCATTAAAAAAAAGTTTGTTCCTTTTCTTTATTTCTATTTCATCTTAGTATCCAGATTCTTAGTGATATAATAATAACAGCACTGGGGAATAATTCAAGTAAAATGTGCTGTCTTTGGGGCTGGAATCACAGAATGGCTTCAGTTGGAAGTGACTTAAAGCCCACCCAGCCCCAAGCTCTGCTGTGGGCAGGGCTGCTCCCCACCAGCTCAGTTGCCCAAGGCCGCATCCAACCTGGCCTTGAGTGCCTCCAGGGATGGGGCACCACAGCTTCTGTGTGCAGCTGTGCAGAACTGTGGGCAGCCAGCGCCTCACCATCCTCTGAGGAAAGAAATCCTCCTAACATCTAACCTAAATCTCCCTTCCTGTTTATAAACTAAATGTATTGATAAACGGAAAGAAGTAGGAAATAGAGAAACATTAAATTGTTATCCAGTTGAGAATCAGTTCAGAGGACTGATTTAAGTCTGAATCCATAACATCAGTATTTCTGTTTTCTGATTTGCTGCATTTAGGCAAATTACATATGTTTTAAATATTTGTGCATTTAATGCGTGTGATACAGTGTCAGTTTTTTACTGCAATCAACTCACTTCCACCTGCATTACCAGATGTGCATTGTGAACACCTGTAATGAAAAACAGTCACTACAGAGTTTCAGTCTCCTAATTTTTTAGGCTTAAAACTATACTAAAGTCCTTTCCAGCAACGCTGACCCATGTTAACAAGTTTCAATCTGCTTTCTCCAGATTCAGCACAGGAGGAGCACTAGCTTTGTTACTCTGACCACGCAGTTTCATAATCATTGAGCACTGGTGTTATTAGCCCTAATGGATTTCTTCTGCCAGGGTATGAGCTAAGCATCAATTAAAGTTTTTGTATGGGCAAGAGCTTAAGTTATATTTAGTTATTTGGACTCTGCTGGACAAACATATCCTTCCTCCACCTCATGCTTAAGGTTGCCATAATTTGTGACTCATATGCATGCACAAGGGAGAAAAAACAGAAAGGGCAGGTGTGAAGCTCTTCTGAGACAATCTCATCCTCCTAGGAGCCTGTAAACGCCTCTCACTTCTGTGATACTTCTCCAGATACTGAGAAAAGAACTAGACAGTAACTGACCCTGCAGCTTAATTTCTCAAGAAGCTGGATAGCATCACAGAATCATAGAATTATAGAATGGCCTGGGTTGAAAAGGATCACAATGATCATCCAGTTTCTCCCTGTTATGTGCAGGGTCACCAACCACTAGACCAGGCTGCCCAGAGCCACATCCAGCCTGGCCTTGAATGCTTGTTAAATAAGAATCCATGAACATTTTCTACTTCAGGGTTATTGTGCTTACATTTGAAAACTATAATTAAAAGAAAATAAAATCGGGCATCCTCCACATCTATGTCTGATAACCCGCTTTGCTCCTTGTTCTTTTTTCTTTTTTCTTTCCATAACAGACTTTCTGACATTCTCTCCATGTGTCTCCATCAGGGGCTCAGCATCTTCTCACAACATAATTTATTACTTAGTTATAGCTGACTTTCACTAGTCAGAGTAGAAATCTGGTTTGGTATGGACGATAGCCAAGACTATCTGAGAGCGACACACAGAGGTGGCCAGTCAGGCTTTCTTATCCTTGTTCACACTGTGGCCCTATTTTCTCCCACAGCTTCTGTATTAAATGAGAGACCAAATACATCAAAGAAGGCAAAATAAACTCATACTCAAAATGGTCCTTTGCAGTAGTTAGGCCGCTCACTGGGGTGCCTCACACAGCACAACTTTCGGATCTGGGCAGTAAGCCATTAAATCGACTGGAACAAGGTATGATTCATAGGGTAAATTCATCATATAGTCTTCCACTGGATGCAGTGGAAATTTATGAGCTTATAAAAGCCCCTTGGTTAAATAGGAAGAGAATGGCTAGGATCTTAAAATGCCATTTTCTCACCTGGTTTGTGAATACCAGTTTTGGATTGTATTTAGAGCTGTAATCAGTCTCTTGAGAGGAGTTATCTCAGAGCACGAGAAGTGACTAATACTATTATTCTCCTTTTAGACTGTTGTCACAATTTTTCTTTCTGATTAGGAAGAAAAATTTTCTACCCAGAAGGCCAATCTATTTGGAGCTTCTGCATCCATTGTTAATGATTACTCTCCTCCTAATTTTCCTCTTGATCTTATTTTCCTCTGGCTTGCATTGCAGCGTGTTCTATCAAGAAGAAGAGGTTTTTGGGAATCTGTCTTTCTTCCTGCAGTAGTTCTGAAGATTTAGTCTGGAGAGTGAGTTTCAGAATTACACCTATTGTCATCTTCCAGCTCCATTTCCTTTCTCTAAAGAAAGTGATGCTCTTTATTAAAGGGACTGTCAGTTCCACAGTCTAGAACTCCTCTTTAAAAGCAAGCAAAAGGATCTGAACTCTGTCATTCAGAAACTGTGAGCTGGCTTAGAAGTTAAAGTTAACAGTCCAGATTACGCACAGGCAGAAAGCACAGCCATACATCCAAACCCAGCTTGAGTCACCTACTTAGGTACACACTTCAGAAGATGGAAAACCTCCCTTGTCTTGCTTCTCTCCAACATAGAGTGCATTTGCTTTTAACTTGTAATCTTGTAATAGACAAGGAGCTTATTACAGTTACAAGGGGTTGAAGCTTTAGCAGTTTGTTTCTCTTTTCTATTTCTCAGTTTCAGAACAGATCACCACATTGGGTTTGAACTTCCCTTTCAGCAGATTGTTATCTCAGTTTCCCAGTAAGTTGCTCCAGCATCATCAAATCTGATAACACTTTCTCTTCCTAGAGGAACGTACACCAAAAAGATCAGTCTTTGCAGTTCCCTTTTGGGACCATCACAGTGAGCTAGTGGATTTGGTAATGCTAGGGAATGAAGTTCATCCTTCAAAGTGTGTCT
Source organism: Lagopus muta (assembly GCF_023343835.1). NCBI lineage: Eukaryota > Metazoa > Chordata > Aves > Galliformes > Phasianidae > Lagopus > Lagopus muta. The sequence goes on along the minus strand of NC_064433.1, from coordinate 118,495,174 downwards.
CCACCTGTGTGGAAACCATTAGATCACTACCCAAACCAGTGAGTAAGCACCTGATGAAGGGCATAGCCAACCCTGGGAATCAGGTGGAAGCAATTCGCCTGTGTGACCAGAAGAGGCAGCCCCTGGGTCTGTCCCTCCTTAATCTTATTTAAGGTCTGGCAGCTGCAAGGGAAGCTTATCTACTCAGCAGTCATTTTCTTTGGAGTGTTTGCTGAGCTTTGGTCCTTGGAAAAGTGGAAGGAATTCCTTCTTTTACCAGATTGACCTCTACTTTTCTTGAGTGATCCAAAACATGTTTTAAGCAGCTATATCTGATATCACTTATCCTTATGCTACCCAAATACAATGCTTGTCAATTCTGATAAGCCATTCATAGAGGGAACAATTCTCATCTCTGACCTGTACTAATAATTTGCTTTGAACTTAATCTTCATTTGTTCTTTTTTGATTTTACATTTTGAATATGTTGAGTATTACAGGGTTTTGGTGTAAAACACACATTTCTACAGGAGTCTTTTTAAAGATTTCAAAGATCTCTTTATAATTTGTCAATTCTCGTTCAGTAGGAGGTAGACATTTCTGGCTCACAAATTAGTAATGTTATTTTGTTTTGCCTTTATAAGTAACAGTTGAGCTGTGTTTCTAATAGTATTGCAGCTAAACAGATACTAAATATGACAAAGTGTTGGAAACACTGATGTTTAGGGAAAGTTATATGATTGAATAAAGTCTTCACTTCTTAGGCCCAGCACTTCAATCTAATCCATCCTAGAGTTTTCTTAGTCCCTAAGGTGGAGGTGGAACAAAATTCAATAGGAATGTTCAAACCTCTAAGTGGTTTGGGGGACACACATAAACTGGAACTGATGTTAAAGGGAGCTACTATGATAACAGTCCACAAAAGCAAAAATAGACTTGAGGTTGCATCACTTATTGAAATATCACAATTATAGAATGGCCTGGTTGAAAAGGACCACAATAATCATCTAATTTCAACCCCCCTGCTGTGTGCAGAGTCACCAACCACCAGACCAGGCTGCCCAGAGCCACATCCAGCCTGGCTCTGAATGCCTCCAGGGATGGGGCATCTACAACCAACCTGGTTTTAGTGTCACCAGTCTCTGTGTGAAAAACTTCCTCCTCATATCTAACCTAAACCCTCCCTGTCTCAGTTTAAAACCATTTCTCCCTGTTCTATCACTATCCACCCTCACAAACAGTTGTATCCCCTCTTGTTTATACACCCCCTCCAAGTACTGGATGGCCATGATGAGGTCTCCCCAGAGCCTTCTCTTCTCCAAGCTAAACAATCCCAGTTCCCTCAAACTTTCTTTATAGGAGAGATGCTCCAGCCCTCTGATCATCTTAGCGGCCCTCCTCTGGACCTGTTCCAAAAGCTCCACTTCCTTCCTGTGCTGGGGGCCCCAGGCCTGGATGCAGTACTGCAGATGGGGCCTCACAAGAGCTGAGTAGAGGGGGACAACCACCTCCCTCTCCCTGCTGGCCACCCCTTTTTTAAGGCAGCCCAGAACACAGTTGGCCTTCTGGGCTGCAAGTGCACACTGCTGGCTCATGTCCAGCTTCTCATCTACCAGAACCCTCAAGTCCATCTCCCCAGGGCTGCTCTCTAGGGGTTCTCCCAGTTTGTATAAATACCTGGTACTGCCAGGATAGTGTTCAGATATACTGTAATCTAGTTCTCCATGTGTTATTCTATCAAACAAATCTTGATTCCAGTTGAAGATCCATATTGTTCTTTCCTGGAAAGCATATGCTGCTACTTAAGCTTGCTGACAAGCTGCACCCACGTGTGCTAGGAACCGGCTGCGACTTTGAGAATCGGTCCCAACTAATTGCTTCCAGCAAGATAAATATGATCCAGGAGCTTGATCATCTACTTTTGGGATAAGGATCAAATACAAGAGAGCTGTGAGAATCCAGGAGGTTAAAAGGAAAAAATTTGTAGTGTAAGAATATTGTTGTATCAAGGCAAAAATACTATCATGTATTTTATGCTGATAAGGTACATTCTATGGAAGCAATTTAGAACAATCTGTGATTTTACTTTTACTACATCCCACGAAGAGTATCTTCTTCCCTGCAGTTAGTTATTTCACTTAGTAATTGTCCCAAGCCTTTATGCTTCCTACGCAACAATTCACATATTGAAATATTACGGTGAAGGTAAGTGCATTATTTTAATTTATGGAAGAGTATGTACCTTAGTCATTTTTGACATAAATTTTGGGTCTGATTTATTTGTAATTTTCAGAAAAATCTGATGTTATTATCAAGTTTTGCATATGAACTTGCATCTTGAAGAAAAAATTGCCTATTCTTTATACTGTTGTTGCACAGCCACAGATTTGACAGATGCACCTCTCTCTTTCTGAGCCAAACCTGCATGTCAAGAGGAATAACATGAAGAATGCTGAAATTTATTCCAAGTTAGGTCTGGGTTCACATTTTGTGGTGTGCACTAAGCTCTAATATTCTGTTAAGATAAAGGAGGAAAAAAAAAAAAAAAAAAAAAATCAGTTCACACTGCATGTTCATCTCAGCTGCATGCAAATTTCTGGATAATGAGGCTGCTATGATTTTCACCATCTATAAGGAGTAGAATTATTACAAAATTGAGCTTTGAGAATAGGAAACTCAGATCAGCCAGCAAATTTAACTTCAATGTCATCTGAATTCAAGAGAATTAGTGCTCCTGCTTGCCAGATATCTCATGATAGTGCTATGTTTAGCTGCCTTCTGTGAAAACCCAGAATGTTTTTTCCAAAAAGATACTCTATAAATTTCCCCAAAGACAGGGACAATAATAAATTGGGTGTATTGTCCCCACTCTAGCATGGCACTGAAAGGATAATATCATAATGCCAAGTATACGAGTTCATTCACTGTACAATTACTCTGTTTGTGCAGTCAGTTACAGTAATTGGATAATTGGGTCCACAACTGCCTAATTACATTGATAAGTAGTCATTACTGAGTTATATCTGTGCAATGCATTAAAAAAACAAACAAAAAAACAAGTGTCTGAAAGCCTTTGTTACAGAAAGTTCTGTTTCATGAAAGTTTATTTCACCATAATCTATTATTTGTTCATTCCTCTTGGACCAGGAGAATGTAGACAGAAAAAGAGATGCAACTGAGCAAGTAAAGAGGCTCCTGTAGAAATAGGCTCTTGCTTTTCCCTTCTTCTCTTCCACAGAGCTTTCCAAAGAACACCATAGGAAATAGATAAAAAGGTTGATCCTGGCTGGCCTTTGAAAGGAGCATACTAGTGTGGTCCTTCAGTCAGAGGTTGCTACGTTTTTTTCCTTCCCCTTGGCTTTTCACAGTTCTCATCTCAGTTCATTTTGTAGTAACAAAGAATGACTGTGGAGTGGCCTGAACCTGAAGCAGTTTTGGGAGACTTTGTCTGGCCATGATAAACTTACGAAAAGATGGATTGCTTTAAGCATTCAGTACATGAAGAATTAACAGACTTATCAGCAGGACTGCATGTTTTTCACCTGAGATGATGTAAGTATGAAACAGCTGATCTACTTGTAGGATACACCAACTTAAATCTCTCACATACAACCAATCACCTTGATGCAAGAGGAATGGAAATAGCAACTGTGATGCTAATTTTAGTAAAGAGTTTAAGGGATTTTAGAAGATTACAGACTGGAGTTGGACATTAAAAAAGCAGAATTATTGCATATATAGATAAATTATATTTTTGGGCAAGACTCTTCATGGCTTGGTCAGGTAATTGAATTCCTTGTAAATCTGTCAGGTTTTGAAGGACTGAGCAAGGGTATTGATATGGAAGATTCAACTGGTACGGTCTCCTTGAATTCGTGGAATGTATTTAATGAGTTTGTTCGCCAAAAGGTCTTAAAGAAATTAAGACCAGGATGGGAGGAACAGAGCTGACTTAAATATGCAGCTGATTAACGGGAATAGTTTCTTTTCTCCCCAGAGTGAGCTTATCTCTTTGGTCCCACAGGTCTTTTCTGAAGAGCTCTGATATTTGCCATATTCTAAAATGAATGAAAAAGGGAAGAAGGATGAAGCGACGATGTTCAGTGGCTGTTCTGAAGCCTTTCTGTTGGGGAAAAAAAGCTAAACCTGAGAGTGAAGAAGTGCTATAATGTCTTGTGATGCTGAGTAATATGGCGGGGGTGGGGCAGGGGTGAAAGGGATGTATGAAAATATATAGAGTTCACAAGAGAAATCCTGATTTAATATATGCAATTATAGACTCCATAAAAGCCATTGTCAACGAGCACAAAGATTCTGAAGTTATAATAGAAAATTCTGCAAGAATGTCAGCTCAGTGGCAATCAACATGAAGCAAATTACTAGGGAAGAGAAGGAGAACAACTTGTAAAACATTATTAGACTACAACATCTTGAATGCTGTGGACATTTCTGGCCCACATGTCACTTTACTTATATATGTATATAATAGAACCAAAATAGTAACATAGAGAAGTGACAAGGACAATCAGATATATGAAAGGTCTTTAATACGTGAATAATCAAACTTAGTAGGACTCCAGCTAGGTAAAAAAACAAAACAAAACTCAGAAGGTATAAAAGACACCTAAAATATAATGTATGAGATAGAGATCAAAAGGAAAAAAAATTTCTGAAACAAGAAGGATCATCCAAGGAAAATACCAGTCAGCAGTTTGAAGTGCTAGACTGGTGAGATTATTGATACTACAATTTACAGTAATTAACAATTAGAAAAATTGATGAAAATAGACAAAACCAACAGCACCAAACCTATTTAAAGCTAACATGCATCTTTGGCTCATGATACGGTTTTCTAGCATACTGCCATAGCCATAGAGATTGTTCTGAGGGAGCATCTTGAAGTGCTTGTTCAGCTCTTATAGGCTTCCTCTTATACCTGCCATTGGTCACCTCTGATTGTGGACTGGATAGTTCCAATCCAGTTCTGACTGACTATTTGTATGATCAATGGATATCAAGATGTTACAATCACAAAATAAACAAGAGAGTTAGGCGAAGTGGACTATGATAACAAAAGAGAATAAATGGAAGGCTTACCCTTATGCTGGGCTCAAACACCAAAAGAGGGGATCTCCAGACAAGATCCTTCACCACTGGTAGCCAGCTCTTAAATAGGTCTAGGAGAGGTGCAGCCAGGCTCCATCCCTTCCAGCAACACAGGTGAATTGCCTTCAGCTGTGCTCCTCTGGCTGACTCATGGCTCGCCTCAGGTGATCAATCAGAGGTTCAGGCCGTGACTCAGCAGTTCCCATACACTACTGTTATGATAAACATAGGGGTACGATGAGTATTCTTTCATTAGGAGATCCTGACTATTGTAACAAACAGTAGTGCTGCTTCCCTTATCCTGTTCTGATGAGTAACTTTCAAGAAGTCTTCCATACTGACAATATGTAATTTTTGGAATGTAATTGTCATAGAAGTAAACAGTAAGTTAGTACATATCTATGTTCTTCGCGCTGCCAAAGGTAATATCTTAGAGTAATGCCAGATTAACAAGTGGCAGGGACATCTCATGAATGAATTTTATTTTGTAGCCTGCTCCCACAGTACTTGAGCTGACAGAATAGCTTTGTGATAGGTAATACATATCAAAACCCTTCTCTGTAGGAAGGAGATGTTTCAGCTTGCCTGTTGTACTATGCTGTTCAAAAACAAGCAAGTGTCCTAACAGGAAAGTAGAGAATTCAAATAGGTTTGTAATTATTATTGAAATAATTTTCTACTTTTGCAAAGAATGATGCATAAGAAGGCCTGTGTAGGCAGAAAAATCACACAGTCTTCAAGTAGTGTTGATTACAGTGTTGATCTCCAGTGACTACTTTCTTTTTTTTTTCCAATGCTTGCAAGTAGTTTTTTTTCTCTGTTTTGTTTTGGCTTTGGATTTTTTTTTTTTTTTAATTTTGAATTTGTTTTGTTTTGGATTTAAACTACGTTCATTTTTCTTTTTCTTTATAACCCCAGCATTTTCTTGATCTAGGTTCTAATGGTCCTTTATTTCTCTGCTTGTGCTTGAAATATTTGAGAGAGGCTTCAGATTATTATCTGGAGCACTATCCTACTCATTTTCCAACCTGAGAGCTCTGAAAATGGCACATTTACACACTCAGAGTGGATGCAGTGGCTCAAAGAAGTGGCAGTTTCCCTTCAGATTGTTATCTCAGTGACTCAGCTGGCTCCTGTGAGATGATTATAACATAGATGGCACAACCCCAAGTCTTTCTGAAGAGCTTAACATTTTACCAAACTGTGGAATTTATTCAGTAGATTTCAAAACTAAAGAGTTTTACGTGATAGAACTGTGTAGTTATTAGTAGATGAAGCTGTAGACAAATAAGATATTTGTTCCTTTTTTGGAGCAGTTATCTTTTGTTGTGGCTACGCTGTTGAAAATGTCACAGTTCCGGTAGCAGCTCTGCCTCACGGTTGTCATGCAAGTGCCCAGGCTGCACTGCCTCAGCTGGGTCTGATGGCTGGAAAATCACTTGCTGTAGTACCTGAAGAACTGGGGGGGTGTTCAGGGGATGAACTTTTCCTGCTACTTGTTTCCCTCCTAAATATAAATGCCAAGTCATGGTAGTCCCTTTATTGGAGCTCTGAGGATAAATAGCACAACTTGCTGAAAATCTGAACCCTTGGGATGTGATAGCATCACACAGAATCACAGAAATGTAGGGCTGGAAGGGTACTCTGGAGATCAAGGAGTCCAATCCCCTGCCAAAGCAGGTTCCCTGCAGCATATCACACAGCTAGGCATCCAAGTGGATCTTGAATATTTCCACAGAAAGAGATTCCACAGCCTCTCTGGACAGCTTGTTCAAGGGCTCTCTCACTATGAAGAAGATCTTCCTTGTGTTATTACAGAACTTCCTGTATTCCGGTTTCTGCCTGTTGCCCCTTTTTTTATTGCTGCTTGCCACCAATAAGAGTCTGCCTCCATTGACATGACTTCCACACTTCAGATATTTATAAACAGTTATGAGATCCCCTCCCAGCCTTCTCTTGTCCAGACTGAACACTCCTAGGTGTCTCAGCCTTTCCTTACATAGGACATGCTTCAGGCCCCTTGGTGTTTCTGTGGCCCTCTGCTGGGCTCTCTCCAGAGATTCCCTGTCTGTTTTGAACTGAGAAGCCCAGAACTGAACACAGCACTCCAGATGTGGCCTCACCAGGGCAGAGCAGAGGGGGAGGATCATCTCCCTTAACCTGCTGGCCACATTCTTCTTAATGCATTTCAGGATACTATTGGCCTTCTGGGCCACAAGGGCACACTGCTAGTTCATGGTTACCCTGTTGTCCACCAGGATACCCATGTGTTTCTCTGCAGAGCTCCTCTCTAGTGAGTCATCCCCTAACTGTACTGGTGCATATGGCTATTCCTCCCCAGATGCAAGATCCTGTACTTGCCCTTGTTGAACCTTACTGAACATACTTGCATGAAGAAAAGGAAATGAGAATGATAAAATTATGAACATTTGTACATCATTGCAGATGTTAAAGTTCATATTAATGGAGGCGTTAATTAGAGGGTCAGTGAAGATGTGGCAACCATAAAACTGAGTGCCTGTGAGCTGATTTCCACCCACATCCATACTCACTTCTCCTCTTCAGTCTCAGAAAATTGCAATTACTGTTGGCATTCACAGCATAGCAGGTACAAATCTCAATAAGTTGTACCACGGCCTGTGGAGGGGCAGAGCCTGGAGTGGGGTGGCAGTAGGGTGTTGGTGGATTTGGTGTCCTGGCATGTGCCTGCTGGCTTCACCTGCCCTTAAGCTGGGTTTGGTCTCTGACCATAATGAAGATGGTTAGAAAAGCCAAAGGAAGTGACTTGATATGAGCTACCCCTTCTGATCAAGAGTGAAGGGTCTAGAAGAAGAAGACTAGAAGGGCCCAATGCTCACTTTTGAGTAAATATGGGGGCAGAGCTCTCATGCCTCTTGGGAGCAAAGCCTTCTGGGTGCTCCAAGACCCCCTGCCATCCCATGTACTTTCCCAGCAATTCTCAGCAGTTTCATTTCAAAAAGCATAAATTTTGCAGATAAACTTATGAAAGCAATCTGCAAACAAAATGTCCCTTGAACCTAAAGTCTTTTTAATCATCTCAGTATCCTCGTATTCTGAATATAAAGTATAAAACTATTTTCAGTTCCAGCTGTGTGTTAGTTTTCTCAACTTGCTTAAAAAGGACATGGAAAATCACACTGTAAACAATATAAATATGTCAGCAGATTCAGGATAATTAAACAGTATTTGCTGGAGTAGTTCAGCTTAGCACTGGAGCCAAGAAGCATGGCTGATTTTTGCACTTTATAATCTTAGAGAAGCAGCCTTGTACAGTAATTAGGTCTGCACATCCAGGCCTGTATTTATGATTAGCATTTTATTTTGATGAAAATCAGTCAGAGTTCTCTTGTAACTTTTATACAAAGGAGAAGGAATTTCTTTCTGTCTTCAGCTCATCCAGGCCACCCTACTTTCCATAACAGTAGAGCAGTTATTAAAGCAGCACTTCAACATGTGCAGATGTCAAACTTATGGCTCTCATGGGTATCGTCTCATTATCAGTGTGGCACACTGGTGTTCTGTGCCTGGGTGGGGTGAAGTGGAAGCTGCTTGGTCTAAAAGCCCTTCCACAGAACCTGCCTATAACATCTATGAGTCATGTATGATCTTTATGAAAAGATAAAGAAATGGTACAGATTGACTATTGGCACATAAGGAAAAGAATTTGCAACTAATACGTAATCAGTAGCATATAGGATCAGACTTATAAATATCGAAATGGCAAGGAAGTTCATTGAATTGTTGAGCTAACTCTTCAAACCACGGTTAGCCATGAATACCTCACATGTATTTGGACAGGTCTGCAGGACCTGACCACAGTGCTTATGAGGAATTTCCCACTGGAATTAGGGAAGAGGTAGATGGAGTCGGTAGCTCAGGGAAGATCAATAACCTTGAAAAATAATCTTAGGAATTAAAAGCAACATTTTCCAGGTCAATCCTGAATACCTCATTTACACTGATGAAGGACAACTGAAAGAGCTCTAGTAACAAAGGTAGGAGAGACTGGCTTTCATCTCTTGGGGTGCTTCTGGAGTAGCTGATGCTGTACATTTACTGGCCAAGGTCTGTATTAGGGGAAATAAAGGACACGGAAATAGCCTCAGAGCAATCTGTTGGTCTGCACAGTCTAGAGCCCAGCTTAACTGCCCCGCTCATGCTACTATTGTACTTCAGATAAACCACAAAATTTTACAGAAAGCACAGGTTTACTTACCCTTTGTGGTGCAGCTGGAGTAGTGCCCCATTCTACATAGTGAGGTATGATTGTAGTTTCTTTTCCAGCCAAATTTCTGAACAGATTTCTGAACAAACATTTTGTGTATTATCATGTGAGTTTTCCCTTGCAGTTCAAATACGTGTTCCTGAAGTGGGTGCATTTAGGTTTGCCTGTGGCATTGTGACAAACTAGTTAGCTTATTATTACTTTCAACTGTTGGTGTTTTATTGGTGAATAGTAAGATTATTTTTGGGTTACTCTGTTTTCTGTCAGTTATTCTGATAACTTAGCTGTAAACCCATAATGTGGTGTGGCTTTTATTGATATCGAACTGTTTCTTTAAGAACAGAAACAACCACAATCAATATGTTAAGTTACATCCCTCCCTTTGTTATATTCTGTTAGCAGTGTAACAGTTTGATACACTTAAACCCAGCTGAATGCTTAATGTATTTACTTAGTGAAGTCATCTCACTGCTTTGTTTTTTTTTAACTTTGTTTTTTTTTAATAGGTGAATCACATCAGCCCTTCCTAAAATAAAGAAATACAATAAATAAACCCAATTAATACTCAGCATAACGCAAGCTGCCTGCCTGCCGTGGCTATCAAAGCTCAGTGTTTCTTCTGGAATTAGCAGGAGGGAAATCAATTTTTTACATCAGTAGATAGCGACAGGACAAGGGGGAGTGGTTTTAAACTAGAATAGGGGAGATTCATATTAGATGTCTTTTGTAGGAAATTTTTCATGGAGAGGGCAGTGAGGCACTAGCCTGGTGGGGGGGCAGCCCTGCCCATGGCAGGGGTTGGAGCTGGGTGGACACTGAGGTCCCTTCCAACCCAAGCCCTGCCATGATTATTAGTGTTCATGAATGCTTTGGACTACCTGAGGCTGGTCCCTACTAGGAAAAGATAATACTTCACAAGAGTGAGTGAACGCATGCTAAAGTCCTCAGGGAGTCACAATACCTCACTGCCAGTGGCAAAGTTTTGATGAGGGAGGTTTCAACCTTCCCATGAAGGAAGAAATCATAGCAGTAATAAGTATTTGCTGACCATGGATAAATGTGAGGGATTTTCTCACTGAAACTGCATGTAAGCATGTAATGCTGAAGCTTCCCCTACTACAGAAATGGCCTCAGCTTGAAACCCTTAGTGTTAATTTCCTTTTATGCAAGTTGAGGCATGCTTGGCCAGGATGCCAGAAAAGCTGCAGTGATTCAGTTGTGCTAAGGCGAAGGAGCAATAAAATGCTGAGTGCCTCAGCAGACAGAAGACCACACACAGGCTGGTCCTGCAGAGAAGTGGTGTTGATGGGCCTCATCGAAGCCTCCTGGGTGCAGGGAGGGTGTAGGGGCTGCTTCTGCTGCCAACACCCCATGAGGATGGGTAACTTTTCCCTAATTCCTGATGACTCCTTTCTCCTTCTGCATGTCTTTCCAGCACCAGCCCTATGCCCCCACACATGCAGGCCTGGTTTTGAACTTGGGAAATTTGGCAAGTGATTGGACTTCCTGCTACTCACTGCTGGTGGTCCTTCCTAATCCCCCTGCTGTGTCCGACTGGGAAGCCAACAAAATGCAGCTGGGGATGGTGCTGGGGACCACCAGGCTCACTGCAGAACTGTGGAAAACCTCCCCTCTATTCTCCTCCTCAAATCAGGATTGGGTAATTTGGTTAATTAGTTCATGGCCTTGGAAGAGTGCGTGTAAGTTGTGTAGCAGCATTTGTGTAATTTGGTTAATTAGTTCATGGCCTTGAAGAATGCGTGTAAGTTGTGTAGCAGCATTTGGGTTCTAATTGCTATTTCCAGGTGCCTTATGCAATAATACTAAATCACCTCATGTAAGAGGGATATTTTTTGTGGTTTCATTATGACTGTAAAGGCTGAAAGAGTAAGAATAGCACTCTTGCACGCAGTTACCCTTCCCATACCAGTGACATCAGAAAGTCTGCAAGGAAACTCTTAGAGCTGTTTTCCCTTCATTTCCCCAGGAAGTTGCAGGAGAGTGACAAAAGGGCAGCTGCAGGTTCTTCTCTCACGTCTCATCAAACACACCAGAGGCTGTCCCAAGTCTCCTCTTCTCCGAGGAAGGCCTCCCAGAACTCCTCCTCAGGTGTCATCGTGGTGGAAATAACTGTGACAGCATTTGCCAGAAACACACTTCAAAGTCATTGGATTTCCAGTAGTGATGTATGGACCCTCCATATGTCCTCCATGTGTGTGAATCCACCCTGCTGAGGCTGTTCCTTGGTGTGGTAGAAACAGGGGTGCTTTCATGGCTTCTGCGTTTTTCTCAACTTCTCTCCTTGAGAAACCTGAGGGTGAAAAACCTGTGGAGGGTATTCTGCTGAGCAGTCCTTTATGAGAGTTCTTCCTCAGGGCAAACTGCTCTGGGAACAGCCTTCTTCATGAATGTGTTGGAGTCCCAAACTGCTTCTTAGATCAGAAGGACTTTTGGTTATCCGTTCTGGTTGATACAGATCTGAGGTACAAATAAGCTACACTGCAAACTTTGCACAAAACAACTTTCCCCACACAAGATTCTAGACGTGGGTAAGGCATTTATTTTTGGGAGCTGTTTGAAAATACAGTTTTTTCATCTCTTTCTCACCTTTCCTGTTGTTCTTTTAGCTTTGCTATTTTAATTTCTGGGGAATTTTATTTTCTTTCAATAGTTCATGGGTCAAAAGGCAGGCAATGCTACTGGGTGGCGGTTATGGTTGTCTGTTTTTTAAAGGAAACCTGGGGGTTTACATCAGCTTTATATCTGAAAGACCATAATGTAGTGTGAGTTACCATCCCTGTTCTCAAATCCACTCCATTTCAAATGATGTTGGTAATTGCAGGAGGCACAACTCAGTCTGCGGCATTGAATTACTATCATCTTGTATATATCTACAAATGTCTGGATCAGCAACTCAAGCACCTTTGAAAGAATGCTCTGTCAGACAAAGTGTAGGAAATATGGTACAGAACAACTGTCACCAGTCCCTTTGTAGATGGAACAAAGTATTTTAGCTGTTCAAGCACAGGAAAGCCTGTTATCATGAAAGCATTGCTGCATGCAATACTTTGCGATCACGTGGATTAAAGTGCTTCCTGATGTGCAGAATTTGGCAGAGCTTCCTGTGTTTTTTCTTAAATAATTATTCATGCACATATTCTTGGCATGACACTCTGACTTTGAAAAATGCTAAGTAAGATGTTCCCTGCTTATTCAGTTGTTGGAATTAATGCCATCATGCGAAAAAAATGCAGATGATGGTCACTTTTGGGAATCTACAACAAGATATGAGAATCCTACCGAAAAGCCAGTTTGCACCCATGGGACTGTGCTATCCTCCCTTCTTCCCCCAGTTCCGCAGGAAATGTTTCATTTCAGCCTCCTTCTGCGTATGGAAATAGGAATAGAGTTTGTCTGTGAGCAGACCCTATATGCTACTGAAGGTGAGCTGAAACTGAAGAGTAGTCACAGAGCCAGGTGGGCCATGAAGTGACCCAGCATGCAGGCTCTTCTGCCCTGCCTATCTGTGGGCCCTCGGGGGCTGTGCTCTGCTCCTCTGACATGGCTGTGCTCATCCTTGCAGCTGCAGATTTCTTCAGCTGTGCTCAGCCTGGAGAGGCATGCAAAGGCATAGTCAAGGACATGTCAGGAGCACGGCCAAGGACACTGTCTGAAGATTCCAGCTATGCCCACTGCCTCCTCTTCCTGAAGCCTTTGTCTCAGCACACGATGTCCTTTTTAGTCTGCAAGAGGGTATATGTTGTCTTCTTGTTCTTACATAAATCACATTCCTCCCCTGTCAAAGAAAGCAACTGCACTCGTGTCCAAAGCACTTGGACATACTAGGCACTATTCATGCCTGTTGTCTGTCCCCTTTTATCAGGGAAGTCAAAGCAAGGATAAACTCTGAAATCGGGGTGAAACCTCTGCTTTGTGTTGTGTTCCTCACACACGAACGTTATTGTGGCATTTAAAGAAGAATAACTTGCTGACATAGTTCCTAGCAATACCAGGGCATGTTTTATTAATGCATTCACAAAGCATGTTGGCCAGCTCTGTTTAACAGCTGCCAAGGGTTACACTGGTGAATGCCAAAGGAGGCCTCATTTGTCTGCCTGCCTGTGTACAGATGCTGGACCTTGATTACCCTTCAGCACAAGGTCTCACAAAATATATTCTAGTTGCTTAATTCCTTCGGGCCACCCTTTGTACCAGGCCTTCTTCACACATCCTGTTGTGCTTTCCCAGGGAGAGCAGTGCTGCCTTTGAAGGAGGAGCATGCATGAACTGGCACAGTAACAGCAGTAAATATACACCAGTGTTTGTTATACAGGAGAAATGACAGCACAAGGGTTGGAAGAGCCACAGGGAAACTAATTTGAGCCTGTTTCTAATTTCCATTTGCTGCAGGCTACACTGAGCCTGAAGTCCGTGTACAGAATGAGACCATTTGAGTCTGCAGGCATCAGCCAGGTTCCAGGTGCCTGCAGGCCTTCCCTGTGAGGCCCACAGTGCTCCCTCTGGGTTTCATCCCCCCAGGTGTTCTGACTTAGCCCTCAGGGGCACAGGGTAGCTGCAGCAGAAGCACCAAGCACCATGGAAGCTGTCCATGAGCCCCTGGCCTTATTCTAGCAGGGAGTGAGGAACCAGAGCAGTGAGGGAGGACAGTAAGGCCCACACACTGCTTCCTTCTTGTCTTCCTGCTAAGGCAAGAAGTCTTCTGAGAACCCCCCAGTCATGGGATTGCTATCAGAATCAAGCAAATGAGTAGCTTGGATTTCCAGTGGCTCAGCTATCCAACCTCTTACACTAGTGCTACCATCGGATGATTTCAAAGTGCTCTATAAGCAGGTCTCCACATCAAGGCTCCTCTGAGAGAAGGCAATTGTGCAACTGATGTTTCGTGGTCATTATTATATGCTGTTTTTCAAGCTTTCTGTTGCTCTTTGCTGCCAAATCATGGAACTTTGATATCCTCTCAGATCCTCCCTTCCCTGGTCCCTGATCTGCGATCATTTCCAGTTTGGAAAAAAACACGGTGAGTTGCACTGCACTGAAGGCAAACTGGAGGTATAAAATATCCATCTGCTTTTTAAATGCAACCTGCTGGTTTTGAAAGTATCAGCTGTTGCAATGATGGTGCAAAAATAATCAGCTGTCAGGAAAACTGAGGAAGCCAACTCCATTGATTTAAGCCCTTGGGACCTGCTCAGGTACATCTTCAGAAGATAAGAGACAGTTAAAGGAAGTAGATGCTGCTATAGTTTAACATTTTTTTTTTTTTTTTTTTTTAATATGGAACTGTAGACCTCTTTAGCCAGTTTGCCTCTTGTTTGTTCCTAATGTGTGTATAGTAAGAACATATTCACCAGTCCAATTAAGAAGGTTCTACTGATCAGATCATTCATCGAACAGGGAAACATCTGGACCAAAAAAAGCTGCTCAGTTGAATGCATGGCCTGGGTTTTAAAATGCAAGAAAGATGGCAGAAAAACTATATTCCCAACCAAGAAGCCATATTTTTTGCTGTAGATTGAGTTGGTGGTTTTCTGAGTTCTCCTGAAGCAGACTTGCCTGCTCAGCACTGTTCTCTCTGGATTTTAACAGCTGATTGATTTCCATTGCTTGTGTCCTCTATTTTTCATGAAGGTCATTCAAACAAGGTCAAACAAACAAAACAACTTATCCTCTGCTTGCTGGTTTTCAAGACTTGTCAACTTGGTGAGGGTGTGTAGTCCTGAAGCAGTGCAGCTTGGTTGGGATCAACACAAAAAATTCCATTCCCTAGTATTTCCCTTGCCCCCCCAGTTCCTCATCCATCAAACTAATACATAGCATTAAAGAAAAGAGAACAAAACAACTATTTACAGTAAAGTGGTGTTTAAATAATGGCTCAGACAGATTAGATGATTATTTATTTAACCATTAAGAAATAAATCTTACAGGAATCAGAAATAAGCTGACATGGCTAAATTCCATCTCAGACACTGTAAATGGTTCTGTCTCAGGAAGAAATAGAACAAAATTTGTAAAACTGTTTAACTCAGGTGTACATATAAATATATATTAAAAAATATGTAAATATATATACTCAAATATACGATATATAAAAAATACACTTTATAAAGCCATTACAGATATAAAGAAGTTCCTGCTGTTGATGATGCATGGTATTTGTATGAATACGAAAAACAGTAAACTGTACTTTAAATGTAAGCCCTGTTGTTCTAGAGGGGAGGGAGCAGCAGTCTTGATGGACCATCTACACATAAACATCTATAAAATAGGACTTGTCATTTTTATGGCTTTCTTGTTGCTATAAGGAGCTGAAAATGCACACATTATAAGCAGCTATGGGTTGCTGATTGATCCATTCCTTTTTTTTTTTCCGGTGGCATTTATCACATGATGTCAGACTTCTTTAGAATGTAAGGGATGTTATATACTACAGTGTATTATAAAAAAGATATATTTTGATACTTTGGGGATATATAGCAGAAATGAATGAATTAGCAATGACTGATCCTTCAGTCATAATTTTTACCTGCATGTTAATGAAAGTCTATTCCAGACGTTGTTTCAGGGTCACCATTAATATGTCTTATTTACTAAGATTTGAAATATGTGTTCAGCACTTCATTTTGGAAGAAAAGGTGAAACAGGACATAATCATAGCCTGAACAGTATTGCTTTCAGCTAGATTGTCCAGTTCATTACTGACAACAAAAGGCATTACACAAGAGCTCAGGTAGTTCAGCTCAATCCTTTATGTGAATCTCATGCCCCCTACTATTGAGACCAGGGATTCTATGTGGGAGCAGAGGTCAGCCATTGTCTTACAGGATCGATGAGAGTGTGGTGGAGGACCAACTGGTTCAGCCTCAGCAGCTTGAGTACATGCTTGTCAAAAACTTTTATATATATATATATATATACACATAGCAACACCATAATTTGCTTTCTGTCCCCTAATTTGACGAGACCCAAGTTTGTCAGCTGTTGGTTGGTTATCAGCTGTGTGTGTTAGCAATAAACACATCCTTCCAACAGGGAGTTTGTAGCAAATAAGAGTGTTGGAATTTTTTTATAGTAACGACAGAAGATACATAAATGACACTGAAGATGAAATGCAATAAAATATGGTTGCATAATGCATCTTAGTTGGCTTATTCTCAGATTTCTTTGCCTTTTAGAGTGATTCAACTTCTTATAAAATGCCTAAAATTTTCATTATGGTATCATAAGAGAGTTTTCCCATGATCACCACATGTATATGTATTTCCCAAAAAACTACACAAGTAGATAATGGTGTCTAAAATTTCATTATTATTAGCAAATGACACAATTTTTCAGGTGATTGGTTGAAGTATAGGTTGTTAGGTAATGGAAAACCTGATCTTGACATATGAAGCTTCAGGACAAAATTTTCAAAGGAAGGAAAATGGCACAAGAATATGAAGCTGGCATGACACATGAGTGAACCCATGGTTAAAAAATCCAGTTGCCTTATTCCAGGTCCAAGACTCTCCTACAAAATTTCTCCTCTGAAGGTACAATGCACTTGGCTAAATACTGAGCACTATGATTTTATCAGATGGGTTCACAGCTCTCACGACTCTGTCATCCTGGAGAACCACAAGCCTGGAACAATTTACACCATTTCAGGGTATGATGCTTCACTTCCTGACTGTGTCACGCTGTGTAACAAGGGTGAAAATAGTCCACACATTTGTAATGACGCAGTCTAACATTTGTAGCTACAAAACGTTCCCCACTTTTGAGGTCAGAGCTTCATAAACAGAACCACACAACTTAATTTATATTGTAATAATGCTTTTCAATGCATCTTTATCATGGCTAAAGTACAAATCATTCTTCTTACCTTTTTCTTTGTGCACATACATCATGTGCTCTCTTTATGATTTGACTCATTATTATTTAAGTCTTTTTATTCCCAGGTTTTAGTTCACAGTGAAGTGTTCTCATATGACTAGCAAAGAAGGATTTTTAGGTCAGGGGAAGTGTATCAGTGGCAAATAATCAAAATTTATACTTTGCTACAAGTGCAACAGATGTGAAGTCACTTCACCTTTACATTTTAAGGCTGGTTGTTTAGCACCGCACCGGCAGTCATCTCTGTGAAAGAAATGGCATTTTATTTTACCTTTTTCTGAGGTCTGAGACTTACTGTGGCTGTACTGAAGCTCCATACTCATCATGGGAATTTATCTTCTTGAGTCTTTGACTTAGAAATACTTCCATCTAACCTGAATTGCTCTGTTGTTCACATATCCAACTCTTCTTCTGTCTTCGGACTATGTGGAACAATCATACAAAGAAAACAAGGAACCAAACTGATATTTTTTAAAGCTAATTCAAATATCTCCTGAAATAGAAGGTTTACAATGCCTACCCTAGGGAGAGATCAAAATGTTGATGTGCATTTCTCTATCGAATTTGTTTTACTATATAGACAAAAACATCCCATTCTTGTTGGTCTTTAGAGAAATGTAAGTGCTGTTGGATCCTGTTGTGAAATTAATTTTATAAACTGGCTTCCTATTAAAAGAAGGATATGGAAGACAGCAGGGGATGTAATTAAGAACCCTTTAAATAATCACAGCTATATTAAAGTTAACCAAGCAATTTCACAAATATAATTTATGTAACCGAGAGATAATGAAGTGATGCTTTTGGAGGTCCATGCTTGCATCTGCTCTGAAATGCGGTAAAACATTTGTAAAGTTTTGAAAGAGACATGGATAGGAAGGTCCTGGGAATACAAATGACATTCACTCCTATTCATGATTTAGTTAGAGTGCGTTATGTCTTTTACGGGAGAGCAAAGGAGATGTTTCGCTCTGCATGAAGGAGGATGAAACTCACCCACATTCCCTCTTTTGAAAACAATAGCCCAAAAGTGATGAGTATTTGGCAAGCTAAGCCGTGCAGACTGTAGGAAGTTTAGAGATTATGTAAATAATCAGCTATCTCTCATTTTAACAGCATGCGTATAAAGTCCACTATTTTCAGCTTTATCTATAATTGCCTTGCCCTGCTACACTCAATTCCTAATGACTACTGTTCTCCCACAGCTTTTTTTCTGAGGGAGAAAGGCATATTTTATGGAGTTGTCTTCCCGTAAGAGGAGATAGGGAAAGGTTTAATGCCTCCAGAGTATATCTGTCAAAGAAGTCTGAAAACCGTGATGAAGAGGGTCTGGTATGAGGTACAAACTTGTGAAAAATGACTTGTTCCTGGGTGCATCCAAAGAAGCCACAGCCTGGCCAGGGTGATTTTTGGAAAAGAATGAGTTGTGAGTACGTGGGACAGCATCTCACTGGGCTTTACACAGACCAGGAGGGCACATAATATGGGACTTATGTTTTGTCGAGTTTCTGTTTTCTCTGTATCTGTCATTTACTATTCTTTTCAAAGTGACTTTTAAAACGAAGTAGAAGCTACCTTAAAGCCATATTGCCCCCTGCATTTATATTTGAGTACTGCTCTGAGTACAGAGAGGAAATATATACCAAGATCAGGCTCATATTTTTGGATTCTCCATTTTTCTTGCTCTTTTATATGTCCCAAATAAATGCAATCTGCTCACCTGTGACCCATTTTATGGAGGGATTTGCCCAGGAATGTGATCTTAGAACTTCTCAGTAGTGATAGATGACCATTTTCCAAACCTCCTGTGTAGAATTCTTTACTATATACAAACATCTCTTGCCAGAGATTTTTTGTAGTACTTTTAAAAGTGCTTTGAAAGTGTATCTGTATGGCAGTTATTCCATTATGCATCTCCTTCTGATTTTTTAAGAGGACTGGCTGTGTACAACAGTTATCCTTCTCAGAGTATAACTAACTTCTCAGCTCTTTACTGGCCTTTATCATTGGGATAGCCATAAAATCATTTTCAAAGGAGCCATACCCTTCAAAAATTTAATTCATTGTGATTATTGCTGCTCTTTCCCAGAAATGAACTGTTGATAAATTCACCGCAGCAGACGTGTATGATACCGTATTTATGGAGTGCTTGTTCAGAAAAGAACAATACATTATAACTGTGGCCACAAAGTGCAATCTAAAAATAATTCTGCTTTGCTCTAAAGATGCTTGTGGATTGATTCTTCTTCCCCTTCAGAGGTGATTTAAGCTATTAAAGACTAGGAAGAGTTCAGGAAAAGGAAATGTGATTAGATCAGATGGATTCATCTTTATTCTGTGGCCTTCCAGCTTTCTTGGAAGAATTATTCATTTTAGCTTCAAAATAAATCTCTTCTTGCTTGTATATTTAAATAAGGCTTTACTTTTGGCCAACAACAGATGTTGAAGTTTTCTTGAGGAGTGAAAATGGAAAACATGACAGTCTTGGTAACTTCAGTTAATCTTGTTCAAGATGGAGCTGTAAGTGTTTAATGCAGATGTTGATTTCCATTGGCACTGAAAATAAAACACAATTCGCTCAGCTGCTATAGTTTGCAGCCAAGAAATGCTGATCTAATAAAATACCTTAAGTAGCTGAGGTATCTATGTATTGTACAAAGGCTTAACCCACCAGGTGACTAAAAGGAGTGGTCGGATTTCTTCCTCGGCTGCTAGACTTTGTGGAAGCCCAGTATGCCCCTGATAACACAGCAGGCATTTGGAATGCTCAGGAAAGAGCAGAGGGACAATGACAAGGACAGCTCAAAGTGGTTCTGCTTCATGTGGTGGCTGGTTTCAGGGATGCCCTGATCCCTGCTGCCTGTCCTCTGCCTTCCTGCAGCATCCCTCCTCTGCTGTGTGCTCTTCCCACAAAAGAAGGGTTTAACTCTGGTTAATTTATTTCTTGTAAACCTTTGGAAAAGCTTCTTAAATGACCATGATATCTCTGCCCTTGCCTCTTCTCTGTATCCAGGTAGCTCAATATGCCAGCATCTTAGTTGTCCTCCAGTCAAGTCTTGGAAGCAAACAAGATTGTAATGACCTGCAAGATGCCTGAATTAGTACAGTAGAAACCTGGCAGCCGCATTAGCTGCATTTCTTTAAATGGGATTTAAAAGCCAGTTCTCTCCACACACACAAAAAATAAATGTAAAACAGAGAAATAATACAACTCGCACAATGGATTCTGTCATGTTTTGAATAATAAACACATACAGTAGATTAAAAATACAATACAGTCCATGATATAATCTTCTTTTAATACTTTCCAATGGCTAATTTTTGTTGTCTCTTAAATTCAATTGAAGGTAGTCATAACTCAGTTGTTCAAGTTGCCAAAGGTGGGTTGTAGCTTTTGACAGAATATGAAGAACATTTGGTTTCCCAGTTTGGACACGGAAGGGTTAAATGCCTAACGAGGACAAAATGTTGTCTTTCTCCTGTACATCTTTAATTTTCATCATTGCGCCTGACTGCTGAGTTGTATTCAGGGATTTAATAATAATATGTGTTCTGGCTGACAGTCAGTGAAGATCAGCAGTAGAAATGCCCTTCCATATTGGCATGACATAGAAGAAACCTCATTTTCCCTTATGAAGAATACCAGACATATTTGAGCAGAACATTTCCAAAGTGGTTGTAGTACTATTTAGAAAACAGAAGAATTTAAGGGGAGAACAAAATCATCAGCTGTCACAACTGTCTCTTGAGTGGGAGGTTGTCTTGAAGGAAACTGGCAATGAGAGTTATTAATTCTGTTGGTGTGGTTAGAGCTTGGTTTGTAAAAACATTTATGTAATAGGATATTGACCTTTTTTTTTTTTCTTTTCCTTTACAGATGAATAAGATCCTTCTATCATAAAGTACTGATGAAGTTGAGAATTATATTGAATGTTTCCAGAGACGCCCTCAGCCCATGGGATGCACGTGGCCTGAACCAGCCCATCCTGCTGCTGCCTTTCCTGCACCATCACAGTGCTGGCTCTGCCCACCAAGCAACCTGTCCCCAGCCCTGGGCACACACCCATCTCTCAGAAGCAACCACACAGTGGTGTGCAATCAGCGTTGTCTGGGCTGAAACGTGGGGACAGGGCACAGTGCAGTGCTTACTCATGCAATGGCAAATAAATTCTGCATTTTGATACAGTGATTAAACACAGTTCTGTGAACAGAGAAAATTACGCAGCTATGCATATTCCTTTTGATAAAGGATTAAGAATAGGTTTCAAGACTGACAAAAAAATAGTCAATTCTTTTTGTATGTTTGCATGGTGGTCTGGGTGGTCTGACACAACAGCAGCTGACATGGAAATGCAGATGAAGCGCAGTTGTGCCATTGAATTTGTCCATGTAGAAAAAAATCTACCCACTGACACTGATTGGCACTTGAAGAACGTTGATGGATACCCAAGAGTGGATGTCAGCACTGTGAGGAGGTGGGTGCTGCATTTCAGCAGTGGTGACAGTGACAGAACCTCTGCTAACGCAGATTGTTATGAGTGCAGCATGAACGTTCTTGGTCATTGCTGGTGAGCATGCATAGGTCATGGTGGTGACTATGTTGGAAAAGAGTGATTTGTAGCTGAGAATTTGCTCTATCAGATAGTCTTATTATATGCTTTGTATCTGTTGTTGTTTCTGTGGAAATAAATAGGAGGCATTACTTTTGGAGCAATCTATGTATTTTATATGCGGTCCAAGACAATTCTTCACTCATCATGGCCTAGGCAAGCCAAAAGTTTGGACACCTGTGTTTTACAGCATTGTTGCTAGCTAGTCTCCATTTGAAACCAAGCAAAACTTGCAAATATTTACCATTCCATCACTGTTGCATCCTGATAGCATTCTTTGTATCTCACAAAGTGATTTTAGTTGAGATTGGGCAGCACTGTGAGGCACTGCGTCAGTACCAGCTCCTGCTTCTTTTGCTTTTCTGCTTGCCACCAGGCTTACAAGCTCAGAGCCAGCCTTGATGATGGTGCACACTTTTATTTGCAGCTGAATGAACAGAAGATGACCTAAAAAAGAGAATTGGTTAGAATAATGCTATTAACAAACAGGGTATTTTGCTGCCAGGGAAAGAGATGGTTGCAGCTTTTGAGATCATGTTTCAAGGCTTTGCCTCTTTTTTCTCCCTCCCTTCCAGAAACAGTGATGTAATGTATTAAATTAAGTGGTAACAGTGTATGAAGCTGTGGTTATCATGAAATATTTACATCCCTGGAGTGTGATAAACATACAGTGGAGCCCTAATTACCCCATAGGTAGCCTACAATTATCCCATGGTAATTACCCTAATTGGAGTTGGCTCATTATGGGGAACATAATAGAATTTGTTTTCTGTTTGTTACTGAAAAAAAGAGTCGGCAATTAACTAAAAGCAGCAGCCACTTCATCTGTCTTAAAAAAAATTAAATTGCCCTCTCAGAACCTGTCACTGTTCCCACAATCTGAGCAGTTTCACAAACAAAACCAATAATCAGGCACAATTTCCAAAGCATGCTTACTTTCTAAACCTCATCTCTATGTCAGCACTGTCAACTAATTGGATGATTAATAACAATGGTTCACAAAAGATCCATAAAGAACCTAGAAGGGCTATCTAAAGCACTTGGAGATGCAGAGATCATTTGCTCTGGAAAGTCATTCGTGGTGTTGTGGGAGCAGGAAAAAAGAACACATTTTTGTTCGTATTCAGCAGTGGGCATGGAGAGGCTCTCTGTCTCTTTATGA
This sequence comes from Lagopus muta, assembly GCF_023343835.1. Taxonomy (NCBI): domain Eukaryota; kingdom Metazoa; phylum Chordata; class Aves; order Galliformes; family Phasianidae; genus Lagopus; species Lagopus muta. Next base: position 118,472,181 of record NC_064433.1, on the reverse strand, counting down.
GCAATATTTCTGATCAGGCTTCACCTCCTGCAGCAATCAGAAAATCTCACAGGTGTATGGAGGGCAGGTCCATGTTGTTTGCAAGGGAGTGATCTTGCAACTGTGGTGTGCAGCACGTTATCCCACAGCCTGGAATCCTTTGATAGCAAGATGATGCAGTGCTCAGAGGCTGGCTGCTGGGCTGGATCTGTGTGATGCACTGAGTGCAGTCAGGGTGTAGGAGGATGAAAGCCCTGACTGACTTCTCGTGTGTTTCCAAAGGCTGGGGGCAGTCGCTCTGAGCTGAAAACATCAGCACTATGGACAAAGGTCATCCTGAGCCATGGATGAGGGATGACCTGAGACTTGTTGATTACTGCACATGGTTCTGCTGCTGCCCAGCTGCATAAAGGTGCTGCTGTCCCCAGTGCCCCAAATACCCATCACGACTTGCCCAAATGCTCTTCCCCAGCAGCTCCCTTACAGCCGCCGCTGCTCACTGCATGGCCCTATTATACAAGACGAGCTGTCAGAGTACATGGAAAAGATCTTATGGACTGACTGCTGGGGGTGTTCAGGGCCAGGTTGGATGCGGCCCTGGGCAGCCTGGTCTAGTATTAAATGTGGAAGTCGGTGGCTCTGCCTGTGGTAGGGGGGTTGGAGATTCACGACTCTTGAGGTCCCTTCCAACCTGGACCATTCTGTGATTCTGTGAGTGGCAGGGGGAGAAATTACATGTACAGTTATTCTAGCAGACCTGAGGAGACAGCAGTTTTAGGCCAGGAGCAGAAACTGCCTTACCTGGGGCTGTGCTGGCAGGGCAGGCGCTGTGTCTGCAGCTGGTGAGCTTCAAGCCACCACCGCCACTACTGCATGGAATCTCCTGTTTCTAATTTTATGTATGTAGCTGCTTGTAAATGTCATGAAAAATTAAAATGAAAAAGAAGTGTGGGGTGCTACAAAGTCCTGTCATAAAAATGTGTCTTCTAAGTCATAAATTAATGATTTGTTTTCTCCATCTGGTGTGCCTGATACAAACAGGAACAGCTTGCTTTTGCTGAGAGTGGAAATGCCTCTGCTGAAACGATCTGGTTGAAATAGGAAGATACAAGAAGAAAACATTCGAGTAGCCTGTAGCAGTTTGCATGCTGCTGCAAACAGAAGGAAAGAACACAAAAAGGAACATGACTTGGAGGAGAATCATATTTGGCAAGTTGTTTATTGATTACACCCTCTAATACAATGTGTCCTCGGCTGGTAAGTATATAGCTGTTTTCTACAGTTCATCAAAACCCACTGTTCTAACTCCCAAAAGCATGACCTGCCTACCAGTCTGTCCTATCTGTGGATTTCAAAGACATTGCCCTCTCAGTCTGTTTTTCCAACTCTTAATTTTTTTCCAGCAATTTCCCCAGCTGCCACCTCCAGAGGTGAAACATGTATTGGCAGTTATGAGTGAGCTTAACTGTGAAAAGCGAGAAAGGCAAAAAGCTGGAGATAAGCTCAAGTGGTATTTCTGCATTACTTTTAGAAGGAAATACATTTTTAGGCTTTGGAGACAGTGAGCAAGGTGTCTTTTTGGTCAGAGTGAGTAAGGTAAGTACTGTACGTATAGTTGTAGGGATATTTTTCTTACTGTAGGTGTCAAGTCTGTCTAAATCCATTTTCTCTGTTTTTCAGATACCTTGAAGTTAGATGTTAGCAAACACTGATTCCTGGCTAGCCATTTAACTGTCAGAAGAAAGAGGTAGGACTGCTGCATGGAGAGGGTACCACTGAGGTTTCCTTTCATAGGACCTCTGTACTGACAGGAAGAGAAATGCGTTGGTCTAATGAGGGCAACTAGCCTTGAATCTTACTGTAAATGTTTGCTCATCCTCCAGCCTTTAACCAAAGTATATCAGCACTTAGTTTTTGAAGCTGAGGTAAACAGAGGCATACTGAGGAAAGAGAGATGGTAGAAAATAAGCCTTTTTTACTTACAGGATCTCAGTGGGAAGGTAAGTGAAGCAAGACATAAAGCAGGCTGACAAGAAAGAAAGGGAGAGTCTCTACCAGGGTGTGTAGTGTTAGGACAAGGGGTAACAATTAAGTTGAATTAAACAAAGGGTAACAATTAAGTTGAACAAATAAGTTGAAAAGGATTTGATTTAGGCTAGATGTAAGGAAGAAATTTTTCACTCTGAGGTTGGTGAGGTGCTGGCACAGTTGTCCAGAGAAGCTGTGGTGCCCCATCCCTGGAGGAGCTCAAGACCAGGTTGGATGGGGCCCTGGGCAGCTGAGCTGGTGGGGGTAGCCCTGCCTATGGCAGGGGTTGGGGCTGGGTGGGCTTCAAGGTCCCCTCCAACCCAAAACATTCTGTGATCCTATGATTCTACATCTTAACCAGAGAAAGTACACAAAAGAGCAAATCTTGAAAAAAAAAGACAACAAAATAACCAGTAATGCAGTGTACTAAAAATGATGTCTGCCTCTCATGGATATTTATACAGTTTTTTTTTGCAGAAAATATGCACATGAACACCAAATTTACCCGTTAACTGTTTTCTCTTAGCTCATCCACCTGTTTCTACTCTCTGTATAGTCCCTTGTCTAAAGCAGCTTAGTTTCTGCAGTCTGTTTTTTTGTCACACCGACCTTTTTCTCCCAAACATCTTCCAGCAGATCTCAGTGCAGTGTGATGGGCATGTCACAGCCTGGTCAGTCTCCCCCAGGGGATGGAGACCTAATCAGGTAGCTTCACTGCCAAGGAGATCTGCAAGGTGATCTGCCAAATCAGTCCTCTTACGTTGTATTGTCTGAGATGTCTATTTTCTAATGACGCAGCTTGTTCACTTAGCAAGCCTCCGCTTTCGTGACTATGCTAGCAGCCCTTATGAAATTACGTTAAGGATGGAGATGAAATGATGCTCAGCAAGCTGAAAGTTTACACAGCCAAAATGGAGTTGTCTTCCTGGTCAGTACTCCCACAGGGACGGCAATAATGTGGTTTATGAGGCATGCCAATCCTCACATGTGCCTACAAACATTTGCTTGGTACTCCTCCTGTTTGCGTGCTTGTGAAATATCCTGGGAAGGCATCAGTTACATTTTATGAGCTTATCCTCCTTCAATTCTCAATACGGTATACAAAGGAATATAGTTAGAAAGAAGAAAAACCAAATGCAACATCTAAAAAACCGCTAGTAAAATTCTTTAGATCAGGAAGTGGTTTAGGTAGAATGTCTGCGCAAATGTACCTTCCTTAGGGATTTTCTAGCACAGGGCAGTACTGTCTAGAAATACTCACATCAGTTCTCTGTAATCTAACTCTACTTCCATAAAGGATGTGGCCATCACAGCAAAACTATATCTCTGTTAACTACTCTCACTAAGCAACAGCAGGTTATGTTTGCATCAGTAGTCTCCTCAACTCACTTGACGGCAGCATTCTCCACGTTGTTTTGGGCTAGCTTGTCATGTCATCCAGATGTGATTATGCATTATGCCGTGATTCTTTTTTCACCTTTGAAGTAAATACAACTGCTTAATAATTGCCAAGGTGACATTGAACCTTTACTTTATATTTTGAAACGAAAATGTATGGTTCAGTTCTCTAGCCCAGTGAAAACAGTCATATTTTTATGGGCTCAGACACCTTGTTAAATCATTTTAGATGTTACCACTGTATTCCCATTTCTCCTTAAGTTATTCATTTGTTCCAGCACTCCTTTTGGCAAGAATTTTACTTGCATAATCTGTTGGATCAGCTCTTCACTGATTTTGAACTTTTTTTTTTCTCTTCATTATAAAGGAAGAGCTGAGTAAAAATTTTAGTTCAGAAATATCTTTCACCCTTTAGGATTTTGGGTGCCCATTAACTCTAGCACAAATTGATATACTTAGCGCTTCACAGAATTTATTTGCTAAACCAGAGGTTCTTCTCTAATCTTCTCCAGCTTCCAGGTGGCTGAGCTGCTTCTGCTGCTGCAGTGTCATTCCTTCTGTCCTCTGTTCCTCACTCTGTACGTTTATGATTTTTTTCTTTAAACAAAGGCATTGGTTTTGTTGCAATGAGCTGCAGAACCTACCCCTCCATCCACCACAAATGCCCTACCAGGTGTAATAAAACCGATTTCTTGGAAGTGTGCATTCTATTTTTAAGTGCAAACATATTACTGTTAATCACTAGTGAGCGTGACAGACAACATAATGAATTAGTGATATCTAGCAGCTAATCCTTTCAGTTCTTAGTTGACCTTGCTTGTGGCTGCTCCTTCCTTTCTTTGGTTGCATAGGGTACTTGGGAAAATTGTACCCAGCAAGGAAAATACATTTATTACTAAAACTGTAGCATCAAAATAGTTCAGATGTTTTTTGAACCTTGTTGGGATTCATTTTAGAGCAGCACATTACAATGGAAATGCAGTCCTCTGCAACAGGTACTGCAGCAAAGAAAACCTTGAAATGCTCTTGGAAGGACTCAGCAGTTCCTCTTGCAGAGCGTGTTGAACGTAGTGACAGAGGTAAGTGATTCACATTGCTTTGTCTCACAGACCTTGAACTTACCATACAAATATCTCTGTGGGGTTTTGTAACACCTGCGTTCGCTTCAGTAGATCTGAGTTCCTGACATAAAACTTGAATTTTCTGAGATTCTATGTGGAAATTTTCTGTCCTTGAAACCAGGTTGAACTCTGTCTTTGACGTGTCAGATAACATTTGTTCTGTGCTTTCACCTTTGAGAGATTTCAGAATTAAGGTAAACTTGATTCCACAGTTTAGATACCTTTTACAAGGAACCAGCCTACAAAGCAAAAGGCTCTCAGTTTGGATCTGATCCTTTCTCTGTCATTAGCTCACTTCTCCCTTGATGGCTGTGGAGCGCTGCCTCCTGCATGAATCTCTGCCACAAAGAGTCCCTCTGCTAACAGTTGCTAGGACTTGTGAAGACAAAACAGGAGAAATACAACTCTAGATATGTTTCTTACAGCCTTGTCCTACATCTCCCATTACTGACACCACTCAAGAGAGTCTCCTGGGTTATGAGATCTTCGTTCTAATGCAGTGGGACAGTTCCTGTGTGCTTCCTTGTGAATCTCCATTTCCAGGTCTAGAAAACCGAGATAATGCCACACTCTTGTTGTGCATATATGATAGGCAAACAAGGGCAGACTTTTAAAAATATCAGGCATCCAAAGAGGCAGTCAATCATAAGAGAAATATTAGGATTCTCAGAAGGACACAGGTATCTCACTTATCTTGGAGTGAAACCTTCTAAATGTTTGTTGATCAAACTAAAGGGGCTCATCTTCCAAAAGCTTCATGAAAGATCTGAACAGAGTTTGGCTCTTTTTTCTTGCAAATGCAGATGAGACTTCATTTTTTCTTAAAAAGTGAAAATACCAACGCTTGCAGTGAAGATTCACATACATACAGATGCACAAACACCAGCCCAGCTGCCTGCCTCTGCTTCATACAATTAGCTGACTTTTCAAAAAGTTTTTTACTCTTTAAAAAGAAATATACTCTTTAAGAAAGAAAGATACTCTTTAGTTTGAAAATTACTTACTTACCCTTACTTTTGTCAAGTCTTGGTCACAAATGCGGCGTTGTAAAGGCATCTGGTTGATATGATTCAGAAAGCATTTTACAAAACCACTTGGCTCCACAAACTGATTTATTTGTCAGCAAGTGATTGACAATCCAAACCCACATAATCTAAAAGAAGATGCAGATCTCGCAGTACAGCACAACAGACGCCTGGAGTTAGCAAAATCCTGATGTGCAGGAAACATGCGCTGGGCTTAGGGATGGGGGCAGGCATGAATCAAGCACTGAAGGTAGGTGATGAGAACACCAGGCAACGTGATGAAGGTGGCACAGGGAAACTGTGTACAGTGGGAGTGGCAGTTGCTGTAGCATCCATCTTTGAGTGGTGCCTTTTTCCAGCTGCAGTGCAGCCCTCTACCCCATAGTCACAATAAGGCTCTGGCAGGTGGGTGTGAAGAGGAATAGAGCAGTGGGACTTGTGTCCACATGCAGGACTTGAGGGGTCTGGCACTATCTCAAGCAGATGTCAGTGATCCCTGTTTCAGTGGGCTGAGTTGGAAAACAGCATCAAGACAGCTCTGTGAGTGTGGCCAAGTCATCTGGAAGTCAGTTTACACCACAAGAGTCTTGCCAGAGCCTCCATCTTGGACAACTATTCAGAAACCGAATGAAACATGTTACCAGCGCTAAGCACTGAATCACACACCTATCAGATCTGTCAGCAACAAAATTTATAGGTAAAAAAATAAGTCTGTACAGTGTTGGCACCATTTTATCAGGATAAGCAGCTGGATCAAACATCCATGAGAACTTTCCAAATTATTGGTTTAATTGCATTGCCCTCTTCTTATCTAATTTGCCCCAGCCAGATCTTAAAAATGATTTGAACTTCAAAGCTGATAGTAATCCCACATGCACAAAGACATTTGGAAAAAGCTATCTCTTGGAAATGTAGCAGATTACAAGAGAGGGTTTGTAAAGGCGCCTTCCTTACAGCAGTAGCTTTTCTGTTGGCATAGCTTTCGTCAACTGCTTCCCACTATTTAGGATCAATTAAACTTTCTCACGCTAATTAAAAATTGTAATTAAATAATCAAGAAGTCCCTCACTATGACTCAATCTTAGAGTATGCATCTGGCCCTTGTTTGATATGGAGAGTATAAAACCCTGAAGTTATGGCAGAAATTTCCGGTATGTTTTCCTTTGATTATCCCATAAAGGAGCTTTGCTGAGATAGTAATGGCTGGAAAATAAAAGGGAGAGACATCTTTCGCTAAAGTGGAAAGGACTGCAGAAAATCTGCTTAGATTGCATTTTGATCTCAGTGCAGTACGTGGCTAACAGAACACAAATAGCGGTGCAAAATAAAATATATTTGTTTAAATGTCTTAATTAGAGGTCTGTGAAAGTACTGGTGAAAATTATCTCCTCCTTGGGGAATAGTCTACGCTACTCTCACTGTCTGATACTTATGCAGAGGGGAAAATTGAGCTTCTAAAAGCAGATCAGCTCTTACAAATGTTTGCCACTGCATTTAATAGCCATACAGTTGTATATTTAAAAACAAAAACAGGCTGCCGTTTCTGAATGCACTTGGGAAAGAAAGAAGACTTCTCCATTTAAGCTTTATTGTATTGCCCAAGATCTATCTCTGCTAAATGAATTTGGGCATTTTTATTTTGTTTTAGTGACCACATAAAACAGGAAAGTAGATCACCTCAAATTCTGTCTCCTGATGAAGATGACATACTTACTGTAGCTAAAGTTTTCTAACAACTGAACTGTCCTGACCATAACATAAAAACAAGATATATTTCCTCATATCTGCCCATATAGATGCCATGAGTGCTGTTCAAACAACATTTGTTGAACAGCTGTGTCCAGAAAGAAGAGCGAGCGAGTGGAAAGTACTTTTTTAAGTTTATACAGATTTCAATGGATTGCTGTTTGGAATAATTTCTGGAGAAAAAAGTTTTCAGAATGGAAAAAAATTATCACTTCAAAATACACTCTTTTTCTACAGAAAATAAGTTCAAAATGGTGTTTACTGAGCTGAAAGTTTTGAGTCATACAAAGTAAGTTTCCAAAGGAGGGAATCTTTCATGAAAACTGCTGCCTTCAGAGCTCAATTTAGCTTGAAAAGAAAAAAATATGATTTTTCCATGACAGAAATCCACTTTTTATGTTCTCAAAATTCTAATTCCTGTTGTGGTAAGTAAAAACTACCTTGGAAAGCAAAGTTTTGTTTATTCTCCTTTTGTTTATTTCTGTGCTGTAAATGTACTACATGGAAAAACAGAACTCCCTTATTAAGAGGCTGTAATCTCAGCCCACCCAGAGATGACAACACAGCAATATTTGAACTGTGGCTGAAACATAAGAATCAATGGCCCTGTGAAAGCCAGAATCAGAGTTATCAGCCAGGTGTTGAATGCACTCCTTGATATTTCCTAAATCACAGTTCTCTCACTGTCTGTACAAATGTGTAACATGCAAGGCAGGTAGATACATCTTCCCTTTCTTTATATACCTGTAGGGACAATAACTCCACCACCTCCCTAGGCAGCCCCTTCCAACACCTCAGAGCTATTTCAGAGAAGAAATTATTCCTAATATCCAACCTGGATTTCCCCTGACACAACTTGAAGCCATCGTCTCTCATCCTATTTCTGTCACTTGAGAGAAGAGGCTGATCCCCCAGCTCACTACATCTTTCAGTTAGCTGTAGAGAGTGATAAAGCATCCTCTGAGCCTCGTCTTCTCCAGACTGAACAATCCTAGATCCCTCAGCACTCCCCATAAGACTCTTGCTCCAGATCCTTCACCAGATTCGTTGTCCTCTGAGCATGCTCCAGGGCCTCAACATCTTTCTTGTAGTGAGGGGCTCAAAACCAAACACAGCACTCGGGGTGCAGCCTCACCTGTGCAGCACAATTACTTCCCTGCTCCTGCTGCAAACATTATTGCTGATATAAGCGAGGATGCCATCAGCCTTCTTGGCCACCAGGGCACACTGCTGGTTCAGCTGAGATCAGCCAACGCCCCCTGATCCTTGTCTTCCACACTGCTTGCCAGCCACTCTGCCCCAAGCCTGTAGCAGTGCATGGGGTTGTTGTGGCCAAAGTGCAGGACTCAACACTTGGTCTTCTTGAACCTCATTCCACTGTTCTCAGCTCAGCAATCCAGCCAGTTCAAAGCCTCTACAGGGCCTTCCAATCCTTGGGCAGACCAATACTTCCTCCCAGCTTGGTGTCATCTGCAGACTTACTGAGAGTGCACTCAATGCCTTCATCCAAATCATCAATAAAGATATTGAACAGGACAGACCCCAGTACCGACCGCTGGGGAACAGCACTCATGACCGGTTCCCAGCTGGATTTAATTCCATTTACCACCACTCTGTGGGGCTGGCCTTCCAACCAGTTCTTTACCCAGCAAAGAGTGTACCTGTCCAAGCCACTAGCTGTCAGCTTCTACAGGCCAATACTGTAGGAGACAGTGACAAAGGATTTGCTGAAGTCTATATCAACAGCCTCTCCCTCACCCATGAGGTGCGTCACCTGGTCATTGAAGGAGATCAAATTGGTCGGGCAGCACCCACCTTTCAGATTTGTAATACCTCAGCTCCTCCTTATGAACCTTCTTACAAACGTCCTTGCTTAGCAAGGAACTCTGACCTCCTGCTGTGGAGCACTTGCAGACGTCAGAATCACTTCATGCTGCTCCTCCCATATTGCTGACTGGAACAAAAGAGAACTTACAGAGACTTCACAGAGAGCTGGAGAAAATGTGTTTATTTCTGAATAGACTAATGGAAAGAAACAAGTTCTGAGCTTGATCTGTTCCCTCATTCAGATGCAGGTATGTAGCAAGAATTTGAGTAGATTTAGTCTGTAGACCAGACTGACAATCTTCTGGAACAGTAGACACAGGTGTAAGCACAGTCTTGACTATAGTGAGTTCACTGAATGAGTTATAAGAATTGATATCACCTTTTTGCTCTTGGATCTAAGGGAAACTAATTGCAAGATTGACTTCCTTATAAGTCAGATGTAGCCACCTCTCCACTATTCTCAGTAGGCAAGAGCAGCTATACTTAAGACAAAAAGGCAAAACCCTGCTCCAAAAGTGGAGAAGGGGATTTTTTTGGCAGGAGTGTGCAGTACTTCTAAAGACTGTGCTTCGTGAGATTTATTTTATGAAACAAGATTTCTGTTTTCAAACTATAAAAGCCATAAAAAGTCATTAGAAGAATATAAAGTTTTGTGCAGCATCTTCGGAGGCTAATTTATGCCTGTGTATGGGGAGAGGTAAAGTGTGTCTTGTCCTTGCTGTCATTTTTCAAATAGACAACTAATTTCCGCAGATTCTGATCCCAATTGCATCACCTTATTTACAGTGGAGATTTACAGTGCCAAGAACAAGTTAAAGCAAGAACATGCTGGTGCGTCTGGATCCTAGAGGTGGCACAGTGGTCAGAGAGGGCTTTGCTCAGTATACATCTCTGCTTCTGGAAATGGAGACAGAAGCATGCAGCAGCATGTTACCAGCTCATGGCAGAGAATTAAGCTGAGAAGCCTATGCCTCAGAGAGAGCTGTTGCATCTGAATCATGCAACACAGCGTTACATGAAGATGCCAACTCACGTCCATGAGTAAAAAACACATCCACTCTGCATGACATCCACTCATTACCTCAGGCATAGCCCCAGGCTATGCCAGGGTCAGCCAACACTGTCAGAGCTAACCTTGACAGTTAACTTGGGATAAGTCCCTTTGTTACACTTTATTAGAACACATAGGCATAATCACTCTTTTTTTCTTCTGTCATTGTTCTGCTCATGAAGAAACAAAATTGCTTCTGATTGCTTAGTGATGTCAGGCAAAGTATTTGCATATAGGTTAATGGTCACATACAGAAAGAAGAACTGAACTCACCCAACTGGTAAATCTAGCCACCCTTCTCAAATAGCAGCCTAAAACTAAAAAATGCCATCCCTTCAGTGGCTGGCCCTTAAATGAACCCAGCATGTAAACCTGTGCTGCCTGGGCCAGCCACACACCTTCCCCAGGTACTCAATCACCAGTTTAAACCCTGATTTAATGGTTCCCCTAGAGGTGCCTACGGATCTTTGATAGCATTCAGAAAGACCATCGTCCTTGTCTCTGAGGGAATTTTAGCAGCTTTGTATTATAGTGGAAAATCAGACTGCATAAAAAAAAAGAAAGCTATAAATAATCAGGATGGTACTTTTTATTGAGAAGCCCCCTCAGTCTTCTGCTATGGATTTTTTGCATTTTTCTAGGTGTATTATTAGGGTTTTGGTTGCTTGTTTCTCAAAATCTCTTTATCAAGCCAAAGCAGTCCCTTGCTGTGTTTTAGTTTCTCAGCATGTCTCTGAGTTAACTACCTTTGTAGATAGACCAAGTGTTTGCCAAAATCTCCTCACTAATATACTGAAATTATGTGTTTCTTTCCTGAACACATACGACCTCTAGCATCTGATCATCTGAAATATTTACATAAAACCCCCACCTACTTTATATTTCTGCTTGAAGTATCTTTAGATAACTTGTTAAACATGCCAGTTTATGGATATGCTGGACTGACTGTCCAGCCAGTAAAGGAGTCTGATTTTTGGATTGGACAATTTGAATAACATCGAAATATTAAATATCTGCAGTCCAGCAAACTATTTCTCACCAAGGGCCCTCTGAAGTAATTGACACTCTGTGTGACTCATATCGTACAGGGTAGAAGAGATCGTGCACTAGAAGCATTCAGGACTGTGCAGATGTAAACACGTGCATTTGATCAGATGAGCACCAACCTTGGCAACCATGGAAACCAAAGTTACAGAAAGATTTTGCTTGCTCCTGTTTTATAACTGGGAAAGTTGGGGAGGAGTACTTATAGAGAGGAAGGTGAAATCTTCTTATAAGTGGGTTAGATCTATGCTTGAAGGGTGTTGGATATTAAGTACCCAAATTACTAAGGGAAATATTGAATGATGTTTGATCCTCCTGGAGTCTGGATTTCAACAACAGAAGAATGATGTAAGGGGTTGGGATGAGAGCTAAGGTGCTTTCTGCTCCCTTCTGTGCAATAGTTTACCACTACAACTTAGTAATTGATAGGATTTGTAGAAGTGCACAAGAACTGGTGTGGCTGATCAGGTTTTTTCCCTCTGATTTCACTTTATAGGACTGTAACATGTCAAATATTTTTTATCAGCTCTCTCATCCTTAGTGAATCCCGTCAAGGACTTGTTTGAACCTGATCCCTTATCACTGAGACAAGTTTGCACTTGCAGATACATGTCCAAAGGCAGGGTGCAGAGGTAGAATGATGCATGCTGTTGTATGTATTAGCCATCCATTAATGGAAAGACTACAGGAGCTACCTTTGCTCTCAATTGCCTGCTGCCAGTTGCCTGCTGCCAGTGCAAGCCCCATCTTGCCTAAGCAGTCAGTGCATGGGCTGAAATTACTATTTGAATGAGGAATTCCTTCCATTGGTTACACAGGCCCAAAGCTCCTTATGGATCAAGTTTGAGACTAGTTATTCTATATTTTTCTTTTAAATAGGGCTTTTCTCTGTTTCTCAGGAAAGCAGGAGATGACTTCATCTTATCATAATGGCTAAATCTATTTTTAAGATGGAAGAGTATCAAAAGCTGTAATCTTGCACACCCCCTTTAATACGTAACATCCTGACTATAGTGGCCCCGAAAAATTAACAAGTATTCAAATAAGCTCTAACTGAAAAGGATGTGAGGCCACCATTATCCAGCCTGTGTGACTCATTAAAGTGAAGGGTGAAAAGCACAGCAGAATTGCATTAATCACTTGGTTCTGATACAGGAAAAAAAAAAAAAAGAAAAAAAGAAAAAAAGATTCCTGTGATATTTTATTTACAAAAGACTGTGCAGAATTAGCTGATAGTTTTACAGAGACACAAGGGATGTTGTTAATGAAGTAACATCCCACTTCTAATCAATCTTGGGAGATTCTTCTGTTCAGCTGTATTTTAGACTTTGCATTTTTCTTGATAATAATGCACAAAAATCTTTCCCGTTTCTGATATTCTGGTGAAAATTAAAAGCTTAATTTCATGTCTAAGTCTCTGCTTAAACAGTAGAATATGAGAAAAAATAGATATACATTTGTATTTGTAAAGATAATTTCATGACTGGCTGTTGGAAGACCAAGAGAGAGAGAAGTAAATATCAAGAGGATGAAGATGACAAAAGTCATATGATATTTACTTAGTCATCGTACTACAGAATGATAGTTATCAGAAAGGAAATTAATGGGTGAAGTAAAACTCTAGTTTGATGAATTCTTAATCTACTCTCTGAAGAATATACAGAAAAGAAATGGAACAGCAGACCAGAGGGTTATGTGAAGATTAAAAAAAAAAACACAAAACCTTTCTGATGTTAGGTGGTCCTGTTGTTTTTGGGGTTTTTACTAATTTCAGAAAAAAAAATGATTTACAGCTGATAAACCACTCTTGCAGTTGGGTTGTGGGTTCCAAATTATGCTCACACCAGAAGGGCTCCCTCATGGTAAATGTTGTCAGAACTCAGGGCAAAACACGTGACAGAAAACTACTGATAGGCATAAATGTTACAAATCACCATTCAAAATAAAATAGAATAATAAAATCATAGAATCATAGAATCATAGAATGGCCTGGATTGAAAATGACCACAATGTCCAGTTTCAACCCCCTGCTACGTGCAGGGTCGCCAACCACCAGACCAGGCTGCCCAGAGCCACATCCAGCCTGGCCTTGAATGCCTCAGGGATGGGGCATCCACAGCCTCCTTGGGCAACCTGTTCCAGTGTGTCACCACCCTCGGAGTGAAAAACTTCCTTCTAATATCTAGCCTAAACTGCCTCTGTCTCAGTTTAAAACCATTTCCCCTTGTCCTATCACTATCCACCCTCATAAACAGTCTTTCCCCATCCTGTTTATACACTCCTTTCAAATATTGGAAGACCACAATGAGGTCTCCCTGCAGTCTTCTTTTTTCCAAGCTAAACAAGCCCAGTTCCCTCAACACTTCTTTATAGGAGAGGTGCCCCAGTCCTTTGATCATCTTAGTGTCCCTTCTCTGGACCCATTCCAAGAACTCTCTGCACCTTTCTTGTGCTGGGAGCCCCAGGCCTGAGCACAGAACTCCAGATGAGGCCTAACAAGAGCTGAGTAGAGGTGAACATACCTAGCTCAGAGCAAGGTTTACTGATGTTAATCACTGCACATTTACAAGGATCTCAGAGAAGACTGTTACACCCCTGCATTGTGTTGGACAAATGCTCATATTGCACAGAGCTGTTGAGAAATGAGGAAGTCAGCAGAGAATATCTCAGATGTCACTGATATTACAAAATCTAAAACACAGAAGGAAAGAGATTTGGTGCAGGAAGAAGCGGAGAATTCAAAGTTGGTGTTACAAAACAACAACAGCACCAACAACATATGGAGCTTTATACACAATGGCAAGAACCATAAACTAAAACATGGGCTGGCATGTAGAGAAATTTTAATATAGTTTGATTATTGTTGTTGGTTTTGGCTGGGGAGCTGTTTGAGAACCTCTTCCGGGAGCCAGCTGGGACTGATTACTGTACAGAGTACTACACATTAAGTAGTGCAGAGCAGCTAAACCCGAAACACTTGTGGAGCAGACCTCTGCCAGGCTCCCTGTCTTGGGATGATTTCTGGGTTTCCTGTGGTAAAAATCACATTATTCCCAATCTGGAACTGCTGTATCTTGACTGAAGAGTGTTTGGATTTGTCCATAGCCATTATCACCTTCAATAAGCCAATTAAAGGAGATATTTTAAGATCAGATAGAAAGTTCTCCTCAATACGATCCAAGATTTGTGTTGTCAACAAGCTTTTCAATTAGCACCAATGGAGGCAGTGGGTACTGTGATGTGGAAGGATAATTTTTGATTGCAATCAAGTAGAAAAATGACATTCTAGGCTGTAATGTGCTTTAATTTAAGATTAACTCTTAAACATTTCCCAGCTTGTGAAAAATGCTCTAGATTTGTATACAGCCTTCAAAATTTTTAACACTTCTCACATGCTAAGCTGTAACTGCCCAGTGGTATCAGTAGGACTATTATCAAGTATATATATATATAAATATATATATTTATGCAAGGCAATACATATGTGTAATGCATATTGATATATACATGTATATGAATAATGTATGTATAATACAGAGTGCACATGTATTCTGTATTATGTTATAAATACGGGATAGTGCATGACTGGGCTGTGGGACTGACTTCACTAGTGAACTGAAAAATATGTTCCTTACAAAGGTCACATTGAAAAAGTAACAAAATATTCAATTCGTCATCTTTTCTGGGCCAGCAAATCTTGCCTGAACTTTTAACAGGTTTCCAATTCCAGATTGATGGTATTTTCTTCTTTCTAAGGATGTAAATGTTGGAAAAAGGCCAGTGGTTTATTTTGTAGAGTACTAACAGTTATGATGAGCTAAACCTATTTATCAGATTATGAGTGCCTCGTTTACTTTTTGACCCTAAGGAGAAAATGAACATCTCTCCCCATGCTCGTGCCCTGTCAGAGCTCCTCTGCAGCCTGCAGTGTTTTCTCTTGGGTCTCGCTGTTTAATAATCAAGTCTTCTTTTGTTTATTTGTGTTTAACTTTGAAAATTTATTCTGCTACTTCAGACCTGAACAAGTGTTTTAGTGCCTGAAAGCTTGTTTTTTTCTCAGTGATGTAAAGTGGACCTAATAAAAAGAATGACCGTCTTTGCTAATTTTGCCTTTCCAGTAAGGCAGCTTCTCTAACCAAGTCATCTGAACTGCTCTGATTTTTTTTTTAATGTATTCCAAACTAGCATACATTTTATGCAAAAAATTCTAGGACGTCATTATAAGGACATCATTGGGTGAATTTTTCCTACCATGCAGAATTACTGAGGCTCGGAAGCATGTCTGCACAATACACCAATCATTTTAAGAGCTGCAAATTATTTTGGTGAGTTTTTCTGTATCAAGATATTAGGAGCATGTTGGGATGAAAACTTTGTTAGCAGAACTACTGACCAACGCCCAAGACACTAAATGAAGTATGGTTTGATAAGATCACAATTCTGTTAACATAACTCTCATTAAATTAGAGCTGTAAATACTAAAATACTCTCTTGTCTCATGCAATCTGAACTGGCCAATACAGATGACTGTGAATATTTTACAAAGAAATTTGTTTTTTTTAAATCTCATTTCCTGCTGAAGGTTTCTCTGGCGCGTTACTCCTGTTACTCTTAAAACCGCAGCACTGTAGCTCTTTCCAACTCTGTGAATAAATCAAAATTCAGGAAATCAAATATCTATGTATTCTCTAAATACACATTCTGGGAGTGCTCCTAATGGTATCTTACACTGTTGTGGGGAAGAATTTAGAACTTACCTTTGTTTAGTCAAAATATGAATGTGTCTTAGTTAATGAACATAAATGTAGAGGGAAATAATGTCAACAAGAAGTGCCTGAAAGATTTGCATTTGATCATCTGTAGCATGCAGATGTATCTGCAAAACGTAATAGAAATACCTTAGCTTTAGCTGTCAACACATCTTGGCAATTTTGCCCAATTGCCCTTTGGATGCTCTCTTTGCATTTCTTCTCTGACTGGTCTTGCCTTACCACCTTTCACAGGCAAAGTTAATAACTGTGATCATACCTTTCTACTCACTTCACACATGCTTTCTGACTCAACTTCTTCTCTGACTCACAATCTGCTTCTATTTCCATAATCACGAGTGTATGCAAAACATCTTGCCCTAATGAGAAATGGCGCAGACATCAAAATGTGTTATTCATACCTATGTGAGTAATGCCCACTCATTCCTTGGTACATGTAGACTTGATAGAACCTTCATTTCCTGCCTTCCTTTCCTGTTGCTTGGTGAATCTTTCTACAGTAATGTGGGTGATTCCACTTTTGTACTTACAGCAGCAAGAAACCTCCTTCACATGTTTAGATTGTCTCTTCAGCCATTAAAAACAAACAAACAAACAAACAAACAAACAAACAAACAAACAAAACCCCTAGCAAAATAAAATAAAATAAAATAAACATACCCGAAATTTAGGAGTTCTGATAAACAATTAAACTTTACCAGAGATCTAAGTAAATCACAGCATAATCTGCTGAAATACTCTTCAGCCTCTTTCTCTTTGTAGACACTCCCTAATGAGCAACAGCTCTCTGCTGCAGAGATTCTTCCTCTTAGTGAGTAAAAGCTCATAAAGAAATTCAGCATAATTTAGAAGTTCTTTATGTGTGCATTTTGGCTTTTGCTACAAGACAATTTTTCTGTAAGTTTTGTGTAGAAAGTAACACAGCAAAGAATGATGTATCTGGAACTAATTTGTTTGCTTAGGCACTAGATCTGGTGCATCATGAGAGCCACATTTCGGTGATAATGTATTCTACTGTAAATGGAGGTCAGTAGATGACTAGATGACCTGTAGTTGGTGGAGCTGCCTGAAATACTGGTGGTTTTGGCTGAAAAGTTTAATGTACATGGTAAACCTACTGGGTCTTCTTAGGCACTTGTTATATAACCTAAGTAAGATATAAAATTGCAGGGTAAAATTTGTGTAAACATTATGAAACTCCTCATCTATCATCAAAATCCACAAAACATGCAGAATGTAATAGAGGCAAGAATACTGTTTTCTACATCAACACACTTAAGCAGAAGGAGCCAGGAAAGAGGAGAGAGACACAGAATAACCATGACATTACCTATTTCTTTAGACATGACATTAAGGTAGCACTTTTATTTTTATTATTTTATTTTTTAAAATGGAACATTATATATATTTGAAAAACTTGGAGTTTTCTTTTCATGTGAATATTCTACTAATAATTTTTTTACAGATAGATATTAATTGACAAATGTAAGCTACTAGATGAGTTCTAGTAAGTCACAGACTTGGTGGTTATTGAGGAACTGCAAGGTAAACTTGGTTGACTTGAAACTCTGGGCATACAGGAATCTGACAACAGTTCTACATCAATTGCTTGGTGTTTAATGAAGAATATTAATAAAACGTTGCATGTACTTTACAATGTTAATATACACAAATTTATCTCACCACATGCAGTAACTCAGATTATACTGAGAATAAAGAAATCTTGAAAGGAATAACAATTCTGATGTTCAGCCTGTCTTGAAAATGGCACAGTCTGTTTCTCCCAGGCATCCGCTGGACAAGGATGTAAATCCTGAAATGTTTAATTTTAAATGCTGAGTTAGTTGGAATTAGAGGAAAATCTGGATTTGGGTATCATTACGATACAGTGCAGTTATTTCAATCTCATTGCTCTCAGTTATGCTGCCAGGAACACATACATCACATGTTCTGAAGAGGCTTCCCTCTAGTCACTATGGTATCATACTGAGCATGAACTTCAGAAGCCTGTTTCATATGAGGGTTGAGTCCATTTAAACATGTTGGAGATGAGACATCTGGTAAATGGGTGTGATGCTCTGATTTTCCATTTCCAAGTGGGTGGATCATAGGGAGTCACTCCTGGGTATAGTGGTGGAAGGGATGGGAAGGAAGCCCAAAATGAACTTGATGGAGCCATTCCTTCACTGTAATGCTAACAAAATGACGTCACAAGGCAAATATTAAAGCAAGACATGTCTTGGCTTTGTTATTTCCATCCTCCCTCATTTAATTGCAAAACATTGATTTTCTGGAAAGCTGTTCTCTCTTTTTTTTTTTCCAGCTACTCTTGTTGATATCAGCATTAATTACTATCCAGTGCAATACAGTATTTTGTTTTGCTCAAAGTTATGGTTAAGCAGAAGAAAAATGAAACTTTTTTCTCCGCTGGAATGCGAGAATTTTCCCACTGGTACACCACTTCCAATTTGCCTTTTGCTGCTCTATTTTACAACGACTATACAGTCTTCTCAGGCAGAATTTTTGGTTTAAGACTGCTGTTCCTGAAAATGCTCTAAACAAAAGGTATCAGTGCAATTTTTACATATGAAATTTGTGTAATGGGTGCTCTACCACCCTTCTGAGTAACATCCTGGATTTGCTGAACAATATTATGATTAAAGTTTCAAAGTTACCATTTTTACATACAAGATATTTTCATTTTGTGGAAGAGCAACTTGAGATATGAGATGCTTCTTCTGGTAACTGAATATGTGCTGGACACTTGAGCATTCAAATTTCTTCTGAGCCATTCAAGTGTGTACATTCTTTGCAGACTTCCTAATCCACCCAGTAAAAAGAGCAGAGGTTGTAGGTATTTGAGTAATTGAACTGAACTCAAATGCTTTGTCTGCATTCAGGAATATTTCTTGTATTTCTTACACTGGAATTTCAATTTTCTTGTGAAATCCTCTTTCTGAAGAAAAACATCATGACAACAAAAACCAACTGCAAGAGCTAGATTGAACAGATTCTCATAACTGTGCTTTTTGCTACATATTAATGTTGATATTTAAGTGCAGAAGGCAAGCCTTAAAGGACTATGATCCCATTATGGCTGTTATTGTGCACACGGCCCTGAATGCCTTGCTGAGGTGGTGCACAATGCTTTTCATGCCCATGTCTGTGTATCAGCACATCTCTCCTAGCTTTCTCACATTATATCCTTTTGCTTTGCCCAGACCCCAGGCTGCAGGCATTGCTCCACCCATGACCTCGGTGACAGTGCTCCTTGGCCACCTGCCGTGGCACCAGCCCATGGCCTTTTCCTCTTCTGCCCAAATCCTTGAGCTCATGCCTGTGGTCCCAAGGCAGCTGCTGGGAGTTGTCAGCGCTTGGCCAAACCTCAGGACAATTAAAGCTCTGCTGCCAGGGGTAAAACTTTCTACGCTGCTGGGGCTGTTTTCCTACACGTTCCTTTCAGGAGGCAGATTCAGGGGCAGACAGATTCTGTGTGTTATTTAAAGAAAATCCATAGAATGGTCGAGGTTGGAAGGAACCACTGGAATTAATCTAGCCCAACCTCATTGTCAAAATTAATTTGTAAAAGATTTGCATTGCTGCAGACTTCTTCTGGACTTTGGAGTGCAACTTCGCTTAGGATACAAAAACTGTCCGTGCTCCACGTGGAGTTAAATCCATCTGAAGGCAGAAGCCCCAGAGAAGAGCTGGAAGTCAAAAAGCGACTGCTTTTTGCTCAGCAATGACAACTCATTTGTCATTAAGTTTAAACTTAAAGCCTGGTGCCCTGTTATTTTATTTCTCACTTCTCTATTTGTTTTTACTTGAGGACAAACATTCATATGGAGTAGGTTACTGGCAAATTCTCTGCTTTGCTGGGGCAGAAATAATGTTGTTTGTTATAAACTTGTTGTTAAACAGTGACATCAGTTTTTGGGAGGATGTTATAAAAGGACCATGTAAGAAATGATCTCAGTAAGTGGATAACAGCTCAAAAAAGACTAGAAAATCTTTGTCTTAAATTAAGACAAAGCTTAACTTAAATCCATGATTTGTAGTGACATAAAAAAGTTGATCTTGACAGAAACTGTATATCAAAACTGGAAAAAAGTGGCTCTATTTCTAGGAAATAGCCTTGAAAATGCTTGTTGTAGTACCGAAATTCCTTAGTAAACCAAGGATTACTAGCAAAAAATTTATGGACATAGCTCAGGTCTTTGCAGATAAATGCTACTGGTCATTAACGAAAAACTTAACTGCTATGAAGGAGCACTGTGCTGTTTTGACTGAAAATGGTTCAGTATTTTCTAGGGGCACATATTTAAATCTGTATTTCTTTAGAAACTACCTACACTGCATAAGACATCCTTCCTCCACAAATGAACAACTTGAAAAATATGCTTCAGCACTGAGAAACAGTCATCTCCTGATGTAATCGCATTCATTTGTCAGTAGGTTTTGAAAGATACTTTCTGACTATCCTGTTATGTCTCTCAAGCACAGAGCATGTTTTCACTAAACATCTTTGTCTCAAATGCACTGTGACTTGCTTTTTATAATTTTTTTCTTTTCCCTGTTCCATCAAAGACATTAATCAAGTGAAAGTAGAATTCACTATTCTAGGAATTCAGTGATGGGTCAACATTCTGTTGTAAGCTGTTCAATTGCTTGCTAGTAGACTGTCAAGATTACATGCACACATAAGAAATCAGAGACCGGTCCAAGTGCGTCTCTGTTTGTAGTTATGATTTCCTCATTTGAGAGAACATGTAAGAAATAGATGTTTTACAGATTGTATGCTCATAAATCTGAATGGTTCTTTGGACATCACGTGGGTGTGGATTGCTTAGTGGACACTTCCCATACTCCAGTGTAAGAGTGCAGTATTTGTATTCCAGATTCACTACGTCTGATGCATTTTGAATTCTTCTTCCTCCTGTTTCCTTTCACCTCTGCACATCTCACTAAAAACAGCAGCCATTGCATCATGGATGTGTGTATTCCTGTACTATTTCCTTTACTACATTTTGTCTTTTGTGGCAGATATTCAGTCTCAGGAGACTTGCTTTCATTTATTTCATATTTTGAACATTGTGAAAAGGAGTTGTGTTGAAAGGAGAAGGGTCAACAATCTAGATTCAGAACGATTAACAGACTGGTTGTTTGCACACTCCAGTTTCAGACTTTCTTTGAGGTGGTGTACATTTTCCTTTACATTTGTATTTTTCTATTTCGAATGTAAATTTGCAAGGAGCTGTAGTATTAATGGATATTAGGTAGCAAATATATTTCAAAAAACACAGTGGGATTGTACTGTATCTGTTACCTGAAGTCAAAACCAAAGTCAGAATTTTAATAGAGAGTGCCTGAACATCTTTGGTTCTGTGGAAGAAAACATCTTGCTTTTCAATGCAAAAGAACATGAATTGCTGTTAGTAACTACAGTGATAAGACCATGGTTTTATCTCTCTAACAAACGTATGAGGTTAATAGTAAGCAACTGTCAGCCAAAACTGAAAACTGAAGTTGCCTGTTGATCTTAATGATGGTATAAGTTTGATATACTATAAGTGTAATGAAAAATCTCATACTGAAAAATATTGAAGAACTCACCAATAGGGTAATAATTGTGACCTAACACCTGGTGCCAAACACAGGAATTCTCACAGTAAACCATGTATTTACAAGGGAGGAAGAGAAGTATTAACCAGGTGGTTATGAGAAGGAAGTCTGCTGGATTGAAAGAGAAAACAAATTGATTAGAATGGATAAGAACAGAGTAATGTGCCTTACTGCAACTACAGTCAGCAGTGTAGGTAAAAACCACACACTAACGTAAGACCTACTATGTAATTAATTGCTATGTAATTAAACAAGCTCACATTAAAAAAAAGAAGCAGAGAACAACTACCTCCTGTGGAAACATTCTTTGTGAGCACTAATTTTCAGAGAAGAACATCACTTTACTATTTACTTTCCGCATTTGGTATTAGTGTTGCAGAACTAGAGCAGGAAACAAATTATCTGTTGTTTATTGCATTAGACTTGGTAACTCATTCAAAAGCTTTAAATAAAATTTTTCCTCTGACTGAAGAAGGAAAGATCAAAAAAAGATCAAATTGCCTGACATACAGTATTAATATTTATAATAATCCTGTCCCAGTGTTATCCACAGAACTTTCACATGGTCGAGTGTAGAATATTACACCACTCTGCTTCATCAGGAATGAAGAAAAAAGACATTTCTCCCAGAATATACTGGAATTATTTTGACTTAGTTACACCCAACAGAAAAATGAATTTCGGAAGTGAGGGGAAATATCCAGGGAAAGTCTCCTGAAACCAGAAAACAGGCTCCTAAAATTTAGAATTAATGACCTACAAATGCAACTAGAGTGAATTCTGAGTTACCAGAGTAATCTGATCAGTTGCCAGTAGAGAGCAGCCTAAAATTAAGGGGACTAATACGAGTGACAACGTGAAAGAATTCTAAATATTCCAAATATTTTTGTTTTTCTTTAAGTGAGTACGTATCCTTTAAGAGCTATTTCTTCTACCTGAACTGAACTTGTGAATGTCTTTGTATTTTATAATCTTAATAGTGTTTATGCCTTACCTTGACTACTATGTTATGGTCAAGGCAAGTTATCTTTTAACTTTAATCAACTTATGAATCACACTAAGAAGCTAGAATAAAGCCAGATGAACCCTCAGTTTGCTGGGATTTGAATTTCCTTTGTGATGTGATAGTACCTTCTCACTGACAACCTGCTTTACCGTATAGCCATAATTTGGAAATATTTCTCCTAGTGCTTTGCCAAATATGAGACAATGAATTAATTTCAGAGCCAAAAATGTCAGTGTGTAGAGGTTCAGATCAAAGTAATGGCACAGCACATGCTAATCTGAGACACTAATAATATTTCCAAGAATATTTAACTCATAATTTGATAAACTGAACCTGAAGTACTTGGATGAGGAGTGTAGATAAGCTCTTCATGTAGGCAGTGACAATCAGCTCCCCCAGCATGGACCTTTTTCTCCTAACCATTGCATATTTCTCTTGGGGCTGTTGATTGCAAGAGGTGGGAAAACAGTAGCAATTTCTTCTAGAAGAAAATCTTTGCTGCCAGTACTGGCAACTTGATTTTCTCCAACTGCTTTGCACATGAAATGAAAAGAAGGGGTAAAAGTATAAGAGCTGCTCTATTTGTTGTTGACATGATTTCTTAACAGACTGGGAGTCATCTGGAATGATAAAATGATCGTATCACCCATATTGGGCTTCGTTTAAGACAGAAGGAAAGCTAGGAAGCTAGCAGATAAAGGAATATGTGAAGAAATTTCCTGTGCTGCTCTTATTTGAGGTGAAAGAGGGCAGAGTTTACCACAACTTTTGCTACCAAATTTGAGGGCCAGAAGAAACAAGCAGAAAAAACACAGTAAACAAAAGCAGAAAATGTCTTCTCAGTCTTGTCTTACTCATACAGCTATGCACATAAATACAGTAAACACATTGCTGTGTATTCCAAATAGATCCCCATTGCTGTAAAAGGAGACATTGGGAAAAAAGAAACAACAAACAACTTAGTAAAAAAAATCGAACTCTGTGACAGAGGTAAAACCACTCCTACAGAGTAGCTATAAAGGTGAAAGAATAGATAAAAGTAAAAATATTCCATAGCTTTCTTCAAGGAAATAGAGGTGGAGTATGTGTGAAAATAATCAAAGGAGCGCATATTTCATGCATATAGTGCCTGAGTTGTTCTTCATTTCATATATATCTATACTGCAAAGCAGAGGCATCTCTGCCTTGTCTGCACAGCAGGCTGCTTCCAGATGGGTGACTTGTGTAACACTATATGAGACACCAAGTTGAAGTCCCAGACTTGCAGAGGAAATACAAGAATAAACTGAAACCAAGAGAGGAGAGGAAGTGTAGGGGTAGCTGAGAACATCCGCTCTATTGCTGAGATCCTCAGCCCTTTGTTGCTTCCTGACTCTTACAGCTGACAGGGGCAGAAGACAGGGAAATGCAATGGACTCCATCAAAGTCCCACACTGCTAATTGATTAAGAAAGTTTCTTTCTCCTTGATAATAGTGCAAATCTTCTACAATATCAGGTATCCTTCCTGACACTTTTTGTACTAAACTATTTTCCCTTATTTTCTTTCTTCTTACTCCTTCCCTTCTGAATCCTTCATGATTTCATTTCTTCATTCCACTTCACTCCTCCCCCTGACACCGTTGCCTCTGACGTGTGATGCTACATTCTGCACACTGCCTGCCTGCCGCTGCTTTGTTGCAAGCTCTTCAACGTAAGAGGGGAAGGATGACGTTGTGGATGCACTCTCTTTTTCTCCACAGAGTGTGATGATGCTTTTTACTGGGAATTGCCCAACTGTGGTGGTTTTGGTGCTTCCCCATTCTTTATTTATGGAATAAATGTGTGCAACTTGTGACAGCAACTCAGTGACAGCACTGCAGTGGCTGACTAAAATCCTGACTAAATATTTCCTATATAGGTACAGAGTTATGCAGTCTGAAACAACTTCTGAGACATCTGATTCACTGTTTTCAACAGGAGGCACAGAACATAAATGACTCTGATGGAAAATCAGGGAATCCTATACATTGATGGCTTCCTTTAGTCTCCATTATCTCACTGACACTTCTTAGTTTATTCACAAGAAACTAATCTGGAGGACATATGCTGGGAGAGACAAGAAAATACATTTTCTGCATCTTGAATCTATCTGATCTGTCAGTGTCTTTTTGATAGGCAGATATGAGAGTTTTAAATTTCATTGATCTTAATGAATCATAGTATTCTCTCTGACGATAATAGAAGCTCCTATTTGCAGATATGGGGAAATGCATACTTAGCTGATTTTGTCAGCACTTCTATGGTATTTATGTGTCCAGGATCCCAAGCTCTTGCTCTCCATCCTATGTGCATGTCCCAGATTCCATGCTCAGTGTTTAAGGCTGTGCTAAAAGATATGATTGTTCAAACAATCTTATCCTGTCAGTCCATTCAAGGTTTGTGGAGAGACATTAATTTGTATAATTGCTGTGTTCCAGCATCACATACCAGTATTTAAATAGAAGTATTCATATAGCCAGTACTGATTGTATGAACTTTTCCTAGGCTGGCAATATATTGAATAATTGCCAGCAGCAGCTCCCTGTAATAATTACTTATGCAATCTGTCTTCCCTCACCCATCTAATCATCATCTTTTAATTCCCTTAATATGATGCTTTTTTGCTGGAATTCAAGTTAGGTGAAAAGGGGTTTATCTTCAGGTGTGAACTGCCAGCAATTTTTATTATCTATCAGTCAACATAAACAAAAGCTTTGTCTTCCAAAGCAGTCAATCGTGGCACAGGGCTTTGTGCTATCACCTACCACTGTCATAACTCAGTGAATTTGACA
Organism: Lagopus muta; assembly: GCF_023343835.1. NCBI lineage: Eukaryota > Metazoa > Chordata > Aves > Galliformes > Phasianidae > Lagopus > Lagopus muta. The sequence goes on along the minus strand of NC_064433.1, from coordinate 118,446,754 downwards.
TTAAATATTTTTGAGTCTGTGAGTTCCAACAGACAGGAAAAGATCCCTGGCTCAAATCCCTCCACTTGTTCTGGAGAAACTTGTCAGGATGAAGACAAGTCCTGCTCCTTCTCATAAGTAGTTCCTTTCAAATCAGTGTGACACACAGAAAAACAGAAGCCTGCAGCATCATGCAGTAGGCTGTAGTCAGCAGCGATAGCAGCTTGCTTATTTATAGTACTTTTTCCCTAGAAGAACTCTGAACACAAACACAACATTAAGAAAGTAAAAAATAAGTGCAAATTATTGATTGTGTAGAAAGGGAGACGCCAGCCTTTGTCTACTGAATGAAGATTCCCCCTAATTATAAATGTATTTGCTTTTATTGTAATGGTTCAGAATCTTAATGGTTATCTAATGTAATTTTTATGGGATGAATATATTTCTTCACAACCTCAGGAACTGATCATGCTTTTAATTTGAGAGAGAGAGTTGGAAAAGCTCATTACCCACTAATTTGCCCTTTACATGTACTTAATTAAATTTGTAAACAAAATACCTGTAAGCAAAAAAGCCTGAAGTGGCTGTCACAGAGCTAGCACAAAACTGTCTTTCCATCTCTTTTTGTCCTCGGAGCAGTCATGAGCTGGGTCAACTATCATCTTGAATTGAACTAATCGACAGCTTCCTCAGTTTAAGTGGGTTGTAGTGGGCTAGAAGCATGCTGGCACTTTTGTTTCTCCTGCTATGAACCTTTGCCTACACAATGATAGAGTAGCAACATCACTACCACAGCTATTTCAGCGTTAGCTCTTACCAGGAAAACATTATAGCAGAGCATTCATTGCAGCTTCAAAATTCCTTTGAACCAAGTTTATCCCAGTGCAAGAAAATAGCCTGAGATTTTTTTTTTTCAGTTCATGGATAATGCTCTAATCCATTCTGCACCTCACATTTTGACATTGCATAATCTTGTGGCATTAATCCATGTAAACTCTCCTTTGAAGAAATGCTTTGCAGTATGGCAACACTGAGAAGCAGAGCTCACAGGAATTAAAATCAGCACTATGGAGTCTCCTAATGTTGCCCCAACCATAAATTGTGAGATAATTATTACTTTTTAGTGATGGAGAACACTGTAAACTCTTTGTAATAGAAATGCAAACACAGCATCCATGATCTAAACAACTCACTTCAGCATCAATGCCACAAAGGAGGACAGATAAAAAAACAGAACAGAGAAAGGAAATTTTAGGAACAAGCAGACTAATTTCAACACAGTTACATGTGTACTGAGTTATCATAAAACCAACTTGAAAAAAACCATCTAGTTACTCACCGAAGACCTTGCATAGCAGGTAACAGAGAGGAGAAAGAGATTTTTAGGAAAACAATAAAAAGAGGATCTATTTCCTTGGCAATTTTCTTGATGATGTTAAAGAAGGTGTTAAAGAATCGATGAGGAAAAAAGAGACTTATTGTAAATGATCTGAGCATGGGTAAGGGCATGGAGAAAATGGGTTAATGGGCTGATGCATAAAAATGTAGGCCTATGATATTGCTGCCACTGTCTGGAGTGGGCATTTCATCACAGAATCAGGAATATCCTGAGTTGGAAGGGACCCACAAGGATCTTGGAGTCCAACTCTGGCTCTGCATAAGACTGCCCAATGTCAAACCCTATGTCTGAGAGCACTGTCCAAATGCTTCTTGAATTCTGGCTGCCTGGGACATGACCACTACCCTGGGGAGCTTGTTCCAAAGTGTAGCATTTTGTTTCACCTAATTTTATTGAATAAATTCTGCTTTCTGTTCACTGGGAAGTAGCTGCTGTGTAATATGTAAAAGTCAAGAGACATAAAAATAAAATAAAGCCACACATTTGGAATATGTTGAATAAAAATATTCATCATACTCAGAATAAACACTTCCTGGCACAAAGTAATTTCAGCTGTTTCTAAACTTCATATCAATTATGTCTCTTTGAAAAGTGTTAGTTTCTCACACTTGAGCCATTCCTATGATGTTTTGTTCTGAGTTATACTTCTACTTGCTTTCCTTGGGTTTCTGGTATGAATTCATATCACGATAAAAAGCCTCCCAATCATTTGTAACACGCAAAGGGGAAAATGCAAAAGTTATCCTGCTGTACAGGCAAAGAAATAGTCTCTCTCTTGTTTACTCGTGAAATGAACTGTAAGAGAACTTGAATATCATTTTCATGCTGAAAATGCCATATGAACTGGGCAGAAATAATTGCCTTAGGCTCCTGTGGTAAATAGTGGATTAGCAAGAGGCACTCAGTATTGAACTAGCTATAACCTTTCCTTTAGGATGGCAGAACTGGCATGGTATCAAACCCATTATCTCCACTGGTAAAGCAGGGAGGGATACCAAAGCAGACAGACTCTCTCTTTAATGTCTTGTCTAAGCTATTTTATTGATCTCTGGCAAAATCCTCTCCCATCCACTATGTCTCGTCTGCATGAGGTGAAGCTGCTCTGAGCAATTCAAAGCACTCAAATTACAAGAGCTATTTTGATAAAAAAAAGCCACTTTCAGCTTTTGTGTAGCTATTTCTATGATAAAAATTCCACGTGTTAGGCTCTGTAGTCCAGTAAGTAGATCATGGGCACAGAGATTGAGAAGTTATAGTTCCTGTAAATGAAGGTAGATTTTCAAGGGAGTGGGAGTCTGACCCAAGATGCTTTTACTTCTGTTCATCTTGAGATTCCTGTGGCTAGATTCAGACTTTTTCCTTTGTGCACTTCAGGTTTCCATTGATTTCTCCCAGTTAAGAGCTTTCAGTAGTTCCCAAAATCTTGCCTGTGGTGAAATCCTGGACCTGTTATAGTTGAAGGAAACTTTGGAATTTTTCCAACATATCATCTGCTACAGATATTTCTGAGCATTCAGAAATGAAGAACTAAAAATGAGATTCCTGCACTTCCTGATGAGCAAAATGGAGAAAATGATTAACTGTATCTGTAAAATATATTATAATCTGTGAAAAGTTGCATTTGAGTGATTAGAAAAGAGATTTCCTTTTCCAATATCAACAAACTCCCAAAAATTCAAAATATCATTCCATAAAACTTGTTTTATGTGCTTTTACATTCAGTTATATTTCAACTACCTATATAAAGAAAAAATCAAAATTAAAAAACTGCTTCCCTCTTCCTTTTCAGCATTTACATAAATGAGAGGGTAGGATGATGAACTCAGGGCTGAGAGTAGGTCTGCAAGTTCTGTGCCTGTATCCCCTGTAACTCTGCATTGGTTTGGGACATGTTCATACCAGGAATATTTTGAACATGATTTTTGGCATGAACTTATGTAGATTAAATCTTCTCTTCTATATGCTGTGTATAGAGAAGTGATGTTTTTCAAGAGAAATGTTCAGCATTCTGGATGAGATGCACAAGGCAATTTCAGAAGACAGAAATCTGCCTCTCACACCAAACTGCACATCTTGCTTTGAGTATGGTTCAGACTATGCTGGGGATTCTGATATGTACAGCAGCAGCAAAAGCAGCCTGCTCACTCTCCTTTGTGGCTGCATTCTGCCCAGTTTCCTTGATTCCCATTGCCTCTTGCAATCCAGAAGGCACATAGGGTTGTTACTGAGCTCCATGCTGACTGATAAGAGAGGACAGCACAATGCTGCTACAGCACTTTCCCTGATTCAGGGGCACATGCTGTGGCACTGTCTGGAAGTTAGACACCACCACTAACTGTCATGCTGTCCTGTTGGCATGAGGGCATTTGTAACATACAGATTGGCCCCTAGGACTTTCAATGGTCTACCTGATAATGTTGAAACTGCCACATAACAGGGAAAATTATTTATCATATGCATTGCATGCCATATATATGATATATAAAATATAAATGATGCCACGCTGCAACCTTACTAGTAGAAGTCAGTTAACTCCCTAAGATAGAAAATAATTGTGGGAGTAGAAGAAGACTGATGACTCCTCATCACTGAGGAATCGATTTCAGATAAACTTGAGAATACTCCATTAACATTTGAGCAGGTCCTAAGTAGTTACACAAGGCTGCAACTCAATTGGATTTTCTAAACAAGCAGATAAACAATAGCTCTCTTGAGATACACCATCTGTATTCAATAATAACTTGAAAATTTCTTAGTAAAAATGGGCATTAGGAACCCGAGTATGGGAACCCACTGAGACGATATTGTTCTAAAGGTGTGGGTTTCCACAGCTGTGTCCTAAGCCAAGGGTCTAGTGTAGAAACAGATGAATTACACCTCACATTTATCTACTTCTCTGCTGACTGTAAAGTGAACCAGAGGCAAGTGCTCAGATGGGGACTTGGCTAAATCTTCATTATTGAGGTGGAAGGTTATACAGGATAGTTGTGTTAAATGATAGTTCAGATAATTAGATAAATGATTGTATTTCTCATTTTAGAATGCTCACAGAATATTCTCAAATATCCCTTGAAATCTTGTCCCTCAGTTTGAGCTTATTTGTGAAAGGAAAACTGTGCTCCTGTGACATCTCTAGGCTGGCATTATTCACCCAGCCAAGAGAGTTCCAAGCCAAACACCACATCCAAGTGGCGCCCTGATTTTCTAGGTGAAGTTCTAGTGAAGAGGGTTAATCTGGACCTTTCCAAGGTTATGTTGTTACCAACTCCCCCATACTGTGATTTCTGGTGAGATAAGCACTAGTCCTCTATATACATTATGCTACTTATAAACCTCGTTGCTTCATTATCCTTATGTCAAGTAGTACATAACCCAGGCTAGGGTCAGAAGACTGCTTTGAGAACTAATTGGAGACAGAAGAAATAAAAGTAAAAAGGATTTTTATAGGCTGTGTTTTCTGAATATTTCCTTGATGGAGAAGAAAGTATTTTTGTAAGCTATCTTTATAGACCAGTTCTGTTGCTTAAGAGTATCAACCAGTGCACATTAATTTGCTGTAACATTTTGAAGCTTTAGAACAAGCTGCTCCCAGGATTTTTGTGCCCTGGTGAATATTGGTATGAGGGAAATGAATTAGATTTCAGATTTTTGTACGTCCTGAGTGCAGTACTTTCCCTCTATATTACTGGCTGAAAAACAGACTCAGAGGTAACTTCACTGCCAAATGTCTCAAGATTATATTAGCTACTTCAATGTTCTGTTGTGAGAACACTGTTTTTTTAGAAATGAAGCTTTTGTGGAGGGAACGGTCTGGAAGCACCAAGTGAATGAACCCCTGCCAGGCATGACTCTTGATTGCTATGAACGGTGATTTGGGCTGGAAAGGATGAGGAGTAAGATAGGAAAGAGAAGATGAAGTACTTATATGCTTATAGGCTTGTTCTTTCTGTAGAAGAAATGATTTCAACAATGCAAGGAAGTGGGAAGATATTCCAATTGCAAAGATGTATTTCAAAGAAAGAACAGGGCATATAAAAACTTTCTGATAGTAACTGTGGTAGCACTACAAAAATGAGGGATAGGGCAGGTGAAATGCTGCCCAGGCACAGTTGTGCCTGCTCCATTCTAGGAAGGCAGCATGGAGATGGGCCAGATTGTGGCTGCTGCAATGGGCTACTTGCTGTGTGGCATGCACCACAAATGCAGGGACATTATGGCTGGCTGGGAAGCACCAAAGGTGTTACCCTGTAGACTTTTGATAAGCTCTGGCCTTCTCTCCTCCGGATTTGAGGTCTTTAAAGAACGCAGTTTATGAATTTTATTTCATCAGAAAAATTGTATGATCACAGCCCATGGAGATCTGCAGAGGATAAAGTAGGATTCTTCTCCCTAATTTATGATTTCTGTCTCTGACGTAGACAATCTGCATCTGCTCCACTCACTGTAGATTCCCTTTGAGTCAATGAGGAGGAATAAACACTTTTAGGACATGAATCATCTGATGCATTGTAGACATTTACATTAGGATTGGATCATTTCCACTGTAGCATTGCCTACTTCCTCTCTACTTGATTAAAGAGAGAACTTGGCTCAGAAATAGATGTCACCAGCTAAAGTTAGGCGAAATTAATCCCACACAGGCATCCTGCTGTAGAGATGCTAACTAAATGGGTATTCAGGAACATCTTTTTTCCTGTTGTTCTGAGAAGGAAATCTAGAAAGGCAGGAATGGGGATGGTAGGCATGTTCTGGAGAAATCTATATAAGAAACAGAGCATAGAAGATATTTGTAAAAGAGCTTGAAAAGTGGTGAATAGGGTGGTGAGAAGATTGCATCTGATTACAAATTATTCAGAACAATCTAATTTGAAATTGACTGCAAAGAGCTGTAGCAGAAAATCATAATAGTGAGTAACTGGGTAATAAAATGACAAATGAAAATTAATGCTCATAAGTGCAAAGTAATGCAAATGGAATAAAAATAAGTCAAACTATTCATACATAATAACAGGCTCTAAATTAGTGATTACCATTCAGGAAATACATTTTGGAGTGACTGTAGGCAGATTTCTGGAAACTTCAGCCAAATGGATAAAAGAAGATATTATATAAATTCAAATTTCTTTGTTGTGTGCATTACACAGTCAGGCTAGATGCTAGGAAATAAATTTCTGTGAGGGTGGTCAAAGACCAGAACAGGCTTCCTAGAGAGATGGGTGATGCCCAGGCTGTCAGTGTTCAAGGGGCAAGTGGACAATGCCCTCAGTTATACACTTCAACTTTTGGTTAGCCAAGATGGATGTGATGATGTTTGAAAGGCCCTTCCAATGGAACTATTATATTCCATTCCAGTTTGGCAAAAAATTCTTGAATAATTAGTTCTTGAACAGGTAACCGCTGGAAAAATAGCATTTATTTTATCTTTGCGGAGTTTGTTATATCTTGGTAAACTTCTAATTCTTACACAGGTTCCTAAAATTCTGGCTCATTATTGCTGTTGGGTCCATATGCTGGGCTAAATGGCATTTAGCGTGATGCAGTGTGACAGTTTGTGTGTCAGTAGGTGTGAAAAGAGTCTGAGAGAGAAACACTGTGGAGGAGGACTGTGCCAAGTCTAAACTGAACAGGCGACCATTGCTGACATTCTTGAGTGTAATCCTGGCATAATGATTGGCAGAGCTCTCCTCTGATAGGTCAACAAGACATAATAATGTGTACTTCTGACCTGGAAAAACAGCTGTAACTGGGAGAATGTGTGCAATCTATTGTTTTCTAGTTCAGTGTTAATGTGAAGTAAAAGATCCTTGGTTTGGTTGAGGTATGTTCTGGGCAAAATGGCTCTATGTGTTATCAGAAGCAAATGAGCCACAGTTTGCATTTTCGAACATCAAAAGCTCTGAGCAATGTGGACTGCTGGTGGTGTAACTCAAAGCAGCTGGAAAATTGCTTCCTGAGAAGTATGAGGCTGACTTTTCTTCCCTCTCCCCTCCCACAGTTACTACGTATATCTCTGGACAGTTAAAGGCTGAAATCAATGCAACAGACTCAGACTCATTCCTTTCCTAGTGGTTTGGTCTGTTGAAAATTATTGTAAGGAACACCAGAAATCTGAGGACTGGAATGCAATTTTTTATTTAGGATACCAAGGACGTGGACCCATGGTAGATGAAAGGGAATTTAGTCGTAATTATAGGTTCTTCCTAACTGTGGAAGGAGACGGTAGAAAAGTAGCAGATCCAGCTACAGTGTCCTGAGTTGCTTATTTCACAAATGTTGTTTACTTCCTAATGGTATAACTGGGACAACTTAGGAAGATGATTAATTAAACATCTTAATTCTTCCTTTGTTTATATATATTTTTTACACAGTGACAGAGCCTTATACTAGCACACAAAGTTGGAATTAAGCCTTAACTTCTTACTGCACTCAGAATATCACTTTGTTTTGCTAAAACAAAACAGACATACAATTTCAAACAGCTGTATTGGAATGGGAATAGTAATAGTTATGACATTATGAAGAAGCTGAGAAGTGTTCTTACTGGCTGCATTATTATGAAGGACACAAAGTCATTCAAAAAGTGTCATACTGAGCTTATTGAATTGATGGCAGTCTTCATTAGGGTCTGGTACTGGACCCAAGGGTTTCTTCTGTACTGAAAAATGAAGAAAAGAGCAAGAGAGACGAAAAGCATCCTGATGCTTAATCGAAATTCACTGATACATTCAGAATCAAATCTGCAGTCTCCAGTGATTACAATCCTTCTGCAACAACTTGCTGCCCTTCCACCCCCTCTCCCTCCACTGTCATTTGGCAGAGGAAGGATGGGGTCTGTCTGGGTTAACTGGTGCCTGTTGTTCTGCTCACTCAGTTCTAACTTCAGATCTTTGAAGTCTCTCCTATTGACACAGCCAGCCACCTGGACCGTTAGATTCCTGGGGAGGTTTTCAGGACTGGATTGAAACAATTTGAATTTATGATTTATTTCAAAGTAGGGCAGATTTGGCTTGGCAGTCTGTGGGATGTGATAAACAAGGAATTCCAGAAGCAGCATCATTTCAAGAAGCACACAAATACTGTAAAGATACCATTTTATTTTGCAATATTTGCAGATTAGTAGGATTCTGCTCATAGTGAATGGCAGTCAAAACCATGTAGCACAGCTTTAGCTTGTTCAGTGGTAAGTTTACACCTTTTCTTTTGTGGCTGGTGCTTATGGAGTCTTACTTCTCCCCTGCAGCCAGAGCCATTGCTCAGACCAGCTGAGCAGGAGCTGAGTCCATCCACCATCTCAGCAGGACTGGTTGGGTGAAGAACATGGAATATAAAGTAAATGAAAGTGACACACATCAACACTTAAATGAAAAAAATCTTTGTGGGGATTTGCATGTTGTCAGTTCTTGCCTTCCAGCGTACCATAAGCAAATTGCTTTTGCTATGCAACTGTTTTATTGATATAGCATTAGCACAGAGTACACATCTAGAAAATATGAATTTTTCCTTGGGGATATCAGGGAACTTTGTTAGAAGCAACACACAGTTTTACTGTTTTCTTGCTACTCTTGGCCTTGAGAAATTGCATTTCTGTTGTCTCAACTGCAATCCGATTTAAGCCCAAAAACTCCAGAGCAAATCCCCAGATGCTGTCATGGTGTCTTCATGATTCAATGATCTTTATACATAAAATCTCCCGCTGCTTTTAGGATTGTTTCCTTGTCATGGCTGGAGTAATATTTCAGTAAACTTGGAAACACCCCACTGAATTCCTTGCTATCTTTACTAAGGTGCTTCATCTACTCAGGTTAATGCACCTAAAATCAGTTTCTGTATTTCAGCAAAGTGCTGCTGTCTCAGATAAAAACACACAGTTACAAATGTTCGTAATTCAAAATTACTTTTGTCTGTATGATTTTAACAGTGCAGTTAACACAGATGCTCCCTGTTAATATTGATTCCAAAAGACTGTTTTCCACAATTTCTACTTGTAATGAAGATCTAGAGACAGCAGTTTGTGTTCTCCCCTTCTTGTTTTCCAGCAGTGTTACCATTCAAAAACTAATTTCGAATTAAGCCTCTTGCATACTTACATGGTTTTTTTACTATTTTTCTTGTATATTTCATCTCCTAGTCCATGTGGTTTACATGCTGCTCCTGTGTGATTTAGTGGGGATAATTTTCTAGAGACACAACACTTTCTTCTAAAGAACATATCCAAGGTGCTCAAGTTCATATACCCGCCACAGAGAAAGCATTACTAAATCACTTTCCTTCTTTCACATGCCTCCCAAAAGGTAGAGTATTTAATTGCACTCCATGTTTCTCTCTCACTGAATGCCAGTCACAGAGCAAATTGTTTAAACTTTTATAATACAAAAGCCAAAAGTGACTGGACTGGAAGAGATTACACTCTTGGTAAATTGCTTTACCACCCGCCAGATTGAATCAATACCTTCTTTTCTTATAATATGGCTTAAAGTAAAAAAGAAGAAAGCAACCAAAGAATTCCATCCTCCTCAAACATCATCAACAACAAAATCCATGCACAAAACCAAAAACAATGCTCAAGGGTTTAATTCAATGAAAAACAAAGTCATTCATACATTTCAGATTAGTGTATAATGTTTGAATTTCTGGATAGAAATTAGTAACTTCACTTCAAGATATATTCTATCCAATGAGACGTCCTTAAGGGAAACGTGCCTCAGATTCACCTTTTCCTTTGAGCAGAGCCTTTTGTCATTGATAGCAATTCCTGCGTCTGCTTCTGCCTGAGTATCCTGCAGCTCCTGGAGAAAATCAGGAGACCTTCCCACCTGCAGTTACCCAGAAAGAATGTTTGGTCAAAATACAAAGCAGAAAAGCAGGAGTGGAACAAGAACAGTCCTCTGGGCATTTGCAGCCAGACTACACCAAGAATGGGAGCACTGACAGCACTGCTGAACCAGAGCCACAGCTACTGCCTGTGTCTATCAGCTTTTCAGGAATGCCATGTGGAGTCATCTTGTTCCAGAACCCTGAATACATACTGCCTCCCAGTACATCTCTTCACTAAACTGGACATAACTGCAGGCTCTCAGTCAAACCCTGTTCAACTTAAAGGCTGATCCAGCTTATAGATTTGTTCAGACGGTACATTTTAGTTGAAGAAAGGATGAAGTAAAACTCAGCTCCTTGTTTTCAAATCTAGACTATCTTCTTCACCCTTAGACCAGGGCCTTTCTATTAGCTGAGTATAAAAGGGCCTCCTCCTGCTGCCTGTTTTCTGGCAGTAATCATCACAGGTGCACCTGGAATACAGGATGGTTTGTTGAGTCCAGTGAGCTGCTTTACCTCCCCCTCTCCTCATTTAAATCACTGAAAAATAAATGCAATGGCAAGTCATATGCAACAAAACTCCCTGTGTGGGCATATAAGTGTCTGCTACAGTTATTGGCTGAATTAACTGTGTACTTAGGGAAAGCTGACAATCCTACAGGATGTGTGTTCTTAGCACAGAAGGACCTGGATTTGCTCTATTCAGGAAATGCAGTTATTCCCCTTGGAATAATTATGAGAGTACAGTTACACTTCAGAGCAGATGTTCATATCCATGGGAGACAAGTGTCACGGCACTTTTGAATTCCTTGTTTGAGCAAATCTATCTCTGTATTGCCCCAATATGCATTATAAACATGCATTATAAACATGTCCTAATTGGGCTAAGCTCTCCAAGATAAAGCTTCCAGGATGCTTAACACTTTCTGAAAATGGAAGGAGTCTACAGCTGAAATTTGATGTATATTTCAGGTACTCCTGCATGAAAGAAAACAGCTTCTGTCTGCCACCCACTCTCATTTCCCATGGCTGCTCACTCTGTTGTTACCTCTTCTGTTTCTTCTGCAGCTCACAGGGATGAGCAGGGAACAGCATCAAGTGCCTGATGCGGCTGAAAATAGACAGTGCATTTTGCCAGGTTATTTTTCAGGCAGATCAGTTGCCTGATAGAACTCAGAGCGTGAACACTTCTGGTAGCACAACGGAGATGGAGGAGAGGCAATGAGAAAGGAGGCCTGGGATTTCTTAGATTGCTTTGAGCTGAATGAGAAACCAGAGCTGGAAATGTTTCACAGTTTTTCTATGCTTCCCAGCAAATAAAAGTTGTGACTATTTCTCTGCCCCAATTTACATGAAAGCAAAATGGCGTACAGAGGACTATAAAAAGGAAGTGATTAATCTCTGCTTTATCTCCGCTTCCTGTGAAGATCAGCAGTGTTTTTCTGGATGAGTGTTTTGCTTAGAGTGAGCTTTGTGTGCTGCAGCTGCAAGACTGCAGACGAGCTGCTCCAGGAAGAGCATAGTGGTGTCAATGGCTAGCAATAGGAAAGAGTAGTTTGTGTTAGAGTCATATTCTGCTCTGTGGATTGTTCATTTTTACTATCTGGAAGCCTGCAAACATCTTATGGCCATGTCCCTCTGTGAACAGTTTATGGGCTGGTTCGGCCCAGTTCTGTGACCAGCGGGGTGGGGAGATTTTGCAAAATCTGCACCTCCAGAAAAGGGAAACAAGGGACCCCAAAATAATTAAAAACAATGGCAATGATCTGAGGAGAAACAAACTAATTTACTAAATATGGTATCGGAATGCAAGATAATACACTACAATACAGTATAATTAGAATTGAAGCCAATAAATCAAATACAATGAGAGAGTGTGCAAAAGGTGGATAGGCTTCACCATAACACTAAGGTGAGATGTGCAGTCTGGTTGAGCAGCAGGAAGGAGAGCCTGATGAAGAAAGATGCATCTGGTGACCTTGCCAGGGGTTGTATCTCCTCTCTGACCACAAAGCCCCCTGGGGCATCTTCTCTTCTGGACAGGTACCCAGAACTTGAGCACCCAGAACACTTTAGCTCCCAGTGCATACATGATATTATGATGTGATATACTGATAACCAAAAATCATAAAACCATGACACCCTGCTAGGAAAGGAATAACACAAGTTGACCACAACTATGGAGGTGATTACAGGAAAGGGAAAGTTGCCAGCTGCCAAGTTTTTCCAGAAATTCCCACACAAATGCTGAAGGTGTGCAACTGTACAGAACTTCCTTACAGGGGAATAGCTTCAGCCACCTCCAGAAGCAGCAGGTTAGGTGGAGGTGTCACAAACAAGGTCACAAACAGACTTCATTTCGAGATGGGCAAGACTAGAAAATCCTGTTTGCTCTAGACGTGGTCCTTGTTCCTCACTGATTCATTCCTATAATGTGTTTCAGTCTTTGGTATTAATTGTGTGTGTGAGTGTAGGAGGAGAGGAGGAGTTGTTTGGTAGGGTAAATTCCATCATTAATTCCTACAAAATAAGGAGATGCTTGTTTCTGCTTTCTTATAATCCTATCACCATATCACAGGCTGTATCCCATCACTGACATCTGCCCTGGTTTATAGTACCAACTTCCTTCAGCTTTGTTTTCTTAAATGTTAAGCATTCAAAATTGGGCAATATAAGGATGATTGTGAAAAGCCTTAAAATGCAGTTTTCCTAAGGGAGATTGTTAGGTAGTAACTGGGAGTGATTTCTCTCGTCATTAAGCCTATCTCCTAATAGTGTAACTTCATTTACTGACATTGATTTTCTCTTGATTTTGTTACATCTGATTTATATGTTTATGAAAGAGAACAAGATCAAAGCAACGATGAAATCACTTAGAGTCACTTTGTGATTTATTCTTCTCACTGTCACCAAAGTAGAACAGTTTCATAATCAGCAGAGATCTCCTTACAGGCTTTCATCCAGGAAGGCATTTAAATGCCTATCCAAGTCTGCTCCTGTTCAAGAAAACAGGTCTTGGACTCGTGCATATCACTGAGTAAGCAATCTCTTCCTAAATCAAAGTAATGACAGTTAGGTTTAGTTCTGTATGGGTGATGCCATAGCTGACTAAGTGATGTTAATAATAAGCCAAAGGACACATCACTGTAATTAATCTTTAAATCTACAGATTGTGAAGTACTTTTTTGTGCGGATGCTTACTGTGCATGTGTACCCTGCAGATAAATCTAAGAAAGAAAATGTCCTATCAAATGGGTCATGTAAACATAAAAATGTTCTGCTGCAATATGGCTATCTCATCACAGATTCGTGGTGCCTCTATAGTTTATTAATTTATCCATTGATCACATCTAAATTCCTGCTCAATTAACTTCAACAAATTAATACATTCTTAGGAGAGTTAGGAGAATTTTTCTTTTCAGAAAAAAAATGCAAAGTACATTAAAAGGTAAAAATAAGATTCTCTATCCAAAAAAAATGTCATGTAATCATTTTTCACTAAACATGACAGAAAAAAAAATGAGGAAGAATGATGTTTTTTAGGCAATCAGTATGTGGGTTACAGTTAAGAAAAAAAAAAAAACATGCACACAAAGGAGAAAGTTTGATAGAATATTACTAAGCCAGAATGAAGTTTCAGAAAACTCCGTTAAAAATCCTCCAGTTCTGCTTGAACTTTCTCACATACCTTAAACAGTTTTGTTTACAAAAGATAAAACCAAGACTGATACACTGATTTTATTCACGTTTTCAGTAGAGCACAGGTAAATCAGCCACAAGATGGCAACAGACCATGCAGTGAAAGAAAATTACTGCAGATGACTTTAACCCCTTCACTCTTGGCTGAAGTACACTGCTTGTTTAGCTTCAGGAAAATTAATGAAGGATAGACAGGGGAGTAAATATTTTAGGAAAAGATCACTGATGGTCCCATGGCTGCTATAACAGTGTTTCTTGTTTCTACTCCCTCTCCATTTACTGCTATTTGTGTGCAGGGACCTACATGTTTGACTAAGTGAAAGCCCATGATCATCCTGCAGTAAGAAAAATGGAGTACTTGTGAATATTGCAGAAACAACAATATGAGCTGCTCTTGGCAGTCCAAAGGATGGCTTCATCGGTAGAAAGAGACAGATGCACTTCTGCCCTACAGCAATAAAAACAGAGACAGCATAATGTTATGAAAAGGGATGGAAAGAGGATAGCACAGTGTTCAAAGCCGTGCTTTTAGAGACTAATAATGAAAACTTCAGCAGCAAACTAAAGACCCTGGGGGTAAGAGGTGGTGAAAAGGCACCTGAAAGTCTTGTATGAGCATACAATAGCAATGAGTCACCATCCAAGGCAGCTGCAGAAAAGAGCAACGTGATCATAGGATGCGGCAGGTGAACTGCAATTTTTAGATATTTGGAAGGATGTGGTGTTGATGTTTGTTTGCATTTCTCGTGTGCCGCAGTGATGAGGTATATTAAGGCACTGCTGGTGGGGCATGGAGGCAGCTCCTCACCTTTTGCCTGGAATATAACTCAGTTTTCTGATGTGGTTACAAGGTAAGAAGTTGGGAAGTGCCAGGCTGACCTACAGCATTTGCAGAATCAGGATTAAAGTATTCATTAGATCTGAGGGCAAGAGGAAGTTTCCCTTAGGTGAGAAGGTCAGTGATTGAATGTGGTTTATGCTCTCCTGGGTGACAGGAGGGTATTGCTTAAATCCTAAGGAAACTCTTGTGACATGTTACAGATGTTTTTTTGATTTTCTATTACTGCCTTCAGCTCATGACACACTGTGCAGAACAGGTAGATTTGTGAGATGTCTTCAGTCAAAATGCTTATTACATCATGCACTGCAGCAAAGGACTATGGACTAAACAGCAGTACTACTTTCTGTCGTATGATCCTACATAGCAGTATTTTATTAGTCCTTGTCCTTAACTGTTTGGTATAGAAATATTGAGGAAGTTACAAGTTAAATGAATCGCCAATCTAGAGTTAGGCCACAAATAGGCAAGATATAGATGAGAAGTCTGATTCCTTTTCTGTCCTCCTTAGTAATTGATTCCCTACCCCACTGCCTTTGAATTGCCATGTTGCTGCTACGCTCTCAGACTGCCCACTGCTCATAAATATCAGAATAATAAATCTGTTAAACTGTTGACCACTTCTGGCTATCCCGCGAAAGGTCATGCTTCGTGCTATGATATCCTCTGCATAAAATCAGACAAAGCAAATTGAAATCCTTTCCAACCCTTGTAGACAGCTGGGCTGTACTTTGTCACTGGAGATTGAATTGCTAATACAATTTTGCTTACAGTTCCCGGTCTTTTTGTATAGATTTAAAATTTAACAAGGAGTTATTTGCACCAGCTACCAATTTATTATTAGGTTGCTCTGTTTATTTGTTTTTATTAATTCCACTAAAGGATAGGTATATGTCCTGATCAACCACCTTGATTATTTTATTGTAAATTGCATATCAGTTATTTTCTGCTCCTCACTGATGACAGTTTCAATGAAGATAAATATGTTTTTCTTGTTGTACAAATTGCATTATTACAGACCAAGACAGATGGAGAGATGTTTAATGAATAGTCCAAGTTTTCCCTCTAAATATTATTTATTTGGGGTACATAAGAACAAAGACTGATGGAACTGTTTTACAAGAACATTATCCATGAATGGAATACATTAAAGTTGTAGGGTAATGACAGGGATTCACTATTTACATGTGAAAAATAGTGAGGATAAAGATAAATGTCAGTTAAAAGGTCCCTATCTTCCAAGTCCTAGATGGAACCA
Organism: Lagopus muta; assembly: GCF_023343835.1. Taxonomy (NCBI): domain Eukaryota; kingdom Metazoa; phylum Chordata; class Aves; order Galliformes; family Phasianidae; genus Lagopus; species Lagopus muta. The sequence continues at coordinate 118,430,767 of NC_064433.1, read as the reverse complement.
GTTCATCTTATAATAAATATTACATTGGTGCTACCAACCAGAAAATAAATACATTTGGGTTAAAAGGGAAAGGAGAGAATGCTCATGGAAAAAGATAGCTCTGCTTTTTCCATATAGCTCATATAATATATTTATATATGTGAGATAATGTACATATATATAATATACTATAGGGTCTAAGGTACAGAAGATGTTACTAAACTGCCAGAGCTTCTCCAAACATTTAAGAATCATAGAATGGCCTGGGCTGAAAAGGACCACAACAACCATCTAGTTTCAAACCCCCTGCTATGTGCTGGGTTGCCAACCACTAGAACAGACTAGAAGAAGCCTATTTGTGGGAAAGGGTTAATTGCATTTCATTGTGTGATTTTTGACAACTTGCAATAGGCTTCTGAAAAAACGATTGTAAAAAAAAATCTAGGTTTTTTTTTTTTGACCAATTACGTTTTCACTTAGAAAATTAATCTACTTTTAAAAGCATGCCATTTCAAAATGATTGAAACAGAAAAGGAGTGGTTTGAGCTCTGTCCTCTCTCTCTCTCTCTCTTTATTTATTTTTTGGCCTATAATACATTTGTGAGCACTGTCAAGATTCTGCCTATTATGACTTAGCAAAGTAACCTGAAAAATCTCATAAATTTGCACAGGAAGTGAAAACTGTTTTCCATGTGGCTTTACTTATTGTGTGCATTTTCTGATCATTTTTTTTTAGCTCCACAGTGCAAAAGTATTTCATTGTATTTCTCTACTCTCCTGTCCTAAGTCCTATAGCTTCCTCCTTTCTAAAATGACTCCAAAAGGCAACAGTTTCCTCTGTTATTGATTTCATGTATCACGATTTCAATCTGTTTCTTGTTGAGTATGTCACCATGACTTTCCATGCTTGATTTTATTCTCTAGAAAGTGATGCCTAGATATTGCTACCTGTATGAGTGGGCAGAGTTCTGATCTGACATTGATTCTGCACACTTTATCTGAAGTGCAGCAAGAACTGCACAAAAAGAGGTCCTAGGTCCACATTATTGCTGGAGCACATGTAGAACTCCAAGAGCTAAAATCTGTCTGCAGCTATAGCAAATTACGTTATGTATGAAAGAAAACCCAAACACACCCAACACCGAACAAAAAATAGCAACCAAAAATTCTGGAACAAAGATTAAAACCATTGTCACTGAATTTATCTGGGAACCACGCACAGCTGTTTCTGTAGAAGTTATACAATATCAAGGTATTTGTATTCTGCCTGTTTTGCAACAACTTTTCTTTTTCTTCTTTTTGTTGCCTATTTATTTCCAAACAAGGTAATTTATGAGAAATTTCAAGGAAAACAGAATTGCTTGTCTCTAGTCAGTTAAAAATGCAGGTACAAAACTTATCGAAGTGTGTCAATCCTGAGCATCTAAATAGCTAAGTACCCATTAAAGTGACTATAAGCCAAAAGTTTCAGCCAAACTTTTTACAGCTCTTTGTTCACTCACCCTTTCAAACACACAGATTTTTCTATGCGTTTGAATCTGTCTTTCCTTTCATTTACTCTGACTCACTGATCACACATCATTAATGGTATTTTCAGTGCTACAGCTTCTCCATCTGTGAAATGAGGAACATCTATATTTGCTGTCGTGTCAAGGTAATAGATGTATTAGAAATACCACAGTTAGTCATTATTTTGTTCCCATTTGTAGGCAGCTCCTTAAATCAAACTGCTGAAGTACTTCTTCCTGTTGCTCTGAGGCACTGTAATTTGTTGTGTTCGAATATTGTTACTATTCTAAGCTACCTTGAAAGAAGGAAAAATACCATCCTCTGTAGCATTTAGGTAGGTAAAGTTTTACTGAGAAGTTGACTGACTTGTTTGTAAATGGGATAAAATGCACAAGATTAGACTATATACCACTTCACTAAGGGTAGTGAAGTGACTTACATCAGTAAGAGTAGCTATAAAATGCTACAATAATAGAATTCAATGGCTGGATTTTTTCTTATTCTTTTTTTTTTTTTTTTCTTTTCTTTCTTTTTTTCTTTTTTTTAATGTTTGGATGCTGTTGATGCTGCTTTCAGTTACTTATGAGGATTACAAAGTTAATGGAGAAATAGCCTACTGGATGTTTTTCAGTGAGGTATCTTCATATACAGAATCATAGCATGGCTGAGGTTCAAAGGGACCTCTTGAGGACAACTGTTCCCACCTTCAGTTCAAGCACGGACACCCAGAACAGGGTGCCTAGGATCACTTCCAGGCAGCTTCTGAAGATTTACAAGGAGGAGGCTTCACAGTCTCTCTGGGTAGCCTGGGCCAGTGCTTCATCACCTGTATGGTAAAGAAGTTCTTCTTGATGTGTTCCAGTTTGCACCCACTGGATTTTGTCCTGACACTCTGTCCTTCAGGCTTAATGCATGTTGGCTGTGGACATATCTCAAAAGAGAAGCTGTAGATGAATGAAGTGTGTTTCTCGTGGCTGCATCAATACATAAGAAATTTAATTAATGAAAATTTAGGAAGGTTTTAGCATATGATGACTGAAGAGAAACCTCTGGCGTAGGTTTAAAAATCTCAACCTCCTTTATCCCAGTAAGCAATTCAAACACATAGACTAAAAAGCATATGGTTAAAATGAAACAGGAAAAAAATCTCAAAAGCCCCCAGGATTTCTGCATACTTGCTGACAGTAATTCTGACTATAGTCTGCTGTCTTATGCTTTTGCTGTTTAGAAAGAACAGACTATGAGAAGTTTAGGAGCTTGAGGAAAGACATCCATTCAGTAGGACAGTGTCTACTTACAGTTTACATGGAGGTGGTAAGACATAGGGTAGGAGATGGCACAACCCTGTTTGTGGTGAATGTGTGTGTCTTTATGGGAAAGTGCATTGTAGTGTTCTACTCAAATATGCTTAGGCTGCATGGGTGACCTGCACTGAAGCAGAATAAAAAGGATGGGCAGGTTTGAAAACTTGGGTGCTGATGTCCAAGAAGGCTCCAATGTTACAAGTAATGTGCAGCACTTCCCTCTCTGCTGCTCTATTCTTGCTAGGTCTCTCCTTTGTAACATTCTTCACACTCACATCTTATGACTATGATAATCTCCACATATTCACAAACACTTTGTTCTGCTATGCCATCTTATCCACTCTGAAGCACCTCAGCAGCACCATGACCAGAGGACCTTCTCTGCTCTGTGCTGGTGTGGCCTCACCTTGAGCACTGGATGCAAATATGGGGACAACAATACAAGAAGAACATTAAACTATTAGAGAGCATCCAAAGGAGGGCGACAAAGATGTTGAAGGGTCTGGAGGGCAGGGTCTGAGGAGTGCTGAGGCCCGCGTGTTTGCTCAGCGCAGAGCAGAGGAGCTGAGGGGAGGCCTGACGGCGGCTGCAGCTCCTCACAGGGAGCGGAGGGGCAGCGCTGAGCTCTGCTCTGTGTGACAGCGACAGGGCCCGAGGGAACGGCGTGGAGCTGCGTCAGGGGAGGGCAGCTGGGGGTCAGGGAAAGGGGCTGCACCACAGGGCGGAGGGCGGGGAACGGGATGCACAGGGCTGTGGGCACGGCCACCAGTGCTGGAGTTCAACACTCTCAGACACTGGGTTTGATTTTGCGTGGTGCTGTGTGGAGCCAGGGGTTGGACTCCAACCCCTGTGGGGTTCCCTGTGGGTCCTTTCTGACTCATTTTATGAATTTTATGAAATTAAATCTCATCTAACCTGCTTTATGCTATCCTCTGGATTTGCTCATTTGGCCAAAGCCGTGTAGAGAAAGTCTCACAGAGAGCGTTCTTCCTCTCCTCCCTCCCTCCTGAAACACTTCTGAAGTCTCTGAAGCACAGAGATTCTGTATTCATCTCATTTGTTAACTGCCTTCAAACAGCTCTTTAGACTGTTGCTTCTGAGTCTGGCCATTCATCATTAAATGAATGTTATCCAAATTTTGGTCCAAAATAGGATGAATTACAAGCATTTCAGTTTCAATTTCAGTCTCTGTTTGTTTTTCTCCAAGCTACATAATTGAGCTGCCATTTCTAAATCACTGTTCCTAGCTTCTTGTCGCTTAACATCTCCGGCATTTCAAGCAGATTAATCTTGAATCCTTTATTGTGCAACTACATTTCAAATGGAAATAGCATCAATTCCTAGATGTTATGAATCTCATCTTTGTACCACATATGGACGGTATTATTAGCACTTACAAAACCCAAGCAAGAATGAGCGCTAAGTCACACAGGGTCAGTGTGTATGGGAATGGAAGGTGTCTTGTTCTGCACCATGTCTGTTGATAAGTGCATATCTACCCAGCAGAAAACTGTGTTGTGATGCTGCTAACAATCTGCTGTGTGTCAGTTACTGGATTTCCTTTGAGATGTAGAGGACTTCTGTTTGACTTCTTCCAGTTCCTCTGACCATTACCTGCTTTGTTATTCAAATGAACTTCATTCGGATGGGAGGCTGTGCTTAGTATATGGATGAGTTACAGTAAAATTCAGCCTGGCTGTTTGAAAAGTGTGCATCAAGATGTACACATAGCATCCACAGGCTGCTCAGTAATTTAGGGAAGTCTTAGATAAAGCAAAATGAAACAAAAAACAAACATGGTATGTCAGTACCAAATTCTGAACTTTGATTTGTTTCGGGACTTAGGTTTCAAAAAATTTTAAGCTATTTTTCCATAGTTTCCTGTCTATTAACACAAGTAGGCTGTTGAAAAGAAAACAACTCAGTGTTACCTGGACGTACCCTGTTCTGCATAAGACAGTATGTTCTTGGAAATGAAGCTGAACTCATGAAGGGACAGAGACACAGAGACTTAGAATGACTCCTCAGGATCAGCCTATCTATCCCAGTATGAGAAACACACAGGGACTGAATTTTGTAAAGCGGCTGCTTTGAGCAGGGAAAGCTATCATCTGTAGATATGTGAAGATGATATTATAAAGGCAAAGAAGGCAGAAGGTCTGATGTGGACCATAAACTTGACTTGCAGAAAAGGAGGGAACAGGTGAAAAGTGTTGTGAATCCTTAAGGACAGCCCCAAAACGTTAAAAGCTGCTTTGGTATAGAAAATACTTGGCCAGATTTGTGTTCCTTGCATTCCTGCAATGCTCTCTGTGAAGAAGTCAGTCATGTGGTAGACTGAACAGAGGGCTGTGGGGTCTTCCCCTCCCTGTCTCCCCAGAGTATGGAAAGGTCTGCCACAGAGTATAGGAAGCCCTGGAGATAAGAGTTGTGTCCCACTACTGCACTGCAGAGGTGAGCGTAGGAGCAGGGCAGCCTCTCACTTGGCTACGGCTTAGGCGCCGCGCTTCCCACAGCAGTCCCGCCCCCAGTACCGCGCCACGGGGCGCCGGGTGCCGGTGTGCCTGTGGAGGGCGGCAGGGGGCGCTGCTGCGGCTCAGCCCAGTCGGCGGGGGGGCCGCCATTTCCACGACCGCCCAATCTGTGTTACCCTTAGCGTGTGTTTCGCTGCAAAGGTACTTGCAAGTGCCTTATGTTAATGTCTTTTCCTTTTTCCTTGTTTCTCTCCTGAGAATTATCTTCTGCTGTTCTAGTATTAAATGTCTAAAATGTCAGCCAGCTAGTCACTGATTAAAAAGGGAATGACTCTTTCAGGTACATTTTAGGATAAAGTTTATTTCAGTGCCACTGCTGGAAGTGAATTAGCAGTAAGAAATGTGTATGTCAGAGCAGCTCAAATTATTCGGAAGGAGGAGAGTATTTGAGAAGTCACATTTTAATTAGCTTTGGTTTCTGCAGCTTGCTTTGCTTGAAAACACTGTCTTGAAAAGTGCTGCTTTAGAACGACTCTCAATTTTTATTTCTATGCACTCTGTGGACTTGAACTATAAACATAAGAGGATGCAGAAACAGACAAAAAATCAGTGGCTGGGCTTCCAACTATGGCTACTTCAGCAAAGCAAAATGAATGCACTTCATGTAATAATCTGCAGTAATTTTTGGTGTGTTAGTTTACTCTTCTCAGGACAGTTTAAATGCAACAATTAGCTGTTGTGACTATGTTATAATGTTATCAAATGGTAGATTAAACATAGACTTTTGTTAGGCTTTAGAACAAGCATTGTTTAAGTTACAGTACTGCCTTTGAAGTATATAGGTTGCCCATGTTTCTTTAGGCCAAAATGTTGCTTAAGGAAAAACGTAAGAATTAAGGGTACAATAATACACTGTCAGCGTTTACCCTCTCTGACAGCATGAGAAATGCTTCATTACTGTGATAGAGATACTAGCCTTAGATTTTAACAAATGTATTCAGCTGCAAGATGCTCCTCTGATCCCACTCTGGTGAACCTGCCTTACAATGCTGTGCCCTACACTCAAATTCCTTTTTTTGTTTTGTTTTGTTTTGTTTTTGTTGACAGCATTTCAGGAGCAACTGCTGTGATAAAGGTTGTTGTTATCTAAAACGAAGCAGAGGCATATATTAATGCCAAAGTCCCTTACTGGGCAAAGAGCATTAACAAATCAACCCAAATAGTTTAAAGACATTCTGCCACACCGTTTTTAACCTCTTCTGTTGGAATATTCCCTTTCTTACACTAGAGGGCACTATTAAACAGAGAATACTATATTTTAGTTTGTGGGTGAGAAAAGAGACTTCTGTACCCAGTTCGAGAAATCCTGAGAGAAATGCAGTTTTCAGTAACTGACTTTAATTTTTTTTTTTTTTTTTAACCTGTACTGTCACTTTACCATCCTTATTTTTCTCCACTGGGAAAAAAACACTAGAATCATGTCAGCCAAACATCAGACCTATTTCACTGCTTCATGAATGTAAACTCAGCCTCAAAAAAAAAAAAAACAAAAAAAAAAAAAAAAAACCACCAAAAAAACACCAAAAAACAAAACCAAACCAAAACAAAAAACACCTAATAAAATAACACTGGTGTCAAAAGGCATAGAGTGGACAGAACAGTGGTTAAAGGGAATTTCATCTACAGAAGTGGAGATGGCTTTCATTTTAATTGTGAACGTAGCTAATCCTTTGCTCCTGAAAGTCTCTCTTCCAAGATTCAGAGAATGAAAATTAGCAAGACACTTTCATAGTTTTATCTTAAAACTGATGCCTTTTCTATTAAAAAAACAAACAAACAACGAAGAACAAGACAAACCTTTCTATCTTTTGACAAATACTAAATGCAAGAAATATCAGTCTAAACAGTTGTGAAATGAGAGCTCCTGAGTGCAGGTCTCAAGAAACCTATAAATTTGACTTCTTTACAGCAGATTTCTTTATCCCACTGGTAATAGCTTGCAGTATGAAATACCTTTATTTTAGAAACCATTTTGTGGTCTGCTGTATTTGTCTGCTTGCAGAACATGGGGGAAAATCCACATGCTACAACCCTTAGACCTCTTCTAAGAAATGTAATAATGTTTCTCGATACAGAAAAGTGAGGTGATGACCTAAGGCATGTATTATTGAAAACAAGATGTGATTTTTCCAGCACTGTCCATCTGGTGTATTTCATAACACAGTGTTAATATAACTAAATGTGTAGAAGACCAGACACAAAAACAGCAGCTTTAGGGAATGCAATAATGAAACTGTTTCACCAGTTTTTGTTCTGCTGGAGACAGTTGGATTACAATAGATGTCTGATGGCCAGGGCACAGCGGTGCCAAAGAAGACAAATAGATAAGGAAAATACACAGATTGAGAACAGTGCTTAGGAATGCTGATGCTTAGTTCAATAGATTCAAAGCTGAAGAAGGCATGGAGTTAAAGGACTATGGAGAAGTCCTTTAAAAATGTTTAATTTAAAAATGTGTTACCTTTGCAAGCAATTTTTGGAAGGGGCATCTTGTGCATAAGTGCTACATTTCTTTTAAATCAGTGTGAGTGCCAAAGTGAGGTTTGTGTTTGGAGTTCTAGCAGGGGATTGGACTGGTTTATCTCCAGTGGTTCCTCCCAACGCCTATGGTTCTGTGATTCCTACTTCAGATGCTGAACATGCTAATTGCTATGCTCTTTCCCTTTCTTGTTCCTTACTGGATCTTGTAGAATACCAACGTGTGATTTGTGAAGAATTTGTTAACTCCAAAACTTGTGAAACTGTTCAAACTCAAAGCAAACTGAAGTACTGAAACTGAGGCTGAATGTGGGAGTGCTGCCGGATGTTCCCACAGTGTGTTACTTAGTGCATATTGTGGTCTTCACAGCTGCCAGTGAAGAGGACTGTTGGTGCAAAAATGCTAAGCTCTCTTCTCGCGCTGCATTGCAAAGCAATATGGTGAGAAACTGCTCATTGGCCCCAGAATACAACACTGTGATAGCCTACAAGCAAAGAACATGTGTATTTTCTTACTTCTCCCCTTTTAGCATAGTTATGTACTGTGCTATAAGGGGACAATGTAAACCCCCAGCTGATATTTTCTGGACCGTTTATTGAAAATGAGCATCCAGGCCCTTTGACTTCCCATCAGATCTCAGCTGGGTGGTCTGTTCTGTTTCTCTTAATGGTGTTTGTGACTCTAGGGCACAGATAAAGTAAAAAGTAATGGCACGACAAGAAAAAAATAAGGGGGAGGTGTGAATGAGACAGTTCGTAGTACCCTTTTTAAGTGGGTCACCAGGTTAGAGAAGAATCATAAGAACATGAGATGTTACTTGAATACTTTATCACTTTACGTACAAGATTATTTAAATGATAGAGTTCTTGGTTCTGTATATGAAAATCCATATAAATGCTCTTGCTTGACCTGTGCATTTCCTGTGCTCCTTGTGCTCAATTTAGCATGTGATGTTTGGGCAGCATCGCACTGAATAATACATGTGTCTTTTAATAGCATTCATGTGCTTTTTTTTTGTGTAGGCTCTGCCAGAAGCCAGTCAGAGCTGATGCTTGGCCTGTGTGCTTGTGACAAGGAGCAGAGACTGGTATGTGGGACTTGATAGCATGTGGGGCTTTGTTGAAATGCTACTTGCAAAGAGAAAGTGACACAGCCATCATGGATGCCATGATTAGAGAATAATGCCCTTCTGTGTCTTCTCTTAGCTAAGCAACTATTCTATATATGTACATTAAAAAAACCTGCTGAAGCAGTAACAGAAGGCATTGAGGAGAACTGAGGGTAATGTGAGACAATCAGCCTGTTTTGATTTTACCTATTTTACAGGCATAGGAGCTCACTGTCATAGTTGGCACCAGTTACATCTGTTCTCTTTCCAGTTTCCTCGCATCTTTTTTTCTTTCTTTTGGTTTATAATGTAGTCATTAGAAGAGTAATTTGGAGCTATTTACTTATGTTTTCTTCTCTTAAATAACACTGATTTGTAATGATGTTAACTGCAGAGAAATGTTAGCCTTCATCTAGAAGTCAAGTATTTTCAAAAGGCATACCCTCCTAAGCTCTCAAAGCAGAATCACAGAATCACCAAGGTTGGAAAAGACCTTCAAGATCATTCAGTCCAACCATCCACCTATCACCAATAGTTCTCACTAAACCATGTCCCTCACCACAACATACAAACATTCCTTGAACACCTCCAGGGTCAGTGACTCCACCACCTCCCTGGGCAGCCCATTCCAGTGCTTGACCACTCTTTCAGAAAAGTAGTATTTCCTAACATCCAGCCTAAATCTCCCCCGGTGCAGCTTGAAGCCGTACCAGCTCACTTACTGTGTGGCAGCCCCCATCCCTTACCTGTACTTGATGTGAGATGAGAAAGACAGGGATAACTTTCTATTACAAATCTAGCTGCAGGATGAGAAGAGAGGAGAAAAACTTAGATGCCAGATATATATAATTGGATGCTTGCCACTGCAGCCTCTGCAGTGTAGGCCACATGCCAATTCCCCTTAGCCTGGTAAGGCAATTGATTAAATAAAGTTAACCACTGTATAATTCTAAACTTTCATTCTTGCTGGCTCCATTTCTCCATTTTATCTAATTTCTTTCCTTCCAGAAGATGCTGCTACAGCTACTCATAGTGTTGCTGACTATGAAAAAGTGACAGAAATAGCTTTTTTTTTTTTCTTTTTCCCCTTATTTAGAGTGATAGGACAGGAAAGTGTATTTGCCTAGGACATTTTGCCCTAATAGAAATCCTATACAGTTACAGTACATTTTACCCTCCCACTCATATTTTCTAACCACCATTTAACTGGGTACCAACCTGATTTGAATGGCTGGGAGAGCAGGTGATAATACCCATGAGGTTGTGCAGCCCAACAACTAGCAAGGAGCTAATATTCCCACAGTCTTCTGGTAGTTCTTGTTTGGTGAAAGTGGAGAAATTGACCTTGAATTTTCCAGAACTTTGAGGTGGATCTGCTTAAAACTCTTTCTTCTAGTGAGTTCTGAAAGAAGACGACATTTTCTTTTTAAACTGAAGGCAAGTGAGATGATCAGAATATGAATTAGAATAGTTACTTTATTGTTGTTGTTCAAATAATGAAAGCTGAAAATGACTAGAGATGGAATAGAAACAAATGTACATACTTAATTTTCCTTTTGCCACTCTGTCATTGCATTTGGATTCTTATTTCCTTCTTCCTTTCCAGAAGCTCAGTAGCTTCCTGGGTAGCAGAAAATTGTGGACAGTCTTCTCCAATCCATGGAAAGTTTATTTTCTTTACTGTAGGGACTGGAGTGTCAGTTGCTTTCTTCTCTCAGTGGTCTCTTTTCTTGGGCTCTTTGTAGGCACCCACTTCTTTGCTAAGCTCCTTCTCCTCTTCTTGTGGCACCTCTGGAACTTTCTCACTGGTAATAGCGCAGACAAAATAAGTGGAGATACACAGAATAGATTAAGTTCTGAATCAGAATTGTCTAAATTCTGCAAAAAACACCCACTCAGAATTGAATTGAGGTCATTCTTGCCTGGTGATAGCTTCTTTGGCTCCCTGCCCTGGCTACAGTAAGTCTTTTGCATTCTACACAGAAACTCTTTGCATTCTTCTAGGCCTTGATACCAAAAGCTGCTTTAGATGGTTCCCTCAGTCCCTATGGTAAGATTTTTTTTTAGTCTTAGTCTTAAGACTATTTTATGAGTTATTTTTCTGATTTTTCTGTCCTCATTTCTTTTGCTTTTGAAACGTCTCCTGAAAATTTACCTAAGCTAAAGGAATTTTTCAATCATTTTTGTACTGTTCTTAGAACATATAATTATTCCTGCTGTGAAACTCAATACTTGCTATCAAACACTAGCTAACAGAGTGACATTTTTAGTAGTTGCATGTGGCCACCTACTGCTGTTCTGAGTCCCTAAATCTGTTGCTGAGCATACAGGAATATTTTGATATTGATTGCAAGTATACTAAGAAAGAAATGAGTGCTGATGGGAACACTGTAGTGAGACGTTTTTTATAATGGCTATTTCTAATTGAGAAAGTAGGAAATGGGAAACAAAAATTATCTTTATAGAAAGGGTGTGTGTTTCAAATAAGTAATGATAAACACAATTAAGTGTAATTTATTTTTTGGTCTTGGTATTCTTTGCACAAAAGTCTTCCTGTGTGTAAGTGGAACTCTGAGCTCAATTTTATGTCTTAATATTTGAAGATTTTTTTATTAACAGTTTTAGAGTTGTAGAATTTGATCTTATCACTGCTCCATAACCCACTCAATTCATGTTTTTAATACAGATACTACTGTCAGAAATCTTGGGACTCAAATTTAGAGTGTGATCTCATCTAGAACTTATGTTTGTCTATCAAGTAAAAGATTGAACCCATCTCTCATTTGCAATGTAGGCTTAGATCTGTTCCTTTGATTTGGTCCCGGTCTACATTTGCATGTATACATACTTAAGATAAACCTGGTAATTATCCCTCTTGGCTGATTATTTTGGGGATGATGATGAGAAAGTCATAAGCATTCACTTCTGTGGTGTTATCCCACTCCACCTCCTCACCATGTGTTGAATTGCTATGGTATTTTTATTTGTCTCTTGTCTAGTTCTCTTCAGCTTTCTCTTTTCTCACCATGGACTAAGAAGCTTGTAAGAACTGTATCTTTTTTATTTTCTCCTTTCTCTCTCTCTCTCTTTTTTTTTTTCCCCCTTCTAACTGAATGTGTGTGAGTGAAATGAGAGAAGAGCACTGGGCTGCTTTCTTTGCGTTGGTGTTTACTATGAGTCATAACAACAGCTTGGTACTCTCGAAAACTTTTCTTGTGGGAGAATCAACAGCATGGGTGCAGCTGAAGAAACAGCAGAATGTACTGTACATGCAGTTCTCTGACTCAAAGAGAAAATGGTGGATGATGGGAGTGCATTTTAATGGAGGTTTGCCCTTAACTCATGCTATGGATATATTTCTGCTAAGGAAGGAAACCTGATTGCTCAAGGTTTGCATTGAAACTGGACTTGCTGGGGGTTATTTTGGTAATAGATGACTTTTCATAGAACTGCTAAAATAAACAGTGTGAGAAGTCTAGAAGGATTATTTCTACATTAGCAGTACATAAAAGCTAAAAATAAGACGATATATTCATGATGTTTCTTTCCAGTTATTCTGAAATTACCCTGATTCAGAATATTAAAGACCGATTTAATTCTTATGCTTTGTGTTTCTATGACCCCAAACTACTCACAGTTTCTTACACTTAGCTCAGAAACGAGGTCCTGAATTGATACAGAAGTGAACATTTATTGGGATCTTAAATGACTGGTCATAAACGAAAAGAAGACTATATTGTCCTGATTTCTAGTTGAATGATCAACTTTGTAATACTCTGTCCCATTTTAAATGACTGAAACAAACTGTAAGAGGCAATATTCAGCCATACAGCTGAAAGCCCATTTATCATGGTAGTAAATGAGACTCCACATCACTTTCTTGATGCAAAGCGCTCTTGAACAATAATATCACAACTTGTCTGTCTTCAGAAGACTTAATGGTGCTAATTATAGCTTCCAGGCTTGGCTCCAGTTCCAACACTCAGTTCAGAACACAGGGAAAGCAACAGATGCTAAGACATGATGTTGGGGTACTAGGGTGAGGTTAGCATACAGTTCATGTGACTTGAGACATAATACATCCAGATAAAGTAGAAGGATATAGCCAAGTGGTTCCAATTACTCATCATGACCTGCAATTTCCTAGGTAAAATTAAAAAAAAACAAACAACTTGAACAAAGCTTGCCTACATGTAGTCAGAAAATATGTTCTCTAGACAAATAGTTTCAGTGATCAGTTTTGCTGGATGGTCAGCTTTTACCAGTTCTCCACAAGCCATGCCATTTGACAGGTAGTAATTTTACAGGTGAATAACAATGCTGATTGCTAGTAAATCCCAGGTATTCTTAAATTACAAATGAGCATGCTAAACATTATGCAAGGAGATGGGGACTACACTTGACATAATAAAGATTCTTCCAAATTAATGACTGTGCAACCAATCTACCTTTGTACTGAAAATATTAACTAGGAATAGGAAGGAGTTTGTTGCAGTACAATTGTAGTATGTTATGGAAGTGCAAAATTCCACAATTCTCACATAGCACATGAGAAATGGCTCCCTGTCAAAGAAGAAATAGCCATGATGCTTACAGAGGCAAAGGCAAAATAACTGCAAATGGTTGCACAAAGCTGATGTTAAAAGTATATATAAAATTAGAACTGTTTTGTGTTTGTACCAGTAGAATCATTATGGGAATCTGGCATTGCCAGTTTTAAGCAAGAATCTGTCTGGAGAATTGGCCTAGAATATACTGTTATTAAAATCTGTTTTCAGTAATACAGCTAACGAGAGCTAGGACTAGAAATGCTGTTGACTGAATTTCTATGGGCTGTGCATGTTTCACAGTTAGATGTCACTTTAGAAAAAAAAGAGCTGAGATAAGTATAGTATCAAGTTCTGAGTCAAAAGGCAATTATACTGATACCAGAGTCACACCTGAGTGTGACTGATGTGAACTGCTTACAGCAGCCAGACAGAATCGTGGTTGCATGCAAGGTTAATGACTGCATTGAACCTGCTCTCAGATGTTTAGTTCTGGCTAAATATTAAACAGAAGAAAACAAAAGTGAAAACATTACCTATGTCAGAACAGTTCACCTCTTGCGAACACAGTACGTCACATAGCTTCTTGACTGAGAAGAAATATTGGTTTGGGCATAAATTTTTGAACTGTGGTGATATGCTCATTTTGTCACTGACCTCAAGCGTGACTTCAGATTTACACGTTTGTAAGGCCAAAAGGGAACATATGCCTTGAGCTCCTCTATGATTCAGGATGTAAAACTTTGCTTAATTCCTGCAAGAAGCCTGTGATTAAAAAAACAAAAGAACAAAAGAAAACAAACAAACAAACAAACAAAAACCTGCATGTCATATTCTGCAGAAAAAGATCTTGTCTTGATTTACATAGAATATATGGTTACGTGCATTTCTAGTAGGTTTTCCTAGGAAGTTATTTGCCCTTGTTGCAATTATATGCCTGGTTTCTAATCCAAATTTCTAGTTAATGTTCATTATGCTGACATTTCTATTAGAAGAGTCTTCCTGGCAGTAATGCCTCTCTGCTCTGATTGAGGGGATTAATTAAACGTTCTCTTAGATAGATTAAATTGCTTAGTCATAGTTGCATATTTTCTGAACTTGTAGCTTTCTTGTAGTTTTTTTCTGAAGTCACTTCCAATTATTCACTTGCAATGTGGAAAGCTACATTTATCATAGCATTGTACTTGGAACTACAGTTCAGTCAGTAATCTACCCCTAGCTCCTTCTAAATTTGAAATTACAGTCCTCCATTTATCATGTGCTTTGGCATATGTTCTTTTTAACTAGATTTTTATTTGGCTGTATTAAAATTGATATTTCTTAGATGAACCTATCTCACCAAAGCCATTCAAATCAATTTGATCTGTCGTCACAATTCATTTGCACTCTGTTGCCCTTTTGTCAGCTGCAAATTGTATCAGCAATAAATGGATCTTTTCTTCTGAGTTATTCATAAGGACATGGGCTTGCATGAGAACTCGTGGTCAGTTCAGAAGTAATCCATGCCAGTGCTGGCAAAAAGATTCTCACAACATAGTGTTTTGACATTTATAATTATTGCTGAGACCTGTCCATAAAACAGTCCACACACTGTTCAGCTCAATTGTGCATTGGCATTGTGCTATTATTTCATCATCATGTGAAACAACTAAATATTTTATCACAATGCTTCCAAGACATTTTATCAACACGTTGAACATGTTAGAGAAATACATATTTCATACAAATTTAAGACCAGTTTTCCATAAAATATAGGCTGTCGTTATATTGGAGGTGTATTCCAAAACAGTCTTGTTACTCCTTTGCATGTGATAATAATTCTAATTGAATCACCCAGATAACTGCCTTTATAATCTTTATATTGCTAGCTCACCTCTATTTTTTTTTTCTTCCAGACAGTGGAATCATCTCTAATAGTTAATATTTTTATTACAAATTGTATTTAGTGTGATACATAAGGAACAATAAAAGGTGTGAATTGGCTGGACTGCTGGGCTCAAAGAGTCCTGTTCAGTGATGCAAAGTCCAGCTACCAGACAGCAAGTAGCAGTGTCCCTCAAGTTTCAGTTGCTGGGATCCATACTGTTGAATATTTCCATTTACAGCCTAGGTGACAGGACAAAATGCACTCAGCATTTTGTGGGCAGCACCAGTTTGAGGGAAATGGCCAATATGCTGAGGGCTGCTATTCAGAGAGCTGCTATTCAGAGGGACTAGAACAGACTAGAGAAGTAGACTGATAGGAACATTGTGAAGGTCAAGAAAACAGAAAAGCAGTATTTTTTTTTTAATCTTGGAAGGAATAACACCATGTGACAGTAAGTGCTGTAGGCCAACTATGCTGGAATCAGTTCTGTAGGGAAATGTCTTGTAGTCCTGTTATGCAGGAAGTTGAACATGAGGCTGCAGTGTGCTCTTGCAGCAAAGAAGGGCAGTAGCAGGCTGGGCTGTGTTAGTCATGGATATATTGGAACAAATCCAGCAAAAGACCACAAAGATGATTAAGGAATTGGCGCATCTGTAATAAAAGCAGAGGCTGAGAACTGGGACTACTCAGCCCGATGAAGAGAAGGTTCAGGATGAACATCATCAGCATGTCTTAATATCTGATGTAAGTGAAGGTGACCAGGTTCTTCCCAGTAGCAGGGCAGGAGGCAATAGGCATGAACTGGAAGGCATTCAATTACATTCCAACATTAAAAAAAAACAACAAACCTTTTATTATGAAGGTGGTAAAACATCAGCACAGGCTGCTCAGAGAGGCTGTGGGGTATTAATTCTTGGAGATATTTAAAACCTGATTGGACACTGCCCTGAGCAACCTGCTGTAACTGGTCTTGCTTAGAGCGGAGCTTTGCACTGGACAATCTACAAAGGTCCTTTCTATCCTCAGCCATTCTTTGAGTGAACTGTGGAATCCAAAGATATGCTGTGTATTGGTTCCCTCTCCACTTGTGATTTGTGCTGTTAGAGAATTGTATCTGAGATGGTGGATCTGCTGTTTTTCCTCGAAGTTTTAACTGCAAGTATCTAATTCCAATGAATTTAAATATATTTATTATTATTATTTGCTGTCTAATATCTTTTGTTACTTAGAGACAATCAGGAGATGATTGTATCAGTGTAAAACCAGAAAACACCGTCCTTCTCTTCCCAAGTAGAAAAAACTTACTGCTGGACTAGGTACTTCTGCATTTTTACAAAGACTGCTCAGTTTGAGACATATACAGACCAATTATGTAAGTCTGCTCTTTCCCATAACTGGAGGAACAGACCTCTGTACTGTATCTCCTTGTCTGTAAAACTTGTTGATATGCATCAACTCTGAAAGCCTGAGCAAGGTGAGAGTTCGTTGGTGTTCATGCTGGTGCTCATGCTGGTAGATAGTTGGGCATGAAAAAGACTGAGCACAAAAGGTGGAAAAAGGCAGGGTGAAGTGATACTATCTTTCCAGGTGGCTGTTTCCCAAGCTGACAGTTTTTGCGTGTTTACTATGCTGACTCTATCACTCAGATCATCAGCTGTGATTTGATAAGATTCCCGAGTCTGGTGGTCTGGAATCAGTCTAATGGATTTTTGTGTTCGTATGCAAAATGAAGTATAAAATAAACTCAATGCTGAGAGTTGGAACAGTTACCATAGGCTGCTAACCATATGTGAGAGCAAAGTGCGTGACTTTTATACGATTAGCATGAATCAGAGGTAACCTACTATTTTTATTGCATTGACATTCCTATTAAATTAATTTGCAAAAGCTGAATGTTTGGAGTGCTTTAGACGTTATTAACCACAGATCTTTTAGAATGAGGGTTGTTTCTGCTTACAGCACCTTGATTAATGTGCAGCGTGTGGTCTGTCCCTTCAGATTCTTTGTGATTTCTGCATTTGAAAGAGGCCATAAAAGGAAAAAAAAAAAAAAGACACAGATGCTTTTCAAGTATATTGATGTCAAATGGAGCTGAAGGCACTAAAGATGGCATGTCATTGGATGGATACCACTGGCTTTCAACATAAAAATCTAAATATAGAAAGAATTAGACAATTGCTTGTAATTTCACCAACACAAGTGCCAAGATTCCTCTAGTTTCTAATGGGGGCAGGAGCTGACCTTTGCTGTCCTCATTTAAACAATACAGAAACATAATGGTAAGTAATCAAGAGACGTGAGCTTTTATCATTTTTAATTCCACGAAATTTTGTGTTATTGTTTATAGTATTTTTTTTTAACTCTTAAACTATGTTGTTATGTAAATCTCAGATCTTTTCATGCAGCAAATATCTATATGAGTTTGGAGGTCAAAGTCTTGTGAAAATGTACTGAGTGTAGGAATTAATCAACATACAAAATGTAATGGATTTGCAAGTACTAAAGAAAATGTGAATTCTGTTTTTCTCTTACAAAAAACCAAACCAAAATGAAACAAAAACACACCTCTGTGATTTATTTTTATAAAAGTAAGAAATTGCTGTTTGACAGTCCATCCCCTCATGAATAGTAGCTTTCAAAAAGATGCTTATCAAAAATGATGTCTTTAAGCACTTTTGGTATTTCCCACTGGGAAAAAGATGGAATATCTAGCTGTTGTTAAGTGATGGAGGAGTAATGAATTTAATCAAACAACAATAACAAAAAAAATCACCACATCACCACAGTAGCATTGGACTACAGAACCTAAACCAGAGCTGAATGAAAGTCACTCAGAAGGCAAGAGGTGAATGTGTAGCTTTGTATTTATCTGGGGCTCATCATCCAAAAGGAGAATTGAATTAGGGAATATAACTTCCCAGAGATTAATTAATTAATTAATTTTCATTTAACAGCTTGTTGGTTTGTCTGTTAGGTGAAAAAGTTTCAGCACTTGCTTAGAAAGGTGTTTCTTTCTGACTCATGCCTTCTACTTCTATATATCCAACCAATGTAACCATAATTTAATATTAAGCTTGTGTCTAATGCTCTGTATATTTATATTGGCAAAACTTCCCAGGCTCATACATTGCCTGCCTTGGCATTTGTATTCAGGTCAGTCATCAAAAAGAAGTAGTTGGATTGAATTTAGTTCTGTTTTACTGTATGTTAAGGGAATGGGTTGTCAAGTAGGGAAGGAATTGATTTTAGTTATAAAATGGATAGAAATCAGTCTGGTGTCACCATTGTTTTAAGCTGGGGAGGCAGGTTGCAACAGAGATCCTGTGAAGCAATGCAGCACTGGGAGATTTGTCTCAGCCTGTACTGAGAAGTGTTAATCACTTAACTGTATTTTTCACTCGATATCATATGTTCCTGCATTTAAAATGGAGTAAATCTCTGTTGGCTATTCCTGTTCCATCCTAATGAAAAACAGAAATAAAATGTTAGCAGGCAGAAATTTGATTCATCACACACATTTTTGTGTTTTTGGTTTGTGCCCTTACAAAGATGTAGGTGGTAATACTTCCTTCAGATAATGAGAGACAGAAGCAAGGGGTATACTGGTAAGATAAAGAAGGCCATAGCAACTTAGGAGTGGGAAGATAGGAGGCTGGGTGGTCTCTTGAGTAACCTTTATACTAATTATGCATACGTATAATCTGGGCTGGTAAATTTTTGGCTTTCCATGGTGTTAATTTATGGATTTGCATGTGAAAATGCAGTAGTTTTAAACAGAATCCTATCCTGGAAGTGGTCTAGAAAGGCTGGGACATAGGAAGCACATCCAACAAGATATAGCCAGAGCCAGATCTTAAATATTCTAACTTTAACCAGTTGCTTTATTCACTAAGTGCAACCTATTTAGGTGTTTAATATTGATATATTTGTTTTGGGTATGAATAATTTATCAGCTTCTTCCTAGGTCCTTTAGTGTCTGGCACATTCCACTTTGGTTATTTGCTCATGTTTACTCTCGAGTCTGAGTTTTGCAGCTTCAAGCTAGATTAGATATTGACAAAATATGTACTTGAGAAAAATCTCTCAGATTAGTGTTGCTTACATTGGGCAGCTCTAAGTCTTTTCAGGACATTTAACTTATTCACTTCTAGGCTAAGAAATTAACTGTTTTGAATGGACACTTCTTCTGTGTAATTTTACCTATGCCTGGTGTCATGTACAGATGAATTAGATATCTGAAAGAAAAACTGCTCTATTCAACAGAAGAAGATAACAGTAAGGTTCTACTACTATGCTGTGTCTCAGGTTGTTTCCCAATAGCTAATTTAAACAGAGGAGAATTTACCTAAAATAATCAGCATTTATTTATTTATTTATTTATTTATTTATTTATTTATTTATTTTGGTACAAATTATTATTTAGAGTTGTATCTACAGGAAGCAATTAACAGAGATTGGATATACCAACCTTGCCAAGAGGAAATGTGAAACTGCATTCATTGTTTGTGGAAGATGCTACTTTGGAAATCATAATTCAAGGCTGTTCCTCTTGAGCAGGAAGACTGCCTGTAATTTTGCTTGTAATGAGCTTGTAAATTTTATCCATTGATAGAAAAGTCGTCTCAGTGTTAAATGGCAAGAGAAAGCAGCTGGACAGCAAAAGAATGGCTGCCAAGCACACAGTAGAAGGCATTTCAAACTGAGCCACAGGAAAGAATTAAAAGAACAAAAAATAAACGTAGTGTGGGAAGAAACTCTTAGATTTGCTGAGGAAGTGGTGGCTCATGTATCTGGCCAGAGAAAAGAGCCTTTTTTTCCCCAGAGGTCTGCCAGGTTAATCTGTTTCTTTGCTTGTCTATGTATATTCTTTACTGGTTACATGTGTACTTAGATGTGAATAAGTTATTTTGAGAGGTTCTGTGTGCACAAGTGTCGGTTGCTTAGAATAGGTAAGGTGGGGGAGAAGTTGTAAGACTTGCTCATGTTTATACCCATTGGGCCTTGAGATAAACATCCAAGATAACGTGTAGAGAGAATGTTGCTTTTTGACTTCAGTGGTTACAGATGTATGTCTGATGTCTGAGTTTAGCAGCAGTTTCTTAGGAGGGAATAATCTCTGATACCTGGTTCAATTGAAGGCTTGAGGAAATAGCTTTCCTGTCTTAAACTTCTCAGAGGCAGGCATGGCTTAAGAAGGCGTTTTGTCACCCAAAGCACTCTGCTTTCTGATATGTATTTATCAGACTAGCTCAGGGATCCACTGATTGAACAGGGACATGTAAAAGCAAAATAACGGTGCGTAGAGATTCCCGTATACAAAGACTTTGATTTTTTTCCGTAGTGGGAAAAGTACTCCAATCATACCAGAGAAGAGGAGGCTTGGAGGAGACGTTATTGCTCTCTACAGCTGCCTGAGAGGAGGCTGTGGCAAGGTGAGGGTCAGTCTCTTCTCCTGCATTAAGTAGTGACAGATGATAGAGAATGACCTCAAGTTGCACCAGGGGAGGGTCAGGTTGGGTATTAGAAAATATTTATTCTCCAGAAGAGTGGTCAGGCACTGGAATGGGCTGCATAGGGAAGTGGTTGAATCACCATCCCTGGAGGTGTTCAGTAAATGTTTAGATGTGGTACTAAGTGGTTTTGTGGTGGTAGGTGGAAGGTGGAAGGTTGAACTTGATGATCTTGGAGGTCTTTTCTAACCTTGATGATTCTATGATTCTGTTATACTGGGTCTGGGTTGAAGTATTTTCTATCCTTTTATTAGTAACATATTAGCAAACCATAGGTAGGTCTCATAGCATGTGAAATTATGATGATTAGCATCATAGTCATTATATGATCTCAATACATTCAATGCCTGTTGAACATAGTAGGAGAAAATCTTGCTTCAGTTGCAGACCAATATAATCTTAGATATGGCTCTAAAATATACAGTAGAATAAAAGTGTGTGACAGCCATGCTTGAAATTATTGGAGATGAATATGTATAGTATTTCAGGTAGTTACTGAGCTGAATAGTGCACTCCGAGTACAGCAGTGTGCTGTTGTACCTGATGTACCTGATCTGATGGCAATATTACCCGAGTGTTTCATTGTATATGAAAACCTTACTCTTCCTCAAAAGGACAAGGAGCAAAAAGAAAGGAAAAAATTAAAAAAAGACTAAGGAAAGAAATTTCATATCAGATGAAATATGACTGCCTGTTAATTACTTAAATAGTGCTGTATTTATAATTTGTCATTTGTACCTCAAAGGGAAAATGTCATGAAAACAAGAAATTTAATTCCAGTGATAATTATTAGACCAATAAACACAAATAATTATTAGGCCGAGAACAGAAGTTCCAGCATGAGCTGGAATGTGAGTCTTTGGAGAGAATAAAATAAAGAATACCAGAGTAAAAAGATACATAACTCTGGAAAGATGCACTGCCTTCTTTCAAGCCAAATACATCAAAACAACTGTGGTCACAGTATTCTGTAAAGTGCTGCTATTGCTCTATTCTGTGCATCCTCAATACGTGTATTTTTCTGTGTGTGGTATGGTTGAATTGAACTATAGGTCAAAATATTCCATCTGGGTGGCTTGCATTTCTATCTAAAAATATGTGTGTCAGGTCCACATAGAAATAATCTGACTTTCAGAGTCACCTAAAATTATCTTAAATGTTATGTGGACTTCAAGATTCTCCTTGCTTCTATTTCAGGCTAAGATTTTTAGGACACCAGATACAGGAATAAGTGCCCCTGCTAACAATTTTATTTTCAGATTTGTTAGCGCTAGGGTTTAGCCATGTAAAATGATAGCTAGTTTTAATGTAAATTGAAATAATTTCTATGCTCACTTTTCTTTTTTCTTTTTTGTTTTCCTGTTGTATTCTCCTTTTTGCTGTCATATACTTCAGCTTTAACTGTTGTAAGATTGGAGCTATTTAACTGCAGAGTGAAAAGATCTTTAGTTTCTCAAGGCAATAAACTATGTAGTTAGTGGTTTGCCACTAAATAGTAATGATAATGGACTGTATTTTCCTTTCTCCTTATGCTTTTCGTATATTCCTCAAATGTGTTTTTTTCCATGGAAATAAATCCATTGTGAGATGTTCAGTTTCCACTTGACATAGTGTTGGTCTGTACCTCTTTACAAAGATATTGCTGAAAAGAAACTGGAAACATCCAGACTAATTCTGCCTGGATAATTCTTTAAGCAGTCTCATTGGAGAGAATGTCTGGGGGATACAAAGATAGTGAAATTAGTGACTACAGCCTGTGGAAAAATAGGGACATCTGGGAGAAGGAAACCCCAGTTCAGTGAGAGCAGAGACATCCAGAGTCAGACAAAACACCCTGTGCTATGTCATTGTTTCCACAGAGATTTTGGGGTGAATGCCTTGTCTAAGCTGGAAGAGATGAGGGAGAGGACTGCTGCCTGCCTTCCAGCAAGGTGATCCCCTGACAGGATACGTATGTTTCAGAGATGGTACTTGTGATTGTATGTGCTGGGAGACACACTAGCATTCCAGCAATTTAGCATGAATAACATGATAGTTAGAGGAAACTGCATAAGGAGCATCTTCTTCCATTCATCTGTTTTCTGTTTGCCACAAAGGTGTGTTTCTGGGCAGCATGACTCTGGTGAAGGCCCGTCCCAGCTGTCGATGCATAAAGGTGTAGCGTGTCCCTCACAGTAGTTTTGCTGATGCTCATTTCTCAGGTTGTGTGTGTGTTTGTGCTTTTCCAAATATCTTAAAAGATATATATATTAATTTAGGGTGAAAGTACTTGGTTGTTCTTTGAACTTAGATAATAAGAAAGAGATGTGTGGGGTAGGAATAGGTGCAAAGGAATTTAGGACTCATTCAGTGTGTCTTTGACAATTTATGACATGTATTCTTAGCTTTATGAATTTAAACCTTGTCTCTTAATATAGCCTGTAATTATTCCTCAGGGTACTTCAATTATTGAATGCCTATTTAAAGTATCTAATTTGCTACCTTTGTCAGATTTGTTATTCAAGTTCTATCAGCATTAATTTAAAACAACCCATCTTTTTTCTCTTCAGTGAATATTTTCCAATAATATGGTGAAATAAATCCTTTCTTTCATGCTGAAATTGATTTATTATCTGAATGTTTGTGCTTGAATAGAAAAAAATATTTATCTGTACAAATTGACATTTTGTACATAAATTCAAAATTGGATAGCTGATTCTTTTTTTAGTTTTGCTTTAAGTGGCATGGTTTCTATTCTTGTTCTAGTGCTAGATAGTGTTACAATTTAATAGGATAATAAACTACAAATTACTGATTAGAAATGCTACACTGCATTGACAACTAATTTTCAAGACAGATAGATTCAGTAACTTGTCTATGTTGTGGAGTAAGTAGCATTTTGCAGCACTCAAAGCAATGGCTGTTACGTTTCCTATGAAGCTAAACTCGTTCATGGATGTGTATATTTATGTAACATACATCATATAAGTTGCATGAACTCCCCATGCTCCTTCCCCAGAGTAGATCCTTCTCAGACCTTTCATCACTCTATGACAAAATCAGTAAAGGTTGAAGTTATGCAGGCTGAACCCCAAGTGAGGTTGGGCACTTGTAAATACAGTGAGAACCATGTAACTCTGTTCAGAGCTGTAAGAGGAACTCCAGTCAACTTGCCCTGTGTGGATTATTTTAGCACCTGTACTGGAGTGGCAATCTTTGTTCAAGGGGACTACTGGCCGAGACTTCTCCATGATACTCTTCCATGTCATTTTTCTTCTGTAGTCCTCTTCTCATAAAACTGATAATGCTGTGATAACCCTTTTGAAAAGTTTGTATTCTCCTTTGTTTTTACATCTTGTTTCCCTTTCAGAAATGGAATAGAATAGAACATTAGTGACAATGACAGTGAGAAAAAGGTCTGATTTTAAAAATATGTAAAGCTATGCTACCGTGTCAGTCGCTGGCTCTGCTTTCCTTTTTGTTGTTGACAAGAGGATATGAAACTGGTGGTGGCAGTGTTAAGCAGCACAGAAGTTGGAATGTAAGTGCAAGATAATTTCTGTATCCTGAGATGAACTTGGTTAGCCAAGTTGGGTAACAAAGTCTGAGCACTTTGGGATGCCAGTCTAGCAGTAGGAACTAGTCAGAAGCAAGCATAGTTCTTGTAGAAAGCTGCAAAGTTGGTCTTGTGGGAGGAGGTTAAAAGAAAGTCTTTTATCTTAATGGTCAGTGAGAGTGGAGGGATGAGGATCTGGTGGGCAGCAGGTTTAGAAAGTGAGGTGTAGATTGGAAGAAAAGAGCTCATAAGAAAAAGGGAAAAAAAATCCATTATAGCTTTCATAGGAGAGTGTTTAATTATCTCCAGCACAAAACAGCATTTCAGTCCTAATCATTTCCCATGCAAGAAGAAAATGAGGTAGATAAGCATCACCTTTATTGTTACTTTTGATGACAAAGATTAAGAAACTTACAGATGTTTCTAATTATCTGGAACTATAAGGGGCCTAACCTAGGAACTCAAAAGGAAAAAAAAAAGAAAAAAAAGACTATATTTTTTTGTTTTGTTTTGTTTTATTTTTTGTTTCAGAGAGCTGTGTTTGGACAGATACCAAACCTAAGCTGTAATCAGCAACTCAAGCTCTTGGTTGTGAAAGGTAAACTGTCCATCTATTAAAGTTTTATTTTCCACGAGAGGCAGATCAATAGCTGAATAATTGATTGGCTGACTAATTGAGAAGCTGAATTATTGAAGATTTTAAATGTGAATTTCTTAGCATGAGCTGGTTAGAGCCTGGGATAAGTGCCAGGAGAAGCTTAAGGTACATGAATGGAAGTAATTAGGTAGAGCTAGTCAGTACCCTTTACTGAAGATAAGATTATGCATGTCAGCTCTTGTTCTATGTATCCTCAACCTGTTATTTCTAAAAGTAATAACCAGTTGTTGTTTCTTTTTTTTTTTCCCCTCAGGCACTGGGATCCTAGCTTTCCATATCCCAATATGTCCTGCTTCTAATACCTCTTGGCAAAAAAAAAGCTTAACTGTTAACTGAATGTTATGATGCCGTTCAAAATTGTAAAAGGTGTCAGGCTGTGATTTTGCAACAGCTTTGCTCTTTTGTGACTTGATTGAATCCAGCAGGATTGGATTTGAATCAAATTGCTCCTGTGCTGTTGGTTGGAAAAAGCTTAAGTGAAGCATTACAGTGTTTTTCCTATCCATTCTGTTTGTTATTTATGTTAGGAAATGAGTATCTTGATGTTTGATTATATTTTTAAGGTACAATCTGCTGCTAGGGGCTGAACAAAGCTTTTGGAATGGAGATGGGAGAAATTTTATAAGTGCATTTTATGCTTAGGTTTTTGTAACCCAAGGCCTGACCACCATTCCCAGCTGGATATCCTAGCAGAAAGTGAAGGGGAGGGACTGTAGATGAAAGCATGTATATTCTGGGCAACCTTTATGCAAGTTTTTTAGAACTTCTTCACAAACATGCTTTAATGCCTGTTTTACCCACATGAATTGGAGAGAAATTTACTGGTCTCGCTTGTATTTGGGTCAGCTCGTGTTTTCCGCTATAAAGGCAGTTCTTTCTTTGGGAGTTCCTGAAGATGGCTGTTTATAGCAGAACTTTGATGATCAGCAGAGGGATTTTCTGTTTTAAAAGTCATTGTTTCTTGCTTCTCTCAAAAATATCTGTATCTAGTGAAAGTAATTGAATGGTATGCTACAGACAGTGAAAATGATAAACCAACACACATATACAGATGCACACACAAATTAATAAAAGGATATTCTTTGTAAACTTCAGCAGTAAACAGTTAGGAAATGGAATATTTATGATGTCAAACAGTGCACTAGGAGAGGAAAGAAGTGTGAGACAGCATTTGTTGCTTGATTGTTATTTAATTCACCTTGCAAAAATAACAACCCATGAAAAAACTAAGACTTGGCTGTGGCCTCAAAGAATAAATATGAATTCTTAAAGTAAAGGAGATACTGATACACTCAAAAACATATCAAAACAGTGAATTTGTGAAGTAGTGCAGTTTTCCTTGTTTTAGTTAGTGATATAGGCATAGTGATATAGGTATAGTAACAGGTTATTTGCTGGACTAACAAGTTTGTTAATTAAAGCTTGTGTAAAGTGAATAATTTTGTAAAATCAATTTCTATATTGCACAGGTTTCCCTCTGAGAGCTTTCTAATTAGGGGATTAGAGACTAAAGAAAGAGTAATTGGGAACTGAATTGTATTGGGAGGGGTAATAAATGTAATGGGAAGTCATAGTTTGTTTGGGAATGGTCTTAAATGGAATTTTTGCTATATTAGATAAGGGATCATGAAATCCCCATTTAATATCCTATGAGGGGACCTAACACAGTGTCAAATGCATAGTAGCTTTTGACATCAAGAAGTTTCTTTGTTGACTGTATTTATGATGTGAAGCTCTTTCCTATTTGGACTGAAGATACGTAATTCTTTCTCCTCATCAAGGTCCAGAGTGCTGTTTCTTGGTGAGGGGTGAACAAATAGAAAGCATTCACCTGGGTGCTATGGTACCTCCTGATTTTTGAGTACTGTTATATAGCTCCTGTCTGTTATCTTGTGAAACTGCAACTTTATCTAAAAAATGCAGGGCACGCTGCAAATGAAAAGTGTTCCATAATCTCATTCTGAGAGCAGTGAGAGATAATGACTGAAGGGAACTGAGATGCTTTTCAAAGCATCAAAGGATGCTTTTAAGTTAGAACTGGAAGTTTTGTGGGGCTCTTTTTATTTTTCTGTATTGATACGGTGCACTGCACAGCAAATTGTAGGCCTGTTAGCTTCACCTCTGTCCCTGGAAAGGTGAAAGAACAGCTTGTGCTGGATGTCATCTCCAGACAACTGGGAGAAAAGGAGGTTATCAGGAGTAGTCAGCACGGGTTCACCAGGGGGAGGTCGTGCTTGACCAACCTGGTAGCCTTCTATGATGTTGTCTCTGGCTGGGTGGATGGGGGGAGAGCAGTGGATGTAGTCTACCTTGATTTCAGCAAGGCATTGGATACTGTCCCCCACGACATCCTTATAACAAAGCTGAGGAAGTGTGGGATAGATGAGTGGACAGTGAGGTTGGTTGAGAACTAGCTGACTGGCAGAGCACAGAGGGTCGTTGTTGGTGGTGCAGAGTCTGGTTGGAGACCTGTAACCAGCGGTGTTCCTCAGGGGTCGGTGCTGGGTCCGATCTTGTTCAACATCTTCATCAATGACCTTGATGAGGGGATAGTGGCCACCCTCAGCAAGTTTGCTGATGATACGAAGTTGGGAGGATTGGCTGACACGCCTGAAGGCTGTGCTGCCATACAGCAAGACCTGGAAAGGCTGGAGAGCTGGGCAAAAAAAAACCAGATGAGGTTTAACAAAAGCAAGTGTAGAGTCTTGCATCTGGGGAGGAATAATTGCATGCACCAATACAGGTTGGGGGAAGAGCTGCTGGAGGGGAGCTCTGCGGAGAGGGACCTGGGTGTCCTGGTGGATGACAGGTTGGCCATGAGCCAGCAGTGTGCCCTCATGGCCAAAAAAGCCAATGGCTTACTGGGGTGCATTAAAAAGAGCGTGTCCAGCAGCTCGAGGGAGGTGATCCTCCCCCTCTACTCTGCCCTGGTAAGACCTCATCTGGAGTACTGCGTCCAGTTCTGGGCTCCCCAGTACAAAAAAGACAGGGATCTCTTGCAAAGAGTCCAGTGGAGGGCCACAAAGATGGTGAAGGGCCTGGAGCATCTCCCCTATGAAGAAAGGCTGAGTGAACTGGGTCTGTTCAGCCTTGAGAAAAGGAGACTGAGAGGAGACCTGATCCAGGTCTATAAATATCTGAGGTGTGGGGGGCAGAATGGCGAGGCCAGACTCTTTTCAGTGGTGAGTGGAGACAGGACAAGGGGAAACGGCTGGAAACTGCAGCATAGGAAGTTCTGCACAAACATGCGCAAGAACTTCTTTACAGTGAGGTGACGGAGCACTGGAACAGGCTGCCCAGGGAGGTGGTGGAGTCTCCTCTGGAGATATTCAAGTCTCGCCTGGACACCTACCTGTGCGACCTGCTGTAGGGAACCTGCTTTGGCAGGGGGGTTGGTCTCAATGATCTCTAGAGGTCCCTTCCAACCCCTACGGTTCTGTGATTCTGTGACTGACTTGATTGTAGATGCTACTGCAGTAATGGTGATGATGCTAATAATGATAGCAGAAGCCCAAGAGTGACTCTGAGTTGGAATTTCTGCTCATTTTCTGTGACTGTGTTCCTGAACAATCAACCAAATTGCTATGGAAGTAGATTTTATGAAGCCTCCAATGTATATTTTTTCCAGTTTTCTCCCTTCTAAAAAGCATAATAAAAACTACATAAATACTTACTAAAACTAAGAATTCCTGCTAGCTAGATATATCTGTAGAAAATGTTTGACTTGTACAGTTTACAATTTCCCTTTCTGGTTGGCAAAATTATTGTGTGGCTTCCCTTCATGGAGTTTTGGCACAGGACAGAGTAAGATAAGTGTGAAAGACATGGCAGTTTTTTTTTTTTTCTCTGGGCTAACACATACTGGGGTGCCCTGTATGCTAGGCATGGATTTGTGAAAAGCAAAAGTTTTGGTTGGAAAGGACCTTAAAATTTTTCTAATTCCAACCTCCCTTCAAACTGTATAACACAGTTTGTGTTCCACTATTGTACATAAAGGCATTTTAGTGAAGAAGAATTCTAGAATGGAGTACGGATAGCTAGTCTTCTTGTAGCCAGCCTTGTTTCAGTTCAATGTTTGTGCCTGTCCTCTTCAATATCTTTACTGATGACTTGGATGAGGGCATTGAGTGCACCCTCAGTAAGTTTGCAGATGACACCAAGTTGGAAGTGTCGATCTACCTTGGGGTAGCGAGGCCCTACAGAGGGATCTGGACAGGTTGGATAGCTGGGCTGAAGCCAATGGGATGAGGTTCAACAAGGCCAAATGCTGGTTCTGCACTTCAGCGATAACAACCCCAGGCAATGCTACAGGCTTGGAGCAGAGTGGCTGGAAGACTGTGTAGAGGAAATGGGCCTGGGGGTATTGATTGATGCTCAGCTGAACGTGAGCCAGCAGTGTGCCCGGGTGGCCAAGAAGGCCAATGGCAGCCTGGCTTGCATAGAAACAGTGATGCCAGCGGGAACAGGGCAGTGATTGTCCCCCTGTACTCAGCTCTGGTGAGGCCGTGCCTCGAGTTCTGTGTCCAGTTTTGGGCCCCTCACTGCAAGAAAGACATTGAGGCCCTGGAGCGGGTTCAAAGAAGGGCGACAAAGCTGGTGAGGGGTCTGGAGCACAGGGCTTATGAGGAGTGGCTGAAGGAGCTGGGAATGTTCAGTTTGGAGAAGAGAAGGCTTAGGGGAGGCCTCATTGCTCTCTATAACTACCTGAAAGGAGGCTGTAGTGAGCTGGGAGTCGGCCTCTTCTCTCGTGTAACTGGTGATAGGACCAGAGGGAATGGCTTCAAGCTGTGCCAGGGGAGATTCAGGCTGGACGTTAGGAAATACTGCTTGGAAATGGGCTGCCCAGGGAGGTGCTGGAGTCACCGACCCTGGAAGTGTTCAAGGAACGTTTGGATGTTGTGGTGAGGGACATGGTTTAGTGAGAACTGTTGGTGATAGGTGGATGATTGAACTGGATGATTTTATGGGTCTTTTCCAACTTTGGTGTTTCTGTGATTCTGTGGTTTTCAGGTACAAAAATCCTGCGAAGAACGGTAGGGGAAATCTCTCTTGTACCATTTGTGCATATGTTATGAGTCTTTTTCTATCTTGTATTTCACTGTGAAATTCTATGATCTTAATATAGAATAGAGAATATTAATCAGCAGTAATGCCCTTCATTATCGAAAGACATTCTGCTAGTAAGCTTTGTAGTTTTGGAAAGGTTTATGTTTCATTCTGAGACTGATTTAATAGTCTCTCAAGTAGGGAGGTCATGTCACATTAAAACTACAAATTATTATATTAAGATTTATGTAGGTAGCTTTGTTCATAAATCTCAAAACCAGACGCTTTTGGTGAAAACTGTGCTATTGGGATAAAGGCTGCAACTGGTAAGGACAGAAATGTTTTCCTAGAAATGTTTTTGTTCAATTCTTTGGAATTCCAGTCATTCGTGCCCCCTTCCTCAAACAGTAGGAAAAATTAGATGCCCCAGACATCTATAAATTCTCATGCATTATAGACTCCCTGTACCTTGCTCTGCTCTTGCTGTAGGCCTCAAGACACAACTAAATGTGAGGATTTTCTTCACTGGCAGAAGTCATTAAACTGCATTTCATTTGCAATTTGGTAGAACACTGTCCCTTCCATTCATCTGTCCGTGGGCATCATCATGGGCCTCTGAAAGTTCTTCTCTGGTAAATAGACCAAAAAATCACTTTTGTGCATGTGTAATCTTTCAGATAGCAAGAATGAATTCTTATTGGGTTCAAGGTTTTGCGTTTTTCTTTCATTCCAATGCTTGTTGTTTCTAGTGCATGACAAAAAAATGACAAAAACCTTCCAAATGCTGTTTGGAAACAGCTGTGATTTTGCTTTTTGGTTTACAGCCAGGGCCATTTAATGGAGGAAGATTTCTTACATTCCACTAGTTGCTCTCTCTTGGTCTATGCTGGCTTTAAAACACTTTCCTGATGATGCCTCCATATGTGTGTGAAACGTTTTGATTTCAACAAGATCACCAAACAGTTCTGCTCAATTTAGGCCCTAGGAAGGATGACTTACTATGCTGAAAAACAAATTCATGGAGGTGAGACATGTTTTTATTGTTTTGCAAGGCAAAGCCATGTCCTCTGCCAGGAATAGTCTCAGTATTTCTGAAAAGGTAAAATCTCTCATTAAGGTGAAACGTAAATATATGAATGAAAAAAGTCACAGGGTAAAAGAAGGACAAGGAAAAGGTCTGGATCAAAACTGCTTTGTTACTGCTACTTTAAATGTACTATTTCTAGAAGCCTGCGAGAAGTGCAAATTAGTCTGCAAGTGCCTGTTGAAGTATAAGTCTATTACTTGAAATATTTAATTATCAGTATTACCAATTGACAGTATCCATATCAGTATCCAATTGACACCTAGTAATTTGTAATATGTATAGGTAAATCACAGAATCACAGAATTGTAGGGGTTGGAAGGGACCTCCAGAGATCATCGAGTCCAACCCCCCTGCCAAAGCAGGTTCCCTACAGCAGGTAGCACAGGTAGGCATCCAGGCAGGTCTTGAACATCTCCAGAGAAGGAGACTCTACCACCTCCCTGGGCAGCCTGTTCCAGTGCTCCGTCACCTCACTGTAAAGAAGTTCTTGCGCACATTTGTGCAGAACTTCCTATGCTGCAGTTTCCAGCCATTTCCCCTTGTCCTGTCTCCACTCACCACTGAAAACAGTCCGGCCTCGCCATTCTGCCCCCCACACCTCAGATATTTATAGACCTGGATCAGGTCCCCTCTCAGTCTCCTTTTCTCAAGGCTGAACAGACCCAGTTCACTCAGCCTTTCTTCACAGGGGAGATGCTCCAGGCCCTTCACCATCTTTGTGGCCCTCCACTGGACTCTTTGCAAGAGATCCCTGTCTTTTTTGTACTGGGGAGCCCAGAACTGGACACAGTACTCCATTTTAGTACTCCATTTTAAATCATTTTAGTTAAAGTGTATTTGTCAGATTAACAATGAAAATACTTCGACATGCTGGAATGCAGATCTAGACCTGAATTACAGGATAAAATATTTGGACTGGAAACTGCAGTATTTCAGTATTTCTAAGTAATAAAAAAGTGATTGAAATACGTTCCTATATTTCACAGAACAGCCATATAATGATATTTCTGTCCTGGAAAAAGGTATTACAGACTACTGTTCTTTGAATCAGACATAAAAATCATCAGACTGTAAAAAATGATGTCACATCATAATATGTACCTGAGAGCATCTCCCATGCTGATGTAGGATTATTAAATACTTCATAGACTTTGTAGCTTTGCTCGGTGTTTAGACATGACAAGTTTCTCTTGTACCCTTGATGTTATGGAGCTTTAATCCTACAGACGTTCTGTAGGCAGAGCTGTGAGTTGAATTCCAGTATCTAAACATGCTTGTGCTATCTTTGAACACAGCAGCTCAGGTACTGGTAACTATCTACATCTTGGAATAGGATACCTGCCAGAGGGCTGCTAGGTACGCTGTGCTGTGCCTTGTGCAGCCACAGCTATAATGCTGCTGTAGAGCTATTTGCAGAGTGAGGTCTATTTCCATCGTTTGGCTGTCACAGCAGTGGCTGCAGTCTATTCCTGTCATTTATGAACAGAAATTTTGGAATAGGTTTTTGCTAAAATAGTCAAAATCATTAAGATATCTTTCCCCCATATATTGTAATCCTTTCAGTACACCAAATGCATCTCAACTGTGATGAGCTTGCTTTTTTTTTTTTTTTTAAATAAATATTGTCAGTGAAGTAGGACATAGAGCAGGAGTTCTGAATGAATCCTGTGTAAGGGTACAGAGAAGGAGGAAATGAGAGAGAAGAAATGAGCTGACTAAAACTCATACCACTGACATCTGCATATACTAGATTTGTATTTTAATGCTCATTTATATATGCTTATTCAACAAGACATGGAATGCATCAGTTAAGTTTTTACGAGTTGTATCGTTCCACAGCCATTGAGAGAGGAGTTTTCTATTTCTTGCACTGCTCTTAGGAGAAAGTCTTTCTGTTCTTTATATGCAGGAAAGCTACAGCTTTCTTCTAAAAGCTAATAGCTATATCTGGTTTTGTTCTTAGAACTTCAAGTTCCCCCAGGCTTTCCTCAGAGAGTCTTTTCTGTTGCTGGGTATGCCCTGTGCTTCAGTCTTTAGACAGAAGTGATGGCATTTTGTATGTTTAATATATCATATTATCAAACAGGATGATTGACTTCCAACACCATATGGTGAAATGGAGTCACCGGGTTGTATGAAGGGCAAAGTAATGCTTGCTAACATGGTCTGGTGTGGTGAATATATAGGACGAGCAGTAGAGCAGCTCCTCCTGGCTCTATTAAACTCTATAACTCTGCTTGCCTAAAGCTTCTCTTGTGTCAATTTCCTTGAAAATGTGCAGTGAATTGATGGCATCACTCAGAACGAATCAGCAGCTATAAGTTGGCTGCTCCCAGAAGAGCTCGTGTATTAGGCTTCATGCTAATGAGAGAGCTTGGCTGAAGATCCTTGGCTCCTGGTAGAGGTCTTTTCTCTCCTCTGCTCTCTCCTGGGAAGGAAAAAAAGAGACAGTGTAGGAATGTAAATGTACAGGGATGCTAAAAGTAAAGTGGGTAACTCATTTTTTGTAGAGCTATGCATATCACCCTTAATTAGGCCAGAAGTGTCTGCTCACCTTGGTGGCACTCCAGGGGTTGAAGGTGATACAGTCTTTCAGACTCTCTGTAGTAATTATAATTTTTCTGAGATTAGGCTTTTCTGGATTTCAGACTCTCGGGCTTAGCCTGAGAATTTTTTATTTAAATAATCTTTTATTGTCAGAAAGCTTTCACGTGCTACCTTTTAAAAAAAGTTGTTGAAAGACATATTTTCAAATTATCATAGAATCATAGAATTTCTCAGGTTGGAAAAGACCTCAAAGATCATCAAGTCCAACTGCAATCTAACCATACTACCTGAACTGGCAACCCTTCACTAGATCGTGTCCCTGAGCACCACATCCAAGTGGGTTTTAAACATATCCAGAGGTGATGACTTGACCACCTCTCTGGGAAGCCTATTCCAGTGCTTAACAACCCTTTCTGTGAAGAAGTTTTTCCTGATATCCAACTTAAACCTCCTCTGATGCAACTTGAGGCCATTTCCCCTCATCCTGTCACCAGCAAGAATTATGTCTGAACAGGTCTTCTTTACAGACATCAGATTTGTATGCAATAGTAATTGTGTCATAATGCCACAGAAAGTACCGCTGTGATATATATAAGCATCTTCTACTAAATTTCAAATATTTAGCATTCTATATACTACCATAAATGAAGTATAATTTGAGTTCATTAAGGTGTATAAAATTGATAGAATCACAGAATGTTTTCTGCCAGAAGGTATCTCTGGAAGTCATCTGGTCATCTCCATCTGGTCACAAGTTTCATGCTTCAATTTCTTCTTTGACTGCCTATCTATAGAAAAAACTATGGCCAGTTCATGTTTCAGAACATCTTCCAGAAATTACATAGCGTGGGATTCATCTCAGCTAACTTTTACCATCTATAATATTAAACTCTGCCCTGAACTTGTTCTCTCTGAGCTCTCTTTATCGTCAGTGCAAATAAATAGGTATTTTTGGGACAGGGCTTGTGTTGATGTACATTAGATATTGATCGTGGTCTGAAATGACTCATGTTGGAGAAATTATTCTCTGGATAATATCAAAGGAGATTAGGTTACTCCCTCGGATAGACATCCAGTCCTTGTCACATCACTAGTCTCTATGGAGCAACATGACATACCTTTCACATCTTTTATCAACTTTGTTGCCCATCTCTGGGTGCTTTCAAGGACCTGAACATTGTTCTTGAATTGCAGTGACCAGATCTGCATGCAGTAATCAAGATGTGGCTGCTGTAGGGCTAAATACAGTGGGAGGATCAGCTCTTCTGACTGAATTTCTGTGCTGTGTTTGATGCATCCCAAAATGTGGTTTGTGACTACCAAGGCCATGTTGAATCTACTGTCACCAGCATGCACTGAGGTCTCTTTCTTCTAAGTTACTCCCCAGCCACTCATCTTCTGGTCTGTACCTGTGTCAGGCATTGATTGCTTCATCCCAGTTTCAGAACCTGGCATTTACCTTTGTTGAACTTGGTGCTGTTGATCATGGCCCAATGCTCCCAGCTATCTTGATCCCTCTGCAAGGTCTCTGATTCCTCCGGAGAATCAGCAGCACCTCCCCAGTTTGTTTCCAAGTTCTTATTTAGGCCCATGTTATGCTAACTTGTAAACTGTAGTTTTGGCCCAGTTAAACTGCATGTGTTGTTGGTCCATCTGATGTAGAAGAACTGAAATCGACTTGAAGGTTTTTCGTGTTTATTTATTTAGCTGAAGGTTATATGGTTTCAAAATGGCATCCGTAGAAATCTGTGCTCGTTTGTGCTCTAGAAGGAGGATATTTGCACCCTGAACATCATGCCTCACAACTTACATCATGCAAACAAACAGTGTGGCAACAGTTGTAAGATTCATAGCTAAAACTTGTCAGATTTCCCATCACACTGTTGTACAGGACTTTGTTCCTGTTTGCTACCTGATTGTTGTCTGTGTTATAGCAGTCTTTGTTTGTTAGAGGCAAGTGGCTGTGCTCCTTTCTTTCCAAGCAGACAGAGTTCGCAGTACAGAGAGCTTTTACCCAAAAAACTAGGTAAGATTTTAGCTGTGAATCTTTGTCATTAAATGATAATGAAACTCAGTGCTCTTGGGATCTCTCCCATTGTTTCCCACTCCTTCTCTCTGAGTTCTGATTTGTAAAGAGAATCTGTCAAGGAGGCCCTGATCCTCATCAGCACAAAGTGTCACCTTTTGTATTGCTGTCTGCTAGATTTATACCAGGGAACCTTGTGAAATCTGTTCTCATATCTTCATGGTAAATAATTTTTTCACTTCTCATGAAATGAACGATGACTTGTTTTCATTTGGAGATTGTGAATGTAAGATTTAAATTCAAACTACAGAAAATGAAGTAGTAAAGATGACTAAGTAAAACTACTTCAGAGATAGACAACCTTTATTTTTATCTGGAGTCAAACATGAAATATTGTGCTTTGTTAGCACTCATTTTTGTATTTATATTTTTTACCTATAGCTAGATAACTGCTCAGACTCTCGTCCAGACTGACCTTGAGTGTCTCCAGATGGCATTCACCACCTCTCTGGGCAACCTGATAGATAATAACCTACCTTTCAAAGTAAAACCTAAAGTAACAGCCAATGCTCTCCTGTTTTTTTGGTCTAGCAACAAGGAAGGAATGTTAAATTGAAATGCTGGATGAGAGGAAAGTTCTGCCAAGAGACAGTCAAGTTGAAGATGGACAGAAAGCCTTGGGGACTCTATAACGCAGATATAAATGCAAAGGTTGTAAAAAAAAAATAATAATTTATATATATATATATACACTCATAGGGTGTTAAAAAAAAATATGACATTAAGTAGTAAAGCAGAGTACCCTGCTTTTGTAATTAGTGAAGTAGAAATGTATGTAAAAAAGGAGAAAATTACACAAGTCCATTACTCACTGTTATTTCATGAATGTATCCAGTAGATTCTACTATAGAGAGATCTTTATGGTACAATTTACCTTTCAAAACTCATTCCATTTTATTTTCATAAATATTCTTGGTATGTGAACATCCTTCTGTTTTTCCAGAAACCTTCCTAAAATGTTCAAAATAAAAAGCTTGAACATGCAGCTAAATTGCTTGTAGGAATTCTTTTGGGGTTGAAACTTGATATCTACATTCTTTATGTAATAAATTACTTAATGTCTTTTATTCTACAGTATGAATAGAAAAATATAAAAACACACATACACAAAACCCCCCAAGAAAACAGAACGAAAAGTGCAGACCATAACAGAAGAAAAGGAGTAAACAGAAAATAATAAATCTGAATTATTTATTGAAAATCTGTCAGTTGATCGTCCAACATACAGAGCATGTTATCAATAGATCTGATCTATTATTATGAGAATCTAGGAATCCATGATCATCAGAAGAGATTTTATGTCCTGAAAAAAATAACATATTCTACAATACTGAAGGAAAATATGGAATATTACAAAATCTGATGATAAAAATGCTACTTGTTATTTTAAAAAGGGTTTTTGGCAGTTGGTATTTCTAAGAGAAGGTGATTCATTTTTCTCTACGGGAGTTAGTGTGGCTTTCTAATATGACAATGTCTGATTTTTTTCCTCCTGTGGTTTCTGTAAAAAGCTATAGGTCAGCTCTTAGAGTGGAGAGGCAACATTGGACTGCAATTTTTTTTTGTATGTGCAATTAAAAAGTCTTAAGTTTGTTTTCGTTGAGAATCTCAAGAACAAAGTTATTAAATCAGGAATTGTGAAGCAGCATGAGGACTGAGGTCTCAAACTCTTGAGGCTGTGATGTCATCAGAATTATTTGAGGCCATATCTATTATGCTGCTGCTTAGGGCTTGAGGCATTGTTTTCAAATAATGTGTAGTGGAGGTGTTGTTTGCAAATGTCGTGGTGGTATTCATTAAGTGGTTGACAAAACTGTGGTAATAATGTCATCAAAGCTCATAGGCCAAAATTGTACTCTGACTTTGGCAGGTTCTCTTTTTAGATGCCTGCTTGAATTATGCTAGATGGGACTTTGTTAGTTATTGAGTGTTTGAGTTTATTAAATATATGCTTGGGTTATTTTTCAGAAATACTGATCACCTATAAGTTTCTGTGAAGGATGCAGCTCTGCAAGTGATGGGGAAACAGCATATTCTCTGAAAGGAAGCCCACAGCAGAAAGAAAACGAACTGTTCTCTGCCAGAAAATTGAACAGCATGCAGAAAGCTCATGCAAACAAGAATTACTGCAAATATGGGGACAGATGGGCTTGGAAACATGTCCTTAAACTGTCATCCAGAGGGAAAAAGAAATAAACAAAAAAATCCAACAACCTTAACTTGGAGTGCATGTGATTGGGAATGGGAGATTATTGGAGATTTCATGGCTGATATGTTTGTTTTTGGAAAAAGAAAAACTTTAAGCTGTAATTCCTTTTTTTCCTGTTAGCTCATTGAATTTTTCTTGAACTGCTTGAGCCGAACACAAAGATTTCCCAATTTTTCATTCTACGTGCAGGATACATATCTCATACTTACAATTCTCTTCATCTGAGAGTGACTGGTTGAGAGGAAATTCAATTTCAAAGAGCCATTGACCATCTCTGAATGTAAGCTTTATATCTGCTGTTCAGTTACACGCCTTTCCCAGGTATCTACTTGGACAACCCAAGATGCACTGTAGAATATGGCATCTTTTATTCTTGCGATTACCCTTAGCTCTTATCCCATGCATTTTGATACCATCCCCAGTCTGTGGTGGAGTATCTATAGGAATTCCTGCCAGATAGCAATATATAACAAAAGCAACATACCGTTGTGTATGTATAATATGCCATTATGCAACCATTGTGCATAGTTTGTTTGCAAAAAAGCAGTGCACCAGAACCAAATCCATTAGTGTTTATACTATAATGAAAACAATAGCAATTTTTAAATAAAAAGCAAACAAATAGAAGATGAAAACAAGAGCAAAAAACCCTAAAAAATAAAGAGGAAGGGCAAAAAGAATGTTCTTCTGCATTTCCAGGAATTGGGTATGGGTATGAACTGAGCTGAGGCCAGTTCCTGCTGTAGAGCCCAAGTTAGTTTTGACAATAAATAATAGATGTCACTGCTCAGCAAGAACTCATTGACAGTACCTTCTTAGTACTTGATGATGATGAAAGCCCAATTTTCTATACTGGAAAAAGATGCTGTTAAGATAGAGATGAAGATATCTTAATAAGTTAAAGTATCTGAGGGCCGAGAGCCAGAAAGGTAATTTCTTATGCTCAGAGCTATACTGTGTGATAGGAGGAAAAAAGAGTGAGAAGCTGCTTTGTGTGAGGGGTATCGAAGGTGCCTTTAGGAGTCATGTTACTTCTTCATATCAGAAGCATCTGCAGAGAGGCAAGCAAATCCATGGCCCATTCCTGGCTCCTTACTTTATGTGCCTCATAAGAGGCAAAGATGCAGAAGACGCTGCAAAGGTAGAGAGGGAGTTATACCTGCCTTACTTGGTAATAAGACCAGTTGGAAATCCTGTGATGGCATTGGTGGGGAAGAACAAGTTGTTAGAGGCTGGGAGATATGAGCTATGGTATTTGATTTGGTGCTGTGTGTGCAGAAAGTACTGAGGGTTACCAGTACAGTTCAGTGCTAAGGCTTCTGACACTGCTTCATGTGTCATTTATCAGGCTCTTTTCTCAGGCTCGCACAAAGTTTTTTGCTCCTTTTTCTATTACTAAGACGGTTAAATTGAAGGCCAGAACACCTTACATACAAACAGAGCTTTCCTGTGTGTTGGCAAAGCCATAATTAGGACCGGGAGCCGTAGGCAGGTTCCACTACTACAATGAACTAGTTGGGTCTCTCCTGCAGCTGAGGGATTTGTGCACCACAACACAGCCTAATGGCCAAACTGCCTGCAGTGTAATTCAGCACAGCACAGGCTTGTGGCTACTGTAGGTGGATCACTAACTCCTTGATGTACAGTCAGCATCACAGCATTCCACCCCTTGATCCTCATACAGCTTGCCTTTCTCAAAGTTGTTGTAAATTGCAGATTATATTGCCAGAACAAGGACTTTTAAAACACTCAGCACAAGGCCTGTATGACACCCAGTAGAGTAGACATGGCCTATTCAAGATCACTCATTTCACAAAACCAGTCTCTTCTACGGAGTTCCCAATACAGACTACGGACTTTCAAGAAGTCGCAAACAGATATCTCTTCAACACTTCTGCCTCAGGATGACGTGGACTGCCCTAGGGCTCACAGATTTTCAGAAAGGTGGCCATTCTTTTCTAGAATTCTAAGAAGCACTGACAATAGACCTCTCATCCCTGATGGCAACCATAAAGCAGCAACCTTCTGTTATTTCACTGGCTTCAGCTTCTGCAGCAGCAGCTCTTGTGTCTCCATGCTGATGGACAGTGTGATTTCCTCTTCACCCCATGCAGAAATGCTCTAGGTATCTAGGGCTGGAAAGGTTAGTTTGTTTCTAACATCAGGAAAGGCAGCAGTGGTAAAGGAAAGGGTTTAGAAGAGATGTTTGAAGAAACAAAGGCTTTAAAATAGGACTGGGAGAAAAAAGTGCAGCATATGGAAAGGCCATTGAGGCAGGAGAAAGGTGAGGTAGAAGAGTGAATAAGTCAACAAGACCTGATTGCTGGTGGCTCACAGGAAGTACAAGGGTACAGGTGTCATTGCATGTTTATACAGCAAGACAAGCAAATCAGTTTGTTTTGGAACAGAGCTGTTGGTGTTTTGAGAACTTTCTATTAAAGCACATCAGTGGCCTTACTGATAAATTAACGTGTATATTGTAGGAGGTAATTGCTCATGATATGAACACAGAACAAATCATCTGGCTTTATTTCCTCTACATGATACCTTGTCTGCACACACCAAGCCGCTCTGAAATTTGCATCAGTGTGCAAAGTGTGGGAGTGATGGCTTTTTTTTTAAACAGCTCAGCACTGCCCTGCATTAAAATGCTGATGCAGCCACAGCTTGTTTGCCTCAGAAGGGACTTACAGCTGTCTTTCCACAATGCACAGCAATTGAGAGGAGACAAAGGTTTGTGGACTTCATTTAGAATCTGTGGCAGCAGCTACATTGTACTTTTTAAGTTCTTAGAAAACAGTGTGCAAAGTTTTTCTCATGGGACAGAGGTTATAAAGTGCCATGACCATAGGACTGATTTGCTCCATATTTTTCATCTCAAAAATCCATCTTTGACAAGTGTATGTTTTCTATAAATGATTTTGTGTCAGGGTTTAAATGCTGTGATTTAAAGAAGCACAATTTTATTCTTCATATTCGTTCTTACATATAAATTATATTTTAATAAAAATGGTCTGCATTTTCACATAAGGCTTCACCTTATGACATCTTAGATGTTTTAGTCAAGCATATATTTCATGTTAATATCCCCAGTATGGGATAGGGAAACAAGTGAAGCTATCTCCTTTGCAAAAAAAGAGAGAACTCTTTTATAGGTATCTCATAGTTTTACAAAGAGGACTTCATATCTAATCAGATCAAAACCTTTATTCAGAATAACTGAATAAATTCACCAGAGACCTGAATTTTGAAGTAAGAAGAATAATCATGGGTGTAATGTGTACACTTTGACACTGTTGAGGGGAGTGTTTATCCTATTTTTAAATGTTTGTTTTGTCTTTTTTGTTTGTTCTTTATAATGAAGACATTTATTCTAAAAAGAAATATTTTCTCCAGATGGGCCTCATCCACCACAGTCCACTTCCAAAACTGCTGGCTTTGTCTATAAGTTGCAAACATACCTTTTATTGAAAACCCACAATAATTTATCTTATAATCTGTTTTTTTTTTCCCCAGAAAACTTCTATTATTTCTCAGAAAACAATCCCATTACTATCTAAAAGCACAATATCTCTTCAAATGTCTTAATTCTGTTTTTCATCAATAGATTGTTCTCCTGGGAAAGCTACTCGCAGAAGAAAAAACTGCATTGATTCAATGAAACTGTTAATGGGAGTGCAGTTTTACAGCTGGAGATCTCAAAAGTGGCAGGGTGAGTAGGAAGAGCGCTATACTTTTTCCCCAGGTTAAACTCTGTACCTCTGATATATGATGCATCAAATAACTGTTCAATAATTTTTATTCCCATATGCCTTTTTTGAGAAGCAGGGCTGAGGCAAATAGTCCCTTGCTTGAACTATTACTTACTATTGCTTACTATTAAATTTGAATAGGATGTAATGTCCATGGAAGTGGAAAATGGAGAATGAGGTAGATTCTCTCTACTATGGCACTAAACAGTGCAATAGAACATGAACTTTTGAACGTTATCTCTGAAACCAGCCATGCATTTTTTCATCTGTTCTCTGCATAATCCATGTACATTTTCTGCATGTATGCAAGATTTGCAGTTATTTGTTGACAGCCAGCTGAACATGAGCCAGCAGAGTGCCCAGGTAGCCAAGAAGGGCAATGGCATTCTGGCTTTTGTCAGAAATATAGTTGCCTGCAGGAGCAGGGAAGTGATCATCCCTCTGTACTCAGCTCAGTATTTGAGGCTGCACCGCAAATACTTAGTTCAGTTTTGGGAGCTTCACTGCAAGAAAGACATTGAGGCCCTGGAGTGTGTCTGGAGAAAGGCAACAAAACTGTGAGAGGTCTGGAGCACAGGTCGTAGGGGAAGTGGCTGAGGGAGCTGGATTGTTCAGTCTGGACAAAGGAGGCTTGGAGGAGACCTTATTACTCTCTACAAATTCCTGAAAGGAGGTTGTGGTGAGGTACTCTTCTACCAGGTACCTGGATAGGATGAGAAAAAATGTCAGGGGAGGTTCAGATTGGATATTATGAAAAATTTATTCTCCAAAAGAGTGGTGAGGCAGTGACACAGGCTGCCCAGGGAGGCAGTGGAGTCACCATCTCTGGAGGTGCTCAAGGAATGTGCACATGTGGCACTGAGGGACATGGTTAGTGAGCATGGTGATGGTGGGTTGACAGTTGGACTAGATGATCTAGGTTTTTTCCAACTGTAATGATTTCATGACTTATGTTAGTCTATTTTAGTGGACTTTAAACTGTACGCTAATTAATCCTTTGCTTTGAAAGGTATTTTTTAAGAATAGAGAAGCAAGAGCTACTGATGCTAAGGATAGGAGTGACTCGACCTGTCTCAAGATGGAACTCGATTAATTCACAACTGAAATGATATAGCACAGTTGTTTGTGGTAACTGGGTGAAATGGAGGTAAGAATTTCACATCAGTAAGCTGTGGCCCTTGAGAAATTTATCTGAAGTTGGTTTTAGAGAGTGGAAATTTTTAGCACATGTTTATGTGTTGCTACCCTAACCTGTAGAAGGAAATATGTGGCAAAGATGTTAGCTGAACCAAAGCAAGATGTCTTTACAAAATGAACATATTTTATGATACTGTTAGCTAAACTCTTTCAAAAAATAGAACCTTGCAAGCAGAGTTTATGTGGCAGTGATTAGAGCTTCACCAAGGATGGGCTTCATAATTTTTCACCCAAAAGAAGTCCATGATTAAGAGGAAGAAAATGATTGACTT
Source organism: Lagopus muta (assembly GCF_023343835.1). Lineage (NCBI taxonomy): Eukaryota > Metazoa > Chordata > Aves > Galliformes > Phasianidae > Lagopus > Lagopus muta. The sequence continues at coordinate 118,387,541 of NC_064433.1, read as the reverse complement.
AGTTCAAAACATCAACATTCATTAGTTACAAACAGGTGAAATCTGACTTGCTTTTCCACAGGGTTGTTTTGAACACTTATTTATTGCAGATGTTTTTGATGTGGGATATACCAGATTTCAAGGTAATTGTGCTTGCCACTCTATCAAAAATGGACTATTTTGGGATCTCTGAAGTGGAGTTAAAGATTGATAATCAGCTTAAGAAAAATATACTCTTACCTTGTTGGGTCAGAATTTCCTGTGTACGTGCACAAGGGTTACTCATTCTTCTCTTTTTCCCAGAGGCACTGTGGCGATCAGAGCACTGAAATCTGTGGGGTACTTAGGGATAATATGGTAAGTTCAACATACCTGAAGTTAATATTTTTGGCTTTTTGATCACTCTGTACCAGTGTTATACCTTCTAATGCTCTGGGAGTGGTTGGAAGAAGTTTGCAGGTTTTGTCAGAAACCTTCCTTTTGCAAAATAAGAAATAATAATAATTATTATAATTATTATCTTGACAGTGTACTCTTTCCCCTAGACGTGCACACTGTGCACCAGATTACAAAGTCCATGCATAGATTATCTTTGGGTACCTACAGTACTGTAGAGTTCCTGTAGGCAGAAAATTTAAAAGCTCTAGCTTTTTGCCATTGCTACCCCACTCACCCAGTAATGATGGAGCACAAATACAAGCAGTTTTGGGAATCTCATTTTTCCTGCTGAATTGTGGCCAGTATTTCAGTTGGAATAATTTAACTCTGGTGTCCTTTGGTTTCATATACGCTGTTGAATTGTTCTGCGTGGAGAGAATGTGTCACCCAGCAAGGAAGTAGAGTCTGAGACCTAGAGAAACAGTTGCATTACTCTGTGGTAATGTAACTGGCAAGTTTACAGATGAAAAAGCCAGCCTTTTTCTTACGCTTTTGCATGCTGAGACAGTAACAGCTGCTGGCTGGAAACAGAAATTAGTGTCACAATATGCTTGTATACAAAAATAAGTGTCCCTGCTTAGAAGTTTATATTTCCTGTTTTCAGTATGGGGAATATTGTAGAAACTAACATATTTTAGAATGGAAGAAACTTGCCCAGTACAAGACTCTATATATAATAGTATTTCCTCTCATTGGCATCTAATGGTGATGCAGTGGCACAGGCTGCCCTGGGAGGTGGTGCAGTCACTCTCTCTGGAGGTGTTTGAGAACTGTACGGATGTGGCACTGAGGGACGTGGTCAGTGGTCATGGTGTGATGGGTTGGTGGTTGGACTAGGCAATCTTAGAGGTCTTTTCCAACCTTAATGATTCTATGGTTGCATGACTCTAATATGTTGAGTTTGTTATTCAAAACAAATTAGCGGCAACTGAAATAAGTTAATGCCAGCATATAGGATCTTTGCCACAACCTGAACTCGTTTACTTGAGGAGTTTTGTTGCTTTAAGCTGAGAATAGAAACCTAAAGGCTGTATTAAAACTTTTGTAAAGGTTAGGACTTTTGTAAGGGAATGCGTCCTGTCTTTGGTTGCAATGCCATGGGATCTGTGCTGTTCAGTTTTACACTACTGCCCATAATTCTGTGGATTCTGACTGTTCTGAGCTTTAGAAATAGGCACATGCTGAGTTTTTTAAATATTCAAAATATTCAGGCCTAGACTGAATTTTCAGGTAATGAATTTCCTGATCAGACTCTAGAAAATATTTTAGAAACATATTCCATAGAGGTTTTACAATTTACTTTTTTTATTTTTAGAAACTTGACATTGGAAAACCTGAACTGCACAGTATCAACAGGATAATTAGATTTAGAAAAGTTCTGGCAATTGTGGTAAGCAGAATTTTGATTTTCTCGCTGCCCATTAGGCAACAAGAAATTCTAAAGCTAAGGTTTCTCATAAAACAATACATGAAAGCAGTTTTTATGCTGTGCTTGACTGCAGGTTGTGGTTCATGCTACACTCTTGTGTACATCATTACACAAGTTGTTCATCTTTTTCAATATTCTCTCTATAATTTACCTGTTTATATATAGGAATTTCCTCCTTTAGTAGAGGAGCCTTTAGTGTACCCAGGGAAAAGGGTAATATTTAGGAGGTCTTTCTAACAACTATTTCAGTAGCCAGTCCGTTTACTGGGGCTCTGGGGAGTTTAGGATGGCTGAATCTGTTGTAAGGTAAGTGGAAACATAGCAGCCACGAAGTCAAGGAGAATTAAAAACTAACACTAGGGGGAAGAAGAAAAAAAGAAGAAAAACTAGGGGGGAAAAAAAAAAAAAAAGGGAAAGAAAGAGAACATCTTGTGATGTCTCTCACCTTGGCTTCAGTGGTTCCAGATCCCACAAAGCCACCAGTGGATCACCAGTTCAGTCCATCACGGAGCACCAAACCAGTGTCCAAAGCACAGGTATGTGCATAGGTATGCTTCAGTTACTTTTTGCACAGCTGAACCACTGTACATGCAGCACAACACAGTGGTGCAGAATCAGACCCAGCTGCTTCATGACAGAAGACCTCAACATAAAGCTGGTAGGTGTGAAGAGCAGTAGGTTCATATTAAGCTCAGTAGCAATTGGCACTGAGAGGGTGTAAAACCTAGCTATGGGGTTATTAGGATACTGAAAGACTTTGTGCAGCTTTGGATAGTGCTAAAACCTGTATGTTGGCCAAATATCAATGAGATAATTGTTTAGCACATGCTTTACTTTCTCTTGCAAGTCTTCTCTCCCTGTCCTAATGTGCTGTGTACTGTTGCTAGGTAAAGTGGTTGTTATGTTTCATCCCAGTGGGAAATTGTGGAAGTGATAACTGCAGAATAGCATTGTTGGCTAATAAAACTGTAATTCTAAAATGAGCTTTGCCTTCTCCAGCTTATTACTTTTTCAGAAATTCTTCCTTTGGGAAAAAAAAACAAAAACTGTTGAGTCAGAAAGGTGCAGGGACAAATGGTGCATATTTAGACACTAAATGACTCTGTTCAAAGGATATCACCTTCCAGAGAAGTCAATTCCTTCCTAATTTGTGACTTCCAGGGATAAGCTGCCTGTCCTTTTTCTTTAGCTGGAATGTGTGCAGCATTAGAGGAGAGGATCTAATGAGAGCAGGTGTCACAAACAGTAATCACATGAAATCTTCATAAAAATAATGAAAATTATACCTTTCAGTTAAGATCAACCAAACAGTTGAATAAATTATTATTGTTATTGTTATTCTTGTTAAATCTTCAGGAAATCTAACTTGCATTAATTCATAGCCTTAAGTACTGGGAAAATCAGAAGTAAAAATTTAAGTGCTTTTGTAGTTGTGTCTACAACTTTGGGATGCAACTCAGTGTCTAGATGCTATTAACACTACAAAAAGTGCTGAAGATTGTCTCTTGCATTTACTGTTAGGAAGACTCAAGATCCGGTTAATATGAGTAAATAAAGTTGATAAGAATGAGTGGATGTGACAGCAAGGTGAGTGGTTTGGTCAAGATGCTGGATGGAAGGGATGCCATCCTGAGAGGCCTTGATGGGCTTGAGAGGTGAAACCATGCAAACCTCATGAAGTTCAACAAGGCCAACAGCAAGGTCCTGCACCTGGGTTGGGACAACCCCAAGCACAGATATAAGCTGGGCAGAGAATGTATTGAGAACAGCACTGAGAAGAAGGACTTGATAAATACAAAATGGAAAGTGTATTGGCAATGTTATCGTGCATTCTGGAGAACCAACCATGTCCTAGGCTGCATCAAAAGAAGTCAAGGGAGGTGATTTTGCCCTCTTCTCTTGTGAGGCCCCACCTGGAGTGCTGCATTCAGCTCTAGGGCTCACAGCACAAAAAGGACATGGAGCTGTTAGAGTGGGTCCAGCGGAGGGCCGGAGGATGGTCAAAGGGCTGGAGCACTCAGGGAGCTGGAGTTGTTCAGCTTGAAGAAGAGAAAGCGCTGGGAAGACCTTTGGTCTTCTGATATTTAAAAGGAGCCTACGGGAAAGGTGGAGAAAAATGAACTCAAGAAACTATGAAGCCACTTAACAATATTCCCCTTGACCAGCTAACATCAAGTACCTTGCAAGTACCTATTTGAGCAGCACCCACTGCTACAAACTAGTTTGCGTTGGGTCCCTTTTTTGATAAATTGTGTGCATCTTGTCATTTTGTTGTATTAAAACTTCTGTGCTGGGATCTGACCTTATATAACTGAGGGAAAGTAAAGCAGCAGTCATTTATAAATGTGGCTGAAACTCGCTGATATTTCTTTATCAAGTATAGACCTATTGCTTTTGATTGCAAAAGACTTAAGGACTTTGGAGATAGATTAAACAGTGATCCCACGAGACATTGCATAGTTTGACTCCCATCACAGGGGAATGCTGGAGGGCCTAGATGGATACCCACTAGATAGATGTGAACCAGTAGAAAAGATTGACCTGAGAAGATTGAGAGCAGGTGCTCTGTTTAGATGCATTCTAGTGCAGGAAACTATTTTAATAATGAATGATGGCTATTAAGCACAATGTGGCCCTATTACAGCACAGAAAAAAAGTAATTATGCAGACTCTGTTGCAGTGTATTGATTGACTGACTTGATGTATAGTTTAGGCTTTATTCTTTGAGAAGTGTTTTATGGGGCTGTATTTAAAAATAAGGAGTTATGGTTGTGCTTTTGCACACCATGGAATTTATAAACTATATAGCTTTTCGAGCCCATTAAAAATCCAGTATTGCAAGAAAGAAAAAAAAGAAAGAAAAAGCTTTAGAAGAGATGGAGAATAAAAAGGTGCAAAGGATCCCCTAAACCTAAAAGTTGTAGATAGAATGTAGGGTCATTCACACAACTCTCATTGTGACTAATGGCACAGTATGCATACACTTTTCTTCTTACCCTTGCCCAGTTCTGTTAACTGGGAAACATTTTTGAGTTTTGGATAAAATTTTTACTACCTATTGCCTTTTTTTTTTTTTTCTTTTTTTTTCAAGCATGCTTCTCAGTATCTGTGAGTATACTTTCTTTTTTTTTTTTTTTTTTTTTCTTTTCCTTATGGGAACAGATCAGAAATTAGCTTTAGAGTTCCTGGAATGGTGTTTTCAGATCATTATCTGTATAAGTCCCATTTACTTCAATTGAGCTCCATTTAAACTTAAATATGTTGTCTTGAAAATTGTTTTCCAGACTGTCCTCAGAGAATCTTCAAAAAGATTCTGTGCTTGAAGAAAATTGGTTCAGTGTTGCTAAAGCTCTGCCTGTGTGAAGCTAACATGACCTCTGACCACTTTTTAGGGCTTTTTTCCTACTTGATATAGAGTTCTAAAGAGTTCTGTTTCTTAAGAGCATCTTTACAGTCAGTAATATCCTGGTTTGTTTGTTTCAGCCTGGAATAGAATTAAACCACAGTCTACTTCAAGGAACTAGCTAATTTTTCTTTCTCTGTAAGCAGAGAAAGAAAAGAAAGGCTGTTCTGCTTAGGTGCCACTTACTCTGTGGTCTTTACTAAGTACACAGAAGTGAAGACAAACCTAGGCTGACATTAAGATAAGCATCCCAAATACTGCCAGAATATCACTTATTGTTGGTTATAAACTCCCAGAACAAAAGCAGCTGTGAATTAATGTTATGTTGACTTCCATTTTATAGAGGCTGCACCTCACAGAGTTATTGGGACAAAAATTGAGGTTGTCCCCAGAGGCTGCTGTTATGGTGTGACAACATGAGATGACATTCATGCTTTGTGTTTTGGGTTGAAATGAAGTTTCAGGCTGTAGGACCAAAGCAATGTTATTCCCTGCCTGAAATCTGCAGTGCTGGTTTCTTAATCATGGAATCATAGAATGGCTTAGGCTGGAAGGGACCTCCAAGCCCACCCAGCCCCAACCCCTGCTGTGGGCAGGGCTGCCCCCACCAGCTCTGGCTGCTCAGGGTCCCATCTAACCTTGAGCCTTGAGCACCTCTGGGGATGGGGCACCACAGCTCCTTTGGGCAACCTACGAATTTGTTGGGTAGCATATATTCCATCCTTTTATTTTCTCTTTTTATTATCCTTTTATTATCTCTTTTTCAGTACAAGAGCAAACTGTAACAGGAATATGTTGTGCCACAATAGAAAGAAAATTGAAAGAAAGGAGTTGGGTGAAAACGAGTATGCAAATGACACCAGAGACTTTTCTGTTAAAGAGACAAGTACTGCCAAAGGATTGCGGTGGGGACCTCTTGGAATATGGCATGGTGCTCCACTCCTGCTCACCTTTCGATCAGATTTCTTTTACAGAGAAAACTGAGTATGAGATGGAGACTAGAATTGGGCCATTGTGTGTGGTCAGCACTAGTCCCACCACGAGGTAGCCAAGTATATAGGTAACCCCTAGAAGCTAGGAAGCAGATCTTTGTCTAATTATATAGACTAGGTTAGGTGTACAGAACAAAGCTGTAGACTCCTTAGTTTTCTTTTATAATGAATGATGAGAAGTAGATATATCTAACAAATTGGTCTGGTTTAATCTTTGGAGGTGCCTCTCTCACTGAATATAAAAGCACTCTGGGCAATTGAGTTTTCATTCGAAGTCCCTGAAAGTAATAGGATGATCTGAGGACAGAGAGTTCTTCTGTAAGGCCTTAGCAGGTGATCTGTCCTTTAAACAGTTTCAGGAGTCTGAAGACTTTAAGTGTTCCTGAAAGGACAGATTCCACTGTACATGAGGAATAGGAAGAGCAATTCACTCACTAATTTTTGAGAAGATGGAAAAAAGGAGACAGATGCACTTAAATTGTGCATAAATTATATTTTCCAGGGACAAAATAAATACTATTTTAACTTGCTGGCGATTTGCTGCAATGCAATCTTTTGTGATGTAAGTTTTTAGCTGGAGGGGACAGGAAATTAATCAATCCTAGCATGTGAGTATCAGGAATTGTTTTTTCTAATATGAATTTGAAATGAAATGTACTGCAAAGAATGTTTCAGTTATGGGAAAGATCAATCCACTCCCGAGCTCCCATTTTTGTTAATAAGTTGCTTCCTTGCAAATAGAATCTTACTGATCCTTAAAAAATCCAGGGTCTTGTGTTTTAATGACACAAGCTGCTGCAGGCAGGATGATTGCAGCCATTAGTTCCTCTTTATGTCAGGGGAAGATCTGGCATAAAAAACCCAGAGGATTCCTAAACTGCTTTGCCACTGCCTTAAAAACAGATCTCATTCACAGGAGGAAAATCAATGAAGTGGGAAACTTTCCCTTCATTAATCTGTCTGATGAACCAGAAAATCTAAACAATTGTAAATGAGAAATATTGCCCAATTTTCTTATTTTTTGAAACATTTTACATCCTGCCTTCTCGGTTCATGTTTTGTACATTCTTCTTGATAGCCATGAAAAGTGAGCTGCAATACTGTGGTATCCAAGCTGTTTATAAAATGGTTGTCTAGCCTTTCTGAAGCAGAGCCAACCTTTTCAAACCAAACAGATGTGCTTTTATTACAAACCTTAATTATTAAATAATAATTGCATTGCCTTAAGCTTTAATAATGTTTAGAATAAAAGTTGTCAGGTAAACTCCCAACAACAAAAAATCTTCTAATACAGAGAAAGTCTTTAATATTGGAGTTTCATCCAGAGCATCTCCAGTTCAATGACCTCTTGCTGAATTTAGAGAGGGATTCTGCACAGCACTGCTGAGTTTCTTGGTGGCTCTGCCTGGATGTGGAAGAACCAAGGAACTGAATTTTCAGGCCTTATGATTCTGGAAGCAGTTTCTGTAGGAAAACTCAGGAGTTAAAGATATCACATACATGTGACAGCTGCTCGTTTACTCTGTTATTATGTTCTTTGTGTTTGCAGGTGGTAAAACTCACTGCTAAAATGTTATATTTGCTGTTGAACATTGTTGGCTTTAACAGATTTTATATGTTTTCTTCCAGAACTTCAATGTGAGACTTGGGTAATGAGCATATATCCCCATCGTCAGTTCTGTGTTGCCCCATTCTTCTCCCCTGCCTTTCTCTGGCCTTCAGTACTTGCTGAAGGTGATATTTTTCCTCCTGAGAATGGACTTTTAAGTGACAGAGAAGGGCAGTGAATGCTTTCACTTTAGGAAACAGCAGGGAAAAACTTCAGATTTATTCCCGAGAAACCTGGGAGGGCTCACTGAGGAGAATAATGCTGCTGACAGCCCAGCTGAAATCGCTCTCTACTGATGCATGCAGCATGGGAAATAAGCAGGAGGAGGAATTGGAAGGCACAGTGCAATTAGGAAACTATGACCTAATTGCTATCATGGAAACATGATGGGACAAATCACACAGCTGGAATACTATGACTGAAGGCTACAAGCTTTTTAGAAAGGATAGACAGGGCAGGAAGAGTAGGGAAAGTTGCTCTCAGTGTTAAGAATTGCTGCAAGCAATCCAGGAGTCTCTTGGCATCCACTGAGCATAACTTCTTGGTCCAGGTATTAGACAGACCAACCAGAGGTGAAATGTTACTGGACCTGATGCTCACCAGCACAGAGATAATTAAAGAGATTAAAACTGAAAGCACCCAGAGCTGTAGTGACCACACCCTGGTAGAGTTTGTGATCTTGAGGAGGATAGGCCTGGCAAAAAGCAAAGTCAGGGTCCTAAACTTCAGGAGAGCAAACTTCAGGCTATTTAAGAGATTACTGGCAGACATTCCCTAGGAAACAAAGATCCCAGAGGTTAGATTCCCCCCTGGGACAAAGGAGCAGAATAGAACTGGCAGCTCTTTGAGGATGCGTGAGAGATCTCTGTTCCTCGGTATAGGAAAACAAGTAGAGGAGACAAGAAGCAGGAAATCTGAGAAAGGATTTGCTGGTCAAACTGAGGGAAAAGAAGATATGAGCAAGCAGTAGAAATAGGGATGGGTAGCCTGGGAGGAATGCAGGAATGCTGTCTGGACATGCAGAGATGGGATCAGGAAAGTCAAGGCGTGAATGAAACTGAACTTGGTGAAGGATGTGGAAAATAATAAGAAGGGGTTCTACAGGTAAATAGGTCAGAAGAGACACACCAAGGAAAGCATATCCCCTCTAATAAATGAGAAGGGAGAGATGTCTACAATAGACATGGAGAAGGCTGAAGTACTCAGTGAATTCTTGGCCTCAGACTTCACTGGCGGTCATGTTTCTCATGTCTCTCACATCCCTGAACATCTAGATGGGGGATGTGGAGCATCCCCCCACATGTAAGAGAAGAGCAAGTCAAAGACTGCCTCATGAGACTGAATATGTCTCAGAAGTTCTATCCAACCCAAGTCATTCTATGATTCTGATTCAATGATTTTATGATTCACTTTCTCTCCTAGCTGGTTACAGTCTTGCCTTCCCTTTCTCCTTAATTTGAGCATCTTCTGTCTGCTGGATGTTAGTGATAGAGATTGTAGTTTGCTGGAGGAAGGTGTAAGAACTGTGGAGAAGGAAAGAGGGAAGATGGCTATGGAAGTGAAAGGGGAAGCTGATGCTTTGTAGTGATTCTTCACTGGGATGGATAATCCATCCTCTTGTGATAGAAGAACCTCTTGCCATGGCTACAGCTGCATAGTTTTGCCAAGAAATAAATGCAGCCTACAAGGCCTACAATACAAGATCACTAACTAACAGCATTATTGCCTAGCCTACCATAGCAACTCACCTTTTAGAAGAGAATTTTGCAGATGAATTCAAGTCATCAGGAATAGACTGCCTCCTGACCATGCTCTTCATCACCAAAGGTGTACCAAAGTATCTCTTGGCAGATGAGAACAAGCTTCAGCATTTTCTCAGTGCTGTGATGCATGAGCTACACAGTTTAATAAGCATGAGCTGTGCTCAAGCAAATATTTAGTTGCCTGTAAACACATGATCTGTGAGCAGAATGAATTTCAACTTTTCTGCCACCTTCTCATGTAGAATGATCAACATCAGTCACATTTGTTTTTTTTTTATTTATCTCAGAGGGTGAAAAGTAAAACAGTAAAAGCAACTAGAGCCCTGTTAACATGAATAATCTTTTCGGTGTTAGCATCCAACCAAGTGGGAGATAAAGTTTAAGTGTTTGAGAAAACATGCTTAGGGTCAAACAGATGGATATATATTTATTCATCTCAACATGATATGTTGGAAGGAGCTAGAAATATTGTATTTCATGCAACAGTTTGACCTGATCTATAAAAGAGGTCTGTTCCAACACAGGAGAAGCAGAGCATCTCTGAGCAAAGTGTAGTGTCTGGAAAGGATGTGTTAGCACAAAATACAACTCTGTATCTTGCCATGCCCATAATTAGAATCCACACAGACCAGTGTCAAGAAAGATGGTAGCACTGCAAACTATAACTTAATTTCACTTGTGCAACCTCTTACAGCATTGTCAGACTTATTTCTAACTTGGAAGAATAGATGCAGTTTAGTATGTTACACAGGAGTGTGCGCAAAGGATGCTTTGTGAATATTGCTTCCCTATGTATCATTGTATGCCACCCCAGTATTGACTGTCTTACGCAGAGCTTCATGAGCAAGCCAAAATGCAGAAAATGTTACATTAAAAATATATCTGAAATTCAGTGACATTTAACAGCTGTTGTCAGAACCATAAGTCTCTGGTTTGTATTTCTGTGTGTCTGGCCTGTCTTAGAGTTTTCTTCTTTGATTAACCACTATTTGCCAGAATATTATAGGTGAAGCCTCCTGCTTGTACTGCTTGCAACACTATTGGATTGTCTTGTCAGACGTAACTTCATTCCCACCATTGCCAACAGCCTGAGACTGTTCGTCAGGATCAGACTTAAGCAAATCTTTAAGCCTCCAAAAATATGTTTCAGGTAGCAGAGCCATAGAAACCTAATGTTGTACCTAAATATCGATAACATTTAATTCATAATTTATACCTGATATGAAGCTGAGTTTAAAGAATCCAGCATTATTTTCTCCACAATTTTACCTAAATTTCTTCAAAAATATCTGAAGTGAACAGCTTGGAAAGCAAATGGTATCCTGGGCTCTATCAGAAGAGTGGTGGCCAGCAGGGACAGGGAGGTGATTGTCCCTCTCTACTCTGCTCTTGTGAGGCCACATCTGGAGTACTATGTCCAGGTCTGGAGCCTCCAGTACAAGAAAGACAGAGAGCTGTTGGAGAGGGTCCAGAAGAGAGCAACAAAGATGATCAGAGGATAGGAGCACCTCCCCTACAAAGACAGACTGAGGGAGCTGGGCTTGTTCAGCCTGGAGAAAAGAAGGCAGCAGGGTGACCTCATTGCAGCCTTTCAGTACCTAAAGGGAGCTTATAAAGGGGAGGGAAATTAACTCTTTGAAAGGGTAGATAACGGCAAGACAAGGAGAAGTGGTTTTAAGTTGAAGAGGGAAGATTTAGGTTGGATGTCAGGGGGAAATTCTTTACAGAGAGAATGGTGAGGTGCTGGAATAGGCTGCCTGGAGAGTTTGTGGATGCCCCATCCCTGGAGGTGTTCAAGATCAGACTGGATGGGGTGCCGGGCAGCCTGGTCTAGTATTAAATGGGGAGATTGGTGGTCCTGCATGTGGCAGAGGGGTTGGAGATTCATGATGCTTGGGGTTCCTTCCAACCGTGGGCATTCTGTGGTTCTGTGATTCTGTGAATAAGTAGGTTTCAGCAGGGACATGGCTGTGCCTGGCCTCTAGCTTTGAAGATGAAGAGGCTGTCTGTTTTTCTGAAATTTTTGCACCTTGTCAGTGTAACTAAACATTAACTGGAGGGTCATGATCTCCTCCTTTCCAGAGAGAGTGCCTTAAAAAGTGGAATGAAGAATCCTTTTAGTTTGCTTCCTTAAGAACATATTATTAGTGTAAGTGTAGTTTTAGTGTTCCTCATACTCCAGCTACTGGCACCACAGACATGGGGACCCTCCTCCTCATGCTCTGAGCTGCACTCAGAGCGCATGGATGCATGTGCATGCAGTTAAGAAAGCCCTCAGCCAGAACAGAACTAAGAAAAGATTTAATCAGAAGCCCTGTGCTCAGAATGGAAGCTGCCATCTCTGAGGAGCTGCCTGGACCCTAACAGGTATGTGCCTCTCCTCTCACTGTCCCATGATGCAACTGCAGCTGAAAGCCTTGTGCAGAGCCCAAAGCACTGTCCTGATGTGGGCCATTAACTTGAGCATCTTGCTCCGGGTTGCCTTGCCATTCTTCCATTCTTCTTGCACATCCTCCAGAAGAACATTTGTGGTGTCAGGGTGAAGACAGGAGGGCAGGTGCTCATCCTCAGCCCTCCCTCAGGTCATATGTTTTTGGAGCTGACAAGTTATCACCCCACTCTGGGCTAGTACTTTGCCACTATGCCATGATGCCATGGATATGAACTATCTCTTTTCTCTGTCTCTCTCTCTCTTTTTTTTTTTTTTTTTTTTTTTTGCTAATCTAAATTGTTAACATCAAGATAATAAGTTCAGACTGAAAGCTATCTATTTTTTTTCCAGTTTAAAAAATATTACCTTTGCTCACAAATCTTGCCTTTCCCTAAGTCACTACAGCTCTGGCTTGAGGTGCAGAGGCATTATTTTCCAGGGTTTCAGCTGTGACAGGAGGTCAAAAATAATATAAACTCTTGATAACATCTCAATGCTCACTCAGTAGTGGTGAGTCACTGAGGAATGCCCAGTACAGCTCCTGTAAAGAGACCAATTTATAGGGTGATGCTCTATGGGACTGTCCAGTTGGTCCTCCCTAGGCTCCCACACTGGGATGTTACAGGCATTTTCTTTTGGTTTACAAAAGGTATGTTTTACCAGTGGTGATTTTGCCCTGAAAAATTGTACTTTTAGAAACTCTCATACTTGGCTTGTCGTATCTCAGCTATCACAGAATCATCAAGTTGGAAAGACCACTATGATCATCTCGTCCATCAGTGCCACATCTACATTTCTTGAACATGTGACTCCACCACCTTCCTGGTCAGCCTGTTCCAATGCCTCACCACTCTTTCTGCAGAGAAATTTTTCCTAATATCCAACCTGAATCACTTGTGGTGCAATTTGAGGCAATTCCCTCTTGTCCTATTGTGATAACTATTATGTCTGTGGAGAAAGCACTTAGAAAAGTCAATGTTTCTACAGTTTAAATAGGTTTTAAAGAAGAAATGATACACTTATACATCATAGACATTCAGAACTCTTAATCAGGAGAAAATGAAACAGTTGGGTGTTGGAGCACTGTAACTTTAATGTTCAGTGGCTGAAGCTAGACTGAACCGATAGTCATACAATTTCTGAAATGGTAGATTGTTTCTCAATTAGATGGTTGTCTTTGTAAGTTCCTTTGCCATACCTGGTAACTAGCAACTGCCAGACAGATGTTAAGAGTAACTGGCCTGTTGTTTTCATATTAGAACAAATCTTCAAGCTCCCATGAACTATGGTTACCAGAAGGAAATTGGAATGTAATGTCCTCAAAATGGTTAGCAAATAAAGTGAAGAAAGCCATTGTTTCAAATTGAATCTTTAACCTACAACTCTATTGTGGGTAGGTAGAAGAGAACATCTTTTATTCTGCCTGTGGCTATCATAAAATCAAATTATTTTTCTGTTGTCTAAGATTTGTTTCAAATAAAGTAATAAAGAAAGAAATGATGGGGCTGGGGGAGAACTTGCCCATCTTTCTTTTCCAGGATCTCTTGTGAATCATAGTCACACATGTCTGAGAAATCAATTTCACCAACACATTTCCAAATTCCCCAGCTGTAACTACGATGACAACACAGTTAGAGATTGAACATGCCTTTGAAAAAGGAATGAACTTAATTCACCCAGCTCCTTTACACCCTGTTAAGAGTAATTACGTGCCTTTTGATCAAGGTGGCAGTAAATAGATAACCTTCCAGCACTGCAGTGACCCCTGCAAAGTAAATGTGAGGCCTTAGGGGCAAGTCAGGATTTCTTTCTCTAGCCTATTCCACTACATCACTCTGTAACTTGGGTATGATGTAAAAAATGATATGTTATTGTGTATAAACATAAATAAATATATATAAACATGCATATGTGCATATAGATAGGTGGGCATCATGCTTATGTTTACGGACTCTGTTGGTAAAGGATACCTTTAATTCTGGCACTTCCTCATTTTGAAGTGTTCTGCTTTGCAAGAGTAATAGCTTTGCTTTTCTCTTACTTACATGAGGGCATCAGGCTGCAGCAAGTCCCTGAGAAACAGGTGACATGAGAGAAAACTCAGAGACCAGAGACAAGAAACATCACTCCCACTGCTAACTCCACTGCTGCTTTCTGCTGTTGCCTAGGGCACGGTCATGTCCTTCACTTTTGGTGACCCCACCTCTGAGGAGAGGGCAGTTTGTGTTGTGCCTGGTAGGGCTTGTGAAAAACAGCTCTTCTGCTTCAGCCTCCAAGGGTGCTCCCAGCCTGCTAGCACCAACCTGGCATCCTCAGTTAATTTTGGGAGAGTTGTCTGGGTACAGCTGATGAATAATATGGTCTGAAAATGGGAAACAGAAAATTAGGCAGTAAAATATTCAGTTTTTAATTAGAAAAGGGGAAGAACAGCAGAACTTTGTTTGCTTTCATGCATAAATAATTCTAGAAAATGCATCTCCTTTCCATATTAGAGCCAATGCATTAAAGTGTACTACCTGCATTTATTGGTTTCTGCTATTTGCTGAAAGTTATCCATAGCTGCCAACAATAGTTAAATGCTGTTATTCAACATCTTCTGCTAGACTGAGAATCATTCACCGGAGCCAAGATAATATGAACACTAGAAAGATCTGATCCTTTGTGATTGGCATTTGTGCTCTCCTGAATTCATCATCAATCACCTAACAGTACGGCTCCAGTAAAACACTGAAGTCACATCACATGTATCAAGCAGAGAGCTGACTAAATGCCTGCCAGTACTGAACTGACATTTTGTTACAGCAAAAGATATTTTACATATCCTTCTCATTGGGTCACAAAAATTTAAAAGTTTGTTAACCAATTTATTTTTTCAGCATTCCTGTTTCTCTTGAGTATAAATTTACAACTGCAACAGCTAACAACAACCAATGTTTTTTATTATAATCAACTAGAATTTTGCTGCAAGAATCCTTACAGGGTTAAAGCTTATTGGTCATAGAGAAATGCTTCATAGAATCATAGAATCATAGAATCACAGAATCATAGAATCATAGAATGTCTTGGGTTTGAAGGGACCTCAAGGATCATCGAGCTCTAACCCCCACTATAACTTCCCTATATATAGATTTAACTTCTTGCTTCTTCACTAAGTAACAAGTAAAATATTTCTATATGTCCAGCCTTCCTTACAGTTATGCAGACCAGCTAAAAACTCTTCTAAGGTGATTTTATTTCAATCCAAAATAGTTTTTATCACCTCCAACAATTCTTTTGGAGAACACTGAGTTCCCTCATGGAAAGCAAGATCTTCTTTCACTGCAGAACATTTTAAAGCAAAACGCATATCTAGACATGTATTGGCATTTGAACCATTCTCTCCCTCTTTTATGTGTAGCTGTGTTTTCCTAATACACCTGAATAGGTATGAAGTGAGATCATCAACTCAGGCGTACTCAGGAGGACCACAGTGTGTCCACATGCCTCTCTTTCTATGCTTCTCTGTCTAAATTTTCTTCACACAAATAGATAAAGTAGACTGACAGGGAGCAAATTTTATCTCTGGTACTGCAATCTGCTACTAATTATGTTAGGTAATAACTTTCATAGCATAGATAAAATTGTTTTCAGAAATGAAGAAAAGGAACTTTTTTCCACAGAGGCCAAGTCCTGTCACCTATTATTCTGACAAAAAGACATTTTGCACGTTGCTTTTTCCATTCAATTTTTTTTTTTTTTTTTTTTTTAATAGGGGACACTCATCTGTCTTTTTGATAGAGCTTTACATACTGTATGAATTCACAAAAGCCAGGGAAAGCTACCAACTGCTTTGGATGATTTTGCATGAAGATCTGAATTTAATCCTATTCTTCCATCTTTTCTATACCTTTTCTGTAGCAGATACAGGAAGGGACTTTATGATAGAGCCATTGTAACCTCCACACAGATAATGATAAAAAATAAAAAAGCAGAATAACCTACTTCAGGAGTAGAGATATCTTGTTGGATACGCAATACACCATTCTCATTATCACCATTATTCATAAGCGTGACTCACACCAACAACCCATGTGTGTTTATTTGAACTCTTTTTCCCATTTATTGTTCTCTATAGAATATGAGGTGATGAGGTGAGAGTATGTTGACATTCTTTTATATATTGATAACAAAGAAAAAAGTATCTGCCTTGTTTATATGAGTAAGTAAGCATAAAATACTTCTCTGAATTTCTTATCGATTAAAGAATCTGCACTGGGTCATGAGTAGTCAGCATTTACCAAAGCCCACTGATGCATGGGCTTTTCATGAAGAAGAACTCTCATTAGCTTTGTAGTAAAAGATATACACAAATCTTTGTTTGATGGAAGATTAGATACATGTTGTCAGAGGAAAGTGAACAAAAATCTGACCAAAAAATACCAGATATAGACTTTACTTGGTTATACATTAGAAAGATATTCTGCTCCATAAACCAAAAGAACTTCTACTTCCATGCACTATGATAGTTTTACTTGTTTGTTCCTCTCTTCGTATTTTAACTATTCAGGACTCTCTCAGCTAATAGCACAGTATCAGAAAGTGACTGCACTTTGTTCATCCTTTATCCACATGCATTCTGTGACATGTTGTTGTTTGATTCACATACATTCGTTTTATGCATCTGACTCCTTGCCATACTTTAGGAACTTTTGTACAGAACAGGGCACTTGCATCCGCATGCATCTTTTGTTAAAGGAGGTCTACTTCACTTCAGATTGCAATGGAGATTGGACTCCGGTTGTAAGAGTGTCCTTCTCCCTCCTATATTTCCACTCGACAGGGGACCAAAGGTCAAGTCTCAGATTCCTGTGTATGTACTTTCCTATGTATGTTGTACTTCCCTAGAAGTTATGTGTTATCTGCATCTGAAAGGTTTGAAAGAATTTATTTTCTTCCTAATGTACTACTAGCAATCTGGTTAATCTTCTAAGAAGTTGACGTGGAGAGATAAAATATGCAAGGTGTTTTCATTCAGTTGTTACCTCAATGACAATTCAGCTAATGAACATTATAGGGAAGTCCTGGTCTAGCAGAGACACCTCCATGCTCAACATGATGTTCTTCAGAGCACATTTCTTGGCTTTCCTCATGCACCACTGTGGGAACATAAACTTAGGTCTATGTTCACCACAGTAACTGAGCACTGAAAAAGTTCATGTTAGTACATTTAATCTACATTTCCTAAGTATTTTGTGGGATCTAGCATTTGGATTGGTCATTTACACTCAAACTTGCAAAGAAGATGGTAGAAAGGTGTCAGTGAAAGATGATAACGAAATGATGTTCACAGCATTCGGAATTGCTATTGAACAAGAATGTGAATACGGACACCTTAGGGCTCCAGTGAAGCATGTTAACCTGCTGTGCTGACTTATATCCTACAAATAAGCTCAAATTTAGTATTAAAGCAGACAGTTATAAAAAAATCAGTGAGTTACTAGTGAGTTAGTCACTGCTTAGTCCAGTCATCAGGCTGACATAAAAAGAATCTCTGTAAGTCCTAAGGTGTGATAAAAAAAAGATGGATGATTCTCTATTTAATAGAAGATAAATTATGTTTAAATGAATATAGGTACTGATTTTCAGGTCCAGTTTAAAAATGTATGGGATAGTGAAATCAGCTATCCCATCAAAATATTTTGCTTTAGAAATCAATTATTCTGTTCTCAAAAGCCACAGTTTGAAAGTCATTAACATCGCATGAGACAAATAGACAGCTATTTCCTGTGGGACAGCCTCCTTTCTTCTTTCTGTTTGACCTCCCCAGCCCTGAACATAGATGAGACCTCCATAGAAATATTGATATGAGGCAATACCTGGGTACAGGTCTTTCAGACAAGAAAGAAGGAACCATTCAGTAATTCTGCAGGACAGGGTTCAGGTTTCACCTAGCTGTGGATGTGTATCCTCATGATATGCTGGGGACTAGGCGGAATGGTTTTAAATGATGGGACAAGGGGGAGTGGTTTTAAACTGAGACAGGGAGGTTTAGGTCAGATATGAGGAGGAAGTTTTTCACTCAGAGGGTGGTGACGCACTGGAACAGGTTGCCCAAGGAGGCTGTGGGTGCCCCATCCCTGGAGGCATTCAAGGCCAGGCTGGATGTGGCTCTGGGCAGCCTGGTCTGGCGGTTGGTGACCCTGCACATAGCAGGGGAGTTGAAACTGGATGATCATTGTGGTCATTTTCAACCCAGACCATTCTATGATTCTATGGTATACCCATGTACATGTGCACATATTTTTTTTCTCAATGTTCTACAGCAATAATATCATGTTACATCTCTCATGAAATATAAAAATAAAATATGAAACACAATATGTTTGAGGAGTTGGAAATCCTTAAAGGATTTTTGTTTTGTTTTGTTTTGTTTTGTTTTGTTTTGTTTCGTAGGGTCTGGGCATGGACCTCTGGAATTGGGTCAAAAAGAACCAGTGAAACTTGATGTTTCAACCTAGCAAGTATCCACAAATACAGTGAAGCTACAAGTGCTAACATGACTTGCATTTATACTGCAAATCCTATTCTCAGAAAAGATCAACTGCTGCACCTTAGGACCTCTCTCTTTCTGAGTTGGTTTACTGAGCTGAAAAGCAGTCCTCGCATCCACCCTTTCACCTTTGGGGCAGATGGTTTGATCTTCATTCACCTGAGAGGAGCTCTCTTTCTGTGTACATTAGTTGTATACTGATCTACACTCTCAGGACATTAAATTTCCCTTCTAGTACCTTCAGGAAAACACCAAATTAAGAAGTGACCATGTAAAACCCTAGATTTATTATTATTATTTTAAATAGCAGCTATAATATGTCATCTTGATTCACAGCACTGAAAATTTTAAGTAACTGGATTTCTAGAGAATTGTCGTCATGCATCCATCTGCTTCTTAAGTCATGTTTAATACACTTTTATCTTTTCAAACTGAGTTGAATAATTTGGCACAACCTAACTAAATAGACGGCCATAGGTCTATCTTGTTATCTTGTTAGCAAATAATAGTAAAAAGTTAACTTCTAGCTTTATGGTGACATTGAAGCTTATTGTGAAACTGATGTCTACTACATTTGGGCCTTTATCTTTGTATGAACTGTTTTCTATTTCTTTTTTTTGTCCCCCCAAAAGTCAGCTTGAAGTCATACACTTTTTCAGCACCAGCTTTCCAAATGGCTCCCTCAGTCATGTGAAGGATTCCTTTCTTATGGATAATTTCCATAGGACTTAAACTAAGAGTCTATGGTCATTTTTATAAATCACTATGCAAGTGTCCATAATGCAATTCTTCATGAAATTCTCTGGGTGTTTTGCTCATATAGGTTACAGCTGATTTTACATATTAGCTCATTTTGTGACTGGTAGAATCTAGCATATAAAAGTAACTGTTGAATCAGAGAGTATATAGTAGAGAAGTGACCTGATCTTCTCAGGTCTACAGAGGATGAAGGAATAAGATACCCCTGGATGGGATGGTGAGAGTGGTGTTTTTACAGGCAAAATTGGCTAGGAAGCAGTGGGTTTGCTAATATATTCATGACTGCTTTCTCTACCATTCCTTTGTTTATATCTTGTTTGCTCTAGGATAAATGCAGCTCACTATACGAATCTTCCCTGTATCTGGGATAGCATTACAAATACACAGGTCCATCTACAGACGTACAGACAAAAAGGAGCATGTGCATTTTAACAGTCCTCATATAAATTGTTTCCTTTTCTTTTGGTTCATGCTAACTGCCTCCAGCACTGATTAATCTGGTTACTCATAGCAGCTTGATGTTACTTTTTGTGTGGCACTACTTTTTAGTCATTGAGAACAAGAATTGCCCATGTGTAATAAGATAATTCTGAATTGCAAAGCTTTGCACTTCTGAGGATGTACTAAGCCCCTGCTTGAATTACCAGGGCAACAGGAATTTAAAAGGAAAAAGAAGTGAAAAAACATCATTTTCATGGGTGAAAAAAAAATCTATATTCTATTATATGTAAGTTATTTTACCTAATCTTATCAACATCACAACAGAACATCTTCCAGTGTGAATAAAATTAAAAAATCATACCTGTTACTTGTGGATCAATTTTCCTCTCAAGGTAGACAATAAATATCAAATTTCATAGTATCTGATTCTGAGTTAATTCTCAAGGAAGATGTTTTCTAATAAAATAATTTGAATCTCTACTCTATGCATTTCTTGGACTATCAACAATACAAACCATAGGCCAACCACCAAGGAATTGCAACATAATTAATCCTTTTTAATAATTGGTGATGAGAGTGTTACCTTATAACATTCAAAACATCAGAGTCTATTTAAAAATTTTAAACATGACTTATCTTCAGTCATCTGTGTGGAAGCTTCCTAAGATGCATAGCTATTTTGAGCTGTTTTTGTCTATGTTTGCTTTTAAAAGTTCAGCTAACACTAGTTGTGGTTACTTCTGAGTATAAGATTAGGAGAAAATTGCTCTGTTATGTCATACATCTGTCTTTAAAAGAAGTCAGGCAAAATATCTCTAGGGTACTCTACCCCTGACCTGGGAGTCTGGGCTACAAAATAATTCTCCCACAATTCGGGTGGAAACAGAGACCTATGACTTCACCTGGACTGCTACAAGTCCATGAGGCAGAATGGGATCCTCCTGAGGATGCTGAGGGAGATGGGAAAGGTGATTCCCAAGCCACTTTCCACCATCTATCAGCATTCCTGGTCAATCAGAGGGATCTCAGAGGATTGGAGGCTTGCCAAGACTCCCATCTACGAGAAGGGTCATAAGGAGGTTCTGGGGAACTACAGCTGATCAGACTGACCTCAGTGCCAGGAAAGGTTATGGAACAGCTCATCTTGTGTGAGAACTCATGGCACGTGTGGAACAACTGGGGGATCAGAACTAGCCAGCATGGGTTCAAAAAAGGCAGGTTCTGACTGACCTCATTCTATGACCGAGTGACCTGCATGGTGGATAGGGAAAGGGCCGTTGACATAGTCTACCTAGACTTCAGCAAAGCCTTCAACACTGTCTTCCACTGTATTCTCCTTGAGAAGCTGGCAGCTAGTGGCTTGGACAGGTACACTCTGCGCTGTGTAAAGAACTGGCTGAAGGGCTGGGCTCAAAGAGTGGTGGCGAATGGAATTAAATCCAGCTGGCAACCAGTCATGAGTGCTGATCCCCAGGGGTCAGAATGGGGGTCTGTCCTGTTTAGTCTCTATTGATGACCTGAACAAGGGGATTGAGTGCACTCTCAGTAAGTTTGCAGATGGCACCAAGTTGGGATGAAGTGTCCATCTGCCTGGGGGTAGGAAGGCCCTTCAGAGCATTCTGAACAGGCTGGATCACTGGGCTGAGGCCAATGGATGAAGTTCAGCAAGACTGAGTGCTGACTCCTGCACTTCAGTCACAACAACCCCATGCAGTGGTACAGGCCTGGGCCAGAGTGGCTGAAAGATTATGTAAGAAATGAACCTGGGGGTGTTAGTTGACACTTGGCTAAACATGGGCCAGCGGTGTAAGCAGGTGGCCAAGAAGGCCAATGACATTTTGGCTTATGTAAGAATTAGGGTTGCCAGCAGAAGCAGGGAAGTGAACTGTCCTGCTATATTCAGCTCTGGTGAAGCTGAATCTTGAGCGCTGTGTTCAGTTTTGGGCCCCCAAGGATTGAGTCCAGAAAAGAGCAACAAAGCCGGAGAGGGGTTCTGGAGCACAAGTCTTATGGGGAGTGGTTGAGGGAACTGGAATATTTAGTCTGGAGGAGAGAAGGCTCAGGGGAGACCTTACAGCTCTCTGCAGTTTCTGAAAGGAGGTTGTGGTGAGGTGGAGTTGGCCTCCTCTCCTGTGCAACTTGTGATAGGATGAAAGGTAATGGCTATGAATTGTGCCAAGAGAGGATCAGGTTGAATGTCAGGAAAAATTTCTTCTTTGGTAGAGTGGTCAGGTGCTGGAATGGGCTGCATGGGGAGGTGATGGACTCATTGTCCCTGGAGGTGTTCAAGAAATGTTAGACGTACTGAGGGACATGGTTTAGTGAGGAAATATCCGTGGTAGGTGGACATTTGGACTAGAAGATCTTGGAATCACCCTTGGTGATTCTATGATTCTATGAATATTCTGGCCTTTTTTTTTTTTTGACAAATACCTTACACTTTTGAGGCAGACACTCCAGACTTGACAACGAGTATGGATTGCAACAGCACTCTAGTTGTTTTTCCGGTTGAGTCCCCATTCTTCCTCCATCTCTTGCATGTAGTGTGCTCAAGCTGGGCCTACTCTGTTGATTTGCTAAGAAAGATTGATACCCTTCTACTATCAGATGCATTTGTCTGGATTAAATCCATCAGCTATCTAGCTTTCACATTTGCTACAACTGTGTTTAATATCACACTGCATTAGCACAGGGTCTGTTGGATCTCATTGTTTCCCCAGGTGACACCTGTCTGTCACCACCAGAGAAGCTTTGCAGTTGCAGCTTGACAGCTGCTATAATGTACAAGTGGTTTACATTACCCCAAATGACTGCAACAGAACTTTGGAGCTCTAGAACGATGCTGCCCAGAGCAAAGTAAAGGGTGGGTAAGGGCACGTAGATAGGGTGATGTGTAGAGAGAAGTCATAAACAGGCAAAGCCACACAGTCAAATGATATGTTCCTACAAAATAATCTCTGAAGAAGATTTCCTTAATTACAAGAACATTTTATTTTAGCATAGGATATATTATCACTGTATATATTTGCTGAATTTAATTCAAATACTGAAACAGCTCCTGATTTGGCAAACGCCCAAGTTTAATGGGTGACGTTTCCAATACTCATTAAGAGATTCAAGTAGTTTTAATAATATTTTGGTGATAAGGATAACCAAAAATATAGCCTTTCTCATTTTAGATTTGGCATCAAAACTGGAGAACATTTTCATATCTGTATGTTAATGCCAATAAACATTTGTTTCAGCTAATACTTCAAGCTGTCTAATGTTCAAGTCTAAATGATGTCCCTATTGTCTTTAAAAAGTCTGAAACTACAAACAACAGCTGTATATCCAGCTTTGCTGACATTTCCAAAGTGAATTACATCAAGCTGTCCAGCATAATTTCTTTGTGTAGACTTGTCCAAGTATTATTATTAAGGTTTTGAGTAAAAGTAAGCTTGTTCTTAAAGTGTTAAAAGCTTGGATATTTGTTTTCAAATATGTAACGGCAAAATGTAAGTGAAGAAATTAAGAAAAATAATTTTTTTTTAAATTAAGTAATATGGAGAAGACTTAGCAGTTATTTGCAAACCTGATTATTCTCATTCAACTTGACTTTCTCTTATAATATAATAATGGACACTGTGCAGTAAATTACATTGAACAAAACTTGATTGTTAGGTGTGAAATGTTATTTGCATGACTCCTCTTATTTATCTTTTGCATTTCACTACCTCAGTCTTTCCTTCTTCTCTGAATAAACTATATATATTTTAATGATCTTTTTTTAATGTCTGCAGAGAAATATCAATTACATATCTTTTTAATACAAAGTAAATAATAACTTCTTGTTTTTAGACATAGTATTTCAAAACAAACTTGGAATTTCTTTGTTGTGAGTATCCTTCAACAACATGCAGGTGAAGTGATCTGTTACAATGGAGTGCTCTTAGCTACCGCTGCTCTCCTCATCTGGTATTTTTGTGAATATTTCAGGCCCTGGCACTTATGCCATCAGTGTTGACACAATTTTTTTCATTCTATTTCTAAGAAAAATGTAGTTCCTCAGATACTCTATGATTTAAACTATTAAAAACACAAGATTTTTCAAAATTGGATTGACATCACCTAAGGGGAATGTTCAAATTGGAGACATGCTCTAAAAATTGAAAAAGAAAGAAAGAAAGAAGAAACAGAGAAAGTAAGCCAATTGGTTGGCAAGAATCCTCAGGTAAAATGTCTGAGATACATGACTTATTGCATGATGAATTGCATCAGAAGCTCTGGATCTTGCAAGTGCTAAAAGTATGCATAGTTTTGTTCTGTGCAACATGAAGAACCACTCATGCTGGCAGCACTGAAATTAAGGTTTCTCGGGAAAGCTAACAGAAAAAAAATCTGTGCTTCATTGGTTGTGACAAATCTGATTTCAAAAGTTTCTTCATCAGGCAAAGAAGAGCTATGCTAAGGCTTTAAACTAGTTGATGCTGCAGCTGAGGTTATTCTTAATCAGCTGTAGCTTCACCTGAAATACAGTTATGCTGTCACTGAAAAAGTTTCTGTTGGAAACCTTCTGAGAGGAACTGGAATTTTTATGATACTTCAAAGCCAATTAGAAAAAACAGGTTGGCAAAGGCTTGCTTAGGGATCATATGCTCTAGAGAGCATTTGATAAAAGATGTGGTTTAAACTTCGCACTCCTGCTTTCCCCTCCTTTTGAAACACACTGGAATGTGAGTGGGGATGCAGGATAAAAAGGTTGCTGTCCTTTTGCAGACCAACTTTAACTCTTACGTTAAAAAAGTCTGCCCTACTGACTGATACAGGCAGCAAGACCCTACATGAACTGACTTGAGAACTTGTCCTGTGCACTTTCTAGTTCATTTTGTGCTATTAGAAGCAGCAATGGCTGTGAGCAGATATGGTCACCCTGCAGGAAACTTTCAGGCCTTGACTGACTCATTGCCTTGCTCAGTATAATTCCTGGTGCATAGTATGCTGAAACAACTCACCTCCAGGTGTTAACAAAACACCCCAGCAAATGAAGAAATAAGCATACAATATGATGAAAAAATATGAAACAGGTGTCCATATTCATGATGTATTATTAGATGATTAAAGTTCTTGTATGCAGCAGTATTAGCAACCATTTGGACATGGTTTACTGGCTAACAGTGGTGCTAGAGAAGGGAAAAGCAAGCTCTCCTCAAAAACTGTTGTTTCCAGAAATCATAAATTGATCAAATTTTGCCTTCAGTAAGAAAAGTAATGAAAAAAGCCCCAAACTTGCTGTCAAATGCTCTATAAGCAAAGACAAAATCTTATACTCTTCTGAGCCAAAGGAGAATTTAGCAATTGTTCAAAACGCAAAATAGTTTTTAAATGCTCACACAAAATAAAAATCCCGTGTTATCCATACAGACAATTGCTTGACAAGAAAATTGTGTGCATTTAACTCAAGGCTATATAGCCTTCATTCAGCATTTTCATCTTACTGACTGTGTGGTGCCAAATGTTCATATAGCTCCATAGGTTGCAGCTGATTGCAAATTACTGCAGATAAAACTCTATGTCTAGTATGGCCTAAACATACAGGGCTTCTTCAGAGTAATGTGGGGCCAACATTAAGAAGGAGTCAGAAAGGCAAATCTGAACCTTTCAGCAGAGATCAATCTTTCTCATAGAGAAGGTAAGGAAAGGATAATATTGGTTAGGACAGTTTGGACAAGCAGGCCCAAATGCTTGTGGCATGTGTTGCTGAATGTTGTTTGAAGCTGGTTTAGTGTACTCGTATTAAAATGTTTCGGAGTGTTTGCTTTTCTGTGGCCTACACTATTTTAATCTATAGTAATTTCAACCATGCTCTAATCTGTCTACTTCATCACATATTTGCGAACAATCTCTACTCAAGTGGCTTTGGCTGTGGAGATGAAGTGCAGCCAGTCTTATTGATAGGCCCTTGAAATCATATTAATTATTTAATTCCCTTCAAACATTCCTTAGATTCACAACAGTTAATATAACTAGTGCGATAAATCCATTTTTCTCTCATAGGAATGCAGAAATAAGAACCTTCTTATATGAAAGACACAGGTCTTTCTGCTTCAGAGCATGTCTCTACCTTGTTTTGCCACAAAAGGCAAAATAAGGTGTGATTGGGTCATGCAAGAAGTTTAAGGTTAGACAAAGTATGCCTTATCAGCAAGCAGCAGACTAGAGAAAAAATCAGTCTAAAACCCAAGAGAAGAGCTGCTTTGGTTTTCACGAGAGTAAACAGAGCTCTAAAGCCAGTCCAAAGGGCAGTACCACATTACTCAGGCAGGCAAACTCCACACTTGCCCCAGAAACAGAGGGTCTCTAGTCAGCCTCTGCTTTTTCTGCATTAGGGGGAATCTAGTGAGTGGGGACAGGCAGATAAGAGGAAGAAGAGTGGGAAGAATCTGGTCACTTTGTGCCCACCCAGCTTTCCTTCCAGACATTAGGACCAATGAGTTTATCCACATTGGCCCAAACATTCAGCAAGACTCCCAGAACAGAATGGCCTGTTCATCATCTGTATCTGAACCTCTGGGGACCCCTCTGTGCCACCAATTTTTGGCCATGCTGCAGAAGAACTTCAGCCTGCTCTTGCATCTCTTTCTTTGTTAGCTAAACAGCATGTGCAGAAATGGGCTGGCACCCAGAGAAGGGACTCCAAAGATCCTCAGGATACATGTTGTGAGTCATGGCCAAGCCTGGACAAAGCCTGTGCGATTGCATTTGCATTGTTATCATTGCCTCTGCTACCTATATTCAGCCAGTGAATCTCACTAGCATAAGCAACAGTTGTGCACAGATACCCTCCATCTTGGAAACAATCTCTGGATGTTCATGATGTGCACATCACTACAATGTCTAGGCACAAATTAATTTTTACAGAATGTGAAGAACTTGATTAGGATTGAGAAGTATTTTGATTTTTTCCTTGTTCTGTTATATATTATTATTTTAGAGGAGAACGATGTAGATAAAAGGAATTCTACTGCAGTAAACTTTCATGAAGAAAAGGAGAACGTAATCATAGAATCATAGAACTGCTTGGGTTGGAAAAGACCTTATTGAGTCCAACCACACCCTAACCATCCTACCCTAACTAACAACCCTCCATTAAATCATGTCCCTGAGTACCACATCCAAATGGTTTTTAAACACATCCAGGGTGACTCAACCACCTCCCTGGGGAGCCTATTCCAGGGCTGAACAACCCTTTCTGTAAAGAATTTTTTCCTGATGTCCAACCTAAAAACTTACCCTGAAGCAACTTGAAGCCATTTCCCCTTGTTCTGTCACCTGTCACCAGTGAGAAGAGACCAACCCTGCTCTTGCTGTAAGCACCTTTCAGATATTGGAAGGGA
Source organism: Lagopus muta (assembly GCF_023343835.1). Taxonomy (NCBI): domain Eukaryota; kingdom Metazoa; phylum Chordata; class Aves; order Galliformes; family Phasianidae; genus Lagopus; species Lagopus muta. The sequence goes on along the minus strand of NC_064433.1, from coordinate 118,360,392 downwards.
GGTCTCCCTTCAGCCTTTTTTTCCCCAGACTAAACAGCCCCAGTTCCTTCACTCTCTCCTCCTATGGCACATTCTCCAAGTCCTTCACAAGCCTTGTTGCCCTTCTTTGGACCTGATCCAGCACCTCCACGTTCTTTCTGCACCCAGGAGCCCAAAACCAAACACAGTGCTAGAGGTGAGGTCTCACCAGTGCCAAGTACAGGGGCAGGATGATTTCCCTAGTCCTATTCACTACATCGTTCCTGATACAAGCCAGGATGCCATTGGCCTTCTAGGCCACCTGAGCACACGGCTGGCTCATATTCAGCCAACTTTCCATCAGGCAGCTTTCCAGCCACTTCTCCCCAAGCCTGTAGGGTTGCCTGGTGTTGTTGTGACCAACAACTAGAAGACCTTACAAAACACAGTGTGATATTCTTCTAACTTCAAATCTTAAGAATATAGAGGACGACTTTCTAAAAGGGATGTTTTAGTTTGGTATTGCCTGACTTAACCTTACAAAGGATTGTTAGGTTTTGTTCTACAACTTGTGCAATTTGAGAATTCCATTCACATAGCTGAACAGCTAGATGCTATGGTCACTTGCCTGAAAGTTATTAATCTATTTTTGATGCTTCAACACAACACATGAATTGCCTGAGCTCAGGAAAATAATTGTATTATTTTGCTGGAGTTTATTGTGATAAGTTTCAGAAAGTTATAGTACAGAAAATTTTTATTCAGTTGACTGTCTTGGATAAGACAATAACGCAATACCCATCCTTTGAATATCAGCAAAAAATCGAAATCTTGGTGATGTTTTCAATGTGACAAACTGGAGATGCTTAAAGGAGGTAATGTACTATGGAAAGGGGTTTCTGGAAAGTAAGAGGAATTTGAATTAAACAAATGTAGTTGACTTACAAACAGCCATGACATGTGGTTCCATCTCTCAACCTCTTACACCCCCATGCACTTTCTATGCTTTTTCCAAAAAACTAGTGATTTTCAGCACTTAATTTCAAATGCATGCCAATATGTTTTTGTTTTTAGGTATAAGTACTACTTTGTTTGCTTTGAAGCAGAGAAGACATAGAGTGTTTCTCTATATTATACCCATACAGTTTCAGATTTTGTCACAAGGCCAAATGTTTGGTAGCTGTGTTGGTTTAAACTTCTGGGAGATAAGTCCACGTGTGTCCCTGTAGCAGTTCAGTTACATCCAGAGGGGCCCCTCTTTGACCACTATCATTGTAATATCTCAGTGTACCTAGTTAAAAATATAAATAACAGAAAATTTCACATGGCTTCTCTCTTCCTTTTCTGTTGCTGAGGAGAATATATATGTTATTACAGGAAGTTGTTTTATACCCTGTGTGTGTATAAGTGGGGAATATGTCAAATGAGTGTTCTTTGTATTGGCCATTTCCATGGTCAACATTATTTTCCGTGAAATCTATAGGCTAGATATATATATACTCAGTAAGAAACTGTAGACTAGATCACCTCCATTACTGCATGCCATTAACACATTTCCTTCCAGCTGACTCATGTTTTCCCAAAATTCTTAAGTCGGAGGAGTCAGATATCAAGAACGATATTATAAGAAATTGGTAGTTCATACAAGCCACATGGGAAACACAGAGGAAAGCCTGGAAGGTCTACACACACTTACTCTGTTCTCACTGGTATCCAAAATCAAGCAACTGAAAATTTTGCTCTGTGCAGTGTACCCAGGCTGTAAGTACAACAGCACTGGAACTTAATCTGTTTATAAGATCACTTGACAGACTCTTCTCAATTTCCTGCTAAGCTAAATCTTAGAATAAGAAAGGATTTACTTCCTCTTTTCAACAAAGAAATAAAGAAAATTCTATCTACTGGGAGTTACATCAGGAAGTGCATTTAAGGAAGCTGGGAGTTTACCAGAGGATTCCACATTATCTTCAGTAATGTTCTGATAGGTAAGTTCAGAACCTATACTTCCCTATTGTTTAAGCACAACTACTTTAACCAAGATAAATAACTGTTAAAATAAAATACCTTCTGTTCACTGTATTCCATTGTATTTGAAAATACAGATTACAGATAGTAGTCTGAATGATTTAATTCAGAATGAAAACCTCAGTGCATACAAATTATAAACAGAATGTGTGTAACAGATCCTTAACTGCTTAAAATCAGTACACAATAAAATTATGAATGTAGGACTAAGAAAATACCACACTAATAGTGTGCTTTATCTGAGTTAGCATCTCCTGCCTCTCAGCAGAGCTCATTAGACTTGATGGAGCTTGAAGTTAACGTAGTTAGAGAGCTGCTGACACTGAAGCAAAATTGTTTAGAGCTACTTTGCATAACCCTGCACTTCACATGGTCTTTCAGTGTAGAAAGGAGTGTTTTGGTTCATTTTATGATAACTCCATGACTTGTGCATTAAAAGATCAGATTATGTCACCATAGGAGTTCCTTTATTGTGAAGGTAACAGAAATATTTTAAAATCAGTTTACTTTAAAGGATTCGGAAGGTTTTTGGTGAGGGCTGTCTTTGGATGCCTCATTTTCTTCTGTTGCTTATCATTTTTTATCATAGATAAAGAAAGTGGATGCATTATAACTCTTATCTAGAAGCATTTAATTCTATTTGCTGAAAACAACCAGCAGAGATGATGTAGCACAGCCCTCACTCAAAAATATAATACCTTAAGGCTCTTTTTAATTTATGCCTTTCCGAGCTGGTTCCTCAGGATTTTTCTAGAAGTAGTATTCTTCCAGCTGTGTCTCTTCTTCCGTTACAGGACTAAGGAAGAGAGGACCGGAGCCAAATGGAGATAGCAAGTAAGGTGCAATAGATAACAATGCAAGGCAATAAATTTATTATATTCAATTTCTTTATGGGAGCTTCTTTTTCTGTAAATGATGGCAGACATATCCATCTCCAAAATTCTTTAGCAGTGCTCTTTTTACTCCAAGCTTTAGATAAAGAATCCATAACAAAGGGAACAATTCAAAGTCTTCAAAAGGGGAGAAGTGAAATTGTATACAAAGTTCAGTTCTGCAGAATTACCTTTGTATCTTCTCACTTACTGAGCTCCCTCCTGAAACTCTCAATTTCTGTAACGGCTTTTAAGAAGTAAAAAACTGCTGTCATTACCTTTTATGGCCTATAAACCAAGCACCAAAATAAGGCTTCAGGGTGCTGACTTCCTTTTTAAATACTGTTCTATGGCACAATCTTGAAAGAATAGATTGCTTTAGTTCCCCATGTCTCTTTGTCTATCTGTATTAAAGGGATAATGACTCTGACTTTGTTAGTACTAGAGTTGAGATTTACTGTTGAAAAATACTGTGTGGACTCTTTCTTTACCTGTACTTAAAAAACAATGCACGTTATTTTTACTGGTATTATGTACATACAATCATGTGCAGTAGTTTTACTGGCTGTATCAATCCAGTCCTGTTCTTTAATTCTATTCTGTATGTGGAAACATACAGAACATTACTGAACAACATATGTATACTTCATATTATGGTGCTCTTTTTCATGTTTTATCTCTCCTTAGAGTACAGGCAGACGGTGAACAGCAGTGATGAACAGTGACTTGTTACAAGACTTATGCTACAAATCTGGGGTAAGAAAATGAGTTTGCCTGCTGTAGTCTGTGTAAGATGTGTTTTAGACCTCCAAAAGAGAATTTTACCCTGAGTCATTACTGTATTATGTAACTGTTGTGTCCCGCAATAGCTGCTCATCTTTTATCAAAGTTATGCAGCTGCAAGCAAATCTGCATTTAGACATAATTAGGATTGAACTGGTCTCCTTTAGCTGCAAGAAACATATGTCTGGTCACCTAGCAGGGTTGCTGTAATTTTGATAGATTGCTCTATCATGGCTGTCTCTAGATCTGTTTATGGAATTATTTCAGGAGCCTGATTGAAATTTCAAAGCAAAACAGAAGTTTGAAATAACTCTGAGATTACAGAATCACAGAATTACAGAATGGCCAGGGTTGGAAGGGACCTCAAGGATCATGAATCTCCAACCCCCCTGCCACATGCAGGGCCACCAACCTCCATGTTTAATGCTAAACCAGGCTGCCCAGAGCCCCATCCAACCTGGCCTTGAACACCTCCAAGAACAGGGCATCCACAACCTCTCTGGGCAGCCTGTTCCAGTACCTCACCACTCTCTGGGTAAAGAATTTCCCCCTGATGTCCGACCTAAATCTCCCCTCCCTCAACTTAAAACCATTTCCCCTTGTCCTACACATATCAACCCTTTCAAAGAGTTGATTCCCCTCTCCTCTGTAGGCTCCCTTTAGGTATTGAAAGGCTGCAGTGAGATCACCCCGCAGCCTGATCTCTGATCTCTGAGATCTCTGGTTTTGCAACCACTTAATTGTGGCTTTTTATCATAAGAGAAATTCATTCTTTCCCTTGTGCAGAGTATGCTGAACTTTTCCTCCTACAGCACCTTCTTCTTTCACTTTTTCATGCAGGCTAACTTTCACAGCCTGACAAAAGCAAAGCAAAGGAAAATAATCATTTAGCAATTCAAAATCTCTAGAAGAAAGAAGAGCATTCCTCTGAAGTTGGCATGCTGTATGGCTGGATCTGACCCGTCCTTCTTAAAACATAAACCATCTGTTTTAGAGCCATCTGGGTTGGCTTTGACTTCTGATGGGCAGATAGCATTGCTGAAAGCGTGTGTTAAAACAGGACAAAATAAATGTCACCAGTCATTGGTGTGTAACTTTAAGCAGAAAGCTTAGATATAAGATACTGAAGGCAGCAAAGTTCCTCCTTTTTCTGGATAATGAGGGATTTATATTATTATTCAAAGATGGATCTTTTCACAATAAACCAAACTTACTCACAGTGTCCCTTTTAACATTTTCGTGTAACAGCCAGTCATTTTTCATCACAACAGTATTGCCATCTATCTTTGATATGGCAAGAGCTGTGGAGGGAAACACACAGCAGTAGCCCTTTAATCCTTTATCATGTCACTAATAAAGAGAGAGTTTATAGTGAACTGATGTCAGCTTTTCTATACATTGAAGATTTCTTTCCACCTATTCATTCAGTAAAAACAGGTTTGATTTTAACCATATAGGAATGTATGCATTAATCAGTAAGGTCCAAAACACCACCCAAACCTCAAAATCTCTGAGATTTGAGATCTTTTAAATGGGAACACAGCATCTAAAAGATAGATAGAATTTCAACATAGTTTCTCCAGGTGGCCACTTTAGAGATTATACGAGAGACCACTTGTATGAGCTTAGTCAGTAGTAAAAAGCTACTGATGTTAAAGCAAAGCCCAAAAGTTGCTTGAGGTCACTTTGATGCACTACTGAAAAAGACCTTATACTCAATTTGCAGCAGGATGCACACAGCAAATTATATTGCATGGATAGCACACGAAGCAAAGGCAAGGAAGACTACAAAGCTCTATGTCTGTGACCCAGCACATAGCCAGCTATTCACCCCTCACATTCAGCCATTACAGGTGAGTACTTGCTTGAAATAGCCAAATGGCCCATGACTAAAGACCACCTTGGAAGTCATGTACCATGAATGACTGACCTGGTGCAAAGAGAAGTTGATACAACTTTAATGTAGGAGCTTTGTATAATTCAAACAGCCACTTCTATTTTATGAATTACACATTTGAAATTATAGAAACAGCTGAAAGCTGGATTTTGGATTGTAAGTAATGAATCGACTGAGCTGTAATGTCCTAGTTTGGCTTTCCCAGAATTTGCTTTATCCTCATACTATGTATCATTTTTATTGATGAGTGAATATGAAATTACTACAGATAAAGCCTGTGGGTACACAGATGTAGACAAACTACAAATAAAGCAGGGGGATACATCATGGACAAATGCTGGCAAAAGAGAACGCAGAAAAAACTTACCCATTTTTTAATGGCCTAACATAGAAATAGGACAAGAATCCAGATATCATCCATATAATGTAGGAAAAAACATCTAGGAAAATAATAACTCTGAATATAGTGGATAATCTGCTGAATATGAGTGACGAAAATGTTGTACTTGAGAGGGATGACCCAGTGAGGAAATTCTATCATCTCTAGAACTAACACTAGGATACAGTCCAGAGCAAACATCCATTTTTTGACAAGGAATCAGAACTGAACAATGAAAAACGCTACAGTATCGTGAAGCTTATCCTGTAATGAACGATCAAAAGATCTGAAGTGATGAAGTTTATAAAAAAGGCCTAAAAGCTGAGCAGCCTTTGTACATCCATAAAGGAAAACAAGCTGATGACAGAGTAGCATCCAGTCTAACAGAAGTTTGACAAGAGCTTTAGCTACAAATTGAAACTCAAGACTTTCAAGCAAAATATGTCCAGTGTGTCATTTTGACATCTTTAACTCAGGTTTGGACAGTTTTTCAAAAGGCGTGGACTAATTCTTGATCAATTTCATCTGCTAAAGTCCCATATCATTCCTGTCGGAGAAGTTTCAGCTGAACACAGTAATTGGCTGTAAATTAAGAATTAAACATCTCTATACTGACTGAAAAAAGAATTCTTCCTGTTGTTCTACCTGAAGAGCAAAATAACAGTGAGAACATGGAATATAAACTGTATGTTATAGTCAGATGTATCTTTCCTAACTTCATTACCAAAAGTTAGTCTAAACTGTCTGGGTCTTCAGGGTTTCAGTACTGTCATTTGGAAAAAAGAGAAATGTCTTCAGAAAGACATTCATCCCATCTATCTCTTTCCTTGACTTTAGAGTAAGCACAAACAGCCAGGTAACCATTTTTAAGCTGATTCATTAATAAAAAAAAGTCACACTATAAAAGTAAAGGAATGATAAGTCACCTGAGAAATACAGTTATTCTGTTAAATTTAATTTTATGTTAGTGTGCTGCATGAATAATTCAGAAAGACCAAAAATAACTAAATAAATTAAAAATAGCTTTGGTAGATTCAGCATCTTTAGATTCATTTGCCATTAAGTATTTCAATTTATAATTTCACATTTCCTTTATGTTCGTGTTATCAAATGATGCCAAAGCAGTGTCCATAAGACTTTGATATTGCTCAGAATTTTGATACAAACAATGTTTACAAATATTTTGCAATCCCATCAAAGTTCAATCACGAAGGACATGACAAAGTTCATTGTCATGGCAACAGCAGTCTTTGCTTACAGCCTGTAACTTCACCTACATTGTTGGTTTTACATTCCTTCAGCCTATGGTCCAGGCCTTTGGGTAGGATAAAGCAGCAAAGCTCTGCAGAAATTGCTGTTTTATGTAGGGTGATGAATACAAGTGAACAGCCAATAAATAGTTTCAAATGCATATTTATGCATTTCAAGTGCGTGCTTGTGTATAAACATAATTTTTTAACAAAAATGCTTTATCAAATAAAAATTCCTTGAAATACGTATGACACTGATCCAGTACAAAATGTTATCATCGTTCTTACCATATATTTTCACTCGCAGTAGTGCCTATTACAATAGTGCCTAATAGTGAAGGTGAAAACCCCAAATCTGAAGGAATTCTGACACAGTTTAGAATATCATGTTGCATTTATAGGAAACAATTTAAATAGTCATGGGCCAGAAGCCAGCCTGACAGGAGTTCTTGGCTGCAAAGTGGAAGCTATTTGAATTTATAAATTGTAATCGTGTATCATTAATAGTTCATGAGCTATTTTAAGCTGTGCACTTCACACCACTGTTCCAGATACCTGGCACCCCACTACCATGTTATTTCTAGAGAAATAGTTTTTAAATCTCTGCTTTGAATTATTCAGAATGTATTTGGTACAAGTAGATTGTGTTTGGAAACAAGACGCCATCCTCCTTCAGGGACAAGAACAGCTCTGTCTAGAAGCAGTCCTCAATCAGGGATAACTCAGTGGCACTGGGATGTGCACTGATGTCTAGAGCCCCAGAAAGCCACTAAATCAAATGAGGATAGCTGAAACACCCCAAATCACCAGCCATTTCCATTTTCCGCAGGTTTCCTACTGCAGGAGTCATTGGAGAGCTGCAGCTGATTTTCCCCACCACTTGTACCAGCAGAGCAGCTCACATGAGCCATAAAGTAGCAGCTGGTACTAGATCCATTCCACCATCCCTTTGACAAAGTTCAGGCCTTAATCCTAGTTCCATTGCTCAGGCTCATTTCCACCTTTAAAATCATATTCTAGGTAAAAAAAGCCTTTTCTACAAATGTTGGAAAAGCATTATTTAGGAGAGTGGAAATAATTATTTTAAGGCTGATTCACTGAGTATGCTGAACACCTCCTCCAGAGGTGTAGTTACCTAGTGTTACCAAATGGTGATTTAATGACTCATAATCCCTGTGCATGAGATGTCACTCCTAAGGAATTAATATTAAATGGTGTAGTGGTGTCTACTCAAGATGTGGAGATAGATGTCAGATCACTGTAATTGCCACATATATGCCACAGCCAACACAGAAAGAGCAATTTGTACCTGGGTTGCTTGCTGTTGGTCTTGATTCAGAGTAAAGAAAATGATTTAAAAATCTTTTAATGCCAAATATTTTACTTTGATTAATAAAAATTTGAATCAAAATATTTGCATCCCAACTTCTGAATCCAGTTCAATTTAGCTCTCACAGATTGGTCTGGCTAACCATCTTCCTGTAATTGCTATCCAGTCTCTACCTACATGTAACACAAGTGGTATTTTGCAGCAACTGCACCCCACAAGACCAAGAGAAAATGAAAAAGGTGCAGAGGTAATCAGAGAGGTATGTCAGATTAACAGGATTCATCATTTTATCTTTCTTAGACAAAATATTCTGTGCAATATTTAATATAAATATAAGAAGGAAATAGAAAAAAATAGAAGAAAATATTGTTGTGGTTCAACCCAGTGGCAGCTCAGCACCACAGTCATTCATTCACTCCCCTGGAATAGGAGTCAGAATCAGAAATAATAAAGTAGAATTTGTGGGTTGATGTAGAAGCTATTTACTAAATCAGAATAAGAAAAAAATAATAGTGATAACAAAACAGGTGTTGCACAGCACAGTTGCTCACCATCCACTGTCCGATGTGCTGCTAGTGCCCCATATGAGATATCCCATGTACCTATTTTATAGAAAATACCACTGATTTCTTCTCAGACAAAAATAACTCCCATTCTGAAAAGAAGCCTCCATTATCTAGTGATAGGATGAGAAGGAATGCTTCTAAGCTGTGTCAGGGGAGGTTCAGGTTGGATATTAGGAAAAATTTATTCTCCAAAAGAGAGGTAATGCATTGGAACAGGCTGCTCAGGGAGGTGGTTGAGTCACTGTCCATGCAAGTGTTCATGAAACATGTAGATGTGGCACTGAGAGAAATAGTCATGGGCACGGTGGTGATGAGTTGATGGTTGCTCTAAATCATCCTAGTGGTCTTTTTCAACCTTAATTTGATGATTTCAATGACTCAGTGATGCCTTTGGCCAGCTGGAGTCAGCTGTCCTGATTCTGCCTCCTTCCAGCTCCTTGTGTACCCTCAGCACCTCACTGGCAGAGCAGCATGAGAAAATGAGAAGTCCTTGGCTCTGTGCAGCACTACTCAGCAACAATGAGAGCATTGGTGTGTTATCAACATTGGTTTTCTCCTAAAGCCAAAATGTAGCATACTAGACACTGTGACAAAAATCAATTCAGCTGAAATCAGGACAATAATTAATAGAAACATTTCCACTAGGAAAAGTTGTCACTGATCTAATTTGTTTGTATTTGCTAAGTGCATCTTGTAAAGCATAAATGGTGGATCCTTATGAGCTTTATAAAATACATTTGACTGTTCCTAATGCAGAAAAGTACTTGCAAATATAAAAACAATTGTTTTGAGTCAGATCAAAAGTCTTACTAGATCTAGTGACACCTTTCTGATAGTTGAATAACAAAGTTCCCAATAAACATGTTCAGTTGAACTTAATCCTGGGTTTAAAATGAGCATATCAACACAGAGATGGGGTGAACTACTAAATAAGGGCCTACATCTGAGAACATGAACATCCTGCAGAGGGATATGGACAGTCTGGATTGCTGGGCTGAAGCCATTGGGATGATATACAACAAGACCAAGTGCGAGGTTCTGCACTTCGGCCATAGCAACCCCAGGTGACATTATAGGCTTGGAGCAGAATGGCTGGAAGTGGCAGAGGAAATGGACCTGGGGGTATTTGTTGATGCTCGGCAGATGGTTGGACTGGATGATCTTGTAGGTCTTTTCCAACCTTGGTGATTCTATGATTCTGATTCTATCATCACACTGCCATGACAGAACAAAATCTTCATAAATGAATACGGAGAAGTTTTAATATTTACCTGAGTATATTTACTAATTTTAATCTAAAATGGCAATCAATGGGCAAAGGAAGCAGTCTTCATTTCTGGATAGGATAATATTAAATGTATTAAATTACCAACTCAATCAATATTCAACACTTATTTAAAACGGATTGAATAATGAATATAGAATGGCACAAAGTGTCTGGTAAAAACATGGGAAAAATAAAATGAGAGCTCAGTTTTTGTTTCTAGCGTGTTTGATTCATGTGTATTCCACATGAAACTAAAGCCTTGTGATAACGTCATTTTAATTAATTTTAACAATCCCAAATTGAGTTTTTTAATAGAAAGATGCAAGCACTTGTATGTTTATGGAGGGTGCCATATATTGATATTTGGAACCATTTCTTCCTTTGCTTCCATTGACTGTAGAGGCAACATGGAGCAGAAATTTGTTTTTAAAAGACAAATTAACCTCCACTTTAAGTGGAGGTTAACAGAAATGAACATTAAATCTACCTCCTCCTTCTCTAATCTGACAAGTTATGTTTTCCAATGCACAAAGTATTTTTACTAATTATGGATTTTTTTTTTAAGATAGTGCAAATAAAGTACTTCCAAAGATTATCTGGCAGAAGTGATCAACTTAGAAGAGATGAAGTAGTGTTTTCTGCAGAGGAGAAAACATTTGGTCTAAATGATGTTCTGAGTAATTTAAGTTAGGGGAAAAAGTCACACAGATAATCCTTTCTAGTCACTGGCATTTAATGAATTAATATTATTTTACACTGAGTGATAGATGTATTTAAATCTACTAACAGTAATTAATATGTATATTTACACAGTAAATAGTGGTGTGTTCTGACAATTCATGTTCAGCCAGCTGTGATCTAGATGGCTCTGGAAGCTCAAAAATGTAGTCATGGGTCTGCTAATTTCGTTATGCAATTTCTTTAAGTAACATTATACATGCTCCTTCCATGTGGGTAATTTTCATAAAGTAGCTTTTTCTGTCTTCTTTATCACTGTATTTACCATTTATATGATAAGTGTTAATGACTGCGTTATTGCATTGTCATTGATAAAGGCAGGTGGTTGACTACCTGAAGATGCTGGCAGTCCGAAAGAGAGCCTCATTAGCACTGTCAAGCTCCACATTCAATAGTAGAAGTTGGAGTGAAGAAGAGTGGCTAACTGGATTTCATGCTACAGTTTGGGTCACACATGAGTACATGCAAAATTTAAGTATCTAAGCAAGTAGCCCAATCATTCAAGATGCTGAGCTGCCTTCATTCCTACTGACTTTACTGATCACTGAAAAAATCTTTCTAAGCAAAACTAACAAGACAGGAGAACAAAGGCATGCACTGCCACGTTTAGATGGCTGGAGGAGATCAGACAGCTTTTTCCATTTCTTGTCTAATGCAGCTTCTAATCAGTCCATTTTGGAGAAACGTGTGATGTGCTAATCTCTCAGCATCTAATGAACTATTTAGGATTTCAATTTTAAGAGGTTTGTAGCAAATTAGTCTAAAGCTATATTCTCAGTTGTTCAGATTAAATAAACAAATATAAAAGGCATTTAGACATGATGATGTGCAATGCCTTCATTTCTGGATATCAAATCCAGGACAAGTGTACTCTGAAAATAAAATTAAAAAAAAACAACCAGAGACCTAAGCACACCATGCAGTGAGTTGAAAAAGATATCTAAAGACTTAAATGTGAATTCAGGCAAAAATCGGAACAGATGGAGTTCTGAGAAAATCTGTCCTGGTCAAGGATACATGTTTGCAGTCTTAAAATGTGATTCTGTGAGACTCAGACTCAGAGCTAAAAATAATTGTCTGAGTTGAGATCCTTATGATGCCCATTTCAGGAGATATTCAATAATGATGATGTTGCCTGCTGCTAGTGGGACAAACAGGTTCTTTTGGGGATCCAGGCAGAGTGATACCAACACTAAACTGTAGTTAAAAATAAAGATTTAATTAAAACAAAACAAAACAATTTTATGGTCAGCATAGCATAGACTTTTAGAAACCCTCTGCAGATAGGGTTGAATCTTAATATGTGGATTGCAGTAAAATCACAGTCCATAATTGAAATGTACAAAATATCACGAGTCACTCACTCTGCCCTCAGATGAAGCAGATGATGATGGGGTTTCCCTGATCACCAGAGGATCAGAGGTTTTCTTGTCTACAGCAGTTCTTGTCTAAACTTGCTTGGAGTTTGCTGCTGCTTGACTTTGCAGACAATTCTCTGTGCACTGACGATTTCCAGTTGTGTGACGGTGTCATTGCAACAACCTAGCTGTCTGAGTGCCAGAGTACTCTGGGGCAGGTAATGGAGGAAGAAGTAGGCCTGGCATCCAGGAACCTTGCTGCCATCAGGGAAGGGAGGTCTATCTGGCGTTCAAGACCTTCAGGGCTGATAAGGAGGGGAAAGAGGACTGATTTCTGACCAGCTTGGACTCAAGGAATATTTGCCCAATAAAATGGCCTTCATAACGATAACCATATTACCACGGGTCAAGGAGCATGGGATACTGATCACAGTTGGTGACTCACTTCCTAAGATTAGCGACCTACTACTTGGATCACTCACCTAGTGTGTGTGTGTAATATAGGTCCAATTTGTCTTCAGTTAAAGGGGACTCAAATCCACTCCAGTAGAATAATCTAGGCAGAAGCCACCTTACGAAGCTTCTTTGAGGGTATGCGTTCAAGAATGCAAAATTCATTAAACCATGAGACTGAGAGGGATTCTGACTCACTAAATTAGCATATCCTGAGCATCAGGGGCAAGAATCCTCACCTCTCTCTCTCTTTCTATTCATGCTCTAATGCCAGGAGGCAGCTAAATTTTTTTTCCCTAGGACACTAGCTTTGAGTTGCTTGTGCTGCTGTGATAACCTGGAATTGTTTGTGGGATCACATCACAAGTTAGCCAGCTTGCATTACTTGATTTAGGAATACTTATAGTTAGAGAGACCTGTCTGGGGGTCACACATAAGTGAAGAGATATGTTAATCTGAGGCTAAAAACCCTGAAGTGGTTTAGCAATTTTGTTTGTGAATTTTGGTCTTGATGGAGGTGCCTAAATTTCACCCTGTTTTTTTTTTTTTTTTTTTTTGGCACCTCACTCTTTGCTTCCAAATAACCAGCCTGAAATCAAGAGTACAAATGGTGTTTTTTGGGAAAGCCAAGATAAATCAAATGAAAGAAAAGAAAAACCCAATTAAGCAGTATTTGGCCTGCATTTAATTTTGCTGTAAAAACTGTAAAAAAAACATCCAACCTTCAGCACATTGAAAACATTGCTTAGTGCATCAACTCTTTCCCCTAAGAATTACACCCTTGGTTTTTCACTGCAGTTCAATGCCAATCACCGACTCTTAAAAAATGTTTGTCAGTTGGAGTCTGTATCTAGGTCATTCCTCTTGGGTACAGCTCTGTATCTCATTGGATTAGAAGGGGAAACAAACTACCACTATACCAGAAAGAATTTAGTTGGCATTATTATTCTGAATATGCTGTATTCATTTCATTGTTTCCTAACTACTTAAAAAATATTCTCAGAATACAGTCTCGTCTGACCAAATAGCAGGTTTCACAGCTGACAAATGAATATTTACTATATGTCTTAAATGCATGATTTCCAAAAAGTAGGTTTCTCTTTAACCCTTTAGATTTATATTGTGGAAGATAAGTCTTGTAATAATAAATTGCTCTTCTTTTTTAAACTTGCATATACTTGTGTGTATGATCTCAACATACTCAAGAATTAAACTGGAAGCAACTAAAGAGCCAAATTTGGCTGCAAAAATATTAGCAATAAACCAGATTGTGGATAGAGCTTTCCATCCATAAATCGCGAAGGCATTAAATATCACTAGAGCCATTTTGAAAGTGAAACAAAAATGAGACATGACTTTCCTAGGGCAACTAAACAAGTTATAGCATCCAGTCACTTTTGTTGACATCTTACACCATCTGTGATCTGCCTTTGCATATCAGCATGCTAAGTCTTTAAATGCTCTCTATTCTGAACCTTAACATTTAAGTTGTGCTGTGGGCACAAATATATGGAGATAAGTGATAGCAGCAAGGGAAGTGTGTGAGCATGAGAGAAAAAGAATATGGGGAATAAACAGAGACTACTCAGTGTTTTTGTTCATAATGGGAGATATAACATGAAGGAAGACAGGAACAAGGAATGTAAGCAGACATTTTCCAAACTGAAAAAATGGAGTAAAGGAGAAAAACATAGAAAAAAAAAATATAAGAAACATGAGTTTCTTGTGGAAAAAGTAGAAAAAGAAAATGAGAAAAAGAGAAGAACAAGAAGGGGAGAAATGAAAGAACTTTATTTGGGAGAAAAAGTAGGATCATTCTCACTGAGAAGAATCAAGCCATCCACAGGAACAATGACCAAAGGAAGACAATGGAAAATCTTTAGTCAGTTGCAGCTTTGGACCATCAGCTGTAGCCATTCATCTATGAAATGGAAAGTCGTTATTTTTTTTTCAACAGCATGAGACCTAGAGCGTTCAGCATCACCTGGGTTCACTTACCTCTCTTTGTATCTCTCCATCCAGCCCATGTGCTTGATGAGGATTGTCACTGGGAGCAAAAACACTCACTCGGATACCCAGCCTGAATATGATTCAGCAGTTCGGAGGTGCTGGAAAGAGATTTCCCCACACCTGAAGTAAGCAGTGAATCATTCAGAGGGAAACTTCTTTTCCATCAAATCTCCACACATTCTTCTGATAAGACCGAAAACCAAGGGTCAGGCATTCTTTCAGCTGTTTAAGGCACTGGGAAAAGATGACTCAACTTGTACTTTATTTTACATTTCTATGACTGAGAAAGTAGGTGGTTTGAGAGTAAGCAGGCACACGGTTCTAGGAGAACACCTATAAAACAGCAAAAGAATCAAAAATATACAGAAAAATCTGTCTGAAGCAGGCAAAAGGACTCATTTCCAAGGAGTATGTTGGTGGATGAACCTTTATCTTGGCTGACTTGTCTTTTGAGTGATGTGCAGATAGGATAAAAAAAGCTTCACTTGTGAATCATAGTCAGAGGTTGGCAGGTGATCCAAACCACATAACAACGCATTGTCCATGTTTCTATGAAACCCCAAGAGGGCTGAATTAAAAAGAGCAAAAACTTTCCCATACTTGTGTGTTCCCAACAGAAAATTTGTCCAGGCTTCATCAGAAAATAAAGGAAGAAGCTGAGCTATAACTGACAGCAAAACAGTATTTGGTGAGTAGAAGCACAACATCACTGCTAAATGACATTTCTCATTGTGTAACTCTGGAACAGCATAAAGTCACTGATAAATGTTTCCATAGTGGTTTTGTGGAATTCTTCCAGCACAGAATTCTAGGAACATACATACAGTACAGCACACAAAATATTCATTTTCTATTTACTTTTCCTTTTTCATATTTTTTTCTTAAATAATAGGAAAATTAAATCTCAAAATCTTCCATAGCTCAAGAGTAAGATTCTTCTAAATATTCGAAAGTTAGGCCATTTGGCTCACCCCCATAAGCATATGTGCACATGCTGGGGTCTAAAATACGCAAAAGCCTCAGAGAAAGCTTTATTTTGCATTTAATGAGTCACTGGGAGCTTAGGAATGTAACATGAATGAATATGCTTCTGAAGCTGAGATTTCCTCAAAACACAGAATTTCATTGCTCCCACTGAAGTCAATGGGAGTATTTCAAGTATAGTATGTATGGAGATGTTAGAATATTAGATTAAATTTATGTTGAATGTACCTGTCAAATACTTGCATGAAATCGTGTCAAGCACAAAAAAATGATAATATAAATGCTTCTTGGAACAATCCAAAATAAAAACCATAAATCATTCATCCTTAACACCCAACATAATATTTTTGAATATTTCGGACAGCATTTTACCATGAATAAATACTAGAACATGAGCTGAAGACGCTGCAAGTTTAATACAAAAAAAATTGAAAATAGAATTGTACTTATTGCAATTTGGACTGTTCTTCTATTTCTAAAAATTCCTGTTTATGAGGAAGCTCAAAATGACAGTCTTGTCTGATTTTGGATTGTTCTGGAAGAGTGGGTGCCAGCCATACAGCTTCTTCATGGTAATTGACTTTTTTTCTGGCTGAATCAGTTCTCAGTGGACAAGACAAGGAATTTGTGTTCATCTCTTAAGAGAGGACCACAACGCCTTTGCTAGCCACTGACAGAATCATTAAAGCAACTTCTGCTGCCTCATTTCTTGTCCTATTAAGTCAGCAGAATAATTAGCAAGGTTTCTACTTCACTCATTTCTCACATATATGTGGGCCTCTTGCTTCGTAGGCTGAACACAATATCACATAACTCTTCAGTACAAAAGATGTTTATCAACATCTTTAGTGGCAGGCAAGCTATCTTAAAACCACACGAGTATGAAGAATAAGTTGTTTTTATTCTTTTCACCACATCTTCAATTGAAGTCTGAGGTCTGACCCACACCCTGATTTAAGTTAGGCTTAAAATAAAGTCTGAAATGTCCTGAAGTTGTATGTGGCAGAGGCAGTGCCCCACTGGAAGCATGTATTCTTAGCTCAACAGATGGATTTGGTATGGAAGTGTTCTGTAGTCTTATGATGTTGACTGCCAAAACTACAGCTCATGAACATCTGCTATTGCCTACACTGTGAAATTCTCTGAAAAAGATGATGAAGTAGAGTTTGACTGTAATTTGCCTAAGTAGGAAGACATTTTTACAAGTTGGTTGATGCTCCCCAACTATTCTTACCACAATAACTATCTGCCAGGTCACTTGGAAAAGACATACAAACCTGTTAAGAGCTGCTTACATCTTCAGTGCACCTAGCCTCGGGATTCATTGCTATCCATTATTATTTTTCAATCAATAGCTTAGTTAGCACAGCATTTTTTCATGGAAACATTAACATTATAAATTACTCCTTTGCATATCACGGATAACTCTCCTTCACCAGCGAGCTCTTCTTTCTTCAATTTATCTCAGGATTGTTTCTTCAGTTTGTTATGCTGTTATACTTCTTATTATCAGGCAACTGCAAAACATCCCCACAGCCCATGAAATGATTTAAGACCCCTTAGCTGCCCACCAGATCATCTTTACATGTATTGTCCTCTTCTGTCCTTTTCTTGCCATCCTTCTCACTCAGAGCTTCTGCTAATTAGAAAGCAAGGTTTTAGGTGGAGAGATTGCTATTTTCTATGTCAATGCACCTCATCCAGCACCACCAGGTCTTGAACTTCATGATGCTTTGTAACACAGCAGGAATTTTGATAAGGTAAATTAGTGCTGTTGTCTCAGCATCCTTGTTTGTGATAATTTTGAATGGAGAACAAAGATTCAAGGCCACAGTCTTAGGGATGAATAAACACACAAAAATTATTTATTTTAATATAATAAAAGTATGAAAGAATTGCCTCCCCCTCTCCCCTTTTTTTTTAAATTGGGTATATATTTTACAGTTTAGATGTCTTCCCAGAGAATAGATTAAATGAATGTATACAGTTTGCCACTGAAAGCCATTTTCTACATACACTTTTCCTCTCGTTTTGAAGTTTGACTCAAAAGACCTTCAAATTATTCCTCAGCTGAAGTGATATTCTCACGAGAGCGTACAGGTGAATTCTGTGGATGTGTGTAAAATAACATGTTTTCTTGAATAAATGCATTGGGTGGCACCTAATTTGTAGTTGTAGAACAAAAACAATTTTGATTCAATACAACCATCTCTGGAAAATAATCCTTTGATTCTTAGTAAAATATATGTATAGTAACTAGAAATTACACAAGATATTTGGACCAACAGTCAAAGAAAGGGTTTTTCAGTCACTTGTTAAAAAAAAAAAAAAAGAATGAATCAAATTTTCCAAATAACTAGAAAGAATTACTTCATATTTGTGCAAGTAACTGGAAACCAATGCCAAGTCAAAACATGTAGTAGAAATGGCATCTAAATTACAAATGATACAGCAGGCATGAATACAACAGGAGAAAGATATTCACTCATATGTGTTCCACAAAATGTGCTCTTCAGCTTGTTTAGGGGCAATACGACTAGCATCACAAAGTTCATAGCTGACAAATTAATCACTTTTTTTCTTATGAATCATTTTTCATCCAACAAAATGAAATTGTTCTACACATAATCAATTTACTTAACTCTTTAGTAATGTTGCTTGCCTAATTATTTATAATGAAGTAAGTAACAAGGGATTGAGGAATGTGTAAGTAATAAATTAAAGATACAAAGAAACTTAAATCATCTGAATGTTAATTTAAGGCATTATTATTACTGGAATATGTAAACTATATATCCTTTGTTTTAGAGGGGAACAAATATGGCCAATGAACCAGCATCCTAGTTTTATCTTTGACTCATTGGATAGTATGTCATTACCTTGAATGTAATGTTTTCCTTCTGTAATTTTAATAATTTTGCATATTTCAGAACATATGACACTACCTATTACTACTTCCTAGGTCATAACCTTTTACATTTTGTCTATTTGAATAGGCTCCTTCTGTAACAACAAATTCCCTCTGATTGAATTTTGAATGATGGGCATCAATGCCCATTAAATGAGCTAAAGCAAAAATGCTGCTTGCTTCAATATTTCAGTTCAACCACATATGAGTAAATCCTGATTACAAAACTTAAAGGAAAACACGTAAATGTTTCAATGCTGTTTCTCCCACTTCCTATACATTTCCTTTTTTTTACTGAGTTGAGTGAAATTTTGGCTCTGCTCTGTTTACTAGGAATTTTTCTAATAACCTAATGGATACAAGATAGAATATTTTCGTGATTGTGGATCTTATCAAAAGTGTTGCAGTCATAATCAATAATTATTATTTTACATAAAGTGTTGTGCATTAAAAACAAATTTTCCTTTAATTTACTGTTAGTGTATTACTGATGTGAGTGCCTAAATATTGTGATTTTCTGTGGTAGTACTAGTACTTAATCATTAGACTTTGTACACAAAAACAGAACAAAATCAATTTTTATGGGCAGAGAACTGAAATCAGATATAGTTTCAAGACAGAAAGAATAGATTACCAGGAAAATGGTAGCATCCTGGCAGGCAGAAGGAAGACTTCCCATAAGCTATCATACGAACAGGGTGGCAAAGCCTCTTCTTAAAATGAAATCTGAGTAGAATGCAGTTATTTTAATCAAAAAAGACATATCTTTTGTACAAATTCAGGAAAGTATCTGGTTTCTTCCCAGAATTCTAATGAGCCTTCAGAAACACTCTTAGTAGTAGAGGCTTTGCATAGTTTGTCCTGATGTGATGCTTCCCAAAGTACCTTGGTGACTGACCTGTTTTATTTCCCCCACTCTTTAAACTCTGAAGTCCCCCAAGGGAAACCATAAGGATGTTCCAGCAACAGCAACAGGAAGAACTTCAGAATTATCATGGACTTTCTCTGTTCTTTATTAGCCCTTCAGTTCTGCACTGGAGCATACTGCTTTTTGAACTGCACCCACCTACTCTCAAGTTACCTAACTGAGGTTAGTAGACTGAAGTCATGCTTCCACTTTGCACTGCTGAGTAATATAGCATTTTCTTAATTAAATTAAGCTTAATTAAAATAAATAAATAAGTAAAATAAAAATAATCCCTACGTAGGAGCAGTGTCCTTTCATTTATAACATGCCTCCATTGTAGGCAGGACACAGACATCAAACATCAGGCTATTATCAGTGGACAAGATGAACTTGAGCACCACCCCCATACACACATCTGTGAATACCCTACTACAGAACTGTAACTATGAAAATGTCAACCACAATGGCTACATCTGAGCAAAGATGAGAAGAGAACCAGGAGAATAACCTTGAGACTAGAGTCAAGGACAGGAAAGCTAAAGAATATTTGTACCTCAGGTACAGTGTACCACAGTTGATAGATATATAATGTGAAGGGTTATTGATGCAGAACATCACTTGTCCTCCCTAGAGTCACCTAAACACTAAGAGACTAAAAGCCTCCTGTTTGCCTCGTGCAAACAAGAAATGTCTCTGTCAAGGAAACAGGCATTTGTTTTTAGCTGCAGATGAGACTTAGAGACTTTGAGGGTCAATGGGAAGCAGTTTGATACTCACTTGTTGATGTTCCTTAAAGAAATGCAGTTTATAGGATAAGTTTATGCTTGAGACTCAGTACAGATGTAGCATCTAACTGTTCTGAGAAAAAAAAAAAGAGATCCTCTATTTTTTCTTTAACTGTGTTTGTTTAAATATACCTATAAAGTATTCAAAATCCCTTTCTGAAGCTGGAAAAATTTAATACAAGAGCATGCCTTTTATCTAATCTTTAATCCAATCTCACATGTGAAAATTCTTCAGGACAAGAAGTAGCCTTAAACCTCAGATTTGCAACCTCTGATTCAGAGTCTTAACACAACTACAGTGTAGATAAGAAAGAATTGCTGTTTTCTGATGCTGCACATTTGAATTCTGTACTCCAACTTACAAATACATGCAAGTATAAACTCACCCTAAAAAAAATTGCTAACAAAAAGATCTTCTTTACAACACTGCTCATCTAGCTTGATTTTTTTTCCTTGCTGCTTTCTGATTATAGCACTTTGACTGAAAACCTTATTCAATACAAGGGTTTTGCTTGTTATTGTTATTTTTTCATTGTTTTCTATTTGAGGATAGTGATGGAAAAAAACCTTGTGGCATTTCCTTTGTCTCCTAGGTTGCATAGAAACATTTGAAGATGATATTCTGGCAGTGGTGATTTTTTTCTAGCAACATCTTGTATGCCTATGTATATATTGTCATTCCGTGTGTGATTTCCTTCAAGATAATATGAACACATAATTCTGATAGTTTTTTGGTGGGTTGGTGGTTTCTTCTTTGCTATTTCTTCATTTATCTTTGTCTTTTTCTTTTCTTTTTCTTTTTTTTTTTTTTTTGGATCGTTTCTGCTGCAAACACAAAACCAATGAGGCTTACCAGTGTTTGTGCTGAATCTAAAACGGAATGGCTCAGAGACCGAAACAAAACTTTATAGCTGTTCACAGAGTTTCCAAAGAAGTGCAGTGAACCTGGAGTCTTAT
This sequence comes from Lagopus muta, assembly GCF_023343835.1. NCBI lineage: Eukaryota > Metazoa > Chordata > Aves > Galliformes > Phasianidae > Lagopus > Lagopus muta. The sequence goes on along the minus strand of NC_064433.1, from coordinate 118,338,965 downwards.
CACTGCAAGACTGCTAGTAATATTTTCATTGGAAAATATTTCAAACAGATCTCAAATTATATTGACATCATCATGCTTTGCAAATATTTTATCCCAACTTGCAGAGGCAAAACTTCTGCAGTCAAACTGGGCCAGAAATTCCAACCAGCCTTCTGAGCCTACAAGCTCAGCCTACTGAGCTTGAGCCTACAACCAGCCTACTGAGCCAACCAGCCCTCTTAGTCAATGGCTGTAAACTTGCAGTGCAAAGATCCTTTGGGGATTAAGGATTTTTTTTTCTGAAATGCTACTGTGAACTTAAAGCAAAGCAAGTTCATACTTTCAGCAACATCAAACCTCATTTTCAGGAATTTATTATCAAGCCTGTGATTGTCTTTAGAGTGTTCAAATATTAAGGAGAATGGTGACAATATGAAACCATGAGCAGCAACTAGAAGAATAAATCCTGTAATTATAGAAGGAGACAGTTCTCTAAGAATGTACCTTAGTTACATGTCTATTTGATACTAGAAGCAATTCAGTGTCTGTTACAGGTGCCTTTTATAAATTGTTTCTAAAGCAATCCACAAGCCAGCAAACAATCCAGCACTGCATATGGCTACTGTTTTGACCTCTAATCTAGCTGGGAACTGTTACAAGCACAGTCACCATGAATAATGGAGAATAAATTCAGTCTTTGGGTTCCTCAGCTGCATAGGAACAACTGTGTAGCTGTACGAATATCTATTGATGTTCGCATTCGAGTTAAGAACATAAAGTCTGCACTGCCACCACAGCATGAAAGCATCTGCTATTACAGTAATTCAAATAATAAATGACAATATTTTATATAATTAAATCTATATGAAATTTGCATATTTGAACAATGACTGCAAAATTACATAAATAAATTTTAAAAAGCAATGCAAACATTAGGTGTTGCAGTAAAATACAGTGGTCCATGTCTTGGGCACCTCACATGGATTTCTCACCTTACCATGGTTAACAAAACAGCTGAAGATCTGTTTCCTTTATCTACCCTCAGAATGATATATAGTGGAGTTCTGTTTTAACTGTTTATGACAAAGATTAGGGAGGAGAAACACTGGCCTCTCAAATAGGTGGCCATCTGTTGCTGATTTCAGATGTCTCTGAAATTTAAATTTAGAGGTATTTAACTACATGTACTTGATCGTGACTGGGATAGACTTACAGACCTATCCTATGACAACCAGACCATCTACTACAGTAATGAGATGCAGTCAGTTCTGCCTCACCGCAGCATCACAGACCATTACATCACTGTGTTCATTTTGGCATCTCTCACTGTCCTTAGAAGATTGCATGGGTTTGTATGTAGGAGAAAAGGAGAGAATGTACAGAAAACCTTGACAAATTTCCCTGCTATTTCTGGAATGCAGTACAGTGAAACTGTGATCTTCCCCACGCAGACACAGAGCTTGCTTTCTTGCCAGCAGGATGTACATGTTTCACTTGAAACCCTGTGAAGAGCAATTGCTGAGAAAAGGCACTAAGTAATACCTACCTTGTCTTTTATTGTTATATTTATCAGAGGCATAACAGAAAATTATTTCCAAACATAAAGTGTAATGAGAGGGCTTATGCAATATCAGTATGCAGGCTCCCTGTCAAAGTCTTATTCAGATGTTAGACTACCTTGACTAATCTTTCTTAATCCTATCATCACCTGCCATCTTGTCAAGATATGTCAGCCTTAAAAAATGAAGAAATCTCTCAAGGAAATAATGCTTTGCAAGGAATACTGCTGAATTGGGGTTTAGTAGAAAGGTAATGTCTTATCTATTGTTGAATAACCATCTTCCACAACTTGTACTAGTATCCAAATGCACTCTTTTTCTAAGAGCTGTTACAAGAGAATAAAACAGACAAATAAATAACAAAAAAAAATCTTTTACCTGAAGTGTTTTGTCTAAACTGTGCTTTACAAGGCTGGAGAGTTGGGTGGAGTGTAACCTTTTGCAGTTCCACAAAGGCAAGTACAAAGTTCTATAAATGGGGAGGAATAAGTGTAGTCATTAGTCCAATTTAGGGTCTCATCTGCTGGAGACGAGCTCTGCAGTGAAGGACCTGGGTGTTCTGGAGGACAACAGGGTGATCATGAGCCAGCAGTGCACACTTACGGCCAAAAAGGCCAATTATATCCTGGAGTGCATTAAAAAAGAGCATAGCCAACAGGTCAAGGGAGGTGATCCTCCCCTTCTACTCTGCCCTGGTGAGGCCACCTCAGGAGTGTTGTGTCCAGTTCTGGGCTCCCCAGTTCAAGAAAGACAGGGAACTTACAGAGTGAGCCCAGCAGAAGGCCACAGAGATGATGAGGGGCCTGGAGCATCTCTTGTGTGAGGGAATGCTGAGAGACCTGAAGATGTTTAGCCTACACAAGAGGAGTCTGAAAGGGTTCTTATCAATGCTTATAAGTATCTACAGGGTGGGAGTCAAATAGATGGGGCTAGGCTCTTTTCAACAGTTCCTAGTGACAGAATAAAGGGCAATGGGCACGAACCGGATCACGGGAATTTGCACTTGAATGCAAGGAAAACCTTTACTGTGTGAGCATGACAGGGCACTGGAACAGGCTGCTCAGAGAGGTTGTGGAGTCTTATTCTCTGGAGATGTTCGAAACCTGCCTGAATGCATTTGTGTGTAACATCTTTTAGGGAACCTACTTTAGCAGAGCTTATGGATCTCCAGAGGTCCCTACCAACCCTTGCATTTCCATGATTCTATGACTTAAGGAAAACAAAATAAAGCAGAAAAACAACAACAAAAACAGACAAGCTAACGACAACAAATATCCTGAGGTTTGGGAGCTGACTGTAAATGAAACACAAACTTGCATTTGAATGTGAACTCTCATAGTCTCATAATATATTACATAAGACAAGCTGTAGCTAAACTTACAGGATAAGGTATGGAATACGGGAATCATTTTTTATTAACAGTGCTGTCATAGTAATCACATAATTTAAACTATAGTAGTTATGAATTATAGTTGTTCTGAAAACAGGGACAATTTTAAATAATTAGTGCCTATTGCCATATATAAAAACAGTAGTTCTGGAGAACTATAAGAAGATTGTATTTATTCTGCTTTGAATAGCTGTTGCTGAGTAATTACTCATGTGAAAGTAAAGTTAAATAAGCATTATATCAGAACAGATAGGGTCAAATGGTGGAACCCATCTCAGCAATTTCAGCAAGCCTTGCATCACAACCACACCAAAAAGGAAGGACTTTGCTTTTCTGTAGATGGAGTTTATTTCTCAAGGTATATAAAGAACTTAAGCACTTAAAATTCATTTTCCTTGAGAATCTCTAGTGCGTAGATGTTCAGAACTATTAAGTGCCCATGCCAACAATATTTCCACCCTTCTATTACCATGGAAAACTGGAGCAACCCAGGGTTGAAGAGAGAAGACAACTTATAACCACATACACTCATAATCCTTTCTCTGCTAATTATGGAACCACTCCACTCTTAATTTTTTCCCATCAAGAAAAATGGGATGTGATATTTTTCCTATACTAAATTATCTTTTTTTCATTTTGTGTTTTATTCATTAAATGTTTAGTTCCATGAGACTAAAGAGATTTTTGCCCAAGTAACCCTGTGAACCATTCTGCGCCTACCTAGAAAAAGGAAAAAGAAAACAACTACCAATAAACTCTCTTTTTTTCCCCCTAATGGTGTGATATCATTACCTAAATTTCCTTAATGGGAAATCCTTACCAATTAAAGATCTTCATCAATTTGAATGCTTTACTTGACTGTTTGGTAACATTCACAAAGAAACTTAACTATCTTGCCTTCATATGTATTCTTTGAGATGCTTTATGTCTGACAGTTAATCATCAGCTCTAATTGTTATCAAGTGTGGTGCACTTCAGTATGCAAGATTGATGGGAGGCATGGAAGGAAATTCAATTAGATATCAGATAATTTGTTCCAAGATAATTTGCTTACTGTAACTTGCTTGGACTCCTGGGGTATTTTGCTAAAGATCTTAAATGTTACAGACTTTTCCTGCACACATCACAAATCTGATTATCTGTTTCTTTGCCCTTTGTACAGACACAACTCTTGCCAGTTGCAGGCATATGAAAATCATGAGTCAGCCATAAGCCATCAAATTATGAGTTTGGGTGGAGAAAAGAAGGTGCAGTATTTTAAAAGAATAACTATGGAATTTCTTATCTTGTTTCTGGTAGTAACTGGCTTCTAATGTTAAGCCAACAATTAGATAAATCTGTCCTTTTTACTGTTCAGTGTCAGAATTAATTGGTTAAAGAATAAAGAAAAAGGTTATATAAGGCAGTAAAAGTGGCAAAGAAGTAAGAATTTGAAAACACACAAGGGCCCATAAGTTCCCACATGAAGCTGTCAGATGGAGTAAGGCAGAATGAAAGATTTCTGTGGTAGTCCTGTTGTTATTGTGTTCAGCCTAAACGTTACCAAAAGGTACCTCCCCAGTTATCCTGAGAAGGGTTAGAGTGCAGCTAAATCGAGACAGGAATAAATAATAACAACAACAAAGCTAAACAGGCTGTAAGTTCCTGTAATTGAATTCATGAACCTGAATATTATAGAACAATGTTAGCATGAGGGCTAAACCACCATGACCTAGGATGGCTGTTGGTACTACACCCATTGCAAGCCTCTTGTCAGCAAGCAGTCTGGGGAGGAAATGACAAAAAACAACAAATGAGTTGATGCTCCCAGGAGCACTTTAGGAACAACCTTTTCTGTCTGCCCTAGTTATCATTCAGCCTGCAGCATCACAGCACTAGCTGGCTAGAGAGAGCAATCTAATCATTGCACTGCAGCAAGCCAGGAAAACACTATCCCAGCTGCTGAAATAGAGGAAATGCTTCACAGACAGTGGGGAGCTGATAATTGCTAATGTCAGATAAGCTTACAATAGGGAAGGATTTCATCCCCTCCACCTCACCTCCCAGCAATGGCACCTTGTACAGTAATGTGACTGTAGTCCCCAGCAGTGATCTGAGACATGCAGCTTACAGCACTGTTACAAGCCTGAGGCTTGATCCTGCAGAGCACCAGGGAGACTCTCACCCTTTGCCAGCCTCAGTGTTGCTATGCATCACTCTGCTACCTACAGGAGATTGCTTGCAGTATTAAAGCTTGTGTTGGGAAGGCTTGCCATTGTGTGATCCCTTGTTCTGTGGAACATTTTCTAAATAATCACATCCTGCTCTGTTTGCCTTTATTTTAGTTTTGCCTGCATTATTTTTTATGGGATACAATGCATTGCATTTCTGTTAGATGTACCTCCAGGGCTTAATCTTTCTGAAACAGTTATACTGCTCTTTGGCAGCAGCCACCTGGTACAAAGTAGCATGTTGTGTGGTGTCCATAAGTAGCAACAACAACGATAATATTAGTATCATTTTAGAATCATAGAATCAAAGAATGGTTTGGATTGGAAGGGACTTTTAAGATCATCTAGTTTTAAGATCATCTAGTTCCATCTAGCACCTCCTTCTAGACTAGTTTGCTCAAAGCCCCATCCAGCCTGGCCTTGAATGCTCCCAGGGAGGAGGCAACCACAACCTCCTTGGGCAACCTGTTCCAATGTCTCACCACCCTCACAGTAAAGAATTTCTTCCTAATATCTAGTCTAAATTTGCTCTCTTCCAGTTTAAAGCCATTTTCCCTTATCCTGTTGCTACACGCCCTTATAAAAAGTCCCTCCCCAGCTTTGTTGTATGCTCCTTCAGGTACTGAAAGACTGCTATAAGCCCCCCCCAGAGCCTTCTCTTCCTCAAGCTTGAAAGCCCCAGCTCTCTCAGCCTGTCCTCATAGTGCAGTAGTTCCAGCCCTCTGATCATCTTTGTAGCCTTCCTCTGGACCCACTCCAACACCTCCATGCCCTTCTTGTGTAGGGGGTCTCAGAACTGGATACAGTACTCCAGATGGGGTCTTATGAGAGCAGAGGGGCAGAATCACCTCCCTCAACCTGCTGCTCACACTTCTCTTGATACAGTCCAGGGTAGGTTTGGCCATCTGGGCTGCAAGCACACATTGCCAGCTCATGTTGAATCTGTCATGAACTGACACTCTCAAATCCTTCATCTCAGGTCTGCTCTCAAGCCTTTTTGAAGGCTTTATTAGTATATACTCATGTAGCTGCTTGTAGAAATGCATGAAGCATTTTTGAATCTCTGTAGCTTGATAGTATATGGTCTTCTTGTGTTTGGCTAATTGCCTATGAATTTGGGTGATTATTCAACATGCCATCGAGCCATCATCTCCAAGAAGTTACAAGAAGGTGAAAAGTAGTCCAGCTACCAATGTTGCTTCCAGCTTTGGCTGTGACCCTTCATGCAACGGCTCAAGTATCATGTAACAAACAGGATACAAAAGTGTTTTTTATAACAGTGGTATTCTTGAAAAGGAAAGGCAGAAAATGCCAAAAACACTCAGTTATTACTGTAATCAGCTCAATCCTGATATAACTTTAAGCTGCTTCATATTCAGACTCAAAATTCCCTCCAGTTTGCATATTCTAACTACACTGAACCACTTGTGCAGGTCAAGTATCATCTACTGAATCAGTGGATATTGCACAAGACAGAATGGCAAACATCATTTTAGGTTACTGGTGTCAACTTTCAGAAGTTCTTAGAAAATACTTCCCCTTAGCACTACAGTTTTTGACGTGGCTTGCGTCTATCTTAGGCTCACAGACATATTAAATGGTTCTTGGTCATCTAGCCAAATAAAAGATACTGAAGGGGATTCTCTGTAGGTATAACTCTGATGGAAGAGCTACCACCAGTTCTTTACAATAAATTTATAAGAATTAAGTTTTACCTTACAGAAGTAATATGCCAGTGTGCCAAAAATAGTGTCATCATAAACTTTATTATGTGTGACACTGGAGCTCATTTTGACAGAAGGGGAGAAGTCTTCGGGGAAATGTTTGTACCTACAAATAATTTAGAAAAGAGAGAAGGTTGTACACCAAAAGGTAATTTTATTTGCTTTTATAATTGAATTCTCAGAGAGCATAGGTTTAGGAATGCTAGGCAATGAATTTTGTCTACAAATTAAAAGCAGATGGTACACAGTCAGTTTTACTCGATGGAACATTACTGTTTATAAATAAAAAATTAGTTTAGTTTTAAATTTTTTTTAATTTTACATACAGGGACTCTCTTTTTGACTTTTGCTCTTCAACAAGAGCAGCTGTATCTCATCACTATCCTTATCTTGTCCCAAAACTTCCTTTCTTTGATATACAGAAAGTCAAAGAAGAAAATAAGAGACCTCTGTGTGTTCATTCACAGAATGCACTGCGAGTTGTCTCTGTTATGGAGATGCTCAGAGCAAACATTTCCCCAAAAAGAGAGTAGACTATTAGAAGTACAGTTTCCTATTAAAACTCTGCCTAACGGGACTTGAAAATCTTTCTATGTTTTGTACAGGCCCAGTTCCTCCAAGTACTCCTAGAATCTGCAGTAAAGCATCACTCCAAACTGTGAATTCTAACTAGAAATCATAACATTTCTTTTTTTTTTTTTTTCTAGTATTCACTTATTAGAACTATAAATGGGATCTGTGTATCAAGTATAAGCCACAATCAGCAATGACAGCTAAAGCAGTGATTTGTTGTATGCAAAGATGAGTATGTGAAGGACCTCCAAGCCTCTGATCCTCTTGCCTGCTGCCTCCCTCCCTGAGCAGGCTCTCCAGACTGGAGTCCCTCTCCTCGCTTACCAAGAGGTTCCACAAACAGCCAGTCATCAAATTAAGGTTTGAAAAGGCCACTTAGATTATCTCAACCATCTGTCCACTTATCACCAATATTGCCCACTAACTGTGACTCTCAGTGCCACATCTAGTGGCCTCTGGGCCTCTTGAACACTTCTGGGGATGGTGCCTCCACACTGGGCAGCTCATTCCAATGCCTCACCACTCCTTTGGAGAAGGAATGTTTCCTAATATCCGACTTGAACATCCTATGAAGAAGTTTGAGGCCATTCACTTTCATTCTATCACAGTTACCTGAGAGAAGAGGCCAACCCCCACCTTGCCACAGATTCCTTTCAGGAGTTGTAGAGGGTGATAAGGTCTCCATTGAGCCTCCTCTTCTCCAAAATAAACAATCCCCAGTTCTGAATTTAATCATGCTTCACACTAAAAAGTGTGAAGAAACACATCAGTTGAGTTGTCTATCACAAATCTATATTCCACTTCAAAGGAATCCATGAAAGATAAGGAAAAAGGAAAAAAAAATAAGATTAAATCTGTTTTCAGTCAGACTTTCATCATCAACTTGGAGTCCACATCTCTGCTGGAAAACAGTTGGGGATGGTAGATCAGAAAAAAAATACTACTTCCCAAAGATTACCACTGTGCTATGACAAGAACTTGTTATCTTGGTTTTCATTTAATCCTTCATATTAGTGTGCTTTATTAGATAACTTCCGTTCTTCCACGAGCAGCAATGAGGCTCAGCGTCCTTGTCTTTCCACACTCATCAGTGAGAAAAACAAGGTCTTGTATTAATGGAACCACTCAGCCCTAGCATAAATTTCAATAAGTATTAGAAATCAGCTAAACATTTCTACAAAATAGTCCCATAGCCCCATCTTATTATCTTCTTTTTCTGTTTGTTTGTTTTTGTTTGTTTTGCCACAGCGCCCTCAGAGCTTCACTTAAAGCATCAAACACATTAAATTATAAATTTTATTTAGAACCATAAAAACCTTACACTGAACTGTTCATCACACAAAAAGATGCAATGTTTGAATTTATTTTTCTGACTTTATTTTTTATTTTCTGAATTTTTTTTTTATTTATATGCACCACGTATCCTTTGCAAACCACAAAGCTGTCAATTCATTATCTATGGAAACAAGAGACAAAATATAGGTGCACCTGGTTTCAGAGAGATCTAGTGGCTTAAACAGTCATCTCCTCTCTGAATCTGTTTAGAACCTCTTTCTTTTTGGAAAAAAAAAAAAAAAAAAAAAAAAAAGAGATGCTTATAGTGTTAAATAATATAACATGATGCAAAATTGCAATATTCTAAAGTTTTGGAAACTAATACTTTGCATCTGAGTACTAATATTTTTAAAATACTGTATTTCCTGCCAAGCGACAGTATTTCCTCTCAGATATCTGCCTTTCTAAGATCATAATGTTTAAATGATAATAATGCAGTGACTACATCATCTTTTCAATTAATTCTTTTTATTTAGTTCATTTTGCAAACTAGATATTGCAGAGGGTTTCTAAGTTTTCCTCTCTCTAATAAGAGATGAGCAAAGAGTTTGTAACAAGCAACTCTTCAACACATTCCCACTTTTTCCTTTATCACAGATATATCTGTACATAAAACATGTGGTTTCTTCCTGAACGTATTTACCGTTAGACAACAATTAGCCAATAAATGCCTCTATAAATTACATCTGTCTCTGTATCTGCATTGTATCCTTTGTAAGACTGCGCTGTTCTGGTAACAAATGGGCTATCAGGCAAAGCTGGGTCCACCAGCATCTTTTGACATAGTGCAGTGTGTGCCTTGGCAGCCTGAATCTCAGGCTACCAACCTTAGTTAGGGTACTTTCTGCTCTTGAGTAGATCAGTGCACGTCTGTTGTATCCCACTCAAGTACAAGCAAGCTGGAATGGCTCACTAAGAAGTGAGAGGAGATAGGTCTTACCTATTTTGAGACAGCACTGCTAACATCTTTCTCAACTTCTGATCTGATCTGAAATGTGGTATCTGACCATTACAGAAGCAAGGCCATGAAAGGAAATGCTCTGAGCAGGTGAAGAGTTAGTGTCAGACAAGAGCAGGAAGCAATCTGCTGCCTGGCTGCATCTCTGTTCTCTCTGCGCTCTCTCTTCCCTCCTGGAGCACACCAGGATATTGTCTTGCATAAGTGTTGCTCTATAACACAGCCATCCTTACACCCTTTTATACGATCAGCATATAATATCAATCTATCTATTGAGTGATAGACACAATGCTTTTTCAATTACATCATACCTTTTTTAAAGTGAAAGCTCAGTTCTCCAAAAATGTTCCCAGCATGAAAATGAACTATGATTATTCACAGTGACATAGAAGGCAAAACAGTAAACAACACTTCTTTTTCCTAATAGTTCCTAATGTTCTGTCTGATTTTTTTTTTTAACAGTATTGAGCCAATGTGTTTATAGAACAATCTCCAGTGACTCCAGACTCTCTGTCTTACATGGTAATGTGATACTGATTTAGATCTTGTCACTGTAGGCATATAGCTAGGATAGATTTTCCTACAGGCTTTACTTTGCATTTGTAGATACTAAATACAGACTTCCTGTCATGTTGCCATCTGTATATTAAAACACATGTATTAGTATACTTATGTGCATTTTATACATGCACACACATTCTTTAATAATGTAATGAATTATTATTTATTAGTATATTTGTATATTTGACAGCACAGACCTCAGCACAGATGCCTCCAGACTTGCACCATTACTCTCCTTCCTTGTGAAATCTCACCATTTTCTGTTACTCCTCATTTTCCATCTTTTAAACAGTCTTTGGTACACAGAAGACCTTCTCTGCTATCCCACCTCAACTTAATTTCTCCAAGGGCCTTTAGCAAAGGCCCTTGACGAAAAGCTTTTCGTCAGTGTCACTTTTCTGTATATTTGATGATGAACAAAGAACTTTAATAGACTGGTAAGGTTGTGTCTATTAGCTTTAGGTTGGCTTCTAATAGTTCACGTTACCAAATAAACTCAGAATGTCTTGAAGTTTCTGAATTTCCCTTTAAATAATTCTTAAAACTTGTATTTATATTTGGTATTTTACCCTCTTTAGTACCATGACTGATTTAATCAATAGGCTCCATTGCATAGCTGAAAGCTTTCAATTTCATATTTCTGTTCCTTGAGGGCTCCCAGGTGAATAGGAACCAGTTGTGATTAGTTATCTGCATTCATTTAATCTTTACCTCTTGAATCTTATTCTTCTGACAACTTTCTTTGAGATAGTTCTACTTTAAACTCTGATCCATGTAACACAAAGCCTAGTAGTTATTTAGCAGTAACATCGTAATCTTAGTCTTGGATTAGATTAATTCAAGGTTTACCTCTTCTGAAGTGTTCCACTAACTGCTTTAAGAAGCAATCTTTTCTAGGATCTAAAAACCCCTACATAACATCATGACATTCACCTTTCATCTTCTGAGTGTACACACAATTCTGGCCTTTTCTGTCAGTGTGACCTCTGCAGCCTCCATGAGAATGTCAATGTCACTAAAATGGCCATATTTGAATTGATAGATACGTGGTGTTTATTCTCAATGGATTTATTTACCTTATTTGATTCTAAGCCAGAGAAGAGGCAGGACTAAAATTTACATCTAATTCCAAGCCTGTTCTTTAGTCAATTCTGTTAATACTCATTTCTGTCCCTAACAATTTGACTTTCAACAGCAGTGCGTAATCAGCAGCACTAATTTCACATTCAACTGAAGAGGTCCCTTGTCAGGAAGTGGGATTTAGAAGGAAGGGGAGACCTTTACCAGTCCTGAGGTTCCTTCCCCAGAGATGGACCTAATGCTGTATAAACTCAATCCTTGCAGATTAGTGTAGCAGGCAAGACTTTCATGACGGGATCTTCACTGATCATTTCAGTGGCAGTTTGGAGGTCCTAGTCACCTAGTCACTAGGTTGGAATATGATGGGAATCAAACATCTGAGGTGATGTTTTGTGATGTAAAGCTTAGTATTTTATTTATTTATTTATCTGTTTATCTATCTATCTATCTACCTATTTATTTATTTATTTATTTTATATCATAGCATAGCAAGGAAGTATCCAGCATTACTTTGTGCTGATTTCATGCCTCAGCCTCTGCAAGGCAGCTCTTCTGAATCAGCCACTGGGCTCCTTCAAACACAAAAACCGCATTCCTGACTCCTCTACCACCCTTGTGAGAATGAATGGAAGGATGGAAGGACAGAAAGGAGAGAAAACTTTTTCAGAAAGGAGAGGAAACACAAACTTTTCTTCACTGCATTTTTTTGCATTCACTGCATTTTTTTGTTCTGCAGAATAGCACTCAGCTGAGCCAAAACTGGGCACTACCACTGGTTGCCTCTGGCAACTAAGACTTTAAAAAGGAGTAAACACATAACCTTCTCTGCTGCAATAAAACAAGCCACAATGTTTTCTTTTCCAAGAACAGACTGTGAGAGAAACAGCCTGTCTTTTCTGTTCTATGGGAAAGAGGAGAATTACGGGAAACCATTATATGTTTTGCAGGACCAACAGAGATGGCCCACAGCCACAATGTGAAATGTGAAATGATTGCAAAAGGAATTAATAACCTGCATTAACTTGAGGCAAGATCAGGTTGCATGACCAGGTTAACTGTTCATGGTAGAAGTGCTAGTCCACATTAAGGTTAGGACATTTTCTTTGCAGATTATATTATTATAAATGGAGCTAACATATCAGAGAAAATAATCTGTGGGCCATTTTCCTTTGAAACAATAAGAAACAACTTCAAATAACAGTCATTTTATTCCAGCACCTGCATACCTATGCCACGCACTCAATGGTGTTGATTAATTAATGAAGTTCATCTGATGGTGTCTCCTTCTGAAGGACATACAATCTATATTTCAAATTACTTCTGAAAATTTAATAATCAGAAAGTAGAATTTGCTCATTAGTTAGTAATAATATATTAAGTTCCTCTGTCTATCCCCAAATAGAATGGATAAAGACTAATTAATTAAATACATGTCTCAGAACGTGTGCCACGTACACGTGTTCCTCATCCTATGTTAGATATGAAATTTCTCTGTGATGTGTTATTTGCTAGAATAACAATGCAGTTGAGCCTTTAAAATCTTTGAAAGAGATATTTCTGTTCTCAGCCTGCAATCAATCAAGGAAATTTTTACTGATTAATAGTAAAAGACTGTGAAAAGTACAACATTTTTTGAATTGCTCATAAACATCTGTGAAAATATCCTAGCTGGAATCATCACTCTGGCTGTAGCTGTCACCATCTGCCTGGCAAATGTGCAGGGAGCTTTCTTGGGAATAGACTGTAGTAATTATCCACAAACTGCATAAAGCTTAGGAATCACCATGTCCTACAGGAGGGAGTAGAGGCACTCTTCCGTTTCACTTGACTTCCCATTTGTCCTGGAGGCGACGTCAATGGTCTCCTCACTTAGCAAACAATGAGATCAAGCCTGCTCCATGCAAATGGCCAATTTGTTGAAAACAGGGTGCTGCTATCCCAGTGGCATGCTCCTCAGAAGCTGCATAGCCTTTGTGAACTTGCACCTGAGAACTGCCAGTAGGGCTGCTCCATTATAAAATGCAGGAGGCTCTGCACAGCTCTGCAGAATGGTGAAAACTAGCTGTGATCCAATTAACCTTAATTAACTGATATTGAACACAGATGCCTTTTGTAATGGATGTGTCATGTAATAAAAGACGTAATTTGCTTAATATTCTGTAACATAAATCCAGCTCCTAGCATAGAATGAACATGATTTTCAACATTTGGAAAGTACCTTTTGAGATACTTGAAACCAACCAGATTGAATTTGATTTTACAGCAACTTACATTGAAAAAATTTACAGAGCAACATAATACATTCAGATCACCACAGGAAATACATCCAAATTCTAATAAGAAACAGTAGCATTTATGGAAATAGTAAAAGTATGTAGACCAGAAAATCAAAAGGTAATTTTTTTCCAGTGCGACTTGTCACTTGATTGCTGCATATCTATAGAAGGTAATGAGACTACCAACACTCTACACTCTTTATTCTATTCACAGACCACTGTCATGTATGTTAATTCAAGGAGAACAGTTCTTACATTCTTCTGGTTATATTCATATCATGCCTCATTCCTCTTCAAAAACCACAACATAATTATTTCTTCATTTGGGCTCCTTATAAGTGTTCTCTCAGCCATACCTGTAATAGAGAGTAGAATATCTTTCCTTCCCAGCCATTGCATGAGGTTTTTAATGATCATTGTTTCTCATTGTCATTTCTCTCTCCTGACCCAAAATATGTTTGCCTTAATTTACACATTCAATATCACAGTCAGTGATAATAAATAACCAAATGCTGACATGGATATATTTCTGTTTTCTGTATGCCATGTGCAAGTATCCTGTTTGGTCTCATAGCTTATCCCCATCCTGCAAGGCAATTATCTGTGTTTTAAGGAGGCAGGCTCCTAGAAAGATTGATTTCCAAACAAAGACAGAATGTTCATCTAAAACGTAACTACAGGAGTGGGTGGATGTCAGTCAACTCATGATATACTTCTCTCTGACTCCTACACAGTCCTGTGTCTGCATTTCAAGGTCAAAGGCAGCAGCATGCTGACTAATCTCCAAGAGCTCAGTAGTGAGTAGTAGTCATTTCTGATTCTCGATAATAATTTTTAACAAATAGGTTTTCCACCACCCCTTGGCTCTGGAATGACAAAATAAATTTACTGAGTGCAGCAAGAATGCAATCAAATCCAGGAACAACCTAAACTTCACAGCTATCAAAAATCTTGAGCCATAATCACGCTCACTTCACTAACAGTGCTGCTTCATTAAAACTACATTTGGAAATGCATGGTGATATTGAAACAACCATTTGATGCAGGTCTATTACCAACATTTTCTACTTTTCTATGGAAATTCATGTCTGTTGTTCTTTTATCATTATTTTTTTGTCAGTAAATATTTGGCTTTTTAATTGTGTCAAATGCATGCTTGCATCTAATTTTCAAGAATATTTGTAAAAAGTTTTAGAATGAAGATGCTAATGCCCAAAATTGTGAGAGACACATCAATTTTGACTGGTAGCCTTAAGTAGTATCAGGGGTATAAAGCTTCAGTCTCAGTCAGTTGCCTCCAAACAATTTGAAGATGCATGTTCTACTAAAGTGAATTTATTTTAAATATAGTATGGAGACCATATCTGCAGGTATTCATTGGCTCATGATGTCTGATTCATCTCTTTGGAACTGCTACTTACTTGGTTAGTACTTACTGAATGCTGGCTTTTCTTTCCATTACCTAGTGTCCCAAAAAATTATTTCTCTATTTCATAATTTTGCTGTATAAATCTCAAATGATTACTCTTTTTGACTTTCTAGTTGATTAGGAGATGATCCTAAGAAATGTTACACATATGCTATTAAATGTTTTGTTACTTCTTTTGCTGGCTTCCTGGGTTGGAAAATCTGATATTTTATACTGCCTTTATAACAAGACTGATGCACACATTTCTCCTCACTCCTTTCTGAACTCATCAGTGCTCAAATATAGATGTTGTCAACTCACCCATAACAACATGCATGCAATACTTCAAAAGTAAAGATTTTTCACCCGCAAAACTGGGTTGCGTGAGAACAAGTTACACTGACAAGAAGAGTTCTGCAGCTGAGCTTGATCCCCTTATAACTACAGTGCAGAGCTCACTAGCTTTCCTCCACTCAGTTCTACTGTAGCATGGTCTACCCTAAGGCTCTTGTCTACCCATTAGAAAAAGAAAGGTGAAGATAAATCGCTTTTTAAAAAACAAATATGCCATATTACAGAAAATTAATATTAAGAGCTTGCTTGGCTCTTGCAAACAGATTAAGAGAGAGGTATAAAAGGATAGTCTGCTATCTACAGAATCCTGTGCAAAATGATTTGCATTTAGGTTTTCCTTACACAGTTCAAGCAAAAGAAGAAACCTGACCAATTACTATATGGCTAAAGGGAATATTACATGCTGTACAAAGAGATAGAATAGCTTTTGGTATTTCCTCATTTAATCAGATGATTTTGTGCAGCATTAGTTCAAGTTCATTCTATGATCTATGATTCTATGATTTAAGTTCTACCACGAGAACTGACAGAATACAAATCCACTCAGTCTCACAAGGACCAAAGCATTTTTCAACATCTTCCACATCAGTGCTCACAAAGCTATTATGTTTACATATTATTGATATATTTAACTAAATGAAAGATATAGCCATGATTTAAATTGAAAAAAAGTGAAGTAGCAGAGAAACTTTTTATCTTATATGCAGCATGAGCTATATACTTATTGGTGCAGGTTAGCTTATTTCTTTCACAGTAACTATGCTCACTTTGTGCTTATAAGGATTTTATTATACAGTTACCAAGTCCTGCTTGACTGCACAGAGGGCACAGATAATGAAGATTCCAGAAGATGCTTACATCTCAGTTGCCCAAAAATTATTGGAAGAATTGCCTCATGTGTCATGGAAGCCACAGTTACATCCTCAGGTGGCAGTTGTAGAGCTTGACTGACCAAGCAAGCATAACACCATTTCTGTTACCCTCAACACTTCGATGGGTACCTGACTTTCTAAGTCCGTGGAACACAGAAAATAGAGGAAAGCTCTTCTCTACAACTTCTTTATCAGTTCTGCCTATGTGGAGGTTTCTAGAATTTGCCTTGCAATGAAAAACACAGATCCTGAAATATGGAGGAGAGGGCTTTCATTTTTTTTTCACTGTCCTGATTACTTCCAAGGTTAACAATCAATTAATACTTCCACTGGAACTGACAATTCATTTTCAGCCAATACTACTTCCAAATTAAAAAAAAAAAAGAAAAAAAAAAAAGAAAAAAAAAAAAGGGTTTATCTTCCTAAGGCAGAATTTGATTTTGAAAACAATGTGAAATCAACAGAATCCATCCAGTTAGTTATCTCTCTGATACCAACAAATTAACGCAACAGAGTAGATGAAAGAGGAAAACCTGATAGAGTGATATGCTTTCCCTCCCATTTTTATGCTTGCTAAAGCACTTGAGGTAAAACATCTATTAATCTTTAAAAAACATTGAATTTAATTATCCTGACTAAGTCTTAGCTTGTTCCAAATGTTACAGATATGTTTTCCTTCATACAGTACAGACTGTTCTTCTAATTTTAAGCTTGTGTAACTAAACTCCAGTCCTATGAGAATTTCCTAGGTAATTTCTACTGTCAGTGCCGTGAAAGCAGCTTCTCTGCAATTGGCCAATCACCTTGTTCACATCAAATAAGAAAGTGTACAAAATGGAGTGGCTTGATATTTCTCTTTTAAAGTCCACACAAGTGGACACAAGGATAAATCAGTTTGCACAGTTAAGCATGAACTGTGAATCACTAAACTTAAGTGGAGGCAAGTGCAAGGGATCATAGAATCATAGAATCACAAGGTTGGAAACGACCTATAAGATCATCTAGTCCAACCGTCTCCTCATCACCATTGCCACCACAGGCACTAAATCATATCATGCAGCACGTGTCGATGAAAATTGTCTTTGTTTTGTACTATCTTGACCCTGTGATTCCAGACCAAATTGGGGTTCTGAGGCTGTACTATGCAGGATACATACTTTTTTCCTAAAGAATATGAAAGTCCTTTTAGTTCATTAGTGAGATGTGGAATTCAAAATATTAATGAAGTTCTTGGTTCACTAAACTTCTCTTTGATTCAGTATGAATTACAATTATTCTATAACAACCATTTCTAGCAACAAAACAGGAAAAAAAAACAAACATTGTTTCTAGTTCCTTCTCCACTCTGTGAAGTGGTCACTACCATTCACTGCAAATAAAACACACATTGCCAAAAAAGTATAGAATTCTTTATTCTTTATCTCCTGGACATTTACATATTTGCTAATGTTCATCCATTTGATTTTTTTTTTAGCAATATACTTTCTTGCTCACTCAGTGAAGTGATATATTTTTGCAGTGTTTATATCTTCCATTTAGTATTTGTTTCTTTTTAGAGGACTCAATAGGCTATCTCTTAATTGCAGCTCAAAATTGTTGATTATGGCTCATACACACTATGAGAGTAATACTAAACTCTGGCTCAGCAGTGGTGGGTTCAGGCACCAAACATCAAAAAATACACAGTAAAGAGAGAAGATTCCCTTTCTCAAAATAGTAATCTGCCAAGAACTATTATAGGTACAAATAAACCTGACAAAATAAATATGGCTATAAACGGTAGTAAAGAATAAGATTCAAACTTATTCATGCAAAATGCATGACAGCCAAAAAGAGAGAGGGAAAAGCACTTTCTGTATTAAAATAAAGAGAAATCAGTTCATGTATGAATGAGAAATCACTCATCACAACTATCTGCTATATCCAGGAGGTTACAGTAGAACCAAATGCAGAGGTCACAAAAATCAAGATCAATCATGGCAGAAACAGCATTTATACAAGAAAATACTAAATAGAATGGAGGTCTGCAGCATCCAAATAGGAGAATGTTATAGAAGAAAATAAAAAATTTAAAATATAGGCACATCAAATGAATGTCCAGAGGACAGATTCAGGATAATGTAGTTTTTATATGAGATGTAGCTCAGTTTCAGAACTCCCTGTGTCTGGGTATTCTATACAAGAAAGTTTACACTAATTCAAGAATATATTAGACATTTTTAGAAGGAAAAAGTTCACAAAGGGATAATAGGTGTGTTAAGACACTGTCTCTAGAAATAACTAAATCACGGCTGGCTGGAAGCTCAGAAGGAATAACCAGGGGTATATGGTTTTCGTTCGCTCATTTTTCTGCTGATTGCTTCTAAAAACAAAATAGCTAGATGGGCCTCTGCTCTGAATCAGTAAAGTCATTCTTGCACTCTCGTGACTTAATGCACTAAACATTAAACTGAACTAAATGTTCATCTTCTTGCCTGTTGTTTTGACCTGAAATATTTTTTATTTACTACGAATTTTATCATTGCATTAATACTATTTTCATGTTATATTGTACTGATAACAAATAAGTATTCGATATCGTGTTTGTGAAGAGGAGGACTTGGCTGCAAAATTGAATATAGACATCAACAAGAATTTAAAAATCTAAATCCACTGGTGGAACAAGTAAGATCCTGTGATTTCTAAAAATATACTTAGCTTCTTCGGTGGATTAGCAACTGCAGGATTTTCACATGTTGAGGAGACAGATTTCAGAGATGAATTAATAGGCATGGCAAAGAAAAGATGCTAAGAACCAGTCATAGCTGCGATAAAAGACACACAGACAAAAAGACATGATGTACCATTACCACAGGCATGGCAAGGATTTTGGAAGTCACAGATGACAGATTCCACACACTGACAATCCCCAGACATAGCAGAATCTGCCTCCAAAAAGAGACATCCCACCACTTGGTCAGTGAGACACACATCATCACGGAAAAGCATTGCACAACAGCAAACCGGTTGCCTAGACATGATACCTTCAAATACCTAATCACTGTTTTTCCAACATTCAAGCAGTTTGAGAAGCTCAGTATCCTAGCAGTAGATTACTGTAGTTGGTCTTGGGGTAAAAAACGTGATGTTCTGTGCATTTTTCACACAGGATGCATACATTGCCTTTCTGCAAAAGATATTTGGTGATATTTTGACATACTGATTGATACTGAAATTCTTTTAGCCAGGGAGAATGAGCCCCCTGCCTTTAAAACCGAATATACACACATGAACACAGTGTACTATTAGTATAACATCTCTGACTGGTCAACACACCATCAAGTAGCTGATGGAAAGTTGGATCTCAGTCTGCACTAATAAACAGATATAAAAACAATGTAAAAAAGCCCTTCCCACTCTGCACAGAGGCCTGTTAGCTTAGAAATTACAGTTCTTTTCTAAAAGTAGTAGGGAGGGAAAGAAGGGAAAAGGAGAAATATATAATAACCAGAAGGATCTGAAATAGCAGTGCAGAATTAGAGAAGATTTGTAGTCTAGCACTCAAGAAAGTTAGAAGAATGAAGAATAACAGTAATATGGAAAAATAGCATTAAAAATAGATGGCAAAGTGAGGATTGAAAATATGCAACAGAAAAGAATGCAGATGATCCATCATTCTTTCTCAACCAAAAGGACAGCAAAAATATTATTTTAGTAGACATCTTGAAATATTCAGCTTCTTCTTGTTATGCCATTTATTTATTTATTTATTTATTTATTTGTTAAAATTTCACATTTACTTGAAAATATAAAACACACAGTGCTAGTTTAATTGCCCACAGTAATTTTCTCACCATTAACATTTTCCACTACTGGTATCTTCTGTTACAGGTGGCCTATTGCTAATTTCTTAGATGAAAAAATTCTCAGTATTGTCAGACACAGACTGAACTACAAGAAAGAGTTCATTAGGCATTAAAATGTACATTAGAAAGGCCCTGCACAGTTTTCAGAAGAAAATATCTGTCTCTAATATACAAAAGACCCCGTTTATCAGAGCTAAATTTTGATGTGTTTTCTGCCTCTGCAGGAAATTCAATTCTAGTTTGAAAATTTTACTAAGAGTCTTTTGCCAGTTGCCTACACCTCACTGAGTGTTTGTTTCCTATGAGTTGCCACAAACTAGGAAAACTTTCTTTCCTTCTGGTAAAAATGAGACTGGAGTTGGCCTCACTCCCAACTCTAGTGCAAATACTCCACAAACCATAGAATCAGAGTACGATTAAGGTTGGAAAGATGAATGAGATCATCTTGCTCAACCATCAGCCTGTGCATGTGACTGCTCTAGTCTGCACACTGTGACACCCACCCTTTTCTTGAAAAACCTGGAGGGATGTGACTCCACCTCTTCCCTGGGCAGCCTGTTCCAGTGCTTCACTATTCCTTCAGAAAACAAATTTTTCTTAATATCCAATCTGTCACAACTTGAGGCTGCCACCTCTCATTCTGTTGGCATTATGAGGGAGAAGAGACCAACCACCACCTCACTGCAACCTCCTCTCAGGCAGCTGTAGTGAGTGACAAGGTCTCCCCTGATCCTCCTCTTTTCCAGACTAAACAATCCCAGTTCCCTCAGCTGCTCCTCATAATACTTGTGCTCCAGATCCTTTACCGCTTCATGGCCCTTCTCTGGACAAGCTCCAGGGCCTCAGTGTCTTTCTTGCAGTGAGGGGCCCAAAACAGAATACAGCACTCAAGGTGTGGCCTCAGCAGAGCTGACTATAGGCACACGATCACCTCCCTGCTCCTGCTGGCTGCATTATTTCTAACACAAGTCATGATGCCATTGGCCTTCTTGGCAAAATGCTGGCTCATGTTCAGATGGCTGTCAGCTAACACCCCTAGATCATTTTTATCCATGCATCTTTTCAGCCTGTACCACTGCATGGGGTTGCTCTAGCCAGAACGCAGGAACTGGCACTTGGTCTTTTTAAAGCTCATATTCTCAGACTAAATCCATCAATCCAACCTGCCCAGGTCCCTCTGTAGGACTTTCCTACCCTTACATACCTTGACACTTTCCCCCATCTTGGTGTCATTTGCAAACTTACTGAGTGTGCACTCAATCCCCTCATCCACGTCATTAATATGATATTGAACAGGACAGGCCCTCATACTGACCCTCGGGGAACACCACTTGTAACTGGTCACCTTACCTCTCAGTGAGCTCTGTGCAAGCTCACCTGTGCTCACTCTAGTGAATCAGCTTTTCCTTGTTTGATGCACAGAGAGCTAAACACTATTTACAAACATTTCAGTGTAGACATCATGGTTATGAGAGCGCACAGTCACATGCAGCTTGGAATAAATATATGGACAATATGCAGAGTGGCCTTTTCAAATGCAGGCGTAAGCTGGAGCTGACTGACAGCTGTTTAATACAATTAACTAAATAAAAGCAAACTGTGATGAAGGCAATCCCAGAGAATGTGAGATAAAGATCACTGATAGGTTGCTGTTGATTAAGCTACCAGACTCTTCTCATACTTTCTGTAAAAATTTCCTCAGGCTTCTTGTTTATGCCTCGTAGTATGGACTTCATCACCGCAGTGCGTTTCTTATTTTTCAAATGAATGATTGGAAGCTGAAAGAGAAAGCCAAGAAAGCTTTCTAGAAACTCAGCAGCATACAGTTACAGTGATCCTGGTTTTATTTTTAACGTATTTGAGAGCCTACAATGAACAAAAATAATGCGCTTCGAATTATCACATGAATGGAAGAAGTGCCTCCACTTACAAAAATATATAGCTATTTCAACTCTTCAAACTTTTAAATTTGGTGTAATCAGATGCCTTTGATTTTTAAAGAAACCAACATTTTCCTTCATTATTGAGGTCAGTCAGTTAAAATCAGGCCTTCAGCACAGGACCTATTTTACAATAGGACATTATCCTGATTTGTTAACCGTCTATGAGGCTGTCGAGATGGGGTTCACTTTGTCACAAATAAACTTGTTGGTTTGTGAGGTACGAAGAGTAGTTACAATTCAGTCATGCGTCTTCTTTCTTAGGAACATTCTATGATGTGTAAGCTGGCAGCAGGGACACAAAAAATGCTGGTTTAGTTTTGTCTCTAAAAGAACAGTCTTTGGAAAAGGAGCAGCTGGACAGTTGAAGTCAGGTAGGTGACTTGCATCATCGGGCTGGTCAGAGTAGAGAAAGTATTAAGGAAACTCAGTCATCAAAGGCTAACAGTGTGTTAAATTTCAGTAGAATGTCAATTTGCTTTGTCTCTGCCTTGTTCAGGTGTAAATTTACTGAAGAAGCTGAAGGAGATTTAGCTCTCTCCCTGTGAGCACTGTTAATAGAACACAGTACAAAAAATACCATTGCTCACAGCCACCTTCCCTAGTCAAGACTGCAGGTAGGCATATCTTCTCTTGTCCCATCCACCTAACAGCAGTCATTAATACAGTTTCAGCTATTGCTATCAGTTGCTGTTTAAGTCTAAGGTCCAAAGGTGATGCTTAACGCAGACAAGAATTAATATTCTTACAACATATGGTAAGCAATAGTAAGTCTCTGTGCTATTTTCTCTACCTTAAAGGGGGACCGAAGGGAGGCTGCTTAACATAACAAAGTATCTATGTTCCCATTTCTTCTGTAGGAAAGAATTTGACTAGCATGCTGTACAATAGGCAGGGAACTTGAGGTATATCGTGCAAATTTATGTAGAGCTAAATTAGAAGAATAGAAACAGAATTTCTATATATATATTCACACCAATTAGACCATATGATTCCATTTTCATTTCCTCTTTTGTTTAGCTCTCCCTTTAGTCCCCTGCTCATCATTTCGCACAAATATGGATAGGGCACCACACTTTTCCACTTGCATAAGCAAAAAAGAATTAGCTGTTTTTAAGACTCTGTCAACAACTATTTATTCAAAAAGTGTTCAGAACACTCAGATGAGGTTGCTAGGTGACAAACCATGCATTCACCTATCTCCTTATTAGCAAAAGCAGAGAATTTAGCAAGCAGATACAGTAAAGGACATTGCTGATTTAAATACTGTTTGTATAAAATGTGCCAAGGCTGGAGAACTCGGGCTGTCAACTTGCTCATGCTTTCATGAAACTTTATCCTCCTTAGCAGCAGGGAAATACAAGTGTCAATTAGATTGAAGCTCCATCACACTTCTGAGAATGTTTTTTTCATTATCCTGATTCGAAGTCTAAATATTTGGTTTTAAGTGACACTGCTTGAGTGAGAAGTGTCAGTTAATAACTTCAGTTGCAAATGCTTCTCCTTTTATTTTTTTGTCTTTTCTGTGTCAAATGTATTGTTGATGCCAATACCCTGATCATGAAAGCATGAATGAATATGAATGACTGAAAGGCTGATAATCTGCAAGAATACAGCAGTTCTTCATGTCATGGACTCGTACCTAAAGCACTCAGGCCACTCCTAAGGGACCCATGAAGAGTGCACTGCTGTACAGCAGATCTCACTGGACTCTCAGTGTAATAATGGCTAGCCACCCTAAAGGCTGTGTGACAGGTATGCTACACATTTCATGACCTTGTAGTATCCATGCAATTTGATTTTTAATATCCTAAAATATCTTGATAGCTAGAAACATTCACATGTGTTTTAATCTGCTTTTATGAGGTTTATATTTAAGGCTGCAAAGTGCTACTACAAATACACAGTCAGTCTGAGGATTGCCCACTTAATAGGTAATACAGACAGATGAGAAAATTAGCAAAATGTAATGGAACTGCATGGCAGTATAGCAATCATCTGAAACTCTCACTAGTCCAGTGCACATTGAAATCGTATACTTAGCTCCTCAACATGAACACTGTCCCCCCGAGCTGCTTTTCTCTTTCACAATAGAATGTGCACAAGGTGTTGTACTATGTTAATCAAAGTGTACTGAAATACCAAAGAAAACGATGTGCAGTACATATTGTATGCAGAAAAATGAGGTACACTCACAACACTGATATTTGTTGCTGGTATAAAGAGATTGAAAAAGAACAACCCACTCACTGCCTAAGCCATTTCTTAACGGGTAAGAGCCCTGCAAAGCTTATACAAATTCAAGATAATAGATAACGTGATTCTGAATGAATACAGGTCAGGTGCTGTGGGTGTACCAGTCACGAAAGGAAAAAGGGGGAGCAACTGTTCTTTTTCCCTCTGTATCAAGGGTGTAATGGCTGCCTCTACTTTTGGAAGGTATCAGCTAGCTTAAGGAGCCAGTACATCAACATCAGAGTGCTCTCATGGTCCCTAAGGCTACATTCAGAGACATTCTTCAAGAGTAGTTATTGAAAAATGACTCATCAGAAAGGATACAAAAAATAAAATCTGGGTATTAGTCACTCTTTTCTTCTTCCTTCAAAAACATACTTTCTCACTTCACTCCCTACCTAGATGTAGGGCTTAAAATTTTGTATATTGATACTACTTGGATTGTGCTTTTGCTCCTTCCACACATTCTGTGTAATTTGTTCATGAGTTCTTTTCTGTCTTTAATCTTTCCTTTTCTGTACCTCCTCTTATGTACTGATTTCTGTGATGGTAATGCTTCATTTCTCTTTTAATTCCAAGAATCTGATTGTTTGAATCTTCTAAATTTAAACTAAAAGTTAAATTAGCTTTGGTTTATTTTGCTCTGGTTTTGCTGTCAGAAATATCTCAGATTCCACATCTCCTAAAAGGTAGTATTATTGGTCTCAGTGCAGAGCCTGGTTGAATCAGGAAACAGTACAGAAAACCAAGCAAGCAAGAACTCGAAATGCTCAGCCTGCAAGAAAAACAGCAGCATCAACCATCGATTTTCATGTGTCATATCTTCATGTTCACTGACATATTCTGATCAAAAGCTTACAAGTATAAACCCAGAATGACTTAACTGACTCTGGCAGAATAACTTCAAATTTACACAGCTGAAATCACTATCTAAGTTCTCACTTGGTAGAAAATAGCTCAATATATTGCTCTCCCTAAATAGAAGAACTTTTGAGCACAAAACCAAGAAAGCAAACAAAAATAACCTCAGAAAGTACTACACTTGTGAACCGCTATCCACCCTTCTATAGCTCTTTTTCCATAACATCAGGAATGAGTTTGTCCCTTCATGTTGGCTGCAGTAACTCATGCTATTATATTACAGAGCTACACTTCACTTCTTTTTTTGTTTTCGTTCATGCCAGCAAGAGAGCATGAGTAGGCGTCATATAAGATAAATCTCACTAATTTTAAAAAAGAAAATCTAGTGAACAGGAGGTGATAAATGCTGCACTGCCTACTCAGGTTCTGTCACATAAGATGTCACTTCTTCATTTTAATTATATTTTCTGCCAACTCACAGAAGCAAACGATTTGTACTACATGTGATCCTACCTCTTCTGTGGAATATTTCTGCATAGCTGATTGCAAAATGCATCTACTTGGTTCTGTCCCAGAATTTTCCCTTATTCACTTCTATGTCTGTTTCCTGATATTGTATAGAAACTGTTTGTTCAGGAGACGTTAATGTATAAATAACAGCTTGCTCACTGCAAAAAAATGACTCAGACTATTTGCACATGGGATTCATTATTCAAGAATTAATGGATTACATATTGAACTTAAAAATTAATCTGCTGTTTTAGACATGGTTTTGCTAATGTATGTTAATGGCTAGCTAGATTTGTTAAAACAGTTCTACTGGGTTAAAAAATTAAAGATAAAAAAATGCTAGAATCTAGAATGCCATAACATCAATTCCTTGTCTGCTTACATGACAGACAGGGAGTCTTGTGAAATGACATGATATTGAAGAAACACCAGCTGTTTGATTGACTACTTACATCAACAGATGATACAGGAATGGCTCCTTCCAAAAGAGCTGGCTTGATCAATACATGCCATTGAAAAAGCATGACATGTAAACAGGACACAGAAACAGTAATAAAATCCCCATGTTCCCCAAAATAATTTTCACTTTTCAAACATTACTATTAAAAGTAGTAATTGCTCAAATAAAAGAAGCCAAAGCCCGAGGAGAATGAACCAGAGTTCAAACATAACTGCATCCTGGAAGAGTTTTAACACATGGCTCACAACCGTATTTAGTGTTCCCATGAGTGGTAGGTGGTGGAACAGTAGCTTTAGTCAGTGTTATTTAAAGTTAGACATCTCTGGAATAATTGTCAGTCTGAGAACAAGAATAGGATTTTTTAGTACTTACCTCCATGAAACTGGAAGTTATGAACAGAGATGAGAGAATGAACTGTAGGGCAGAACCTATTCTACTTAGGAGTTGAAAAAGAAAGCACAGAATGATCCACACACATGAGGGCAGTCAGATAGCTGGATTATATAGCAGACAATTTCAGATCCAAGCTTCGGTTGTTCAGCTACATCAAAACCAGTCAGACCACAGTCTGAATGCAAAATTATATTTCTGAAGCGATCAATGATGTTGTGATTTTTGTACTACCCCTGTCCACTCAGGTTGCAAATATTTCTGATCATGTTCAGCCTTGAACAAAGGAAGAACATATTGTCTTGTCATCAGACCATTTATTTTTCATTAATATCCTTATTGTGCAGAAAAAAAAGAGATTGAATTAGGGAGTGGACATAAGATTAAGTTATCTGTCAAGGAAAAAGGTTATGTTATAGTTTATCCTTGTCAAATGAGGCAACCACCAATTCAACAGTCTTTTCCCTGTGCTAGGCCTTCTAGGGACCGTCTGCTTTAGAACAAAGTTTTCTACCTCTTCAGTGCCTGGAGCACTTCTCTGTAGAAATACTGCTGAAGTCAGACTGCAGCTCTGCATAGCAGCAAGGTTTGGGATGTTCAAAACCATGACTCGACTTGTTTTCCAACCAAATACTGCCTTTACACCTGCTAAGACCAGCCTAGTTTAGGAAAGAATTACTAACAAACCTCAGCATTCACTTTCTTGACACCTCAAACCTCTTCCTGTTGGGAAAGCGTCTACTTTTCCTGGCCACAAAGCCCAACCTTTCTTCATTGTTTGGACAAATATCTTATGTGAATGTAAGTCACATCATAGGATTCTAAAGCAAAGTCTGCTTAAATGCAGAATAGACATGTTTATGCTCTTGTTTACATTTACACATTTAAAAAGAACAAAATAACTCATACAATGATATACGGTTGTTGTTTACAGCGCAGCACGTAAACTGTAAGCTACTGGTATTTTCACAAATTATTTGCATTTCCCAGAAGAAAACTTACTTTTTAGTGCGGATTTAGACTCAGTCTTCTCTAAGTATAAATCTTAGTCTGTAAATCCTCTGTCTGCAGAAGACAAATGGAGGGACTTTGCATAACTCTGAGATGCTTCTTTGCTCCCCAGGAATCCTGCACTGGAAAACATAGGGAGCCTTTATTTTCCCCTTCTCTGCCTGGGATGAAATCTCTGTCTTGCTTCCTCAGCTCACAATGTGCAAGCTGATTTTCCTGACTTTACATGTAATTTGCAAACAATTCTATATTACTGTTCTTCACTTTAACATCTTCACTGTTCCTCAGTGATATGTGAAGAATCTAACTGGGCAGCTAAAAAACAATTGTCACACAGAATATCTCCCCACCTTTGCATATCAAGACTTCCTATCCCTCTTTTGTGCAGTCTGCCTCTCTTGTTTTGTCTGCACTATGTAAAATTATAGGAACAAATGGAAGAAGTGTTCTGCTGAACTGTAGCATCTCCAGAACAGAATAGGAAAGGCAGTAAAGTGCATAGAATGAGTACAGTTAAAAAGCCAATGCTGTTTAAGCATAAGAAATTCTGTCCGTTTTGCATTCTGAATTAGAAAAACTAAACAAAAATTTTATAACTCTCCCAGAAATATATACATATACAATTTATTTAGAAGAGATGTACGTATTTTATAAAATAGAAGTACATTTGAAATTTCTTTCTGTTTTGTGTAATAAGCAGTTTTGCTACACACATTTTTAAATCAGTCTTCAATAATAAAACCATACTGAATGAGGACAAACATATTGACTAAGAACAGAACAACTGAATACTCTGAATACTAGCTGGTAATCATTATTGAAATGGGTAATTTCAAGGAATGTAGCAACTACTGCTTGTTTTACCTATTGTTGAGTGGTATATCAACCAGAGGTATACAAGTTTGGAAGTCATTATTCATGGCTGGAAATTTTCTATTAACTTTTCTTTATTTGTATTGGTAAAAGTACTGTATAATTCCGAATGGGAAAAGAAGTAGCAGGTAAGCCTGCTGAAAATAGATATGACAGAAATTATGAAGACAAACAATACGCTTCAGTGAAATGCTTTGAGTCTGCAAGATCCTTTTTTTCATCAGAAATCATGTATGATATTATAATGTCAAATCTATCTTACATAAAAAGTAAGTTACACGTTTAAAGTACAAGTAACAATGGATTTACTGATATCCAACAGGATTTCTCAAGATTTTAGTGCTATAAAACAAGTCAGATGACTGCGAAAGTATAGAGATATTTGGACATTTATTCTTCCTTAATACTTTCTTAATACTCATTCACTTTTCTGTCCCTTTGTCATCACTGCACTGTTATGTCATTACAAGCTGTGGACTTATAGCTAAAAGAATTTTCCAAGGGTGCTTTTCCTTTTTTTTTTTTTTTTTTTTAAATTTTACCAAATCATTAATGAATTGATAAGAGAAAAATAGATTAAAATTGCCTATATCGGGTCAGATTCTGTTTGGTATATACTAATACATTTCCAAGCCCATCTGAAAACACTGTTTCTAATGAAAATGTGGATATATTTTTATTGAAAATAACTCAACACAAATAAGGAATAAAATAATCTATACTCTGCTTAGGTGTACATATAATGTCTGCATACAGTGTACACACAGTAGGATGCCTGGGTCTAGCTGGGTTTGTTAAGTTAGCTAAATGTTGAGAAAGGATGGGAATTTCCCACTGAATCTTCCGTACACTGAGAGAAAGACCCTAAAGGTGGTCCAAGACTTATTTCCAATCAATTTCAGGCAGATTTATACCTAATTTTTCTTCAAATGGTCCAATTAGGTTTTTTCAGCTTCTTTTCTGTTGACATTTCTAAAGGTCCTTCAGCAAGAAAACATCTAAAAATCACATTTTCCTTTTTAGCAAGAGTTTTCCTTTATACGGAAACATCTTTCAGAGTTTTTCGAGGATAATGGGATTTGGGAACTACAGTCCTATTCCTGCTCCTGCCTGCTGCTCACCAGATAATTTTACACAACCACAGCAAGGGTCAGCAAGTGTCTTTATCGTCAACTCCATGCAGTATTTTTGAAGCTTGTGTCTTCCAGATACGCAAATATATTTCTGGGTACATATGCAGTGTGTTTACTGAAGTGGACAAGAGGGGAAGGCTCTGACTCTGCCTACCTATGTATCTATCATGCTTTGCCAGACCACTGTCCCACTTGGTCCAAAAAGACAAAGATGACAGCTTTTGGAACAGGTAGCTTTTCACCCAACTTGCCAAAGTCACCTGCCAGTATCAATGCAAGACAGGACAGAGCTACTGGCAAATGACAGGGGGGCCCAAGAAAGGACAGATTAGCTGTCCCAGTGTCCTCAAGCTGAGGTGGAAGGTGTACAAAAATGTATGTGCAACAAGGAGAAAAAAATAACAGTTACATGTACAAGCTAACACTGTTAATAACAGTGAGGAAGAAACCTCCCAGATTACTGCTTTTCTGAGAAATATTTGATAATAATATAACTTGATTATGTGAAACATCTCAAGATACAAATCTCTTGGCACACATTTGGTCCTGCTTATGGAAAAAAAGCCTCTGGTAATCTCACTTCTAGCTTCCAGAATGCCTGAAATACCATGAATTCAATGCCTTTTTCTTCTAAATTTTATTTAAATGCTTGAACAAACTCAACAGAAGCTGCTCAGTTCTCACAGATAGCAAAGTCAGTTTGTGGTGAAGTGAAATGACTAAAGAGACAAGTAGAGACCGTGACTGTAAGACCACCGATAATATACTATTTAAGGGATTTACATTCTAGAGGTCTTATAGCTGAAGTAAATTACCCTTCTCTTGCAATATATATTTTATGCTAGTTTGACTTTATCGTGTAAAAAAAATTACTTTAGTGTAGTGCAATTACACATATTTAGAAATAATCTGCTTCTTTTGACAATATTTCCATTATTAGAAATGCTCAAAGTTCCTTCCAGTGACTCATCTCAGTGATTTCCAAGGGCTTAGAAGTATCAAGAAAGGAACGACAATACCACAACACAGACACCCAGTACAAAACTAAGTTAGCCAGCTTTTCTGGTGTGAAATGAAGAGCGGCATGTAGAAATGCACTTCTATTTCTGCATAAAACTATTGCACTGCTGTTGTACGCCCATGAATATTTTAGTTTCATGAACCGTACAGGGATTATATTTATAATTATAGACTCACGTGTCCTGGTGTGAATGTATTTTCCACCAAAACCAAATTTATTTCTTTGTAATTTGACTACATAAACCTTACTAGCATTTTTTTCTGACATTTTTTGTATTTCTTGGGAATCCACAGTAGGTTTTCAAAATTTCTTGCACTATACATGAGTATACTGTATAAAACAATTCTTGAAAAGGCTAGAACAATGCGCGTGTTTCAAGTACGAGTGCTTAATTGCAACTCTAAATAGATAAATATTTGCTTAAGCTACTCATACTGTATATTTCTTAGATGAAAAAATTTTCTAACCTTCCCCAAAATAGGAAGATTTTTACCCAGAGATAAGGTTCCTAATTTTATTGGTCATGTATGTGCAAAAGCAGCCCAGCAACCTTAATAGTCCTTGCAATTTGAGGCCTTCCTGGGAAAGCAGTGAATACAGGCAACTTCATTTCACACCTTTAGTTAATTGAAGTGTACTTAAAGTATTTTTAAAATGCTTCCGTATGTGTAACTGTTAGTAAACATATTTTTATTGAAAGGTCCTCCTTAAATTACAAAGTAACAGCAATTTGTTTTCATTTAATTGACAGCAAGATATCATTGTATCTGCAGATTTAAATAGACAATGGAAAATCTCCAATAGAGAGACCTTTGAAAGTAAGCTTTAGCAATCTGGAAAGAACAAACTGGATCTGGCAATATTCAAGCCTGTACCATTCCAACTGCATACAGTCCTAGCTCATCATTCATCTAGTATTAGATTTGCAAGGAGGGGCAGTACAACCCTCTGGCAGCAAAAAATACCAACACCAACAAAATACCTTTCAAATACCTAGACGTGTTTCTTTTCCCTGTCCTGGAAAGGAAATGTCTCCTCTATCTGTATTTATCCTTGCATGCAGCCCAGCAGAAGTATTCAAGAACTGTGCTGATGTGGTACTGAGGGATATAGTTAGTGGTCTTGGTGGGGATGGGTTGATGGCAAGACTAGGTGGTCGTAGTGGTCTTTTCCAGCCTTCGTGATCCTATAATACAATAATAATACAATCATGAGAAAAGGAGAGAGGGTTTGGAAGACTGTTCCTTCCTGAGGTCATGCACAGTCCAACATCCTCACAAGGAGCTCTCTTTGTGATCCAGAATAGTTCTGTCTCTCAGTGAAGATGGTGCCTAAAGAAGAAAAGCTTAGCTGGAGAGCTCTATCTGCAGAAAACAAATGTATGCTTTTTTGATGGAGCAACTGATTGCTTTTCCTCAGAAGAATGCAGTTCAGCTTACCAACACCAAATAATGGAACTCACACATCTCTTCCCCTCAATATTTAGATAAAAAATGCAACTGTTCCCACAAAGAGAAGAGTTTCTGAGAAAAGGACCAGAAAGACAACTGCTCTTCCCAGAGCTGTTTCTGGCTGCTTGTTGACTAAGGAGAGCTTCCATCTCACAGGGCTTATTTGATAAGTATCCCTGCCATAATCCTACTTTAACAAAGCTAAACCCTCCAAAACAGCAGCTTCTCCTCCAAAGAAAGTTTCTCCAAAATAAGCATCTGCTCCACAAGACCCTCCTGTGTAGGTTTCCATGTCAAAGAGAGGCAGGGACCCAGGCAAATTTTCATTTTCCTCCTGAACATGGCTTGGTGTTTTCTGTCACAGAAAAACCAGTTCTAACAGTTCATTTGATTCAAGGGGACCAGCTATAAGGAATGAAGATTACCTGTTCTTATGCTCAGCAAGTGAAGAGACAAGAACTATAACCTGAAAAGAGGTATTGGAGAAGACCTGAAAGAAAACAGAGATACACATAGGTACAAATCACAGATATTCTAATTTTGTATTTTGACAGCATTTATAGATTTGACAGCTTCTTGCTGAAACGAGAAGAAACTAATTAAAATGTAATTGGAGCAATGAAAGGAAGTTATATATTGGAGTTTGTGGTTTGGAAATGCAATTTTTGAATACACCACCTAAAATATCTCATATGGTTTTGAGTAATAAGACATCAACAGCTAAAAAAACAAGCCTATATTAACACATTTTCAGCAGCCAGGAAAAGGTTGTTCTAAATTGTTATTTTGTGTATATTTCAATGAAAGTTAGACAACAACATGCTGGTATGGGTGCAAGAGAAGATAACAGCATTAAATGTGACATAAAATCAGCCACACTACCAGTGTTCCTAAAACTCACTAGTAATTCTGTGACAGTCATGCCAAGTGAATGGGACAAATCCAGCCTCTGATTTAGTAGGCCTGAGAGTCCTGCAGGTAACAAAATGAAGAAATGTTACCTTTTCTTTTGCTGAGTAAAGAACTGGCTGGACAGCTGGGTGAAAGGAGTTAAATGCAGCTGGTGAATTGTGCTCCTCAGGGGTTGGTAGGATGGGGCCATTCTACTTAATAATGTTACAGGTTGATGATTTGGAGGATCCTTGGTAGGATTTGCAGATGACATCAAGCTGGGAGGAAGTGTTGATCTGCCTAATGGTAGGAAGACCCTACAGAGGGACCCAGACAGCTTGGATTGATGGGCTGAGGCCAATGGGGTGAAGTTCAACATGACCAAATGTCAGGTTCTGCACTTTGGTCTCATAAATCCCATGCATCAGTACAGACTTGAAGTAGAGTGGTTGGAAAGCTGAGCAGTGGAAAAGGATCTGAGGGTATTGGTATATGCTCAGCTGAATGTGAGACAGCAGAGTGCCCAGGTGGCCAAGAAAGCCAATGGCATCCTGTCCTGTATGAGAAATAGTGTTGCCAGCAGAAAAGGGGAGGTGATTGTCCCCCTGTACTCAGCTCTGGTGAGACTGCACTTCAAATACTGCATTCAGTTTTGGGCCCCTCATGACAAAAAAGGCATCAAGGCCCTCAAGTATGTTCAGAAAAGGGCAATGAAGCTGGTGAGGAATCTGATGTACAGGTCTCATGGGGAGCAGTTGAGGGAATGGGGATAAAAGCATGAAGCTTTCTCATTATATTTGATTTATTATCTTCAGTTCTAATTACATTGTATTACGGTGTGTTATCTTGCATTCCGATAGTATGTTTAGTAAATTAGTTTGTTTCTCCTCAGATTGTTGCCACTGTTTTTAATTATTTTGGGGTCCCTTGCTCCCCTTTTCTGGAGGTGCGGATTTTTGCAAAATCCCTCAGCCCTGCTGGTCATGGAACTGGGCTGAACCAGCCCGCAAACCGTTGACAAAGAAACATGCTCAGCTGCATGGCAGGTGACATATATTGAAGATTTGTTGAAGTCAGGTAATGCTAGTGCAAAATTTTTGGCATAGCCAATAAAACTAAGTTCAGGAATCACAGGAAATTATAATATCTTATTTGATATTTTTATTAAGGGAAGTCTGTATTGAAAGAAAAAGCTTATGAAGGTAGACCAAAACATCACAGTCATAACTCAGAGTGCATTGTCTTTATTGATAAACATCTGCAAGAGCTGGGCTACTCGTGCTATGCAGGAGAGATCACAGCCATAGCATGTCTGCTTGGTATTCTAATGCACCTGAGGGATGCTTCAACTCACCAGATACAAAAAAGCTTGTGATACTGCATCTATATTGTTATCATTCCTCTAGGTGCTGTCTGGATATTCATCACATAAGTTGTTCATGGTGAAAAGATGTTTCCCCAGCCAATCAAGAAAGCAGATGTAGCAATACAAGTTTTTAGTATTGACATTCAAAGTCAAGACCTGATGATGCACAGCTGGGTTGTTCCCTGTTTGTATGAACCCTGATCCTGTTTCTTCAAAGTCAATAGCAGTTTTACTATCATCTTGAGAAGAAGCGAGTAAACAATAAAGAAGAAACAGGCCCATATGATCATTTTCTGATCTCACTACTTGTGAGGAAAAGAAGAAACTTATTTTAAATAGAAAAAATAGAGTTTGTGGACCAGGAAAGGAAAACAAATACAAGATAATGTGTATTGATGGACTTCAGAGTTAGCTACTGTGGCCGGCTAACTCAATTTCTTAGAACTTAGCAAATCCTAAAACAAAACAGAGTCAGACATCATGTTTTGTCTAATGATAGTAAGCCAGATGGAAAAGAGCTGTCATAACAGACAACTTATAATAATTTTATTCCAAAAAAAACCCCAACAAACCGGCTGTTGAATGCTCGTACTCCTGAGTCAAATCAGCTGTCACAAGTCAAATGGGCTCAGGAATAGTAATTGAATGATATCACACTTTTCCTTTCCCAACTTTTCCTTTCTTAACATGTAGTTAGATCATTTTTCAAAGTCTCTTAAAATAAAGCCTTTAGTTCTCATGATAGTCACTGGCAGCAATTTGGGCTGATAATAAACAAGCCTGCATTAATTACATTTGAAGAACAAATTCACATCCTGAATTAGATACACTTAAACAGGATGAAGGAACACTGCAGTAAAAACAAAACCACTATACTATTTCTTTCTTACAAATGTGTTTCCAGCATATTTTCTTTGTCTGCTACATAGGAACTAGTGAGTCAGTTTTCACTTATTTTTGAAAGCCTCATCAAGACCTTTGTTTTGTTCCAGAAGAAAGTCTTTTGGAATGGAGAACATCCAAGTTGAGAAAAAGTACCACAAACCTAATTTTTCTTTTACAGCTCACTATGCTCGTACCCAGAATGAGAGTAATCTGTAAGCCGGCTTCTTATTCCACCTGGAAAATATTGTCTGTTGCTCTGTGGAGTTATCCCTGGCAAAAGAAACATCAAAGGCAAAATAGTCTTTAAGAGGCTTTAAATAAACAAGAACCTCCTGCACAAGGAAGAATGTAAAGAGGAACACAGTTTATCCAGACTTGTTCCAAGTTTCAGCACTGTGAAATTTTTGTAGTAAAAAAATAGATATTTTCTAAAATGTTTGTCTTTCTATGACTTTGCTGAATATACAAAAAGAAAGGAAGCTGACACTAAGGCAAATGAAACTGCTAGTGAAGTACAGTCTTGTTTTCATAGCTAAAGAAAAATAAAATCTGAGTTACTTTTTTTCACTTGAGCAAACCACTGAGACAGTAAAGTGTCTAATTCTATGCACAGGAGTTTGGAGATGAAGGAGAGGTAGGCGAGACTCCTATTTTATTAAGTTGGTGCATAATGTCAGAGGTGGACATCAGTGGTATGGCAGTAGAGGTTGAAGCATTCCACCAACATTCCATTACATTTGTTGCTGTGCAACAGATGGCAGCAGAGAGGCAGTTTGACAAAATGGTATCTGACGTGAAAGTGCAAACGAAGCAAAGGAGTGGAAGTGAATTCCTCCATGTGGAAAAAATGGTACTCACTGACATCACTGCTTGCTGAATGTTTACGGAGATCAACCAGCGGATGTGAGAACAGTGAGGCTGTTGGTGGCGTGTTTCAGCAATGGTGACAGCAGCAGTGGGTATAGATCTTTATGAGTGCAACGTGCACACCCTTTTCTTTTCTGGTGAAAATACACAGCTAATGATGATTATGTTGAAAAAGAGTGGTTTTTTTTAGCTGAGAATTTGCTTTGTCGAATAGTATTATTGTGATCTTTGTATCTGTTGTAGTTTCCGTGGAAATAAATAGGCAATATTTCTTCTGGAGCAACCTATGTACAGTATTTTATTTTAGTTTGACTTGTCATGATCCATAAACTAACTAAAGTGTAGTCAGCTTTGTCTGCTAGGCTTCAAGTGTATCAGAAATAAAGCCTACTTATAGTTACAAGGAGATTATTTCTCTGCTGAAACTAGGACAGTCCAGCTGTATGCTAGTCCTTACACTTTTCACATTTGTTCACATCTAATAGGTGTAAACAGGATATCTAAAATAGCTCTGAGATCTCACAGCCCAGTTTCAAACTCTATATTCCAGGAGGCAACAGAGTACGCAGCCCCTGGAGACAAAGCCGCAAAGACCACATTGACAGAAGTGATTGTTCTTAGTCTTACATGTATATCAAACATGGGTGCTGTTCTGGGAGCTATGATGATAGGGCTCAGTTTACAGTCTATCTACAGCTGCTGGAAAAATCTTAACAGAAAAGAAAAAGCTAATTGCCCCTACCTTTCTCTTTCTGGTTTTAACAAGTTCAGTTTGATCTTCTAACATTTCTACTTAAAACACCATAGGAGTCTCATTCACAAACTGAGCTAGGACAAGCAAGTGAAGTCTTTATTTGTTCAGTAAATGCCCAAGCTTCAATTAAAATGTATAACTAGAAAAGGAAATTTCTCTTGTAGGATTCAGAGGATTGCATTCAGAGGATAAACATGTAAAGATACCTTTTAATTATCAGCCCAGCAGCCAGTTTTAATGCAAACTGAACAAGAAAGAGAGCCTCAGGGAAGCCACAGGAGGTAAAAGAAGTCACGTTCATTTCTTCTTTTCACATATATTGCTCACTCAGTCTGCAGCAACTACCATGCACCTGCACCAGTTTTCTAGCCTCTAACTTGAAAGTGGAAAACAAAAAGTTCAAAGTTCACACTTTTCCAACACTTCTTTTGTATCTGCTTTATAACATAGTAGCTGAAATTCTTTATACCTCAAACCAAGCGTCATATGACTTATGCAATGTATGGGTATGCAAAATCTAAGTCACAACCTGGCCTTAAAATAGTATTAAGTAGTCTCTGAAGCAGAGCTCATTTATATAAGACATTTAAAATTGAATTAGGCATATCACTTGAGAGCATACCATTGAAAGAATATGTGTCCTGACTGGCTTGAGGAGGAAGAAAGGAACAGAAATGAATGGCCCAGCTGGCAAGAATGCACAGAGTTTTGCAGTTACAAATAAACTTGGCATTTCATGAACAAAAATAACAAATTACCAGGGGAATGGAAGGAAGGCACAGATTCAAACTGTGACCTGGTAGAGGAAAGGCATTTGCTGTCATGCAACTTGAATGAAGGGCACACAATACTCCAGTGAATTACAGTGTAATGTATTTTGTTTCTGCTCAGCACATTCCACATGCTCTTCATGAAAAGAAAAAAAAAAAAAAAAGCACTTCTCAGTCCACCACTGAAAGCTAATGAAAATAGGCAAAAGTTGGATCTCGTCATCAAAGTGCGAATGCATTACCCCATGACAAGCATGCACAAGCAATGAATTTGTAATGTGAAAAGGAATCATAATTCAAGACCTGCCCCAGCATATTTCAGGTAGGAGCTTAAAACTGTCAGAAAGCCAACAGTTTAAGATATTTCGGTGCAGAAAAAAATAAAATTGAAGTGAGGTTATAGGTGGCTGAGCTGATGTGCTGCTGAGCTGTAAGAAACACCTTTCACCTTACTTTCAGAGATTTAATAGTTGTCGAAATGGAG
This sequence comes from Lagopus muta, assembly GCF_023343835.1. Lineage (NCBI taxonomy): Eukaryota > Metazoa > Chordata > Aves > Galliformes > Phasianidae > Lagopus > Lagopus muta. The sequence continues at coordinate 118,300,939 of NC_064433.1, read as the reverse complement.
AGCAAATAAAAGAAGAGAGATCTGTGAACAAAAATAGGAAGAAGAAGTAAAGTTTAGTTGTGACAGTCTTCTCAGATTAAGGCCTTATTCAATGACAAAGTAATGTGGTATTAGACAATATACAATCTGGGCTGAAAGGCGGGCTAAATACCAGCTGTAGCCTCAATGGTTTCTGCACAAGCACCATGTATAAACCTACATCATCTTTTGTTCAATGAAGAGCTCATCTCAACTGAAATGAACTGAAGTGACTTTCAGAATAAAATCACAAAACTTGAAATTTTCTTCCATAATGACCCTCCTTGTGTATGTGACACTGGTAATTACAATCAAAACAGGTATAATGGAAAATAAAAAATTCTTCACAGTTTTGAAACAACATTAAAATTTTGTCTGAGAAGAAATCAGTACAAGAAAAAATAAGAGTAACAGTGACTTTTAAAAAAGATAGATACAAACCCTTCTAATTTTCAAATGCATTGAGCACAGTCTTAGCAGCAAGGTTGCTGAGGCACCTTCAGTTGAATTGAAACTGGAGACTAATAAAAGTGTCTTCTCTAGAGGGATTACTAATTTTAGAAAGCTTCCCATTTTTAGTTCAGATTGTATTTCGTAATACTTTAATGACTGTAAAGTGTTCTCAAAGTGAACGTGATGATCTAATAATTTTTACTCTGCATGACTAGAAATTTCCCATTGCTTACAGATCTTCTGAGCAACAGAAAAACAAGATAAACACACAGCGATGCTGTGGTGCATACATTTTTCTTTCTCAGAAATGGGAAATTCAAAAAACGTCTTTGTGAGCTTCTGGTCTTATTCTTTCAACACATTCTAGATCTGGGTACAAACTTATCCCCTTTGAAGTCATTAGGATTTTCATTACTAAGTTCAGTCAATGCAAGAACATTTTCAGATTTTTGTATTTGATTTCTTGGTTATTCAACTTGTCATCAGAACTAAGTTCTTCCTAGCATTGGTCAAAAATTAAGGCTCCATGAGGCACATTTAATCATGATTCTAATGTCAATGGAAGAAGCAAAAAAGTAACCAGTTAACTCTCAGAGAATATATGGAGCTTCAGGCAGACAAGAGTAAGTTACACTAAGGTGGTTCTGTTTTAAATGTCCATATTAGCACTAGAGCTATTGGTGAATCAGTAATTATGGAAACAGTGTAGTCAAGTTGATAGGAGTGAACAGTTTTGGTGGCAAGCAGCAATAGAACAAGGAGCAATGGGCAGAAACTGGAATACGGAAAGTTCCGTAATTACACAAGGAAGAACTTCTTTACTATGAAGTTGATAGAGCACTGCAACAGGCTACCCAGGGAGGTGGTGGAGCCTCCTTCTTTGGAGGTATTCAAGATTCACTTGATGCCTATTTATGTGACATAATTTAGGGGACCTTCTTTATCGGGAGATGGGCTAGATGATCTCTACAGATTCCTTCCAACCTCTGTGGTTCTGTGACTCTGTGATTCTCTCCCTTTTGTAAATATTTTAACTCAAAAGTAACAGTGTTCCATACTACTTCACTAAGAATGCCTTACTTTCTCTTTGCCCCAGCCCATCATTTCCTTATCTGTGCAGCACACTAACATTGGTTCAGTGTATTTTTTTTTAAGAATACAAAAAACTCAGCTACCTTAAGGAAATAAAAAACGGTGTATTGACCCTACGCTAGGACTCCTTCACCCTTCCACTGGCAGCCTAGTTCTTGGCTCAAAAAAAAAAAAAAAAAAGAGGAAGAGGAAGAGGAAGAGGAAGAGGAAGAGGAAGAGAGAGGAAGAGGAAGAGGAGGAGGAGGAGGAGGAGGAGGAGGAAGAAAGAAAAAGTGAAAGAGAAAGAGAAAGAGAAAGAGAAAGAGAAAGAGAAAGAGAAAGAGAAAGAGAAAGAGAAAGAGAAAGAGAAAGAGAAAAAGAGAAAAAGAAGGAAAAAGAAAAAGGAAAAGGAAAAGGAAAAGGAAAAGGAAAAGGAAAAGGAAAAGGAAAAGGAAAAGAAAAAGAAAAAGAAAAAGAAAAAGAAAAAGAAAAAGAAAAAGAAAAAGAAAAAGAAAAAGAAAAAGAAAAAGAAAAAGAAAAAGAAAAAGAAAAAGAAAAAGAAAAAGAAAAAGAAAAAGAAAAAGAAAAAGAAGGAAATCTCTAAAAACAGAGCATGCTTTTATTTTTAGCATGCATTTTCAGTGTCTGCTTGCAATAGTCACTTGTTGGTAACATGGATATCCATGTTACAATCCATTACTTGGATTGTAAGTTACCATGTACCCATGAACCATTTTCATTCTCTCCTTAGGGGTCCATTAACTTTCCAACAGGTCCACACTCCACATTTATACACAAGGAGCCTACTCCAACCAGAATAGCTGCGCATGGCACCCTGCACATGGCATCACAATATCTTGTAATTTTTCCACAGTAAGAATTGCACCCACAACATAACAATGTTGTATCTCATACCTGAAGTCGAGTATCCAGTGCTCCAGTGGAGAACCAAAGGAAAAGAGTCAGAGTAGTTGCTGACTTAAAAAAGTAGAAAGATCCCAGATTAATTCAGTGCTCCCCTGAGGGGGGAGAGGCGGGGGGCAGAGTGACAAAAGAGAAGAAAAAGCAAACAGATTAAGAAATCCCAGCACTTTTGTTTTTGGTGTTTACCTCTGCACTGTAGTGCAAAGTTCTGTTCCTTCTTATTTTGTGTATTTTGGATTGCTCCCAAGGTTTGTTCTGGAGTGAGCTTACAAGACTCCTCAAAGTTGCAATCCAGTGCTGTTTCACCATCAGTAGCAGTCACTCTATCTGGACAGTATGAATAATATTACCACTTTGGCTCACCATCAAATACTCATCAAACATGAAATACTTATGAAAGCACCAGTATGGGAGTCAGTCACAGGCTATCAGAATACTTAAGGTGATTTGAACTGTGGGGATAAAAATTACGTCAAGATCATCGTGATCATTGCTATGTGAAAAAGTCTGGGCGGTGCTAGAAAAATCTGCAATGTATGTGCAATATATTCTAATTCCTCCTTTTTATCAGTGCAGTTATAATTATGGACACGTTAGCTAAGCTGCTGTTATCGTCATCTATAGAAGCCCCCACCTCCACTGACTGATTATAGAGGGAGTTTAAGGAGAATAATTTGCTGTCTTAATCATCTGAATGAATTGCCTAAAGAAGAACACTGAATGCTTCATGTATGTGACTGAACCCATAGCATCTGTTCTAATGGAAATGAACAGAAGTAAATCAGACAAAATTTTTTTTGCAAGAAATGCATCTAAGACACTACCTGAAGAACAGTGTGAAAAAAAAAAAAAAGGATTATTATAATGTGTTTTCTTTATACTGGACATAATTAACAATAAGCTTTATGCAGTACTCTTCACTGTGGAGTCTTCCAGTGTTTCAGAAACAAACTTGTGAATAGACAGTACGATTGTTGTACTTGGAGTATAGCAAGCCAAAGATCACAAAACACATTTCAGGTTATAAGGAAAACTAATCCCAATTCTGAATCACAAACATGCTTGCTTGGGTATAAAGCCTAGTTTCTCTCTGAAGAACAAAATCAATGTGAAATGTGGAATAGATAGTATATGCTTTTCTCTCTACCAAAAGCTTAATGGATGAATATGAAGAGCCTTTAATAGATAGCTCTTTGAAGGAAAAAAACAACACAATTCCTGGTAAATTTAAAATGTTTAAGCATCATTCATGGCTTAGAAGAATGCCTAGCCTATTTTAACTGTTCTTTAGACAATTCTAAAATATATCTAAAGAACAGTGTTATATTTTTACTTCAAAAAGCTTCTGCATCTTGTGGAATACCACTAATTCTTTTAGTAGTGATTAGACAAATGTAGTTGTAGTTAGCAGAGTGGGGAAAAAGAAAGAAAACAAGTTCACTGAATGTAACGGCATGTATAGTTTACACTTCACCCTGGAGAGATCTGTCAGTGTACTGACTTCACAAGAGTCACTGTCAGACAGAAACGTTATGAGCAGTTCTCTCAACAGTAGTGATGAAGTGAGTTTCTGGGAACAGAGAGGGTAAGAAAGACTTTAGAAGCAAGGCATTGAAAGAGAATTAAGGCACAACAGAACCAGGATAACAAGACATTCTGGAAAGATCCAAATCTGGTAGGCAGACATTAGAACCAAAATGAAGCACAGATCTACAGAACTTGTTGAAAAAGCAAGAATAAAATTTTGAAAAAAAGCTAGAATGAATACAGCCATTTTAGAAATGTGCAAGTATTCTGAAACAGATGGTGCTTGGAAAGGGAGACAAGACTAGGAAAAAAAAGAAGATGAGCAGATGTTATGGATGCTTCATGTGAATGACTGGTAGGACTAAATTCTACCCCAAAACTGGGATAATGGGAGAAATTACATCATCACCAGGAAGGCTGTGCGTCATTACCAGGGCACACTCACATGTCTAGACTTGCGATTGGATAGCCAGAACCAAAGACAAATTTGGAAGTCAGATGGAATGCAGAGGAATCAAAATAAATGAAGCATAACTAGCCCTACCGAAGCAGATGGTTTGAGATGCTGCTGGACAGACTTGACTCCTGCCTCAATGTCACTGAGAGATTACTGCCATGAGGATGCAGGAAGAGACTAATTAGAACACGTCTCTGCAAGTTTCCTGGTTTTTTGACCTTTCCTGATCCTTCATTTACAGTGAGAGCAGTCTTAAGTACATGGTTGGGGTTTACTGTAGGGAGGCTTCAAGAACAGGAGCCATTTCTGATTCATTTCACACAATGAAATCTTAATTTTGCTAGGGACTAGACTGTGAGAATTCCCTCCTATTTATTTTATTTTTTTGCATCATTTTCTCTTCACATTTTTCCTTTCCAAGGGCCCAAACGTTTTTAAAGCTTTAAGTGATTGATTCAGCACTGAATTAGCTCCTATTCACAGTTCACCTGTGACCTAGCATTCAACACTCTTGAAGTGACAAACACAAGTGGGGCTGTCAGAAGTTGTCGTGGCTGGAATTCCCTTACTCTTTTTAAGTTTAACAAGCTGCACTATCCAAAAAGAATTACTGACTGAACTTCCTGACCTTCATCCATTACCCTCCTTCTGACCATGAAGAATAGCATGCGAAGCATATGCAGTCCTTCACTCAAAAAAGATGTGATTAGAAGAAAACCTGCATGAGCAGAATCAACTTCCATTGTCTGGTTTGCTTTCATGCCACAAGCATATGCCTGGTAACATGCTTGCTCTGTAATTTCAGTTCTCTCTCACAAGGCTGCTATCTGTGCAGACTTCAATCGGTTGAAGTAAAAAGTGTCACTTATTCTTCCAGCAAATCTCTGGATTAGCTAGCCACTTAAACCAGCATACTTCTTGTGTTAGTCTTCTGTTAATTAAAGAGCAAATTCAAAATGGTTCCAAAAGACACACAACAATACTTTCTCAAACATACTAGAGTTTTTTTGCAACTTATGTTCATTTTTATTTAATTTGAAACCAGATTAGAGAGCTAGAATTGCTACAGCCCTTGGAAATAACAGCTATTGGTTCTGGCTGGATTTTTCAGGATATAATAAGTTTAAAAGTAAGCCTGTGAGCAGAAAAATCTCTATTTTGAAGATAACTTTTGCCCATCACTTTTTTTTTTTCTTTTTTTTTTTTCTCTAAACCCCATCTCAAGGATCTGTCACACTCAACAGCAATCTTTACTTGCCAAGAATCTGTGCTTCGTGATCACGAAACCACCTTATGACTTCACAGCATTCAGGCCTTCCCTCCAAGTCATCACCGCTCTATGACATAAGAATCCTCAAAGAATAACAAGGTAATTGCCCCATTGCAAAATTGCACTATACCAAACTTAAGTCATATTGCAGGATTGGTCCTAATGCTGTGATGTTGTGACAAAGGAATGCAGATGCAAATGAATGATGGTAAGAATTTAGCAGAGGATCAAATACAGCTTTGTGCATGTCATTACCAGTTCACACTGAATCACAGAATGGCCAGGGTTGGAAGGAACTTCAAGGATCATGAATCTCCAACCCCCCTGCCACATGCAGGGCCCATTTAATACTAGACCAGGCTGCTCAGGGCCCCATCCAATCTGCTTTGAACAGCTCCATGGATCGGGGCATCCACAACATCTCTGGGCAGCCTGCTCCAGCACTTCATCATTCTCTCTGTAAAGAACTTCCCCCTGACATCCAACCTAAATCTTCCTTCCCTCAGCTTAAAACCATTTCTCCTTGTCCTGCCGTTATCTACCCTTTCAAAGAGTTGATTCCCCTCCCCTCTGTAGGCTCCCTTTAGGTACTGAAAGGTTGCAATGAGGTCACCCCACTGCCTTCTTTTCTCTGGGCTGAACAAGCCCAGCTCTCTCAGCCTGTTTTCATAGGGGAGGTCCTCCAGTCCCCTGATCATCTTCATGGCCTTCCTCTGGACCCTCTCCAACAGCTCTCTGTCTTTCTTGTACTGGGGGCTCCAGACCTGGACACAATTATGTCATTGTCACGCTTGAACTGAATTTTTATTTAAGAGACAAATTATTATTTGTCTGTGTTATTCACAATTGGCTGCAAAATAGACCACTGCTCTCCAGTTCCTTTGTATAAATATTGGTAATTAAAATCCTCTCAAACTGCAGTAGGTCTGGAGCTATAACTCTTACCTCTCTGAGATGGAATTGCTCCCAGAACCTGTGATGATCTGCTGCTTGAAAACATCAGCAAAAGAGTAAATGATTAGAGAGAGATCTTAGCCCAACTAAAATCAATGGGAACTTTGCAGAGGCCTTCAGATAACAGCAGGATTTCACCTTGAAAATTTTCTCATTCTTTATTTTGATCCGGGAAAGAGGAAAATATTACAGACATTCAGCAAAGCAACAAGAATTATACAAATCTGTCAAATACTTTTTATCAGACTTGCTTACTCTGTTATTAGAAAGGAATATCTAAAGTACTGCTGTAAGCAGACAGCCTTTGGATGGAATCTGTACTGTGAGGAAATCATACTCTGCCCTGTGAGTCCTAGGACGGGGCTCTTTAACATGCTGATCTCTAAACAAATTGCTTATCCAGTGGCAGGTCAAGAGGAGGGGAAGAGCAAAGAGGGAGAACATTCTGGGAAGTCACTGTGAACCGCAGCCTGTTAGGTTTGCAGTAAAGCCTCTTCTGGGTAGTGCCAAAGCTAATATGTCCTAACAGACAAAAATTGGTCCCGTGCAGAGCCATGCAAGTGCCTTTGTGCCAGGCATCCTTATTACATTATTCCAAGGTTATTGGGTCCTGTTAGAATCAGTGCTGGAAGCTCTGTGCAGAGACAGCCAAGAGGAATAGGGGTGACTATTCTGGTACCGGTTCAGGTTTTCAGAACCTTTACTTTACACACAGACACAAAATATTGGTATGAAATTAACTTTGTGTAATAAACACACAGAAAGAAAGAGCAGTCCAAGCAAGCAATTTTAAGAGAGAGAAATGCATCAAAGGTGAGAAAACAGGTTGTGCATTCACCCAGATGATCCTTCTTTCTAAATATGCACATGAAGAAAACATAATGCATATAAATGTAGCATTTTCATGACAGAAGAAATCACAATCTCTCCAAAAAAATAGGAGGGTATGGTAGGAGGAAGACAATAATAATCTGGATTTTCTGAATCCGCAATGAAAAGGAAAAAAAATTAAAAAAAAAAAAAAGGAAAAAAAAAGGGATGACTTAAAGCTGGGTTTTTCAGAGAATGCTAAAATAATTGGGGTTGTCAGTTCATAAAAAAATCCCAAAAGCTCCCTAATGGTTTCTATTTTTGCGTAAGTCTTTAAATTCTATAAGGGCAGGGATAGAACTCTTTTTTCCTCCTCTTCTCTCCCTGGTTGCATCACTCTGAGGATTAGCACATTAAAGTTTATGAGATTGTTTCACTCACCATTTGAGAGGGCAGCATGCTGTGTGGATATTTTAAGATATTTCCCTAACATAAAAATGTTAGAATTTTGAAAACTTAACATTCTCAGGAAGATGTTTATTTTTGAGGTCAGACTGAGATAACCTTGCTCTATGTTCTCTTGTAGATCAGTAGTGTTACCTGAGAGCAAACTAAATAACTCTTCATAAAAATGTTTATCTTCATTCGACAGTAAAGGAAATTCTTCATGTACACCTAAGCTTCTCTTCAGAGCCACAACTTTTTTAGGTTTACAGTCCTCCTAGAAGAGTTGAGTGGTGATCTTTGAAAACAAGGGTCAAGACAAGAAATAAAATCAGATTTTGCTGATGTGTAAAGGTCTCCTATCTCTGTTCTTGTATGGGAAGTGTTAAGGTAGTCTTGTCTTGATGTGCCAGATCTGAAGAGATGGCACAACACAGCTGCAAAAACTCTCCCTGGAAATTCAGGGAGGGATGAAAGGTAAAATCAAATTTTAAACTTGATGAGAAAACAAAAGTCTAAATAAGGACGCACATCTAGAGATTAAAAAAAGAAGGCATTGTTATATGGTACGCTACTTGAATGACAAACATTTACCAGAGTGCTGCCAGAAGAGACATACAAAAACAGTTGGAATTTTTTTGCAGTAAGTGGTATTAAGACCACTAGGCTTATAATATGGAGTATAAGGAGTATACCAGGCTAATACTATACTACAAATTCAATTGAAAAGTTTTAACCTTTCAGCATAGATTGCTTATACTTCATGTTTGTAAAAGACAAGAAGCACAAATCTAAATAATAAACTATCAACTGAAAATTCTGATCGCACATTAAGGAGTTAGATACACAGAGAAACAAAAGAAGGGGAGTTGCTTTCATTTTGTTTTGTTTTCACATAAGAGCAGAAAGTAGTGCAAGGACTGGAGTTTGGTTATGAGCTTCAGCTTGCTTGTTATGTACTGGGAAAGATTTCAAGGATAAGGCAGAAATAATCCCAAGTGTCAGAATACTGAGTAGGAGGCAAGTGGCAATTTGGAGCTAAAATAACCTATTTTTTTTAGACCCAGTAGGCATATCACATTGTGGTTCCAAAGGGGGAAAAAAAAGCTATTGTTGAATACTGAGTTTTACTTAGTTGATAAAAGTCTTGTTCTTTATCTGAAATTACAGAATTTGAATGCCTTAATGGAGGCCACTGAGTCTCCCTGACTTATGCAAAACTTACTTGTAATGGGTGGCACTTGAATTTGAAATTTTGTGAGCAAACACTGAGGATACAGACATCTTTTTGCTTCACAGCTGAAAAAAAAATATTTCAGAAACACAAGAACCTATGAAATCCTATTAAATACTGAAGCTTTTTACCACCTGAATTTTTATAGGAACTGCTGACATCCCATCCAAGTATGGGCATATTTACTTGTGCTTTGTGTATCCAGGGCAGCCAGATTTGGATCATTTTTCATTTCTACAGAATCTGAGTGGCAGGTTCCAGAATGCACACACTGTAACACAAAAAACATCAGACACAAGGCCTGTTTTCGGCCACATATGCCTGTGGTCTTTGCCTAGTAGCAAAGCTGGGTAAACAGATAGAAAAAACTGTTTTTACTCCAGTGTTTATTAAAAGTCAGAATTGACCATCAGGATTCTGGGTCAGACATTAAACAGGGGGTTATCAAGGCATCTTGACATTAGATTGTTACAGCACTGGATGCCCAAGGCTGAGACAGAGGCTAGTTCATAATGCAGGTATCTTGTGTAAATCCCTGTGAAATATTAGTAAGGTTGGTCATTGCTATTATGCTGACTGGGAAGGGTCAGGACTAGAAAAACCTATGAGAATACAGAAGACAGCTTGGGAATCCAGTCCCTGCCTCAGGGATCTGTTCCTTCCTAATCCACTGTCCACACCTTACGGTATCCACCAAATGGCAGTAGCACTCTGCTCAGGTCTGCTCACATCCTTTCTTCCCCTTCCTCAGTGCTTGAGAGTTCTCCAGAGCCTCACCACTAATGGCTAGAAGCTTTATCTGTTTCAGTTTATCCAGGATCATTTTTTCACCTTTTGTTATTGAGTCAAAACATCCTCTAGATTAAATATTTTGTTATCCTTAGCAATGTGGCATTCCCAGCTGTGACTGCAAATAGAAATACTTCCATTCTATGCAACTTTTGGTGCTACACTATCAGACACTGAGGACTTTTTTTTTTTAGCTTACTTGCTTCCTTTTTCAGCAGTAGAAGGCTGTTTATACCCCTGGAGACATCACCTCCTCCAATTTTCATATAATTGTGCTATGTTTTTATTCCAAACTGACACTGCCCAGAACATCACACGACACAGGAGTACAGGACAAAGTAGAAAACTTTTGGGTCACAGCACAGAATATTATGGTATTCATTAGACTGAAATTATGTATCATGGGCTCCTCAGTTTAAGGCAGTGTTAGCTGGTTAGGAAATAATTTGATACTTTTGCAAAGTACGCTAAAATATTTACATATGAGCTAAAAAGTTATGCAAATTGTAATAAAATTTATTTATTCTGCAATATCAACACAGTACTCTGCTGAAGTTAGGAGCTCTCTAGGGAGTTCATGAAGATGGGGCAACTGTTTTCTGTCATGTAATAGTTGTGAATAGATTAGAGGATGGAGACTGATACTTACACAAAGAGGCAGCTGCTCTGCTGAGGTTCTATGCCCTCCAGAACCTCTTCCTTTCACTCACTTCCTGTTGTTAACTCATGTCTTCCTCTCCAGATATGACCATAAACATCATGCTGCAGGCTACCCATGCCATTGCCAGGATCTTGAACAAAGGCTTTCTTAAGGCCTCCACTGAGGACTTTTAAAGGTAGTCAGACTGAATAGGGAAACGCACTGAACCAAAAAGCCCATACCTGTGGGTTTGGATGATCTAGTGGCATCTGGACCAAAGATTGTGCCAATGCCAGTCAGGCTATGCAGAGCCTGAAAATAGAACTGAAAGCCTAAACAGAGCAAGGACAGAGACAATGCAATTTATTAGCCAAATTTGAACAACCTAAAGGACCTAGGCCAATTATCAGCTATGATGAGCAGTAGTCTCATCATAGCTTACAGTAGTCTCAATCAAACCCTTCACTTGGACTGTATCTTCCTGTTAGCTGTGGTACTTGTAGCCTGATCGTCTTACTTGCATGCTAATGTAGGAATAATCGTGCCTAGCACTATTTCTTTGCATTTACCTTCTCATTACCTCTAACTAAATATGTATACAACAATACTGTATCAGTCAGTCCAGACTGAGTGTAAGACTAACAGCATAAATGTGGACAAAAAGAAAAGTTTTGATGCATCTGAATTTTAATAAGTGGGAAAAAAATCATTTTATCTTTAGAAGTTATTATTATTATTATTATACTTTGCTTTAAAATTACTTCCAAAAGTTAAATTAAAGTAACTCACCTCCTTCTCCTACTTTGCCTTTCTAGTACACACTGGAAGGCTGCTGGTCACTGGCAGTGACACGATACTACAGTGGCAGAACAATCAGATCCACCACAGAAATTCTTATGTTCCAGTCACCTAGCATTCATTACTTGAGGATTTCATTTAGGGGAACTGCTTTATGCCATTGCAATTTGACAACAGATAAATAGAAACATCATTTACTGGCACAAAATGAAAAACAGAGACTTGTTTATCTCTGATCCTTTTGCAGAATCTGTGCAAATGTGCCTAAATGTCACCATATTCTACATATAATTTATGATTTTTTCTGTGATGGTTCACATTAATTGCATGATGTGGCACCAGAAGAAGACATATTCAGATTAAAATTTAGAGAAAAGGTGCAAAGGGAGAGTAATAGAGCCAAAAGTGTTGCAGGCAACCTCCTCATAAAGCAAATTCCTATAAAACTGTCACTGAATTGGGAAGCTAGATCTTTTATTTTTAAGTGAACAACTTTTGCACTGGCAATGCTGTAAATCCATTTCAGTTTTTCTCTTGACACAGATGACTAATCACAGGGAGAAATCTGAAATAAAAAAGACCTGAGGGAGGTCAATAATGTTAGTTTAGGTTACTAGATGAGCAAAGGAAAAAAGACAGGAAGAAAAAGATGAATGAGAATTAATGGCAGAAAAAATGCAAGCCTTTCAGAAAAGCCTGCTGCTTCACCAAGAGCAGTGCCAGAGCCTTGGGGATCCTGGTATTCAGCAGCAATGATGCAATCTGCAAATGTAAGTCAGCTTTGTTTCCCCACCAGTCACATGCACCACTAACAAATAGCTAGGGAAAAAAGCCCTAGCAGCAGATTTGTTTGAAGTATGCAGTGATTCTTCTGCAGCCCTTTATGAACTATTGGCAGAAATCCTATTCTTCCAAGGAGTGGGCTACCCTTCCACCAAATCAGAGGTCCTGGAAATGATAGTTCAATCCGCAGGAGCTGACAGCTCAGTGGAGTGTGATAAGAAGACTAAGGACAGCAAGAAATGGTTCACAAAGTGTCACTGCTTCTGCTCCAAACATGCCACTCTGCGTTTAGCTCTGTGTCATCCTTAACATAAAAATAAAACCACCAAGTTTTCCAAATAGTGCTCTTCCTTGTTATAAATTGTACAAAGAGGTCTTTTCAGTTATCCATGGATATCTCTCACAGAGTCAAGCCCAAAAATTCATTTCCTTCTGAGAAAATACACGGTGGAAACCATTTTCAACAGTGTAGAATTGAATAGTGTTTCTCAGCCTCTTTTAACATAAGAAATCTTGTGGCTAACCTTGTGCTACAGCAGCTTATATTATTATTGCAATTCTTGACTTATAACCAATAAGAATTTATAGAAAAATCATTAATTTTATTTTCTCTTATTGTTTTGTAGAGAAATGCACATTTATTTTTTTAAGAAAATAAAGCAATTCCTATTATTTAATGGACTGCAGTCTATGTTTCTAGAAGCACCATTGGACCACGAGGCAGGAAGCCTATGATCACATCTAGACAACTTCTGCTACTCCATATTCACTCCAGCTAGCTTGACTGTCTCTCCAGTGCATGGAACACTGAAAGAGTCCATTAACAGTGCTTCTTTCCACTAACATGAGTGGGACATGCATAATCCTAAAATAAGACCATGTAAAGATCAGAGCATGCAAGCCCCTTAGCATGTTAGCCTAAAGGAAAACATGAGGATTGAATTGGAACCGCTATCTGTGAAAATCAGCCACAGTTTGGAAACTATCTTTGCCTGTCATTTTCAACTACACATGCACACAGCAATATTATTTTGTAGAATGATCACAGAGTGCCCTGGGTGGAAAAGGACCACAATGATCATCCAGTTTCAACCCCCCTGCTATGTGCAGGGTCATCAACCACCAGACCAGGCTGCCCAGAGCCACATCCAGCCTGGCGCTGAATGCCTCCAGGGATGGGGCATCCACAACCTCCTTGGTCAACCTGTTCCAGTGCATCACCACTCTGTGTGAAAAACTTCCTCCTAATATCTAATCTAAACGTCTTCTGTCTCAGTTTAAAACCATTCTTCCTTGTCCTATCACTATCCACCCTCGTAAACAGTCTTATGCCCTCCTGTTTATATGCTTTCTTTAAGTACTGGAAGGCTACAATGAGGTCTGCCTGGAGCCTTCTCTTCTCTAAGCTACATAAGCCCAGTTCTCTCAACCTTTCTTCATAGGAGAAGTGCTCCAGCCCTCTGATCATCTTAGTGGCCCTCCTCTGTACTCATTCTGAGAGCTCCACATCTTTCTTGTACTGGGGGTCCCAGCCTGGACACATTACTCCAGATGGGGCCTCACAAGAGCCAAATAGAGGGGAACAATCACCTCCCTCTTCCTGCTAGCCAAATAGCACTTGAAAGAAATGTTGATCCCTTTTTGCAGATAGTTTTTGAGTTAAAAAATCTGCACTAACTATAGCTAATCTGTGTTTAAAAATCTGCATCTAGAACATTCATTTCAGTTCCCTTTTTTTTTTCCCAAATAATAGGTGCAGTGTAAGCATAAAGACTGTACATTAATATTTTGACTTTATCATGAACTACCTCTAAAAAAGAAAAAAAACCATACAGAATAAAAAGAAAATGTGTAGAGAGAACATAAAGAAAATTAAAAGAGAATCTAAGTAATATTATTAAGCCCTAAGCCTCTGCTCTACCTCTTAAGTGTAATCTTTTTCACTTGCACAGAAAACCTGAATTTCTTCATCAATTTGTATCAATTTTAATAACGTTTGTCCTTGCATCAAACTCTTCTGAACATCCCTGAACTGGATAATCACCTTAGACAACCTGAGCAGTATCAAACTGCAATTCACCAGCTGTGATAAGAGACTGGGAGATAAATATTCTTGCCTGAAGAAAATCAGCCACTATTGACAAGAGCTGAACTTTTCTGACCCCATCTCATTTCCTTTGAAGAGATCTCCCATGGAGATTACTTTAATTGTTAAATGTCTTGTACTCAACAAGTGAACTCTCCTGGGGTTATGGCTGGCAGCTGTGAGTCAGAAGGATCTAAAATGCTGTCAAACACTATAATTCCCAAACTATGTATAGGACTTTTTTTTTTAAATAAAAATCTACAACAACTTCTGAGTTTCTACACTAAATGAAGTTTTGTTAGAACCAGAAATTCTGCCTCTCACATAGCTCCATTTTCACTGACTTCAGCTCTAAAAGCAAATGCTTGAAGATAGTATATAGTAGAGAAATAGAGATTGCTGGAGCAGCAAACATCAAGTTTGGCAACACGTCTCCTATTTTCATCTCTTATGCTTGCAGCCCTTACAAGACATTTATGTGGTCCATACATAGGCCATATGCCTTCCTGGATACAGTAGCCAAGACTAAATATCTGTTATGCACCAGGATGAATCTGCAGAGCAAATAATGGACAGAAGCACATTTTCCAGTGGGAGATGAGTCTCTCAGTGTGGCCACAGCTCTGAGATTTTTTGGTGCTATGCAAACAAAGATCCCATGAAACACCTCCAGAATAGGAGGACAGCTTCTGGAAATCATGACTCTTCCAAACAGTAGGAAACCAGGGGCAGTTTTGAAGCATATTTTCATTCAGTGCCCTCCACCCTATGCTAACCCTTGCAGACTACTGTCATCGCTGCTTCTTCCATTGGTTTAGCGTGCATGAGAACTTCTGTGTTTCCAAGCTGTCTTTTCATGTCGTGGAGCTCTGCAAAGTCCCTGGTCCACAGTGTCATTGTGCCAGCTGACATCAGTATCTGGCTGTGGACTGTCCTCAGAGCAGCCGCTGAAGCCAAACTCACTTGGTACATTCAGATGCCAGCAGCTATCAGAAACACGTTCACTGCAGAAGTAATGGGAAATTAGTAACATCCAGCATTTGGTTAGTGCTTTCTCAAGTAAGAAACTCTTTGTCCACATGAAATTGGTAAAGCTGTTGTCATCTCTGAAATGGGAACTCCAAAGCATACTGGCAACAGAACCTCCCAAAAAAGAGCATGGAATTGCTACCTTTTACTCAAATTTACTGATTTTCAGAGATGAAAATCTCTTATCCATACTTTGAGGGAATTTGGTTTTTCGATATGGCAGCCAGTGGATATTGTGGGATCTCAGCACCTTTGGCGATCAGGCCACCTGCCCAGATGACTACAAGGCAGAGAAGGCGCAGGCTACATCTTGCTGAAGGTTCTGATTTTGGCAGTGTGAACCAGGTTTGTGTGACATTCCAGTAACAGTTTGCTGAATGAATGATTTCTCATCCCAGTATTAATTCATTCATTCACATTATCTCTCAAAGCAAGATTTTATTTTCCTATTGAGTTCTGAACACAAGCTTAGTTAAATCAATTAACACACTGTTCTCTCCACACTGTGCACACAAGAGAGCTGAAAATCGCTTACATTTCAGAGGTTTTTCTAATTACATAAAAACAGCATTCAGGAATTGCAGAGCCATGTGGTCCATATGAAAGTGAGTAAGTGAGGGTGTGCATCTTATTGTGAGGAGGAAAAACACAGCTTGGCTTAATGCAGCCTAATAGCTCCGTGAGAGTTTTGTTAATTTTCCTTGGGGCAGTGAACTCTCATAGAATCATAGAACCGTTTGTGTTGAAAGGAATCATTAAAGGTCATCTAATCCAAATCTCCTGCAATGAACAAGGACATCTACACTAGATCAGAGTGCTCAAAGCTCCATTCAGCCTGATCTTGCACATCTTCAGGAATGTGGCACCCACCACCTCTCTGGGCAGCCTGTGCCAGTGCCTCACCACCCTTCTTGTAAAAAACTTCCTTATATCTAGTCTACATATCCCCCCTTTTAGTTTGAAAACATATACCCTTATTTTATCACAACAGACCCTGCTGAAGAGTCTATCCTCTTCTTTCTTATAGTCCCCCTTTAGATACTAGAAGGCTGCTATCAGGTTTCTCCAGAGCCTTCTCTTCTCCAGGATTAACAGACCCAGCCCTCTCAGACTAACCTTGTAAGAGAAGTGTTCCATCCCTTGGATCAATTCTGAGGCCCTTTGGACTTATTCCTTCCTTCCTTGAAATGTGTAGTGGCAACATAATTTCTATGTTCCACTGAGGAAAATGCGTTTCCTATTTAAAAGCAAACAGCCAAGATATAAAGTCCACGTGATCTGGGCATCAGCTCTGCGTCCTCTCCTTCTGCTGTCTCTGTCAGTCAGTTGGCTTCTGGGAGTGAGTGGGAATTGGGCAGGGCATTTTCTAGTAGAAAGAGCTTCCACTTTGGCACTCAGTTGGAACTAGTTTCTGAGTTTTGTGATCTGGAGGGTGTAATGCAAATTTGATGTGTTCTGTTTAGTTTTTGATTGATTTGTTTTTGTCCTTTTTGTTTGTTTAATACTGGTTGATTTGACTGTCAAGATTTTCAATAGCATGAACAGTAGTAATTTAACTTCTGTTACCTGTTGTGGGTGGCTTATGAAACATTAAATTTTTACTTTTGTGCAAAGCACTCAACTTCCAATACCATACCAAATTAAGTAATTAAATGAGAGGCTTTTCAAGGACTCTCAAAGGACGTTTATGTATTTCTTTGTAGCTCAAACTTCCAAGCTTAGATAAGGGAAAGAATGGAGTAACGGATAAAAAAAAAAAGAAAGCAATTACTATATGATTTCCTTTCAAAGAATATTCTATAGAAACACTGTCTGCTTCTATGTGTGTGTAGATGCCATAACCGAAGTCACAACCTGTTATTGCTGTTCTTTGCATGTACAAGAAAAGAAGGACAAAATCTACTTTCAAAAGCTGTCTGCACCCCAGAAGACATTATAGTTTCTGTTATATGTAGAGAAGTCAAATGATTTGCCCAGCATGAAGAATGTGTACAAATTCTGGATTTGATCCCTATCTCTTGTGTTGTGGCTCTTTGACATGGTCTTCCTTCTTATGAACATTCTTTGCTTCTTCCTTGACAAAACATGCATAAACTGAAGTCAATTCTGAGCTGCATTTTGCTGCAATACTGCAAGCACTTTTCAGTTCTTGAGTAGTTTTTCAGTAGTTTTGAAACAAAAAATGTTCCACTCTTCATTTGACATTTCTGTCACATTAAAGGGATGTAGAGTCAATGCAAACTGTGACAAGTCCAGTTGTGGGCCCTCTGAGGCCTTGCAAATTGACTGTCCTTTTTCCAAGCACCACTGCAGCATCGTCTAATTCTGCTGGCTACAGAAAGATATCCAACATATTCTAGCTGATGGCACTGCTCCTTAGCAGATATTACATGCTAGGACACTGTAGGATTTGGAGTGAGAAGTGAAACTGTAAACAAATCCCACTGTTCCCAGATGGCATGGCTTATGACTGTCATCTCCCTCTTGTCAAATCTAATTTATTTACTTCAGTATAATGTTACAGCAAATACATAATTAAGAATTTCACATTTTTGGAAACAAGATGAAGTTGGTGTTTGGAAAAACTACACCACTCTGTATTAAACCAGTGAAAGGTCCACTAGTAGCTGTAACAATAGAAATGGAGTGAATTCACTCACTAGAAATGAATAGATTTTTCATGCAAAAAGGCATGAATAGTGGAGAAGAAAATTATCAATAAAAAGCAGCCAGATATTAAACACATTGGAATGTCTTGATTGCAGACTTTATGGATCTCAGCTATTAAATGTGCTATATAATAGTGCAAATAACTTTTCTGAAAAATTGCAAATCAGTCTTGAGCCATTAGAGAAAATATTATGTGATATTTTGAATTAATCTTTAAAATGAATCTATTCAGATACGCTCATATCAGGGATAATAGTAGAGCTCTATGTGAGATGATATGCAGTCAAGGAAAATAAGAGATAATGACCATGGTTCACTTCAATAAACCTATGGTTAAACCACACACAGATATATGCCAGAATAAATGTAGCTTGGCAATAAGATCAGCCATAGTGCACTATGTGAAGAGCAGAACTGATAGAGAATACTGCTGTCAAAAAATGACTAACATTAAAAAATGTTGCTAGATAAGAGGAGAAAAAGTATGGGCACAGCACATCTATCATATTAGGTCACCATTTATTAATTTATCTTTGAATGGAGTGTTTGGAAATGTAACTCTAAGCTATAAGGGAGCTGAGCATGGAATACAAGTTGTTTCTTGCTCAACTGGATTTAAGTAATACCAGAAACTGTGCTGTTATCAGTGCTGCAAGCTGAAAGACAAGTATGCTGAAAGTCTCTAAAATAATTCTTCCATTGTACTATTTAACAAGGAACAAAGCCAATTTCCCCTGACAGTTTGCTTATGGTGGAAGGTATTGGGATTTATGTCACTAGACATTCAAGTGGTAAAGATGAGTCAGTTAACATCTTGTTTCAATCTATCTTTCCAGAGTCGTACTTCTCAAGCTTTTTGATAGTGCCTACTTCTTTTGGCTTTTGCATGCCTTTTCACCCTTTTTTTTTTTTTTTTTTTTTTTTTTTTTCTGTTGTTGTTGTCAGATGCTCATCTCCAAGGCAGGGTGGTAGAAATTGGCTGGGATTATTGGCTGCAAGTATGTATTCCCATTCACTCACTCTAGTTCAACCGAGCTGTTGCTGGCACTTGGAGGTAGTTAGAAGCTATCTAGCTAGTTGAAACACTTGCAGCCCCAAATTAAAAATCTGTTCATGCTAAGAATAGAACAGCTACTGGCCTAGGAGGAAGATGAATTGCTATAGATATATTTCATCTAGCACTTCATGAGATATTTCAGCCTCTATGCGGTTACTCATCTAGGGCAGTTCTGGAATTCAGGTGTAGCCACGAGGAAAATAGGCCTGGAAGAAACTTCCTGGGTCATTTGCAATTACAGAGAGCTACCACCTAAGAGGCTCCATTCAGAAAGAGAAGTCCTCTTTTGCTGTTACTGGAGGGTTATTCAAATGTCTTTGGCATTAGAATTCTGTTTCTAATTTCCATCAGTTTTTTTCTTGTGCTAATATGTCCAAAAATATTCTCAAGCTCCGTTTTTTTATATTTCTACAGGCCTTCTCTCTCCTCTGCCATATGTCTTAATAAACAGCAATTATATCTCTCCACTTTCATTTTTCGGAAATAAAAACATGATTTTTTTCTTACATCTATTTCATCATATTCTTCAGTCCTTCTATACCCTTGCATATACTTGTAGTATTACAGCTCTGTAACTCTTTCTCAGACTAAGCTGGATAGAATTTGATACAGATCTGCAAAAAAAAAAATAAAAGATCTGTACCTTCTCAGAACTGTTTTGATAAACTTTTCAGTTTTTACTTCAAATGCCTTGTGTGTTATGGACCATGGTTGAATGTTGTTGGTGGTGGTTGGTTAACCTGGTTAAGTATTTTGTGGTCATCTTGTACACTTGAGGACTCTTGCTGTCATTTCCCATTTGAAAACCCAAAGGTACAGCAGAACGTCTTATATAACCTTTATATTAGATATGTAAACTTCCAGATGTTTGAGCTACTGCTGCCTTTAAAATCAAGGGTACTTGCTGGTAACAACAGCTCCGGGTGTTAGAAAAGTATGCAACCTGAAGCCAATATTTTTCAGTTTAACGTGTTTAAAATGAAGAAATTCACCTGTATATGTACTGTACAAGTAAGAAGTACTGCAGTGGGCTAAGAGCTTCAAAAAGAGAAAAGAGATATAGTTATTGAAAAGTCTGCTTTCCCATGCTATAGAATAGAAAGGATATTTGTCTGGGTAACGTAAAACTTGAATTAATTGGCTTTGAAAATGTATTGTGCCTCTTATATTATGTGTGCATATATATATATTTCATTTAGAGCCTTGTTCTGCCATTCAGTCTTGAAGACAAATACATTTTCTAAAAATGAATATCTCTTTAAGTTAGGACTCACTGTTGGCATAAGTTTTCTTTGATCAGATTACTTGCACCTTACTCTGTATTTTTTGAAGGCAGCTCTGTGTACCTCTCGTTTACATGTGCCAGTGACCTTTACTCATATGAGAAAACTCATAAATAATTGCTAAGTCCCTCATTTCTGTCTGCAAAATCATAGTAAACACACTCAAGAGGAAAAGAGCTTATGATTAGGAAACTACGTTATCAGCTCTGATGAGAGGGTCAAGGAGAAATCAGCACTGTCTAAAAAATGTCTTTGAAGAATTCTGGTCAACAGCAATGATTTGTGCTACAATACAGATTTTGTGCAAAAACACTCTCCTCTTTGAAGGAAAGATAGAAAGCAAACTGGTTTACATGAAATACTTTGTGGGGAAAAAATGGCATTTACAGAATAGAAACAGAATAGAAATATTTAAAAGAAGATAACCAAAATACCTGACCCATAGAACTTTTTAGTAATGGCTATAGATAGCCATAATGGCTATCAAGTATCAATGGCTATAAAAGTATCAAGAATTCCAGTTCAAATGTTTTTGCACTTCTCTTGTGGTTAGAAGGTGCCATGCTGCCTTATTCAGGGAAATTATTTTCAATTTAAAATCTATGTGAACTGCACTTTTAATTTTTCCATTTGAGTAGCTGAATGGGCAGTGAGGAGAGGTAAAGTGAATGATGGGCTACAGAGGCAAAATACATGCTAATTTTTATTTTTTTTCTCATGTTCTGATAGCTGCCTGCAAACCAGTAGCAGCTATATGTCGACAAGTAACTTTTGCAATCAGATTACAGGAATATTACTTTACGCTTACAAAGTAGATTCATGAGGACAACATGGCAAAATTCGTATGTCTGTAGCTGATTGATGGAAAAAGCATAATTGTCCAGTATTTGCAGCTAGATTGATCTATTAAGAAATATGCAGGGCAAGCTCGGTTCTCTCCAAGCTAAAGACAGGGCAGGCCTGGAACGACACATAACTGCCATGTGTGGATTTACTTCAGAGCATTTCAGATGGTAGCTTAATAACATTACCACACGTGCTTGGCAGGAGAGTGAATTTTTCAGTTGGTCAGTAGCAGGGCTAGGAGGAGACCCAGACTCTGTGAGTCCCCCCTCTGCCTCACCATTTTGCTGCACAAAAAACTAAGCTGTACAGGAGGCGAAAATTGTTCTACTTCTTGATGCCATAATAACATTTATCTAACATACCTTGTTTAAACAATATGTAAAAGCTTGTCTTTCCTCAAATCTCTGAAGTTGCAAAACTCTAAACTATCAGTCAACCTATGAACAGTAACTATCACTCATAGTGAGATAGTGTCAGACCAGATGTTGGAGAGGGCTTTTTATGACCTAACAATCTCTCATAAATATGTTTGGAAAACAGAAGGTTTAGGGACCAATTATGTACACACTTTTCATTAAATGTGCATATATCATGCTCTGCATCTAATTAATAATGAAACATGAACAAAAAAGATCTTTGCTCCTTTGGTCATCAAATTTTGCTCTTTGTATTTCCATAATCACCCATAGATGATGCCTAAATACAAAAGAAAGAAGGATCAGAAAACTTTGGAAATACATATGCATGACAGTTTTCTGGGTGGAAAGTGTTACAAACTTAGGAAGATTAAATTGTTACTTGACACTGGTCTTCAAGAAGATACTGTCTCTTGATTGTCTTACAAAACAATAAAGTATTTTCGTTTAACATGCTGGACTTCTTTCAGTGTTCAGTTTCATGTTCCTCTCCTCTCCTCTCCTCTCCTCTCCTCTCCTCTCCTCTCCTCTCCTCTCCTCTCCTCTCCTCTCCTCTCCTCTCCTCTCCTCTCCTCTCCTCTCCTCTCCTCTCCTCTCCTCTCTTCTCCTCTCCTCTCCTCTCCATCTATTTTACGTTTGTGGAAACAAATGTGAAATAAATTGTTTCTTTTCCAAAATATTTCTAATGTTCTTGCAATCCTGAAGGTACATGGCTGATTGTGAAAGGCCACAAAAAGTGATTCTGTTAGAGAAGGACAAAGGAAAACTACCCATTCCCTCTGCAAATCTGCATAACAGAGACCAAAATAGGGATAAACCTTCACCAGATAAAACAGATGAGCAGGAGTATTGAGTTCCATGCTGAGATGGGATAGCATCACTTTGAGGAGTAATATTTCTTTATGTATTTCACAGGAACGGAGTGTATTGTCTAATATTTATTTTAGGCTTCACAATGTTTTCTAAAGCACACTGAATCACTACTCCTTGGGGGAAAGCTAGCTTTAGTTCCTCATGGATGGCAATTCAATGAAATCACTTTGAGCAAAAGGTGAACATTTATTAGCAACAAAGAGGAACTTGTGTGACACTTCTGTATGATCACATTTACACCTACTAAATCCTTGTGACGCCAGTTGCTGGCATGTAAACTGAAGCTCCACCTACTGCAGCTGGATTCATGTCTAACTTTCTAGAGCAGACAGGATTTCCAGAAATCTGACTGACGAATGAAGCATAAGCTGTCCTATTACTCATTCTGCACCATGATGGGTGTATTTAAACTTCTCTCTTAGCCCATGTCTGCTAGAGTCACTCAGATGGATAAATGTTTCTGTCAGGACATACCTGAATGAGAGACACAGCAGTGGTGTAAAACTAAGCATGTGCCTATATGGACAGATGCAGATGCTTATGAGCTAAGTTACATTACTAAGGTATGTATGAATCAATATAACATGCCTCATGAAAAACACATGAATGTCAGTGGCTTCCCACCAGAGGTGGCTGATTTTCAGCCCTCTTGTAGCAGGGCTGAAAATCTATCTTTCTTCAGTGTACAGTTAAACAGAGGTGCAGACAGGAGGGCAAGCAGTTTGATGTGAAGGCATTCTTGAAAGTTGAAGACAGGGATGTCTGAGATGGAAACAGTCAAATCAGTTTGGGAGGATGAACCTCTATGGAATAGAGAGATGCGTGTCAAGGAAAGTACAGAAGAGAAAATTGCGGTGATCAGAATGGGATCCAACTGAACTTTGTTTTAAGGTGGAGGAAAACAGATGAAACTGAGAAAGACAAAGAAAAGTAGATTAGGATATTAGGGTAGTATGAAAGGGATGTTTAGTCAGATGCCAGGAGGAGTGGTGATGCTGTCACTGCAAAAGAAACATTGTCTGCAAGAGATAGTGGCATGTGGAAAAGCAGGGGATAGTTTTTGGGCCATTAAGTTCAGAGATTTCAGTGGCAGACTGAAATGTGTTGATTCAGACTGAAAAAAGGAGCTTGACAGTGAAGAAGATGATTTATGGGTACTTGCAGAGGGATATAGAAAATGATAATAGAGAAACTGAAAGACTCTTAGAGTTTGTGTGCCTGTCTCCTGTGTTTCAAAAGACCTGGGAGCGTGCTATAAGCCCTTAAGGTAACTGAACCCACACCTGTCTACTTGCCAAAAGTTTGTGTAAGACTGAAGTTTCATTTTAGCTGCAAATGGGACTTTTTAGGATCCTCTCCTTATTGAAAAACTGTGATACATCATCACATTTTGTCAAAAGCAATCCAATGCATTTTATGTTGCTGGCATAGGTTAAATCCTTTGCAGAGAAGTGAACAAAAACAAAGGCAATGCAATCCTAACATATTTTACAAAATGTCTTTATTGTCTTTAACAAAGCAGCAAAGAACTCAAGACTCCTATACCCACTGTGAGCACAGGCATTTATTAATACTGATAGAGATGATGATTTTAGCTTATTCAATGTCAAAGACAAACTGAAATAAAATAAGTTGCATTCCTTGTTGCCTTCACTTGTATCTCTCTATCCATCAAAGACACAGATAAAACTGCACAAAATATCTTCTATGTATATATGTTTTTAAGATGATTCAGAGATAGGCATAGATGTGCAGATTTCTAATTGAATGCTACTTCATTCGTAATAATGCAAAGAGTTCCAAATTGTCACTTAAGTATTGTGTCTCTCAAACACCTATTTCCCAGCTCCAACCATTTTCACAGTAACTGTATATGTACATTTAGACTAAAAAGCAGTGGAATTTTTTTTTTTTTTTTTTTTTTTGAAATTATAGCATTCTTACAAGGCATTTCAGTCCATTGATGAAATCAACATTTATATTTTTATTTTTTAAATAAAAAAGGTATACTTCAAAATCCAATAAACCCATTTTGACCAGGTCTTTTCAGATTCCTGAATGCTTTCCTGAAGTCACAAAAGACAGAGATCAGGTCATAAACCTGGTACAAGGCAACTCATCCTTTTACCTGCCACACTGCAGTGCTCTCACTTGTAGAGTCAAGAATCATCCTTGGCCCCAGCAGTGTGACCCACTAAAGGGTCAGTAGTCACCCTTTAGGCTAGAGGCTAAAGACCATTCATTCACTGCCTCCATACTGTAAACATCAGCAGTATTTCCTTGTCAATATTGCCACTCAGAGTTGGTGTTTGATTAAGTCTGTCAAAGAGCTGTGGCCTGAACCCAGGGATTTGTCTATCAGCCCAGTGACAGGCCTGGAGGAATCAGAATGGCATTTAGTTTTTAGCATCTTCATTCCTGAAGACCATTTAAAGGTGGTACTAGCAAGTCTCCCCATGCAAATACCATGCCCTATATTTTGGCTAGCTGTCTTCTTTATTGACCTTCACATACCCTGAGAGCACAAATTCTTAAGGATATAAGCCAATTAAAGTGTGCCGTCTGCTCCTTATGGAATGAGAGCAAACTCATCAGGTTTCAACTAGTCTGAAAAACAGACACATCTGTTCCTGTCATCCTCAACTCATGGGATGAGCAGCTGGAGGATTCCCAGCTCACAGTTGGGACTGTTAACACTGGAGGATCCATCCACGGGAATCAATGCAATAAAAGAGCTGCAGGGGAAGTGTGTATTACATAACCACCAAGAAAAATATAGTTGTTTTTTTGCTTGTAATCATGCAGATAGCTGATAAAACCAGAAGTGGCTCCACTTCATTTTTTGACTAAGTGCTAAGAGGTCAACAGAATTATATCAGAAATTACTTTAGCCCATAATATTTTGAACAACTGCCAGCTGGTGAATAAAAGGACCACTTCTTAAAATGAACTAGGCAAAAAGAACATGCAGTATTATGTACTTTTACATGCAGTATTATGTACTTTTAAAGTAGTTGTAATTAGGAAAGAAAAATGTAATTGAGGAATACAGAGAATATAATGTACCAAAAGAAAGCAATTACAATTGTCATGAAACTTAACTTGATCCACATCAGAGACACTCATCTTCCATTCTCCAGACTGCTTTCAAAATAGGATATGATATAAACTAGAAATCTTTATACGTATGCGTCCCAGACTTAGAAATGCTCAGGAATACTCTTTAGAATATTTTCTTCAAATGCTTTGGTTTGCTGAATGAAAATCTTTTATGGATATGTATTAGATATGCCTTTTTTGATTGCCTGAGGATAGAATACTGACTGAAAAGAGCTAATATCCTGATAATATTCAGTAAATGTTTTAGGGAAGTTTATCAGGAGCCTCTATTCAATCCTCCATACCACTTGCTTGAAAATCTCTCTGCTTTCTATATTTATGAGGAAAAGCATTTTTGCCACCTTATATTTTTCAAAAAACACCGGAAGTCTTCTATTTCTGTGAAAACTTGGAAGAAATATTATTTTGTTGCTAGTGATGCATAAACAACTTAAAGCCGAGCCAATCATTAGCTGCATATCTCCCTTTTCGTTAAAAAAAAAAAAAAAAAAAAAAATTAAAAAAAAAACCCAGAAAAAAAAAAAAAGTAGTGGCTTGCCTCCTATATCTTGAAAACTGTTTTTTTTGTTTTTGTTTTTTTGTTTGTTTGTTTGTTTTGCTGGAATTACTACTGACAATGAAAAAGGAAACTTTACTTATGCCTCAGCTAGAAATAATTGGTATTACAAAGTGCTTTGCATCATACATTGCAATATCTTCCAAATACTTATAAATCTCAGATTATAATTGTGAAAGTGCTTGATCATCATTTATTTAGCTGTTTCTAATTTTTATTAATGCATGTAGTAAGTAATGCAAGATGCTCTGGGAGAAAATTTTTTTAAATGTATCTGTCATGATGAATATGAACTATCAAGTCCACGCTATACGTGTAAAGTCAAAAATCAAATGCATTTTGGTCTTATACTGAAAGAGATGAAGGCATGTTATGTATCTAAAGCTGGTGATTTTCAGGTATTGCCATTCTGAAGACATAATTGAACCTATAGAGTTAATCACACTTCTGTGCAATGCAACCTCCAGGAGACAGGCCACAATCACACCGCTTACAGAAGAGAACCAGGTGCTAATCTCTGACTTTGCCCACATGCTCCTAGAGGCTGAACTGGATAGCTGGGTCTGCTTTGTATAATCCTTGAGTCTGCATCTCCTCAGAGCCACCTATGAGTGTCTGGTGCCTTTCTGTGCCACTTCTGTGCATTTTTCCATCTCAGCGTCCCTGGGACACTGTAAAAGTGGTGTTGTAGTTCATCATAGGTCTTTCCATATTGCAGGGCATAAAATTACAGAATCATAGAAGTATTTGGGTTGGAAGAGACCTTAAGGATCACCCAGTTCTGATTCCACTGCTGTGAATAGGGTTGTCTTCCACTAGACAAGGTTGTCCATGGCCCCATCCAGCCTGGCCTTGAACACTTCCAGAGATGGGGCATCCACAGCTTCTCTGGGAAACCCACCCTCCAAGAATTTTCTTCTTAACATCGAACCTAAATCTACCCTCTTCTAAAACCATTTACCTCTTGTTCTACCACTGCATTCCCTGATGAAGGGTTCCTCTCCAGTTTTTCTCTAGACCCCTAGATACCCCCAGGTACTGGAAGGCAGCTTTAAGGTCTCCCCAGAGACTTCTCCAGTTTGAACAATTCCAATTCAAACAACTCCAGTACCTGAAGGCAGATGGTTGAAAGAGGGCTCCTGCAGAGAGCTGCACTGGATGCAATCACATCAGTGCTGTCTCTTGAGCCATGTCCAAGTGACATCTTGCCCAGGCTAGACTGGGGTAGTACCTCAGAGAGAGCTAGCAGCTGACCACCAGGAAAAGCCAAGGGGTGAATAGAAAAGCAGAGATTCAATTCTCAGTTCTTCTCTTCCTTCTCTTTTCATTTAGCAGCATGTACTTGATGAGCTCAAATACTAAGTGGACCATGCTTTACATCTTCACTGCTACATTTTCATAAATTCAATGAGCTATTGTAGATTAAACGTGAAACTAAAAAAAAGGCCTGTTTGGTTTAGAAACTAAGATGATTATTTATTTATTTATTATATCATTTGGTTCTGTTACTGCCTGTGAATTGTATTAATATTTTGTTCAAAACTGTTTTAGAGGACTGGTTTCATTAAGAGCCTTTCAGGACTGTTCATTTTGAATGTTCTGTCTCATTTTCTCTCTCAGAAGAGGATAAGATTTTGCTATAGAGACATATAGAACTAATAGAAATCCAATGAAAAAAGCTGAAAGCATCTGGAAAAGGTCTGAGAAATCTTTTCTTTAAGGCAACATCAGCTGTACTTAATTCGTTCCTGGCAAACATTTGTGTAACCTGCTTTTTAAAGTCTCCCACAGTGTAGATTCTACTATCTTTTTCCTCCTAGGAAATTTTCCTGTTTTAC
Source organism: Lagopus muta (assembly GCF_023343835.1). Classification (NCBI taxonomy): domain Eukaryota; kingdom Metazoa; phylum Chordata; class Aves; order Galliformes; family Phasianidae; genus Lagopus; species Lagopus muta. The sequence goes on along the minus strand of NC_064433.1, from coordinate 118,272,993 downwards.
AATAATCTTGCAATTTTAGCTCACTGATTCCTCATGCTCCCCCTGGGTTGATGTGGAGAACTATTTGTTCCTCTCCTATTATCAGCCACACATTGCTCAAGTATTATAATATGCCTCTCCTCAGATTTTCTGAGGTGTTTTCAATCTTATAATCATGGGCTATTTGCTTCTAGATTTGCTTCAAAATGTGGAGCTTTCTGGGTGTAGCATTGCTGCTGAAGCTTTAGTGGTGCTGGCAAAAGTGAAGAGTTTATTTACGTGCTTAATACTCAACACTCCTTTTAACAACACCACACTCTTGTCCCCCATAGAGTGTTTCTGTTTCTGTTCTCCTCTGTTGCTCCTCTGTTTCCTATTGTCTCCAAAGTACACGAGTATCCTTTTCTTCCCTCTTCCTGCACATTAATTCTTTGCAGTCAGACTTTCACCAGGACATTGCCAAACTCCTCTCCAAATATCCTCTAGTTTAACATGAGTTGCCAACAGCGATTTTCACAGTACTGGTTTTCAGCTAGTTTGTTGCTTACTATGGTTTCATCACCTCAAAACTCCCCAAGCTTGGTTACACAACTATCATTTGATAAGGTCAAAAGATCAGTAAAAGCCAAGATATAAACCCTGTGGTTCCTCTGCTGCCGTTACTGCCATGTTACTGCAGAATAAGATTTGTTTTGTATTCTTATACTTATAAACCCGTATAGACTGTCATTTATCTCCTTGCTGCTGCCATGTTGCTTATAAGCAACTTGGTTGATCAGTTGTAACACCATGTTTCCTGGTTTAGGCCTAACTCATACTTTTTACATAGTAAAAGAAGTAATGCCTCCTATTTATTTCCATGGAAATCACAACGGATCCAAAGAGCACAATAACAATGTGATAGAGCGAATTCTCAGCTACAGAACACTTTATTTCAATGAAGTCACTACCATGAGCTATGTACTTTTGCCAGCAATGAACAAGAGCTTGCGTGCCTCACTAGAAAAAAATCTACGCCAGCGGAGGTGAACCACTCACTGTCACTGTCACCACTGCTGAAACGCACCACCCACTGCCCCACTGTGCTCACAACCACTGGTTGATCTCCATAAACATTCACCAAGACTCAAGGAATGTCAGTGGGTGCCATTTTTTTTCACATGGAGGAATTCAATGACTCACCTGTCCTTCATACTCACTTTCATGTCAGACACCATTTTGTCAGACTGCCTCTCTGCTGTCATCTGTCACATCACACAGCAAAAAAATATAACAGTGTTGGTGGGAAGATTCAGCCTCTACTGTCGTGCCACCAACATCCACCTCTGATGTTGTGGACCAATAATAAATATGGTCATTACTTTTAGAACAACCCTTGTACAAAAGAAACACAATTTATTAAATAGAAGTTCAGTACTTGTCCAGTTTTAATTACTCAGTCACCCTATTGGAACATAATCCAAATAAAATTAATGGACTAATACATGACTAATCTTCCCTTTGATGAATATCCATTCTATCTTTCCCTACAACTCAAAAATCAAGAGAAAGAAATGGCCTACTAAGTTTGTGGAGTACGGCTAAATGATGTACATTTCAGCATGTCATTTAGCCTTAGCTATTAAAGGAGCTACTGCCATAATGCAATGTCTTATCCTGTAAAAAAATCCCAAGTCTTCTTTTGTTGAAAGTAATTTGACCCTCCACTGTGGCATTTCTAGGTAAATAATTTCCTTGCAGGAAAAAGAGTCCATTAGCTTAGGTAACACTTTCCAACCAGAGTGCGAAATGGCAGTGCTCTGTTGTGTACTGTTGATAAATGAAAAAGACACCCACAGGTTAAATGCATACAAAGTTAAATACAATATTGAACGACGGAGGAAAAATTGTACCTTTTCAAGTGTGCACTGCCATTTCAGTAGTGTTTGTTCAAAATTCATTACTAACCTTTGGCATCTCATCTGGGCTTCTGAACACTTGCCACTAGGGTTGCATTAATATTTGAGATAGAAGAACATAAAACAAAAGTCAAAGAGCTGTGATCATGGAAATGGAAAAAAACAGCCAGAATCTATGGTAATCATCAGCAAAATCAGAAAAATACTTCAGGTAGACATGAAAAATAATGTGTTTAGTGGTAGACTGCAAGAACTAATTTTATGACACTGTCCTGAAGTTAAATTAATCCTTCTGCTCAAGTCATTTCCACCTGTGCTTTTAACTTCCAGCTTAAATTTTCTTTTGACAAGCTGTTTGTCCTTTTTCCTCTATAGAGGAATAGGATAGAAGATTCAAAGTTTGTTGCTTCTTGTTTGTTTTTTAACATGAAAAAAAAAACCAACACGCAGAAGAGCCTATTTCTTGTTAAGAGATTTATCTACACAGAGACGTCCACATGGTAGGTCACTAATCTGACCTCATTGTGTGCATCTGTCATTAGATCCAGTGGAAAGAAATGGGCACTTCTACTATAGAATCCTATCAGTCAAATATATCTCAGACTCCTGACTTAAGACAAGGGGGATCAAATCTTCAGCCTGCCCGTCTCTCTCCATGGACCATAATAGGATCCAATCAGCAAGCTCAGAGGTAAATGCTCGCAGTGCAAATATTTCTGTTTAGAAGAATAAACACTTCTCTTAAGCATTGCAATTATTGTTTGACCATTCATAAATAATGGGGAAATATTTATAACAAAGCGGCTGGAACATGTGGCCAGAGAAGGCATGAAACTGCCCAAAACAAAACAAGATCCTCAAAGCAAACCATACTACTAAAAGCGTGTTTTGTTGGTTGGGATTTCTGTTGTAAGGGTATGTTTGTGTGTTTTTTTTCTTTCATTTATGTTTCCTTGTTTGTTTGTCTTCATTGGCTAACTCTCATTCAAGCTGGAATACAGAGAACTTTCCCTGTTTGGCCCACATTAAGCCACTGAGCACAACTGTTTGAGGCAACTCAGTATTTTTTTCTCTGCCACAAATGCTCCCTATATGGGAAGACGTGGAGGAAGAGCATCAGTAAAGGGGTATTTCCCACACAAGAAAGCAGTCCAGGACATGGTGTGAACTGAGCCTTCAGCACACTGGCCACGGGGAAAACCAATGGGACCCTTGCTTTAAGATTACTTTTTTTACTGAAAAACAAGAGAAACAGAAAATATATTAGGCCTTTGAAGTAATTTAATCTTGCAGTCCAATGCTTAATTAATGACTAATTAATTTGATTTGATAGATTGCAGGACTTACAAATTGCACTAAATAAAACTAGGAGGATCTGGATCCTACCACTGAACTAAACCCAACAGGGTTACAGTTTGTGTTTTCACAAAAGCCAGTGTGTTTTCTTGCCTTGAATTTGCAAACATATGCTAAGTTAGAAAAGAGAATGGAGATGAGTAAAATGTCCTTCCTCATTCATATGGATGAGGGACAATAAAAATCTAGAATAAATGTTATTCGTGTCTACAAAAGCGACAGGAGTAGAAGAAATGGTCTTGTGAGGCTGAGATTTGTTTGCAAAACCAATTTCCAAGGACTCTGCTCCCTGTTTTGTGATTACTTTTGATCATAGTCCCAGAGGAATTTTTCAAATTCACATTAGCACAGAAACTTGGGTTTGGGTTCTGCTTTCCTGTCTAGGCTATCTAAAAAGAACTGGAATTCTTCGTATGTTTCATGCATTTTAAGCATTAGTAGGAAAAACCTTCTTTGTTATATCTGTAATAAAAAAATTACATTTACTCTGGCCATTCATGTTACGAAATCAGACCAAACCCTCAGTTAAAGATTGCATTGCATGACTGTAGTGTGTAATTTTTCCACAGTGTACAGGCATATTTAGGACAACTAGCTGAGTCTAATTTAAAATATATGATATTTTAACATGCTTCCATTGGAGCTTCTGAGTTTGTTTTTTTTTTCTGTTGAGGAACCCAGGGCAGAGGCACCAAGGATGAGGAGAGGAGAGCAGTTCTGATTACCACTGGGTGACATTTGTCTGCGGGGAAGAAGGCCCTGAACTAAAAAGTCATCTGTATTGCTCCCAGTGGGAAAGTCCCACTGAAATGAAAGCCATTTTCCTTTCAGCATAAGAGCTGCTTGGGGGGGAAGGAAAGGTAATGTGACTTCTTTCTGTGTTCATTAATCCCCTTCCATATTTTTTCAGGCTATAGCCCTGCAGCTGTATAAGATACATGTGTTCATCAAGTCTAGATTTTGGACAAAATTAAGTTAAATTCAAATACTGACTTAAGAGCTTAAGTCCTGAGTTTGTCACTGAAGAAAAACTGGCAAGTTGTAACCATGTTTTCCACTGAATCTGAAGCAGAAATCTTGTCCTGACATTCACCTCCTTGGTGCCAGGGCCAAGAAAATGTATTTACAAACTGAAGTTATCCACTCTCTGTAAGTTCTGATCCTACTTTTGACTTATTTTCAGTGTGGAAAGATTATGACTTCATTTTTATCTATCTGAAGACACTCCTAGGAGATACAAAGCACCACAGCAGCTTCAGATAGCCATGGAAACAAGAGGCTGGGAGAGGCATCTGCAGCAGGCAAGAACATGCCAAGGTAACCAGTGAGAGCTTTCATTTCTCTGTCTATCCTTGATCCTTGTGTAATGAGCTCAGTTTCAGGAGCAGACCATGGTTCTGGTTGGTTTTTAACACTTCAAGAACTGCGTATTTACAAACAAAGAAGAAATATGAAAAAATAATAAGCACAAAATTTTTACTCTTTGTAGTGAAAAAAGAGATGGCAACAGATGATAAAAATGATTTTATGTTAATTGTTGATATTTTATGCAAATTGATGGTGTTCAGATATTAGGGTAAGATAAATGGTGAATTGCAAAGTGCCATTAACAGAAAATGTTTGTCTATAGTGGATCTATGCCTCTCAGAGCAAATTCAGTCTCCTTTTTATATGAATTTGCAACAATGTTTTTAAACATGCAACATCCCACTCAGCAGCAATCTGATTTCCAGTGATGATTTTTTTATTCAGACTCAGTTTTAAAACTTCATTTTTTTATTATTTTCAGAGACAATATTTCCTTAGAATTTAACACCTTACTGTAGATCTTTATTGCATTTTTACTTGCCCTGTAGTGTTGCATATATATTTTAAAAGCTTAGAGCATTAAAGGTCTTTCAAATGCCTTGATGTGAAAAATAAGGTTTTTGAAAACAGTCTTGAGAATTTTGCATCTATGGTTGAAATGGTCTAGATAAGTTGTTACAGTAAGTCCTGGAAATGTGACTAATAAGAAAAAAAAAAGATGACTGGCACCTCTTTTTTTTTTTATACAGTGCAGAATGAATGTAGATGTAAAATATTTTCTGTCCTCACATGTAAAATGACTCAAAAGTCATGTTTCTATTTCTCTCCTAGCATAGGTTATTGATGACAATTTTCTTGGTAAACTAGCATTGTGATTAATGAATTGCATCTTATTTTGTTCATGTTTTACATATTCTGTCTCATTCCCATCTGAGGTCAGGAACGTAAAACCACTTGCAAGATGTGCACTGTCATGCTGGTATTGGGGCAGCTGGCAGTGCTCAGGAGCAGGGAGCAGCTGGGTGAGGTGTAAATGGCTACTGCTGGGGCTGCTGCACCCTTCAGGTTTCCGCAGGGAGACATGCCCTGTGTCCACATCTGCAAGCCTTTTTCTCTCTGATCTGGATGCAGAAGGATATTTGTGGTAGCAGGTATTCCGTATGAGGCTCCGGCCTTATCATGATGGTTCTGGCTCCTTCTGTTTCTCACCTTTTTTTTTTTTTTTAATGTAGGTTGGTCCTGTTTCCACCTAGAATGCATCTACATAGTGACAAACAGGAAAAACACTATGAGAACTGGCCAGAGTCACCTAGACAGGCAAGTCCCCAGGTGGTAAGGGCCATCTCTGATGGGGCTGCTGCACTGCCTGCTCTGATGCATCTGATGTCTGTGTTTGTTTGCTTCCAGGGAATACAGAAGTAGCGCCCAAAAAAGACAGAATTGTGTGTATTTCTCCAGAGACTGATCTGATTGATGCTTAGAAGTATCTAAAGTGAAGTGGGAGGCAAATGGATAAAGCCAGTCTCTTCTCAGTGGTGTGTAGTGATAGGACAAAGAGCAATGGCCTAAAACTTGAACATAGGAAGTTCCATACTAACATGTGGAAGAACTTCTCTAGGTAAGGGTGATGGGGCACTGGAACAGGTTGCACAGAAAGATTGTGGAGTCTCCTATGGAGATACTCAAGACCTGTCTGGATGCCTACCTGTGCAACCTATTGCAGGGTACCTGCTTTGGCAGGGAACTTGAACTTGATGACCTCTTGAGACCCCTTCCAGATCCTGTGATTCTGTGAGATGTTCGCTTGTAGAAAGGAATGGAGGACCCTTAAAATACAACTAGCCCCAAACGTAGAGAGGTAGGTAGTCTAATGCAAAGTTTGAAACTCTGGTGGTGTTTTTCCAGGACCAAGAACATAAGGATTTTTTTTTTTCAGTTTACTCTGAATCTTCTAAGAAGCTGCAAATATTGGCTGATATTAGCTGATATTTCCTGAATACATATTAGGTATATTTCTATGCAGTTTGTTCATGAAGGGAACACAAAGTTTCTACCTTAATGGAGAAAGAAATGGGAGTGAGTTTTTTGAACTGTTTGTCCACTGTTTCTAAATTATTTGTCTCCCTCAGTGTCTGGGCCAATTCTGCCATGGCTGCAAGATATAGATCTCTGGTGTCGCTGGAGATACACTGGTGTATAAAGATAGCAGGAAGGGAGAAGAAACAAAGACTGCTCACTGGAGCTGAAATTGAGTCTCTTTCTTTCCACTTATTCTATATTTGCAATCTCAATTTTTAAATTCAGTGCAATAAGCCACATTACAGAAGGGTCATGAAAAGATATTTTATAATCCTCAAATGATAAGTAATGAAACTGAGAAAATTACACCTAGAAAAGAGACTCTCAAGCTGGAACAAGTAGTTCTTGTTTCCCTTTCCAACTGTTATCTTATTTCATGATTTGGACATCAATCCATAAAATTCACAGCTGCATTTTAATGCAGATGGCAAGACCATTTTAAATTTTTTTTTGGAGAATATAAGGATCTCTACAAGCAGAAATAGTTTCCCTGTGTAAAAAGGAGAGCCTTGCACCTTGTAAGATTTCTGTCTGCATGTAGGCAGCTGCTATGCTGCCTTCCCCTCCATGGAGCAGAGCCAGTGCTGGTGATGCAGGGAGCCCTTGTGAGAAGCACAACAGAGGGAGAAGACCACACGCTTACCATGACTCATTTCTTCTTCGTGCTCACATTGTCACATTGTCCTCATACTGCAGTCATGCTCTTAATTTTTTCATTATTCATAGCTAGAGATTATGCAGAGAAAATTAAAAAAAAAGTAGATTTTCAATTAAAAAAATCAGATAAACTTTATAAGATCAGAAATAAAAAGTCTATTAATTAATTATGAAGAGAAAACAGCTGTTTTACAGAAGAATTCTGGGTCCCCCTGAGAGAATAAGTGCTACACAATGTACATCTTCATTGCTCAATCCATAAAATCAAGATAATTTCATAGTATATATCACAGAATCACAAAATCACAAAATCACAGAATCGCAGAATTAATGAGGTTGGAAATGACCTAAAAAAATCATGAAGTCCAACTCCCCTACCAAAGCAGGTTCCCTACAATAGGTTGCACAGGTAGGCATCCAGACAGGTCTTGAATATATCAATAGAAGGAGACTCCAAAGCCTCTCTGGGCCGTCTGTTCCAGTACTCCATCACCCTTACTGTAAAGTTCTTCCATATGTTAGTTTGGAACTTCCTCTGTTCAGGTTTTAGGCCATTACTCTCTATCCTATCACTACACACCACTGTGAAGAGTCTGGCCTCATCCATTTTGCCTCCCACCTCACTTTAGATATTTACAAACATTTGTCAGATCCCCTCTCTGTTTTCTTTCCCCCAGGCTGAACATATCCAGGTTAGTCAGCCTTTCCTCATACAGGAGATGCTCCAGGCTCTTAGTTCCCTTTGTTGCCCTCCACTGGACTCCTTCCAGGAGATCCCTGACATTTTTGAACTTGGTAGCCCAGAGTAGGACACAGCACTCCAGATGTGGCCTCACCAAGCCAGAGTAGATGGGGAGGGTCACATCCCTCAATCTGCTGGCCATGCTCTTTTTAATGCACTCCAGGATATAATTGGCTTTCTTGGCTACAAGGGCACACTGCTGGCTTATGGCCAACCTGTTGTCCACTAGGACCCTCAGGTCTTTCTCCACAGAGCTCATCTTCAGTAGATCATTCCCTAACCTGTACTGATCCATGCTTCCTTCAGGAGCAAAACTCTATACTTGCTCTTGTAAAATCTCATGAAGTACCTCCCTGCCTGAATCTCCAATCTGTCTAGGTCTTGCTGACTGATAGCACAGCCTTCTGTTGTGTCAGCCACATCTCCCAGCTTTGTATCATCAGTGTAGGCTAATAATTACTAGTCTTTCCATAAGAAAACAATAAGCAATACTCTTAAAATATTCGGGTGAGTAAAAAAAGTCACGTGGACCTAAGCTAAACAAAACCAAACACAGGGTGTTGCGTTTGAGTCAGGGTAATCTCAGGTATGTATACAAACCAGGAGAAGAACTCATAGGGAGCAACCACGCAGAGAAGGAGCTGGGGGTCATGATAGATGAAAAACTTGACATGAGCCAGCAGTATGCATTCCAGCCCAGAAAGCCAACAGTATCCTGAGCTGCACCAAAAAATGAGTGGTAAGAAGTTTGAGGAAGGTGATTGTTCCCCTGTGCTGTGCCCTCATAATGTCCCATCTGGAGTAGTGTGTCCAGACCTGGGGCGCCTCAAGTAAGAAAAAAAATGTGGAGCTGTTGGAATAGATCCAGGAGAGGCCGCAAGGATGATCAGAGGGCTGGAGCACCTCTCCTATGAAGAGAGACTAAGGGAGCTAGTCTTGTTCAGTCTGGAGAAGGCTCTGGGGAGACCTCATTGTGGCCTTCAAGCGTTTAGAAGATTATAAACAAGAGGAAAATCAACTTTTTAGACGGGTAGATAGTGAAAGGGCAAGGGTAAACAGTTTTAAAACAAAGGAAGGGAGATTTAGACAAGATGTCAGGGAGATGTTTTTCACTGAGAGTGTGGTGAGGCACTGGCACAGGCTGCCAGAGAGGTTGTGGATGCCCTATCCCTGGAGGCATTCAAAACCAGGTTAGATGGAGCCTTGGGCAACCTGATCTAGGGCCTGATCTAGGAGTTGGTAACCCTGCCCACAGCAGGGGATTGGAACTAGGTGGTTTCTGAGGTCCCTTCCAACCCAAGCTATCTTATGATTCTATGATTCTATGAACCCAAGAGACTTGTGCTTACCTTTCACATTTTTCTCTGGAGGTTTTATCAGTGGTGATCTTTGCCTTATTAGCATTTGCCTGTTGAGATGGGGATCTTCCTCAGTATTTTATCATTCTGCCTGATCACAAAAGATTACAGAGTGCCAAGACGCATTCACTGCTGAGCAGTGTGGACATCTGCTCCAGTGGTAGCAGAAAACCTTGCTGACAAGGCAGCACTGGGGCTTTACAGTCAGTGTAGCAGGGTTCAGCCAGCAGTACTAAAGTGGTGTGTGCTCAGAGCTTGGTGACGGTTTGGTTAGGGAGATAGTCCTGGAAAGCTAACATCCCAAGGCAAATATTGTTAGCCATGAGTTGAAGAGTGCCAGAAACATGTCACAGAGTTTATCCACTGTTTAAGTATGAAAGAGGATATGTACAGGCCCAAGTAAGATGTGCAAAAAGTATAGTATTCAGTAATGGATGGCCATTTGAAAGTTTATGAAACCTCATCTGGCCTGGAGGATAAAATGTGAAATACACTTAACCAGTTTGGATGATAAAGAGTTCACGGTCCCTGTAGATTATGGTTTCAGTTTCTAGGAAGTGGATTATCTCCTTGACCCTGAGAAATTGTACTCAGTGGTAGATAACTTCACTTGTCAGATTTTTTGTGATGATTCTTGTCAGATTTCTTGATTTCCCCTGGCTTCTTTGAATCTTTCTCCTGTTTTCGTTACTACTTCTCCGTTCTTTTAGGTGGTTGTTTTATCTTTCCTCTGAATATTATGTCGGGGTCCCTCTACACTTTCTGTCTGCAGAGAAGTTTCTGCAGATGAGGAATTTTCTTGTGTGGATGGGCAGAAATGTTTGTGTATTTTAGAGGTGAGGGTAAATGACCTAGAAATTTAGTTCTCTGCCCCAGACCTGTCTCCCACTTCCAATACAAGGTAAGTATTTTAAAAAGCAATTTCTTAGCTCTCTTCCTAATTCCTCTCCATTGCCACATTCTGCTTTGCTTTGGATGATTCCATTATCCCGACTTTCACTTAGCCTTGTTACCTGGATATTACCTGAATTACATTTCAGCTCACACATCAAGGCTGTGAAAGAGTCTTCCACAAAATGTGTCAAAGATGTAGCTCTTCTTATCCATCCATACAACTGACGTGCTTGTTCAGGGTGTAAGATGTCAACTCACATCTCTAGCAAAAGCAGCATTTCTACCTCTCATCCATCTAGAATGCTGCTGCAAATCTGATTTTCCCAAACTGTCGCATTATCCATGTCTATTTTTAGATATATTAACCCTCTAGTGTATAGTCATCCACTCTTTTCTCAAGATCTCTTCCTGTAACCTATCACTTCCCAACTTCTAAAAGAATTTACACTCTTCTGATGGGCCCAACTGCCTCTCTTGGTTGCTTGTCTTTTATCTTTTTGAACAAATATGTCCTTTTTTTTCCCCACTATTATAGTGTTAGGAAAAGGCTGCCCTGTAAAGGTACTTTTTAAATTCCCTTTCAGATCTCACTCAGTATTCTTTTAGGCTGCAACATCTACAAAATTTGACGATGAATACATTATTCGTGTGCTTGTACCATTGCCTACACTGATTTTTAATATTTTATTCTGAAGTTCTTCTGCGCCTCCACCTACCTGCATTTGAGAGAAAATGTTTCTCTCAAACTGTAGATCTAGTAGACAAGAAATTATGACTTTATTCTGTGTTTGTCCAACGTTGCAATGTGTGCTCAAGAAGCAATTGACCCTTGTGTCAGCATTTTATCAAGACAATTTTAAAGAGAGCACTTTCAGTCCATCCCTTATCTTCAAGTTTTTTGCTAAAATTAGTAGTTGAGATAGACAACTGCTGAAGAACTGAAAATGGAGTTGGAGTTCTACAGTATGGGGTTGAACAGTGCTGAAGAACAACAGACATGCTGTTCAGTTGATTTTCCTAGGTAAACCTAGGCCAGCACTAGAAGATAACTCTCCATTCAGAGTTAAAAGTTTCCTATAGTATCATGTAACTCAGGGAAGAGATTCCGCAGTACAGTTCTTCACTGTCATCTTTGTTCACTTCTATCAATCTCATCTTTGAGCGTGTCTTTCTACAAATTAAGCCAACAGCACCTTTCCTTGTCCTCTTAATTGATTTAATCATTTAATTTTGATTTTTGTTATAAAGACTTTTCAATAAGTTTGAAAATAATCTCTGTTCCCACAAAAGATTTTTTCAGTCTTGTTTTATAGATAACATTCTATGATTCTCTTGTCTTTTCTCATTCTTTCTTCTGGACTGATTTTTCTCCTCTACTAAATCTGTTGTCCAGAGTGGAATGCAGTGACATAGCAAGTAAATGAGAAAAACTACTTCCTGTAATAACTTGTATTAATACATATGGGAATGTCATCAGCCTTTTTAAGGCAGGATCCTATTACTAATTCATATTCAGCTCACGGTACACAATGCCCCCAGGGCATCTTCTGGCAGAGTTGCTGCTTCACCGGTTATTCCTCATTTTGTATTTGTGCATTTGATTTCTCCTTGCTAAGTGTATCACTTTGCACTTGTCGTTACTGAATTTCATCTTATTGATTTCAGTTTCTTCAATTTATCAAGACCATTTTGAATTCTTATCTTGTCCTTTGAGATACTTTAAACCCCTGTCAACTAGAGAGTAAGCTCAGATTTTATAAGCATGCAGCCTATACTATCATGTACGGCATCACTGACAATATTTCATAGAATCATAATCAGGACAGACCTCACTGAAAATGCCTTCCCACACTGAAACATACATAACTGCTCTTTCAGGAAGGCTTTTCAGCTAGTCCTGGCATAGACCAGGATGCAAAGGAAAATGCCTTTTAGACACATGGGTTACGTATTTTGATATTGCATATATATAGGGCTTATGCTGAAGAAGTACTGGAATAGCTTTTGAACAAGGCCCAAAAAACACTGATAACCTAATAGAAGGGGAAAAAAAAAGTTGTTATATATTATTAGAATGAAAATATATTTTAAAAATGGCAATGTTTTTGCATACAATGCAAAACTTCATGAAAAACAACCAATTTTAACTGGAAGGAATTAAAAAGAAGAAAGGTCAGGAATCAGTCAGAAGCTACAATCTGTTGCAGCCTGTTGGGAAGAGTGAAGGAGTAATTAAGTTATGAAGCAGATATGATGACCAGAACATTTGAGATTCTACACGTAATTCAACCCTGTGGGAGAGATGGCAGAAAAAGTTCAGTTAAATGTAAAACAGAAATAATCCAGATGTTAAACCATGAAAGTTTTAAATTATAAATTAATATTTGGAGCTAAACCTAAGCATTTCTGAAAACATACACAGTAGCATTATAATACACAGGCTTTTAAAGGGGGTAGAGAGTTAGGCAAAGATAGGTAGAAAGAAACTACTTGACATTTCACAGAAATGTTTACATGAAAGCCTCCAAGCAGGTTCTCAGAAAAAAGGCCTGTCAGGGTTGCGTATATTCATTCAGAATATCCCCCCATTTTTGGGCAGCGTTTGCTATGAAGCAAATTCTGAGAGGTGTCATTTCAACCCCTCCCCAAACTGGAGGCTCTCTTGCTTCGCTTCACTGACTAATGTTTTAGAGATTTTGTTAATGAACAGCCTAAGATTTCCTGCCTCTAGTTTTTCCCCATTACTTCCAGTCACAGTCCCAACAGATACAATGATAAATTGGGGCTGGATACAGCTGTGTGTGTTTTGTAGGCATGCAGTCATGCTGCCAAACATGAAATAAGTGTAAGGCCTATCATCCCAGGAACACAAAGCCTAGTAAATTAGCAAAAAACCTGCAAATGAGCCCATTCTGGATCATCCCAGACTCAAACACTGAAGATAATTTGATGACACGGGAACAAAAACTCCCTTATTTTGGTCAAAATAAGAGATGTACTGTTGGTGTAGTTTGAAATTTTAATTCAATGTGGGACATTTTTCCCTGGCAAAATCTCATTTTACAATGTCTTATTCTTGGTCCTTCCTCTTGTTTTTTCACCACAGCAACATTTTGGCCCTATTGATGAGCATGAGTTCTAAATTCAGCCTGCAGATGTGCTGATGGATATGAAGCACCCACACTTGAGATGTAGTATGTGTTACACGGGCAGATCCCCTGCAACGGAAACGTATGTTTACTCCCTAGGCAATTACACTGTCATGATAACATTTTCCTTAATCCATGGGACAGCCAGAAGAGAAATAGAAGGCAGCAAGACAAGGAAAAGTGAGGGTGGCAGCAAAAAAACAATTGGGGTGGAAAGTATGTTGCAGGTAGGGATAAGTCAGAAAGAAGAAAGGTGAGGAAAGATGGGGAGAGTAGCAAAGGGTCCAGAGGAAATTAGAGTAGAGATGTATCAAGGCAAAAAAAGTGGAACTTGCAATGGAGTCTGCGGGGAGCACAGCAGGATGAAATGGAAATGGTGAGGGTGGGGTAAGAAAAGTCTCCACGTGTTTGATGTAGAAGAGAAGGCTTGGCAGAAAATCAAGACTGGAAGACTGAGAGGAGAGGAGTGAAGGGGGCAGGTAGTTTTGAGTGAGGGAGGCTGTCAGGTAAGGGAATGGTGCAGGGAGGTAAAGAGTGATAGTTTTCTCCTTCCAGCTGTAAGCAGAAATTAAATGCTACCAACATCTGAGTAGCCAGTATTTGCCTAGGCTTCTGACTTTTCAGCCTGAGATAATCTGAGATGATGGTGGCAGGCTTCCTCAAACGCCACAATACTTATGAAAAATAGTTCTTTGCAATTTAAAAATCAACCACACATCTTGAGGGACAGGCATTATTCTGGAAGTTTGCGAGATATGAGGTTGGCAATAAGGCTGTTGGCTGAGAGAGTCACCCTGCTTGCTTGAATTCTCTCCTACAAAAAAAAAAAAAAAGAAAAAAGTAATGGAAAATGTAATAAAATGTACCAAAATGCATGAAACCTAATCACATAGCTACTTATTTGTATTCAGCAACCAAATCCTTCTGCAGGAACTGTTATTAAGTGCACAGAATCCCATAATGCTCTTTAAATAGCATGTGCACAAGAAGCAGCAAAGCGCAGAGGAAGTGAAACTGCTGTCTCATGGCTCACTCTCTTTTTATCAAGCCACTGCCCAGTGCAGATTGTGGTTGTGGTGTTTGAATTATATTTGTGGAACCTAAGCAGCAGGAGGTTGCCTTCTTGCTGTCCTCAGTGTCCATGGGGGAAGACAAGCAGAAACTACAGACAGCTCGAGGGGAAGTCTGACTTGTCAACAGTGTGGCCACTTTCAGGCTACAGTGTGGAAAGCAATTTATGAATAATTCAATCACACCACAGTGAGATCACTGAGGGGTAAGGAAGGGGATGGCAGAAAAGTAGAAAAAAGCAGAAAAAACATGTTTTGTTTTTTATTTCTCCCATACCAAAATCTCAAGTTTCTTTAGTCTGTGAAGGATAGAAATATAGAACTTATGGAGTCAATTGTGTCCATGTCCACTTCTACCATTCAGTCTAAGGTTCACTCTGCACCTTTTGCGGTGGCTGCCTATTTTACCATTTAATGCCATGACATTGCCATGATTCAGCCTAGTGCTTGATCTTCAGTCAGCATGGAGACTCCTGGGGTTGTACTGCAGTTCTGTAGTGGGCACAGTGAGCCATCTGTGGTCCAGCCCCAACTTAGATTCCAGCCATCACTTGCACCTAAGCATCTGCACAGTGCTCAAGAAGACAAGGGGTAGGATACATGCTGTGGGATTGGCATGGTCACCTCTGTCTTGGTTCTTTATTTCATGTTCTCTCCGAGTTAGAGCTGAAGAACCACTGCTGATGTGCCCTCCCTGCAAAGACCTCTGGAGTGGTGGCTGATCTCCATCCTAAGGGGTTCTGGTAAGCCTCTGCCCCCCCAGGCTCCCTGATACACAGGTCTCTAAGGCATGACAACTTCTGAACTGTGCAGCTGCAGGTAGAGAGGGACGTGTGGGACCAGAACAGAGGATGGTCCCCACCTTGGAAAGATGTGACTGTACCTTAAGAATTTGAGAGAGTGCTTTGCCAACTGCCCCTCACCTGTCTGCTTTGTGGGAAGAATGGACCTATAGCAGCCAGAAACTCTGAGGTAATCCCTAGTACAGTACAAGGGGGCTGGAGCGTAACTTCTCATGTGTGCTGTGGGTAAGAAGCTGACAGCTGTCTGCTTTGATAAAGCTGAATTTCACAAAGGAGCCATCTTCCTGCAGGTTATTGCTTTGTATATGAAAGTGTCAACAGCAGCTCAGAATCCTTTGCCTTCCAGACATAAGAAATGCTAGAGCTTCTACGTTTAAATGCTTTTTATAAAAAAAAATGGATTTTGATGCATAAAAGAAAGCTACAATCCATGAAAATGACTGCCCTGAATTTAGTGTCCGCATATCTTATTAAAGCTGGAGACACACAAGAGCTTCTTTTAGGAAGGGTGGTGAAAACCCAAACAACCAAACAAAAATACTCATGGATTGACTTGATGGGAATTACATTTTCTTTCATTTTTTTTCTTTTGTCTTTTTTTTTTAAACCTGCTTGTAACTAAGAAGAGAAGTGCTTTATCTCAAGCCGCCCTATTTACATTACAAGAGTGTGACCAAGAAATCAATGCAATGCACTTAACAGAAGAGAAAGGTACCACATTGTAACTAGGTCATAAGCACAGTTTCTCTTTTCCTTTGAAGCCCTGCTCTTCTCTTTTCTGTTTTGTTTTTTAATGCAGAAATGCATTTCTCTTTGAAAAGCTCAATTTCCAAACTTCTGACTCATGCGCACTTTCCTTTTTCACTGGTGCATTGTGCACTATTACAAAATGCCTATACTGTATGCAAAGTCCATCAGAAAATGAAAGAAGCATAAGTGTTAGAGCTATGCATTGTGTCCCTCCACTTGAAAATAATCCAATTAAATATAATTCTCATGACTCATGTTGATCACGTAAGCAAGGATCAAAGAACCCTTACTTAAGCAAACATATTGCTTATCGATACTTTATTAATAAACATGGTTGCTATTTTAAAGAGCTGAACACTTTCTTCAGTGATGCAATCTAAGACAGTACGGATGAGGAGAAAGACAACTTGCTCTACAAGAGAGCAAACTGCCTACCAGTGCCTACAAATTCTCTCTCTCAACAGCTTTTGCAACACGAGCTAGTGGACATATCTCAGCTAAGACTAAGCAATGTTGTTACCCCCAGCCTTCCCCATCATCATTCCTCACTGTGTAACTCTCACTGCTGGACATAACACATGGCCCAATGAAGCCCTTTCTGGTCAGTGAGATAGACGAACAAAATAGTTAATCTGTGTGTTTTGATTCACCCAGTCATCTCAAGCAAGGACAGTGGTAAATAGCATGGTAATTAAATTCCCCGAAGGTAATAAGTCAAAAACTGATGCAAAGGTTTGTCATGGTATCAAAATGCCGCAGCAGAGAGATCAGAGATTAGATGGTCCTTCTAGAATGTAACAAAATGAAATTCAGTTTTGCAACAGGAATTCTAATGTGTCTGAGCAAACATAATCAGAAACAAGGATATTCAGCACAAGGAGAGCCTATGTTTTGCAGCACTAATGACAAAGAAGACATTAATGTTAATGGGCAGCTAATCAGACACAAATATCTGCAGTAAGGCATCAGAAAAAAGCATCAGCTGAATTTTAAAATTATTGCTCATTTGCCCCAGTAAAATCTTTGCAATTCCAACAGTAATTAGAAATTTCCTTGGGCATATGATTTGGATGATGAGCACAATGCCTTGTGTAGAGGGGTAAGTCCCATCGCCTGCAGGAAAATTTTCAGTTCTAAATGGTCACTGCCATAGGCAGGGTTTGTGTGGGGACAGGGGGGAGGATAAAGTTACTTTTTCCTAGCAAAAAGTCCAGCACAGGAGGATAGGACATAGGTATTTGAGAACTCAAAAAAATGTATGGAGAGGCCTCTCAGTGCAGGGAGTCATGGAGAGGAGAACAGGGCATGAGGATGGCGACAGAAACAGAAAGGTGAGGTTCTTCTGACTATTGGTCAGTTGGTGAAGTGTATTATGGCATTTCTGGTTTATTCTGAAGGAAAAAGAACAACATTAGAAATGCAGAATTCTTCGGCTCAAGAGTCTTCTTTTACTCATGCTAAAACTCCAAAGAAAAATGGCTTCTTTCTCCAGTTGATGCTTGTACAACAACTTTGATGGAGAATGTGTTTCATCATGGAAGTTCAAAGTGATAGAAACAAGCAGATGTATGTACTTTCACACTTTCAGTCATTGTTACAGTGGAAGCCATCCATGAATCTTGCAGCTCAGTGAGGGAAATTGTGTTTTTGTTTCATGTGGAAAGGATATAATAAGGAGAAGGACTTGAGGGTCCTAGTGGACAAAAATCTGGACATGAACCAGCAGTATGCACTTGCAGCCCAGGAGGCCAACTGCATCCTGGGCTGCAATAAATGAGGGGTGGCAGCACAGTGGCAGCACTTTCACATGGTCTGATAGTGATAGGACAAGAGGGAATGGTTTTAAAACTAAAGGAGGGGAAATTTAGGTTAGATGTTAGGAGGAAATTATTACCTCAGAGGGCAGTGAGGTGCTGGCCCAACTGCCCAGAGAAGCTGTGGTGTCCCATTCCTGGAGGCGCTCAAGGCCAGGTTGGATGGGGCCCTGGGCAGCCTGAGCTGGGGTGGCGGCCCTGTTCATGGCAGAGGTTGGGGGTTGGGTGGGCCTTAGTTTCTCTTCCAACCCAAGCCATTCTATGATCCTATGATTTTGATATACACTTCCTGCTTTTTTTTTTTTTTCTTTAAATGGAGAAATATTTATTGCTGCTGAATTCATTATGCCTGATAGGAATTTCTATAAGCCTGCACAAAATGTTGGTTTGTTCTCCTCATTTACGTCTATGATGGAAAAATTCCACTGAAAGCAGTTAAGTAAATTCTGTAGCTAAATGTGATGGAGAAAGTAAATTCTGACCTGCTGCAATTCAAACAGCACTACAGTTGCAAAATGTTTAAATAAGGATCATTTTGAAAGAACTGTTTTGTCTACAGTACTGTTCGTGCTGTCCTTGCACTACAGTATTGTGAGCACTGTTGAACAATTGTGTGCCTAGTCACGCACACAGCTGGCAGTCCCTCTGGCAGCTTTATAAAATAGTGGCACTGGGGGAGGTAGGTAAAATTCCTGCTTGGCCTCCTTTGGCCCAGCAGTTTCAGTGTCTATTTATTAATTTATAGCTACTCACTTATAGCTGGGCTTATTGTGGCAGGGATTTATTCCATGTGGACCCATAGCAAGATTACTGTATAGTTAAAATTGGAATAAAATGAAAATAAGGTTTATTTCTTTTTGTAAAACTGCAGAATTGGGTTGGCTTATGTCTTTCACCTTCACTCCAGAAGTCTGCACACCAGACATCTATTTAAAAGGATGAGATTCCTGCAGACAAAGGGCCTCTAGGAGCTATACCTTCAAGGAAGAACTGATATTGCAAGAAATGTGTCACACACTACCTAAAGGACTGCCTAAATCACCTTGTCTGTGAATATGTTCATGAGATTTTCTTGGCCTAGATTTTCCATTGACTGGGCAAAACAGGACTTTTGCTAAAATAAACTTCTTTTTGTTGGCTGTTTTAAACCCAAGTGATGAATGCATCCCACAGGTGAGGGCTTCTAATTTAGAGGCTTACACTCACACTCGTCAACTGGAAAGGCTTTCAGCTTTCTTTCATCACTGCAATCCAAATAGGTAGAGATGGAGGTTCCAGGGTAGACGGAAAGGGAAAGCTGAACCTTGTACATGTGCAACCTAAAATCAATATATATATATATTTATTAAATCAGATGCACAGCTTTTAAAAAAGAAGATGAAGTTCTTCTTTTTTAAGAAAGGATTTTTTAAAAATTATATATGATATTTTGCTGGCTGCTACAAATGTAAGCTGACAGAGGAAAGGAAATAATGCTTATACAAAACAGAAAAAATATATATTCCATGTAAAGAAGATACCTGAAGGAACCAGAGGGCATTACTCCGATAAAAGGAAAGCAGGCTTGAAGACATATCCATAAGGATAAAAGTAACGATCTCAGTCCTAAATAGATATCCTAGTGTAATCAGTACATAACCTTTGCCTCTCACAGACTTTGCATGGAAACACAACTTAAATCAGATTCTTTTGGATTTAAAATTGGAAAGCAGCCCTGAGTCAGGGTGATTTTATCTAATTTTCAGGCTCCACTGCTGAAGAATTCATAGGGGATTTGTAACACCAGCTATCTCTCTGGCCCTGCTCTCACCTATGTCTGTGCAGGGTGAGCAGGTGGTACAAAGCTGCAGGCACCAGTTTGAAACAGTCCAGTCCAGGATCCCTCTACATCAGATTCTTTGAACTGTCTAGGAAGGAAGAAAGGTGACCAGAGTCTGGCTGACTGATATTGAACAGCAAATGCTTAAGGAAAGGAGGTTTCTGAGATCAAATTTATTGAATGTGCATAGACTCACACTCCCACATGTACTTGTCTCTTCTAGGGGTGAGCTTCATGCAAATCTGATACTGCAAAGAGATGAAGTTCCCAGAACTTATTAATGTACATAACATCAGAGGTGAGGAAGAAGTATCCTTTCTGAAGGAAAAATTGCAGTCTCTCACATGCTTACATTCAAACTCTTAGCTATTAAGCAGTATGCACAAGAGGAAAACTGTAGCAGTGCTGCAATAAAAGATAGAGAAATTGGAGCCTCTAGACCCTGCTGAACACTAGAGAAGCCACTCCAGCTATACAACAATCAGAAAGGAATCTTATGGTTCCATCCCATGCAGAATAACCTGTTTTCCTCTACAGAAGAGAGAAGAGATCAGAACAGAATAAAATCTTTCTGCAGCTCAGCTGTATTGCTCTCTTGCAAAATCCCTTATTGCATGGCAGCAGCTTGGCAGCAGCCAGATGTCCTTGGGAGACTGTCATGGCATGACAACCTTCCACGATGGGAACAGCATGGGAGCACAGTTGTACTATAATCATGCTTGTGCACTTGGCCAAATATGGTGAGATTTACTCTTTCCACAGGTTCCACTCATGCTGACCAACATGTTAAATAATTGCCCCCAAGTTAGAATTACAATTTGCTCCCACATAGTTTTTTTTTTTTTGGACTGTGAATTTGTACACACCCTTTCCTCCATGCTTTCAGGTGCCCTCACTTTGACACTTCCAAACTCTGGCAAATTAGACCAGTTTCCATAGCAACTTTAATCCTTATTTGCGTGACAGTAAAATTATTCACTCGATGTTCACTAGGCCCTAAAATCTAACCTCAGCATAAAGACACTCGTGGTCTTCTGAAGTCTCAGTCCTTGCCCAGATTTCCAGACACATATACGTGTTTGCAGCCTATTTCCAAGAAACAGAAATTACTGGATGAGTCAGGAGTAAGATTGGTGCAATGTTCAAATAATTATTGCTAAATGTATGTTTTGTATAGTTAGTGCTGCTTTTTAATCACTGAAGAGGAAAATGAATTTGTTTAAAATTGTAATTGCTGAGAAAGTTTCTGGAAAGAAAACAGATATTTCTATCAGATAACTGGTTTTGTTGGTATATTAGAGTCTCTGGAATTTTATGGGAAGTAGTAACTGCCTAATTTATTCAGTTGTCTCACATAACAGTCAGCATGTTCTAGTTTGAGAGGTTAAGATTTATTTTTTATTTTTTATTTTTTGCTAAGCACATAGTCTTCTCAATTAACTACATCTCTATGCAACACATCCAGAAATGTCGCCATTACGAAAGCACAAACTAGCAGAGCTAAAATATACATGTATTTGGAGACATATGCTAAGCTTATAGTCAGTCGGTTCCAGAGAGATCTCTTTTTCAAAATAGTTAGTAGCATTTTAACTACAAAGCAGATGCTACTTGCTTCATTTGAGCTGATAGGTGTTCAGTGCTTCAGAAAATTAAGACAGTTATTAGAGTGTCTGGCAGGGGGTAAACAGAATAATTTTAGACACCCCATTTTACAATCTTGTATCTCGCTTTCACACTTAAGCTGAGTATAGGAAGTGATATTAAAACAAACTTGTAGCTTGTAGCTTGCCACGAAAATGACTTTTCAATTTTTTTAAGATATGTAAATTAAGGAACTTGGAAAGCATATTTGGCTGTAGAGGTGAAATGGATTCATAGCAAAATGTCACTGCCTTAGAAATGAGTAGTTGTTATTGTCCTACTGGCTGGTTGGTGGGTGTACAGAAAGAGGTAGCCTTCATGGGTTCCATGGTGGAAAGCTTTTTGCTTGATGGGAGTTGTATTATTGATACTCTCCTACAGGCTCCATCTAAAGAAATTCTTCAGCAGCCCATGTGTTCTTTTTGTCAGGAAGGCAGGTACACTAAACACTGGGTATGCCTACCAAACCAGTTCCAAGGATGGATTTTAACCAGTTCAGTATTCACCTGCTTTAGCAGGCTATCACAACAATGATGATTGCTTAATACATGGCAAACAAAGCTGAACATGCCAGAGGATGTTTAAACAATGAGTTGCTCATATCACACATCTATGGCCATTTCAGTGTCCTGAAGTGTTTATAGACACTGTTGCATGATACTTTCTGCAATGTATCTAGTAATCCACAGTCTGGTCTTCCCAGATGGTTGGTCTGGAATCATGGCAGCTGAGGAACAGCTGTTTGATTGGTTCAATTCCTGCTATTTTGGTCAACCGCCACACATACTCCCATCTGAATCCATTTGTGACATCACTCAAAAATTTGTAGGCTTTCTCCATTCTTTGAGCTCATCCTTTAAAGGTAAAAATATACTCTCCCTTCCTTTCCAATTCAGAAAATAACTGTTTGCAGGAGTTTTGGCATGCACTAAGTGATTGAAGGATTACTAGCAATGCAGCAAGAAGACTGCCAGTGATGGATCTGATAGCACATCCCAGCAGGCTAAAAGCCAGCCAGGGATTGACAGGATAATATTCACCTGGTGGGCAGGTGATACTGCTTTGAGACTTGCCATGATGACAGAGATTTATATTACGTCTACACAGCTGCTATCAACTTTCCAGACAGAGCTGAAAATCAAACACTGACAGGGAAGGTCCTGCTTGAAGGTCCTGCAAATGGGATAGGAGTATGCTCTAGGGAAGGAAGAGAAGTCAAATGCTAGAGTGATTTAATTACTCTTCCCTACACCATTATTCTCTGCAATATTTATCACAGCTATTTCTGATACCAGAGTATCAGTACGGGATGGGCTATCTTGGCCAGCTGCCAGGCACCCACCCAGCTGCTGTCCCATTCCTGCTCCCCAGGGACCAGACAGAAAATAAGGTGGAAAAGCTCATGAGTTGAGCAAAAGGCAAGGAGATCTTCTCTCACTCTATTGCAGGGCCAGCTGGAAGTTCTGTCTAGCAAAGGGCAGATATTAGGGAAAATTTTTTTCTCAGAAAGAGCATGGAACACGATTTCTCTGTGCTCTTCATGTGATATGTGGTGTGGTGCCTTCTGCCTGAATTTGCAGAATTATGTCTTGAATTCTCTGCTAACTTAAAAGAGAGATGCACCACACTATTTCTTGGTCAAATTAAGTGAATTGTACAAGTTGGCAGAGGACAGACCATCTTAATTCATGTGTGTCTACTGCATTCATAGAGAAGATCAGGAATATGACAGTTCTCTGTGATGGGAGACGGGTTTTTAGGGTCTTCACTGTTTAGGCATGTGGCCTTTATGCTAGCAGTGTTATGTCCTCCACTTTTGGTCCTGTTCACTTGGATAACTATAACTCTAAGGAAAAACTGTATTCATCCTCTTAGTCCTTTGATGAATTCTTCAAGGACCAGAATCTCAATGCCAAGAAAGCTATAGACCCCAAGTTTATCTTGGAGCATATCTGGATATGAAATAGAGCCCTTTCCCCCACTGACTCAGCACATTGATCGCTGTTCACGCTGTGTTAATGGGAAATATTTTATTCCAGATTTGTCAGCACTGCAGCACTGCTACTTCAGCTGCCTTTAATAACAAAATATGTACTGTAAGACCAACCCTATTTTCATTTCGTAACTTGCTGGCTTCAAAAAGTGATTATTCTCTAGATCTATTTTCAACACTTTTGTCTCAATAACAATTACAGTTAGGCTAGTAATGTAAATTATGACTTACTTAAAGATGAAAATTACAAATTATGTATTGTCCAGGACTGCTTGGCCTAAAACACTTCTAGCTTAAAAGAAGTTTCTATTTTCTTGTCTTGACAATGGTCAGTGATGATAGAGGGAAAGAAGAAGGCTGCTTCTGTCTGTAAGCCCCCATTAGATTATGTCAAATTTTTAATGTGTGTTAAATCCACTTACATCTAGTTTTTATAAAGTGCATCTTAATCTCTTGTATATTTTACATGCTGAACGTTGCTGATCTGTTGTTTTGTTGTAATTTTTTTTTGCAGTTTTGCAGGTAGTGTTCTTTCATGATTAATTTTAGTGAAGTGCAACATGGCAGGAGAAGAAGGAATTCAGAGCAAGATCTACTTCAATCACAATGTCCTGCTTCTCAGTCTCGATGAAGTTAGGATGACTGGAGGCCTGTTCTATGGAAAGACTGCACAGGATGGGAATTTGAGCTAACAGTCACAGAAACTAAGTTAATGTGTCTATCTTGTTACTTCTAGTGCAAGTGACATTGAATTTTGCTTTCTAGTTAATACTAGTAAGTCAAACACGAACTGCTCAGTGAACTGAACTGTGAATTAAAAGTGCCAAGGAATATCTTAATCAGACACTGACAATAGAATTACTAAAAAAAGGGAAGGAAAATGTGTGAGGGGAATTCATTTAGGGAGTGTTCCCTCTAAGAGGACAATAAATATTCCATATACTTTAAAAATTATTTATTTTAGTGAAATATTTGAAAGGTGGGAAGTTATCTCTATTAGAAAGCAGTGAAGTTGTTTTGAAATGCGAAAGACAACATTCAAAGTGTGGTGGATTAGAGAAGGAGCTTATGTACTTGATAACAGTGACTAAAGTGGAAGTGAGTGACCATTTGATAAAGTAGCTGTAGACCTTTGCCAGCAAATTGCCCAAAATACTGCCAGGCTTCCAAGCATGGTGTTTAGAAGTAGAAATCATCCCGACTGAAAGCTGCATGTAGCACATATTGCTGTGAAAATACCATAAACATTAACAAAACACTGCTGCCTGCAGTGATCCTGACTCTCAGAGACATCTATTTTGCTTGAGGATTTTAGTTAAGAAAACCAAAGCTCTTCTGGCTGTCATCAGAGTGACTGTTTTCTTCTGGTCATTATACATGCATCTCAGAAAAGTAATAATCTAGAAAACCCAGCACGGACATTGGAAGCCTACTTTTCCCTTAGAAGATATGAAACTGTTGGAATCAAAGATGGCTTCAGACTGCTTCCATTCTACTAGTTCTTAACAGGGTCCAGTGAGATTCCTCGGGGTGCTTAACACTGTGTTTCTTTGCCCTGTCTGCTTCAATTAACAAGGTATTTAAAGTCAAATACTCTTTTTTCTTAATAAAAAAGAAAGTTTTAGAAGCAGCTTTTAGCATTTTTGTCCATCTTGGAGCTATGCTGGACATAAATTCATTGCAATTCCCACAGAAGACTTCCAGCCCAAGGATGGCTTGTTTTTAAAAGGAATACTTTGTGCTTATACTGCTAGCACTGCAGCCTACAAAAGGGGAACTCTGCTGTGCTGACAAGACTTCCAGCTTTCCAGATTTTAGTTCATCACTTTTGTGGAAAATTGCATTTCTGCAACTACTCCTCAAGCCTCTCATGCAGTCCCAATACATACTGCATGAATTTCAATGCTGCTCCCACTATAGCTCAAACTTAATTGATCCTGAAATTGGGGCAAGTGCTAAATTAATCCTTTTAAGGTTTTACTGTACTATAATATAAGTTGCTCATTAATCTAATATTTGTAGATGGGAAAACACTTAGCACCAGCAAATGGTTTTATTAAAACACTGCACAGGTAACAGCCAATTTGCAGTCATAATGTGTCTTTTCTTCATTAGGGAAAAGTAAACAACAACAACAAAAAAATCCTGTAAAAAATATTAGACTGGTCTGAAATCACTAAGATATGTTCATGTGCATTTTAAATGGTTTTACAAACATAAGTATTTGCAAATTTTCTCTAGCACTAGTCTCTTTATCTTAACAGCAATTACATGCCACAGTGACCAAACTAAATCAGGTTTCAAGTACTGGATCTGGGGATAGTTAATCCTTTCCCCTTAGCCTGCATCCACACTTTTTTATGTCTTTAAATATGTACTGTTCAGGTGACAGAAAACAAAAGTCTTCTACACATGGATGCAGAATTAAATAAAACTTAAGAATCTGGAAATTTCATTCTGTTAGTGCTTTTAGTGATTTACATTATTGCAACAGCAGATGCTATTTCATAAATAAGAAGATAATATAAAGTTTCCCTTTTAGACTTCATTTTCCCCACAGTCTCATTGCTGACGGTGATCAACTGATAACCTTTTCATGGCAGGTCTGGGGACCAGTGTCTGGTGCCAGGTGTTAGGGCATTTCACATGTCACTGGATGACAGCAGCAAGGCCTTGTGTGGAAAGACAAAGTAGACCACAGTTCTCTAAGCTGTCCTGCAAAAGTCCAATTGTCCTCTAAGCATCCCTGGTGGCTCCATCAGTGTTTTTCTTCCCTGAACATCTCAGTGTACTGGGGAGCTTAGTTTTCCATGTAGAGTGGCTCAAATAGAACCAAATAGAGATTAAATTTTTCAAGGCACGCCAGGTGCATGCTTTCCTGCATCACTTACTTCCAGTGGTAAGTTGAGAGCTTCTCTCAATCATCCAAAGAAATTCATGCACAAACATGCCAGCATCCCACCAAAAAGTTAGACATCAGTGTGACTATGGTATATTTCTATACCTCCAGATATTTTGCTTTGATATTTTCTAAGTAAACACGTTTTAAAATGCTGTACTGACCACTGGATACTGGTATGCAAGGAAAGGTAGTAGTCGGATATTTCTGTGAGGTACTGGAACTAGAAAGTTAAGGCCTTTATATGCTACATTTCTTTCACACTTAGAAGAATTGTTAATCATTCATTGCTGTTCGGGGAACAGAGTGAACAGAGTTCAGAAAATCATCTGTCAAAGTGTTTCTGAGACAAGGCATATGTCATGAGGCCACAGACTGTTTTGCTAATCAGTGACTGAGTGGTGTCTGACTTTTCCTTGAAGAGAGAAAATTAAATCTTCAGAAGGTTTCCTCCAGTGGGGGAGAAAATACAACACATTTTAGTTTTCTCATTTTAATACACATTTATACAGGGATAGGAGTGACAGGATGAAGTGCCAAAGCAATAGAAGGTGGTTTTAAACATAAAGAATACATTTCTGTAGTAGAATGCTCCTTGAATGTAAAGTGTTTGAAGGAAATAAGTTTTGATCACAGGTAGGACTTTTCCAAGGTCTCATTAAACAAATTAAGGTTTCTTTAAGTCTGGAGCTAAGGAGAGAGGGACATGACTACTAGAATAGTCAAGCTTAATTCAAATTTATTATGTCTCAACTCATCTCTTGCACAGTATACAGATAAGGTAGTTTCAGCAATTGAAAAATGCTTAATGGTCCTACACTTTACAATTTAGAGTTTGGTCTACTCTTGGTTTTTGTTCTGGAGTTGCAATACATTGGTGAAAATGGCAACATAAAATCTTACAAGCTAATTTTCACAGTACATTAAAATGCTTACACAAGTGAAAAGCGTATTGATTCTTATGCCCTTCCCTTCCACTGTAACTACTGCTACTTAAGGTTTTGATGAATTGCAAAGTTTTTGCTTTGATTTCTTTAATGGTCTCTAGAAAAAGTGGAGTAATAATGCAATTTATCATCTGCATTTGTGACGGAAGAGGAAACACAGATAGTCTTTCATGTTCAAGGATGCTAAGTGATGGGGAAAATAGGTGATTAGATTTGGATAGTAAACATTTTGTACTTAGGACCAACATTTACAATTATATTTGTGAATCATCAATCATTCTGGGGTTCATATTCTGATTTTCTTCTAGTCTGGTGTTTCTCAGTCTTTCCTAATGAAGGACTTCCTTTCTTGAAGAAAAGCCTGTCATTTGATGGGACAGTGGAAGGGTGCCAAAATGTTTTCTACTCCCAGATAATAATGGGAGTGTTGATAGTAGGAGATAAGGCCACTTTCTGTCTGTTGGCACATAGAATTCTACATGGTTGTTTTTTTTTTCCTGTTACATAGGCTGTCAATAGTTAATAAATCACAAGTAAGAAAAAACTCCCCAGTGATGCCAACTATGGTTTTTTTACATAAAAATACAAAATGATGATAAACTAACAGAGGAAACTGTAGAAGAACAAGAGAAGACAGTTATATTCTGAATTTTGTTTCCCTCTCTGGTTGCAGACAGACACTGGGTTGGGATGGAGTGCTTGTCAATCACCAAGGTCTAGCCTCTGCTAAAAGAAATTGATAAAACTAGCAGCAGCTGAGAAATACAACAAAAAGTACTTGGCATGAGAATATTCCAGAGCAAAATGCATGTTGCTACAATGTATATCTATGTTCATACATATTTTACCTGATCTTTGTCATGGATTTTTGCTTGGCTTTGGTTGGCATTCTGCTTTCTTTCTGTGAAGATGAGGAGCATCATTTATTTATTCTTAACAAAATGTAATATTTTAGAGGAAATACCAAAACATGTTTTGTTGACATGTGAATCCTGTTAATTTCATTTTAGTGTAAAGAACAACATGAAAGTATTGCCAGTTTAATACACAAATGAAAGAGTTCAGAGACTAAATATCCAAATTTGTATATTTTTCACAAAGCTTAATTTTTCAAGTTCCAAATCCTGTTTTATATTAATAAATAATAAAATTCATGAGATGACTATCCATGCAATAATGCAAAGAACATATTATTGGCTTAGTAGCATGCCTTCATAAAAGCCCACTTCAGTTTATTTACTATGAATTTATGAAACTGAGGTACATGCTGTGAGAATATCAAAACTCTTTTTGAAATTCCCAATCCAGATCACCAACACTGTGAGATTTACAAAAAAAAGAAAAAGGTATTTTAAAATGATGGGCATGTTCTACCTTTCTCTGTTTAGCTCTTCCAACCAGATGTAGAAAACAAATGGATAACTTCTGCATTCTGAATGAGTGGGGTTTTCATCTGCACCCTGCCCTGCATCATCCTGTCTCTGTTTCTGCAAGGAAATCACCACAGTGCCCTGTGGAGTGAACACTCCTCACTAGGACAAAAGGGAAATTCATCTCCTCAGTAGACCAAGGCTGTCTTGTGACAGTGCAAAACCCGGTACATCTGTCTAATAGAAAATGAAGTGCCTTTGTTTGCCAGGCTGAAGTGATAAATTTGGATTATTGTACCATCCTTGATATTCAATATCTGCTTATTTTAAAATTCTTAAAGTATTTGAGTTTCAAAGGTATATGAAATAAAGAATATGAAGGAGGGCAATGATGATTAATATGTAACAATGCAACTGAGAGCTTTTAGATTTAATTTACATTCTATGAAATTCTTAAAAAAACTAAATATTTTGATAGCTATGGTAATATATGTATACTCGCAGGGAGATACTCGTTACTTGATACTTGCAAGGAAAGGGACAGAGGAAAAGATCAATAGAAAAGATGCATAAAAGTATTCCTGTTCTCAAAATCAGACCTCTTCTTGTTGACTAAAGTTGGATACCCAGAAACTAGTCATTCAAAAATACAGTTCATTTTCTGAAAATCACAGCTACAAACATGTATACAGTGTATTTTAGAATGAGTTGTCTTGCCTTCTCTGCAGTCTGTGCCATTAGTCCATCTCATGTCTCTGAAACTAGGATTTTGTTCTTGATGCTGTTTTCATTTTAAAAAGAAGGATCCATTTTGATGATATGCACTAATTGTTTCTCGTTGCTGAATGTTTCATGGCTGAGAAAAGCAATTACTTTTACTGTGACAGATATACTTGCATGCTTGAAGGGCATACTTACCAATGAGGATTTTATTTGTGTGATAGTTGACTGCTCTCACTGCCTGTTGGTTCAGGGGAGGTGTGACAGAAGAGTTTACTAGGTGGAACTGGTAGGGATTCAGCCTGTTTTTGAAAGTTGAACTGTGAGGTTAAAAGGGTGGAGATGATTCATAAATACACACAGAAATGGTGGAGAGCCTGTATTTTGTGATTCTCCTTGAAGAATTAAGTGCAGGATAACTAAATCAATTGCAGGTACTACTAAAAACCTATGTACTTCTCTTTTAAAGCATGGAGACTGAACTGCTCTATAACACGAGTGATGGTGTGCCTGGATGCCTGAGTTCTGTTTCACATGAGATAGCAAAAGCTTTGTGATAGACGTGATGATCATGAATGAACGTCATTGTAACCCTTCTGACTCTTCTGGCTTAAATAAAGTTCCTTGTCTCTTTTTGCTCACATCAGTTAATCTGAGCTCAATCCATTTTTTAAATTCTTTTTCTCTTAAGTATTTAAGTGGTGTTCTTTCTTTTTTTTTTTTTTTTTTTTTTTTTTTTGTTACAATGAACACTCTGCCTGTATCTTTTTCCCTGAGGGAGTCAGAAGCTACTGGATGCCACTCTTCACAAAACTAAGAATTTGTATGTATATGTCATTTGTAATTACCTTATGGGGATGCGAGATGACAACAATTACATTTTAATCTGACCCCAGCCTGTACTAAAACAATGGCTGTTTCTTTACTTTTCCAATTATGATATTCTGTAAAGGGTTTACTAGGAAAGAAAGACTTTTAAATGTTCCATAAAATCCAAGTCTCTACTTCTCTGGCTCCATAAACTCAGCTCCCTGTCTTTGAGAAACTCATATGGGAATTATTCACCTTTGCTCTTTTTATGTGTCTCTGGTCATATACAAACAGTCTGACCTGGTCAAGATGATTAATCATGTAGTACAATAAAAAAACTAACACAAGAAATAGCCACAGTTCGTGAAAAAAATCCAAAGCTAAGAGCTGTTTATAAACCTTCTGCATCACTGAATTTATCAGTGATTACTAGACGTTAGAGTTTGGGAGAAGATGAAGAAATAGAATAATGAAACTATCTAAATATATTGACTACAGATTCTTCCTCCATTCAGTAGATTAGCTAAGGGTGAAACATTCATCTTTGATTTATATTTATTTTTCACGGTGAAATTCATCCATGAGGTATCTACCACTGTAGTTTATTTCTCAGTCATTTGGCTAATGTGGAGGCAATCTGCAAGCCTAGTCACAATAAAAACAGTTTATCTGTCTAGTTTCTTATTTTATTGCTGTTGCTCTAGTCAAAGACATTTTCCATTCTCATGATACTTCCTGAGCAGGATTAATTTTGAAATGCTAACAGTGTTCTATTTATCTTTGAAATTGAAATTGTTAAGCAATGCTTCTCCCAAAAGGCAAAATCTGTCTACATACCATACAACATTGAAAAAGAAATCTGGGAATGAGTCCCAGGCAGGGTCCTGATTTGTGAAGCCCTTGGACTCAGGCAGTGCTTACCAGAGCAGGTTGTGTTCTTGAATTGAATCAATACTGTGTTTGAGCTCATTTGCATGCCAACAACTTCGCTGTCTTCTTGTTGGATCAGCAGTGTCTGAACATAATGGTGTGATTTTTTGGACAGTTTGGAGCATGAAGTTCGCCTGTGTTCAGGATATATTGGCAAAATCTTGTCTCTGTGTAAAAAGCTTACTTGCTTCCTAAGAACCTGGAAACAGCTTTGGAGTTAACTCAGGTACATGGTTCAGTTATCTTTCTGGAAAAACCCAGCTGAAGGCTATCAATTGAGGTTTTGTGCAAAACAGAATCTGTCAGAACTTTGGTGAAATGATGTACTGACGGAGACGGGTATCTGCCGCGTGAAAAAATAGCATGACAATGGGCATACAGAGTGATTTGGATTGTTGCAATCAGTGTCTTCAGCATTTCAGCTATGGAGGTTGTATTCAAATCAGTACTCACAACATTCAGTGGTGGATATTCTCCATTAAGGCTCCTACAAGTCCTTGGCAATGTGTAATTAGGCACCTTGGGGAGTGTGTGCAGAGTGGAAATCTTTTGATCTGTTTTTAACCCATGACCTGAAGATACCAGTTCTTGTACTGTGAGAAATCTTAGTAAGTGTTTCTTTTCCACCTTATTGCTCACAGAGCATATACAGACGTGATCTCTTCCATTCTGTATAGTCTGGACCCTTCTCTTCCAAATAGAACAATCCCTTTCAATGTTTTTTTAACCTACCACTTCTCTGACCCCTTTAAGGAGGGAGACCTTTCATCTTATAAATCCACAGAATGACATGTTGTTCAAGAAAGGGTAATTATCCACTGCTCAGGGAATGGAAGCACCATTTCTACTTACAGCTGGCTTGGAGACTTAGATGCCACTAGAGATACACAGGGAAATCCCTTCTTGCTTTTTCCTGCAGTTCCTTTTTCCTATCATTCTATTTCAGACCTGACCCCTGCTGACAAGCAACCTGATGTTTTCACAGAGCTGGCCTCAGTGATTTCCCCATCTGTCTATGGAGTTGTAATTGGTTATTTAGAGTTCATAGTTACGTCAAATTATTTTTCTCAGGTACAACATATTTACCAATACAGATTTTTACTATTTAAATGTTCTCCAATGAAGTCTTGCTTTCATTCTTCACAACCGCATTGTTTTTATTATCCTGCAGAATGTTATAACACCATCAAGCATTCATTACTTCACTAAGTGCCCATGATATCACATCACTCAGGAATAAATCACAAAGCACTGATCTTACCATATATTTCTGTAGGATGCCATGCCTGAGCTTGACAGTTATAACACTGGCCATTAGTGCAATCCTTCTCTACCTTCTTATCACTATTGATCAGTGTCAGATTAACCCCTTAAGAGCCTTTGATGAGGAATTTTACCAAAAGCTTTCTGAAAATACAGGGATGTATCCTGACAAGATTATACCCCTCACAATCACTGATTCCTGTAAAAAGTCTTGACATCTTTGTACAGCACAACTTCTCTTCGCAAGGCTAAACAGCCTCTTCTGCTGAAGAGAAAGATTTTTCCATGTTTTCTCTAATTTTCTTCTTTATTGCAGATAAAGGCCAGGACTGCTGTCAGATACGCAGCTCGAGTAATAAATACAGTAGTAGCAGTAGTTTTTAGCTGTGGATTTTAAAGCATTGCTCAAGCCATGTAGCACTCATTACAGATGATGAAAACAGATAGCAGAAAAGTTACAAGGCAACAAGTAACTGATGGGGTGGATGTGGCAGCCAGACTGCTTTCTTCCCTATTTTGATCCTGCACCTTGTTGTACTGTGGCTGAAAAAGAACCTTCAAAGCTATAATACTGTGGGGTTTGTGTGCACTCCCAGTGGAAATACTTGATGCCGTGCTCTAGTTTTTTATTCAGGCAGTAGTACCTTCTCAGGGCCCTTTTGCCCTTATCCTGCCAGCCATGTGCCTCCCTAATAAAACAGTGTCCAGCACATTTTCGCCATCCATAAATTTTGACTGCAGTCTGTCATGGATTTCAAGTGTGACTTGCTGTTAGTTACTGTTGTTTCCACCGTTTTCAAAAAAATGAGCTGATCTACTTCATAATTTTGTCCTAAAAGTCTTTTTCCCCTAGCAGTGATATTGACATTCCAGTCATTTATCATCATGACCAATATAAGAGTAAGAAAGTAATAAAGTGACATGAAAGTTTTATATGAATAAGTTTAGCACAGCATGTTACCAAAAGAAGAAAGCTGCAAAAAAAAAAAAAAAAAAAAAAAAAAAGGAAAGAAGAAAGCTGCAATGTCAAATGGATGCCTATCAATCCTCTATTGCCATGATGCTATATATTCTGGTTATGTCAGAGGTCACATTAAAACTGGAAATAGTGTGTAATTTCAGAATAATTTACTGATATTTTTCACAGGATTGGTTACTATGAGTTCAAATGTACAAAATGTGAGAAATAGAGAACAAATAATTTTTAGAATTATCTTCTCTAAAACAAAAAAAAATACTTTTCCCATAGGCTCCAGTTATCTGGAACCTTCAAATCTAAGCCATTCTATGCTTCTGTTCTTCTATGATATGATCCAGAAAACCTAGTAGTAGAATATTGTTTATATAGAAATATAGAAAACTTCTCTCATTTTTCTTACCTAAATGATAACCAGAAGAATAAATGTTATGGAAATTTCAGATGACATTTGAGAGAGGACAGAATATTTTCAGTCTGAAAATAACGTCCATGAGTTTGTTAAGATGTTTTAATATCTTTCCTACAAAATGAACAATTTCTTCTGAGCTTGCTTCTGACTTCAGATATTTAAAACTGAAATGATGGTCACCTCTTTATTTTCCAATTTCTTTGGTTTCTTCATAGTTTTTAACATGTACTATTGGTACGGGGGAGAGAAAAGCTCTTTCATCATGTTTTGTTTGATTTCCAGAAGAACATTGGAAAGAAAATCACATACCAGAACTTTTTATGAAAAAATAGAAAACCATAGCCATCTACATAAATGCATACACACACAGAAATGCACCAGACTCACTGCATTTACATAGGAACACAAGTCATTTTTGCTTTGTCCCTTCCCAAAGACACAGAGTCCATAATTTAACCCAAGTCATTTCCACATCATCTCTTTACACATGTGGCCACTAAGAACACCTGGGGCTCAGGAATGTAGAGAACAAAGGGATATTCAGGAAGAGAAGTATCTCAAATGTAGCCTGGATGCACCTGTGAGGTCAGGTTATTGCCCTCCATACCTCAGCCCATCCTGGAAAACTGCTTATAATGTCTTGACCAAAGAATTTCCCTGGGTTATATTTAAGAAGTTTATATCATGGTTTTTTTGTTTGTTTGTTTGTTTCCCCCCCTCCTCCCCCCCCCCCCCTTGATTATCAAACCTATTGAATTGCATCAGTAATTTAATACAAATATATTTACTTTGCTAATTCTATATGTCCTCACCTCTGCAACAAATTTTACCCATTGATTTTCAAAGGTGCCTTCATTTGTATGCTTGTGCTTCAGAAATGAAAGCAATATAATTTTTTTGTATGGACTTGAGAGATTTGGATTTCCAACACAGGAGCTCTTTCAAAGAGTAAAACAAGAAAGAATGTGACTTGGCTAACAGAAAGTCTAGCTGACAGAATTTAAGAGAGAAATGAAAAGAAAAAGAACCAAACGTACCTATTACCAGGGGGTAAGCAAATCCCAGGTTTCACAGGGGAAGTTTATTAAGGAACAGATTTAGACCTCGTGGAAGGCAATGGAAAGACTCCTGCAGATTTCTGTGGTCTTTTGGACAGGTATTAAACCCTTAAACTCTTAGAATCCTGTCAGCTCCCCTATCACATCAAAATGTACTGAAGAATTTATCAGAAGAGTGGAAAATACTTCAAAGGAAGTATGCACAGAACCCCATAGGAAAAAGTGTGTTATAAATTTCATCTTGCTCAATTTGATTTTCTTCTCTCTGTTGTATTAGAAATACACTGTAGCTGAAGATGGTCATTAGCATGCCCAAATACGGGAAATATACCATTAGTGGTCTCCTTGTCCTTCGGCTGCTAGTACACATCCCATCAAGGATTTCACTATTCACACAAGTAGGAATTCACTGTCATCTTCGTGATTAAGACAGAAAGAAAAAGCCATTATGTTCTTTTGGTTTTCATTCTCCTAATGAAAGGAGGTTTCATTTATAAGGTAAGATTTCTGCTAGATTGGAAAAAATAGTTATAACAGAGATTGATTTTAGGGGTCAGATTCCTCTACCCTAGAGACATTATTAAAGCACTTAAATGTGGAAGATCTTGTGGTTTATTTGCAGTGTTTGGACACATTCTCGAGCTTTTAATAAAGACTGTGGCATGCCTTACTAGCTGTGCACAGAAAGGCATAAGGTACACCACAAGTTACACAGGGAACCAACCACATGGAGATAAAAAGAATGACATAAGATACTCCTTGCCATGCTATAAACAAACTGAGAAACCTGCCAGAAAGTCATCAAAACAACTGTACTGTATCTTACAGACATTAATCTTTCACATTTTCCAAATAAGCATTAAAGAAATGGGAGAAGCTCTACCGTTGAATGAAGGTATCACTGGAAGCTACCATGGAAGATGTGATTAAATGTGTGTGTGTATTTAGGCCAGCAAGAAACTGCTTCAATATTTTTCACTCTGTGTGTTCAGAGATTATTATTGTGGAATCTAATAGATATAGGATAATATGGTTTGGGACAGTACGTCCATTCTATATGAAGTCTCATGCTTACCCATACAGAACACATTGTTAAGTAATAGTGATTTTGAAAATAATTAAATTTAGGAATATTTTCTCCACATAACTGTATCCAAATAACTGTAGAAATAATTGTTAAATAACTCCATGGTACTACAACAGTGCAAAATAGCACTGATGATTCAGTGCCTTATTTCTATAGAAAATATAATACATGACTTTTACTAACATTCCTGAGTATTTTGAAGGAAAGACTATCAAATCTTTCTGTAAGAAAGATATCCCATTTCAGTTTCATGACTTGCCAAAGACCATTCTTCATTTTTCTAAATAAATAAAATCATTAAGATTTCATACCAGAGTTGTGCAACACAAAACATGTGAAGAATAGTTTACATTTTGAGGAAGGAAAATATATGGTGAACACCACTATCAGTTGATCAAAGCCCCTGCAACATTTTTAAGATGCCAGAGGTACTTTTGAAGAGTGTTTTATGTGTATAATGCAAGCAAGTCATTGAAGTTTTTAATGCAAAATCTTTGAGAAGGGAGTGTAAGTAGCAATAAAAGGCAAATGTAAACAGGATATACTCTTTCAACCTTGTTCTTGTAAACAGTCAAAAGCTATTGTGATGCAAAGAATGAGCAATTGCAAAGCAATGGCAATACAGGTAGAATAAGATAAGATAACCTGGACACTTACCAAGTGTGTGCAAATGGTTAAGGACATTAAAGCTGGCTGGACAGCAGCCTACCTCCAGCTCCACAGGTTTCAGAAGTCTCAGCAGGAATAATGCTTTCAGACAAATGAATCATGACATGATTCTGGGAACTTTGCAACTAGATCAGTAATGCTATGCCTTGTTGCACCGCAGGTTTCTAACACCAAGAAAGGATCTGCTTCTGATACGTACGTAGGTAGGGAATAGCACACAGATAAATATGTATATCCATGTATATATATGTACATATACGCATATAGAATATATATGTATACACACAGTCTTCCATAACATGGGAAATGCAACTCTGCATTGAGAGGAATCTCTGGCTTTCTTTCAGAATTTCTTGCTCTCAGGAACACATGGAATTGGTTTCTTATCATAAGCAAGGTTTCAAGACAATCCTGAAAAACAGTAAACTATATTGTTTTGAGCATTGTCTCATGCATAGTCATTGCCAAGACAAGCACATTTTATCCACTGTTACCAACATTCAGGTGAATCCTAAATTGTTCATCTTCACAGTACTCCTGTCCTGGTAAGCACCATGTTGAGAAGTAGAATGACTCATTCTGCTGAAACTTCCTCTTTTCCTTAGAGGATATATGAGGCTTTTTGGATTTCTATGAATAACTCACTGCTGCCACAAGAGACGTAATTTCTTACAAGTAGTCTGAAATGGAGAAGAATTTTCTATCTTTTGATAGAGACTGTAGCCTTAATTTTCAAAGCTGCTGGACTGAGGGTTTTGGGTCTTTTTTTCAAAGCAGGCAAACAATTTCAAGTTGATTTTTTTTTTTTTTTCCAAAAAAAGGTTCCATGTAAAAAAATTATGTGAAAATATTTAAGCCACTTTTCTTCTTTTCTATGAAAATATGGACATATTTCAATTTTAAGACAAAGTTAAGTGTAAGTAATCATAACACTGAGTGAACTGGTGGCAACACACTGCAAACCAAATGGAATGGAGATAGGAATTGGAGATCTGCCAACCAAGCTCCTTACCCTGAATAAGAAGCAGAGTATTCAATGGAGAGTGCTAACATCTTCATGCATAACTTTGAAGCAGATGCTTTTTTGAAAGTGTATTTTTGAATGTTTAAAGGCATTTTTCTCTCTAGAGCAGCTTTTAAAAAGATTGGCATGCTAGACACACTTCATGTTGTCCTTATCTTTATTTAAACAAATTCCCAGACTTGGTGATATGAAGTATCAAACTTAAATCTTCTCAGCTGAGCCATGCCACAAAAAGAGCTGTTGGTACATACAACTAGCATCAATTGTAGCATATATAAGAGAAAACATCTTGTTAGTAAATACTAACAAGTATTTACTTCATTACATTCCTACTTCAACTATGAAATAGGAATGTTTTGACTGAAAAGCTTTACATGTAGCAATATTTTGTCCAGAAGAGTCCAATTTAATTAGCACTAGATAAAGAAATAAATTCTATAAGGAAAGTCAATTTCATAGAGTGCACTCATATTTGGGAAAAAAGTTAGATAAAACTTTTGAATATTATTAGATCCCACTCAGTGATCTGGTCACTAATTAATAAGCTGTTAATTGACTTGATGAGGAGCCACAGAAAAATTCTAGAATAGAAGGCAATAATCAATGAGCCAAAGATGGAATTATTAAATGCTCAGGTCTGGTCTTCTTTGGTTAAAAGCTGGGGGAAAAAATATTAAACATATACTGATCAACATTGTAGCTTGGAGAAAGAAGAGCTTAAACCAAAATCTTAAGAAGAGAAAGAAAAAAAATGCCTGCCATTTCAATATAAACTTACAATAATTAATTTTCAAATTACATTTTATTCTCTAGTAAATTAATGTAATAAAAAGCAGATTCCTTTCCAAGACTTCTTTTGATCATTGTACCATCAGTAGGAAACACCACTAAATGCAGATGCAGAATATCTTGCACTCCAGATGTTTGAGCTCCTTCGTGGCTATAACATATAGGCTTTGATCCAAGCCATAATATTAGTGGAAAGTTTCCCGCAGATTGCAGTGGCTTTTGGAACTACCTCATAGTACTTTTTGTCTCTCTTTTTGCTAAAACTAATTCAAGGTGATCCTTGAGCCTGTCAGTGACACCAGTTGGCTCGAAGATTTTTCTAGAACCTCTCAGTTGAGAAGGGGAGGGGACTTGAATGAATACACAGTTAAATTCTTGCTTTAAACTGGTGTTTGTAGAGATTATGCGTGCAGATTAAATGGTATTCTGTAAAGTCAGAAAAATCACAGCGGTTTATAAAATTTACTGATTTGTTTCTCTGCATCTGGTAGCCTGCAAAGAGAGCTTGAGCATGAAACTAATTTGCTGGCCCTGAACCTTCAGAGGCAGTGGACTAAATTTGGGCAAACATATTTGAAATTTACTTCAAAATAGTTATTTCATTGGTGTGTATGTTGGCAGCATTTCTGTACAGAAAATGTGAGGTAGATTTGGAAAATGCATGCTAGATCTCTTATCATGTGAACTCCTCAAGAACCACAATTATCAGGTATTTTTGAGCTCAGAATGATGAAAAATGTATAATGAGAGAAATTCTACTTGTAAGTGATATTATGAATCATTAAACCATAATGGCATACAAAAATTTTTGATGATGGTGGTGAATCCCTCAGGAAAAAAGAAAAAAAAAAGTAATTAATTTTAGCTATTTCTAATCATTTAGTATTCTATCACCAAGCCCTACTTCTTTGTTTTTCCTCAAAAGTCAGAATGGGATGAAAAATACATCTTTCTTTTATGTACCATGAAAAAAATTATGCTTTCTTGTCTGACACATACATTTTATGGTTTACAGTTACAGATCAAATTATTACCATGTTTAAGCAAATGTTAGTGGGTATGATGCTATCAAGATTCTCCTAGAAATGCTGGATGAGCTGTTTAGTGCTTTCTAGGAAGAAGACAATTATGCAAGAAACACAAATGAAAGCACCAAGAATAGTTTTATTTCACATTCAAATGTTAGTGTTCCATTATTTACTAAATTCCAACCAAAACAGGGGCCTCGCTGTCCTATGTGAAAAAATTTAAAAACCACAATAAAACAGAACTATCAAATTTTGGGCACAAATACATTAGCAGAAAAAAATTGATGAAATTCAACAGCAAAGTCAATATGATGAGGCATGTACAATTAGGGTAAAAGTCATATTTTGAATGGTTTCAGGCACACTCACCTGTCTACAGTCTGTGCATGTAAGAGACAGTTAAAATAGAAAGCCTTGGAGGAAAAGAAATGCAGTTTATTTTTCATATAAGCCAATAAAACCTTCAGAATTATTTCATTCATGCTTAGTCTCAGGAACACCTTGATGTGGTTGGCATGCTAGAAATAGAAGTTGCAGTCTTGTTTCCACAGAGGCTGATGGATGAATTTCCCATTGACTTCAAAGACAGCAAGACTGAACAGCAGATTATTGCTGAAGGTGAAGGAAAGAAAGAAGCTGCTTTGCGAAAACAAGATGTTTGTTTTGTACCGATGCCAACGCCAGTGTTGGGGCTGTTATTGTATTGATCTAAACTTTATCCTCTACAACCAGATTCAAATTTAGTTTAAAAATTAAATTGCATCTAGGCAAATTCTTTTAGTACAGTAGTGTCAGATTCATCACAGATCATCTTGTTCTTTGTGTATTGACTGCTTTAAAATTCTTTTGTACTGTCCACTAAGGCAATGCTCCCCCTGACCAAAAAGCATGGAAATAACAATGTAAAAAGCAATGATGACTTCCTTGTGATGACCTATTTCCCTTGGAACTCTGTTTTTCAGT
The DNA here is from genome assembly GCF_023343835.1 of Lagopus muta. Taxonomy (NCBI): domain Eukaryota; kingdom Metazoa; phylum Chordata; class Aves; order Galliformes; family Phasianidae; genus Lagopus; species Lagopus muta. The sequence continues at coordinate 118,232,735 of NC_064433.1, read as the reverse complement.
ACTGCCCTGAAAGCAGCATGAGTCAAAAAACTTTCAACACTTGCAATGATTGTTTATCACAAGGTTTATGGAAGCAAAACCTGAAGAAATTCATTAAAAATATTTCTTTTTCTGAGGTGCTAGGCTCTAGATTCATGCCATTTTAGCTCACAGCTCTGAGTCACAGGTAGCTGTATTGCTGCAAATATGGGAAATGAATGACTAGTCAGGAGAGCTTCTATGACATATCTGCCCTTTGTCAATCAGGTAAGGTCTGCAGAATGAGGTATGCTGCATATAGTCAATGTTCTAAAGTAATCATCACAGAAAGTATTATTTTACTGTTGGGACTGAAGCACACAAAGGAATCAGGCTTCTTCTGTATTATAAAATAGGTATTATGATATAGCTGTTGCAGTCAACACAAGTTGCCATATTCAACCCCAGATATGATACTGTCCCTTTGCACAGCTGTTGCAAGCTAGCAAACCCATCCTTCCCATCTCGTTAGTAAAGATGCTCTTCAAATAATACATGGGACAGGTAGCAGTGCATATTGCTGCTCTGTATAGGCAACTGGGAGGGCACAGACTTAGGAATGGGCCAACTCTCTTTCTGACTCTCTGCACCCCAAGTCAGCTTCTTTGCACTTTGATTTCTGAAAAAATGAAATCTGGACAGGTCCTGGAGCTATGGAGTGCTGCAATTTTATATACAGTGTTGATATTTGATCAAGAAGAACCATTCAGTGCTTTTCTGTATGTTACCATAGAAATGATTTCAGTATATTTTGCTACTGAAGATGTTTTGGTGCTTTAAAGGCTTCTGTAACCTTCAAGCATTGTATTTCCCCTGTGCCTTGACAACTATTCTCTATGCATTTAGGCATCTGGTCCTTAGAAACCAGGCTTTCTAGGAAGTTTATTAAAGTCAATTTGACTTCCCGTTTACATCACCATGAATATCTCTCTTAAATTGTTTTCCGTTTCCTCTGCAAACTAATGCTGCATTTGGTGCCAAGAAAAGCAGACTCATTCTGCTGGATACTAATACTCTAGAATAAGAGTAGAACTCACTGTTTCTTCTATCTCTTTTGAAATATCTGCAGTTCTAAAACTTGTTTGACAAAAATAAAAATAAAATACAAATAAAAATTAGAATATCTAATTTTATTTCTTTATTATAAATATCTAAGGTGTGGGGGGCAGAATGGCGAGGCCGGACTCTTTTCAGTGGTGAGTGGAGACAGGACAAGGGGAAACGGCTGGAAACTGGAGCATAGGAAGTTCCGCACAAACATGCGCAAGAACTTCTTTACAGTGAGGTGATGGAGCACTGGAACAGGCTGCCCAGGGAGGTGGTGGAGTCTCCTTCTCTGGAGATGTTCAAGACCTGCCTGGATGCCTACCTGTGCTACCTGCTGTAGGGAACCTGCTTTGGCAGGGGGGTTGGACTCGATGATCTCTGGAGGTCCCTTCCAACCCCTACAATTCTGTGATTCTGTGATTCTGTGATTATGGAATGATAAAGAACAATAATAGAGAATGATTAGTGAAGTACATCCTGTGTTGGAGACATCACATGTAGAAGCAGAACTCATCTCTATCTCACAGTGGGGGCATGGTTTGATATCATCATATTCTGTGTTCTGCAGAGCTGAAAAACTTCCTAGCTTACTTGCTTTCTGAATTATCCAGTGCAAGTCATCAGAAAGAATTAAGGGTGTTATAGCAGCCTTAACTCAAGATCAATAACTCTATAACCTTCCCCATTAACTCAGACATTTGCTTTGCTTACAGTTGCTCATTTTTACTTAAATTCATTATGTGAACTTATCTTTTAATTACTTATTACACTAATTCATTTTTATATAATTTCACTAACTTTATTTCTAATGTATGTACCCTTGTAATGTTGGCATCTCAAAATAGTGGTTCATAAAGAGTTCGCTCACCTTAAGAATATTCCTTTTTGGTGTTCATTTAGTCATTATTTAGATAATTTAAAATCTTTCCCCGGTCAATGTGCTGGACTTTTTATAGACTCCTTTGTTCAATCACAGTTTTTCCCCAAGTAGTGTAGATCAATAGCTGACTCTTCTTGGTTTTGTTTATTCTTAGCACCTATGTAGGTAGCTTATATGCCAATCAAAGAAAGAAATACATTCAAGGTATGGCAAATGGTTCTCAAATAATTGTTTTGTAGGAAATGCCAGTTGTGAACTCCATCCTACCTATCGTGAATGTGTGCCCACACTAATTGAAAATAAAAGCTACTTTAAAATCTAAAAAAAAAAGAAAGGTATGTTTCCAAAATCACAATACACACAGTAAATATGTTGGAGAAGCAAATGTTTTAGGTTCCAGATATCTTTATGGAATCTTAATCTGCAGCCAGCAAATATAAACCTACCAGATTTCAAACAAACATGAGAGAATTTTATACTCTACATAAATCCCAAGGATCTTACTAGAGAAGAGCAAGTTTCTTTCCATTAATTTGTAATGTGCTCCTGACTAGGTCCAGGAAGTCCAGCAAGACTTTTGACTTGTAAGCTCAGCTGTCAGCCAGACCCTCACTGTGAGCCAGACTTTTTGAGAAAATTGGCAAGATTTCACAGAATCACAAAATCACAGAATGGCCAGGGTTGGAAGGGACCTCAAGGATCATGAATCTCCAACCCCCTGCCACATGCAGGGCCACCAACCTCCCCATTTAATACTAGACAAGGCTGCCCAGGGCCCCATCCAATCTGGCCTTGAACACCTCCAGGGACGGGGCATCCACAACATCTCTGAGCAGCCTGTTCCAGCACCTCACCACTCTCTCTGTAAAGAACTTCCCCCTGACATCCAAGATTTAAGAAAATGGGCACAATACTTTTGTTTTCCATCTGACTTTTGATGCAGTGTACACAACAAGTTCTAGATGCCTCCACTGATTGCCAGGTTCTGCAAGAGGCTGGTATTATTGACAAGAAACACTTCCAATGGGATAGGAAGTTTTATGTGAGTTTAAGGAAGGTTCATGGCATGTTTTCTCTTGTTTCTGCAGCCACATTACTTTGTAATACCATTTTTTAATTTTTCTCCAGAACCAATTCTTTTCGGTTGTTTGATGAATGGCAAGATGCATACGCAGATGACATTAGTTGATTCTTGGGAATCCAGATTGCTTTGATGACAGTCTTTTTTGCTGATTTTCTTAGACAAGAAAAAAGACATCATGCTTTGTTTACTGAATAAGACCAAACTAAGCATCTTGACTGCCTAGCAAGAAGCTGATAACTTTAGATAGTCTCCTGTTAGAGTAGAAGAAGAAGAGAAGGACAAGAAGAAGAGTTAGTAAAAACCTTGGTACAAGCTATTTTAAAGTTGTGTTGACTGTTATCCTATTTTACTGATCCATGGAAGAGATAATCTTTCTTTTCCTTCTTTCCCTATTTAAGCCTATAACCCAGATGAAACCCATTCTTTTAGAATATTCTGGAGTCTCTTTGTTTCCAAACATATCCAAAAATACATTTGAGATCTGCTTCTTTTTCTTCACTTAGGAAATAAGAAGCAGGATAGTCAAAAGGTAGCTATTTATTTATTTAAAGATCCCTATATCAGTTCAGATTTCTTAATTTTACAAATTGTTTAGAGCCTATGTTCGGCATTTTTATTTACTTTATCATTTCAGCCCTGGCATTTGGGCAGGTATACAACAGGATTAATTGTGCTGAGATTTATCTCAGTAATGTAGAAATAGAATGTCAAAAAGGAATGGGATAATGAACATCTTTGGCCAAGAATTTGCCCAGGCTGGACCTAGTTTTGAGTTCCCAGTCCTTCCACTTGTCATTAGTCCCATTTGGCACTGTCAATTAGAAGCAGATTTTCCATGTGTGCCCATTTCTCATCTTCAACAATGGTTGCTCAGCATAGTCATTTCTGGCACCCTAATTCGCCACTTCGCATGAGAGTCCCATCTGACATGAAAATGCACCCTTTACAGAAAATTCAGTTGCTTTCTTTTTTCTTTTCTTTTTTTTTAATTTTATTGTAAATTGGCCACAATAATGGAGAGAATATACAGATTGCTTTTCAGAAACTTTTGCTGACCACCTGTTTCTGAGTGAAACTGAAGGTGTTGATGTAGCAGATGTAGGCCCAAGTGACTGGGGTCCTTGCAGGCTGCTTCTTGCTGCATAAACCAGACAAAGAACTAAGATTGGCAGAGGCTTGTATGGTAAGGGGAAACAGGGGCCAGAAGGGCTCAGGGGTGACCGCTCTCCATTGGAATTTGATCCCTTCATTGTTCATTCTGAACTAGTCTCTTGACCCCGTAGGCACACTGTAAATCTCTGCTATTCATTCAGACATTTGCTCTTGAGCATTCAGTAAGAAAATTCAGTATTGGGGACTCCGTGGTTTTGATGAAGTTATTCAACCTTCTTTAATTTTTCATGTATGAACATAAAGCCCATTGCTTGAAAATAATTTATACATTGGGAATACCATGCAAACAAATTCTAATGGGCTTAAAGGTGAAAATGAGTTTTATTTTATCCCTTTTTGCACAACTCAGGTACAACACTTAAAGGAACCTAATTAGCATATTGGATGTTATTACTAATTTTTGCTGCAATGGTAGCTTTCCTATTATTATGTCTATGGTAACAGATTCTCCCTGATGATAGTAGCCAGGCAAAGCACAGTTTTATGTGTTCTTTGCAAAATACTTCTCTGGAGTTGTTCTGTTCCTGCTATCAGTTAACTTTACAACACAGACTTACTTGTGCATGCTTGGGTGAGACTTCAAAGAACATCTTGAAGATTCTCACACAGTGAGAAGAGGGCAGATTTCAGCTCATGAAAGATACCTGTGCGGTATGCCAGTAAACAGTACTGGTTTCTTTATGGCACTAGAGTCAGGGTGACAATAGAAGATAAGATACTGTGGCAGGTCACTAGTTTGAAGTGAGATGGTGTTAGAGTATCCTGTAAGTGTAAAAGAAGAATTTAAATAAAAGTAGACTATGGGAGTTATCAAACCACATTGACAACATCCAATTCACTAAATGTTTGGTGAGGTCTGAGTGTAGATTTGTATTTCTAACAGGCTTCAGTCTGGATGGCACTACAATTTTCAGTCTGCAGTAGAGCTGGAGGCATCCACAAAGTTTAAGTCAATGTCTATTCCCTTTCCATTTCTTTCTTTCTCTGCCTCTATCTCTAATAAGCACATACATACTCATACACATACATGCCATGCAAAGCTCAAAAAACTGTGAATTTGAGGTTGGTGTTTTTTTCCATATTTATCTGTATATTGCTATTAAGCCAGAAAAGAATCTACACTGCTCTGAGAATAATGACTTCTATTTAATTAAGATCTAGGATATCAGAGGCAGATGGTGGTATGGCAGTACAGGTTGAACCTTTCCACCAACATCCTATTACATGTTGCTGTGTGACGAATGGCAGCAGAGGGGCACTCTGACAAAATGGTGTCTGACTGAAATTGTGGATGAAGCAAAGGGGTGGAATTGAATTCCTCCATGCATAAAAAATGGTATCCACTGACATACATCAATGTTTGCTGAATGTTTGTGAAAACCAAAGAGTGGATGTGAGCACAGGGAGGTGGTGAGTGATGTATTTCAGTGATGGCAACAGCAACATGAAAGACAAGACACATTCCAGATGGCTATAAACAACTGTTACACCACAAAATGAAGAGCATCTCAATCAGCTCAAAGTGTTGGAAAAGATGCTGATAATGTTAGAATATCTCAGGATCTGTGCTAGATGAGTACCACAATTGCTCACACAGGAGCAGAAAGAGCACTGTATGAAGTTCGTCAGGACCTATTGAACCAATACTAGGCTAAAGGTGACAATTTCCTGGATGGCATCATTACTGGAGATGACATGTGGTGTCACCACTGCAAGCCAAAGTCAAAACTCAGGTAGCGAAGCAGCAACATGTGAATTCCCCAAAGAAAAAGTTCAAGACACAGCTCTCAGTGGGTAAAGTGGTGTCTTTGGAGGTAGGAAAGGGCTGATCTTTCTGGATTTTCTAGAACCCAGGCAAACATCGAGTCTGACAACTACGTCATGATGCTGACTAAGCTGAAAGACAAAACTTCCAGAATTCACCTGGAGAAGACAAACTTTCCCTTGCAATATGATAACACCAGACATCCATAGCAGTTTGAAGACTGTGGAGCACACTGTCCGTCTTGACTGGCATGTCCTACCAAAACCACTGTATAGTCAGGATTTGATGCCTTCTATCTTCCATCTGTTTTAATTGATGAAAGATAGATGGCATCAGCAACATTTTCCTAGCAAATATGCTGTCATAATAGCTCTGAAACAATAGGTCACCTCCACTGACAGAATTTTATGAGCATGGTATGCAGGCTTTTGTTCATTACTGGTGAAAATGCGTAGCTAATGGTGATGACTATGTTGAAAAACAGTGTGAAGTGAGAATTTGCTCTATCAAGTAGTGTTATTGTATTCTTTTTAGCTGTTGTCATTTCCATGGAAATAAATAAATAGGTGGCATTACTTTCAAAGCAACTTATATATGTTAAGATATTTGCCATTTTGCTGCATTATTCTGGTAGCATTAGGAGGTTAATGGAAATCATAGTGAATGCTAAAAGAAAGAATGGATATTATTGTATATTAATAATTGGATAGGCCACCTGCAAGCTTACAACAAATGGAATGAGTATGACTATAAAACACTATTAATAGTAGTGTTTTTATATAATTCATGAAAGTTACATCTGTGATATCAGAGAGATTTACCCAACTAAGGGCCACCTCTTCCACATTTCTTGTTGCTGAACTTAGTCCACGGTCCAGAACTTAGTCCAGAGCACAGTTCTGAGAAGAAAGTACTGCTGAAGTAGGGAAAAAAAGAGTTCTACTCCGTATTGAAATAATGAAAGTTTCTGGGACAAATTCTAGTGAGGTTATTCACATTTTTTTTAGATTCATGGAACAATCTGAATTTGATAAATGCATCAGTTAATCAGTAGTTACTGCACTGACTTTTCAAGAAGTGCATCACTTCAACAAACATATTTTGTTAATGTAGGTGTTCATAGAAGGCATTATCAGGGAAGTTGACCCATAAAGAGTTTCGAATAGTCTAATCTTGAAGTAACAAAATCATGAACAGGTTCTGGACAAGATACAACTGGCTGCAGAATGATCATATTCTTTAAGCACACTCAACAGGAATTTGATTAAACTAGATAATAAACAAAAACCCCAGGCAAATTACTATTAAAATGCAGAAACATCAAAGGTGCTAGCAGGGAAATAAAAAGATTGAAGGAGTCGTTTTGATGTAAGGATAATTTATATTCATTTTATCAACCTTTTCATAGAAAATTTTTTAGGCTCCAGGCATGCACATTTGACAAGATTGAATATTTTAATATCAAAATGGCAAGCCGTGCCCGTCCTATCCATTGATTCTAATTTCCTTCTGTTAGATGAACATTTAGATGCTCCTTAGTTATTGAAACCAGGTTTTCTTTTTTCTTTCTCTCTCTCTCTTTTTTTTTTTTTTTTTTTTTTAATCTTCTTCCCTCTTCTCAAAACCTGCCTTGAAGTTAGCAGTAGGGCAAGAGAGATGTGGTCTACTCCCACACCTGTTAGAAGGCAACCAGAAGACAAGTAGAAAAGTATAAATACAAAATTTATTTTGGCTGTTTCAAAGACAGAAAAAGTAAGTTAAATCATTAAAAATTTTCAGATAGTAAGAAATAAAGATGTTTAAAATCAGACAATGATTCTCTCAAAATTCTTGATGTGGAGCCATTTAAAGACAACCTAACTAACCAAATACAGATAAAATAAATCAGACCAAAAATGGAAGGCCGAGCTCTTCTATTACTGCCCCATAAAGTCCCATAAAGTACCATGACAGAATGTATCTAAAGTGTATATTTAACGAAAAAAGATCAGAAATCTCACTATGTTCAGAGAGGAACTGGTATGACACAAGAACAAGTCTGACTTTATTTTGTTATGTTTGAATTGATGACTCTGGTAATTATGCAGGCAACTAGCTACATAAGTGTTGAGGACTGGCTTGAGAAACAAGGCCATGCTCAGAGTATCGAGGACATGATAACGATGTAAAGGAATTTGGGTAAACAACTTGTTGTAAGTTGTGATGTATGAAAAAGCCATTGTGAGAAGTAGGTGCAGCAGGGAATTTCGTGTTGTCACAGTTACAGGGTGATGTGAATAAGCAATAACCAGTGAGAAAGAGCCAAGTGTACTTAAAGTTATATATTCTATTTTTCCACCATTAAATGTTGGACTTAGATGCTAACTCGTATTGAGTCATCTCTAAGTAACTGCCCAGAATCCCACTCCCGCACGTAAACAGTTTAAAGTTTTACCAGCAACCTGATTTTTAAGGAAGGTTGTGTGCACATTTGCAAGGATGGGCTTTGGATCAACACCCATTCAGCTACAGCTCCTATTGGGTAGAATTCCAGGAGTATTTCCACCCCACTTAATGGAAGACAGGTAGTATTTTGTGGAAAAAAAAAGTTTAATTTTGGCATGCGGAGCTCTGAATCAAAGGCTGGCTGTACTGCTGAGCATCTCTTACAGAGACTGAAACACATTGTGTTGTCAATACTCTACTCCTCCTTCTTCCCACAGTCTGTACGCTGTCTTCTGCATTTAGTGTAGCAGCTTATCAACATGTGAAATATTTTCCTTTTAAATCTGTCCAGTTCTTAGCATAAATGAGAATCAGATAAGCAAATAATCATTTAATTGACGCTGTGAAATAAATAATTAATAAGACAAAGCTACTTTCAGTTTAGTAGTCCAGTCAGTTATGATGCTCTTTCCTGAAAAAAAAAAAAGGCAGTTCAGTCATGCATTAAAGGGTTCTCATACGCCGGGCTCCAACTTTATTACATATCCATACAGAAGAATGAAATGAAGGGTTTCATAGAAAAGAAAAATATTAATTTCTCATTAAATTAAGGCAAGCATAGTATCAGTTAGAAACCATGCAAGGAAATCTCTAGTCTCAACCAATTGCTATTTAAAAAACACCTAATTTTATTGCCATTTATATGCGCACTGGAAGTTTTGCTAAATGCTGACTATCAGAACAAAGGGGCAGAACCTAGGGACTACATGTAAGTGTGTTGCTCTAATATTTTTTATTTATTTTGGTATGCAGCTACCTTCTTCCATTTGTCCCACATCTGCCATTCAACATAAATAAATGAGTCAAATTAAAATAGGCAATTCACATTCTTCATGTCATTGCCAGTATAGCCTAATCTAGCTTATATTAAAGAAATAAGTAGACTCTTTTCTTGATTCGCTGTTGGAATTTTTTGAGCAGAGGAAATAGACTGACTTCATTAGCATTTGTTTACTGATACCCGAGTTAAGTTGTAGGAACTGTCATCCATATCATCCCTTAAATCCATTTCCTATGCAAATTTTAGCTTTGGATGTTTTGGAAAAAAAATAGAGATTAAATCCTTCCCATTTTTTCCATGGTAAGGAAGTAGGCTGGAGGCAAGCAGAGACAAATTTCTTAACCTTTGAAGAGCCTAAGACCCCCCGGAATAAAACAAGGTCTTGAAACCCACAATTGAACAAGAAGTCCCAAAGTCCCATTGCTTGCAAATCCAGCAAGTGCTTCATACTAAAACAGATTAGCTAAATCTCCACAGTGAACCATGCTATGTAACTTTCTGTGACAAACCAACAAAAGGTAGTTCTGTGAATAAACACTGACTTGACAGGAGGTTAGACAAATCCACTCCAACAATATCTTTAGTATTTCAAACAAAAGGAAGTATTTAGGGAAAAATTGGAGAGAAAAAAAGAAAAAGAAAACAAAAAACAAAAATAAACAACAAAATGAACAAAAACAGCTCCCAAAACTGTACAGAGTTCCAACCAGGTGCAAATCTTTACCTTAAATGAACTGGTGAAATGGTGCTTTTGAGATATACAGAAGTGAAGCCTAAGTGTGGGGTTTAGAGGGATAGTCCTGTGAACATCAGCATCAGTGAATGACCATCATGCAAACCTATCTTTGCTTTGTACATCTGTCCCTTATATTTTGATGAACAGTATTTCCAAAACACTGTCAATTTGAAGTTACAGTACAAATAGTTTTGGTTTTTTTTTCCATGGAAGTTTCTTCGTCTTGCTTTGTCTGTGCAAAGTAAGCAGAAGTATTTTGCCAGAGGCTTGAGTATCTCCTAAACATATCTATCCACACTTTCAGGTTGTGCCCACAGAATATGCTTTTTTGCTCAGTGTTAAGTGTGTTAATCTGAATTGTAAATATTCACATAGTGCTAATGCACTATACTGGCACTTCTGCAATTTAACACTACTCTAATTTACTACAGAGCTCTATTGAGCGACAAAGGGCCAGCCTTTCACAAGATTCACAAGAAAAATATGCTTCTGGAATTCATCCTTCCCCAGTCTCATCTTTGTAACTGAATTGAAAATCCAAATAGTGAATGTGAAGTATACAAAAAATTAAAGATATCTTGTTGCTTATAAAAGTACTGATTAGAAGATTTCTTTCTATTGATTAGAAAATAAATAAATATTTGAAGTGAACAGAGTCAAACAGTATGTTCAAAATGGTTCACATTGACTAATCAGCTGCACAAAAATATAAAATTTATGCAAATCTAAGTTTTCTCATGAATTCATCTCTTTAACAACATGTTCATGAGGTCATTTGTTTTAGATTAATAAATCAGGCTGTTCTAATAGCAACATACTTGCCAACATTAACCTCTTTTAATCATTTGCTTCCTGGAAGGAAGCTATCATTCACAATTGCCATTTCCTGATTAAGGATATGCTGAAGATGTAGAATAAAGGATACAGAGGGATTTCAAGAAGATCTGGTTTTTATTCTGCGCAGTGGAGCATGCTGAAAATCTTCCCTTATAGCTATAAATATTGTGGTTTTTTTCCAATAAATCTGTGCTAAAAAAACCCAGGCAAATAATTTCTAGCCCAGGTGCAAGCAGAAAGTAGATTATCAGAACCAGCACTGGAACCTTAGAATGTGATCATATACTTCTCTATATCGGAAAGACATGAAGATTAAATGAATGTATCTTCATTGGTACATGAGAGAAAGTTTCTTAACTTGCGTACTGCCACACACTGATCTAGTAGATTTGATTGTACAGATATTTTATTTGTTGACCATATCATTGAAATTTTAAACTTTATAAGTAGACATATACAAAAAAAAAAAAAAAGTAAGAAAAAAGGATGGAAATCAGAAGTCTGACTTTTCCATCTAAATGCTGTGGTGAGGCTGATATTGTCTTCAATACTATGGCCTAAGATCAGTGATGCTCAGAAAAACCTGTAAGATATTATTCTGTCAGTCATTCTCAATCAGAAGAAGAAGAGTTTAATTATTACAGAAAGATCTCATCCTGTGGTAAAAATTCTCACATGCTTTCTATGTTTGTGGGCTTCAGTGCATGTGATCTGATAATATCCTGGACATATCCCAGACTGAAATGTGTATTCTCCATCTCAGCCTGCCCAAAGCATGCTGATGTCCCTCTTGAATGTGGTGGCTCAGGAGGGATAATGTGGTGAGCAGGGCACCAGGGCAATGAAGTTCAGCAATTTAAACATGATATATCTCTATTTCCCTTGGAAATGTCTGCAAATCAGAGGCTGCTTTCATTAGCCATTCCCAAACTATGGAAGCCAGTTATCAGCTCATGATGTCTAATCTGGATTTCTTTAGTTGTACATGCTCTTTACACATAAGAGCTGAGAAGTCCATCATGTGTTGAACTCTTCGTTTTCAGAGTTATTGGAGAACAAATTATAAAAGCAGTTCTCAGACAGAGATTTTATACTGCATAGTTTTGAGCTCAACTTTTAATTCAGTATACAAACAACTCTGATTAAAGAGGTCATCCAAAGAAGAAAAAGCACAAGTTTCTTTTATTTCATTGCCTTGACCTGTGCAGCTCAAGCACTTTCCATAATGTGTCATAAAAAATTATAACTGGGTGTATAGTATAGCCTTCAAAGCAAATATATGCTTTAATAGCCCTGATCCCAATTACATGGTTTTTATTGCCAAGTAAATGGTAGGCATTTGTGCACATCCTGTCACTCATTTTTTTGTGGTTTCTGAGCAGATAAGAAAAACTCTCTCTGAAAATGTCTCTCAAAACTTAACATTTTATACATTTGTTTCATCACTCATTACTATGAAATTCAAAATAAAAATTCAGAATGATCCTGATGCAGAATTCCTTTATCAGGAGGATCAAACAGAAGAGGAACTTACTGAGTTAATACTCATGCTTATACAAATGTTGAAAATCAGAGGAATGTAACATAAACCTTATAGCTGGGTACTTTTAAGACTGTGTAAAAAGAAGATGATACATAATTTTGTCTTTTAAGTGTTAAACTCTGACTTACAGCTGAACCACGTTGATAGAAATTTCTGTTTGAAGAAAGATTTTCTTTCTATGGTACTACAACACCTAGAGGCTGCAGTAAGTGTTGTGTCTTCTGTTGCTCTGAGCACTCCACTTAGATATGACCAAGCAAAAAGCAGTTACTTTATTCTCTAGAGAGTGTGTGTGTGTTTTAAGGCTGTAAACAAAGATGGAAGAGATGGTAGGGTGGAATGGAAAAGGGAGAACAAAAAGGGAAAAGGAGGGGTTAAATACATAACAGTGAACATATGGCTCAAACTGATGACATCAATTGTTTCAGCTCACCTCGCACTGAATTCTTTAGTCTTTCATTTCCCGTTTTATGAAGGAAATGGAAATAATGAGAATACGATGAATAATGCATATTCATATGCCATCCAGAGAGTACAGACTAGCACTTTTGCTAATTTGTAATTTAACAATATTCTGTGGAAGAAACAATGAAATTCTCTTAGTCAGGAGACTGGCTCAGAGTCATTATGAGAGATGCAAGCTCACAAGTCAATTTTCTGTTCAATTTTTTGGAAAGTCCTTCTGTTCCCAGACATTAGATGCTTTAGTACTAGGCAATTAAGAACACTGCTGAGCTTTCACAGAAGCCACTTCCTGATTATTGGTTGGCTTTTTTTGGCAGAACTGTTCATGCAGGAACATTCTTAATAGAAAACTACTAGGAGTTGACCATCAAAATGGACAAAAGGAAAATACATACGTAAATTGCAGCATTAATAAAAGGAAAGCCTGTTATGCAAATATTTTTTCATTTAAAAGTTTTCCATTTCAGCCAAAATTGACAAAAATGTCAGAAACATTTTTAATAATTTATTTTCTTCTTTTTTTTCTTGATGAAATCACTGGAACCACAGGCAGAAAGTATGTACACATATTTTCCTTTTAACTTACCTTTATTTTAGTTCTTCTGTGTGAGAGAAAGGAAGAATAGGTAAACATAAGAGAATTTCATCACAATTTAAAAGGAAAACATTTGCTTTTTTTTTTTTTTTTGGAAGTTGCAATGCTGAATATCTTCAAAAAGAACCTACATTTCTTCCTGCAAAACAAGTTATCAAAACACATTTGTTTTTTTTTTTTACAGATTCTTTGTCTTGACAAAATCAGTGATGTCTAATCACTCTCCATAGTATTGAATACGAAGCGCCAGACTCTTCCAGTTAAACAATGGTGTTGGGAGGACTTACACAAGTAGCAGCAGCCTACGCAAATGTGTCAAAGAAGAACAAGACCAAGAGCTGGGGGAGACACTGGGAGATTTGTAATCCATGTGTGTGCCATTATGAACAACAAAAAAACCTTTTATTTTATTTTTCGGTCAAATTTGACAAGTCTGGACTCATGCAGCATGTTGTATTTTTGTGGTATGAAATAAAAAGTGATTCTCAGCCCATTTTATTGTCCTCCTTCTGTTTCCTTTAGGCCGGAAGATAACTCCCCAGAGCTGTCTTCTAAGATGAATTCAGCACCTGACATGGAAAGAAGTGTGGGGATCAGAAAGTGACAAGCTAGAGAGCATGGCCCAAAGTATCTCTGTGCTTTGTGCTTCCCTTAGATCCTATACCGAACACAGATTAGCTAGATTCAAGGTCTGGCACCCTGCCTGTACTACAGTAGAAAAAATGATTTGCGCATAAGAACTCACAGGACAGTATCTCCAGTCAGCATGAGCTATCACAGCTCTGTTGTTTTATTTTGATTCATGCCTGCAAAGGATCCAGCTCTTCAGTAGTTTAATAAAGTAATAGCCATAGTCTGTATTGACAGGATTTTAAATGACAATACCTAAAGCAGGAGTGCATGTAGTTACTACAAAATAGTCTTTTTCAATTCCTGGTGTTGACAAAGGAAACTGTGATACTGCACATGCAAAGACCCTTCAGAATAAATCACACAATTCAGGGAGCATCACTGTTCATGAACTATTGAACCTCAAAACTGCCATAATTTTCATAGTCCTCCAAAGATTGCTATCTAGATATTAAGATTTCCATTTCTAGATGAATGCCCTCTTTTTATCTTTTAAAATACTATCTACTGATTGTAAAGTGCTATTCAGCTTCCTAAAAATCCATACTGTAATACATGGGCATGGTTTCATAGCTGTTGTCTTGATTTTTTTGGGCTCAGAGGGGAGCTCATATCCCTTCTGTGATCCAGGCCCACGGTGAGAGCTGACAAGTTTCTGTCTGTCTTGGGCTTTAGTGCCTCTTGATCTTATGAAAGGATTCTTGGCCCTGCAGCTTCCTCCCATACATGATATGTCTTCCTACAGTCCCCAAGTGTTGTATATATTTTTAAATCCAAGGCATGCTCAGGAACGAAAAATATTTCTTTCCCTTTACTTGGAATGCCCTTTCCATCCATTCACTGAAATCTTCTGACTGAGCTGGCTACAGGACCCATTTAGAAACACTGAACTGAAAGATTCGTTACCACCTTGCCTTACTGAGCAACATCTCTCAGCTCTCATATTTCAGCCCTTTCTTCCCTCTATGTTTCAAATACTTGACAGGGAACAAGAGGGTTAATGTCTGAGGAATTCAGGACTGGGATTAATGCTTGTGGCAATTAGTTACTCAGAGGAGCTGCCTGTGCACACCAATTTTCATGAGGTTTGACACAGCCAGTACTTAGCCATATGGGGAGTTTTAACTACCTGGAAATTCTCCTTTTTCCTGAATTGGATCTCCAAACTTCCTTAAAGTTGGTCATATGTGTTAGGAGCTGAAGACTCTAACTGAACATAGTGAAGTGAACTATATTAGGGAAATCTTACTTTGAAATACAATCCTGAAGTGCAGTTGGAACAAACCAAGTAGAGCACAATCTTGCTTTGAGCTTGAGAGAAGTCTAAAACCCTAATCCCACACTACGGACTTAATTGCCATACAATGGTAGGGTCCTTAAAGTGTGAGCAATCTGCTACAAACGATGACATTGCAACATGTACAAAGATTATTTCTGGAATGTTAACACACATAGAACTTGTAATGCCCATTTTATGCCTCCTTCATGCAAAAGTAAACTGTATTTAAAGGCATTATACATGCTTGCTATGTAATTACATTAATCAGAGAAAGCTTCTTCTCTGTGTTCCTCTGGTGTTGCCATGGCAGCATCCCCATGTTTGCAAAGTGCAGAGCACCCATTCTTAATTATACTTACAAAGCAGCTACATTTCAAAGGAACACAATAAACACAAAGTTAAAGTGAGGATGCTGTACAGCATGGATACAAACAAATGCATTGTATTTGTTTGCATGTGTGCATGCACACTTCTTACCCGCTATTAGAAGGTTCTCCTTAGGAAGCCTCAGCTTCCTTTTGCACATTTATGAAAAAACTCCTGATTTCTGCCTGCTAGAAAATGCAGTGTACATTGCAGACCCCAGAGCTATTTCTGCTTCTAACCTGGGAGCTGATCTTTGTGAAACCGAAGCAGCTTAGAGAGACCTTTGAATCTGCACCCATCAAACGATGGCAAATGGGAGCATCCTCTTATTTTCCACTAAGCAGCTGAAATGCCACCACTGCTCTCCATTCCCACTAGTCCTCCAGCACCCTCCCAGCAGATGCTCATTGAGCTGCTCCCTACTGCAGTCACCCATTTCGATGCCACAACATTATTTCTGGTGACAGAATGAAGGCCTCACCACCATCAGCCTGAGATGTCAGCATGAGGTTAATCAAGCAGAACACATTTCCTATAGCATGCACAAACTCCCAGCTTGGTACAGCACAGAGTACCAGTGTAGTCCTTGCTTCCCAGTGAATGAATAACAAGGAAATTCAAGTCACACAGAAATTTGCATTTTTACCCTTTTAAAGAAATGAGGGATTCCCTCGTTCTGAAATTAATGCTCCCCCTGAAGTTGAACAGAGCTCGTACAGATCCGATATGCAGATATGAATTATGTATTTTCTGGGGGTGGAATGTCATGCAATTTCAGTGCTATTCAAGCCACAAAGATCCATCGGGAATGAAGTAATTAGAATATTTCAGAGGCCCAGATTTACATTTCTTAAGCTTGTGAGCAAAATGAAATTGGCTGCCTCCAATTTACATGTCTACAATCACACCATGAGAAATCTGTCAGATCACAGCTTTTGGATCTAAAACCTCTGGGGAACAAACAGGTGCTCTGGCAATTGATGATATTGCTTTGGTGTGCTCACAGCTCTGCTGAGTCTCTGCTGAAGTCTAGGGTGAACTGTGTTATTGCACGTATATGAGCATGAGTAGTAAAAACTATTGGATCAGACTTACAGGTCAGAAGCTCTATTTTCTAGCTTCTTTGTTTCTAGTTTAACTTGCTTTCCCCATGTGCATTTAATTGTCACCTTACACACAGGAAACTGGCACTTTAACCCAGCATCATACTGAGCAATAGAAAAGGGAAGCACTTCTGTCTTCTTAATGAACTGTGCTCTGAGTTAATTGCCTGGGTAAGCAACACGGCCTGGGCACGGCTGGCATATAAGGACATGTGGGAAGTGATGCTTCTTCTTACTGTAACAGGAAAATCATTCTACAGTGAGGGCTGTGAGCTGTAGCCAAACGTTGTATTCTCCTGGCTCTGTCTGCCCTGTCTAGATCTATGCCATGGATTACAATGACTTCTAGATAGTTTTTCCATCTCATCAGGCTCCAGCCTGCCAAGAGGAGTCACTAGGTTGCCATGGCTGGAGCTGGGGGCTGAACAAGAGGCCATGATATCACTGCAAGACAGACATTGGTAGTTTCTTGCAGCACATGCTGATTCTCAGTACTGGCCTCTGCAGAGGCAGTTGCTTTGCTTACTCCGCACGCAGAATAATAATAAATGTCAGGGTGGCTTGGACAACTAGCACAAGGACTATCCTTTTGTTTTGACTTGTACAGGCTCACATTTCCATAATTTCTGTTCCGGGACAAATTTTCCCCACAGATTTGAGAAATGTACTGTTGAAAGCAAAGAGTACGTAATTAAGACTGATTGTTCTGTATAAATATTTGAAAATATACACACACGTGTGCATGTATATGTGTATAGATATACACATAGATATATCTGCTTGTGCGCATATGTGGAGCCTGTCCTGGTACCGCCCCAGTGTAAAGCACAGCTGTTATATAATGCTACCAGCCAGGAACAGAGAAGCAACTATATGACTAAGCAACAGAGTGTGACTTATGAATATCAAATGTTACATATTCCCTAAGATATTCCTCTAGCTGATCTCCAAGAAAAGAAATTTGCAAAACAAACGCTTTTGAGAATTCTCCCATCTCCTCCAGGACTACGAGAACATACTCGAGGACAATGAGAAAGCAGAGAAGTAGATGAAATTTATTTCATGTATTTACATTGTTCCTTGTAGATTACTTATTTTGGCTTGATAATGACTTCATATATCGACTCAGATGATTAATATGTGGGTCAAGATTTTTCTCCCACTGTGCTGCAGTAGTATGATTGAACTCAAGTTTGCAGCTGACAGCAAACCCAAATACTCATGGGACTCTTCGAGGGGGGTTCAAGGCTCAGAAAGGTGACAGCTGGGGAATTTGCTCTCTTTCTGCTTGACCGGAAAGAAGCCTGCATGCAGGCACCTACAGGCCTTGTGAAGTTAAAAAGCCTCTCAGGTTGTCAGTACCTCCAGTACATCTGAAGAGAGCTCTGAACTTTTCTGTCTGCATAGAAAGGCCCCTGCAAAGTGATGGTATCAGTGAGGCAGACACTGCTAAAATCTTAGAGCCAGATCCTTGTCTGGAAGAAGTGGGCAGGGCTTCAGTGGCACCAATAAAGCTGTGCCAGCTGATTCCTGCTGGCATTCTCAGGAACTGATTTCTCAGAGAAAAATATATCAGATTGATGACAAAATAAGAGAGGGGAAAGCTTCTAATGCCTGAAATATGATTTGGAGACAGAAAAGGAAGGGCTAGGGGCAAAGAAACAAGGATGCGCTTGAACTGATTCAATAAGCAAATGGAAAAAAAAAAAAAAAGAATGAAATATCACAGATAATGAGCGAAAAGGGTGATTATTTGCTATCTCCTCTCTGAATCCACATTTTCTCAAAGCTTTCTGGCTTTGCCATGGAGACAACATGATTGCCTGATCCAAGGCGCTGTGATTTAGGTAAGATATCTTCCCACAATATCATCCTGGGATCCCTGCTTGGCTTAGAACTGATCGGGTGGTTATACAATGTCCTTATCTGCTGAATTTGTACAATGCTCCCCTTGCAGCAGGTGTGCCTACACCAGCACCGCAGGACAAAAAGGAATGCTGAGCTCTAGCTCTCCTTCGCTGGTCAAGCAGAGCTGAGTCAGTACAAATCGCTTTGCAGTTTATTGCTGGCCTTGCTCAGCACAGGGGAGCACCCGGGGAGCAGTGCCATCAGGGGCTGGCACTGGAGCACTGCGTCGCTCTGGACAGAGCCTTAACATCGTGTTCTTCTCAAAGGCTCCATGAAGCCAAGTGTTTCTGCTGACTTTTTCAGATGCTCACCAGCAGGGCTGCTCCTTTCTCTACACTGGCTCACTTTGCCATTCCCTTGCTTGCTCCCCAAGAAAGTGCAGAGTGAGATATTTAGGGTGGCTGAAGGCTACTGCACTACAAAAACAAACAAACACAAAAACACCTCCTTTCTGGCCCTGCTTGCTAATGAGGGCTTATTCTTTAATTTTTTCTCATTTTGTACTCCCCTTCTCTTTCAATTCTAAGGTTTGCTTTAGCCTATCCATTTAGCCTACCAAGCCATGGTCTTATTTCCCCCTGTGCAGAGGAATACCCCATAACACGAACAAGCTTTTAATTGCTGAGGCCCAAAATTTGGATGTCTTGGTGAGAGAAAGCACAGCAGTGTGTAAGGTTCTGAGCAGTCCAGCATGATACTGCTCTGAATAGTGAGGACAAGATAACTGCTGCTGCTACTGATTTTATGGCTGATTACAATTTGGCCTGGAATTGTTTTACCAAAACAATTAACTATGTTAAATGGATGCTAATGATTTAATGGTGTGGATGCAACTTTGTCATGTCAAATCTGAATGTAAAACATACTGATAAACTACCCCAAGGAAATCAAATGAACACATGTAGTTTGTCCAGGAACATTCCAAAGACGTACCAGTGTTAAAGTATTTGAGGTCCACCTGAAAAGGGGAAAGGATGCATGTATGGGCAGGCTACTGAAATTATCAGTTCCAAATGAACTACTACCTGATTTGGAAGAACTTCAAATACCTGGAAAATGAGCTCTTTGTGCATTTAGCATCTAATTTTCTAAAGAACTAACATGAGTGCACATCGTAAATCTTTCCTCAGTGATATATTTGTCAAAAATGGTGATAAGGCAGCAGCACAGAGACGAAAATTTGGACAACTCTCCTTTCTTTATGCCTCGTTTCATACCTCAGACCAACTCTTCAAACTTCCCTGCAGCTGTCAGCTCTGGTGAGATTTATTCACCAGTAATAAAGATTCCAGGCATTCCCAAGAAGTGAACACATCCAAACATTTACACCGACCTGTTCCCCTCTTCACGTTAACTCTCCTCTGTTCCCATGGCCTCTCTTCCCAGATCCTCTGTGACTTCTCCCTTAGCAACTCTGCTTTCCTCCCATCAAATATTTCTGAGCAGCCACTCTCAGAGCTAGCAGTGGTGAAATTTTGCCATAGCAGAGAGAGTGGTGTTTTGTGGCTTTTTTTTTTTTTTTTTTTTTTTTTTCTTCTTGGGATTGATTTATTTTTCTCAGGGTATGATTTCACTGTGTAGCAGAACACAGCTCATACAACTAGCACCAAGCATAACTAATACTGACTGAAAGAGCTCCCAGTGTGGCACAGCACTGTTAGCTTGGTGCTGCCCACAAGATAATGAGCCTTAAGCACTTTGCTGTGCTAATGTGTCTGTCTCAAAAACTGAAATAGTTCCTCTGCATAGTGTGGCTCTGTGTAATACTTACGAGATTTAGGGACTCAGATCACGCACCAGCTTCCTAGCTGAGAGCAAAAGTGAACAGCCACCTCTTTCCCCAGCACAATCAGCCACCCAGCCAGCCAGCCAGTGGGTGCAATGAAACAAGTCGGTGCTCATCAGTGGTGGAAGCTGGTTTACTCAAAAATTCCTTTCTGAATGGTGGGACCCACCAGACACCTCTGACATCTGAGTCTCCAGTTATGGTGGTGCTTTTCCTTCTGCAAAGCAGAAGTAGGTTCTGTGTCCTCTACTAAAATCTGTAGGAACATAACATCCAGCATATCTACTAAATTTGATTCCAATGAGTTAGTAAAAGCTGTCGACAGACAGGTAGACTTATGTATTCTTATTCCAGTAGGCTACAGTAGCCAGACTACAATCTCAACTTTGAAATAAATGGCATGCTCCATCCATCTTTAATATAGATCAAAGTGGAAGAAGTTGTCCAAATATCCATTTATTAATGCTAACCAATGAGCATAATGACAAAGCACATTTAAGCCCTACGGAACCACAAAATCTTGTGCATATGTCATTCTGTTCCCCTTTGTTGCAATCATCATTTCATGAATTCCACGTAGCAAACACATATTGTTCTGGGGAAGGATTTTGAGTAGTTCATCGTATTCTGAACTGAACAACAAGAGAGAATTACTATGCAGCAATATATGGGAGCTTTATTAGAGACAGACAGGCTGCAACACTGCATTTTCTTTCCTACATGGAATTAACTTTCTTTTGCCTCCTTCTTACATCTAGATCTATGTGAAGTTATCCTCTTGGGTTTGATCATTGATAATGAGAAATAAAACATGATCATCAAACACTCCAGTTAGCTATTTGTGTCACAGACAGGACCCTTTATGACAATTAATGTCAATTAGTTTTAGTAAGGACAATTGACCCTTTAGCAACCAACAAGAGTTATAGCTTTTTGCCTATTGAATTTTTGCCTTTCTGGTGGAAGTACAAGTATTTTCCAGATCCTGTACATATCACTGTACACTGTACATATTTTATGTCCTTTCTGTGCACTGCCACTCTTTTTTAGCCCCTGCCTTATGCTTTGAAGAGTCAGTTTAATGAAGAACTACACGTGTGAATATTTTTCTTTATTTTCATTTGAGCAAGCACTGTAACACATTGCTAGCTTTAAGGCAGGTAGTACGACTTAAGATGTTTGCTTTCCTAGAGTAAACAGGCACTTCTGGTCCTACCATTTAGTTTGGTCCCAAAGTATTACCAGCCTTTCCCAGTGTGATATTTACACAGAAGGAATGCAAACTCTCATCCAGCTCAAGTGATTTTTATGGTCCACTGAGTAACAAGATATTAGTCACCAGAAGGTCTTCTGACCTCACTCATTTTTACCTTCTTTTCTGCTAATAAATATATTCTTCTTGTTATGAACTGCCCAATTTTTATGCAGGAAAGGTCACCTTCCTGGAAAATCTGCCAAAAGCAAGTCAATTTCAGATCATTACCTTGGAAGTTAAGACAAACAAGTTTTTAACTCAGATACAAAGTTTTCATGACAACAACAACACAAAAGCAAATTCTTCTAACATCTACAGTATAGGAATTTTGGAAGCAAGGTCGTTACACACTGGCCATAGAAATAACTTTAACTCTTCTATCCTTGATCCCTTGATTTGGGATCTCCAGACTGTTTAATGGAATCCCCTCAGACCTCTTCCAGCTGAAATACAAAGAAAGCCATCTGGCCAAGGCACCCTTGGCTGTTGGAGGAATTATGTAATATTTTTGCAATATGAACAGAAGAGGGTTGCACATTCCTTGGAGATAGCACAGGGGAAGAACTTTTTTCTTGTGAGGCAAACAAGGGATGTGTCTAACCACAATTTCTTCCAAGGCCTCTGCTGGAGAAAGGGTCCAACCTGGAAGAAGCATCCTGCCATGTTAGCAGATGGGTGTGAGTAAGGCAGCCAAAAGATGAGAGAAAAATGGATGTTTGTGGCAGAATGACAGAAAGGGATTTCATCAGAACTGAAGGATGCAGACGGCTATTAAGTTTGTAGACTGCAGTGAAGAAATGTAACATAACTGCACACAAACAGCCAACTAGGATTAAGTCTTCAGCAACAAAAAAGCTTTACAATGTGAGTCACCAACAGGCATCTACTCTTGTCTGTGAAAGCAGGGTTCATTACCCTCCATGGACAGCACTGTGCCTTGTCACAAGAAGAGGCTGGGGGTACAAGCCTTCCTCTCAGAGATGGCATATTACACTTGCTGAGACCATATGCAGCTCCATGCTACTACTCAGCAGGAACACAGCCATCAAAATCCTTCTCAAAACCAGAAGAAAAATGCCTGAAATGCCTCAGCTCCCTAAGCTGAGCTCTGAAGCCTCTGCAGTGCAACAGTATTGTTGAGAGCTTCTAACAGTAGTCCAGAACAGTAGTACATAAAAATGGTAGAATTAGTTTGTTTGCCAACTGGTAGTGCCCAATCTGCCAATTTAACAGTCAGCTGCAATCTATGAATAATATAAGCTGCTCTTCTGCTGCAGTAATTGTATATTCTAACAAAATTTTAAGATTCACCACTGAAACATTCTATTTTTGTGTATGTTTATTAGGAACTGTAAGATTTAATTAGCTAAAGTGCAAGCATTTTATTTTGTCTGTTGCAGACAGAGATCGGAGATGTGTATATTCTTTGGGGCAAATACTCTTCCCAGAGAAACTCTCTTTTACCCCAACTGTTAACCCTACCACCTTTCCTCTAATTTTTGATATACGTCTGTTGTACATGGCAATTTTGCAACAGTGATTGGTAGGATATTTTTAGTGAAGGTCATATCAACACCCAGTATGCAAAGACTGCTCTGAAAGTAATGCCTCCATGGCATCAGAGGTAGATGGTATGGAAGTATAGGTTGAACCTTTCCACCAATACCCCATTGCATGTTACTGCTGTGTGACAGATGGCAGCAGAGGGGTAGTCTGACACAGTGGCATCTGACATGGAAATGCAGATGAAGCAAAGGAGTGGAACTGAATTCCTCCATGCAGAAAAAATGGCACCCACTGACATTCATTAATGCATGATGAATGTTTATGGAGACCAGTGGATGTGAGCACAGGGAGGTGGTGAGTGGTGTGTTTCAGCGGTGATGATGGTGACAATCTGCTCTGCTGGTGCAGATTGTTATGAGCACAGCTTGAAGGCTCTTGATCATCCCTGCAGAAAATGCATAGCTCCTGATGGTGACCGTGTTGAGAAACAGTGTTTTCTATCCACGAGTTTGCTTATTTCCAGGGACGTACATAGGAGGTATTACTTTTGGAGTGACCTATGTATTTTGAAGCCTCATTGTGCATGCATGGCAATAGAGGCATTGCCACAGAATCTAATAATCTGTGAAGGACACAAGAGCATTGATTTGAGTGTAAGTTTGTGCTTCAGGAACTAAAGCAGATAGGTTACATGGAATTGCTATCTGCAATACTTTTCAAGAAGAGCACTAGCTTTCAGAACTGCCCAGAGATGAAAGATGCTCCATTTTAACATCTTGAAAATGTTCTTTTTCTTAAGCGTGGTTTGTTTTCATTTTTTGAGGTTACCAAGATGTTCTCAAATGGGTCACAACATGCAGAAGAATCCAAGCATTAACAACTCTCCTTTCAGTTCAAGCTATATATGCTATCTCAGTATTATAACTTGAGCATTTTTTGAGACTTTTCTGGTTCTTACTCCCAAATGGATCGCAGAAAGCATTTCCTATGTGTCTTTGCTTAATAGACCCCATTATTTTCCAAAAGAAAGAGATTTAATCTAGCCAAGTGCCTAGGCTTGTGCATACCAGCAACATACGAGTAATGTTATTGAAGTCAAGGAGGAGTGCCACCTACATAGATACGTTCAATAGGGACTGCAGTATTTCACTAGGTCAGGCCTCACAAGGGATGCTGATGAAATAGAATAGAGGACAGGCTTTACTCAAACACATCTACCACTGCCCATGCAGTGGGAAGGGGCTACAGGTGCTGGGAATTTCCAAAATTTCCAAAATAACATCCTTCAGTGTCTATATCCTCTATGGATGAATCCAGCTCCAATTTAGCAGGCTGTTGGCTGCTTGCTACAAATCCACTTAGATTTTTCAGTACTCACCTGGAATGACTACTACTACTAAAACAAGGCAATATCTTGGTCTCTGTGCAAGTTTATCACTGCTGAGCCCACCAAGAAAGGGCAGCATCTGCTCTTTTACCTTGTGCTGTGCCAGGAACTGAGCTGCATTTGCTGGCTGACAGGTAGGAATTACTTTTGACTGTGAGAAATCTGAGATAGGGTGAAGAGATAAGTAATCTCTCTCTATTGTCCACCACTCTATTCTCTGAGATATTCAGTCACTTTTTAACTGTGTAGTTACTTTTCCCTTCTCAGAATAGCTCAGATACATTCTTCTAAGCAGCAGTGTCACTTATCAAGTGATGCAAAGCTCCCATTCTCAATGGATGATAACCTAGAAAAAAACATGTTACTAAGAATAGTGCACTGAAACCTTGCTTTAGTTGTCACAGCTACTGCAGAGGGAGTCCCACTGAAGACCCAGAGGAGTCAGAGCATCCTTGTCAGGAGTGAGACTATGGGGGGAGCTCTGGGAATGCTCTGCTGGAGTGTGAGCATCCCCAGCCTGGTGGTAAATTGCTGTGATTGTAGTCACTGGCAAAAAGGAGGGCAAACAAACACAAAGAAATTCAAAGAGAAACATCAAGTTACTGTAAGCAACCTGAATTATGCAGGAGTCATAAGGGTAAGACGTGGATAGGAAAATTACTGAAAAATGTATAGCAACATCTGCCTTGTGTCTGTATCAGAAGTGAGACTGGATTGGGAAACCTGTTTTGATGACATGCTGAGTGAGACTAAACCCTTGCTTATACCTCAAGGAGAACACATAAAACACTGCTCACTGTCTCTCTGGTAGCACTTTCAGCCTTGTCTGTGCTTTTCTGTATGTCCTGCAGATCAGAGGGGCAGCCCCTTGTGGTGCTGACATGGCTGGACCCCAAGCTTGGCATTGCCAAGGAACAGGCATCCTGGTGCCGGAACGAGGCCCAGCTGCTCTCCTTCCCACTGACACACTTTGACCCATGGTGAGAACCAAACCCTGTGTCTGGCAGGCATGGGAGGAAGGCCGTGGCCCCACCAAGGGGTCAGCATGGTTGGGTCAGGAAATCACACTTTTCAGCCCAATCACTCCAGTTTCAAGCATGGAAAATCCTTGTGGACAGCAGAGAGGGAATTTCATGAAGGGAGGGGTGCAGCAGAGCCTCCTCAGCTGTCTCTGCCTTTCTCATTCACAGCACATCCCACATCATGACGGGTGAGGCAGGAGCTGCCCCAGGCTCTGTGTGCCCCTGCACACCCCAAAGCACCACTGGTCTGTTTTCACACCATCTGCAATGATATCAGGAACCAGAACACTGTTCAGGTTATATTATTAGATACAGAGACGCAGCGCAAAGCATGTAAGCTAATAGTCTGCTTGTCCAAGACAGTGACATTATCACGAATCAATCATAATTTTGAAAAGATATCATGTAAAGGACTGGAGGGGATATCTTTTCATGGTTTCTGAGCAAGGGTGGAGGGTTTTGAAGAAGAAGTGGGAAGGTTAGATGCTCTTCCTTATATTTTCAACCTTTTCCTTTAAAAATTATTTTATAAATCTCATTCCATTTTTCTGCCTGAAGTACATTAGTTTCTATGGAAACATTGTAGTCCTTTATGCTCATGGTGTTTTCTGACATCCATATGTGGAGTAAAAGGACGAGGTATGTCACTGTTGTGAAACAGGCGTTTATGTGATGCTTATCATGACTACATCCAAGAGAGAGGATGCTTTACAGTGGTGTATAATAGATGCAGAAATCCAGATGCAGGGAAGGAGCAGTGATCTCAGCTGCAGAATTTAACACACTCAATACATCAATAGCCACACTGAAGAAAAATGAGATATTCACGTAATATTTTGATTTTGCCTATTTGGTGCAGCTATCTGTCTTCACTGTGTAGAGCAGCACTTGAACTTCAGCGAATTAATCACTGCAGAGTCCAATGATGTAACTCATCCTTCCTGTGACAACATCCAGTACTGCTGAAGGAAAGATAAATAAAAAAATCATGCTGTTTCTGCTTCATGAAAAAGATAAAATTATATTGTGGCACAATGTGTAAATAACAGAACAAAAACCACTGGTTTTGTAGGTATCTCATTCAGTAGAATAAAACAAGCTTCCAGTGAGTGATTTTTGTTTCTTATGTTTTAATCAGACTCTTATGAATCTACTTTCATATCTGCTGAAGGATTAGTGAAATCCTCCCTATTTGAAGTATGTTTTAAAAAGCAGCGCTATGACGGTTTAGGAAATTTAGCCTCTCCTCCAGCTTTAATTTTTCATTTATAATATTCAGAAACACAGTTTGACAATTTGTTATCATTTCTACCATTAATTTCTTGTATCAAGATGTGGAAATCGGCTTCCTTGAACATGCCTGTGCAATGCAAATTAAACTGTCACAGGATTATAACCTCTGATGCACAGATCAGTTGTCTTACATATAATATCACAATACTAACAACAGGCAGAATCTGTAGTGATATGGCAGATTGGACAAATTAAACCAAGCAAGCAATTGAAACTAGGCAGAATTCTCTGCTAAGAAGATATAGCAATACTTGTAAAGTTGTAACTTATTTCAGACAACACAAAGAAAAAATATACTTTTGCAGATCCTTCCTGTTGATGCACAGGATTCTACACAATCTTTCTTTTTAAACATATGTAGACTTCACATATATGATGAATTCTGCCACGTGGGAAGAAGCAATATTTGTTCTAAGGACCATCTTGGGAGTGACATGAGTTTCTCTGTTGTACACATTTAATATGGAGGTTGGTGGCCTTGCCTGTGACAGGGGGGTTGGAGCTTGATGATCTTCGATGTTCCTTCCAACCCAAGCCATTCTATGATTCTATGATCCTATGAGTGCCCTTCTAGTGGATGTAGAAAGGACTGCCAACTCTGGAAGGAGCCTGAGATGAGGAGACACAATTGCCCTAATGGTGCATGGTGAGATGGCACATCTGGTCCCAGAGCATCCAACTCATATCCTCACAGAGTGGAGCAGAGCTGAGCAAAGCAGAGTTAGTCTTCAGCCAGGCTGGTGATACGGGCAGGTCTGTGCCCCCAGTCAGTCTGACATCATGACAGCCACTTGTACCAAAAGGGCACGTGCTGTCAATGCAATAACAAAAAGTGGAAACACCATACAGGAAAATTCTTTAGCAGTCTGCAGCTCCAGCTTGCTTTTTACTGTATCAGCAGTGTGGATATTGAACTCGGAATTCTCAGCATAAGACCAATGAATCCACAGATTTAAAGATGTAGCAGACTTTTGCTATTTCAGGTCAATGTGAATGGAAAAATAATAGATAGATAGATAGATAGATAGATAGATAGATAGATAGATAGATAGATAGATACGGTACTAAGTGAATCTGAACAGTGAAAGATGTGGGGTCAAGATGTTAAGAAGAATAGGTTTTGATGCCACAGAATGACAGAATTATTAAGGTTGAAAAAGATCTCTAAGATCATCTAGTTCGACCATCATCCCATCACCAACATAGACTCTAGAACAAATACTTAACTGCCACATCTACACATTTCTTGAATGCCTACAGGGACAGCGACTCCACCACCTCCCTGGGCAGCCTGTTTCAATACCTACTTCACCACTCTTTTAGAGAAGAATTTTTTTCCTAATATCCAGCCTGGACCTCTGTTGGTGCAACTTAATGCCATTCCCTTTCGGGAAATAAATATATCAATCACTGGAAACAACAGTGATAGAACTTTTAAAAAGTTTGGTGAATTTACCTTGTTTTCAGTTTCCCCTGAATCAATCCATTAGGCAAATTCTCAGTTACCCATCAGATTTAATATCATTGTTCTTTAAGAAGTTTCTGATTCTGTGGGTTTTCCCATAAAGTGAAGGCTGCTGAGACACTTCACTTATCATGGTGGCAGGGAAGAATATAGTGAAGAAGACTTCATGTACATATATTGCCCACTTTAAATACATTTTAGCTTGAGAAGCTTTTTTTAAAGGGGAATAGTAAAATATTTATCCTGGTGCAAGGAAATCCATCCTTGAAATGTAAGTCTGGAAGTACTATGGGATAAAACTATTGCTGAATATAGGATTTGTTTTGACAATGCTCAGTACACTAAAACTACATCACAGTTTTAGCCTCATATCTTTTTCCTTTGTTTTGTGCTTCCAAGGAGAGAAGTTTCTGATTTGTAGTAATGTCAGATGGGTCAGCTAAGAAACAAAAACCCGGTAAAAGGATTGAGAAACATGGAAGGGAAGAAAATGCCGAATATTTATTTTAGCGGTGTCTCTGGGAAATGTTCCAGATCTCAGCTACATGACGCTATGTCAGAAGGGGAGATAGTTGACGAGCCTCCAGTCTTTCTGAAATATTCTTTTCAGCATTGCATTCAGCATTCCATTTCCAGCCCAGGAGAATGATAGCTAAGACATTTCCTAGGAATTGCACCCTGGGAAAGGGTGTGATTTTCTCAACACATGTTCTGCATGCATTCCATGAAATGCCAAAGGTAACATCACCATATGTTCTGAGCACAGAACGGCTGAGTGTTTCTGTGAATCTGTGTTTATGATACAGTGGATTGTCCCTCAAGATGATTCTGTTAATGATTGTGGATTATGGCTATTGAAAATGAACTGTAGCTCTGCCAGAACTGAGGAAGATTGATTCTATTTAGCTCACATTTATTCAACTATCTGTAAATCAGTCCTTTTCAATTTATTTTCTGTTAAAGACAGGTAGCAATTTCTCTTCTCTTAGAGCTTTATTCTGTCGCTTACTGCTGTAACATGTGCAAGTACTCCATGCAAAATCAATAGTAACAGCAAATTCCCTGGTTGACTTCAAGGAACCTCCACAAATTTTAAAGCCAGATCTGTGCCTGAGGAAGCTGCTTTGACTGGTGATTTTGCTCTGTTTCATCCTGAGTGAAGTGAAAGAAGCTGAGGACTAAACGGGGTATTTTATTTGTTAGCAGTACAATTGGAGCAGAGGCTTTTCCTTGGAGGATAACTTCTTAACACAAGGCTCAGCACTGAGACATCGCTCCAGCTGCAAATGCCCTTTCACAGGGCTGGAGCCATGTGACCCCCTCCATCTACAAGGTCAGACCTGTTTTCATAAATTTTGGTAGGGCTGGGGTTCGGTACATTCATTCATTGATTTGAAAACTGAAGGCATGACATCTTCTTGGGGCTGGATGCTTAGTGAGCCTGGAGCCTGGCTGGATTTCTGCCAGCAGCTGCAGGCCGGAGATCAGTGAGCAGCCAGGCTCCTATCTGCAGTCAGCTTTGGGGTGAGGTTGGCTACAGCAAGTTATTTTATGCCAACATGGATGACACAAATGATGTGGTCAAGCCCTTGTCTAGATTACCAGCAAAAATGATATTCAAAAAGGAATTTTTACATGTTTGTTTAACCTCATAACCTCCCTGTAGGGAGCCAGATGGAAACATAGGTTGTGAAGTGATGCCACTGGTGGAAACTGGGAACAAAAATTCTTCTAAAACATCTCCTTCTGAATCTACTCTGTGTTTAGCTTTAGTTTGTTCCTTTGATGTTTTAGTGGGTTTATTGGGTTCAGATGATATCTATATATACGTCAATGTATCTGTGTCATCACCAGTTTATCTGTATATATTTATACATGAAATCACTATCATCATCCCAAGGCATTACAGTATGTTGTCATTTCCTAAGGGTTTGCTGTAGCTTTTGATGAGAAGACAGATTACCGTAAATATTTTTAGGACTTCCATTCTGAGTACAACTGTCGTATAATGACTTTTTTTTTCTTTTTTTCTTTTTTTGCTCAAAGCATCAATTGCAGAGGGTATTGCTCTAATGCTTTTCTCAGAATTTTTCAGGTGTGCTGGAAGCAATCTCAGGCAGAGCCAGTGTGGCACATGATAAAATTGAAGAAAGGATCTTCTTTTCTCACTCCTTTAATATTATGTTAATATTTAACAATAACGTATTAACAAGCTTGCACTGACTGACATTTTATGGAAATGTGATTGTTTTGCAATATCCTTTCAAAGTAGGAAGTAATGATCATCAGCTAACAGTCGGGGAGCAGTCCCTCTGAAGGCAAATGCTTTCACGTTCATACTAGAATCATAGAATGGCCTGGGTTGAAAAGGACCACGGTGATCATCTGGTTTCAACCCCACTGCTATGTTCAGGGTTGCCAACCACCAGACCAGGCTGCCCAGAAGAAGCCTCAGATGGCAGTGGTGGAAGGTCGTGCTCTGACCACTACAAAATCTGTTTTCTTCTGAATGTGTGAGGTTTGCAAGGTCACAGTCTGATAACTGCCTGAGCTACTGTGCATGCAGATGGGTGCACATTACAAACTCTTAGCTCTATCTGTGCCTGTCACCAGAGCTTCTTCAAGAGGAATCCTCGCCAGCCCATTCTGCAAAAAGTGGGAACAATGAATGAGCAACTCAGTACCTAAATGTCTCCAAGCAGCATTTTTTACTGATTCAGCCAAGTAATCATATATTGGCCTTTCAGGATTTCAACTATGGGAAAAACTTCTCTAAAATAAAGGTAGGATTTTGGCCAAAAAAATACTATCTTACAAGCAGGTATTTATTCCTTTCAGGAGGCAGCAATATATGATTATTTTCTGTATTGGATAACTTAGTTTAATACACAATATTATGAAAATGCCAATTTCTAATGTTTTATGATATATGAGATTTTTCATCAAACTTCATGAACCTGAATACTTTGTTCAAGAATTTTGAAATATCAAGGAGCCTGGAATTTACTGTCACCATCATATGTGAGTATGATGACAACTTTCTAGGAAATGCATACTTTCTTTGCCTTCATTTTCAACTGTTTTTATTTTCCATTTCATGATAAGGCAAAAACATGTAAAAATACAGGTTTCAACCTTTATGACAAGAATTTCTTCTCCTTGTAATAGTTGTAAAATCTCTCTGTTAGAGAGTCAATAAGCAGTACTCGGAGATGCCCAACACCCACAACCTACCTGAAGGGAAAATAAAATCTAACTTCATATTCTCTTCAAAGCAGTCTTTTCTCCAGTTCTATTTAACCATGCTCCATGCCAAAACACTAGCTGTTAAAATTGCTCTATAAGTCACAATATGTGTACAGGGCCTAGACCCTTTTGTAGTCTCCAGCAGGAGACAGTTGTGATAGGAGAATGGTTTGGCTGGTTAGAAAGCAATGTACACATCTATGTCTACAGTCCTACCTATGCTTATTATCCTGGAGCCCCTGAGCAACATCACCTTCTTCCTGGTGCCTTTCCCTCATGAAAGAGCAAGTTGGGGCGTGATGGTAACACGCTGCTGTTATCTTCCTCCCTGCCCTGCTTTCTGCAGGGCAAATCTTTTGACTTACTGCTGCCTTTTGATCTCCAACTTGTAAAAACGTCTTGTCAAGCAGCTGAGCACGAGGCAGAGCTTCTGCACACCTCTTAGCTAAGCCACTTGGTCTGAGCACTTTTGGGGAGGCTTCTTACCAAGGTGTTGTGCTTCTTGCTTTTGTCCATCTTTCTCTTAATCTATATAAAGTAGCATCAGAACAAACGTTCATACACCCACAGTACTCAGAAGCATATTGTAGATTTTTTTTTCAAGTATAATTTGTGTATGCTCTCCTAGGATACAAATTCTAACTAGAGAACACATACACAGTGCCTAGCACTGTAAACGGATTTTAATTATGGTCTAGTGAGCACCTTAGTGAGATGACAGATGAGAGTAAAGAAAGAAGGATAACATCATGAAAAGAATACACATACTGGAAAACAAATGCTGTGCATTTTATTGCATATGAAATATTGATGAAAAACTGGAATAACTCCATTTAATATAGTGCTGTTCAGACAAGCACAATGGTTCAGGTACCAAAAATATATAAAACACAAAAATGCTCTCAAGACTTCTTACACGTATACATGTCAGACCTGAGCAAGACAGTTTGAGCAGGTAATAAGACTTAGGACTGGGGAGGAATACAAGACATTTTTTTTGTGGGAGTGCACAAAAGTTTAGCTAAATCTTCTGAAAATCATCTTGTTTTCCAGGGCAGGTAGAATAGCTTAACATACCATAACATAGAATTGAGCAGACTAGAATAGTTGAAAGAAACGTAGAGAGATCATCAATTCCAACTGCCTCACCACTTCAGACCTAACCAGAAGTTAAAGCACATTACTGAGGGTATTATCCAAATGTCTCTTGAACACTGATAGGCTTAGGGCATCAATAATCTCTCTAGGTTGGCCAGTGCAACAAACAGTGAAATAAGTTGAGCATTTTCCAGCAAATGAGCAGAACCTTGTCAAAATACATTATTGCAAAGAGGGTTAAAAAAGAGAAGATTTTTCTCTTGACTACAACAGGTCTCTGCACTCTAGTCACATGTATGTGGGTTCTCACTTAATTCAGCAGAGTTAAGATCAGGCTCTCCCTGTACTTTTTTAGCAGTTGCTTACTCATATTCCCAAAAGACAGACAACAGTGGTGGTACACTCATCTTCAGCTATGACAGAAGCCCAGGCAGCATCTTCTGGCAAGTGAAGGTGCTCCCCAGCAGCTAATACCTCCACAGAACAAGAATACAACAGTGCAATCATCTGCCCCGCATCATTGTGAACACCCTGTTTGATATCCTTATTGATGATCTGCACAGGGCAATTGAATGTGCCCACAGTAATTTTGCAGATGACACCAAGTTGGGAGGATGTGTCAATCTGCATGAAGGAAGAAGGCCCTACGGAAGGATTTGGATAGTCTGGATCAATGGACTGAAGCCAATTGCATGAGCTTTAAGAAGGCCAAGTGCCAGCTCCTGCGTTCTTGCTAGAGCAACCCCACGTATTGCTGCAGCCTTGGGGCAGAGTGGCTGGAAAGCTACTTTGAGGAAAAGGATCTGGGGGTGTTGGTAGACAGCTGGCTGAACACAAGCCAGTAGTGTGCCCAGGTGTTGTATCAGAAATAGCGTAGCCAGAAGAAGTAGGGAGGTTCAGGCCAGATATTAAGAAAAATTTCTTCTCAGAAGGAGTGGAGAGGCACTGGAACAGTCTACCCAGGGAGGTGGTGGAGTCACCATCCCTGGAAGTATTCAAGAAATGTGGAGATGTGGCACTGAGGGACATGATTAGTGGGCATAGTGGATTGGTGTTTGGACTAGATGATTTTAGAAACCTTTTCCAACCTCAGTTTCTATGATTCTGTGACCATGCCAGCTAGAGAGCAAAAATCCTACTAGGGAAACTTTGTTAGGTAGAAGTAATTGCTCACACTGAAATTAGGCCAGAAAACTTTGCCTAATTGCACTGGTTATGAATTGCATATGAAGTGTGTGGTTTTCAAATGCCTTACAAGTTAAAATGTCATGAAATTTCTGCTGACCAGAAGCAGCTAAAAATTCACTTTTACATTTTTACCAATTTCTGCATTATTGCTCTTGCTCTTAATTACTTGCAGTTAAAAAAGCACTTGGAGATCAGCAGTTTATTGTATAAATGTACATGACCTATTGTTCCAAGAGGCCATTGTCTCCAAGTATCCAGCATCCATCTGGCTCTGACTGCTTCCAGTAGCTGTTGCAGGGCTATGAAGAGGATTTACCTGCTGAAGACTCAGAATCTTTGGGCAACTGAGCTATTTATATCTACCTCTGGGTTGGGATCCCCCTTGTCCTGTGCTAACTATGCCAGCCAGGTGCTTAGCCTAAGGTTGTCCCTCTGCAGCTAGTGAAGACAGAAGGACATTCAGAGGGCAATTCTTCTTAATTGTCAGAAATGTTTTCAGACATGAGTCATTCTCCAAAGGATCATTACTTTCTCCTCTGATCATAGAATAACTCGAAGGGACTGCAAATCTATCCTCTATGCATTTAGAAGCATTAAGCTGAACATCACAGAAATGTCTGTTGGTGAAAAAAATGGTTAGATCTCATACTTTTCCCTTGCTTTCACGACAGGCTGAGATCTTTGAAACCTGATTCACAAATGAAGCCAGAGCCTGTGTTTAGCCAATGGCTTTTGAAGTTTTGTTTAAGATACAGCAAGATCACAGGGAAGGAGAACTGAAAGATAATATTTTTGTAATGTTAAATTAATTGGACACCATAGAAATATTGGCACAGTCTGGTAGTGCAATTTTCTATAGACTAAGTAATTACACAAATGATTCTTTCTTACTCCTGCTGAGAGATACAAACGAACCTGTGTAGAATTGGAGTTGTCTGTCATCTTGTTAATGTCATTTTGATACTCAGCAGCTTGCGAACACTGCATTGATAACATGTCCCATCAGACCCAGGATCATATTCTGCACTGAGCAAAATCTCACTCATTGTATTTACACAGAAGTGTCTGAGTAACTGAATAACAAATGTGTGAACAGTACAGACTTTTGATGAATAAGATCCTTAAGGGCTCTGTTACTGACTATAACACTTCAGTTGTAATTGTCTTTGTTTTCCATAGCTGAAATAGCACATAATAAATGTTTCCAACAAGACATAGCTCTTCAAGAGGGTCCCTGCATAGGCTATGATGCACACATGTTTGCAGAATACTGCACATTCACATCTGCAGAATCACAGATGTTCCCTGTGTCCAGGCGACAAAACAAACTACTGAAAAACTGCTGTGTTAATCTTTTGCAAAACACCACTAATCTTCCTCCCACTGCTTTTGAACACTCTTTCCTCCAGATTCCTTTGCAGCTTTTGGAATCTTGTCATTAGCCATTTGATCTAGCAACTGTAATTCTGCCTGGTCATCACAGTTATTTCTTTATACTTTAAAGAGATGAATGTGTATTCTTTGGGAAAATTATTTTCCAGCACTACAGAGTGATTTATTTTTCATTAATGAGTGGGTGAATAGAATGTTCTGTCCTAGCTACAGACTGCAGGAGTTTCCTTCTTGTTTTATCAAAGAAGAAAAATATTTCTTAAGGAGGTTGTTTTTCAGTTTCCTGAGATAAGAAGGCAGAGAGTTGAACTGCAGTTTCAGCATAGATAGGTAGAAAGTTGGTCTTTTTCAGTAGAGTACAGAAAAGTACATGGCCACATCTAAAATATTCTAGTACTTGACTTGGAACTTCCTTAGAAGTGCTAGATCTTGTTCCTTGTAAACAAACAAGCAAACAAAAAACTGCTAATATTTTTGCTTATGAAGCCATATACAGTTGGATGTTTAAGAAATGGAAATGAGTCTGTGTGCAATATTTGAGGGAATGCATTCCTTCTGTATAGCACTCAGTGACAGGGAAACAAATTGCAAACATGCCTATAACTTCTGAATTACCTCTTGGCTTACACAATATAAAAATACTGTGAGATGAAGTATCACTGTCTTACATCATGAATAAGTTTCAGAACATAAAGCATGTGGTCAGTTCCTTAAAGCAGTGGCAGCAATCCAAAAGTACAGCTATGCATGTGCTCAAAGTTACACACGCAAATACCTCTCCTGATTTACAATAAGTGTATGCTTAAGTGTTTTTCCAGGTCGGGGCCATAACCTCTGCTCATTCGTACTGCAGCAGAGTTCTAACTCTCCATGTTCTGTGCTGCCATGCAGGAATTCACACCAGATGTGTTACACACTTGTGTCTTTCAAGTTCTGAAGATGAGAGGTTAACCAAAATTAAATTGTGCAAATTAGCTCAGATAGAAAGGAGAGAAAATTGTTATTTGAATCTGACAATGTGGCTGTACTTTGGGAATGAAATACAAGTTTAAATAGGAGGCAGTGAGAAGAGATAAGAGAACACAGGTGCATTGTATGTTATCTAGCAACGAAAAGCCTCAGTGATATGGGAATAGAAAATTCATTTGGAAAAGGTGGAAATATATCAAATGGCATGTATTAAACAGTAGCAAAAAAATCATAAATTTTCATCAGAAATAATCATGAAGCATGTCCGATTCCCCTGGCAGCCCCTTCCCAGGCAGGAGGTGAGGCTTAGGGAAAGGGATCAGCTCAGGCAAACAGAGTGGAGATGCTGTATTGTATTATCCACAAGCTTACCACCAGTAAATTCTCCTTGACTTCTTTGGGGCATCTGGGAAAGGCCAGCCACAGACTGCCTTTGAAGATTTCATTACCATGAGCTGAACAGTTCATTAGTCACACTGTGCATTCTTTCTCAGTGAATCTAAGACACGTAAAGTAGTACTGAAAAGGTCATGCTGTTTAATGTGGGATAAATAAATGTGATCTTATTTTAGTAGGAGTCAATCATATTTCAGTGTTATTATGGAAAAGACAGTGTCAAGTGCCAGCCTCTTTAGCAGGCGCTTTTGTTTATTTTGTGTATCTCAGGGAGAGTAAAGAATAACTTCACTGGGAAGAAAAGTACCGGTAATATGTCAGAATAGTATTTCTCAGATTTACCAGTTTTTCATTTTCCAAGTGCCCGGATTTATAAAAACCAAAGGGAAGAAATCAATAAGAGGCAGCCTGTTGTTATGAAGTCAGAGATAGAAGTAAAATGCTCTAAGTGCAGAAGCAGCAATGCGGCTTGGAAAGAAGATAAATAAATATTTATTTACAGATATACTTTATTAGCATGAAGTATTATATTATGCAGTGAGTTGAAATGTGCATAACAGGTAACCAAAAAGGAAAACCTATTAATACATTTATGAATTCATTTCTTATTCTCTTTCAAAATCTGGTTGTATAAGTTCAAGTTGAAATATTTGAGGCACATGTGGTAAAAGTTTTAAACAAGGTATTAAGAAATTTTATTCAAAATGCCCAGCCTAATTATTGCACTGGTCAGCTCAGCAAACCAGTGACAAATTTATTTTGAAGTTGCCAAACTGAACAACTCTGGAAAACCAGAACAGATGCTTTCTGAGATAAATAAACTGGGTCATTTTCGTAATTATACGTTGGCATTAGAACCAAATCATTGTTAAGCACAGAATAATTTTTGGACTGTATTCTTCGTTAGCCATTATATCCAGTGACCCGAATGGCTCTGACGAAGGGCTTTTTGGCCTTTCTGTTCCACTGTGTTCACTTCAGTGAACTGTTTAATTATTCCGTTAACCTGCAAAAGATATAAAGGTCAAACAAAACCTATGTGGTTAGTGTGTGTGTAAAATGCTGACTAAGTAAATAATGAATAACATGAATTATTTTTTTAAGAAGACAGAAGACTTAATGCTCACCTCAACAGGATAGAAATCATTCATCTGAACATTTTATGAGAGCTGATTTCTCCACCATGGGAAAGTAAATAATACATGTGAAAAATTTTATTATTCAATAAGCAAAAGTGCATTAAGACAAGGCTCTGCTACTTTGACAAATTTTTCTTTCCCATGCAAAAGAATACCACAAATAACCACAATTTTCCCATATTTGCTATGCATATATCATTCTATATTTTTGTCCACAGGGCTAAATTCTACCATGGATAGATAGGTAAAGTAACAGCATGCCTTGTGCAGGCCAGCAGTAACTTTGCTTTCCTCTGAGTATCTTTGATATTCCGATATCTGATGGATAGAGGTAGGGGGGTGGTAAAGAGAGAAGAGAAAGCAGGTGAGTAAAGAGAAAATATATAGCTGAGGGAGATGGGGTAAACATCTGAACCTAGTGAGACTCAATATTCACATGAGGTTTTCCTTATGATTACAGTTCAAGTAAAAATCTTCCAAATTTTAATATTTAGGGCCACTTCTGCAATTATGTACCATTTAATTGGAGAGAAAGTGTAAGCTGTTGTTATGTGCTTTGCCTCTGTGAGTCACACTTCGACATTTATTCTTTTATTGAAATACTTTATTTCGCGTTCAGTCAATACGACATCCAAAACCATATTCAAATGTTGTTTATGTTTAGTTTGAGATAGTTTTGAAAAATGCTGATGTTCAGAAAGTGCCAAGAATATTTGATTTTGGCTGGAAATATTGAGAAATGTGGATACTCCATAATGTGATCATTTTTGGAAAAGTAAGGTTACCTAAGTAAACACTTAAAAAAAAACAAAACAAAACAAAACTTCAAAGAGCTTGTTTGGTATAAATTATAACAATTTGAGAACATTTTGAATTCTACATATTAAATTCAAGGTAAATTTCAAAATTAACAAAAATTAGTTATTGTTTCATTCTACAGAATCTTTATGTTATTTCTTTTTATCTCAAACTCTCTGTTCTCCCTGTGACTGAAGTACATGAGGAAATAACAGTTAGCAAAGGAGTAGAAGGATGAGGAAAAAAGTTAACTTCCTACTGGAAGAAAGATACTTCCAAAGTTCTTCTAGATTGTTTGGAAAATTTTTGCTGGTGATATGAAAATAATATATGTGAAGATTTAAAACATTGTGTTTATTTGTGCAGAGAGTCCTTCTTTCATTTGTGTTTCTAGATAGGGAGAGAAGGTGAGGAGGGTGGGGGAACATAAACTCCCCTTATTTCAAGTGTCAAATATATCAAAAATATTTTCATGATTTTCTAAAACTGCCATTTCCTCATAAAATTCTGATATCATGATCTTTTCAAGATAGTCCATTTTAAGATGCCAGATCATTTGAGTAACTCTTCTAACAAGTTGAGAGGAGTTCATGGCTACCATCCACTGAACTACCTTAGTATTACAGACTCTATGGACTTAAAATGAGACTAAGATGCCATGAGAGCAGTAGTGTGCACCTGAAACTGCTGTGATGGCCACTGCCCTAGCAAGGGATAGCTGGAGATGAACATTTCACAGGTGACCCTTCCAGAGGTGGGCTACCACTGGGTGTTGGGTGAGGGATCTCACTTGCCAGAGCTGAGCCTCAGGGTCTTCCCTGGTACAAACTGCACCATATTGGATTAGTTTGTGGCTCCTGCCTTCTGCCCATTTTGATGTCCACACTGTACCTCTATTTATGCCAAAAATGATTTGAAGTCAGAAGAAGCTTCTGGAGGCATTCAAGACCAGGTTGGATGGTGTCTGATCTGGTCAGTGGCAGTTTTGTCCATAGCAGGGAGTAGGAGCTGGATGGGCTTTAAGATCCCTTCTAACCCAAGACATTCTGTGATTCTAAATTCTATAACCTACAGTGCTGCCGCCTGGTGTGAATCTCCAGTTGGCAAAGGTGGGAGCAGCCTCCACTTCTGGCTTGGCTGCTTTTAGCACAGCAGCTCTGGTTGTCTTTCCTCTTCTTGCTCATTTAACCAATTTCAGAAGCTCAGCATCAGAAACAATACATGTTAGGAAAGGAGCATTTGTCACACTACTTCTATTAGTTTTGTCCTAAAACAAATTTAAATAGGATTTTTAATGATGTGAAAGACCTCTGTTAGAAACAGATTAAAATGTATGAAGAACAGCCTCCACCATGTACATAAGTCAAAGTATGAAGTATTTTATGAGCTCAGCCTCTTTTAGGTCTGTGTGAAAATATAGCTTTTTTCTTGGTGATCTGAGCCATGTAAATAACCAAACTAATTCTTCAGGGAAAAGTTTGAAGGCTCAAGCAAAAAGAAGCCTAAGAAAAGAAAATCCGCATGGAACTACGGGGCATACTGTTTTAGTATCCTTAACAGCCAAGCCTTAATACTCCTTCGGAGAAGAAATTTTTCCTAATGTTTGACCTAAACCTGGTGTGACCTGAAGCCATTCCCTTTAGCCCTGTCTCTGTCACTTGGGAGAAGAGGTTGACTCCCTCCTCACCACAACCTCCTTTCAGCAGTTGTAGAGAGCAGTAAGGTCACCCTTTCTCCAGACTGAACAATCCCACTTCCCTCAGCTGCTCCCCATAAGAAATGTGCTCCAGACTCCTCACAACTTCATTGCCCTTCTCTGAACACGCTCCAGGGCCTCAATGTCTTTCTTGTAGAGAGGTGCCCAAAACTGAATATAGTACTCAAGGTGCAGCCTCACCAGTGCTGAGTACAGGGGGACAATCACCTCCCTGCTTCTGTTGGCTGCACTATTTCTGATACAAGCCAGGATGTCGTTGGCTTTCTTGGACACCTGGGCACTCTGCTGGCCAGTGGCATGGAGGTCCTGTGGGAGACAAAGACGTGTGCCACTGGAAACACAACAGCTATAAAAAACTCACCAGTGAGAAGAAATGCAGTCCCTGAGCTGGACCAAGATGACAGCAGCACCTGCATGCACCAACACCCCTTGCAGACTTAGGGCTGGGCACTGTGAGCAATACATCAGAGAAGGGCTGGAAACAGACATTATGGCGCTATCATACTTGCATTGTTACCAATTCTATTGAAACTTTTTCTACTTAGGCATATTCTTTCTTTTCCTGTCATAGTTATATCTGTAATAACAATTCTTGAGTTGAATTCCTAAGGTTTCATTTATACTAACAGTAAATTCCTGTCCTCATATATAAGATATACTTCCTGTTTGCCCACAGAAGAAGATAGCACAACCAGCTTCTCCACCTCTGAGCTAAGCCATGAAAACATTACTTGTTAGTAATATTGAAACAAGTTCTCTTCCTTGTTAGTTTAAAAAGAAAGAGTGAACCTGCAGATTTTAACCTAAAACTTACATCTGCTGAAGTTTTCTGTGTCTGCCGCGCAACCAAAGGAAAATCAAGAAAAATGATTTCCAGAAGTGGAAGAGGGTATTGCTTTGTGGATATGTGAACATCACAGAGTACTGATTTCAGCTCTGAAGTTGGGGAACTGAGATTTCACCCAAGGCAATTTCATCCTGAATAACACCCTTAGCCTTCAAGAAAACTGGGCCGAGCCCACCCAGTCATTCAGGCTGGAGGACCCAGTCCTCCCTTGTAACTGAGCATACCTACCATTCTCTGGGCTGGAGGAAGACACAAAGGCACTGTCCCCAAGGATGTTACAGAAACACACCACAAGCCTGGTCATTGGAATTTTGTGGGTGCAGTATAGTGACATGTATGGATGCATTAGATTAGCTGATGCTACAAGGCACATTATAAATAGAAAAGTGAAAAA
Source organism: Lagopus muta (assembly GCF_023343835.1). Lineage (NCBI taxonomy): Eukaryota > Metazoa > Chordata > Aves > Galliformes > Phasianidae > Lagopus > Lagopus muta. The sequence continues at coordinate 118,191,143 of NC_064433.1, read as the reverse complement.
AGAGAACCAACAAAAAACACCAATCCTGAACCAAGAGGAATGTATTATCTGCAACTGTGATTAAGAAGAGTGAGATTTGATGCTCTGAAATAACACTGTGAGAGCTATGGAAATGCCTGGAGGATATCACAGAAGAAGTAAGTATCTACTGGGTACGTATGTACCTCTACACGTCTGCCTAATTACCTTTGGTTGATGCGATATGCAGGAGTAACTTTGATTCAGTTAAGTTTCAGGTTAAAAAACATACACAGGGGCAGCTCTGAAAGTTATAGCTCTTGTTATATTATGTTGGCCCACAACATCAGAGGTGGATGTTGTTAGTATGGCATTAGAAGCTGAACCTTCCCACAAATATCCCATTACATTTTATTGCCATTTGACAAATGGCAGCAGAGGGGCAGTCTGACATCATAGCATCTGACATGGAAGTGCAGGTGAAGCACAGGTGTATCATTCATTGAATTCCTCCATGTAGAAAAAAATGGCACCCCTTGACATTCACTAACATTTGCTGAGCATTTATGTAGACCAAACAGTGTATGTGAGCACAGTGAGGGGTTGATGGTGTGTTTCAGCAGTACAGACAGTGACAGTGGGTCACCTCTGCTAATGCAGGATTTTCTGAGTGCAGCATGCAGGCTCTTGATCTTTGCTGGCAAAAATGCATAGCTACTGGTGATGACTATGTTGAAAAATAGTGTTTTGTAGCTGAAAATTTACTCTATCAAACAGTGCTATTGTGCTCTTTGTAGCTGTTGTATGTTCCATAAAAATAAATAGAAGGCATTACATTCAGAGTGATGTACAGACATGAGTACATATATACATAAGAACACTTTCTACCTTCTTACTATTAACAAAGTATTTTAGATTTCTATGGATCACAAACACACAGTATTATTTCCTATATAAAATATTTGAGTAAGGTGTCTAGTCTATTTCAGTCAAGCTACATCATCTGAAGACATAAGTTTACAGAGCAAGAATGAAGGGAACATGACTGATCTCCTTAAACCAGGAATTATTCATTGGACAGGGGAACGTTTTCATGTTGTTCTGGGGATAACTGGTGATTTTGGGCACCCAAATCATATAGTACATTTATAACATCTGCTCAGAAACAAGCAAGCCCAACATTATTTTTGTTGCTTTGTCATATCAGACTCTGTTTATGGTCATAGACTATCGACTTCATCTTCTCAGAAATTAAATGCCTGAGTATGAATTATTCACAAGTGGATCTTTTTCAGTCTGTTGAAAGAAACAATCATTTCTAACAGGCAATTCATCTTCCTTTAAGTTAAATCCTTAAAGCAAATCACCCTCCAGAAACACTTGTTTCTCTTAACTGGTCTTTGTAGGTGAACAGCCCATACTGAGATTTCAAGAAGTTGGTTATTTAATGTTAGGTAAGATGAATCCCTCTCAAAGCCTGTATGTGGAGGCACGTAATAGATGTTTATCAGTTCCTGCCTATGTCTAATCAGGAGGCTGTAAAACAATATCATGTGCTGTGTCCGGCTGCAAAGGCAGCTATGTATAGGACTGTTTAGTATCTTCTAGCTATGAAGTCTTGAACTTTGTAGACAATCTAACAAAGGAAGTTATTGATTTTGGAAACAAACACAATTTTATTTGTTTATTTATTGTACAAAAAGAGGTGTTATGAATGTAGGGGTTTTTAATATTTTTAAATTAAAAAAAAAAGCCACAACATTTGAACATTTGTGTGATAATTGCAAGTTCAATTCTACACAAATTATATGATATATTGGAGGCATTTCACAAACACTGCTTAAAAGACCTTCAACATCTGAGTCTTCCAGTTGAAAATGTGATCAATTAGAACTTTTAATGATGATCTTTGATCACTGATTTTTTTAATGACTATTAGTTTCTAGAAAATCATATGATTGTTCTAATAGTAGTAGTAATAATAATATTAATAAGCTATACTGTGAAAAGAGTAGAAGATACTCAAACTTTCTCAAATGGTCATTTTAGAAAACTTTTATTAGCACACTTGTAACACATCCCTTCTTGGCAAATTTACCGTAAATCTGTATTATATTGTTGCAACAGCCACAAGATGATTCCTGCCAGTAAGCTAAATGCTATAAAACCATAATAAAACCATCTTTAAATGCAACAGTAAGCTTATCATAGTGGGAAAACATGATAATCCCTGACTGGGAAGCTCATTTTAATGGAGTAATTCAGAACAGGGCAACTGAGCTCAAGAGTAACCTTGGTAAGGAAGTGAAGTGTGTTGTTCATCAAGTGCACCATCTGTAGGGGTGATTACAGCTCCCACCTCCTCACCAGAGGAAAGGTCATAACAGCAATGAGTGGTAAGGAGGAAGCAATAGCACTGTGTTTGTGTACAAGATGGCAATGGACAAAGGAAGGAATTGCTGCATGTAAATGTCTCAGACAGATATGATTTTGACTCAGTGTCACATCCTCAGGTCTGGACAAGAGGGGGGCAGAGCAGGTAATCTCCATAGCATGCACATATATATAGAGGGCACACACATATATACAGGGCACACAAACATATATATATGGACACGCAGATTGACACAGACTGAAATGTGCACAGGCTCAGTACCTGTGCACACACAAATAGCACCAATCTTGTTTCCTCTCTGGCTGATCAGTATGAAAGTCTTTTAGGGGAGAGCTTATACATAAAAAATCATAAAATTGTAGAATCGTAGAATCATAGGATCATAGAATCATAGAATCATAGAATAATTTAATGATTTGGGTTGGAAGGGACCTTAAAGCCCATCTAGTCCCAGCTCCTCCCATTGGCAGGGCTGCCCAAACCAGCTCAGGCTTCCTATTGCCCTGTCCAACCTAGCCTTGAGAGCCTCCAGGGATGGGGCACCCAAAGCCTCTCTGGGCATCCTCACCAGACGCAAGTACCTCACCATTTCTGAGTAAAGAATTTCATGATTTAATATATATCTATCATTTTTCAGTTTAAAATCAGTATCTCTTATCACTATCAGTAGCGAGCCCCCCAAGCCCAACTGTCTCTCCAGTAACCAGCTTGGACCCCCTCAGTCCTCCAGTAGCCAATGCACAGACCCTCTGGATTTTTCAGTATCCAAGCCAGGTCCATGGCTGCTGCTATACTTGGCTCCCAAATATATTAATCTCACTGGCTAGTCCATCCTTGTGTTCGCTATAAATCACACACTAATACACTCAGCCTCTCACATGCCACTTGTGGCACTGCCTTCACAAATGATCTGAGTCTGTAAGGTGCTCTGGAGAGCCTTGCTCTGGTCCCATGGTTATGGATCTGGTCACCTCCTTGGTAACCCAGAGAGTCTGGATCTCCTTTCTCTGCTGAGGTTACTGGTAACCCTCTGTCTTCCTGCCTCTGTGTAGGGACACAAGTTCTTAATCACATAAGAAGCAAAGAAATGTCACTAACTCCAGATATATGAAATCACTGGGAGGAACTATGTAAAGAAGCAGAAAACATCAACTCTTTGGCATAGTACCTTCTGAGCAGGTAGATTATATGTTCACACAACATACACTAGTGTAAGGTTGACAGAGCACCTCTTTTCCTCATTTACTTATTATTTCATCTTTCTTCTTTTTTAAAAATGCTGTTCTTACATTTCCAAACCATTTTTCTTGGTATCTGGTCTACTCTACAGAATCATTTAAGAACAAAAGAAAGTTAAAGATTTTAGAAGTTGGAATGCCTGGTACCAAACCCAAGGTTTGTGTACACATTGGAAGAATTTTTTTCAGCTCAGTACAACTCTGTTCTGGGCTTCAAAGTCCTCTGCAGCTGGAGGGCCTTAGTTGTGTCACTGGAATCCTTCTTCTGGTATATTTTTGTCCAAAAGGAATCCACATTCATGTTCAAAGACCCATTTCTAATGAGTCAAAGATCAATAAGTCTAGGCAAGCAAGAAACTCACCTCAGCAATGCACTTTTGCTGTGGACAGAAACTTGACTGCAGATGTGCTTTCACTCAGAGGAAAGGAAAAATTATATAAAGCATGGCTTTTGGCACATGCAGGAGCAAACTCGATGCGAGCGTTAGTCCAAAGAATATCTAAAATGCATATATTGAGAGGGATCTACCCTGATTCCACAGGGCTCACTCTGCAACGAGCACACTATCACACTGTGCTACCTGCTAACACCAACATAAACCATGCAAGGTTTCTGTCTCCAGACAGCTCCATACTGCCTTCCCAGAAAGGTCTCCATAGCCAAGCTTCTTCAGATGTGTGCACACATCTTGTTTTGGAGGGACCTTGGAGGGTCATAGCAGAAGAGAGTGTGAGAGTATGCTAACAGCGATGGTTTGAGGACAGAAACTTGAAATGAGCTGTGGACTTAGGTCATCTGCCCGATGAAGCTAGCACCATCTGAAAGAGATATGCTTCAATAAGCTATGCTTCAATAAGAGCACATTTTTGTTGGAGAGCCAGTCCACATACAGCATGTCTTTTTAATTTCTCCTTTAAAGCAGAAATATTTAATTTTACATATTTATTAAGCAACTGTTACAGCAATTATAGTGTAATTACAGTCTGCAGTAGACTCCATATTAGTTTGTTAACAAGGAATGTTTGTAAATGTAGTGTATCCTGGGCTCCCTGAACTAAATGAAAAATCATAGGCCATACCTATTATGAAGGCATGCGGGGAAGTTAATGAAATAAAGGTGGAAGGCAAGTAGGCCTAAACTGCAGGTTGATAAATGCCATCTGGGTGTTTTTATGCAGGAATAAAGTGGCTTTCATTTTTCTGTACCTTAATTCCATTTAAATTGCTGCAAACTCTGGCCTCTTTATCCTGAGTGAAAACACATGTTCAAAGGGTTTAACGTGCTTGACCTTATGCCTGTTAACTTCACCACTTCATTACCCATACCTTTCCCAAGTCTCCCCAGCCAAACTTTGCCATGAAAACAACTTTTTGCTCCTGCTAATATGAAGGAGCAGTGGTGTGCTCCAAGCAAGACATGAGCAGCACATTAGCCATGTGGGACTCTTCTGATGTGCTCTTATGTTTGCATGTGTTTTAGGAAGCTTAGCTTCCAAAGACAACAAGTGAACCAACTGAGGGAGCTAAAAGCATTCTGACTCTTCTCTGTACCTTTTCTGACTTTGTCCCAAAGTCAGAGACTGTTTTATAAAAAAGATGCAACATTGGCAATGCACATCAAAAAAGTAATCAAAATCAGTGCTATGGCATTCTCAGAGTTGATGTCAAATATCAGTAAGTATGTTGCCCTCAACTCTACCAAACTCCTCAGGAAGACAAGCTGCATATTGTCTTGCTTCATCTTACCCCCACAGTGCCCTTCAATATTTAGAACAGAAATACTTCTCGATACACTGCTTCTGATTTAATTTCCAGGTTTAGCATTGTATTTTTCACCATTTAAAAATACAGGAAGTAATAAAAACAAGAAAAAAGGAAGAGCAATAAACACAAAGTGATTAATAGCTGAGGTACCAGCCTACTGCCCAAATTGTGAGGCATGCGTTTGATGTACAGGATGATGAGAAAAATTTAATAACAGCCATTTCATTTGTGTGCTCCTAAATAGGGCAAGAATATTCAGAGAATGTGCATTACCACTGAATAATTCACTCATTGCAGGTCTTGTTCTCTGGAGTACAAAGGTAATACTGCCTTGATCTATTTTGGAGCAGACTGACACCAGCCATGGTTCCCCACCCGTGGCAGGAATGACACTGGCATCACACAAACCACTTCCAAGGCCATAGCCAGGCATCCTCCCTTTTCCTATATGAATGCTAATTTGAATTCCTGGGCAGAGGCAGTCATGGGGAGCTGTTTAAGCAGGCATCTATCCCTGGCTCTGCTCCAGACATTCCTGCCCACAGTTCACTGACCTTTGTGTTCAGTCAGTTGATTTGAGAGATGGGGTGGTAACACGGTGGGCTGTGGGGCTGATGCCCCAGTGTGTGCAATGCCCGAAGAGTATAGGTGTTGGAAGAAGATGTGGGCAGCAGGGGTAGAACCAATATTCAGCGTCACCATGAGTGTCAACAACACCGTCTATATCAGGAAATCCCTGCCATGCAGCACTGCTGTCTCAGTACTATGAACGACTGTCTAGAAAAAAGTATAATGATGAATGATGAAAAGTCTTCCTCTCTGTGACTCTGGTTGCTGTACAGCTCCATGTTTTCATTGCCTTACAAGATGTTTTACATTTGCTGTGCAACCTAGAGGGAAAAAAATCCAAATCTACCTCCTTCAGATGGAAAAGTCTGAGCTCCATGGATACAATTACTATAATACATCTTCATAGCTCCATCTCTGGACCACAGCTTTACTTTGAAAACGGGCTTTTGATGAGAAAATCTGGCTCTTTTGGAAGATCTAGAATCATGTCAGGAAAAGTACAGAGAAGTTTCACTTTCACTAAATAATCCCCCAACATCATACAATCATTTGAATTGGAAGGGACCATTAAAGATCACCTAGATCAGCTCCCCTGCAATGAACAAGGACAGCTACATCAGGTTGTTCAGAGCCCTGTCCAGCCTGACCTTGGACATCTCCAGGAATGGGGTATCCACCACCTCCCTGGGCAACATGTGCCAGTGCCTCACCACCCTTACTGTAAAAAACTTCTCCCTTATATCCAATCTAAATCTTCCCTCTATTAGTTTGAAACTATTTCCCCTTGTCCTATCACCAGAGGCTCTGCTAATGAGTCTGTCCCCTTCTTTCTTATAGCCCTCATTTAGTCACTGAAAGGCTGCTATCAGGCCTCCCCAGAGCCTTCTCTTCTCCAGACTGAACAGGTCCAGCTCTCTCAGCCTGTCCTCATAGGACAACTGACCAAGTTGTTCACATGAACACTGAGAAGCAAAGCAGCCTGGAAACAGTTAAATGAGTCTGCTTGCTCCATTCTGTGGCAGAAGCACAATCTACATACTGTCCATATTCAGGTGTCAGATTAAAAGATTTGGTGCGTAAATTTGGATATGTAGTTATGAAAAAATGCTTCTGGTGTCCAGGAGTTCACCAGTCAATCCTTTCTAAACACAGCACTAAAAAAAGTTAACCTGTCCCTATACCAACTTCCTGTTGCTTATGTAACTGATTAACGTCAGTTTTATGGAATTTTTAATTCCTGTCTACTACTGTAAGTGCCATGGACTGCATGGAAATGTACACAATCCCTTTTACAGTCTTAAATAATTTTCTCTGATGCTTTGAGCTCCTTTAAGTCACCACTTGAGTACAAATTATAATACACTGGACTTTTCACATATAAAGCCTGAGGTGTTTTGAAGCTTTATGCAAAATACGAGCAGTGCACTGGATTAATATCAGTGGAAAACCAATGTTTGAAAAGATCCAGTGTTCTCATATCATAAATGTTTTCTTTCCTCTTTTTACTCTCTGAAAACATAAGTAAAGGGAATATCAACATTATTGTTACACTGCTGGTTTTTTGTACAATATTCCAATAAATGTTTTTCTGTTGAAGTTGTTACTTTAGAAAGACCTGACAGGACTGACAGAGGCTTCTAATGCTTTATGACGAAATGAACTAATTGACTTTTAGGAGAAAAAGATCAGAACAATTTATCCTACTACTATATATCTTTTTCTGGGCAGAAAGGTCATGATGACAAAGTAACAAAACTGAAAAATGATTTAACTTTCAAAAGCATGCAAAGCCCCCATTACTCTTCCCCATGACAATTTGTGACAGAGATAAGACTCAAACAAACTTCAAGATATTTGATGTTAATAAGCAGTGATGAACGATGAGGTTTCAGTTCTTCCGTCAGGTGCAGGGGTGTTCTGGGGAAAGCAGAGCTGCTGAAGCCAATACACTGAATTCCATCGTCCATAAACTTAATGCTCACTTGCTCAGTGCTTTGAACTTAATGGAATTCTGGAGTTAATTGGGTTTAACTCTGAGGACAATTGGACCAACTAGAATGAGTGCTAACACAAAAGGCTTTGGAGTTGGGCCTGCATTGCTGCTCAGAGAGATTAATAGCACAGAGAAAAGGAACCTCTCAGGAAGAGAGAAGGACAGAATGTGATGTAGGAGAAATGTGCCCCATCTTTTGAACTGGCAGCTGTACCATATACTGTGACGGAATGGGAGGCACTCAGCACCTCTCTCTGCTCGTGCCAACCAAATATTTCCTCAGTCTTTCATCACAAACGCAAAGTGGATAAGTCAGGATGGATAAAAGAGAACAATATAGGGAGTTAAAACAGGTTGCCATCTGAGAAGATGTGGGATAATGATTAAAGAGATCACCATTAGTCCTATCTGATGCCTAGAACTTACACATGCAATTTCACCAAAAAAGCAGCCACAGAAAATATGTTTTTTATATTGTTTAAAAATCTTTCTATGTTAAAAGATCACATCAATTATAACTTCTCATAGTAGTATCAGATTGTTGGTCAAAACAATTTTTATGATCTCAGACTGAGAATGATGCCATCAGCTACCCCCGAAGTTTCATCATTCAGCATGCACTGACATAGTAATTACATTTGTGCTACAGTATGCAAGCCCATATAAAGTGCCCCAAATAAAATTCCTCCCTAAGACTTTGATATCCTTCAAATAAATGCATATTAACCAGCAAGGTTTTATCTTTCACAGACTGACTCATTTCCTCCCTCAGTAAATGATCACAGTGTAACCCATTGAGTTTCTCCATAATTATTGGCAGCTATAAGAAAGATTTCTTGCACAAACAGTAAGACAGGTGCCATGGAAATTGGGATACATTCATATTGCTTTATCCATTCATGAAGAATTCAGCCTGTAATTACTGGAGATGGTTATGGAAATTTCCTGTAGAGTGCAGAAGGAGGTGTCAGATGTAAAAAACCTGATCAGCACCCTCCCCTTTTTAGCTGTTACTTTTTGTCTCCTGGACTGAAAGAAAGAAATGGGTGACTGATCATTTTTCAAATATATTGAGTTCATCTAACACTCATTTCTAGCATCAACAGCAAGGAGAACATTTCCTCTTAGCATGAACAAAGGACATTTTTTGTTGTCTAAGACACACTTCATGCTCTTGCTTAGAAAAAGCTGCTGGCTTCCAAAGCTCTTTCATCAAAATAAAGATGCAGCACGTTTGTTCAAGTCATGATGACCATCCAAGTCATTCTGAAATTATCTCTGAAGGCCAGAGAAGCACCTGCACCTTTTTCTCTGCAGACATCACCTGTGAAATTATACAGGCAGTTTTCCTTTTTTATTCAACATCTGACTATAGTGGCTGTCATGCTATAGCCTCAGACTGGGTAAGAGTACTTGCAGAGTGAAGGTGACAAGAGGGAGATAGGGGAAAGTAAGACAGGGAGGATGTTTAGTGTGCAAGTAAGGACCACAAAGGTTTTTGTCTCTTCCAGCATCCACAGCTGGCATAGCGTGTTTCCCCATCAAACAAACAGACCTGGATGAGTGACAACAGAACTCCTACACGTAGACTGCATGTGGCCATGAAATGTCACCTTCAGATAAATGTTTTAGGCAGGATTTTTACCCACAGATTCATTGTGGACATCGCTGTTGGGTTTTTCAGAAGTCTGTACTGATTTTTTGTCTGAAGACAGTAGACCTCACCCATTGCTGCCACGTTATGACTTGGTTCTGAGATTGTTGACTTCCAGTGATCTAGTGAGATCAGAAATAACCTCAGCTCCAGAGAGGCATCTGTAAAATCAGGTAGGTTCAAGAGACAACAGGTGACCTACAAAGAAAGGGAAGGCATAGAAAGAAAATGTTGTGGTGTTTCCGGGCTCTAACCTGACTTTCAGAGCAGTCTTGGTAGACTCACTCCAGACTATCTACAAGATGACCTCTTTCTAAAAAGCCATATGACCAAATTGGAACAGTTGGAAATTTGCATCAGTATAATGAATTATACAAAATTTACTATCAGCCTGTGCACAGATGCAAAGCTGGTCTTAGATATGATGCGGTTCCATGTGAGGTATGCAACTGTGTGCGCTGCAGCAGTGCAAACATAAATACATGCATGTACTACATATCTACTGCTGAAAAGCTGTTTGAACAAATGTGCTAGCACAATGTTCCAGTGTAGTTTGACAAAAGGAGAGGGAAGCTTTCTTTGAAAGTCCCTCCTACAAGAGACTGGAAGAGCCACATACATTAACAAGCTCTGGCTAGAACTCAGGATCCTTTTCTATCATTTCTTTCCCACAGTAATAACTTTAATAATAATAATTAAACAAGATGAGTTATATGCCTTCTCCTGCATGCATTAAGACAGAAGAGAACCCAAGATCGATATTAATTAGATTATATAGTAGACTCATTTAATTCTCTAAAATCCTCAAAATACTACAGAGAAAAGCACAGTGAAAATGTGCTGGAAGATTATATTAAGTAGGTGCAATACCTGACTGCCACTGGGATTAATAGTTTTTTAAATTGGGGTGGTTGGAGGTTTCTGAGATGTTTCTGTGGCTTGCATTTTTGCTGAGCAATTATTCAAGCAATGCCTGAGAGCTCTGCCAAAGTTCTCAGTCTGTGACTCCTATTTCCTGACTTCCCAGTGTTCTTCTTTGCCAGCTATGGACAAACGCTTCAGGAGGCCACAAGGCTGGAGCAGCACTTGGGAGTAACTTGGGAGGATGGCCAGCTTTCAGGTGGTAATTTCAGGCAGTGAAGCTAGAAGCATCTCATGAATGAAATAAAATGGTTTTATGTGTAGTATGATACTGACTGTCCCGCTCTTGAAGTACAGCTGTGTGGGGGTACACCACGAGCTGCTGTGGTGCATCTAGTTCCCTGAGACCATGTTTAGATCACTGCCTAAAGTCACCTTTGGGATTTGTCACACCTGAAGGACGTCTTTAGATGCAGGTTTCCAAAGTATAGGGACTAGGAACCACCTGGAGGTAGTCTGAGCCCCACCCAACCCGGATTCCACTGCTGTGGTGGCACTGAGGCAGTGCTGCTTGCCCCAGTTTGATGCTGACTCTCCATCCAGAGCATAGCTGAGCGTGAACCTAGCCCTGGCAAGCAGTGCCAGAACCTGAGACATGAATGTAGGCTCTGTTATTATGTCCTCAGTAGTAAATACATAAAGATATTGAAATATTTTCAGGCATGAGAATGATTCCACAAACAACCTGTTCAAATGCTACCTGGCACAATTTTAGACTATGACAGCAAACAGCTCCCAAACAAGTCCCAAACACAGCTTGGGTGTTAACAGAGTCAAAAACAATTCAAAATTTGCATGTTGTGTACAACTACTTGGTTCTGGAGGGAAAGATGGTGTAATGGTATGCATGTGAGCTATTCTTTAGTGGCTGATACTGGTGTTAAAGAATGTGCCAGGCATGTTTAATTCAGCAGAGTTCAATTCAGTAGCAAGAAAAATACCAACAAGTAAGCTTTTGTTTAGTGCTTGATCTAGGTCTTTTTCTGAGGCAGTTGCTTACTTTTCTGATTAATTAAAGTTATTTTGACTCTTTCCCCATGGCTTAATTTCTATTGAGTCTCTTCAGGTACTTAAATCCAAGTTGTTCAATCTGCTTTTTTTAACATCCTTTTCTTCTAAAGTTTGTCCATGTTTTGGATTTCTTGGCTTTGATGATAATATACTTAGATTTTCTCCTTTATTTCCCCACAATTTCAATATTCTTCCTTATTCTCTCATGTCACTGGTTTCTACTCTTTTCAACATTTTTTTTAATTTCCCAGTCTTAATTTCAGCTCTGTCTACAGATTGAGCTGCTTATAAATTTATGCTTTTGTTTTTCCAAATTTATTGTAATTCCTTCTGATTATTGTACTGCTTTCTGTAGTTTGTTCTCTGCCATTCTCTTTCACTCCTCCTATAATAACTCGTTCACTTTGACCCATCATTCCTACACAGTTACTTCTTCTTCATAACCACAATTCTTCGACACTAACGTTCTTTCTCACCCAAAAATACCATATTTCTTTTTCAGAAGACAGTACCCTTTTCTCCATCCTTATTTCTTATGCTTTAACCAGTCTGGCTATAAACCATAGTACAAAGTGAAAGTTAATGACATGGTGGTACACAAAATCCCAAATTGCAACAATTTGAATGCTTAGCATATTTACGTAAGTTAAATATATATTCTGGTTAGTATTGATTTCCAGAGATCTTTTTGATTTAACCATCAGCCTCTCTAAATTCCCCCTGGTTTTAGTGTCACAGCCTATGGATGGAATTTACATTGAGGCCCAGTATGATCCAAGGGAAAATACGTGGATGGTTATGACATCTCATAAGAGAAGGACCTCTGCTCATAAAATTCTCAAGTTGTAAGCATGAAGTTTCATGTAAATATAAGAAATTTCAAATAACTTCTAATCACAAGAATATCAGGGTGAATCAGATCATATTCTCTTGTATCTGCTGCTTTATACAAAAAAAAATGTTTGTCTTTCCTTTCCTCTGAAACACATTTGAAAATACTAAATGCTTCTTAAAGATGGGAAATCTGGGGCTATTTCCATAACAATAGGTTTCAGAGAAAGTTGTCAGGTCCGAGAAATAAAACAAACCTGTCAAGTTTCCCTGGTCATTAGCAGAAAAGGTTTTCCTGCCCACTTCACCCACAAAAGCTGACTGATATGAAGTCTTGTGACATTGGAAGATTTATACACTCTTTAATTTATTCAGAATAAATACTGTCCCTGTGGGATAGAAGCCATGCAGTGTGAACAAAGAACACGCTACATTTAAGAGGACATTACTAACTTGCAAGACATATGGTAATGCTTCCTGAAGTCAGAAATATAATGTAATACTTGTAATACAGCATGTAATACTTTCTGTTCTCCACCAAATTACCAGGGAGACAGATTGTGCTTTTCTGAGTATACTGACAAATGTCCCTTCTCATTATGGTTTTGCCCTTTTTATATTACCATATCATTATTCTTTTTATTTTGTATTACAGTGCACAATTTAGTTGAACTGCATTCTTAGGCAATTCTAGAATGTTGTTTTACTTTCAGAATTCCTGAGAAAATTGTCAGATTTTATCATTCTTTCAGTAAGACAAATTCATCACTAAAAACATACACCTCAAGGGGAGACACCTGTTGTGCTTAGCCAAGTTGCCGACCAGGCCAATGGTAGCCAAGTAACATTTATAACCAGGAACAAAATGCTACATTTCTTCCTAATGAGATTTCAGAGCTGACTCTTGTTGGCAGCCATTTTATATTTGTGATGCTAATAATGAGTAGAAACCTTATGTTAGTAATTAGTAGCTGTTTGCTTTTATAATCTTTCCTAACAATTTTAGCACAGAAGCAGACTTCCCTCAGGTTTCTTGTTGTTTGAAGAAGGACATTTGCCAGTGCTGCAAATGCAGCCTGGCAAAGCAGCTGCATAAGCAAGCAGCCTCCTTGAGCTTGTGCTTAAAGAAAGAAAAGAAGGAAGCCCACTTAACACCTATGCATGTCTACTTCCGTGAAGAACTAGAGAATTCTCCAAACTTTTCTTTCCAGCCAGCAGTTTCCCTCCACCTTTGCTCGAAAAGGTTCATGAAAAGACCCCCACCAGTATGGATCATATCTATTGCCCCCCACTACAAGCCTGTGGCTTCTTTGTAGTCAGCATTGGTGAGGCTGTACCTTGAATACTGTATTTAGTTTTGGGCTCCTCACTGCAAAAAATACATCAAGGCCCTGGAGTGTGTGCAGAGAAAGTGGGGGTGAAGAGTCTGGAGCAAAAATCTTATGAGGATTGGTGGAGGGAACTGGGATTATTCAGTCTGGAGAAGAGGAGGCTCAGGGGAGGCCTTATTGCCCTCTACAGATCCTGAAAGGAGGTTGTGGTGAGGTGGAGGTCGACCTCTTATTCCAGGTATCAGTAATAGGACGAGAGGGAATGGCCTCAAGTTGTGCCAGGGGAGATTTAAGTAGGGTAATAGGAAACATTTTTTCTTAGAAAGAGTGTTGAGGTATAGGCACTGGAACAGGCTGCCCAGGGAAGTGGTAGAGACACTGGCCTTGGAGGTGTTCAAGGAACATGTAGACCTGGCACTGAGGGAAATCATTTAGAGCAGTCACAAGCATAGGCTGGTTGTTAGACTAGATGATTTTAGTGGTCTTTCCAACTTCAGTGTACCTGTGATTCTACGATTCTGTCCCAAAGTTGTCCCCCAGAGCCTAGTCCTTTGTTCAGGAACAAAAAGCAAGGGCAAAAGGGGATGTGGGACTGTGGGACGACCAAATCCATCCCTTCTCTCTGCAGATGCCTTATACTTGTGTAATAGGATAGGCTAATGAGCTCAAGACTAGTGATTCTTTTCTTGGTAGAGCTAGACACAGCCTGACTCATCCTCAAAGTCCTGTCTCCTAAGCCCTGGATTTAAACGTGCTCAATAATGTGCGCACCTCAGTTGGAAGCAGCCATGCAGTGCAGACAAATATGAAATTTGTTGACTCAAATTTCTGTTCTTTTCAGCCATTCGCTGAGCAAACCACCAATTTTACTACATATTGGAGGAAATGAAAAACAGGTACAATTTGGTACATAAAGGAGATACGGTCAAAGAAGAGATAATTCATCTCACCACAGGAAATACTGGATAAAACTCTTCAGCAAACATTAATTTAAGAGGACAAGTCAGATGATCAGGGTGGTCCCTCCTGATCTTAAAAATCTATTACGTCTTTGTATGTTCCCATATACCTGGGAAGGAAGTAACTGTCAGCAAGCAATTACTTGAGTCCACTGCTTGAGAAAAACAGTAGGACCCAAATTGTGTGCAGAAGGGTTTTTTTTGTTTTTTGTTTTTTTTTTAAATGATGAATTCTAATTAAAGTGATAGGAAATTCCTGGAGAAATTCTCAGCCTGTTCATTTTTTAGCATTCTTTGTATTAAAAAAGGTGCTTGAAGTCCTTAAATTTTTACCCTTTAGCCACCTTTAATCTATTTTCTAATCTCTTAATAGCCTTAATTGAATTCTGAATGCTTGCAATTATTAAACATCTTTAGGGAATTGTGATTTGTATTTCAGATTACACAAAAACAATATCAATTGCACAACACCTCCACCCCAATCTTTATGTCAAATTAAACCATCAGGGATGTAAGGCATATATTTTACAGGCATGATATTTGCCTTTGAAATACTATTTACCTGTGGTTTCGGGCAGGTTGAAGGATATAGATGAAAAGAACCGAGGAAACAGAGAGATCTAAATGTGGGCCTGAAGTTATGTTAGAGCTG
The DNA here is from genome assembly GCF_023343835.1 of Lagopus muta. NCBI lineage: Eukaryota > Metazoa > Chordata > Aves > Galliformes > Phasianidae > Lagopus > Lagopus muta. The sequence goes on along the minus strand of NC_064433.1, from coordinate 118,175,865 downwards.
TTGTCTTTTTGGCCTCTTCACCCACTGTGCAAGACTGGAGCCCAGTGCAAAGTTCCAGTCAGAAGCAAATAGAATCACAGAAACATAAAATCATTAAAATTGGAAAAGATCACTGAAATCATCTAGTCCAGCTATCACCACCATGCCCACTAGCCCTGTCTCTCAGTGCCACATCCACATGGTTCTCAAACACCTACAGCGACAGTGACTCCACCACCTCCTTGGGCAGCTTGTGCCACCTCACCATTCTTTCAGGGAAGTTTTTCCTAATATACAGCCGGAACCTTCCTTGGTGCAACTAGAGGCCATTACCTCTTGTCCTAAATACCACAGGAGTGTGAGATGCAGTCCTACAGCTGGGAGTGGTGCGGAGACAGGGCATTCACTGCCTTCATACTCCAATGCTCCTCCAGCATCCGCTCACAATCTGTTTGCTAGGAGGTTTCATGGAGCTGCCTGCATCCTCAGCCCCTGGACCAGGATCCACCTCAAACATGCTGGACTCCTCCATCTCACCCAGGGCCCCACAGTGTCTTCACATTTACCAGGTCCCAGAGCTGCACTGTCCTCCAGGTCTCACTCTTGGGCATCTGAATTGGTCTGGGCCTCTAGTTTCATCTGAGCCTTTTTATTTCTCTAAAATTTCCTTGTTTGCCCTGCCTCTGCCCTCCTCCTGCTTCAGAAGCTTACAACCTTTTTGTACCTGGAGCTTCCTCCTCTTCTCCTCTGCTTGCCTGCAACCCCTGGCACCAAGGGTGTTTTTTATTTCTCTCCCTTTTTCATCATTGCCACTTGTTGAAGGACAGCTGCCCTGCTGGGAACACCAAACCTGCTCCTTGCTAGGGGTCAGCTCAAACACCACTCTGAAAACAAAAGACTCTGGGAAAAGAGGATGCATGGTAGTCCTACTAGGCACAGAACAAACCCACTGCTTTTATTCAAGGACTGGAGCAACTTGCTACTCTCTAGATATGTAAGAACAGCATCCAAGCTAGATATTTACAGCTAATACTGCAATGAGCTAATAATAACGAGGAGGGCCACTAAGATGATTAGAGGGCTGGAGCACTTCTCCTATGAGGAAAGGTTGAGGGAACTGGGTTTGTTTAGCTTGGAGAAGACAGGAAGACCTCATTGTTGTATTTCAATACTTGAAGGGAGCAAATAAACAGGGGGGGAATGGCTGTTTATGAGGGTGGATAATTATAAGACAAGGGGGAATGGTTTTAAAGTGATACAGGGAAGATTTAGGTTAGATATTAGGAGGAAGTTTTTCACTCAGAGGGTGGTGACGCACTGGAACAGGTTGCCCAAGGAGGTTGTGGATGCCCCATCAGGGCAGGATTTCAACTTGTCATTGCTGAGCATCTCAAATGCTTTCTAGAGACCCTAACAGAAAATCCAGGACATTTCTGGAGTTATGCTTGTATCCATCACTTGTAGCCACTGCATAATCCGTCTCCATACAAATAAAATAAACGCCCACTCATTACACTAGTGTCAGAGCCTTGATTTAATTCATCTACCTTTATTTAGGCTGAGTAGCGTTCTACTCTGGGAGCTGTTCTATTAACCAACTAGGCATAAAAAGGCAAATTATTGGATACATTTGAAGCATTAACAGATATTATTTACAATCTGTATTGTCGTAACAGCTGGTTGCCAGTCCAGCTCTAGGGAATTGTGCTTTTGACAGCATGCTATTACAAAAAGTCAATGTTTGATCTTGCAGGCTGATGCAGTGATCCAGGAGGTACAGGTACCCAAACCTATCTACTGGGGTTGTTCATTTGTGCCCAACAGATGTTTGGAGAAATGATACCGAAGCAGATGTATGTTATATATACTGCTACTTTCAGGTTTGTACTTGAATTGTAAACTTTCTCATCCAGAGGAGGCCACAGAAATGATTAAAGTGCATGAACACCTCTCCCATGAAGAAAGGGTGAGGGAAATGGGCTTGTTTAGCTTGGAGAAGGCTCCAAGGAGACTTCATTGCAGCCTTCCATACTTGAGGAGAACTTACAAACATGAGGGAGACTGACTTTACATGATCTGGTAGTGATAAGACAAGGGGGAATGGCTTTAAACTAATAGAGAAAAGATTTAGGTTAGGTATCAGGAGGAAATTCTTTACTGGGGGGGGGGAGAGGAGGGGGCACTGCCCATGGCAGGGTGTATGGGAACTACTGATTCGTGGCCTGAAACTTTGACTAATCACCTAAGGCAAGCATTGAGTCAGCCCTGGAAGCACAGGTGAAGGCATTTACCTGTGCTGCTGGAAGGGGTGGAGCTTGGCTCCACCTCTCCTAGATCCATTTAAGAGCTGATTACCAGTAAGGAAGGATCTCTTTCTGGAGATCCCTCCTTAGGGAGTTTTCTAGCAAGCCCAGGAGAAGGGTAAGCCTTCTATCCTTTTTGATGTAATAACCTGCTTAGCCAAACTCTCTTGCATATTTCTTAATTATAGCACCTGTATATTCATTGATTATACATAGGGGTTGAGGCTGAGTGGCCTTTAAGCTCACTTCCAACTTAAGTCAGTCCATGACTCTATAGTTTTTCCTTGAATACTGAATTTCACTGTGCATTTGCTTTTACATTCACTACGTAATACATTTAGATTCACCTAATAAAGGCATGTATATTTAGATTTAAAAAAAAAAGTAAAAACAAACAAAAAACAAAACAAACAAAAAAACTCCACACAAACTAATACACCACAGCCATTTTTATTGCATTATACAGACCAAAGTAATCATAAAAGATGAGTTAGGACATAATTCTGCAGTTGAGCATCTGTGCAGAAGCCTGCCCCGTATGCTATACATAAAAGTCCTGACTCATGCAGGTGTGACTGCAAGATGCGGGCCACTAAACAATGAAAACAGCTGAAAAACTTTGGTTAAAGCAGTTTGGCTGAGACACCACAGTTTAAGCAGGTCACTATGAAAAGTCATTCAGCTCTCCTTTGGACTTCTTACCCTAGAAAGAAAGAACAGTAATAAAATCAGGCAGCAATAAATTTAGAGCAAATTATATTAAAAAATACTTGTATATAGCACATGTCCTGACTATGAAATAGTAATAGGTCATCAAATTAAATACGATGACTGGATAATTTTATCATTGCTCATACTGAGCCAAATCCTCCTTTCCATGGGTAAGCCAACCAAAGCAAGAATATTTGCCCAAATAATGCACGATTTACCCCAGTAGTTATGAGATTGCTATGTTCAATGAGAAGAACAAAAATGTAGCTAGAGCTCAGGGTCAGTGCATCTTCTATTTATTGTAGTGGGGGAGTAAACTCCCTTTTACAGTTCCATAATTTGCTAGAACCACTGCAAAGGGGCTTTAAAGTGATAAGTACTGTTCACTGGTTCAGTACTGGGTCACAGATGCTATACTGAGAACCTGACTCTAGCTCCAGATTAGTCTAGCGAGCTATTAGGGATCATAGTGCATTCTGTAATGAGGAACTATAGGGCTTGGTGCATATGTTCTGAGAACTTATTTCTCTTCTCCTCACCCATAAATAACTTCTCAACACAATCAGAATCACACAATGATGTTATGATTTATATGCCAGGTTTCAATCTGATCTCAGGTATTCACTTCCAAACCTTTCAAAATCCCAGTTTCTAATTAAAATTATGACGCGTTCTTTCAACAATAACCCAGTATGCAAGGACCTGCATACCTTTCAAATCTTTCATAAGGCAAAGAGTCAGCCTTAATTTGCAAGTAAAGTTTATTGTTCTGTTGGCTTTAGGTAATGAAAACTTCTTAGAAACAGACTGCCATGTCAGGAATGTGGCACAGTATGCATGGCTAGAGCCAATTTTGAAGGAAGTTACAGTGTCAAATCGCCTCTTTTCAGTAGAAAAAACTGCACTCTCAATTATAAATGCAATTCCAGCTTGACCTTGAGTGTGTCCAGGAATGGGGCATCCATCACCTCTCTGGGCAACCTGGATCTCCAGGGAGAGGTTATGGATCCTTTGAGTGCCTTCCTGGCACTCACTGCCAGAATTTCAGTCCCACATAATGAAACATGAGAGCTTGTGTCACTGCTCATGCTATTCAAAGGGATGCCTTTATCATTGCTGCTTAGGGGCTGAGGGAATCCTCTTTTTTTCTTCATGTACAGATATTAAATGTCGGAGTCAGCAGCTGGCATTCTGCAGCCGTCAGAGGGAATGTCTTGATGGCCATTGCCTCAGTGTTGGCAGGAGGAGCAAGGGGGATGTAAATGTAGGCAAAAATCGGCACTAGCCAACTCAAAATTGAGGAAAACACCCTTCAATGGTATTTATGCTTGGCCTGGAGCTCTGGGAGGACAGAGGCTACTAGAAAAGTTGATGGAGAAGCATTCACAGCCATTGTAGGAGGAATCCCTTTGCACTGCGAGGAATTCCTACAGCAAGATGGGCTGTCACAGGGTCTGTGGGAATTGTTCCTTTGGGGGAGCGCTGGCCAAGCCTTGCTCCTTCAGGATGAAGGCAGCCACCACACCTCAGTGGTGAAACTCGGTAGCCAACGTGGACCCCCCCTAGCTGAGCCTGCCGCTGGTCCTCCAGCCTCTTTGCCCATTACCTCTCTCTCGGGGCGAGGCAGTGAAGTAACGCCCTCTCCTTTCCTTCTCTCCTCTCAGGGCTCTTTGGAAGCAGTGGGTAAAAACCGCCATCTATCACCGGCATTTAACAGCCTGGCTTTCCCCAGAGGAGAAAAAAAAAGAAAAAGGGGAAGGACGGAAGGAAAAAACCAACCTTTACCACCCACGCAGAGATGCTTTTTTAAGGGAAGGGGAGAAAAAGAAAAAAACAAAAAAACACAGAAAACCCAACCGAACAGCAGCGATCCCCTTGGCTGAGCTCCCCGTTCGCCCCCGGCGCGGTGCCCCCAGCTGGGCAGCAGCAGGTGCTCATCCCCCCGCACCTAGCGACTCATCCCAGCCTCCCCCAGCCCCGGGCGGCCTTCGGGTGCCGCTTCCCATCTCTCTGGGAGATATTTTCGGGTGACGGGAGCCACCTCGTCATTTCCGCCAGGAGAAAAAGACCCCGCGCACGGGAACCGCGGCCTCAGAGACCCGGTGGACGCAGCCTCAACCCCGCCGCTCCCCGCTCCGCTGCCCGGCAGCAGAGCCCTCGCCAGGGCTGGGAGCCGCCCTCGGGGCCGCGGGGGCGGGAGGCGTCGGAGCGTGCCACCGCCTCCTCCCCCTCCTTTTTCCTCCTCCTCCTCCTCCTCCCCCTGCCGCCGAGCCGGCAACATGAACTGAAATCCCTAGAGAGGAACAGAGGCGGCGAGCGAGCGGAGCGGAGCGGAGGCAAGCGGGGCTTTAGCGGGGATTTTGGCTCCTTCGGGTAGAGGAACGGCCCCATCTGAGGGCAGAACGCTCCCGAAGCTGCGCACAGCCTCGCCCCTCACCCGAAGAGCGGCGGCCTCCCGAGCCCCGCGCCGCCGAGCCCCCATGGCCCTCATTATGGAGCCCGTCAGTAAGTGGTCGCCGAGCCAGGTCGTCGACTGGATGAAAGGTGAGCGGCGCGCCCCGCGTCCTCCCAGTCCTCATCCTCATCCCTGCAGGTGCTCCCAGCCGACTCCCCCCGTGGTTTTGGGCAGGGGTTGGGAAAGGAAGGGAGCGGCTGTCGAGTCTTCGCCGTCTGAGGGGACTCCGGGCAGCCTCGGGGCGTGGGGGTGGGAGCGGCCGGCGACCCCCGACGGCCGCAGCTCCGGAGGGGCGAGAGGGGGCCGTGCCCGGGGGGCTTCAGGCATGGGGCGCGGCAGGCAGCTCTCAGCAGAGTCTCGAAATAAAAGTTGGACCCGGGGGAGTGCACCCGGTGCCTAGCCTGGCGGCAACTAGCGATCTGCATTCGGGGAGCGGCCCCCGCCGCTTGAGCGGCCCCCGGCCCGAGCTTCGTTCCCGCAGTGCGCAGCCCCTGGAGTCGGCACGGAGGGACGCGCCGCTGGCGTTAAGCCGGGTGCGATGTACGGCCATTTGTTGGGCTGCCATTTATTTGCACGGCTCCTCTGCCTGCTCCCGCTCCCTCACCTGTCACCTTCTCTCTTCCCCACGTATTGAGAATAAAACTTGGACTTTCTGGAAAGGCTTCTCACTTATTCTTCATATACTGGCTTGGCTTTAAAACTCCAATTTAAAAAAAAAATGTTTTTTTTCTCTCTTTCCTTTTTACCTTTAACTTAGTCTGCAGCTGTGTTTTGAATAAATCACTCTCTGATATTATATATCTTTTAATAAAGATAGAATGACCGGATGGGTACAACTTTCGAACAACTGCTACATTGTGGGAGTTCCTTATAGCGTTCTGCATGCTACTAATGTGACAGTTCCATCATCCTTAAAATTTCAGGCATATGGCATATGTTCTCCATGCTGGCGTTTATAGCTGTCGAGTTATAATTGTGGTCAGTAATGTACATAGCTTTTTGCAGTCCATAGAATTTTAAAAGCTGAATAACGTGATACTTCATATTCTAAGGAATTAGCAAACATAACTGGCAACTTGAAGGAGCTGCAGGTGAGCAGCACTAAATGCAAGTCCATTTCAATCCCGGAATGTTTCATTGCAGTCATTTGGCTTGCAATGTTTTTTCTTTTTTTTACTTCTAAAAAAGCTCATGTTGGGTTTTTTTCAAAGCAGTGTCTGAGATACCTTCCTAATGTGTTGAAAATGCAAACAAACAAACAAAGAAGCCCAAAACCATGGATGAGCTTCAGAGATCCCGTTTTTCAAACACTTCAAAATTGTAATACATCACATACTTCTTGTAAGTGACAGGTGAAGTGCATGCCATGTTATGTGTCTGTATTGCTTCAGTGTAGAATTAGTTATTTAAAACCAACAGGCTGACTACATGAAATCCAATATTGAAAATAGTGCAGCTGGAGGAGGGTTCGGAGTGAGAAGCCTGGAAGCGACTCGTGGGGCTGTAGGTCTGCTAGGAAAAGAATTAGGTGGACTTTACAGGGAAAAAAAGTGGGGAAAAAAGTTACTGCAATCACGCCTACTGTTTGGGTTATGAAGCTTGCCTTTAAATGTTCAAACTGTTTATTTTGGTGCAAATGCTCATTTGTTTTCTGAAATACTTCCATTTTTACTGAGCAAGCAAACCTACGTTGCTTCAAGCTTCCACTTCTTTGTTTTGTATTCTGCAGAGCTGATGACACTTCATCTAGAATGATGTGCACAGAGGTAACCTACCTGCCTCTGGTGAGAGCTGTGTGAGAGAATCCACCCACACACCTGAGGTAGTTTCAGACGTAGAAACAAGTAGGACTGGCAGCTGCGTGCAGGTCACTCTGCCTGGCAAAGCTGGGGGAAGGACAGCAGTGGGGAAGGGCTGCAGCAACTTTGTTTTCCTGACTTATCGTTTAAACACAGTTGCTGGATTCCAGGTGAAAAGACATTCTTTAACTGTGTTAAGTGCGTAGTTTCTGAGAAACACAGTCCAGAATGTCACAAAAATAGCTTGTGTTGGTTATTTGGAGAGGTACCTAAGCAGGTATATGCCTAAAATGTGAATGAACACATCTTTCTCAAGAGAACTTCGGGGTGAGTGCATTAGTGGTCTCTGCATTAATAGCACTTAATTTTGGTCTGCAGAAATTACCTTCAGCTCCATGACACGGGAATATTAGGCTGAGTTACTGGGGTTATTTTAACGAATTACAAATGCTGAACTTGGTTTTAACCTCTTTCTTTAAATAAGTGCCCTGTTATGTAATACGCTTGCTAAAAGCACTTCTGTAAAGAGTGTTCTTCAAAACAGATTTCAATGTTCAAAGCACAATCTTTCCTGCAAAAGGAAAATCCTACTGTTCAACATTGTTTACAGTTATCTGAAAGCAAGGGGAAATGAAACACTTTGGATTTTATTGCCCTCAGTGTTTCTGTGATGGTCTTACTGGTATGACCTGAACGTTTGCAATAAATTCCCTGTCTGGAATTCTTTATTTAGGCAAAAGAGCCGTGACATCAGTAGCATTTTGTTCAGAGCATGATAAAGCATTGGGCCTAGCATTAAGGATGTGAAAAATGAAGACAAAGAAAGTATTCCAGCCCCGAAGCGTTACATAAAAGTGCCGACTCTTTGCCAGATGGCTGCATGGGGACTGGGCTTAAGGCAGTGGGTGTTCACCAAATTAATGCAGCCTCCCCAATGTGCTCTCAGTTTTTAATTTCTTAACATCCACAGTAGGACTGGGAAGTCCTTAGTGCTCCTTGGGCGCTAGCACTGCTCATAGGTGGAGTTGGGCATGGAACTGGTTATGTGTGCGAGTAAACCGCTGTCTAAATTTTGCCTTGTGAAAATGTGTACAGTAAGGTGTTGTGGATCCAATTGTGTGAACCAGGTGATGTTAACCAATTAAAGCTTTGCAATTGAAAATTGGAGCCTGTGTCAGCAGATGAGTTCTTGTCTGTTTTGAAGTGAACTCACCAGCACTGAATTGACTGTCACGGAGCTGGAAAAAGAGCAGATGGATTAGCTCATCTCTCCCACAGGATGGCATATTGGATGTGCAGGATAAGATGAATATTTAAATTGATTCAAACTGCGCGTTATTTCACTTTTCATATATTTAGTACTAATTTTAAAGGCCCTGCATGGATCAGTGAGCTGAAACTGTGTCAATCAACTCCTCTGCCTCTCCTTTTGAGGACATATGTGGATTCCGCTGCAGCGTTGCAAGATGTTGGCATGTTGTATGGGCGGGCGTCATTGAGCATCATGGCTTTCACTGAGTTGTGAAGGGAGCTTGTCAGATGTGCTTTGGATTGCTAGGGCTCTGAGCAAACTCAAAGATAAGGCACTCAATTACCTTCCAGCCACCAGGAGATTTTTAACTGGGTCTTGTAATTTTTCTTCCTTTGTTCCAGGTTATTTCTAATAGCTGTAGTTTAAGGGCTTGCTGCTTTTAACAATATTTTAGTTTTAATTCAGCACCATTTTTGCAGTGGGAAATATGTTCAAAAAGGCAACCCATCTGGAAAAATTGAAATTACCTTATGTAAAAAAGATTAAATATATATATATATTTTTTGGTAAATGACAGCTTATGGAGCTTGTACTAAGCTCATACAGCTTAAATTGTTGTAATGGTAGTAATACTAATCAAGCTGAATTTTGAAGCATGGAGATACTTTAAAAGCTTTTAAAGCTAAAGAACGTGGTCTTTTTACCTACATAAAGTGTACTGTACCAGCATTTAGAAGGATGTAAATATTTAGGACTAGTGGAAGAGAGAGGCTGATGTGAATGTGCTAGCAAAGAGAAAGCAGAGTGTGAAAGTTTCTCCTTTGGGTAAGTTAATGTTACATGGATTTAAGAACAGAGTTTCTCTTTGCTCTTCACCTGCAGAGATTCCTGTTTTCAGCAGTGCATTTGCACAAAGTCATCAGGGGCTGCTGACAGCTGTGCGCCAGTAGGTGTAACGGGAACTGTTTGTGCTTCAAGAAAATGCAAGGGTTTGTGAAAATGCTCTGAAACCAAGACTGTAACACTTAATAATAATTAAAATCTTGCTCTGGGGACCCTTTTACTCATGTTTCTGTGTGTGCATAGCCCTAGGACTTGTGTGGCAATATCCCAGGTTGTTCTGTAGTCTCTAAACTATTAGCCTGCTCATCAGTGAAGGCACCTTACCTTTCGCAGCACTGGGATTTAGACTTCATAAACAATAAGAATGACCACAGAGTTACTGTCAGACCTATTTGAGAAGTTCATTTTTTGCCTTGGCTTTTGCTAAAGAAGATTATTATGGACAGAGGTTAGGAGAAAGCTTTTTCTGAAGTGTAGGATTGACTGTGACACTGCAAAGATCTTATGAGCATCTGCCTCATGGTAAAGAGGTGGTGTGCTTGCATGTATGTTATGTGCCCTCATTTTGAGCTTTCAATTTTATCCTCTTCAGTTTTCTTTGCTGTCTTGAGTTAAAGGTACTTTTTTATACTACTTGTTGTTGCTTTTGAGCAACAACAATTAACAAATATAACTTAACAAATATTTTAGAAATAATGTGTATTGCTAAATGCTCTCAGAGAAACAAAAGATGGAAATCTAAGAATATGAGAAATACATGCTTTCTAAAACTTTAGTTCATTGTAAGGATTGTGGTAGATGACTGATAAGCTGCAGAAGAGTCATCAACTTGAAAAGTCATTGTGTATCACTGTATGTAAAATAGATCAGGTGTTTAACATTTTGTTAGCATTAAAACAGCTTTTTTTTTTTCCTCCCAAGAAAAGCAAACCAAAATTCTATGGTATCAGAGGATACATACAGTTGTCCATCAGCTCTGAAGCAATGCTATTAAATGTAGCTATGAGTTTTACTGTAATGCCTAGCAAGAAAACCTGTGGAAAAGCTGTAGAAAAAGACAAAGTGGTACCACAGTTGGAGCTTAATTATGATGAAATCCTGAACTTGCTAATTTAAAGGTAGTTACTCCATTCATAAAAATAATAATTTCACTAAGAGGATTTTGGATCCTTGCTGAAAGGAGGAGAGGGGAGTTTGTGTGAAGAAAGGTTGTCCCCATTGTAAGTCAAACTGTGCTATTCCAAACTTCAGTTTTAATGACTCTTGTTTTAAAACTGTAGTGAAGGCACCACTGAAAGATCTCTCTCTTTCACTTGTTTATTTTTCTCTGTGAGTTTCTTTTTTCTTGTCCTTATGACATTAGGAATTTTAATAGCATCAGTGGCCACTGTCGTGGTGATATGCTTTAAAGCATATTCATGATTAGTAAACCTCTCCTGCCATCATTTATCACCAGAAAATAAAACTGAAACTCCTGTGTAACAATGCCTGACAGCCCTGGTGTTGCCATAGCAAAGGCATTGTTACATAAGCAGCCACTCTGCAAACAATTCAAACAGTCAAATTTTAAGCATAAAATGAACATTCATTTCTAAATTAATGATCTTTTTGGGATTGAACTTTCCTAAATTAGGAGATTTCACTCATTGACAAAATTAATGTGCAAGCTGGGAAGCTCTTTCAGCAGTGCCCCTTTACACCTTTATTTTGTTTGAACATATTGTTCTGTTTCTGAAACATCTGTTAGTTTGAATATGGCCTCACAGTATGTTTTCTCAAGTGTTGTGGTTTTTTGGTTTTTTTTTGTTTTTTTTTTTTTTTTGCAAAAGTTCACTGAAGTTCTGTATCCTTATCTTACTCAGATTCATTTGCACGCTGTTGTATTAAACGAAGCAATTTGTTAATGATTGTCAAGAATTTTGCAAGGCAGTGATATAAACCAGATCATTTGTCAGATGAGAATTTTTAAATATGTATACATTTGTATTTTTAGAATCATTGCAAGTAGTTGTCTTCTAGTGCTCCAATAATTATAAAAGAGGCAGTTTTATTTTCTAAAACTCAATTGGTGAATGGTCTAGCCTTCCTGACTGATTCTCAGAAGAGCTGCTAAACTTTAATCTCAGTAAGTTACTGCAGCATTTGATGGTACTGCATTTCTTCAGGGCCGGGTAGTAGTATGTGTTACTGATTTCCAAAGGAATAGCACAAGGCTGTTTTCTTTGTGGGTGGGCTAGTGTTTAGAGGTATGCAACTAGTAGAAAGAGGAACGTAGTTCCTTGGGCTCTTATTTTATGTGGCTGTTGTTTCTTTTTCAAGAGGTCATTATTTCCTAATTAAATTATAGGATAACCATAGTAGTGATCTGCTGTAGCAAGTACCCATTGCAAGATAAATTTAGATTTCTAGATCCAAAAAAGCAAAATTGTACTACTCTTGCACTTATTACTTAAATAATTTTTTTAATGAAATCTTTAAACTTTTAGTTTAGGAGCTGACTGGTTATCAAGACAAATGCTATTGAATAAGGATTCCCAGAAATCCTACTGAAAAATTGCAGTTCTAGAAGGTCTCTGTCATGGAATGGCAAAAAATACATTTTCTTCATTCTTGTCTTTCAGCTTTTCAAAGGCATCTACATTTCTCTCTCTTTTTTTTTTCGGTTTTTTTTTTTTTTTCTTTTTATAAGTATGGAGGGAGAGATCAGTTGTATTTTTTCAAGAAGAAAAAATTTAGAGGACTAATATTAGGCCCATGTTATAGTCAAAATACAGAGCAAAGCAACTACCATGTGTGCAGGGTATTCAGTTTCACCTTGTGGAAGAGTTGGATCTAACAAGATACTTGTTCTTAAATTTAGAATAGTTGACTGTCCTGGACCAAAAATCTGCGGTTTTCAACAATGTTCCTGCAAGTGAGGGATGAAGTGTTGGAGGATACATATCCATCAATTTGTGGTGCCCAAGATGAGCACTGTTATAATATACATTCCTTCCTCACCTTATATGGGAATTAGGAGATGTCTGGCGAATGAAGGTATTTTTTTCCAGTGCAAGGAATCTCTCTTAATATAGAAGGAATTCAGCAATGTCTACATCAAGTCATTTAAAAACGCTGTGATCTTGAATACCTAGCCTTTTATGTTCTACTTATCTGCCAAATTATGTCATCTTTGAGAAAACAGCAGTGGGCATAAGCACGTAAGGTATCTGGCATTTCCTGTTTATCAGCTTTTTTTTTCTTAGGTAGAAATTTAGGGCACTTGGTACCTCAGATGAAGTGTCTAGAACAGTAATTTCAAAGTGTTTGGCCTTACATGATGAACATCTGCTGCAGTGCCATATGGTAGGAATTTCCAAGTAAACTGTTAATTAATATATGAGTTTACTAGAGTTAAGCCGTAATTAAGCTGTATTCAACTGAAGTGTATTATTTTAATACAGTAGGATACAAAATGCTGCATTTTTGTATTATACCTCTTATATTGAGAAGAAGAGAGAGAAAAAAAAAAAACCTTGATGAGAGTTAATGTGAGTCTTTAAAGGTTCAAGTACCCTTTTTAAAATAAATAGTTTAAGTCTCTCATCAGCTTCAAACATCCATTGTTTTGAGTGGAATAAGGTCTTTCTCTTGCTAATGCTAAATTTTAGATAGCTAATGCTGTGGAGATTCTACTAGTAGGGCTTTACTGGTATCTGGACTGTAACACATTGGACCCTGTATTTTCAACTGGCAAAGCCAGGATGGATAACAGAATATGTGCTGTCTGGGTCATTAGTGGAGGTCTGGCTGAACTGTGCAAGCATGTGAGCCATTTTCAGATAACATGAAATACCAAGCTGACAGGTTCTAATGAATTCTAGAGTACATCTGGAAGAAAGGGGGGGGGAAAAAAAAAAAAAAGCCCTACAAAAAAGATGCAGGTCTGTCTGCTGGGTGGTGCTGACTGGTTCATGCCTAGTACCTTGGACCAGTACCTCTGGTGGAACAAAATCATGCTGTGTGCACTGGTGAAAATGATCTGTAGGAGTGTTGGGGTGGAAACTAAAGGTGTGTATGAGTAAGGATGCTGCTGGGACCTCTTCCTTGGCTCTCCTCTATGGAGCAGGATGGGCATAGCCAGGGATGTCCAGGTGTAGAGCCTAGGTCACCTCTAAAAGACTCTTAACTCTCACAGAGGATGATTGTTGGCCTTACAGAAGTTTACAGTTTAACAAAAACATATTTATTATAGAATTTATTTTTAGTTTGGCCAGTTCCACCAGTTGCCAATAGCTACAACTATAAATGATCTATTCTAAATATACACTTTCTTCCCTGGTCTCCCTTCTTTTACCTTTCTCTCCTGATAATCCTCATGTCAGTAGAAAGGTGAAGAAAATCTTCCTCTGCACAATGAGGCCAGGTAAATATAGGTGGGACATTTCTGTGCTGACTAATTCACTTTGTGGCATTTTTTCCTCTGAGTCAACGCTGAAACCATTCCTGGAGATGCCAGGGGTGTTTAGTCTCTTTACTGAGGTCTGAATCTGAAGTCTTAACCAGGTGTGGTAGCTGAAGACCACTGGCAGCCACAGCATTATTGCCATTAATAATACAATTTTTGAAAACTTAGGCATTACAATAAAGCCAGTAACTGGCATTATTCATTACGGTGGGGAAGTTAAACCTGGTGCCCTAATAGCATTTCATTTTAATAATTAAAATCTTTGTAACTGAATTCCCCTCATTGATATTCATGGCTGATGTGTGCCTTCTTTACTTCGTTAATTGCACTGTAGTTTTGCTGGGTGCTTTTGCATAGCTGTTATTTTGACTGGGTTTTGTAAGATTTGCAAGGCTCCCTTAAAGGCTCCCTTAAAAGGCTTTGTAAGCCTTTTAAAAGCAATCAAAATTTTATTCTTGTCTTTGCCTAATTTAAGTGTGAATGAATTGTAGAATGAAATATTAAAAAAACAAAACCAACAACAAAAATACGAAAACACTTATTGAACATACAGCACTTCTAGCTGACTTGTTTACTATTCTTTTATAGTCACAGACATAACCATGAACTCTTTGTCTCCATTTCTCCAGGCGTAGCTCTTTTTGGTAGGCTTTGTTTTACTAGAGCCAACCTAATCTTAAGCAAACCTGTTAGGGTGTTTTTTTTATTTTTGTAGTCTGCTTGTACTTGTTTCTAAAGTCTTCTGTAATTGAACTGTGATGAAGTGGTCATTGCTGCTTTTCAGAAAGGTGTTTATTGCTGTTTTTCAAGTATTGCGGTCTTACTGTTAGTTTAACCTCAAATGTGGAGGCTTATTGTTTCTTAAGTTTCTCTTTATGTGTTTTAGTACAGTGTTGAGTGTTGCATCCCCTAAGTCCTCTTGAAAATATCTGTGGTCGGTAACTCCATTGCTGTGTATTGGGCTTTCAAATTAAATGTAATTTTCATTACTTTAGCCTTTATTTCATTGTATGTTTTAAACCTTTTGGATCTTAGCTGTTTAATGCAGTCTGTGGTCAAAAGCCTTTTTCTGGAGTTCTGATAATTAAGTCCAAGAGCACAGTGTAGCATTAACAATTTGTCATGCACTGAGTGTGGATCTGGGAGGGGTTCGGCCTGGAATCATAATCACTGCACGTAAGAAATTTCCATAGAAGTGTCATTCTGAACCTTTTAAGGAAGGAAGGAGTGCTGTTTATTATCGGAAAAGTAGAGAGCTATCTGTAAGACAGCATTCTGCGTGAGCAAAAAACAAAACAACACCTATTTTTTTTAACAACTGCTTATTTTACAGCCTTTAAAACATTGTTTTAAATGTCTGCTTTAGCAAATTATGTTACTAGCATAGTGCATTTGAATGCCTCTGTGAGTGATGAAGCTGTCCTTGGCAGCTAAAGAAAATACAATGTTGCATATGCAATCGTGAGACTTTTGTGTTCTCAATTAGCATGTTTCCTTAGTGGTTTGTTTATTTATTTATTTCCTTTTAATTAATGTATTTGCGGTCCTGGTAACTATGTTGGTTTGAAGAAGACAACTTGAGATTTGTGGCAAAGCTAATGAAGTATTACTTGTTATCTGTATTTCTACCAGAAATGCTGGTTGTTTAAAATGGTCTTTCAAGCTCAGCCACTCAAAGTCTTGTGAAAAACAGTATGCTTGGTGCAAGGCAAAAAAAAAAAAAAAAAAAAAAAAAAAAAAAAAAAAATCACTTTCTTGCAAAAATATACTCTGTGTACCATGCAATATTGAGAAGATGAATAGAAGATGAAATTTGTTGTGGAAGGTTAAGGGTAATTTCAGTTCCTGGAAGTTTTCAAAGGTAGTTTAAATGAAACTCACTTTTTTTTATTTTTATTTTTAAATTTTTTTCTCTTTTGATTGATAAAACCCTTTTCAGTCACTTACTTCAACATCATTTACTTTTTATCCTTCATCCTGTGCACTGTCCTTCACTCCTTCTAAGCCACAATGAACTACTCAATTATGAACTGGAGGTAACGATTACTAATGAGATATGAATGAGTAAACCTGAATAGACTGGACAATTAGTTACTGGCTCTGGTATCAGATCATGGGATTTTATGTGTGTTCCTGAGGTGCTCCTTTTTGAATCAAGGTGCGGTATTGTGCTCTAGGTGGCAATGAGTTGTAGAACAAGTTTGCAAGATATTGAGTCCTGAATGATTTTTGTATATGCACTCAAGCTTCTGTTTGGAGATGCTAGTTCTGTTCATAACAGATTAACTGAAAATGTAACCTCGGTGTATGGAGTTGCTTCAAAAAACAAACAAGCAAAACATAAGAAAGTGAACATTTTTCTTCAAACTGAAAATAAGGTAAATCAGAATACAAATGTGGCTGCCTGGATACTCACAGGATGAGGGGGAAATTAAAAAATTGATAAGCAAACAAACCTTACCTGTGAAAATGCTTGTTTTTCAGTTGATGATATATTTCAAGCTGTGGTGAGGGTGGCAACATTGTGAATCTAAAGGAAAAATGGGCATGCATGTAGCTCTTCAATTGCATGTATGTGAAATTAGTTATTTAACAGGTAGAATTCAATAGCAGTTAGGAATGTTGTCTTGTTGCTTCATTATTGTTCTTCATTATTGTATGTTCAGTAATGTGGTCTATCTTTTAAAGGTTACTGACTTAAAAACAGCTCTATTTATCCTACAAATCAAAACTGCAACTGTTAAGCCTTTACCCTCTTTTTCATTGTTCTAAATTACTTGAAGCTTTTTCTTGCATATTTCTGTATTGATAAAACTCTCAATTCAAAATTGATCTCAAGAAAAATTGAAAAACTTGAAATGAGATCATGATCTCTGAAGGGAAATGTTAATGTGTCCCTCTGAAGGTAAATTATAATGTGTATATATATATATATATATATATATATATATATATATATATAATCTTTGAAATTATTAGGCAGTTCATAATTTGTAGCTCAAAGTTTTTGGATTCAAAGCATCTCAGTAACATAAAATGACATGGACTGTATTTTCTAGAAAGAAAATGGTTTCTCAGTTATGGTAATTATAAAAATGGGTTAATAGATATAAAAGAGCCTTTTAGTGTTATGATTAGATATTTAGTTTCAAGAGATCATTTAATTTTGAGCTCACAGTTTTTTGGATTTTTGTGTTCTTGTGGAACATCACAAACCCATTACACATCAGCTCTCATTGCTGAGGGAAATAAATTCATGTGGATCCCTTACTTGAATACAGTCTTCTTTTGTGTAAATAAACGCCATCAGAACAATTGACTTGAATGAACTTCTTATGAGTTCTTAAATGCTCTCTGTAAAGTTATCATCATGTGGCAGATGGGAAGTAAATGAGCTAGGAGTTCAGAAAGGTCAGATAAGGCCAGCTATAATGGCTGTACTATTTTTTTATCGTTTTTTTTCCCCTTCTCTTAATGTCTTTTTTGCTGTGACATACGTGACTTTAAGTTTGCTCTGTGCACTCTAATCCAATTGCTTTGTTTAGTCAAATGAATGTTTTTTTTTTCTTTTGGTTTGAATTTTGGCTTTTGTTTTTAGTATTAAATGTGCATATGTAATTAGGATATGTTATTAAAGATTAGATTCTCACAATGGGATGTGTGCCAACTCTTGAAATGAAGTCATGCTTGTCAGGAGATAGTAAATAATAAGCTTAGTAAGGTTTAAAAGATGTGTCTTGCAAAATATTAGACCTTGTAATGAGCACAAAGTGACAACAGCACATAAATATCAATTGTTCTTCTCCAGTGGATCTGTTTCAATATGAGTTTCCTTAATTTGAATTACATTTTCTTTTGCCAGTTTAATGAAACAAGCAAAAAGGGATGTTTGTCTTTTGAGAAACCACAATTTCCCATCCCACAACAATGACTTGTTTTGAACTAAGGGGGAATAATCTGACATTCATACAGTATCTTGTAGTCTTAGTTCCCAAAAGCACATTAAAAAAAGAAACTACAGTCCAGCAAGTCCCTGTTTAGCTGCAAGGGGGGGAAATTGGGTTCCTAGCTTCACTTTTGGGACTCTATATTTTGTTTTTCATTATATGCAGAATTGTTTAGTACTTCTGGGAACAAGAGCATGGAGCATATGTTTCCCTGTGCTCTTAAATATTTTGAGTACTATTGCATGTGAGCATCTTGGCTGGTGTGTGTGGCATTAGCAGGAACAGGACCTGGAGCCAGGGATGGGTCTGTCTTCTTGCTAATTTAATCTGCTAAAACTCTGTGTAATCACACCCTGAAAGATAAGAATTTTTTTTAATGACTGCAGACTTCAATTTAGGCATCTAATTTCTGTCTTTCAAGTGTGCAATTCTTTCCGTGGCTCAAGTCAGAGTAACCTCTGCTAATGATCTGGACAGGGGGTTGTCCTTCACTGTTTCTGATGTGTTCTCTGCTGCCTCTGGGAGCAGGGAAACTGGCACAGCTTTTTGTGGATGCATCTCTAGCTCAAGCAAGGTAGAAAGGGGGTAACGGTACATCAGAGTACGTATGTATGATGGGGGAAGTGGGGTGATTTAAGTGGAGAGGATAAAAAGGGGGTACTGTGCGCACAAATTCTCAATATTTTTTTTGCTTTATGTTAATTTTTAAATCATTTTATAAGTTACGTTCATAAACTTTTTTGAAAATTGCGTGTATAAACTCTTTGATTTGGGAGATAGAGTATGAGATGTTACCCTGAGAAATTGCCTTCTCTGATAACCAAATGTTTCACTTAGATTAATAACAGAACAACAAAACCAAATAAGTAATGAGGAAAATGTTTATTTAGTAGTTTAGGGATGCTTATAGGGCAACCAAAACCTCTACCACCTGATGCTGAAATTAAGTAGCATTATACCAAGTAGCAGCATACTGCTATGGGCATCCTGGTATTAGATGCTTCATTTTTGGCTAACACCTGGAACTTATGTGTTTGTTATTGGAAGGCCTTAAAAATTCTTTTGTAAGAAGCTGTTATCTTGCCTGTCTCAACAAAATCACAGAAAATGTTTAATTATACTACAGAGTCTTTTCCTGTGTGCTGCTGTACCTTTTGTATTGTTTGAATCACTTTGGCTTCAGCAGTGTTTCAGCAGCAGGTAAAGAGGCTGCTTACCACCCACTGTACTGCAGGTCCTCCGGGTCCCCCTCATTACAGGGGGAAGAGGAGGTTAAATGCATTCTGTGATCTCTACTTTAGGTAGAAGCACTTCTAAGTGACTGGCTGCTTTTTTTTTTTTTTTTTAATGAAAGAAATTTGTCTTGTAACAGCTTTATATTCCCAACTAATTAAAATCACTGCATTATATTGTTCTCTGTATATCCTGTTTGGTAGGCAGAAAATGTTTGCTCTTTGACAGAATAATTTCTTGTTGATGTTGGTCCTGGACTTGTGCAACTTAGAAAATAAGGCACTAAAGCATTTTATGTATTTGGAAATGCAAAGACTTGTTAATCATTAATACACAAAACATGTTTAGTCTTGCTTAGCATCACAATATACAATTTGTTCTTCATGTTTAAGTGCCTTAGCATTATGGCAGGACTAAGTTGAAGGGCATTTAGTTTGATGTATTAAGCTTGGGAGTGTGTTTTAAATTAGAAAATCATTACAAAACATGATATGCCTTTCATAGCAACCTCTTTAAAAGCTGCCAGGCAGGAAAAAATATCTTTTGCAGTGAAGAGGTGGAATTGTCTGTGCTTTCCTAGGCACTTAGTGTTGTTTGATGCCTTTCAAATTATGTGAAGTCTTGTATGTTTTTCCAGTGGTCTCCTTGTTGCAGCGCTTTCATGTCTTCCGTGCAGACTGGAGTGTGCACAGGTGGGACTTGAAGACTGCCATGCTGCCTGTCATTCCTGTTCTGAGATCTGGAGGTTTGAAGAACTTCACCCAGCTGGAAATCAGGATTGGTTGTGGAGATGGAGCAACCTCCTAAACCAGTCAAGTGTAGCTTGCTTTTCCTCCTATCTTTTTCTTGTGCCAAAAGCTGTGGCATGAGCTGAGGATTAACAACCCCATTACCATTTCTCCCAGCTGTCAAGCAGTCCCTTGACAAATTCTTTGGTAGTCATGTTGATGTAGATTCCACAGTGTGCTGAAAAGGAGGAGAAAAGGCATTTTTACTGGCTTAAAATCTCACAAATTAGGTTCCCATTTCATTTATTGCAGTTGAGCCAGTTGGGTTCTTTTTATGAATGTAGCACTTCTAAAAATGAAAACCAACTACCCAGTCTGATATCTTCTGCCTATCCAAAAGGAGGGGCTGGAGAAGAGCTTGAGTTGACACCTTCACCCCCAAATAGAGTCCCCTTGAATCAAGGACACCATGGGCTAGTGGCATGACAGGCAAGGTGAAGTTAATAAGAGCCCAAGTTTACATTAGATATTAGGAGGAAGTTTTTAACACAGGAAAGATTGCCCAAGGAGGTTGTGGATGCCCCATCCCTGGAGGCATTCAAGGCCAGGCTGGATGTGGCTCTGAGCTACCTGGTCTGGTGGTTGGCAACCCTGCACATAGCAGGAGTTGAAACTTGATGCTCTTTAAGGTCCTTTTCAACCCAGGCCATTCCATAGTTCTATGATTCCATGATTCTTTGATTTGGAGAGAGGGATCTGGTAGCAAAATGAAAATTGTGCAAGCTTTTGGCCAAGTGATTGAAGCCATTACAGTTTGCCACCTACTTCACTGTTATTCTTCTGACCAAATGTAGAATGGGAGAGTGTTTGTAATTCATAATGTGATGTTTTGGGAGAGGCTTGATGAAGGAAACGAGCTGGATGGGGACCTGTTGTCTTGGGCTCTGCAAAATATACTCTTGTACTCTAGCTTGTCATACATGGAAAGAGAGAGGAAATGCTTGAGAAAGAAAAAGAAGAGCACTGCAAGCTTTTATTTAAAAAGATTATTTGATTAAATGATTTTGAGCAATAGGAAGCCCTTTGGTGTAAAACTCCTGTCTGCTCTAAACCATAGGCCTGTATTGATCTGGCACAGTGCTTACCATTGTTACAGTGCTAAGCAAGACACTACAAAACAAATTTATACTGAAGAGAAATAAACAAATGCATCCTCAAAATCAGTTTCAGAAGCTCCCTGAATTTGGAATCAGCATTTTGACAAAATAAGCATTTTGACAAAAGCACTGATATATTCTGCTACTGTGGATTGGAGCTGGGTTTGCTTTCTGTTTATTATGAGGTCAGATGGGGCTTTCAGTGCATACTGCTCAGTAGGTTACAAATTACAAGTCAGATCATAATGGGACTGTAAAGATTTTTAAAATTGCCCTACAGATAAGGCTAATAGATAATTTGGTGAATCTGTGCTAAAATGAATTCGAAAGGGGTCTTGATGAATGCTAATTTCTAATAGAGGCATAGTAAATATTGAAATTCTTGTGAGTTTTATATATATATATATATATATATTTATTTCATTTGTGGCTTTTAAAGTATTGCTTTCAAGGGTATTTAATGACATTCTCAAGGAAAATTTGAAATATCATCATCATACAGTTTGAGACTAAGTCTTTTTGGTTATGTTTAGAAAAAAAAAAGAAGATACTGAAATGTCAAGACTGCCAGCAAAAGAAGTTGATCTAGTCTAACACAGGAAAAGATAAGTGTAATGTATTGAATACACTGTGCAGCATTTCCCTTTCTTTGTTTTGTGGCAGTAATATATTATGAAAAATGCTTCTGGTATTTGCCATGCTTTTGCTAGAAGCTCTTTCCTGGCTCTCGTTGTGGACTAAGGCAGTGTTGTTGTGCATTTCCATGTGTGGGCAGTTAGCAGATGTGCAGCAGGTTAATTCTGGCTCTGTGGGCCGAGGCATCGCTTACAGTAGTCCCATGCATTCCTGAAGCATTAATGGGTTATTCATGTGCTCACCAGGGGTGAAATTACCTGGCACATCATGTGAGAGGCCAACAATTCAGAACAATCCTACGATAAACTCTCCCATTAACAAAGAAACCTCTTTCAGGTGAGTTAATCTGTAGGAGGCCAGGTGGAGGGGGCTGATATTGTGCTTTTAATAAGATTTCTTAGGTTGCCAGCTGCCAATATTGACAAGTGTGGACTGTGCAGAGCAGAAGGCAGTCAGGAGGACTTCCTGTGTGTAGGCAGAGGCTGAATAACCTTTGAGATCCTGCGTGACTGTTGTGTGACAAATAAAGCTGTACGCGTGGGGCTTCAGTGGACAGCCTGGCAATGCTCTGGCTCCAACTCCAACAAAGCCAAAAAGCCAAGTGTGTGAGTTGCTTTACAGTGTGGCTAGAAACTTTGCAACAACTAACATTTGTGTCATTTTGAACACTCCTTAGCACTTAAGATTAGCTGTTAAGAAACATGAAATGTTTAATCACCACGTTGTTTCTTATTAGCAGTAGATGCTAGTGCAAAGCTTGTTTAAATAATAGTAATTAAGTAAAAAAAAAAAAAAGAAGCTGTTTAAATGTTTTACTCGGATTGCTTCCATTTTAAGTGTTTAGATTATTGACCCTACATTTTCATCTCCAACGAAGTAATATTTTTAAATACTTAAAATCTTGGCATAGAAATGAAATAATCCTAAATGTCAATCAGAAATTTGGAAGATTCTCTTATTGCCTCTAAATGTTTAGGCAGTTTTAGTGTTTGCTGCAAAGGTGAATAATTTTAGACCAGATTGAAACTAATGATTTGTCACTTTCTTAAGGTCTTTTATTTCATTTAATATGATAAGTGTGATACAGTATTGGTTCCATAACAGCCACACATTCACTGAATTGCTTTTTCTTCCCTAGTGCTGCTTAGATGTTTAAAAAGCCGTTTGGAGTAGGCTTCTGAATAACTGGAACAAGATCTCTCAATTATAAGGAAAATTTATCAGCCTCAGAACTCCTCAAAATCCTGAGGTACAGCTGGATATTTAAAATGTTCCAAATAACAATAAAACAGCTAATTCCATTGGGGGCAGTAATTGTAGGACATTTTTCTTAAATAGAGATTTATTCCCCTGCACAAAGTGGGCATTTAATCAAAAATAACTTTTGCTTCACTATATTCTAAAAACATAGATTATGTAAAAGATCAAATGCAAACACAGATTTTAATGGTAAATTTGTGGAACTCTGAATGGAAAATATCAGTAAAACTTTACTAGTCAGTATATAACCTCCTCTTTGCTACTCTAAATCTCAAAGACCTGCTCCAAGCCATGATGGGAGAAGTCTTCGCAATGAATTTAGACGGTGGGGATTTCTGCTAGCATTGCTAACAAACACATAGAAAGGTCTGTGTCAGAGGAGGTGCCTTAGATGAAAAGGAAATTGGGAGAGTCCTTGGGAGAAAGGAAGAAGAAAAGGGACTTGCCTTCTTGCAACTCCTTCCTGGATATGCGCTGGGATTAGCCACATCAGAGTCTTTCCCAGCAGGAAGCAGTATGGTGAGGTGCTCCTAGCATCCACTTTGCTAGGGAAGAGTGATGCCTGGGATACGGCAGTGGGTTAGCATAGGGGAATTGGGGATGAGTAAAAGGTTGCTGTTGTGCTTTATTGAAGGCTGTTGCCCCCACTTGAAGTGATGAGGTTG
Organism: Lagopus muta; assembly: GCF_023343835.1. Lineage (NCBI taxonomy): Eukaryota > Metazoa > Chordata > Aves > Galliformes > Phasianidae > Lagopus > Lagopus muta. The sequence continues at coordinate 118,152,450 of NC_064433.1, read as the reverse complement.
GGATGAGCTGAGACACGCCTGCACAGTGGGCCCCAGGGATGAACTCTGCTTTAAAATGTCTTGGGAAAAACTGAGATGTATGAAGACAGCCTTTTGCCTCCTACAAATGCTGAAGGATGACATTTTCTTTGAGAAGTAACTGTGAAAAATCTACCAAGAAAAACATTACCATGTTATGCTTTCCCTGCATGTTGATGGGGTAAATTTTCTTATTAGCATTTAGAGAATGCTGAATGATGAGATGTGGGTTTGCAGAAGAAAATATTCTGCTGCTTCTTCTGTATAGCAAGAGGGAAAACAATGTCTGCGGGCCTGGCTGAAGTGTAACCGTGGTGATAGGCAGCAAAAGGCAAAATTGAAGAGTAAGGTGCAAAATAAAAATGTTGGTTATTGCTGGAACTAAAAAGAATTTTTGGGGCTTGACAAAACAAAAATTATTGGGAAAAAAAAAAAAAAAGGCAGGAGGGTGATATGCTTTACAGCTTGCAGAATCCTAAAAATATGTTTGTCCTTGGCAAAGTGTCTGAAGGTCTGAGAAGCCTTAAGATATTACAAGCACCTCGTAGGGAGACATCTGGGAGCTTCTTCGCCTGTTGAGAATTCGCTGCAGGATTTGGGCTTGAGAGCTACTTTCTGTGGGTAACATGTTGGATTTTGAAGCTCTGTTCAGAGATTAACTCCTTGACATTTAATTACCAGCTATTGCATGTTCAAAACATTGGCAGTTGTGATGTTTGGTTGTGTCTTTTTTTCCGAACATGTAGCATGGGAAAATAATGAAATTAAGGTTACAAAAAAAATGGAATTTGAGTTATTCTGCCAATATTAAAACATTTCTGGATTGAAAAAAGAAGGAATATGCCTTATGGATGTATAAATCTCAGAATTATTTTGGGATGTGTTCATATGTGTTGTACTGGGTAACATTGTTTGTTTAAAGGAGAAAACTTTTTTTGTAATATCTCTAAATGCTGACACTTCTTTTATTCTTACAGTATTATAAAGTAGTTATGTTAACTTTTGACAGAGAATGTGAAACGTACTCAGATCTAAGGTTTCCATAATATCATATTAATTAAAATAGTCCTAACAGGTGAATGGACACGAGTAACTGCAGCTTTCCTGTAGGATTAGAGCTTTATCACCTAGAAGATATGCAAACTCACAGATACAGAGAACACTAGAGTGAACTGCTTTGATTTCTGTCAGGATGTCCACAAACTTAAAATGAAAATCATGTATGTTCTCAGCGATGAAGTCCAAATTTGAGAACTATAACAACTGAGTTGCATATACCTTGGAAATGTTACTCTGATTTTCTGATTTTTGACTTTTTTCTTCCTGTAATGTAAGTATTGCAGTCATTCTAGCATTCATTTGAAATGTGGTTAGTCCTTAGTTACTTTATTGATGGTGCTATATTTTGGGTTGCTAGTAGCTGTGAAAATCACATAACAGTGAGTAGTACTGCAAAAGTACTTTTGCACTGTTGCTGTTCATCTGTTTTATTGGAGATGAAAGTTGTGCTTTCTGAGAAGATAGAATTTTTTTGTTGTTGTTTGTAATGTCTGTACATTCAGAAAGTTGTAAATGTTCAAGAACGCTTTGGATGAGAACATTCTTATTGCTTTTCTTTAAGTGCTAATATTTGTTTTAAAATATATGGGGATTCAGCATGCTTTTTTTTTTTTTTCCCTGAAGATGGATGTAGACCTTCTTGAGATGGCTTAGAAAGCACTGCTGCTTCCAACTGTCTTAAATATAAATCGAAACCTGTTAGTTTTATTGGTACCATTCTTTCAATTCTTTCCTTAGCATGATTTAACAAATGTTAGGGTCTACATATTTAAGCTTGTCTGTGAACGCCTATAATCCTGTGTGTCCAAATTAGCCTTCTTGACCTTATGCGCAAAAGGCGGGAAGAGACGTTTTGGGATGAAGTTCAGTAATGTCAGGCCAAACCCTGAGAGATTGTTTGCACAGCTGTGTCAAAGCAGGGACCAAACTGTTAAACAACCTAGCGGGGGAAAATGAATAGAAACTCCTGTTGGCCAGAGCACTGAATTTCCTGGACAGCGCTCAGGATGTTATGAAGTCATTGCACACAGTGGGTCAAGGCTTTTACCCATATTTTCCCTTTGCACTTGGGAATAATTCCTGCTTTGTTTTGCCTTTTTTTTGTTTTTTTTTTCTCTTCACAATAATATAATTGGCTTCAAGCATCTAAACGAAACTGTATATTGGTGAATGATTCACTATAGTGTACTTACCTAGAACTTCAATGAAGGGACCTTTCCCTGCCGGTGAGCTGCTTCTCTGATGTGAGAGGAGACAGTGTCTGTATATCTGTCTTGCTTCCTTGCAAATTGTAGATTATGAAACTGGACTACTGAGCAATAATTTAATCAGTGCATCAGAAGAGCATTAAGCTCCATTAAACATTGGGTCACCATCAATGTCAGATGAGTATTAAATTATGGCTTGCAACTTAGCAATACTCATCCAAAAGGCAGTGCTTAGGTTCTTGGCAAGCGTGTAACAGTTTATTATGGAACAGATGCTTCAGAGTTTAACATATGACTGGAGTGTCAAGTTGTGTCAGAGAAGATGGGCCCAACGTTAATGCAGTGCTCAGACTTCGTGGGACACATGTCAACGAATTACTCGCTACCTGAACAACGTAGGTTAAAAGAATTTAATTAACAAGATCTCCTATTGAACATTTGGAATTCAAAGCACAGCTCATTTGCCAAGGGTTGGCTTGTAATGTGAATAGGTTGTAATAAAATCTCTTTGCAAATGGTGGAGATGCACATCTTCTAATGCAGGGGGAGTATCCCTGCAGGCTCTTCAGTTTGATTTTTTTATTTTTATTTTTTAATGTAGGAGAATTATGAGTTTCTTTCTAGTACTGGTGCAACGCAATATTGCCACCCTGGTACTCGGCAAATGACTTTGGAAGCTTTGCTGCTAGTCATGGGTTTTCCAAGTAGCAGCAGTAAGATGAATGTAGGGACACCTTCTGGGTGACTTCCTTGATGTTAACAGCAGCTCACATGCTGTAGCTAAATCCTCAAGGATCTTGTCAGTCTGCTGAACGTCTCCTGCCAGATATGAAAGCAGTGTGCTGCAGGAGACACTGACCTTGACAGAGGGAGGAGGGTGGAAAAATGGGTGCTAGCATACTGTTGGCTTTTCCATTACTGCAAAGAGAATAAGGGGAAGATGAGGAAGAGGGGGAGTGGGTTGGGCTAGTAAATTAACAGGTGTAGTGAGGAAAAGTATCGTTAATTGCTGGGAAAAGAAAAAAACAAAGGTTGCTTTGATAGAGGCAAAGTATGCCTGATCTTTACATAGACTAGCTTGGTGGTAGGATAGATTCTTCCACTGGAAGCCCTGACAAGATTTCCCTTCCCATCTGCTGAAGATGGTGGCTAGTTTTCTGACAGAAATCTTGTCCTGTTGTCAAGATTTTCTTATCAACCTGTAGCTTTGCCTTCTTTCCTATGTGGAAAACTGGCCTTGTAGACTTAGTAGTAAAGTACTGTGTACTTTGAATGCCACACAGGCTTTCATTTGTTAAAGGTTGCATCACTGGTGTTCAGGGGTTGCCAGCTATAAATTCTTGCTGCTGTGTGACAACCACAATGATTCTGCTCCTGTTGGAATGGGCTGCAGATGGGATTGCTGCAGTTTCAGGTGATAGAGCTTGGGGCAGCTATGTAGAAGACAGTGGTCTTCAGGGAGGAGTCCTGTCATCTGGCTGTAGGATGGGGTGCTGGGGCAGTGTGTTGCAAAACTCCTCTAGCCTAGAGAAGCTTCTTCTGTCTGTAACTTTTACCACATAAGTATTGATTAAGAAATTTGAATGTCCTAAATTATCATACTGTTGTTTTTGTTTTCATAGATACACCAATGAGTTGGCAGGATATTAATGTGGAAATATAAATATTAAAAGTTTGAGAAGTCTTTTCCATTTTTCACTTTTCTCCCTTTTACAGTCATGAAGCTGGCCATTATACAGAGCACCAGCTCCCAAAGGGACTTCATCAGAGAAGATTCCCTCACAAGAAAGGGATCGACACCGTATCTAGACAGACATTAGATTTTCCAGACCCCATCTATCATTGCTCTGTGTGAGCACAGGGATGCATGTAATGCAGTGCAAGATTAGAACATAGTTGATACATATATGTCTAACAGACCTGTTGGCATTTGGAAATGATCATCAAGTGGTGCATTTTATATCTTAGAACAGGTGCTTGGAAATAAATAAGCTCAAATGAAGTAAGTTCTCTTCTCAAAAACATCACCCTTTAAGTCTTACTGAAGTTCAGAAAGATTTTTTTTTTTTTATGAGACTAAAGAATTCTGTGGTAGGTAACAAGGACAGTTGTTTCCTTCACACAAAGAAGAAGGCATGACAGGTTAGACAGAATTACTATGGTCAACAAGCTATTCATTTATTCAGCTTTTATGACTACTTGAAGTGGCATCTAACCTGTGTTGCAGGCATGCTTTTAAGATTGAATATGGAATAAGGAAGATCTCGCACAGTTAAAAAAAAAAAAAAAAAAAAAAAAGTATATGGGACATATATAGGACATATGGTTGTTGTTGTGTTTTTGTTTTTGTTTTTTTTTGGCTTTTTTTTTTCCCCTAGCTTTTATACAGGTCTAGATTGGATATTAAAAGAATACTTAGTAGTTTTGCACTGTGTACTCTTTCTAGCACTTTATAATATAAAGTAAACAGTGCTTAGTTGGGCAGGAAAAGCACAACAAGCCCAAGATGCATACTATGGTTGGACATATATAGCTAGCACACGAAGTATACAAACAATGTTTACCTCCTGGTGATATCTTGAGGAAATAGGTAGAAGTATGCATAACTGGGACACTTTATCACATGTTGACTGATACAAGTATTTAGTTCTACCATTCAGGGATATCGCAGAATAAAGGATGATGATCACTCAAAGGAAACTCAAGGTCAGAGTGTTAAATCCTGTATGTTTTTGTTTTTGTTTTTTTTTCCTTTTATCTCATATAAGGTCTTGATATATTAGCTCATGTGAAACTGCTGCTTCTCTGAACCTGTCTGGTTTAGTTTACCATGCCTTCTATATGATTTGGTGCCAAGGTGTTTGTAAGCATGCCTAAGAAAATGCACGAGAGCATCACTTTGTCCTGTATTGCCTACTAGTAAAGATCTGAGAGCTGTTGCTGATGACTAGTTTTCTGTGATGTCTCTGGCCTCTTTCTACATTAATTATCTGGAAGGCTGAGAGTGGTGTGCATCCTCCTCTGCATTGATGTTTCTGAATATTCCTCCCTCAAAACAGCAAAATGTAGGAATTTCAGGTTTTCTTTATCTTAATCTCTGCATTGGTTAAGTAAATGGGTGTGCACAGGTGCATTAGAAAATATTAGTAGCATTAAAATGCAACATTTTGCACTAATGTATGTAGTGTGTAACACTAATGTTTGATGAAATAAATACCTCATCCTGTCTTTGTGAAGAGCTTAAGGAACAGAGGTTTCATGTCATTAATTTTAGAACTATGCAGTTAGTAGTTGGGGAAAAAAAATATATTAATTTTGTGTGATGTATGCACACATTACTTTCTATGTGTGTGCTCATCTCTTTTTCCTGGGGATATAACATTGATGAGTCTTAAGAGACAGTAACATGTCGCTGTAGATTAATTCAGTCTTTGAAGGCCTTAATTCCTGCTTACTGCTTTTTGCTCATATGGATAAATTATGTGAGCAAATGATTATGCAAAATGAGAAGCTAGTGAAATTATAAGATGTCACTTAAACAGATTTAAAAAAAATTTTTTTTATGTAATTACAAGTTATGCAAAGCTGAGGACGTTATTTTGGACAGTGTATTGCCAAAGAAAATAGGAAACTAACAAATGTATTTTCCCATCAATCAGTCATGTAGGAAGCACTCTCAATTTACCTGTTTTCATTTTGTATTATAAATTTTACATTATGATGTATATTACTCTCTTTTAATGAGAGAAAGAGAGTTGGGAAGACCATGCTTTTGAACTTACACTTGCATCTACTTTACTTAAGCTTTTTACTTTGAACAGAGTTTGTAACAGGTTGTCTTAGAAAAGAAGCTGTAATGTTTTTGACTTCTTAACATAGATGGGATCTGTGCATAGCAGTAATAAAATTGTAGGGCTGTTTGTAAAGTTATCTGTACATGTTCTGTCTGGCAGTGGGTAACCTCCTTAGGGTTCTGTCTCAATCCTGAATAAGTCCTGGAAGAAAGTGGACAGAACCTGTGTATGCTTGATGGTCTTGTAGGTGGTATAAGGAAGACTACATGTGGGAGAAGGAAGAGCAACTTGGAGCATAGGTGGAAGTCATCATGTAGACATTCCCAGTCTAGGCTACTATCTTGTCTGCTACTGCTCTGGAGAGAGGCTGAGTGTCATTGCAGCCTGACCTAAGAATTGCTCATGTTTTGAAATGAATTGCTTTGCATTAACTAAACTTCTGGGACTCGTGGAATCCATAGACTGTGTGTGATGGTATCACCATATAAGTCTTGAAGGCTTATCTGAACTATTAGCTAATTTCTGCCATAGTGTGAAGCAGTGTATAATACTGAAGTAGACTATATCCTTGAGAACTGTTGTGTTGTTTCTTCAGGAACATGATGTTCCAGCTTGCTCCAAAAAAATTGTATTTTAGCTTAACAAATTCTTGGCAGCAAAGCTGGCTTTCATGGAGAAGAACTTTAATAAAGGCTATGGCAGAGCTTATTTGACTATTTTGCGTAATAGCATATATTAGCCCATGTGAGGGAGGGAGAAGAGGAGGGCCCTTCTTGTGACAACAACAGTGTGTTTAATGTGGCTGCCCCAGAGTGCTCTTTGAAAACACAAACATGTGAAGGCATTTGAAAGAACAACCAGTACTTAGTTATTTACTTGGTTAATGTCAGGGGTATGCTTGGCTTACATAAACATCTTTTGACTGTCTTACACATTATACTTGTTTTTTCCGTTTAATATATGATTCATTTATGTTTTGCAGGGCTGTAGGATGGTTGCTGAGGCATCTGAAGTACTGCTGTAAGAAAGTAACGAATATTAGAAGTATAGCTTTCCCTTTCTTCCTGAAGTGCCTCCTACACATCACACTATTTGACCAGCAATTTTAAGTTACAGATGTTTCTTTGTCATGTGGAGGGGGATGTACAGCTTTTTTTCTGCCCACAGCTCTAAAGGCATCCCAAATCTCAGACTGTGCCGGATTGTGCAAACTTCTGCTCAAGAGAGCTTTGAGCCTGGGAATTGCATGGGCGTTGAGATACAGGAGAGTGAGCGGGAGTTCACTCAAGAGTTTGGGGAAACTTTCTTGCCTGCCTGCTGTAAGCTGAGACACTTGACAGCTTCGCACTTCCTTTAGTCATATGTGATCCTATGAAGTACAGCTGCAAATAATCATGGAAGATGATGGAAAGCTACAGAAAATTGGACTTCTCTATCTCAAGTCCAGAGGGGATTTCAGCCTCCTTGTTCCTTCTAGCTGTTGGAGAAGCCAACAGCACACTTATTTAGACAAAGCCTCTGGGAATATAGTGGTTGCATTTCAATGCTTGCAGTCATCTCTTGCTTTATCACTGTTGCAGGGTGCAGGACTTTGCATTGGGCAGGTGCTGTGTGTCAGTGGGCATAGAGTTGAGTACAGATAGTGGGCTTGCACAAAGCAAATTGGGCCCTTGCTTGCTTTCCTTTGCTCTGGCATTGTCCCGCTTGTGCTGGGCTTGATTCAGGTCGTGCTGCTTGTGGCATGTTTGAACATTGTTAGTGCTTACTACATCCTTGGAAGGCATGCTAGAGGAGTCTTAAAGACATATGCTGGTGTTGGATGGACAGTTGCTCTCTTTGTAAGCTTTTTTTTGCACCAGTGCAAATATACCAGTACAAATAAGCCTCTAGAAGGCTTATAGGTGAGAAGAACATGTGGAAAAAATCTGTACTCTCATAAATTGCTTTATATTTTAGGCAAAACGAATTAGCAATGAAATTTTTCCATATAGATGTATGGTAGCAGTTCCTCTGATGTATGGTAGCAGGCGCTTAGAAAACATGAAATCCCTAAAGGGGTAGAGATGCAGGCAGATGTACAATGAGCCATGTGGAAAATGGGAACATTTGAAAGTAAAACAAATTTCTGATGAAACACAAATAGATGTAATAGGTTTTAGTGAATGGTACTTAGAAACGCAATTTTGTAATGCAAATTGAAAACAGCCTGCATGTTGAGACAGTTGCAACATGTTCTAGTTTGCTTCTGGTAATTGGTAAAGAAATGTGGTACCTTGAGGGAAGAAGTTAAGGATTGATTGGATCCCAAAGGCTTTTCTTTTTGAGGTGATCTGCAATCTGAACTACACATGAAGAAAGGGAAGGAGAGTGCAAAGTGAAATGGAATAGAAGTCAAGCTATTCAGCAGGCATATGCCTTTATTGGCTAGCATGTTTGAATCTTGTGGAGAACTGGATCTCCTTGTATATTACTTTGTGTAAAGTCTGTCATCATGGAATCCTGAATACGACCAGACTGGCTGGATTCTTCTGTATCATAAAAATATATTTGTCCTAGCATTCAGAGTGACAATGCCACTTGCATTCTTCTCTTGCTTTTTGTAAGAGTTTTATTGGTATATTTCATGTCCTCTAAGCTGTTTTAGAGATCAGTGGGGCATACGTTAGTGTACGATAGAACTTGAGATGATAAGGGGATTCTCTCTTTGAAATTTTCTGGCGGAATTTGATTCAGTGTTTCTAGTTATGTAATATTGATAATAATTGGGTAACTTGTTGGAGAAGTTATGGTTTTGGTACTGCACAGTATTAAAAGGAACAACTTTATTGTTCTCAGTCTTTTCTTAGTTCTGAATACAAAAGGGATTCCTTCATAAAAATTAAAAAAAAAAAAAAAAAAAAAAAGGAGGAAAAAAAAAAAAGGAAAAAGGAAAAAGTCCTTACTGTTCAGATGTTTGTAGTTTATCCCTTGATGTCTCCTGAACTGTGCTGAACTTCTGAGTCTGAATTTAAAAGCTGTCATTTTACACAATCAATTATGAGGATGAATGCGTGCTTTCTACCATCCCCATTGTGCCTGCCCTGTGCCCCTGTGGCTGGATATAGTAGTGTTTATCAGGAGCAGTGCATGCTTTCCTTTGATTAGCTTCGTTTGAGGGATTCCTGATTTTTAATGATGCTGTGGGTTGTTTGGCAACGACTAGCAAAGAGATTTCCGCTGCTGTTATCAGCCACACTAACTTTTCAGCGCACTTCAGCATTTCTGGTGCGCAAAGGCCACAGCTGGAGTTGAACAATGTAGTTGTTTTAATCCAATATAAGAGTCCTAAATATAACAATAATTATAACCTCTTACACTGAGAACAATATTGATAATCAGGGGTACTATTTCTTGAATTTCAAAGAAATGTAGCTCTATGTTGGATGTTGCAGAATTGTTTGTGTTTTAAGATTTCAAATACTTAGCAAAACTCATATGTATTATGCAGAGATTTGGGTTTGGTATACAGATGGGCATAGTGGTAATAAAATGCTCAGAGAAATATGAATAATGACATTTATCAACAACTAAACACAACAATGGGGATTATTTTCATAATTAACAAGCCCAACTTTCATAATAAGCCTTCAGTCTAACAGCTAGGACTTGTTTTACTGAAAATCTCATCTATTAGATACTGAACCCTGTTTGGTCTTGTATACCTTTAAATCATGTCTGTAGTTAGTCTGTATACATAGTTCTTCCTTCTCTATGTTTTAATTTAGTTTTCTTTTTCTCAAGAAAACCTTTTTAAAAATTGGTGCAAGACTTCATAAAGTGGAGCTATTGATGAGCCAGGTATGATCTGCTCAGTCTTAACGTGTCTGGAGTTTTTTGATGAAAAAAATATTGCTGTTTATTGCCAACATTCTCATATAATGAATATTTTTCCAGGTCTCATAAAAGCTCATGATCGAGAAATGAGAATGTATTTGTAGTCACAGGAACAGTAGATGTTTCAGTGGTTAATTACTAGAACAGGACTTGGTTTTTAATTATGGAACTAGTACTGACTCTGGACAGTGCTTCTTACCCCAGATTGGATTTCAACTCAGGACCTTTGCAAATTGCTCTCTTTGGCTTCCCAGTTCTTAGCTGGCAATGTTCATATGGGCATTAATTCATATATGGCATTAATTTTTGCTGCCATCCTATCATAAGTAGACATTTGCTATCTACTGCGCTTAAAATATCTCTGAGAACTGTGACATCTGCTTGTCAAATACAATGCCCAGGAGGTGCTGCAGATCCCAAAGCATCTCTAAGGACAGAAGAGTATAATTTTTTACCTCTAAAGTGGGGAATGGCAGGCTGGTCTTGCTCATGATGGCTGGAGGATGTGGAGAGTCTCCAGATGTTCATCTCCCATGAAGAGATTGTGGTGAAGTCTTTCCTTTTTTGTGTCTTCCCTCACATTCTAGTTCCCTGACAGCGGATGTCTGAATGCGTGTCCCATATGGGAACTGCTGGCTCTGGGTTGCTGGCCGTGTCCAGAAACAACCCTCTGCTTGAACTGAGTGAAGTAAGGAGAGGTTTCTTGTTTGCTGATCTTGCTGTTTGGCAGAAGGAAAGGTTTTTTTTAATAATGAGACCAAATTAGTATCCTACCAGCTCTGTATTAATAAAGTAAATGTGTGAATCATAGCACAGTGCTTTAACTTATTGTGTACTCAGCTGGACATTTAAATTCAAAAAATGATGTGTGATGTAGTAGACCAACGTGCAGTTTCTACAATGGTCAGTCCATAAGTGTGGTTGATTTTAAATGTAATGCAGATCTACTTGTTGAGAGAGGAGAAAGCAACTGATTTTGTCTTCCATCATGCTAGTTCAGGTAAGAATGTTGTAATAATAGTTTGTCATTTGAAGTGGTATTGCATGGTGCTACACAAGTGGCCAGCTCATGTTAAACTCTAGCTTAAACTTTCTTTAAAATGACTTACTAAATGCTGTGCTGTAGTCCACTGCCTGAATTTATTAAGGTGTAAAACTGACAGAGTTCATGTAGGGCATAGTCTTCCCTTTTAGACTGAAAGCTGGATTAGTTTGATTTACAAATGTTCACTTCTGTTTAAGAAAGCAGAATATTTTCCTCTCCCCTGCAAAATTATTCCATGTGTTGTGTGTATGTAATCGCTCTTCAGTAACTGTGGGGTTTAGAGAATAAGGACATACCAAGGGAAATTATCAGTTTACATCCTTGTTCTGATTTACCAAGGAGGCACAAAAATATAGTCCTCTTTCAAAGTTTCAGGTATGAAGGTTAGACCTGTAACGTTCATAATGCTTCCTTAACCCCAAGGTGGAAAAAAGATTAGTAAGTACGCAAGCTCTGTCAATTTCATTGTAGTTCTCCTGAAGAACGTAAAGGAAAAAAAACTAAAGAAAAAATTTCTTTGCCACCAATTTGGGGAATAATTTTCTACCTAGTTGTCACTGTATTTAGAGCTGTATCTTCTCTTGTAGCTGCTGAGCAACTGATTAGAAATCTGGGAGTAGATCTCATTGTAGAAAAAGGGTTTTTTTTAGTCATATTTTGTAATACTTATTTAGGGGTTCACTGGTCTCTTAAAGAGACATTGATACATGAAATTAATAATTTACTTCTGTTTGAATTTTCAGAGGAAACAAATTCATACCTTAACTATAGTGGAGATGCACTATTGCTGTACTTGCATACACGTAATCCATGTCTCAGATAGTCTGTGTTCTTGCCATGCATTCTGTTAAGGACCTAGCAGATAGCTCACTTCTTATAGAGGCATCCCCTGAGAGGAGGGAGGGAAACTGAACTTCTTGAAAAGGAGCAGGTGGTAGGATCAGAACTGAGATGTAAATGGGAGATGAAAATGACCCTTCAATGAAATACCTCTGATTTACCACAGGTGTGCATAACATTCTGGCTCTGAGCTAGATGGTTGTTGATGATTTTTCTTGCTTCAAAAGATAACCCCATACATGCATGAAAATAAGATAATACCTCAGAAAGATCATGGAGTGTGCGATTGTGTTATTAGTTAGAAGACTGCAAACACAGAAGATTTCCCCAGAGAGTAGCACTGCATCTTGCAATCTTTTTCCAGAAAATCTTATGAGTAGAAAAATGAAATTAAACATTTCCCGATCAGTTTCTAACGTGCCACTGTAATAACAGGAATTCACTTCATAGAAATCTGTCCAATTTCGCATCAGTGAGCGACTGAAAATCTTTAATGATTTGATGAACTCCAGCTTGGCTCACAAAAGGCAGAAATCAGTGACAGAATAGAGAAAAAAATATATATATAGCTATGGTACGTTCAGCTTGCAGGAGATTTATTTTTTTTCTAGATAATTTTTTTTTTTTTTTTTTTTTATGTTTAAAGCACTGATTTCTGAGTAGTTTCCTTTGGAAAGCTTTTCTTTTTTTGCCTCTCTCCTCACTTTTGTTGTTGCTTATTATTTGTTTAGTCACATAGGATATAGCTTGCTTTAAACTCAGTGAAGAGTGTTACTCCTTTTTCTGTTAATGCAGAGAACAGTACATGTGCAAACACAGTACCTCAATGGTATTCTGGCTGAAAAAATGTGCAATGTATTTGCTTTCTGTCATAGAATCATGGAGTTGCCAAGGTTGGAAAATAACTCCAAGGTTATCTTCCATCACATCTAGACCCCTGTTGAGCTGGCTGTGTAATGAGAATGCAGAGGGGTTTAGCAGCAGTGCCAAGCTCCTGGCTGGTAAGCTCAGAGAGAAAGCATCCAGCATAGGGGAGTTTGCCTTCTGGGAAGTGTGTGATATTTCTGGAGCATGAGACTTGAAGACTCTGTCAAAAACTCAAACCCAACCACTTACATAGTGGAATATTTCCTTTAAAGAGTAGGTCTAAAAGGAAGAGAACTAACATGATACAGTTTTACATTAATCGAATGTCTGTGCCTTTACATATACTCGGAGAATCCTAGGGTTATTTGGAAGGAGAGGGGGCTGTTGGATATGAGACTGTTCCTCAGTTATTGTCATCACAGAACAATTTCTGCTACACTGAGGCTGGGATCATGCAGTGCTGCAAAAGACAGAATGCTCTAAAGAAAGCTGTGCTTTCCCTGCTGGCTTCCAGGGTGACTCCATGGACCCCTGGCAGTTGATCTTGTACATCTTGTTCTGTCCCAACTTAAATGGCCTTGTAAACCAGGAACGCCTGTTCCTTGCAGTTTGCTGGCTGCTGGCATACAAGCCTGTTTGCCAAGCCTTCGGGGGCTGAAAGGTGTGAATGAGGAGTGCTGACTTCCCTTTTGTGTTATTAGTGTCGCCTATCAGTGTGCAGTTTTATTTGCAGAAAGAATTTCTGTTCCTTGATTAAGAGAATGACAGAAAAATAAATGACTTCTTAAAAAAAGATATCCAGTTTAGGAAGTGAGGGGAAGTAACTGTAGAAAGCTATTCTGAAAATGTCATGTAATCTACAGTTAGGTTATTTTGTTCTTTCCTGGATCTGTATTTTACGAAATCGGTGAGTCAAGCAATTGTCAGTAATATTTTTGTTTTTTATTTTTTATTTTTTCTTATCTTATACACGAACTATATGCATCTGTGTCTGTATTACAACTGAATGATAAAAATACAATATATAGCAGCAGGAGGAAGAATTTTAGCTTTATTTAGACTTGCAGTAAGTGTTTACTAAGTGCATCTGTCATATCATTATGGATTTGTTTTCCTAGATTCTTATGTTGGGAATTCTTTTTCTTTTTTTTTTTTTTTTTGATACCTGATGACGTTGAACATTTTAATTTTATTATTCTCATTCAGTGATCTATTATTCTCATTCACCAATCTATGTAAGCAGTGTGGGACTTAAGTACAGAAATATCAGAAGTATTTACCGATGTCTTTTTTTAGTCATTTAGCAAAAGCACATCTACAGTCCATTTTAATACATTTTAGATGAAGCATTTTATGTATCGTCAAGCATATTCAATTTCTTTCAAAATACAAACGTCACTGTATGTGAGACAGTGCTTGTAATGCAGTTATGCAGTTAATTTCTCAAATGGAAATCTTGCGCTAAATACTTTTGAATAAAACAGGTACAAATGTGGATAAATCAAGAAGGCTTCTGTCATACACTTCAGGATGATGGTATCCTGTGTGTGTTCCTTGTGTGAGATTCTATAGGTATGCCTGCACCCTAAAGGAGGTGAAAGAGAAAAGAAAATGCTATGGAAGCCTTATGCTATATGCTTGGTCTCTTGAGAATCCTGCTCAGCAGTCGGGTCTTTGCTCTTCCATATATCTTCAGAGTTTTCAGACATTTTGATTAGCAAGTAAAAATGTTCTCACTGCCTTACAACGTAACAAGCAGATGCCTTTTCATCATCAGGGAAAGAGAGATGTGCTCCCTGTTGTTTCAAGGCAACTATCAGAAAGGTGGCATCTCTGAAGATGTGGCTAAAATAGTTCATTCAAGACTTTGCCAATTCCTACTACTCAGTAGAAATCCTATTCCTCCATTAGGGGGTATTCAGTCTGATTCAAAGTTTATATGGACCCCCCCCCTCCGTACCCCCTGAAAAATATAAGTTTTTCTTATTTGCTTTGCATAGAGATACATGTGCTGGAGAGCTTTCCTAGGCAGGGCTCATCCTCTGAGGCACAGATTGGTTGGGAAGAGATCTGTGACATTACCTCATGCTTTGCAATGCTCTTTGCTCAAGGCGAAAGCATGTAGTTGGCAAAACATTGTTGGACTGGCACGAAAAGTGAACAGCTAGAATTGTGGTGGTCCCAAAGCAGAACCTGATCCTGTACAAAAGGAAACCAGCAGAGTACGAACAAACTTATCAGAGCATATCTGATGCTACGTGATTCTGCTGTTTTGCTCATGGAGTACTGTAGTCAAGAGTCCTATGAAAAGGCTGTGGACATGAAAGTCTCTGGGAAATGGCATCTCCTGTAGTGCTTCTCTATCTCCATCATGTGACCTGCCATGGCAGAGGTGTGCTGGGAGAGAGGATAAGAGACATGAATGGTCTTGATATATTGCATTAAATATATTCACACTCTCGTTGCCTCTTAGTTTGTCTCTGGCACAAATGCTTTCCCTTGTTGCCAGACTCTTACAGTATTTTGTTAACTAATATAATAGTATATATAGCACTTGCAGAAGGCAGTAAGTCTTCCTCCTTTCCCTTGTTCCCTCTCCTCCCCCTTGGATGAAATAGAGGCATTTCTAGTATATGTGTTACTAGAGGCTGTCAGGTGCATGTTCATTAACACAGTATACTGTAAGAATTCAGGGCTTTGTCTGAGTTTCAGGAGTAGTTGGTATCATCCAGAGGTGGAAAAGGCATGGCTGTCATAGCTCTCCAAAACTTATAAATTATAACTTATCACAATTGTAATATATATTATGTTTTCATATTTATCTTCAAAGATAGGACAAATATTCTCTGTATGTATTTATTCATTACTTCCTATGGCAGTATAGAATATTGTTAACTTTTCTCTTTACTTCTTCCATCCTGTTTCTGCAGGTCTTGATGATTGCTTGCAGCAATATATTAAGAATTTTGAGAGAGAGAAGATTAGTGGCGACCAGCTGCTACGTATTACTCATCAAGAACTGGAAGATCTTGGAGTCACACGAATTGGCCATCAGGAACTTATCTTGGAAGCAGTAGACTTGCTCTGTGCACTGGTAAATTTATTGGGGCAAAAGGGGAGGAAATGAATGGTGTTTGCATATTTGCTGTTTGTGTATTCGAATTTCTAGTCCTAAAAAGCATTTAAACAGGTGCTTTTCAATGTATGAACGGTTTAACATTTTAAACCAGAGTCAAGATAACAACATCTACTGCTAGGACAGTGCTTGTTAAATAAATTTGCATCAGAGGTTTAAGACTTCCATATCTTTGTTTGTAGGAAAAAAGCCTACCTAAAATCACAATGAGACTAGACAGTGCTATGTTTGGAATGTAAAATAGTTAGAATGAGAGAAATCAGAATGTAATAATTGAGTGCCAGTTGCCCTTTAAAAACCAACCAACCAACAAACAAAAAAACCTCATGATATTAACCATGTTATTTAACCATGTCATATAACCATGTCATTTTTCACTGATCTTTTATGCACTCCCTCACTGTATAGCAAATTATGTTTTAGATGATTATTTAGCTGCTTGTATTTCACAGTAGAAAGGATGAGATAGTGGAGTGGAAAAAAAAAAGTAAATAATACATAAATCCTCAATGCAGAGGGATTTTGATAATGCTCTTTTCTGTAAGGTAACGTCATGCAAAACTTTGATTATCCCCTCAGTGAGAGGTGTAGTGCTAACTTCACTGTTCTTATGAACTTCTGCATGATTGTAAAGATTGGACACGCTGTCTGCGTTCGTTGCTGTAGAAAAAATTGTGAACAGCTCTGTTAAGATGTACTTGACTGCCTAAAATAGAGTTTTGTAGTTTCTAGTGTGGATGATTTTTCCAAGCTTCAGCAGCAGCTTTAAGGAAGCCGAATCTCTGTAGAGGAAATCAAAGATGATACACTGAAAGGTTCCTTAGAAGGGCTTGTGGATTCTCAGTACTCAGCAGCTTTTCTGAATATGATACTGTTGGATCTTTGGGATTGACAAAGATTGTACAGGCTTTGGATTTTCTTCTCTAGAGCATTATGTTGTGGAGTGGCTCCGTGTGATGTTAACTCCACCATTTTTAAGTGATGGAAAGTTGTAATCCAAATAAATAAATAATAAATAAATAAAAATTGCTATGGACATACAAGAAGACAGTCACAAAGTACAGACCGTGCAAAGAGAAACAAGAAAGGAAATACTGTAATTAACTGAGACAAAATCTAAGGTAGGGTGAACACTGAGAACAGTTCTTTCCAAGGGAGACAGATCATGATTCTTTCAAATGTAACCTATTTTCACAGAATGAACCTTGTTTATTAGCTGAAATTTCCTTTTCCCCCCAGATATATAATTACAGATGTTATCATTAGACAAACAGACACATCTTGTATTTGTAGTTCCCTTTTATGAGACAATAGTATGTAGAACTAAATTGTACATAAAATAAGGAATTTTTAGTGAAAGCTTGCAATGCGTCCTAAATTCATGCAAAAAGTCTCTACCTGCTTGGCCCATATGGCATATATTGTTGTCTGCTTTTCTGAGTTGGTTTTTAAAAAAAACTTTATCATTGAAACACAATAGCAAGCATTCAGATTTCAACTTCTAATTTAAGTGGAGGCTTTTGCAGTCTCACAATTGGCTGCTGATGGCTCCTCAGGGACAGAAAATGTGATTGTTATATTGATTTTAGTGGACTTAATTTAAATTTATTGTTCACCAATCGGATAAACCTCTTAGGAAATTTAATTCAGAGACAATCCTTTTGGCTATTCTGGTCCTATACTTGCAGGCTTTCTTTTTTTTTTTTTTTTTTTATTGCATCAATAAGTATCTGTCCTGGTTAGTGCTTGCCTGTTCTTCTGAATTAGCTTCTAATGTGGACTGTATGTTTATGAGAATGCTAAACCTATAAATCTTCAGCACAGGACAACTGCTTTTGCAGGTGGTCACTGTGCTGGGCTTTTGAAATGCAAGTTACCTGACTGTTTCTCCTGTTACACTGGAGTCTAACAGAGGATTCACTATAGAATTTGGCATGAGGCACAGGTTCGATCCAAGTGAATTAAGATCTAGTTGGATGTTGGAAATGATCAGTAGTATGATGGGATAGAAACAGTAATATTAATTTTGCCTTGTGAGCATAATCTCTGATTCTGTACTAATGGTGTCCAACAGATTGCTTCCGATTCCCCTCTCCATTCTCTCTGAGTTGGTGAGTGAACACCTAAAGAGGCTTTTTTTTAATTTTTTTTTTTTTTTTTTCTTCCCCCCCAACTAAGAACAATTGAGGAGGACAGAACCACCCCTCCTACCAGTCATTCCTGCTCCCACTCTATGGGAAGAGGTTTTTAAGACAGAGATACCATCGGTGAGGGAAACTTCTGTGTCAGCTGATGTGCTTAGGAGATGCATCCTTCCTGTCCCTCTCCAAGGAGTTTTATGGAGAAGATTTCCTCTGACAGTTTCTGCTCTATAGCTGTGGTTGTGGCAAATGGCAAACTGGCTGCTTGTGTTGTATGTCTGCAGTTTGTGGGGCAAGTTTTTCTTTCTGGAGGAAAATGAAGGACCTGATCAAGTATGTTTGGTGTGGGCCTGAGTCCTGCTTGCCTCAGACAGGCTGTGGAATAGTACTAAAAAGACAAACTGCTGGCCACAGTAATAATTGGGAGCCACTTATCATAAAATCATAGAAGTACCAAGTTTGGAAAAGACCTTCAAGATCATCTAGCTCAACTGCCCATCTACCACCAATATTTCCCTTTTAAACTGTGTCCCTTAATACTACATCTAAATATTTTTTTGAACACCTCCAGGGATGATGACTCCACCACCTCCCTGGGCAGCCCGTTCCAGTGCCTGACCACTCTTTCATAGAAGTTTTTCCTAATATCCAACCTGAACCTTCCCTAGCACAACTTGAAGCCATTCCCTCTTGTCCTGTTGCTAATTATGTGTGATTACTTTTGGTAGTGTTCTTTGAAGGATGTTCTTTTTTGACAGAGTTGGTAGGTAACTGTGGTCTCTCTCAGTATTCCCATCCTGTCATGAGCATTTGCAACAAAGGGATCCTCCACTGTTAGCTGATAAGAGAAGAAATGCTGGACTATGTCACCATCTCACTTGAGTCTCTCTTGGCTGACACTTGCCATACTGTGCTGTTGACAAGAGAGCAAGTATCCTGGGGGTGAGATAAACAGGTTTTCTTTTCCTGTGATACTACAGAGGAGAGAAAGACATGGCTCAGCTGCTACTGCTGTTACAGATCACACTTGCTAATAATTTTGCATGCCTTCTCAGCTGAATGTGTCCCATGTAATTAATGTGTTTTGTATGTTTGCACTCTCCTATAGATTATCTTTCTTCTCCCCCCTTTTTTTTTTTTTTTTTTTTTTTTTTTTTTTTTTTAATTTAATAGAAAGTTTATGTCAGAAAGGGCAACTCGAATGAAACACACTCTGTGCTTAAAAGAAAGAAGAAGGTCTGTGGTGGTATTTCATTGGTAGGAAGCTGTTACGTGGTTTTTGGGTCAGACCTTGAGAAAATATCACGATGGAGCTGCTCCTGCAAGGTTACTCTATTTCTAGCAAGACACGTCTCTTCTCCCTCCCTTTTTGTTCAGTTAGACACGAAATCCAGACCATGCTGGTGACACCATTAGATTCCTATTTGATGTGGATGTGCATGTTTATTCACATGACAAAATCTCAAAAAAATATTTGACATCTCAGAACTTTGTAAACTAAGAAACTCCATACCAAATGTGAAGATTCAGGAGAAATTGCAATGAATTAGCTGTTATGCTATGTTTCCTGTGATTTTGGTTGATGAAGAAGATGCAAATAGTTTCATTTGATTATAAAAAATTTTATTTTTAAAAATGAGGCCATATGTAAAAATATAATGTGAAGAAAAGTCTACTTAGAAAACTTCACAAATGACTTCTGAACTATTTAAAATTTTCTTTAAACAAAAGAAATTAGTAAAGTCTGTGAGTTTGCAAAAATATTTTTCAGAAAGCCTGAATTTATATATTAAGTAAGATATTCTTACTTAAAAGGAAAACAAAATGGTTTTGCTTTATACAGTATATTGGTTTTAGTTCTCATTTCATACTGGTTACTTAAATCTCTTGTGACTTCACAGGAAGTTGTTACACACTGGATATTTCAGTCTGTAAATATGAGAGATTGCAGCGGATGAAACAGCAATGTTACTTGGCAGAGAATATGTTGGGGTGCGCTAATAACACGACGTTACTTGTCATTTACCACTAATACAAAACGTTTAAATGCAAATGAATGTGGAAAATAGATCTACTTCACCCCCTGAATGATTCAGTTTTTTCATAAGAATTACGTCCTTTATCTTAATATAATCTTCTTGCCATTTCTCACACAAAAATCCTTTCCTTTGCCCTTATCACTAGTCAAATCTTAGAGCTACTTTGTCAGTAATAGTGAGTATTAGACTTAAACCCTGTAGTGCTAAATGAGGAATGCTTCATTCCAGAATGGAAGCTTGTTTATACTGTACTTAGGATTTATTGTTAATATTCTGCATGCTCACGGCAGAAGAATTGCCCTTTTTTTTCTCTTGCCCTTTGCAAGTTAAAGTTCTACTTATCTATCAGCTGCTGCCTTGTCTTCAGCCTGAAATAACTTACTATGAAGAAGGAAATTCTCAATCAAAGGTCCATAACCAGATCAATAAAACTAATGAGTTAAAGGCTGTCTGATAGCTGATATTTGTAGCTGTTAGTAAATCTTTTGTGCAGAACTGCAGTAAACCCTGTGGCATGCCAAAGGCAGTAAATATGTCCATATGCAAGGAATGAATGTCCTTCCTCTGATCTGTGTTTGGGTTATTCTGAGTTTTGGGCAAGTGCAAAATAGATGCCTTGGTTAAAAGCAGGCCTGTTGAAAAAGACTGATCTTATTTCCTTAGCTGTTTAAGAATTTGGAACTGCATGTAACTGAATACGTAAGTGTTATTTTGAATTCTAGAGAAGTAAGAGGACCTGGCTGACTAAGGACAAAATTACACGAGGAAGTTGGAAAACAAAGAAAACATAATGAACACTTGGTCTTGCAGAATCTGCTGATTGAATAAGAGTAAGGAGCATAGTTACATAATTGCTCTATTAGTGCTACAAAGCATAACTAGGGCTTGGCTTTTTGATGTGTTACTTGATTGTGCTGTGGAAAAAGAACTGCTTTTTTTTTCTTTTTTTTCTGGAAACACGAGGATAGTTATTATTAAAATTTCCTGGGTTCTCATGCACCTGACTTTTTTTTTTTTTCCTGACTGCAAACACTTAGGACAAATATTTGTATTCTTTGAAACCATTTGTCTTTTAATCAGTATATATTTAATAGCTGCAGTATATAATGTCATTTGAATGTTCCGGCTTTGTTTCCTTATGTATTTGTTTTCTACTTATGAAATCTGTATAGACTGTGCATTGTCCCATATGTCAGTGCTATTCCAAGGAGGGACAACCTTAGGGTTGGCATTTCATGATTCTGGAAGAAAGGTTGTTAGAAATATATGTAGAAATGCTGTAGGCAGAGCTGATGAGGTACAAAGTTACATAAGGCACCATCCATATGACAAGCTGTGTTCTCAGTCGTTCACAACTTTGATCTTGTAAATTGCCTCATAATTTGTGGGATGTGTTTAGCCAAATGCTTTCGAGTATGAGGTTCAGAAGGGGATGGATTTTACTTAGTTTAAAAACAACTTTGAAGGAGAAGATTAGAATTTTTCATGGGAAAATTTTAGCACCCCAAATTCTGAGGCATGGCTTTGAAATGGCTGCCATGTGCCATGGTATCCCTGTGATGCAGTTTTGATTATTATTGAGATTTTGATTATTATTAAGAACTTCTGCAGGCTTCCTAGGAATAGAGGACTGTGAACTTTGTCATTTCCAGTTTGCTTGTTTAAAAGCAATGAATATTACATGCAGACATGTGTCTCAAGAATTAAATTTGGAAGATGAGAGCTCTGAAAAATAGTGAGGAACAAATGTAAACTTGCCTATGTTATCTTAACTCCACTTCTATAGCCTTATGCTATTTTTACCTGCAGCTTCTGCATCAGTCTGTGAATAAGGGGGGGAAAAATTGTGTTAGAAATAAAACTTGAATTCATCCTTGTGATTGCTGCCCAAACTAATTGAAGACACCAAGTATAATTGAGATGTTTTATTTCCTAACACATATATTATACAGTATACAGCAACCTAGACTGTAATATTTGTCTTTTCAGGAGATTGCAACTTTGTTCTCCTTCTTTAAAAAATAATGCTTATTGTTCTGTGGCAAATATTTGTCACCATAATCCTTTACCTTCTGTAGTTTGTACAGTAAGAGCAGCCTTTCTCCAACAGGGCAGCAGAGCTGACTGAAGTAAGCACTGGCGTCTGCTGTGCTCATCTTATTTTCCTTTTGTCCCAGTTAATCAGTGTTGCAGTAGTAGCCTTGGTTCCCATCTTGCGTCAATTCAGTGAGAATCAACACTGGTCATGTAATGCCTTGCACTCCATATGGCTTCCAGCAGCTTTCTGGGCTGAAAGAGAAGAACCAGCTATTTAAAGAGAGGGGCAGAGAGAACCATATGCTCATTTTTCTCTCTTGGATTGTTTGTGGGAATCATTTGATGTTCTTGAACGTAATGTGGCCTTTGTGTTTATGGGTATGTAGGCTTTTGTGGATTTATAAAAAGTTCTGATCAGGACACATGTTGTAAGAGATTTTTGGATTTGGTAGTTGGAGTGTATGTCTATATAGTATATTGTGATGAATTCAGACATGGAATTCTCTTGATACTCGAACTTGACATTTTTATGTCTTTGTGTTGCACTGTAACAGTGGTGGCATACTCTGAAGTGTGTCAGCAGCCTCTAGTCACCATGTCTGAGCCGGCAGAGATTGTTAGCACTGTATGAGATAGAAATGCTCTCCTTTCTAACCGGTATTAGCAATATGAGATGTACTTACCTGCTATAAAGGCTTAAGTGCATTTAATGAAAGAAGAAATTGAGCTCTGATCTGATATTTTTATTTTTTAGTTATTGATCAAACTTGCCCCCAAATGTTCATTTCACTTCCAAAGTTTGGTAACTTAACTCTCTTTCTAGCCTGTGATGCTGATGCAAGGATGGATGGGCAGAGAGAGAGGGCTAGGCTGGCTTTCCCCACCAATAAAAAATAATCAAAATTAATCACTAGTGATTACAGCTGCTACTTGTCAGCATGCAAAGAAAAGAGCTACAATTCATCACTACCATGTGAATCCACAGAAAAGTAATTAGTAGGTAAAATGCCTATTAATAGTTCCCACCACCTTTCTTTCAAACACCTGCTGACAAGCTATTACACTTAAGCTTCATCAAGTTCTTGTTTTGTGATTGTGAGAAAAAATGCCATTAGAGCCATTTCTGTTCAGGTGTGGTGTCTCTAAAGGCACTCTTCCTTTGCGGCTCCTCATTGAGAAAGCAGACGTATAGATTTGCCTTACTGCTAGTAATCTCTACAAGCACACAGATTGCTTTATGCTTCTTTCAATGACTATAAGTTTATCTTGGCTAATGACACTATAACTTGCGTTAGTGCAGGCTAAATACAGAGTAGGGAAAAACAAAAGAATTGTCATCTTTGCCTGCAATTATCTTTTTATGTTGCTTAGAGATAAACACTGTATATCTACAAGAAGCATATTATTAATAGTATTTGATCGCATATAAAGTATGACCGAACTTGGCAGTAATTATTTGAACAACCTTTTCCCCAGTATTGAAACACATGACACGTTAGATTTTTTTTTTTTATTTTAATGAGGACTGGAAATATTAGTGATATATCAAGTGGGGATTTTGTTAGCTTGGCTGCTGTTCTAGGAGCCTTCTCATTGAAGGCTTCTTTAAACAGAGCTGCCCAAAAATATGTACCTTGCTCCAAAAGTAATGCCTCTATGGAAACTACCAGAACTACAAAGAGCACAATAACTCTACTTGATAGAGCAAATTTTCCTAAATTTTCTAAATTCTAAAATTTTTTTTTTTTTTTACATAGTCACCACCATTAGCTATGTACTTTCACAAGCAGTGAATGAGAGTCTGCATGTTGAGCTTATAAAAATTTGCACTAGTGGAGGTGATCTGCTGTTGCTACTGCTGAAACACCACCTACTGATCCACTGTGCTTGCAGCCACTGTTGGGTTTCTATCAACATTATGCAAGTGTCAATGTCAGCGGGTACAATCTTTTCTGCATGGAGGAATTCAGTTCCACCTCTTTTCTTCATCTGTACTTCCATGTCAGATGTGATTGTGTCAGACTGCCTCTCTGCTGCCTTCTGTCATGCAGCAGCACAATATAGCATAATATTGTTTGGAAGATTCAGCCTCTTCTTGCCCTACCACCAACACCCGCCTCTGACATGGGCCAACATATTAAAATAGGAGGCTTTACTTTCAGCCGTTGTATTACTCTGCATGAAATTTATATCTGTTTTACACCCCTGCCTATATCTGTCTCATACTGCAGGTGGAGGCTGTGCCAAAACCAGCACCATTCCTAATGAATGATTAAATTGAATGCAGCTTAGATACCAACTGAACCCCTCTGTTTTTTTGCAGTAAGAAACCATGAAGTATTGGTGAATGTATCTGGACACAGACTTTGTGGTCATTAACATTGTCCCTTCATTTCCATGTATCTAAGTGTGAAAAAAGATGTCTCAAAAAGGAAAGAGAATACATTTGTACGTGGTCATCACTTGAAACATCAATGAGACTACTAAGCTTTTATAGGAGCTGCTTTTCTAAAGAAGCATATATGCAAATGTGTTCTGTTATTCTGTCACAGAATACTTTTTTGAGTGTCTTGCTCACTGTTTTAGTTTTACTGATGATTTTCTTTCTGCTGGGACTTGAGGCCTGGGTGTTTTTGACCTGAGCTTCTGCTGCAGTAGGCACAGCCCATCATTGCTGGGTGCTACCCACTGCTCGCCTCTCTGAACTGGCAAGGTGCAGGTCAGGCAGCAGAGAGGAGGATGGAGGAAAAAAGAGGTGAAGTAATTCAGGGCTGTCAAGGGAGAGCTTCAGGTTGAAGCCTGGGCCTTGGCATGGACATCCATCTGTGGCGTAGGCATCCATCTGTGGGCCCTGTGCCCAGCTTTGGCTCGGGATCAGTGCGCCCTTGGTTAGCATGGCTTGTGGCAGCCCTTCCAGCACTTTCCCCTGGATTACAGAAGGAATGGTGCCACGGGATTAGGAAACTTGAAATACAGGCCCTGTTGTGAAAACTACAGTAATACTGAGGCACCTGGAGTGCGACAAGAGTTAGAGGTGCTGTGTGACAGAACTCAAGTTGCTGAGGGTGAATGTGAGCACAGTATTTGGATAACCACTGGCTTCCCACTGACAAACACCTTAATTAAGAAATTCTGCTTTTCTGTGCATCAGAAAGAAGGACGTTTCATGAGGAGACCTACGACAGGGCTGTAGCTTGCAGTCATTCCTCTCAGTGTTTGGGAATGTGAGCATCACTGTAAATACATGTTGTCTTGTGGTAGGCTTGCTTTTCTGAGTTTGCTCAAGAAAGGTGATCTGTAAGAAACTTCCCATGACATATTTTTTGTACAGAGTAGACTTAATTTCTTTTCTGATTAATTACTTCACCCAAACAAGCTAGATGCTCAAGAAGAAGGGAAATTAAAAAAAACTTGTTCTATTTATTGTTGTTCCAGCTTATTCCTGAGCCCTACATCTTCATCAAGCTCTTTCAACCACAGCAACCACAGAAAACTGCAGGAAAAACAAATTTGTTTTTATTTGATGTTTATCTCTTTAATTTGGGCGGATTTAATAAGTTATTAATTACGAGCCGCTTAACTGCACAACAAAGTATCTTTTACTTTTCTTTCCTAATCTATTGTTTTCATCTTGTAAATTTTTAATTTATAGCCTAATTCTATCTGTTGTATAATTGCTATAGAATATTTAAAGTCATTGCCCAAATGCACCGACTGTCTAATTGGAAACTGAATGAGGTGGCAACGGACAGTGCCTACGCAGAAACTGTGCAGTTATAAACATTCCCACAAAGCCATTTGTTAGCTAAAATACGATGTTCTCAGATATTGCAGTAGAGATTTTTAAAATGCAATCTTAGCATATGCTTGTTTCCCTCTTAAGCTGAGTCCCGAAGTGGGAAAGATGACTGACATTGTAGTGACTCCTTATTAAGTGTGTTCAATTTACAGGTATCGAAAGGATGTGGGTGGGAGATACATCCAAGCCATATTCTGAAGTCTCTGTTTTCTGCAGTATTTCAGCATTGTCCTGGGATTAGGACTGTGGAAGGGTTAGGGGCTCTGTGTTTACTGGGTCTTATGACAGTGTAATCTTCCTGGAGTCCCTATATAATTAAAGAGTAGATAAGTTGATTTAGTAAATGGTGTGGATTAGGAGAATGACAACTGCTGGAAATAATCTTTTTTTTAATTTTATTTTTTTTTTTTCCTACAGACAAGAGAGGAAAAAAAAATCCTTGCCTGTAGGAAAAAAAATAAAATAAATAATCACAGTAATAAGCTTCAGTAGTCTTAGACTGGAATTGGTAAACACATCCCTTCTCATAGACAGATTAGTATGGTGACCAAACCAGGGAGTCTGGGATGAGAGAGAGGGAGTGTTGTTAGGAAATGTTTTTTTTGTGTGTGTAGCTGAGGCAGTTTTTTTGCATCCCGGTTCATCCACCTTGGTTAGTAGCAAGTAGCTCTTATCTCAGATGAAATTGTAGCCATGCCACATCATAACCCTGTGATGTATTTTAGGCAAGGAGCACTTTTAGCAGTCCCATCTCTTGTGGTAATGATAAGCTCAAGTCTCCACAGTTGCATATTTATTTAAAATAGGAAGATCTCTTTTTAAATAATGCTAGTACTCTTTGCATTTGTGAGGAAAACATCTATTTTAGAATTATCAAATTGCTTCTGTTTCTGTAATAAATTGTAATAGAACATTAAATTAGGATATTCTCTAGTGCCATTTCAGTGCATTTGAAGGATTTTCAAGTAGTATTTGTTAATATTTCTGCAAAATTGTTTTTGTATCTGCTGCATAGTAGAGGACTAATTTCAGCTTAAGGAACTGTGTCTTAAGTGGAAGCAAAGTTTACAGCTCTAAATGGGCAAGACAGACTTTGAGCAAAGTAGCATTGTGTTCTTTGGTCTGTGATTATGCTGGTCTTCTGCTGCTAACAAGAATTAAAAATGGTAATAAACATGCTTCCAAGAAAAGCAGTCTGATATTACGCTGTGTTCATACTGTTCGCTTTTGCTAATTGCAAGCCCTCTTTTCTTACATGGTCTTAGGAATCAGTGAGACTGAAGGCAGAAGGGGCTGCTCTGTAACTGTCAGATTTACTGAGAGAACTACTGGGTCTACTGCTTGGAAAATCAATTCTCCAGACTAGAAAGAGATGTTTTTTTTCTTAGCTCACTTAAACCATCTAAAAGATCGCTCATAATTTTGTTCTTCTTTTGTTCTATTTTTATGCACTTTAGAA
Source organism: Lagopus muta (assembly GCF_023343835.1). Classification (NCBI taxonomy): domain Eukaryota; kingdom Metazoa; phylum Chordata; class Aves; order Galliformes; family Phasianidae; genus Lagopus; species Lagopus muta. The sequence continues at coordinate 118,125,135 of NC_064433.1, read as the reverse complement.
ACAGAACATGCCATACATTTAAAATCTAATGAGTGGGTATATTTATACCTTAATTATTGGGAATGGTTAAGTTTTGAAGGAGATCAGTCTTGCTGTTCTCAGTACTTCATGTTCAGTAGCACGGCTAAGTTTCTTTTTCTGTTTTTTTTTTTTTTTTCTATTTTAATTTCAGAACTATGGTTTGGAAACAGAAAATCTGAAAACTCTTTCACACAAACTGAATGCATCTGCCAAAAATCTGCAGAACTTCATCACTGGGAGGAGGAGAAGTGGTCACTATGATGGAAGGACCAGCCGCAAATTACCAAACGATTTTCTGACATCAGTAGTGGATCTCATTGGAGCTGCTAAAAGTCTCCTGGCTTGGTTGGACAGGTAAAATATCCCATATGTGTCACGGGTAACCAGTTCATGGACGTGCTGAAAACCCAGCCTCTTTACAAAACGTAACGTAGACATTTACACAGTAGCAGAATCCACTCACGAATTCTAAGAAGAACTTTGTGGCAGTTTTTTTTTCCTTGTTATTTAACTGTCAGTACATGATTCTGATAACATTACAATACTTTCAAATTCCCTGCAATCCTACACATTTCTGGAAATACAGCATAGCACCAGGCTGACATGATTAGGATTTTTGCATATTTCGTTAAGAATATAGAATAATACATTGACCTGCATAAATCAGATTCTTTGCTCTGACAAAATCAAACTGACGAAACTGTAGTCTTACGTTTCATAATGTATGTGTAAATATAGACTTTTACTGTGTGTGTGTGTGGTCTTGCAGTTTATGTTGGTTGTGTTTTTAATTACTGTTGGTGCATTTTTGTTTTGGTTTTTTTTTTGGACTGCAGTGAAATACCTCAGAACTGTAGATGCAGCTGGAATGGGCTTATATTCTTATTTTATTAGCTAGAAAATATGTGAGAGCAGGGTTAACTGCTCTCCTTTAGTATACCTGCATTGATAATTTTCTAGCGATAGAAATAGTCATAAGCGGGTATTTAAGATGATCATGTAAACTCCGGAAGTGGTTGAAATGAGTCTCCCTGTCTTTATGAGAATGCATCACAGTGCATTTTTATCATGAAAAATAAAATGCTTACCCTGATTTGCAAGATGTGTCTTTAGTGAGTATCTAATTTTTTTTTTTACCCAGCAGCTGAAGTTTTTTCAGAGTACGAGTTTTGTGTAGTTCTTAGAATCCAATAGAGCTGTTTTGGTTTACTTCTCTGGGTTTTGCTGTGTTGTATCTAACTGATGGCTCCTGTCCCATAATTGATTTCCCTATGAAAGGGTAAGGTGAAACAGGAATCACTTCCATTTCCTAACTGAAATTTAAACTCTTTTATTCAGTAGACTCCAACTACCAGTATTTCTACCTTCCTTTCTAGCCTTCCCTTAGATTTCAAAATTGAAGATGCGCTCCTGCATTTCTACCTAGGCACAGGGAATAACATTAGATATGTGGAGAAATTATTAAGCTTTGTGGGAAGAGTTAGGTACTGGAAGTTGAAGAATTGGGAATTTGTTTTTAGCTTTACCTCTAACCTATTGCTTTGACCTGGAAGACCTGTAGTCCTTGTGTTGTTTGTTTTTTTTCCTGCAAACAATTTTTGGCAGAGAATAGCATATCATTCTGAGTTTTAAAACAGAAGGAATAGTATGAAATCATGTTCTGCATAAGCACATCACTGTTTGGGACTTTGTTCCATTTAGAAAAGACCTTGATTATTTTCTCATCTAAATTGTGGACAATGGATAAATAATTGGAAATAATATTTTGTGTTCAATAGTCTGAAATTAAAAAGTAGATTTTCATGTATATTTAACACTGGAAAAAAGTTACTGTTCTGCCAACTAGTTTGCTTTTTTCTGTAAGGCTGATCAAATAACAGTAAAATTAAAAAAAAAAAAATAAAATAAAATTGCTTGCATCTGAGTGTTAATGTGTGAATGTATTCCTGTAAACTGGTTAGTTGTAGTGTTGGTGCAGAAAGATCTCTGAAATGTTTTGGTTTTTTTTAAGTGTATGTGAATCCTACTCTCAAATGAAATGCAAAATGACTTATGCATTTATCTGAAGCTGATCAAACCAAGGAGTTCCAAGAAATTAAAAATTAAGGCAACAATGGTGAAAGCTTTTAGCAATGTTGTGTTTAGCGTGCAAATGAGGCTTCCTTGAAGCAATGTATTAATTTTATTCAGATTTCTGAGAAAGTGCCTCTAATGTTCTGCGTAGCCTAAACATGTAGTGCTGCCAAATGTTTTCTGTAACATTTTAAGTCGATTCTGATTTATGAGAATGTGAAGCTTTCTTGTTTAGGTTTGTTCTTCCTTTTTTGTGAAATCCCCAAGCTGGAGTGAGAGCAGGCCAATGAATGTATCTTTCTCAGGAAGATGGAACATCTGAAATACAACAGCATTCTGCTAATTACATTTTTTTCTGAGCAGATGTTGGGGCCACTAGGGGGAGATAGTAAGATTTTAGATATTAAATATCTGAAGTCAGGAACGTGGATTTAATTTCATTCTGCAAAGCTATTGCTATAAAATCTGGGCCAAATCTGAATTCTTTTGGTTGGTGCCTAACACCAGTTCCATCTGTAGGGTATGAGAGGGAAGAGAAAACCATTTGGAGGTATAAATTGGTTATTAAGGTTATCCACTCTATAGTAACATCCATTCTCCATTGTCCCTGTGTCGATTTGCCTCACAGGTCACACAGGGAAAATGCAGCCAGCAGCAGCTTCACATTGCCTAGAAATGCAATGATGAGGTTTTCTTATGCGTGGGGAATGATGATGATAGCATATGAGTCGTGCTTTGCCAGCTGCTCAAGCAAGCCCTCCCTTTATGATGTTTCCATAGGATGTTCACTGCTTATAATGGCCATGATACATGAGGCCAGGTACAATTATCAAACAGACTGTAGAAGTTGTGATTTGCTGAGTTACTTTCACTGTGGCTCTTATAGTGGCACTGTATGGAGCTGATCTAAGAATGCTCTTTGTTCCAGGCCTCTGCTTGTAGCAGCTGTACTTTCAGATGTATGTCACAGATAGAGGTTTTTATTGGAAATTAAGATAGCTTTTACTGCTGAGGTTTTAAGGTCTTCAAGATTAATTTCGCTAAGGAACTGGAAATTTCAGCAGAGAATTCTAGCTGTTTTCAAAGGAAATTGGCTGAGAATTTTTAGGAGCATAAAATGACTCCCTAGTAATTATGTTCTGCAAAGAAATTGTCATCATGCAAATAGATTATGTCCTTAAGCTTTTTAGACTCATTTCAATTTCCCTTTACTCTCTCAAAGCACAAAATCTTCAGAAAAATATTTTGTCTTAATAATTTTTATTTTATGCTCCTTCCCTAATCTTCAGTTTTTTTGCAAGCCATCTGGGTGCTTAGATTTGAGCTTCCTTGAAAATCTTGAGAGTCTTTTCTGAAAGCATGATGTATTTCCACTTGACACACAACTTAGCTCTTAAGCTGATGGAAATACATACTCTACACTGTAGCAACAAACTATTTGTCTGCTGTTCTGAATGACTTGGCATCTAAATGTCTCTGCTGTGAAGTGATACTTCTTAGGAATTAGATAATAATAAGAGAGGAGCTGTCCAGGCGATCCAGACTTCAAGCTAGATGATAGTTATTATTTTCAGTCTTTGTTCCTGTAGTTCTTGTATCTTGTAATCTTTGAAATAGTAATTGATGCTATCGTTCTGAATCTTTCTTTTCTTTGGTGTACTGGGTTCCTGGAAATTCTTCTGTATTTTACAAGGTTCATGCACTTCAGCCTGAAGAGGTTGAAACCTCAGTGCTTTCTATACAATATACTTTATTTGCTGAGATTATGTACAACAGTTATCGTGAATGTGTTTCTTTGTATCTTCTGAATAACGGTGCACGTAATATTGCCTTCAAAGTTGGGCAACTTACTTCTCTGCAAATTGATTATTTGATATAAATGCAAGAGGAAGATGAGTACTGTTAAGCAACTGAAAAATAAACTGAATAGTTAAAGAAAATCATTAGAAAACATGAAGCAAAAACACAATTGAAAAATGCATTCAAGTTATCTAAAACTAAGAATTGAGGTAGAAGTTGTAGGTCCCTCAAGCCAAACTTAAACTTAAGGTGTACCAGAGAAAGAAAATCTTTAATGTATGATTAAAGTAGAATTACTGTTGCGAGTCCATTACTGTGGATTCAAAGCATGAATAAACCAATTTTATGGTTTAAAGCTATCTCTAGCCTCATAGAAGTGTATTTTTCTGTATAATACTGTGTCCAGTGGTACCTGTGCAATTAAACAGAAATTAGACATATTTATTTATTTCAATCCCAGGTAATGCTTTATTCTTATGCACCTACAGTCCTACATAAAACCACTTTTACAAGTGTTGCTTTTTGTGTGCATCTGTGTTCACTGCCTCTGTGAAATTTCTAAATTATGTGCCATTCATTTGAGGCTTTATTGAACTGAAAGCACTATGAATTCACTCTATGTTGATAATCAAGCTACTTTTTTTTGTATTTCACTTGCGTCTTCAGTGGCAACAGTGAAAACTTCAATACTTTTGTCTAGAGGGAAGTATGAAATGAAAACTAGTGATACAGTGTTTCCAGAAAACTATCCAGAGCTTTTTTGAGTTTGGAGTTTAGTGCAGCTTATAAGTACCTTTATGATTAAGACTGAGCTCTTGTGCTGTTCTCACATCTCATTTCTTTTCTAAAAAATTAAGAAAATATAATCGACTACTAGAAAGTTTTGCATGTGGTATTGTGTTACAGATTTTCATGGTCATGGATTAGGATTTGCCAGAGAACACTGGACTTTTTTTTGTTTTTTTTTAATTGTACTTTTTGACTCAGCTGTCTGTTAGGGCAGCTATTTGATGTGACTTTCACAGCAGTGCTCTTGTACCCCTTGTTTTTCACCCTGGCATATATCCCCATAAAATCTTAAACTGCTGCTATGGATTAGGCTGAAGTTGAAGTAATAGGAGCAAAGATATCTTGTGGAAATAGCTTTCGAGTTCCGGTCTTTCAGAGTTGTGGCTGGAGAAAAATTGGCAGGCTGACAAATATGCACAAGTTTGATTAATTTACCATTGCTATCTCTGGTCTGATACGTGAGCAAAACGGCACATGAATGAACAAAAAGTCCTACTGCAAATAGAAATTGTTGGTCCTATTAAAGAGGCAGGTCAAATTGCTGAGAGAAGTAACAAAATGTAAAATTTCAGAATAAAAGACATTCCTGATATCTTAGATCAGCTTTTGTGGGCAGTCACGGAATGATGAGGTATAATTCTTTCACTCTGAACCCCAGGTTAGTAAGTTGTTTTGTCATGGTCCTAAATGTGCTAATATTTAGCAAAGCACTTGTATGTATACTTCAGTCCTGTTAAGGTAGGCTCTAATCTGTGCCTGAAGTTATGGACATTTGGATGCTTCAGTGCATAAGTCTGGATAGCAGAACAGACTGAGCCTGTTCACTGATTCTTTGTTATGCACAGAGTATAGCCTGCAATTACGTAGATGCTCTTGTTTACATATGAATAATTCTAGGTGGTCACCTTCAGCACACTCTTTTAATATGCTTTGCATGAAAGTACTGTGCTAGGAGAATGCATTTCCCACTCATATATGACTCTCCCTCTTTTCACCATGGTGACACAGTGCATGCATTTTCTTACACTGTAGGTGAAGCGTGTCTTGTTGGATTTCTTCGTCTCATTGTTCTCAGTGAATGAGCCTCATTTATGTTTATTGTGCGACTCTTCTGTAATTGTAAGTAAAGAGGACCATTTATTGGGAGAATTAGGCTTGAATGTTTGCAAGCATCTAACTTCTTACTTACAAAAGCTGTTACTAGTTTGAGGCCTCCTCTTTAAGGGACTCAATATGGTACTGTTAGCTGTGCTTGATTATTACTTGACAAGGTAGATCTGGTTTGTGCAAGGATGGCACTGGGAAAACAAATGAAAACCCAAATAAAGAGAAAACACATTTCAGTGATTCACTCCACAAATAATGCACTTTCTGTCAAGTGGCTTTCAGTCTACAACACATGAATACGAATATATGAAGTCTAGCATGGTGCAGGTTCACAATGTGGGTACACATAATGGAAGAATTAAGAGGCTCCCTCGTCACTAGCATGCGTGGTCATGAAACATGCATGTGCTGTAGAATTATGAAGGCGTTTCATGTGCATGTGGCAAAAAGGAAAAGATCTGTGAGAGTTTTTGAGGGAAGAAATAATGAATTTTTAAGAGGAACTGAGAAGAGGGTTCAATGAATATGGAAACGTATATGGAAAGGATTTTGAAAAGCCTGTGAGAAACAAGGTAGTGAAAGGCAAAGGATCATGCCACAGCAGGAAGTGGGACAGCATATAGCCTTTATACCAGGATAGTTTTTAGTTCTTATTTAATTTAAAGAACGCTAAATTGAACAAAATGCATGTTGAATATTGTAGTTATTCGCAGGGAATTTGCTTCTATGTAATCATATGAAGTACCTGAGAATTGAAGGTCCAAGGGACTCAGAAGACTTTTGAAAGAAAATAATAAAATCTAGAGGTTGATGGAAATGGTTCAGACCGTTTAAGAAATACATATATATTTTTAAAGTGGAGATAAGTGGTCTGATTAAACAAGGAATTCCTCTAACTTGGTATGTTTTTAAAGTCTTGAGAAGGAAGGTGCTGGAGTAGCCAATTGAAAAGGTGTATGTAGGATTTATCTTCACTTCTGTTTGACCTGTCAATAATTCTGTACTGTATTGAAACAATGCATTTTAAAATCAGATATTAATGAAGAGGAGTTTTTGGTGTTTCACAGTGTATCTATTATGAAATCAGCGATTCCATAATGACTTTTCTATTGATGTTTATGTTGAAACTGCTTTGTTATATCAAGTCTTGCTGGACTTTCATGGTTGAAATTGAGGTTCAGGATGTATTACCAAAATAAGTATCCTTTGACAGTAAATATACTTGCAGAGGCTTTTGTTTTTGCTACTATCCTAGTTGCCTACTGCAGTAGTCCATGTGTGTGCCGATTACCTCCAGTGAAGTGGACTGAACTGGGGAGAGGGTGAAGAGGGAATTTCAATTTTAGTGGTCCGATTTGTAGCAATATCCCATAGAAGCATTGGCAGAGACTGCCATGTGAGAATCAGTTTATTAGCTACAGAGAACTACAGAAGAGGTAGCTTGAGGACTGCTTACCTCTTCCATAGGAAACAAGGACCTGTCATCTTATCCTTCCAAGTAATTAATCAGTTCTCAAAATATTTTAATAAGGATTATATTTCTTAGGAAGCTTCTCCCTTCTGCTGCCACCCATGTGTCACTTCTTTCCATGCTGTTTTCAGTAAATCTTCACTGTGTAAACCTCAGTGTAATAAAAATGAGTAATGTCTCAGTCTCTTTGCCTCCTCTTTAAAATTTATTTGGGGCATTTCTAACGTTCTTCACTAAGAGCAATGATGGTAAAAATGTCATTATTTTCCTCATGAACCATGAAACCAACTAAATTGTAAAAGTATGAAAGAAAATCATACAGTTTTAGAAGCCAAAGCCTACCATGCGATTTTGTTTAGAGCAGTGCTGGAGGCTTTGAAATGTCAAATAGATTCCAGTTGTGTAATTTGAGGATCAAATTGTATTAACATCCATACTTAAAGTAAAAGAATGCCATTTGCTGGTTTGATTTCATTCATTTTAAGTAAAAATGAGTTCATAAGTTAACATGACCTTTTTAAAGGTTTCAGGTAGATTTAAAACCTCGACAGCCACAATTTTAAAAGGGGAAAAAGGGTGTTTTTGTACATTTTAGCTAACGCACTATTTTTTTATTTTTTTTTAAAACACGATTATCGTTCATAACCAAGAAATACAGTCAGCTTTCATCCTTTAATAAGCTCTCATATCAACTGAACTTCAGTAATACTCTGTAACTGTAGGTAAACCTGCTATGTAGTTTGTATGTACTGTACAGTTTTAAACTTGCATTTTCAATTTTGATTATAGCTCTGTGTCAAATGGCTTTTGTCAGGCACCTTTCAGAACTTATCTACATGCTACGTACCAAGATTCTACTGTCTGCTTGCTTATATGGTTCTTAAACTCTGCCAGACTTCTTATTTCTGTAATTTTATTTTTAAATTCCCTAGAAAATAAAGGTAGAAAAAATATATTTTTGTTGTATAATGTATTGCATCAAATTAAAGCTGCTTGTCTTGAGTATGCGCCTCAGAGTTCATGTCATTTTTTGAACCATCAGGGCAGGATTTAAAATTCTGGAGAAGAAAGAGAGCACTAGAACAAGATAAAATTCACATGGACTTGTTGGCAAAATCTGCCTGTACTAAAAGTTCAGTAACTCTGCACACAGAAAAGAATTTTAGAAAACTACTAAGAATCAGTAGAACTGTATCCATAGTTCTCATTTAGACATGCTTATAGCAGAGTTCTTTGTACTGGCAACTTGTCTTTAGGTTTAGATTAGGAAGTTAGGAGCTCTTTATGAATATAAATGCTCCGAGATTTTGTGACAATTGGGAAAGGATAAGTGATCCAGATTGTTTAAAAGCCACTTCTCTTCAAATAGTTGATCTATATACTGCATGATCTGTTGTTAATTTATTCAGACATTATATTCCACACAGTACTTTGCCACCTTTTTGTTTGTTTGTTTGTTTTAAGTGTTTGAAGCAAGTGTGTTATGGAGAAATGTCATCTTTGTGATGGTAATAATGTCTGTAAAAGCCTCATTTGCAACACTGGTGGAGTAGAACTCTTCACTTGCAGAAAATTCCAGCCCTGCCTAGTTTGACTGCTTCTTGAGTACACAGAATAGATCAAGTTGTGTTTATGTTTTAAGACAGATTTGTAACACAGAAATCAGAGGACTGCCAGCCTCGCTAACCAAATATGTTTTAGCAGTGCCTCCAGAAAATAAGCAAGCTTCTAGACAAGGTAGATAATCATTTAAAGCATTCTGACGTGACATTTAAGGTGTAGGATGCATGTAGGTGACTTCTTTAAGTGCTGGATTACATTTTTCATTTCACCGATCACTTCTGACTGTGGCACAGTGTGGGGAGATGTTAAGCTGTGCCTCCAGTTTAGCCTTTGTAACTGTTTTTGAGTGTTGATTCATCTCTGGCTCTAAACGGCATTCTCATTTGGATAAAACTTTTACTTCTTCTGAGTTCCTCCAGTAATTATATTAGACATCAGACATGATTCCGGAAATTGCAGTGAGTCAGTGAAATACTTTCCTGGTGCAATTTATATCTGTGCACCATCCATATCAGAGGTGAAAATGGCACTTTAGTAATGGCATTCCCAAACAACTGCCAAAGGCAATGTGGGATGTTTTTTCTAGGGGTGTGAAAGTAGTTCAGGAATGCGCTGGAAGACTATGAGAAATTATGCTTCTATAAATGAAGCTTCTTAAGGAAGAAAAAACAAGAAGAGTTGAACATTTTCCGTGGATATGTATCCTGCAATTTACAATTTTAATAATAGATTTTAGTATTATCCGTGCTTTTAATATCACTAGAAAAGAAATGCATTAAAAAAGTCCTATGGGTGCTAAGTTCATTGTGAGCCACTGAAACAAGTGGATATATGACAGTGTCATTGAGCATTTTTTTTTCCTTCTTTCTTTTTAGATCACCTTTTGCTGCTGTGACAGATTATTCTGTAACAAGAAATAACGTAATACAACTCTGTCTGGAGCTGACAACAATTGTACAACAGGTATGCGAGCATCTACTTAGAAATTTAATCTTTTGTAATAGTAAATGGCCATTACCTTGTGCGCACTGTCATGTATTATTCTTTGTTTATATTATTGTCTAACAATAAGAAGGAAATACTTGTGCTTTGTAAATTCTCTATAAAAATTCCGCTTCCTGATTTTATAATAGTAGTTTGGGCATCCTTCATGTCCTCCCTGCCTATCTCAGTAGTGAAATTCATCTTGGGTTGAATAACATTACTATAAATTTGTATAGTCAAATAGTTTAGTATACTTGAAATTATACTTGATAGTTTGTATAGTTGAAATCTTGTATTTTGTCTTGAGATTTTCATTAACTATCTGTTTGACATGGTGTGCATGTATGTGAGGAGGAGCTTTGTTATGTGCTCCTTCATGCAGCTCATATCATCTACACACCTGTAAAGATAACATGTCCCTGTTAGGCTAGAATAAAGAATGCACTTCTGCACATGCTTTAAGAAATACAGAAGCTAACACTGAGAAACACTTTTGTAATGGGCTTCATTTTGGAGTACATTTTAGAGAACCTACTACATCCTTTTTTTTCTTCTCACTAATGTGGTTTAGAACTGTCCCTGTCTTTGCTGGGAAGTGAAAAGTCTCCTTTGCTGCGAGTTCATTCTGATGTTGATGCTAAATGCTGGAAGAATAACCTGGGAAATTAAACTAGTTCTGTTCAGTCAAGCATCATCCTGTACTCTGATGCAAGTATTTTTGAGGTTACAACTCATCTGTCTACTATTGATAACTGTGGAGGGATGTGGTACTATCTTATATCATTGTTTTCCTAGTTTTTTGGTGTTCTATTTCATAGAATCATGAAGATTGGGAAAGACCCACTAGGATTATCTACAGCAACTATTTCTAGCAGAACAAGGAATGTTTATTGGACCCAAATTACCCTCCTTCAGCTGAGATTGTGACGCAGCTTGTTGGCTTCGTATTCCATTTCTCTAGACAAATGTCAGGATAAATTCTTCTCTGTTGGCTGCTGCAGGGGCAGGTCACAGCCATCTGTTGTGAACTGCTGGCCCTCCCTCTGTATGCATATCCACTTGCTTTGGGCTGCAGTTCAGTGCTGGAACAGACAGTGCTTGAGAGGAAGAAGAGAGATGCATGCAGTGCCCATCATGCAGAGGGATGAGACTTGGCTCTCCTGGTGGTTCAGCAAGAGTATGAGGGAAGGGCCAATGCCAATATGGAGAATTTTGCAGAAGTGAGTGCACTTAAGAAACTGGAGATTATAGAAGTAGGAGAGGGTGGGCTGGGTAGGACTAAGAGTGCTAGGGAGAATTTTTTTTTCTAGTTGTTAGAAGTATCAGTCTATTGTCACTCAATTGGTCTATGCTAAAGATCTCCTATGTCCCCTTAGTGTGAGTTTGTTTGATGACACTACTCTCCCTTTTATAAAAACAATGCATTTTTCTCTGATGCTTTGATAAATACATACAATACCAAATATTATTTGGGTTTGCTTCCTCTCTGATTTAGAGAAGAGTAGTGTTGCTAGTCCTCTGTGCTCAAATTTGGAAAATGAAAATTTTTTTTTTTAGTTTTATTTTTCCTTCAAATTTGATTGATGTTTTTTTGGTGTGCAAAATAGAACGTGGTCTGCTCCCTCCCCACAGATCACATTAGCAAGGGTGCATTTTGGTGCCTGGGCAAGAGACAAGGGGGGGTGTCTTGGTAGTCTTGTGCTTTTGGCCATTTTGCAATCAATGTCAGACTTCTCATTTTCATTCTGTCTCAAACTGCAACAGAGATGCCAGCAGCAATGGCTGTGAAAGAAGACCGCAGGCCTTTGTTTTTGTGGATGGCTATTTATGGAATCTGCATGGGAACTGCTGAGTCACGGCCTGAACCTCTGATTGATCACCTGAGGTGAGCCATGAGTCAGCCAGAGGAGCACAGGTGAAGGCAATTCACCTGTGCTGCCGGAAGAGGTGGAGCCTGGCTCCACCCCTCCTGGACCTATTTAAGAGCTGGCTACCAGAGGGGAAGGATCTCTTCTGGAGATCACCTCTCTTGGTGTTTTGTGGTGAGTTCAGCCGAAGGGTAAGCTCTTCCACTTATTCTCTTTTGTGATCGTTGTCTACTTTGCCTAACTCTCTTGATTATATTGTGATTATAACATCTTGATATCTATTGATTATACAGAATCATATCACAGGATGGTTTGGGTTGGGAGAGACCTCAAGGATCACCAAGTTCCAATTCCTCTGCTGCACACAGAGTTGCCAGATTCTAGGTTGAATACTTGATCATGTTGCCATGGTCCCATCCAACTTGGCCTTGAACACCTCTAGGGATGGAGTGTCCACAACCTCTCTGGGCATCCTGTTCCAGTACCTCATCACCCTCTCAGTAAAAAACTTATCCCTGATGTCGTGGCTAAATATTTCCTCGTTTAGTTTAAAAACATTCCTCCTTGTCCTATTATTATCTACTTATGTAAAAAGTTTATTTCCCTCATGTGTATAATCTCTCTCTAGCTATTGGAAGGCTGTAATGAGGTTTCCCTACAGCCTTCTCTAAACTGAGCAAACCCAGCTCCTTCATTCTGTCTAGACAGGAGACGTGCTGTAGCCCTCTGATCATCTTCGTGGCCCTCATCTGGACCCTCTCTAAAAGCTTGATTTCTTTCTTGATCTGGAAGCTCCAGACTTGAATGCAGTACTCCAAATGGGGCCTCGTGATGGCATAGAAGAGAAATAATCACCCCCCTTGTCCTGTTGGCCATCATTCTTCTGATGCTGCCCAGGATACTGTTGGCTTTCTGGGCTACAAGTGCACACTGTTGGCTCGTGTTCCCCTACTAGGAACCATAAGCCCTTCTCAGCTTATGGTACTCCTCAGGGGTACTCCCAAGGAGTTCTTCTCCCAGTCTCTGTACTTATCTGAGATTACCTTGACTCAAGTGCAAAACCTTGCACTTTTCTATGTTGAACTCATTAGGTTCACAAGGGCCTGCCTTTGCAGTTTATAAATGTTTCTCTGGGTGGCATCCCTTTGCTGTATCTGCAGCACTCAACTTGGTGTCATCAGTAAATTTTCTAAGGGTACACTTGATCCCGTTATCTATGTCATTGGTAAAGATGTTAGAGAGTATTGATTCCAAAACAGACAGACTGGGGAACACTTCTTGTTCCTGGCCTTCATCTGGATATAGAACCATTGACCACAACCCTCTGGCTGTAACCTTTCAAACCAATTCCTTATCCACCTAATAGTCCACCCTTCAAATCAGTATCTCTCCAATTTAGAGATAAGGATGTGGTGGAGGACCATGTTAAAGGCCTTGCAGAAGTCCAAGTAAATGAGATCAGATTCCTTTCTGTTGTCAACCAGTGCCATCACTCCATCGCAAAGGCCACCAGAATGATCAGGCATGACCTTCCCTTGTTGAAATTGTGCTGGCTGTCTCAGATCACCTGCTTATGCCTTGCGTGCCTCAGCATGTATTCTGGGAGTACCTATTCCATGATCTTCTCAGGCAGAGGTGAGGCTTACCAGTCCATTGTTCCCCAGGTCCTCTTTCTTCCCTTTTTATAAATGGAAGTGATGTTTCCCTTTTTCCAGTCATCAGGGACTTTGCCTGACAGCTACAACTTTTCAAATATGATGGAGAGTGGCTCGGCAACCACATTGACCTGTTCCTTTAGGACCCTGGGATGCATGTTGTCTGGCTCCATAGACTTGTACGCATCCAGTCTGTGAGGCTCTCTCGGACTTGCTCTGCCCTTACAGTGTGAGGGGAGTTTGCTCCCCCAGTTCCCACCAAGAAAGGGATGTGAAGTTGAGGGATGTGAGAAATATGAGAATCCTGCCTGCCAGTGGAAACTGTGGCAAAGAACTTACTGAATATCTCAGCCTTCTCCCATATCTGTTGTAGCCAGTTCTCCTTTTTCATTTATCAAAGGAGGCATGCTCTCTTTGGCCTATCTCTTCTGACCTATGTACCTATAGAATCTCCTGTTGTTTTTAACATCCCTTGCCAAATTCAGTTCCATGCATGCCTAATCCCATCTCTGCACATCCAAACAGCATCCCTGTAATCTTTGCAGGTGATATGTCCTTGTTTCCACTGCCTGTGCTTGACCTTCTTTTTCCTCAGTTTGATCGGCAGGTCCTTGCCAAGTCATGCCAGTTTCCTGCCTCCTCTGTCTGCTTTCTTATTTTGAGGGATGGAGAGCTCTTGTGCAAAGTGTTTCTTAATCTCTTGCCCCACGGTGAGTTGTGCCCTTATTGAGCTGTGAAAAGGGTCAGTACTTCAGGACAGGAAGCATACAGGACATGTATTGCCCTTGGCTAAACTGCTTGTTTTCTGTAGAAGTAATTGTGACTCACTGTCCAGCTTTTTAGTGGGAGTAAGAACCATCTGATCTGTTTTCATTAACTATATAACGATGAAATTAATTATATATATATTTGTATTTCTCATTAATAGTATTGACTATTAATGAGAAAGAGGTTAGAAGATGAACCGCTGCAGTATTTCCCAGGAAGCCACTGAGTATCAGCTCACTTTTTTTTTTTTTTTTTTTTAAAGTCATCCTCATTCATGATACTACTGATTTGCTATGGTCATAGGTAAATAATTATCTCTGTATGTTTTTCAGTGAGAAATTAAATAGACCAAATGTTACTATTTAATATTTTTGGAGAATAGAAGTCTTATCTTTGCCAAAACTGACATGCTTTCCCAATCAGGAAGCAGTCCAGTACATGAATCCATACTTTGAATTCAAAAGGAGCATTTACGTGCCTAAATTTAAGCATGCTTTGGTACTGAATTGAGCTGCAGTCAGAAGAATGATAATGAAAAATTCCATTACTAGCTCCAAACACATGTGGATTGATCTCTACTTAAAACGAATGTGTTCCAGCATAGCATTTCAAATTGCCTTTGAGTTTTTCTTTTGTATGATCATTGAGCACATTGAAAATCCTCATTATACTTTCTTAAGGCTAAATGCTTAAAACAAAATGTTTTTATATCACCTTAGCGGGTTTTTTTTTTTTTGTCTTAGAGCTCAATTTCTTTTGTACATGAAGTATCTCATAGTATTTCATTAATTTATAGCAATTTGTAATTTAATTTATAATTTTTTTGAGTTTATGAAAAACCTTAAAAAGACAATGATACAAATTTTTTTTACACTAGTTAAGAATAGATTTTTATAAAGTATGTATTAAGAGGAAATAGTCTGCATGTTTTCTTATACCTCTGAATTTTTCAAAGATATTCATACAACATAAAAATAAAACACTGGTATTCCCTACAGTAACTAAACGCTTGCAAGGTTCAGAGCTGATTTTTGTGTTGTTTGCTTATAGTCAACATTAAGAATTAATAACCAAAAATGAGAAGTCAAGGTGGGGGGAGGGAAGCTGGAACTAATTTGGCTTTGTTTGTAATACTTTGCATGTTTTAAGGCTAATTGCAATGTTTCTTCATTGAATTAAGGCATTTCTTGTCCCCCTCCTCCCTCATTTGTAAGTACTCAATGATAATGAAGAAAAAAATAGCAAAAATAGAGTTCTTTATTCAAAGAATAAAGTCTAAGAAAATCAATTGTAAGTCTGTGCTTTAACCTTTAAATAATTATTTAAAGTTGGATTTATAATACCTACTTAGGAATCAACTTTGGAATAGCGCAGCATGGCACATACTTGAGTGTAACCATTTCATTTTCTGTGTGCATTGCATGTTGCTGAACACCTAATTTGCCTCTGAGAACGGGTCCCTCAGGGCACTGCAAATTATTATTGTAACCTGTTTTGCATTCACACTAATCCTACGCTTCTATGCTGTTTTATTTTGGTTTAGGATTATTGTTTTCTTCCCCTTAAGACAGTAAGATAGTGTTGGACAAATACTTGCTGTGGTTTCACTCTTAATGTCACCCTCCTTTCTGATGGGTTATTAAATTTAGGGCTCTTTAGTAGCTCCCTACATTGGACTGTTTCTAGTAGAATCATAGAATGGCCCAGGTTGGAAGGGACCTCAAGGATCATGAATCTCCAACCCCCTGCCACATGCAGGGCCGCCAACCTCCACATTTAGTTCTAGACCAGGCTGCCCAGGGCCCCATCCAACCTGGCCTTGAACACCTCCAGGGACAGGGCATCCACAACCTCTCTGGGCAGCCTGTTCCAGCATCTCACCACTCTCTCTGTAAAGAACTTCCCCCTGACATCCAACCTAAATCTTCCCTCCTTCTGCTTAAAACTACTTCCTCTTGTCCTGCCATTATTTACCCTTGTAAAGAGTTGATTCCCCTCCTGTTTGTAAGCTACCTTTAGGTACTGAAAGGCTGCAATGAGGTCACCCCACAGCCTTCTCTTCTCCAGGCTGAACAAGCCCAGCTCCCTCAGCCTGTCTTCATTGGGGAGGTGCTCCAGCCCTCTGATTAATAGCTCCATGTCTCAATTTGTACTGGGAGCCCAACACTCAGAATAGAAATGTATCATATGTAATGATTCTATTAGCATTGTTGGGATAGTATCAAATATACTGAAAGGGAAGTTAATATCCTTCGTAATAGGAATGTTGTTACAAAGTATCTCTTTTCTATCATGATTCCTCACTTTTTGCCATCCTAGCTCTTAAGGACTTTAAGGACTTGATAAATATATTTTTAAAACATTGAACTTAAGGTCATGCTAAGTAGCTAATTACCATAGGTTTCTTTAACTAATAAAAGGGCTTCAGTAGTTAAGTAGTGTGAATGTTTGATTAGCTTCTTATTACACCTGTTATGCTTTTGTTGGTGTTCATAAGCAAAACTGTACATGAAAATTGATTTTTTTTTTTTTAAATTTAAATTTTTGAAGTTCTTCCTTCTACTCCAACTTTGTTAACAGATGCATTCAGGAAATCTTTGTTATTCTACTAGTAATAATTCCTGCCCACATTTTTTTAAGAAAAAGGAGGCTACAGTTTTGGAATTTGAAGTATGTATGTATGCATAGTACACAGTTTATACAAATTGTCCCATTTCTGGTAAGTGTGCAAGTAGGAGGATAAGTGTACAAGTGGGTAGATAAACAAGTGTGGTGTGAAGTTAAAAACTGAACAAAAAAGTCCTACCAGAAAACAGTACCAAGGCAACATCTGCCTTTTGATCAAAATGATATTCCAATAAGAATGTTGTAAGTTATTGAAAATCATGCTGACAGAAATTTAAACTGACCTTGTATCCTCCAAGTGCTGTTGATAAGCAAGATTTATTGTTGCATAGGGTTCAGACAGTGCTCAGGAACAGCGGTGTTTCAGAATGCGTATTATCACATGCGGTTGCTTATTCACCTGGAGAAGTCAATGTATTATGTATAAGGTAAAGAGGAATATAAAGGATTGCTTCAAATATGAAAATTGTTTTTGTTTATCAAAGCATCTTCAATTTGTAGTCTTTAGCAATGTTTTCCTCCTTTTCAAAGTAAGAGTAGCTTATTTCTCCAGAGCACACTTTGACAGAAAATTTCATTTGTAATTTAATGTAAAAATAAATTATTAAATGCCTAGTGGGCATAGATGCCCTTTTCTGATTGTAGTGGCTTATTTCTGCAATTTTTCTATATATATGTGTATATATATATATATATATTTTTTTTTTTTCAAGTTGCTTACTAGTGGATTGTTGTCTTTTATTTATGTTTTGGAGTGTTTCTCTGAAATGGAATTAGGCAGGGAGTAGATCAAAGGTTAAACCTTTAATAACAGTATATAGGGATATGAAATTCTATCAGAAATAATTTGCCTCGTGGTTGGAGGAGGGAGAAAAAAAAAAGACTGTTGAGTATATAAGAAGCTTAGCGACTAGAAAATATGAATGTGTTGGCTTATTCTTTGTTTATTTGTTTAGAAGATTTTTTAGGTTAACAGACTCTCTCAATGGAGGTAAAAAAAATGAAACAAAAAGAGGCAGAATAATTTGTGGAAGAAAGGGTACTCTTTTTGATTCAGCATATTCTGGTAAACCAGTGTAACTATTGAATTTTTATAAGGAAAAGAGCCTGAATGGGTCAAGGTAAGGTGATAGTGAAAGAGTCAAGGACAGCTTGGGTTTATTCATACTTGATGGAAAGTGGCTGTAAGTTCGTGGAAACTGAGATCAAGTGTGGATGTAGAGGAAAAGTGTTTTCAGGCGTTTCATACATTGCGTTTAAATAAAACCTGTTTTATTTTTTTTTCCTTAAGTTGATTTATATGGGCACTGCACCTGCACTTGTTGAGTGCCATCACTGTTTTCCATTCAGCTAGGGGCAGATAGGAGATATGCCATGCTTTGTCTGTAGTTCTTTGCAAAAGCTGGATTTAATCCTTAACGATGATGGATTGAGATTATATTAATTAGATGAGTAAAAATGGTTTTCACTACTTTTGCTTCAGAAACTCTGATTTTCCTTTTCCAGAGACGGTGTAGTATCTGTAAGCAGGTGTTACAAAGCAGGATTTCACTTCAGTCTGGTGAATTACAGAAACTGCGTTGCTAGGAAGCCAGCAGAAGCTTTGGTCATGAAAAGTGTGAGGTCAAGCTTTATTTCAGGGAGGTCATGTGAGATACATTTGTGTTTGTTTCCTTAAATCCATTAAAAACACACGAAGAATTTCAGATTATCCAGTGTGAAACGTTTGAGTCATAGCTGAGCCTGAAATGCCATCTTCCTAAATACCATTATGTTTCTCAAGTTCAGTTATTTTCTCTGTTGGCAGAATAACCACCTAGGCACTATGAAGTATTTTGCTGCAATTTTGTTTTATAAACCACAGTTCTTTATAATGAGAATCCTAAAGGAAAAACAGAAGTAAAAAAACCTAAAATTATTTACCTCTAAATGATTTTGCAGGTGACATTGAAAAAAAACTGCAGAACACCTTCCACTAGAAACTGTGCTTGGCATGTCAGTAATGAAAGAGCTCATTTTGAATGCTTGACACTAATTTTTCTGGATTAGAAGTGTGGAATAAGGTGTGCTTTTACTTTGTTGTTGTTGTTTTTTCTCATTTGAAGCATTTTTACCCTGGTTGTCAACCTCTCATTTGTTGATAGTTTCAGTGGATTCTTTTTACCTCTTGAGAATGTCTTTGAGTAGAAGAATTATCCTGAAGTGAAATTCAATTTAAACTGTGTGAGCACTTGGAATCTAGCAAGATAGATGAGCAGGTGTCAGTATGACTTTACCCAGTTATGAAATGCTTGCTAGAATTTCTGACCTAATAGATTGCCAGTTTGTTTTAGAAACAGTGTTGTAAGAAATGTGATTATATGCAGATGGGTTAATGGTTGGACTAGATGATCTTACTAGTCTTTTCCAACTTTAATGATTCTATGGTACTTAAGAATTAATATGTGACCAGATCTCAAGGGAAAGCAAGATGATGCTTTTCATAGAACGTAAGGCAGAAGTAAATGGAAATGGAAAATGATTTCAGAAATCTGGAAGAAAAGAGCTCAGTGCCCACGTTGCATCTCTATTAATCCAGAGAGCAGTTTTTCCCAGTAGTTCCTTGATCTGTGGGTGATTTATGTAAGTTGTGTTAAATTTTTACATGAAGCATTCTGTTGCTATGGTGATAGGTGCCACTCCACGCAGATTGTTTAAATAACGTTAAAGCAATTCTTTGTACTCAGTAAGCTATGTAATTGCTCTTAGTTTGTACACAAGGGCTATGAACTTCAAAAAAAAAAAAGAAAAAAGAAAAAAAAAGAGCAGTTTCATTAAATCATGGAAAGACTCTGGAGTTTTACATGCTTTTGTGTAGGTTGCATAGGGAATATCTTCTTATGTAGCGTTTATTTAATAGCTGGCATTATATTTTTCACTATAGGGATATTTTCCTCTTCCATTAGTATCTTAAATGGTGTGTGCTCACCAATCTGCTTTCTCCCATCTCTGTCATTTTTTAGGTATGTTTCTGATGGGAGAGGGACAGCATGGGTTGCTGTAGACATAGGTGAGCTCTGGGTTAAAAGCAGAGAGGCAGAGAGTAATAACAGAGCAGGATGCCATGGACTCGGTGTCAAGAAGCTGCAGGGATTGAATAATTGCAGCATAAGTGGAAAAGAAAAAATATTTCTGAATGGCAGTGGGAAGAAAATTGACAGGATTTGTGTGGGAGGTGGAGTTGGAAATGGCACCCAGGTTGTGAGCTTGTGGGACATAAGGTGGTGGAATTGTTGACAGAGATAGGCAAAGAAGGAGGAAGCAGGGAAGATTTGGGAAGAAACATGATTTCAGCTTTTCAGCATATTGTGCTAGGGCTAGTGGCAAATATCCAGGAGGAGATTCTAAACTGTGAATGTGAACAGAAGGGACGAGAGCTCTGTGACTCATCTACTCAGAGATGATAATTAAAGCAGCATGATTTTTAGGAGGTGCTGAGCAATAGTGAAGAGGTTGCAGAAGATGGGAGGGTTAAGGGTAGAGCTCCCTGGGCTGTGGCAGTCTGGAGGAGGAACAGCCACGATGAGAGACTTTTTTTGAGCAGCTCAGCAGAAAGAAATTCAGAGAAAGCACCATATTCCACTTACAAGTCCACTTGTTAAATATATATATATATATATATATACATTTTATTTATAAACTGTGTAATTTTAAAACTTAAGTTTATATGGCAGCTGTCAAGGACTGCCTGTGCAAATGCTGGGATGCTGCAAAGCTTAAGAGCAGCCTTCTATTGTATTTTAGGCAGTGAGATGAGAGAAATGTGTTTCCTCTTGCTCTTCAACCCTGCCTTTGTTCCAGGCATGTGTAATATCACTGTCCTGAAGCCTGTATCTTTTTCATCCAAAGCCCTGCTAGACCTCTTAAAATCAAAGATATGATAAAGCATCAGACTAGGAAAGCTGTAAATGTGTCATGCTCTTAATTCTTTGCCTGTTAGCAGAGGAGAATGTTACCTGCTTTCCAGCTTCTTTTGGTTTGGGAGTATTTAAAGGGTTTGATTTCTTGGATTTTGTGGGGGGTAGTTTGGAGGAAGAGTTTTGAACAGATCTGTATTGCTGCCAATTTGTGTTTTATTATTCCAATAATTACTCAATTATACCTGTAAATTGCACGTTAGGAATTCCCTAATATCCTTCAGTTCTCAACGGGACACAGTAACATCTTTACCACACAGCCTATATTGTATTGATCAAGTTTATTGTTTCAAAGCTGACATTGTTTAATTCTGTAATCAATTGCATTAGAAATATTTTCCACGCATTTTCTGTTTTTAGTAGTTGAGGACTAAATTGATTGCATCTACCTTATCTTGTACCTATTTCAAAATCATTTACTATTGTCTCAGTCCAAAAAAAGCAATAAAGGGTAACGATAACAAAATCTACTATGAAGACTGTGAAGCTTTTGCTGTTTTTGTGTTGGCAAAGCTTTAGGCTTTATCATAATTACTAAGAACTGTTGTGAAAACATCCAGTGAAGATTCCAATAAACATCAGTCTTATCATTTTCCTGCCATAAATGAACTGGGTGGAGTTCAAGCCAAACGAGCCTTCCTAGAGCCAATGACACAAGTTGTCTGGAGCTAGGGCTCAAAGAGACCTTCTGGAAGACAGAACCACTTATTTTGGAAGATGTGGAGAGCCACAAGGGCCTGAAAGTCATGATCTGAGCATTCTCAATTATTTCTTATTGTTCTACGTAGCAGGACTAACATACCATCCATTTGACATACACTGGAATTAAAGGATTCAGTTACAGTTTAATCAATTTGAGAAGCAAAGGGATTTAAATGATGGCTTGACTTAATTCCAGCCAATGGCTACATTGCTCAAGAGAGATTTTATACCAAAGGTTTGGCAATGCATGAAGGCCTGAACTCTCTTTTAGCAATCATGTAATTCATTATTTTTGTTAGAAATAGAGAATCAGAGTTACATACTTCAGAATATTTTGCGTGACTTCAAAATAATGGCGACAACAATACTATCAGACATCTGTTTTTAAGCAATACATGAAATCTAAGTGTTGCCATCTTAAAACAAGACATGGAAAAAATATAGAACTGATTATTTAAAGTGCATTTCTGAAGTGATTTCACTGCCATTTAAAAAATTATGTTCCTAATCTTGCCTGTATTTTGTCACTGGAAGACTGCTAAAACCTGTGTGATACACACACGTATACTGTCTTCATGGAAATTCAGCTGGACTGTGGAGAAAAACGTGAAGAAGACAATGGAGCAGCTCCATCAGAAGCAACTCAAAAGCTGCTTTGAAAATGAATGCTCTCATGGTGACCTTTTTTCCATTTGACTCCACCTCTGTAGCAAGCACCACACAGATTCTTCCAGGCAATGCTCCAGTAATGCAAATTCACAAAATATTTGCTTGGGCTATTTTGTTATCAGAGAATCAGGAGATTCAATTTTTGTCATTGGCAATTGCATGCTTTTGTACTTGCTCTGCTTAGGAGATTTCCCTGCCTTGAAGGAAAAAATTAATGAGGATGGGTATATACATGAATAACTGAGTCACTGATCTGAAGAACAGTGAAATACAGTGAAGCAATAACGATACAGCTCTATTGCACACTCTCGTCTAGAAGTGCTGAGCCATTTCTGAGTTGTTGCTGAAAGAACAAATACACATCTTTTTGCAATTCTCCCTGTTCCTGAACATTTCTATGCATATTTTATATTCTGAACTAGCATAACTTTATTCTGAAGTTAAGTTGTGGAGTTTATAGGAACTAGAGACTGCCAAAAAGAATGCAGTGCCAGAGATGCCTACAATATGTGGACAAACCAATAATAACACTAAGGATCATTATGTTTTCAAAACAGTATTTTGCAAGTACCCTGAGAAGTGCTTGGCAGTTAATTGCAATGGATAATTTGATGCGATGCTTACTCAGACATATAAATATATGTACATTATATACATGCACAAATAGACGTGTTTCATTCTGAAATTTGTCTCATAGTTACAGTACTGGAGAACTGCATGATCTCCAGCTCCAGATCCCACTTGCTTGGGATGCATGAGCAGTAATTTGAGTTGGCAGGTTTCTAGACCTCTGTATTTCACGTTCTGAGTTGAGATTTAATCAACTTTGATGGAAAGAAAAGGACCAAAGAAAATTGTCAGTATAATTAGCTGACCCAATTCCCCAGTTCTGAGACGTACTAAGATGGAAGTTTGAAAACATAAAAATAATAGCAAGAGGAGAAGGAAAGAAATTAGAAAAATAAAACATCATAACCATTGATTTAAAAAAGAAAAATAATCTATAACTATTGCATTTTGTAGAGGTTACTTCACACGTGAGATGTACTAGCATAGTTGAGGAACAGAGTAGGGTGAGATATATGCATTTGGAAGCATTGTCACCAGTCAGTGCTACTTTAATTAAGTTGATCTAACTGTAAGTGTATGTAATAATTCTTACCTAGGGACATGATAAAATCCAACTTTTTGTAGAAATAATACAGAATCATGGCTGTGAAGCTCAAAAGTTCTGGAAAAAACACAATGTAAGTGATGCATCTCAGTTACACTGTAGCATGTCTCGCTAGTTTTGCAAATAAGTTTTGAAATTTGGGAAGTTTTGGAATTGAAAGTGCAGAAAAACCTTGTTGTTGATTACTGTTGTTTGTTTTTGCTGTTTTTCACTTCTGCATTTTTTTCCTTTATCTTCCATCTTTGGATCTTATGTTTCCCTTTTTATTAAGATCTCAGCTTATTTCCTTCTATCTCTGCAAAGAAAGAGCCCAAAAGCGCCCTGTGACACTTTAGATGCATAAATTAGAGCTGCAAAGAGTGACCGTGAAAACCTTATGTTAGCAGTTAAATTGTGCCATTATATTCCCCTTTTAATCCTCCTCCTTTGCTGACAGAACTGTCCGTTTTTCCTGCCTGAAACTGTTAATGGCCAATATTTGAGTACATCTTTAGTAAATGTAAGTTAGCACACAGTTTGTAGCATAAGGAAAAGAGCGGCATCTCTTGCTTTGTTAGCAACCCCCTCTATTATGTTGGGTTTTTTTTAATGTTTATTCCAAGCTGGATGTGGCTCTGGGCAGCCTGGTCTAGTGGTTGGTGAACCTGCACACAGCACGGGGGTTGAAACTGGATGATCATTATGATCCTTTTCAGCCCAGGCCATTCTATGATTCTGTGACGTGCACTGAGGAGACAGTATTCTTCTTCAGCTGTTTGAGCTGAAGTCGTGTTTGATTGGTTAGGTGAAGATGAAATAGCTTAGCTTTCATTATAACTTTTCAGTGAATATGCATGTTTCACATAAGGCACAGGTGAAAGCAAAACAGCTCCTCTTTGTTGTAACTGCATGTTTGAGTTGAGGGTTAATCGCAGTATTCTTCCACTAATTGAATAGCAAATAATTGAATAGAAGGAAAACTTTGCTTTTTTTTTTTTTTGTTTTGTTTTTTGTTTTTTTTTGTGTGTGTGTGTGTGTGTGTGCTCCATGTTTTCTGAAGTAGAAAAAAGTTGATGTTGAACTTATATATGGTCTGTTTCTTACCATAACTATATTTTTGCGGTACTGTGAGTAAACAGATTCTTAAGAAGATTCTTCAGGAATAGTCAAGGTTTGGAAGGAAGAGTTGTCCTCTTACTGAGGGTAGTATGCTATTAAGAGAAAAAATTATTTCTAATTGCATAATTAGTGGCTCTCTTTGTTGTTTTCAAGTGCATTAAGCATTTTCAGTTGAAATGAAATGGATATGAAAAAACGATAATTGTAAACAGTGAAGACTTCCAGTAAAAAAATCAGTTCATTGTTCTACCTAAGGGATATCTGAAGAGTATGAGCCCAATTATCCATAACACTTGCTTGAAGATAAAGCACAAAACTGTGTAATGACTTAAAAATAAATAAATAAAAATAAAAAATAATAACAATAATAAAAAAAATCCAGGGAGAAATAAACTGTTGACTTTGAAAGAAAATTATGTGTAGGTTTTGCTCTTGGGATCATTCAAAAACTATCTCAGCCCTTGTCTCCAGGGATGGCTGAGGGAAGTTGAAACAAGCTTGCTATGATACAGAGGTCCACTTGGTGACATTCTGTAGGTTGCTTTGAATCTTAGACTTCAGGATTGCTCTAGGCTGTGGTAGCATGGATCTTTGCATTCCTGCACATTTTTCTGAGTTCAGGCTTGAATTATGTGTTGCTGCATGCCATTTCTTAATGGAAAAGGCATATTTTGGAATTGTTTTACTGAAGCATTGAGTTTGCTTTCCTCCAGTTTTTCTCTTACCTACTTAACAATTTTTTTCTTGACTGAAAATAAGGAGGTAGCATCAAAAATCAGCAGTCCTATATGCGATGAACTCCATTAGCAATTTGTTTTCCCAAACTCTGTGTTTGTTGATAGCTGTGTGTATGGAAACTACTGAGTCACGGCCTGAACCTCTGACTGATCACCTGAGGCGAGCCATGAGTCAGCCAGAGGAGCACAGGTGAAGGCAATTCACCTGTGCTGCCGGAAGAGGTGGAGCCTGGCTCCACTCCTCCTAGACCTATTTAAGAGCTGGCTACCAGTGGGGAAGGATCTCATCTGGAGATCCCTCCTTCTGGTGTTTTGTGGTGAGCTCAGCATAAGGGTAAGCCTTTCATTTATTCTCTCTTGTTATCATAGTCCACTTTGCCTAACTCTCTTGTTTATTTTGTGATTGTAACATCTTGATATCCATTGATTATACACTATGCGATAAGGATGGGATTTCAGGGTGAAGCCACTTGCGCCATGTAGACTCTAGATGCCTGGGAAGTTTTCTACTTGATTTCCTGTCATTGGGAGATTCAGAAATGTTTTTTACTTATACTCTTGGTTTATCAGAAGTAAGCAGGTTTTTAACTTCCTTTACGCGTGCGTACATGTAACAGTGTTTCTCCCTAATTCACTTACTTCCTAGTTGTGATGAACCTCTATGGAGTCTGGGTTCTTAAACTCCTTCCCTTAGTAGTGAGAGTTCTCAAACAGTATCCTCTTTAAGCTGAATATTAAATTTACAGTAAACTTTTCATTACAAATGAAATAATTACGTCTATCTAAAAGCGCCTTTTTTTTTCTCTGCAATATAAGTGTTACAGTATTTTTTTTTTTTTTAAAAATGATTCATAAGAATCAGTGCAGAACACAAGATATATCCAGATTGAAAATGCTACGTGCCCTTTCATGTATTGTTATATATGAAATGTGCATTTTGCTACTGAGATTGCAAATATGTCACTGATATTTGCATATAATTAAATGATTCAGATTTTCTTTCTGGCTGTACTTACTGGCAAATGTTTCCTGAATGTCTTGATAAACTTGCTGCTTCTGCATTGTTGTTTTAGGTAAAGCTTAAGAACATATTGGCTATTCTTACCTAACACTAGAAACATTTCATGGACTAAAAATTCATTATTAAAAGAGTTGCATATAACAAACTTGTTTTTCAAAGAGGATAAATTGATTAAAAAATGAAAGGATTTACAGTGTGGAACCTTAGTCAGATCTTTCAAGTGAGTTATTGGGTAGGATATAAAGCATCTATCCTAAACTGTGTACAAATCACCACACAGCTGTCGCACCCTGTGAACTTAGAAAAGATAGTTCTTTCACCAGTGTTGGTTGCATTTCATGTATTCATTTCCTTACTAATTCCTGTATTTCCACTTTACTATATCTGCTGAGACTTGGCCTGTCAGAAAAACTGACAGCCCTGAGCTTTCCATCTGTTAATCCTCTTAGAAAAATAGCCTCACATTTTGGGTAGTGCATACAGGCTCCAACAGACCTTGTAGAATCATAGAATGGCTTGTGTTGGAAGGGACCTCAGAGCCCACCCAGCCCCTGCCATGGGCAGTGCTGCTCCCCATCAACTCAGCTGCCCAGGGCCCCATCCAACCTGGCCTTGAGCGCCTCCAGGGATGGGGCACTACAGCTTCTCTGGGCGGCTGTGCCAGCGCCTCACCTCACCATCCTCTGAGTAAAGTATTTCCAGCTAACATCCAATCCAAATTTTCCCTCTTTTAGTTTAAAACCATTCCCTCTTGTCCTATCACTATCAGACCCTTTAAAAAGTTAGTCTCCCTCCAGTTCATAAGCTACCCTCAAGTACTGGTCACAGTAAGGTCTCCCCAGAGCTTTCACTTCTCCAAGCTAAATTAAGTCCAACTCCCTCAACTTTTTTTCCTTTGTTTACTGATGTTGTCACTGCATCACAGAAGGCTATCAAAAGTCAGGCACAGTCTGCCCTTAGCAAAGCTGGCTGTCACAGATCACCTCTTTATCTCACATGTGCCTTAATACAGCTTCCAGGGGGATCAGCTTTGTGATCTTCTCATGCACAGATGTGAAGCTCACAGGTGTATCATTTCCTGGCTTTCTTTTTCTCCCTTTCTTAAAAATGAGAGTGATGTTTCCCTTTTTACAGTCATGGGGGACTTTGCTCGATAGCCAAGACTTTTAAAGTATGGTGAGAATTGTACCACAACCACATTAGCCAGTTCCTTCAGGATCTTGGGATGCATACTGTCCAGCCGCATAGACTTGTACACATTCGGTCTCATGAGACAGTCTCTAACTTGCTCCACTCTTACAGAGGAAGATTTTGATCCCCTGCCCCCCCTCCCCATCTAGAGGTTTGGGGATATGGAGGAGTGGGAAGCCTTACTGCTTCTGCTGAAGTCTGAGGCAAAGAACTTGAGTACCTGTTTTCTCCATGACTGTTAAAGCCAGTTCTCCCTTTCCATTTACTTACGGAGAGAGTATATTTTCCTTTGCCTTTGGTGCTGGCTTCACTCTTTTGTTATATAAATCTTTCCATTCTAATTGAGACTTTGAAATCTTTTGTTTCTTCCTCAACCCATTTCAGTTTTATTTAATTCTTTTCAAGAATAAATCTAGGAATGGTGATT
This sequence comes from Lagopus muta, assembly GCF_023343835.1. Taxonomy (NCBI): domain Eukaryota; kingdom Metazoa; phylum Chordata; class Aves; order Galliformes; family Phasianidae; genus Lagopus; species Lagopus muta. Next base: position 118,097,436 of record NC_064433.1, on the reverse strand, counting down.
GATTGGATCAATCTAACCTGTCTTTTCTGCTTTACTTTTTCAGGATTGCACAGTATATGAAACAGAGAATAAAATTCTTCATGTGGTAAGTCATTTTTGGATTTCTATTAATAAATGTACTTGCATTGAACAAATAGGATTCTATCTCTGTGTGTTTTGTACTTTTTCCGTGTATTGCCAGTGTGATAATGAGCTAGTCTGCGTATGACTGACTGCTGAATATTTGGAAATAAGTATGAATAGGTAATGATTGCTAGGAAAACGAAGCTTGACATATGAGAAGCCAGCAACTTTGTAGTGGCTTATGTTTTAAGCTGGTTCATGCCTATCTGTTGTTTGTAAAACATGGTTAGGAAAATGATTTTGAAGAATGAGATTTCCTTTTAGAGAGCTGTTTTCTAGTCTTATATGATATCATATGTAAATGTTAGTGACATAGCTTCCTTTATTCATCACTCCTAGGAGTACTGAGCTAGTCTAGTGATAAGAAGATTAAAGCAAAGCTTTCCTGTTGAATTCTCAGCATAAATACAATAGTCTATTCCCAGATTTTCTACTGCTATTCATAACAAATAAAACAGCTGAAATTTGTCAGCACTTAAACACCAGAATATAAAATGGTTTGGAAAGGCTGACACTTCAGGGGATGGAGAGAAGAAAGTTTGAGAAATCTTGTGTGAAAACTACTGAGATGACGTAACACCTAAGTATTAAATACTAAATTGCCTTTCATGTTCTGTTGGTGGTTTAGTGAGTATCAAGTTAACCCTGACCCTGCTTCTGAAATGTGGAGTCTCACTGAGATGTGAAGCCTTATTTTCTAAGGGTGAAAAATAAAGTAACTTAGCTGATGAAAATGATAATATTTTACCTTTCACTGTATTTCACTTTCAGATAGGTTTTGATATCTTATTTCTCTTATGGTCTGAGTTTAAGGAAGAAAAAAATACTTTATTTTAAAACATGAACTTTCCAGTAACGTTGCTACACTTTTTTATTCACCTCTCCCATATCAAATACATGGCAATCTGAATTCTGTAAGCTTTTGACAATTTGATTTCACAGTGATGTGGAGTAAAATGTCTCCTTGTAATTTTAAGTTACACTGACATTTTTCCCCTGTGGGACACAAGGAATTTACATTTTTAGTCAGGCTGACATCATCTTCTTTGCTAGGCTGATCTCTGCAAGCATTTAAGTAATGAAGTTTTTAATTGCATAATCTTGGCAAAAAATGAAGTACTGTAAGTTTGAATCCATTATATAAAGCCTGATTTTCAATACATGCTTGTTTTCTGCTGTAAGAGCCAAGATTTTTGACATCTGATGTACATACAGTATATAACATTTGCAAATTAGCAAAAAGAATTTGAAAGAGAGCTGGCAGTGGTTGAAGCTGATGAAGCATCAATTAATATAGTCTCCAGCATAAAATTTTGAGGAAGCCAAGAGAGATTCATTTAAGATGGGAATGGACAAATCTGAGACAGGTTTCGTTACAGTTACATTAAAAATAACTGCAAATGATGAAGTGACATTATTTTATGTTATTCAGACTCACACAGGCTTATTACTTTAATCCACAGCAACCACTTTGTGGTGACAAGTGGACACATAAGTTATCATAGAGAGCTTAATTACATTCTTTGGTAAGTGCTCAAGGTGACAAGGAAACATGAGCAGAACACCATGCTTGTTGCCTAGGGGTTAAAGTTGACTTGTATGTATTGTACATAACTTGGATTGTTTCTGATCATGTTACATTTCAACTGATGGATGGAATTTCATGAAGCAAAAGCTGACAATAGCAAACAAGGAAAGAGAAAAATCTCTGTCTGAATAATTAAAAGATTAGTTTTGAAAGCAGATTCTGAATTTGAAAGGGAATATTTTAAAGTGCAAATGAAAAGATTTAATGATGGAACGGTGACTGCTTTCAATTCTCTCTAATTCCTCTGGGAAGACAGAAAAAGGTGTTGTGAATTTTGCCTATTAGAAAATCAGGGGAGGATCAGTGTAAGAGAGAGGTTTACAACAATAGTAACAAAAAAGTAGTAGGGAAAAAGCCTGATATTTAGAGCGAGCATGCGTCTTTTATCTCAGTATCAAAGAAGAGAGGACAGTAGTTATCTTATTGGATATCAAAATATTTGAATGCACACACATGCAGAGCAGTAAATGCAGTGCAAACCAGGTTAAAGATGTTCAAGAGAGTGATTAAGAATTTAAAACTCTTTTTATAGACTGTGTATCCTTGAGGTGAATGTTAATAAGAAGGTTCTCCAATATCAAAAGAGTAGAGTAAATTTTAATAAAAGCATAGAAAGAATCTTGAATGCAAAACCTGGAAAAACCAGCAGAAATGGAAAGGACTCAGACAGATACGATATACTTTGATTTTCAAAAAAGAGATAATTTAGTTTCTAAGACCAAACTGTTTTTTGAGTATGTTACCTATTAGCAAACAACACAAATTTCTGCTGATATCAGACGTGTCTGACTAGCATCTCATCCAGCTACTTTTTGAATGATCACATACCAATGTGTAGCTGGAGTGAATTACAGAGGAACTTGAATTCAGAACTGCATGTTTGTCCATGATTTCATGTACAGTGTGACAGAAAAAAGGTTCCTCCCAAAAGTAAAAGGCAATGACTTAAAACTGATTAGCAATTTGTGTAATTAGCCTATGGAAACCCTTGTTGCAAGGCAAAACTGCCTGGATGCCTACCTGTGCAACCTGGTGTAGGGAACCTGCATTGGCAGGGGGGTTGGACTCGATGATCTCTGGAGGTCCCTTCCAACCCCTACAATTCTGTGATTCTGTGATTTTTCTCACTAAGGAAGTATAGTTTTAAAACTTTTATAAGATCCTTTTTTACCTATGTAGCTACAGCATAAAAATAAATTAAAGATAGGTATATACTTTTATTCTTTAGGACATCAAGAAATTTGCGATTTTACTATCACTGGATACAAGTAGTTTATTTTTGTCCATGTCACCTGTCAGCGGTCCTGCAGATTTACTTCAGAGCAGATTGAACATATCCTTCATTCACATGCTTAAAAGTGTTTTCTTAGGCTCACGTGCAATCATTCGGAGGCTGGAGTGCTGTAAGTACACAACTCTCAGGGAGTTGCTGCCCAGTTCCCAGCAGAACAGGCCCCTGTTGTGCTCACCCATCCTGTCACCTGAGCCAAATCAGGGGTCAAGAGGGTGTGTGGGCACAGCTAGGGTATGTGAGACCATGCTGCTATCAATCAGATGCTATCAAAATGCATCTGTGGATACTGCCAACATCAGTGAGTCACTCACTCTTCTCTATTTCCTTGGAAGCATGGTGAAGTAGGCAACATCTCGCACAATGGGCGAGATCCTTAGTTAAATGACAAATTGTTTGGCTTTAGGTAGGGCCAGAAAGTAGTTGATGTGTTCATTTTCTAACAGCAGTAATTTCTTCTGGAAAGTCCTCTTTCTTCGAGATAACTGTGGGAGTTCGCGTGGAGAGATTGCTGAATCACCTTACCCATAGATAGTATGTTTTAATGTGAACAAACTTATTTTGAAGTCAACTTTTTGTCAGAGAAATGGTACTCTCTGATGACAGAAATGTATGAATCCAGCCTATATTCAAGAAGGATTTTTGTTTACTCCTTGAGCAATTGGGTCTTCAAATACTTCATAAATCATTTTGTCTTCCCTCATGATATTAGCTTAAGTAGTAAACTAGGCTGTGCTATTTACCTGAACACATAAAATGGATCTAAAGAAAAAGGTCACATGTAAAATAGATGACATTTTAAGAAGTTAACCATGTCAGTTTTGTTTATTTATTCTAAACAGAAGTTGCAAGAACGTGTATTTGGGAAAAAACAAGTTTCTACTTAAATTTTCTGCCCTAGAATTGCAGGTGTGTTAAAACAACTTTGAAGACTTGTATATTTCTTAAAATTATTTTCACTGTGAATTAATTCATAAAAGCCGTGCAATAAGAAGCATAAAACTATGTGGGAATAATATGCTGGGTTTTACTCATTAAGAGATTTCTGCTTCTGAAATATTCATGACAACAGAGAAATGCTTCGTATTTCTATCACTGCCAATTTCTCAGTATGTTTTTTTCCTTGTTACCTTTTGCTTAACAATCCATGTAACAAATAAATAAGTAGATGGTAGAAATTGTAATAATTTGTTAATGTAAGCACAGAATAAATATCAGCAGAAAAAAAACGCCAACAAAAGTAGATGGCAAAAAAAAAAAAACTTCAAAGAATCGGTTAAAATATAGTTGGCCAAAATATGAAGTACATAAGCCATGGGTTGTTTTCTTTAAAATTGGGAGTTGCCATTTTGTATCCAGAATCTTAATATTAATTCATCTTGAGATGATAAAGTACATGGAAAACAGCTCAGCTTAAAAAGGTATCGGTTCTGCTTATTTGGGGAGTTAAGATGTTTGCAAAAGTCAGAATGGAGCTCTAAAGTCTTTTAAAAATAATTTGTTGGTTCTTTCCAGCAGTTCAGTGCTCAGTAAGATAGAAATACGTAGTTCAATCAGTATGAAACAGTGGCAGTATTAAATTGAGACTGAGATAAGAAGGACTAATTATAGAAAGCAGAAGTGACGTTCTAGTCAGATTAATAATAAGTTTTTACTGAATTTTCAGCTTAATTTTCTGAAGATTATGCTGCTTTTCCTGAAAACGTACAGTTTTTTAATCTGGAAAACTGTGGAAATTAGAACTGGAGAATGAAATTAATATTCAGATGTGCAGCAGATATGCAAATTTACGGCTTGAACCAGTGATTGAGCACCTGGTGAAAGGCAGGCCAACCCAGGGGAGCTCAGCTGCATGCAGTGCACTTGAGCGACCAGGAGGGGTGGAGCCAGGATCTACCTCCTCCCAGACCTCATTTGAGGTTTGGCACTGGAGGCAAGGTATCTTGCTGGAGGTCTCTCTGTATCTGAGGCCTTCCAGGGGGTAAAAAGTCTTTTTTCTTTTGTTTCTGCATCCACAGCTGCTGCACTTGGGCTTATCCTCATTTGCTGTAGCCAAGGGCTTTGCCACTCCAGCACTAGTTCTGTTCTTTCCATTGTGTTTCAGCATTAGAAGGTGTTTGTGAAAAACATGAGCTATTTAAATTATTTTCTCTTGTGTTACTAAACTGAAAGAGGAGAGAACAAGTAATGGATCAGGGTGTTCTCTTTTTACTTGTAGAGAAACCACAGTGCTAATAATTCAGTCCTGCCTACTGAATTTGAGTATTTGTTATAGAGCTATAATTGTCTAAGAATGCACTGTCAAAGGTATCATTTTAATAGTCTGATTAAAGAAAAAAAGAAAAAAGTAACCACCCACTTCCCTTCAAGGTTCTATACCTTGCGAAAAGGTTCAGCAAAACTCGCTAATTCTGCATCCAAAATAAGATTGAGTTACTAATTAAACTTCATGTATCTGTAAATAGTAGACTAGGTATGGATGGTTCTAAGATTGCTGCAATTACTACAGTATTCCATATGGTACCAGAAATGTTTTGGTCCAATATTAATTGATAAATAATTATTCTGTATGTCTTAATCATACTAGTTAGACTTCATTCTGAATGCTTGCATTGCTTTATCTCAGTAAGATGTAGTTAAGCTTTTTTTTTTTTTTCTGAAATGTTAAACTTAACATCACGAAGACATTTTTTCTGACTTTTGCCCTGAATTTCTATGCCTCACTGCCATCCCACTCATCATTTGAATGATGTTGTTATGATTTCTTGTAGAAGAGGCTGGTTCTTTTCTTGCCCTCAGCTCTGGGAATGTTAAGCCAGGATGCTTCTGTATTGCTACTGTTTGGCAGGATAGATTTAAGTTTGGTCACCAGCCTGGATAAAATTAAATACGGGAACAAATAGAAGTCTGTTTGCTTCACCAGAAATATTTGATGAACATAGAGTTCCTGAGTGAACAGATAATGGGTGACTGACTTGTTGAGGGAGAAGGCCTGTGGAGGCTTTTCGAGCTAGTCATGTCCGTAACTACTTCCACTGTATGGCAGAAGATGGACATAATTTTGCTGATGCAGAGTGAATTAGCCACAGAGAATCAGAAAAGATGCAAGAGCAATTCAGTCACCTTTTTGTCCTCATCCCCTTAGCTGAAAGGAGTAATTGTAAGAAAATGGCAAGAAGTGAGTGTACTGCAGTCCAAAAACATAAGTACAGACAAAGTATGGTTTTCAAGTAGTTATCTACAAAGTGGAAGAAAATGTTTCCCATTGAATTTCTGTCACGCAATTAAATGTTTTTTAGTGATATTTTCATCCTCTTTTGAATCCTTTAGCTTTGCACGTAGAGACTGTGTTGTAGCTATAATATGCAATTATAAGTTTGTTACTGAATAAAGAGAGAATTTATTACTAATGTGAAGTGATGAGTTATTGCAAGAGAGAACTGAAGCCATTACTGTAAGGTTTATAGTGAGAATAGGGGCTGTGTAACAAAAGGAGAAAACGTAATCATCTGCTCATTTCTCTCAGTTAATCTTTTGTAACTTGTTTGTTGGTGGTTTTTTTTTTTGTTTTGTTTTGTTTTTGGCTTTGTTCAGACGTCTTACATGCTGAAAGCTAAGTGCAGCCTGAAAAAGGCGAGGCATTTCTAAATTCCTGCTGATGTTTACAGGAGCAATTGGATGCTCATTTTTTTTCTGCATCTTACTGTATCTATTAGCTACTCATCGTTTTTAGATTTGTTTCTCCAAAAGTATAAATGCAGCACATAGACATGTGGAGATTCTTTCTTACAAGCTTTCTGTAGTGGATTCCACTGCATATCAGAGAACACCTACCCCTCTCTTTTTTTTTTTTTTTTTTTTTTTAATATGTCTGTGTGAATTGCTTAAAGGTGTATATATTTTGACTTAACCACTGAATCTGCATTGCTCACACAGAGCTATCTCCTAGGACTGTATCTTATTCATTGAGAAAGTTTCCTCTTTTGTCTTCAGTACAAGCAATAGAAGTTGTACCTGTATTTTGAGGAGGATAATGAGTGGCAGACATACTAACAATCTTTAATATTCAGTTTTTCCTCTGCAGTATTCGAGTTGCTGACTGATTGAGTTTGGAAGAGACCTCTGGGTCCATCTGGTCCAACTCCTGCTCAAGCAGTAACACTCTGAGCAGAGTGCCAGGACCGCATCCTCAGGTGTCTTCCAATCTCTAAGGAGAAGATTTGCAGAATCTTCTGGCAGCCTCTGGGCAGCCTTTGCCAGTGCTCCATTACTTGTACAGCTCAGGAGTGCTGCTTGGTGTTTGAGGGTCTGTCCCACTCCCTCTGGATGGCAGAAAACTCTGTATCTTCTGTAGGTTTCTGAGATGCAGTTTTGCCCTTGTTCTTTCACTCATTACCTCTTGCTGAGAAGCCTGTTTTCTCTGCTGGAGTCCAGAAAGTGGTGAATGGAAAAGAGCTAGGTTAATTTGGGTAACACTATTTTCTTTCATCCTTGCAAAGAATTAATAGGATGTCCAAGCCAGGGCTGAAGAGCAGTTATGGCCCCCAAATTAATTTAGTGTATTTACACGTCTGTTAGCTTCTAAAGTCATGTGTTTCTAAATGATATTGCAGTAGGGAATCAGCAGTTATGAAAGTAGTATCTAGCATTCTGATCCTGCCTTCACAATCAGAAATTTAGTTTTCCAAAGAAGCAAAGGGTAACTAACGCTTTAGAGAAAAGGGGAGAGGAGCTGACATCAGATTTTAGTGCAGCATAAATGCATGCCTGTGATACAGCTTGTGCTGAAGAGCTAAGGTGAAAAGTGTTGTCTTATATGGAACAAATTGAGCAACAAATGTATGCTGTTGATGTGCTTTTCTTCCACTCAAATTAATTCAGTAGCATATATGAAAGCAGGTCGGTCCATTTCTTTCTCTCAAAGAATATATAATTAATAAAAAGCCTAAGCATTTCTCTCACCTACATAATTTGTTCCATTCGCTTCTGCCAAAGTGAATGCTACAATGAAGTCTGGGAAAAATTAGCAGAGCATTGAATGTAACTGTAGATTTAAAATGAGAAGTTGCTTGAGTTGAGCTCACAAACAACATGTGTGGAATAAACCTGATGAGCTGCAGTGGAGAGTTTAGGAAAAGTGCTGTAAAATCAAAGGTGATTTAGTTGGGAACTTTCTAAGTGCAGAAACATGTCTCCTTTAAATTAATATTGTTCTTGTGCCATGGCAGCATCTTTGCTATGGAAGTTCCCAACTCTCTGGGGAGGCTCAAGATGAGTGGGGGCAACTTGTCATTTTCCGTGAAGAAGTCATTGAACTCCTAATTGGAATGGAGAACACTCCTGAAGTTTCCTCTGTATACTATGTACATCAGTATATTAACAGTACATTAAAAAGTCTTGGCCAATGAAGCTAACAGTGGTAATTTAGGCAGGAACCAGACTGCAACTAAAATCAGACCCACTTTTTTTTTTTTTTTTTTTTTTTTTTTTTTTTACCCCCCCCCCAGTTAGTATCAAGTTTTCTTATAAACTGACATATATGTAATGTTTGAATGTATTCCAGAGTCATCTGAGCTTAGATACTTTGCTTGGGCTCAAAAAGAAAAACAAAGCAAACAATCAACCTTCCAAAAACAAAATAAAACTAACCCTAAATGAGATTTTTTTGAAAGTAAGGACAAGGAAAAATGCATAGTTTTGGCAGTATCATCCTCTGGTCGTGTTTTCAGTGACAGCCCCTGAACCTGCTCTTTCAGGGAGGAGAGGACAGCTACTGCACACAAGTGTACTCCTTGCTGTCCTTGCTCTGGGCATGCTCAGAGTTCTGGTAGTTACCCTTCATACTAGCTTGATAGACCCTTGATCTTGCTTGCAGTCTAACTCTAACTACAAACTGTTTCATCAAAGATATTTGAATATATAATAGTTAAGAGAGACTTGTAAGATTCTGTGGGAATTCTGACATTGGCAGACTTATGCTTTCAGAAGAAAATGAGTTGCTGGGTATTTGCTTATGTCAGCTGAAAGTTTTGGGTTGTTGGTCAGAACCCAGCAACCATTTTCTTTTTTCTTTCTTTTTTCCTTAGGTCTATACATTTTGTTGGAGCGACAAAACAGAAAATACATACTACTCTGAAATCTCTTGACCAGCTTAATTAAAAACAAATCAGGCTCATTCCTTTATTGCCATGCAAATATATGTGAAATACAGGAAGTCTAGGGAACATGAATATGTCAGTTCATTATCTAATAGCAGTGAGCTTAAGTTCAAAATCCTCCTGCAATAAACATCATTCTCTCTCCAAAGGAAAGGAAGGTTCTCAGAAGCAAACAAAACCTTTTTTAATGAAATTAGGTTTCTGGACAAAGCTTTTCCACAATTATTAAGCAAGTAATGTTCTGATTAGGTCTCATTATGTTGAATGACTGTTTCTTGAGAAACTGTCTTCATGGACTATTAGTTGATGGCATATTGTTTTATTGAATCACTTATGTCCATTAGTGTTCTTTTAGAAGAAAAAGATTTAATTCTGTTGATCAGAAACTGAAAGAAGTAATTCAGGAATTTACTCTATTTTCATTTTTTTCTGTACTTTCAATTTTCTTTTGCTATTTCTAGTCACCACTAACATGATACAAATATATGGTAATAAACCTGATAACGTTTAATGGATTTCTAGAGCTTCTCTGTACTCAACCTGGACAAGCATGAAGCAGAAAAGATTTTTTTTTTTTTTTTTAAATGCAGCAGCGTTTTGCCCCTTAATATCTTTTTTTTTTTTTCCTAGAAATCCAGCTGTATATGCATTCCCACTGAATGAGAGCTTAAATTTCAGAAAAGTCATAGTATTGAAGTCTTCATCTGAAAGTACATCCTCTAACTCTAGAGTCCCTGTTAGAGACTTCGCTGTGGCTCATTTATTGTGCTTCTAATGTACCAGATACCATCCTATTGGGCAGCAGAATTAATGTCTAGGATGGAAAAAAAGTAATAGAAGGCAGGGGTTGGAAGAGACCTTAAAAGATTATCTAATCCAGTGCCCCTGCCAGATCAGGAACACCTTTATCAGATATACCAGGCGGGCTTTGAATGTCTCCAGAGGAGGAGACCCCACAGCCTCTCCAGGCAGCCCATACCAGTGTTGTGTTACCCTTATTTTGAAGAAGTTTTTTCTCATATTTGTGTGGAACCTCCTGTGTTCCAGCTTGCACTCATTGCCCCTTGTCCTATTGGATCTCACTGAGAAAAGCCTGGCTTCAGTCTCCTTACGCTCACCCTTTACATATTTATAAACATTAATGATGTCAAAAGATTTTAAATAAAATATCTTTAAGGAATGCTAGAGGTATACTGCAGATATTTTTTTCAATCGTAGTAACTTGGTGATTTTTGCATCCAGTATTCCTGGAGCACCTTTTGACAAATATTCACACCACCTTATTTTCACCCACACTCCGTAAACTTAGTAGTTTTTAAAGCAATTAATAGGAAATATATGTAGAAAGCAAGTCTAAAGGTGTATGGAAAAGTTCAGTTTTAATCAGCAAAAAATAATTCATAGTGTAGGTCTTTTCATTTTGCATGTGAGAGATTAAGTCCTCTAAGTTTCTAAAAAGGATTTTTCATTTCTTTTCGGTGCAGTTGCAAGAGAATTGAAAGTATAGGTAACATACCAGTATTGTATTTAAAACCAGAAGAAGTCAACAACAAAACCCTAAGTTTTCATTTGTTATGGAATTTCATATCATTTTTACCGTTTTGTAAATTTCAGCTCAAACCAGTTTTCTTTTATCCAAAAAGTCTTAAAAAAATGAATTTTGTGGTCAAGTTGATCATTATAGCTTTTCAAATTCTCCCTAGTTCAGGTAAAGCACCAAACCTTGAATTTCTTTTTTCATTAACGATGCTGTGACATGAAATACAAACAAAGCAGAAGCAATTTGTGTGTGTTTGTGAATGTCTGTGCTTGAAAGTAATATTATCTCTGGAAGAAGGTCACATTGGTAGTGTTTCATTATGTCTTCCATTTGATTTTAATTATTCATGTTTCGTATTATTGTTGAATAAAGTAATCCATCTATACAATATAAAATTTTCCAGCCGATTGTCAAGTTTGAGGAGAAAACTTCAATGTGATGGTCTGCAACAAGATTAAGTTTCCACTGTCACTGCATTTTTATTTTTGATTTTTTTTCTCACAGCAGCTTTTTTACTTTCTTTTCTCCATAAAGCATTTGCAGTTTGGCATTTAGAATTACGAGGGTTACTTGTCGGTGGAGATTATACCCAGTTTTATATCCTATTTCTATATTATTGTTGTAGATGCCTGTACCTTAAAAAGTATGCTTTGCAATCTTGGAAAAGTAGTTGGTGCAGCAGTTGGGTGTAGTTGGGTTTCAGTCATTTGAAGAGATGGGTTAAATTTAATCTTTTGCATGTAAAGGCAGTTAAGCTGCCTCTTCACTGGTTTCGCTGATACCTGCAGTTATGGGACCAGAAGCATGTTCTAATCCCCAAATTCTCTGACAAAACACACTGAAACCTGAACTAAAAAATTGGTTTTAGCTGCTGAAAGGGGATTCCGTAGAAAACACTGGAGCTCTCAAAATTGCTTGCTTACGGAAACATGAGAGAAGGCTAACAAATAATTTATCACAACTTCCCTGCCTCTGACAAGAGGGAGTTAGATATGAGAAAATAGAAAGCACCCATTTGACAGCTCCAGCCCTTTTAGAATCTTTTTTCTGTCTCTATCTTGCTGTAAGGAGGCTGCCAAGGATAACAGGTTTAAGAATTATCCCATCGTGAAGCGGTTATTTATTGTCATCTTTGTGCCTGCAATAGTAAATCATACTTGGCACCAGCAGAAGATGAGAAACTCAGTCCAAAGTCAATTAGCATGTTTTATGAGTACAAAATAAACTTCAGAGTTAATGGGAGTTGCCCATGGTTGTTAAGAGCCTGATTGTCATCTGTGCTGAATGTCTGCACTTTCAACTGAAAATAACAGGGCCTGGGGCACTTAATGGCTTTGTGAAAAACACCAAGAGAGAGCAGCTTGGAGGTCTCCATGCACTCACTCCCTGTCTGCCAGAGCACAGCATAAAAGTATTCACCTCACTCTAGGAGGGCATGGGAGCAGCCCACGTGGTCCCTTTGTCTTTACTGAGAAGCAACAATATTTGCCTCTATTTTCTTTCCCTAATCTGATTTCTTTATCAATGTGATATTTCAAGTTGTAGGTTAAATAGTAAACAGTTAGTAATGGTATACTTATTACGGCTTTTTATTTTTTCTTCATAGTGTAAAACTCTCTCTGGTGTCTGTGACCACATCATCTCACTCTCTTCTGATCCCCTGGTTTCCCAGTCGGCCCACCTTGAAGTGATCCAGCTTACAAACATCAAGCCAAGTGAAGGGCTGGTAAGAAGTACGCAGTTAATCAAACACATCATCCATGATAAGAGAGTAACAAATAACAATACAATTTGTATATGTGGAAATGAATAGGACTCTTTAGACTCTTTTTTTCAAGTCTGAAAATAGTTTGATTTCTCATGCTAGTTTGATTTCTCATGCAGCTGGGCCAGTAGGGAAGTGTTTTGTATGGCTGAACAATGTATGTGAAAATTTAGTGAACAAGAAGAAATGAATGAGGAGTTCTTGTCATTTATACCAGCTTCTAAGAAATGGTTCAGATTGTTCTAGCATCTTTAAGTCTGAAGGGATTTAAATTACGAAGATCAACTCAACCAAGAAGTTTGCGTGGGCTTATGCACAAAAACTGTCAAATTCTGGAATATGCCTCATAGTATCTCAGGGATATAAAGCTGTTTTGTAAGTTATCCAGAGGCTGCACAGCACTGCTGAGAAGTAGCTTATTGAATTTTATAGCAAGAACTCTGCACGCTTAATCAGGTGGTTGTAAAGGCTCAGTGCAGCCAGCCTGTGTTTGCTGTTCAAGAGTTGACTTATATCTTTTGTTTGTGGTATCCAACACTCATTGCATGAAGAACACAACAGATAACAATTACAGCTGTACAGCTGTGTATCACTACTAATATATCTTCCCACAATCCTTGGAGAAAGCAGTTGATTAAAGTACAGTTAACCATTTTCTGCCTAATGAAATAACTTTTGCAGCTTAATCCCAAGTTTATTCTCAGTCCATTTACTTAAATAAGAGAAATCACTGCTGTGTTCTTCTCAGCAGTAGGTTTCTAAGTTGTTGTTTGGATGGTGTAGTTTTAGAGTATTCTAGCTTGTGGGTTTGTTGTATTAGAGGTTGGGGTTTTTTCTTTTTTTTTTTCCTTTTTCTTTTCTTTTTTTTTTTTTTTTTTTTTTTTTTTTTTTCAAATTTGGTATGCCAAAGTATTTAGATTAATTATACACTAAGCTAATTTTCCCCTCTTCTGGTAAACTACGATTACAGTATAAATAAAAAAGCACTTCTGGATACGTACGTATTGCCCCATACTGTTTTTCTGGTCTACTATTTGTTTTCTCCTCCACCACTGGCTTTCTTTTCCTTTCTGAATGCATTTCAGACTGTTCCTCCAGGATTTCAGCTTTCCATGGACTCTCTCTCTTTTCTCCTGCAATTTTCTCACTCTTCTGCCAGCTCACTGCAGTCAGCCTTTCTAGATCTTCTGTTGTAATGAAGAAATGTTTTTTTCCTTTCTCTCAGCCACCTCTTTTGGAGTTCTGTCCAATTTTATCTTAGTTTTTCCTTATTTCTTTACCGTTCTGCCTTGTGACTGTGTTGTTGTTTGTTTGTTTTTACTTATTTAAGCCTTTCTGTAGGGTAGTGATATCCTCAGTTACTGAAAAATGATAAGACCAATACTTTATATAAACAAGGACAAGGGTCTGTTGCTGCTTGCCAGATGATGAGATAGATAACCTCTTGCCCCTCTGTTTTCTCCCCTCTGTCTGTCTTGTCTGGTACCATTTTTAGTTTTTTTTAGTAAATGTCTGCGAACAAATTGAACAGAGTCTTGATGCTGACCACGTCATTGTCATTTAAAAAATAATTGTATGTATTAAAAAAATTGAGAAGTACCTATTATGCTGCGTACAGGCTTTAGAAGGACACAAACCTACTTCCACAGAGTGAACTTCTTTTCCCTTTATGCTTCCCCATATGCGGCTCTTCTCTTGCCCTGTATTGTGCTGGCTTCTTTAGACTGTGAGCTCTCCAGAGCAGGAATCAAGAACTACATATTTTGCACCAAAATGTGCATATTGTACCTATCTGTTTGTTACAGTCTTACTAACAGATCATCTTGGGGCTTTGTACAAAAGCTTTGTTTCCAGGCTACTGATATTTTCTTTAGTCATTTCACTAATATCTTTCAGTTAAGATAGAGCACTCTTTGTATCATTTTAAGAAGTAAAGGTGGAATGTGGAGTTTTAATAGTGTTTGTACATCACAAGCAGGGTGAATGTGGACCTTCTGGACCTTCTTCCAGGATTCATGAAATGTTGGAGATGGAAAATGGATTATTGTCAACTGTGTTCTACATTTTGGACCCACGTGACAGTTCTGTGTTGGCCTTACTGCTCACTAAATAAAATCTTCTATAAAGCTGAAAAGGCTTCAAGGAGAAAGCAAAAGGGCATGGATGACTGTTGACTTGGAAGATGTTTCGTCATCTAGCATAAGTGGCGTGTTTAAAATATCTTGAATTTAATATCTAAGAAGAGGAAACAGATCAGGGAATGAAAAAGAAGAAAAATAAATGTAAAATTTGGAAAACAATGCTATTTCCCTAAAATAATATGGCAAATATAAGGTGGAATAGAGAAAATGGTTGGACCTTTTACAACATTAAAGAAATAGCAGCACTATCAGTGTGTTTTGATCAACATGCAGTTCTTTTACTATGTTTGAACTGTTTCTGTGGAAATCATCCAATTATCAGAAGGAAGAGGTAAATTTGCTACATACAATGTCTTATTATAATTATAAAATGGTTATCAGGAAATGAACTAAATAGTCTGGGAAGGATGTTCCTTGGATGTGATATGGAGAAATTCTGGTGTACTGGGTAAAGCTTGTATGAAACATGGGTGAGTTTTGGTATTGCTCTTTATCTTTTTTTTTCCTCCTTTCTTTATCCCTAGTCTGCCCACGTGAATGACTGCATATGTGTTCACGAATGGGTGTTGCTGCAGAAAGAGATGCATCCTGCAGTGATTGTGAAATAAGAGTGAAAGGGGATCTGTCAGAGTATAAAATTCTTCTAAAAATTATTACATCTGTATCATGAAGTAGAATCCAGTTTTGTGTATTTTTCCCATATTGATTCTATCTAAGCTAGCCAGTCTTATTTCTATAATATCATTTGCCAGGAAACAGACTTAAAAATATTAGTTTGACTATAAACAAGTTTGTTTAGCTAAGAAACAGAATACTACACAACTACTTCTAGACAAAAAGCAAGTTATAAATAGCACTTTTCTTGTGGAGGTTTTTCTTCAACAGTGCCTTTTCTTTCACTTTTTTTTTTTTAATACAGAACAATACTGGAGAACTGTGGCACGAATTAGGCAGAAAATCAAATACAAACAGGAAAAACTAAAACTAGTCAGTTAATGGATGTGATAACAAACCTAATGAGTTCTGTGATATGACTTCAAGTTCAAGCAATTCACCTAATTTGTTAGATTCAGAAATGCAAAGGTGAATATACCTGAATATTAGACTGGTTGTTCTTGTTTCCCCTTTGCTTGCTAAAGCAAACACAAAATGGGCCTGCTATGAGAAAATGCACTCATGAAATAGAAGTTATATGTAGAGAAGAGCAGCTGGTTAAAACTGCGCTGGTGGGTGTCCAGTTGGGAAGTATTTTTCAGGCATCTAGTGTACTACCAGTTCCTGATACTTCTCCTCTTATTTGTCTTGAAATGTCGGAGGAGATGGGGGGGGGGAGAGGGAGGGGAAAGCTGTGAATAGGGTTTTGAGAACTGCTGGGACTTTGGTCTTTACTAATCATACTTAAGCTCTAGGGCTGAGCTAAGACGCTCAGGTTTACTTTGAGCTGTGTGTTTACTTTTGCACTTTTGGAGCACGTTCATGGCTAAAGAGGCTAATGCAGCTTCAGGGGACTGCATTAAGATGTCATCATGGAGAAAGTAAAGACTCAGTTACGTACATGAAAAATGGAATTTAAATCTTCTTGTGTTTTCCATCCAGTATTGAGTAAATTGAGTTAAATGTAAAACAGGTTCTTTCAAAAAAGAAAAAAAGTCATTGTTTTTTGAAGCCTTAACTAAAAAATAGTTTATACTAAGAAAACATGTATTAAGTGGTTTGAAATTGGATTTCTGCCTATAACTGATCATAACAATCTGTAATGTAATGAAGCACAAGTTACCTGATCTTTAATCAAGGAATTTGTTTGTTCTTGTTTATTCCCAGGATGGTTTCTGTAGTTATCTTAGCCATATAAAATGCATTACTTTTTCTAAGAATCCCTCAGATTAAAGAAGTTCTTAGGCTCTTTGGCATTGTCTTTGAATATAGAAGCTGTGTATCTGCCAATTTGTTTTAGTGGAAAGAATGGTGCACACTGATCATTAAGAGTCTTGTTGATACTGTGCAGCCACAAGGAGGCAGGGAGGAAAAACTGTAAACGTTTTTGTATTCTTTCATTTCAGAGGAAACGTGTCCTATCTCTTTTCTGTACCATTTCTGATGCATGATTCACTTAAAGCAAGTAGTGGGTTGTGTGTGTGTGTGGAGGGGTAGCTCATCTTCCATTGCATTTCTTTTGGAAATGGCAAAATGTTACTTCTCCCCATTTAAAAGCTGTTTTGTAAACACATTGGTATTGGTTCTTTGAAATAATGTGGCATAGTATCAGTGTAACATTTCTTCTTAACTTTGCATGTGCAGAATTTATTACAGCTTCTCTTCTGATGTGCACAGTGTCTTGATTTTAGCCTTTAAAGAAAAAAATTCAAAAATCTTTATTCTCTTTTGATTCTTGAAGTTCTTTTAGATTTCTAGGAAAGATTAGATTGGATGCAATGTTCACTACTCCACAATAGCATACTTAGAAGACTTTACCATCCTTCAGAATAATGCATGAAATTGAACATGAAGTTAAGTGTGAAACTTTATCCTATGCTTTCATTTTGATATTTAACTTGAAATCAGTAATTTATTGTCAGCAAAAACAAAATTGTGACTTCCTTCAGATATTGCTCTGTGTGAACCTGACACATAATTCCTGCCAGCATTGTGGTTTCAACTCTTGCCGTGTTGCATGGTGTCTGGTCAGGTCACTTAGATCGCAATCTTAAGAGTGATGTTATGCTGTTTTGTATTTTGTTCGGGGTAGGGATTAGAAACAACAACAAAAAAACAAAGCAAAACAAACAAAAATCCCAACAAAGAAACCCAAAAAACCCCCACACCTCAAAAACAACGTATCTATTATGTGACTCATTACTCTGTCTTTAAAATGTGTGTATATTAGTGTTTCCCTACCTCACAGGGGTGTTGTGAGGATAACTATATAAGAAACGTCTGTACTGTATTTGATATGACTGAGGAAACCACGTGCATGGAGACAATCAATGGAATGTTATTTAAGGTGGATAGAGGAGGTAGAAGGTGAAAAATAATGTTAGGGGGCTCTTACCTGCCTGAGAGAACAGATCCTTCCTTTGTGCTCTTCCAGCTATGGCAGCCCAATATGACAACAAGATTTCATGCTCTTATTGTCGCACAGAATCATGAAGGTTGGAAAAGGTCTCTAAGATCATCTGGTCCAACCATCTACCTGCTACCAATGCTACTCACTGAATTGTATTTTTTAGTACTTCATCTGCATTTGTTGAACACCTCCAGGGATAGTGACTAACCACCTCCCTGGGCAGCCTGTTCCAGTGCTTTACCACTCTTTCAGGGATGAAGTTTTTTCTAATATTGTGCCAAGCAAAATAAAAGTTAATTTTGAGCGTTGCCTCCTGAGAAACGCATATATATATATATATATTTTTTTTTTCTGGTTGTGATGTCACCGCCTTAAGTAGGGAATACTTCCTCTTTTCCACTATCAATGTTTGTGAATTCTGGTCCCAAATTAGATTAGCTAAAATGGATAAGTCATCTTTGCTCTTTACCATTTATCACTGGTATATGCACCCTGTTAGTCAACTAGAAACAGGTTTCTTTGTAGCGCTCTGCTTAAGAGGAGAAAGAAATGATGATGGAGATAACATTTGCTTGAGTGCTCAGTATTTACTTGCTTCCTCTGAAGTAGTTAAGGAAAGAGAACTTCCTCAGAAATTGCTAAACATGCAGTGTATGTCAATTCTCTCCTTTTTCCTTTTTTTTTTTTTGATTATTTTAGAGATTGCTATCAAAATGTTCTAATTTTAACTTGATGAACAAACAGATTTGAGGTTCTATCCCAAAGAGCCCATGTAGGAACTTGTAACTGTCCATAAGCTATCCCTTTGCTTCCATAGTTTATGAAAGAAGCGGCAGTGCTAATAAAGTTGATGTTTAAGTTGTCATTATTCAGTTTTATAGCTGAACTGCCCACTGAGATGAGTAAAGACAGTCAGAAAGTCTTAGGTTCGTTTTGCCAGCATGCTTCACAGCATTGGTTATCAGTTTGAAAGGCATGTTTGTGTGGACTGGACTCTAGTCTTCTGTGGCTTCCAAAGCAAAAGAAAGCTGTAAAGTATTTATGGACGTGACTGTGGTAATTTTTAGGCTGCTCTTGCTAATTAGGGCTGGAATCATTTGGGCTGTTGTTCTCTATGTGTGTCAGAGAGACCCGTCCTGCCCAAATACTAGTTCCTTGTGACCTGTGCGAAAAGTCCACCAAATCTAGGGGAAAAAAAGGCTTTTCTTTTAGAGATATGCAAGTTATGTTTGGATGGTGATCATTTGTGAAACACTTTAAAAATTCTTTCCCATAATGTCTTTTTCTTAGGGTATGTACATTAAGTCAACATATGATGGTCTCCATGTAATTACTGGAACAACAGAAAATGTAAGTATTGTTAATACTGTACGTACAGGCCTGGAAGCCTTTTTGACATTACTTGTGGTTTATGCTTTCCCTTTGCTGTAGACTACATTTTGCTTGTGAAAGTGTGCTAGTTGGCTGATGAGGACCAGTAGCATGTTGGGCAGCAGAAATGCTTTTGCTTGTTTATCTCAGAATTGAAACGGTAGTTCTCAGCTGAGAACCAGGAGAATCAGTCTTGATTTGCTTTTGTAAAACACCTAAAATGATTCAGTTGATTGAAATAAGAGGTGGTTACCTGGGAGTTCTTGCTCTGTGGGAAAAAAAGGTAAATCTTTGTTATATGTAGATTGAAATGCTGGAGTTTGCTGCAGTATTAGAAAAACAGCTTTTATATTTTCCATATGTCAAGCTTTGTTTTGTAATAAATAAGTGCATGGAAGTGAAGATGTGCCTCCATATTGACAAATAAACATGTTTCTGCATGAACTGAGCAATGCCTATTGAAAGGAGCACTTATTACTGGTGTACTAATTCTCACTGAAAATATTAAACAGCAAGCATAACACAATAGACCAATTTTCAGCTGCTGAAATACGCCTTTTTGTCCACCACGTATAGGGTAATAGCATGCTGTTAAGAAATGAGCAAGATGATCATTATAAACTTCAATAAACACAGAACAACCTACTAAACAATACTGAACTGTTTCAAATTTTTTTCGAAATTTTTCTTCTTTGTGAAGATTTTGATGGCATTTTCTTAAAGCTGTCAGAAATGTTTTATTCTGTTACCGTGTCATATTGTGAAACTACCTGCACACTATTTGCAGCTGTTACATCTGATATTCAGTGAGGCTCTGTTAAAATCTGAATAAAATGGGATTGCTGTTTTATCCCTTCATAGAAATTGCCATCTGATAGCCTCTCTTTTTTTTTCCTTTTGATATGGGCAGGATATCCATGTTTTATCCAGCAAATGATATCTGTTGTAGAACTTCTCATTATGCTGCCCAAGAATAAGGAAGGTACATGGAAATTTACCCTTGAAATAAAAATTGTAGGTACTTATACCTGAAACTCCAAATATCATCAGTAAAATTAGCAAAGCTAAAAAACAGCATAAGCATAGTTGAGCCAACTCTAGAAAGCGTAAGAGAGTATGCTTTTTACGGCTGGATATCTGATTATACAAGGAACCATTTCTCTCTGTAAGTCGCTAATGGTGGTTTTAATTTCCCAGGGGCGATGATAAAAATAATCTTAATGCATTCCCTCAAAACATTTATCTTTTGTGATTCATGAACGTAATTTAGAACCATGTCAGGAAGCTTCAGTTATGATGGCTTTTCTGCTTTTGTTACTGATGCTCATTCATTGTAACAGCCCTAAGGTTCTCATAGCAAACCAAGAAACTGCAGTCTGCTATCTAGGGAAAAGCCTGTTGTGTGCTAAAATGTTAGTGAAAATGAGTTGTGCCTTAGGGAAAGTAAAGTGTGTGTGTTCTTTTAAACACACAGTTGCTAGCCACTTTATTTAATGAAGAAGTAATGTGATTCTGATAGATGTGAGGAGAAACATCGAAGCAGCATGGTCAGCGTAAGGTGGTGATGATGCAGATTCAATCTGATTCATTGATGCTGCCCCGTTTACCATTTTTGGTGCAGTTGAAGTTCTAGGAAAACTCTAGTCCAAATCTCTTCCTTCTGAACAAAAGTTTACAGCCTTTATCTTTCCAATTCCGCTCAATGTGATAAGACATTGGCACAACTTTTTATCTGACATGTTCCTGACAGATCACAGAGAAACACTTGTCTTTTTAATAAACACAGTAGTATGGCAATACTAGCTGCCTAATCTAACATAGCATTTTAATCTACAGTTCTGCTTTCTCTATTTGCAATTTGAAGTTTTTGATGTTCAGCTACAAAACTGAATTTGCATCTTGCCATTCAGCATTATGAGCCATCTTTCCCAACACATCAGTTCTACAGTTGAGATTAGTGGAGCTCTGAGCCTTGAAGTATGAGAGACCAAGTTTTCTTAAAGGTCACTGCCCTGGAAGAGCTTATGTCTAGTGATTCTGTAGCATTAGAGCAACATGAATTTTCTGGTTTGTGTCTTCCCACTCTTGTTTGAAAATAACAATTCTAAAGGATGCATTATTCCAACAAGAGATTACAGCTTTCATACTGAGTAGCCTGTCTAGACCAAATTAGAGACAGTCTTTTAAATGGCAGAACAAATGTATCCTCCATATAAAATCATTTGGTAATTTGTTTTTCTAATAGAAAATAATGTTTTCTAAGAAACGTCGTGGGCTACATCTACAGCAGGATTGTAACTTGAAAGGATGTGATCCAGTGTTCTCATGCATGCATGGTCCACTGGTTTGCAGGGTGTATTCAGGGAAGACAGGCCTTTCAAGAGAAATAATGGGAGCAGGGTTGTATGAGTTGGTCTTTCAGACAGTTTTGGTGTACTGGGGGAATGGGACAAAGACATTTAACCTAAGGATCAAAACTAAATGCATTTTGAAGAATAAATTTGATTTTGATTAGCTTATATGATACGAATGGATAAGCATCAGCAACAGGTACTTCCATCTGTTCAAGTCCCTGTTAAACTAAATTATTAGCTAACGATGTCATGTGACACAGTATTTCTCCCTTTAGAGCTTCACAAATTGATGCTTTGCTTAAAGATCAGAAAATCATAATAAAAAAAGTTTATCGATGCTCTTCTGTTTTCCTTAAATAGTGATAAAAGATTTTATTTCTTAACTTGTGTATTCTTGTCAAAAAAGTATTAAGAAATTGAAACTTGTTCATAAAACAACAGCCTTGAGACTCCAGTATAAATGATTTCACTTTCATGTTGCATTGTATTCCAAGCATAATTTATTTGTTTTCTTTACAGTAGACTTTTCCAGTCTGAAGATTCGCCTTTATTTTACTGTCTCAGCAAACTGCTGCACAAAAAATACCAGTTTTGTCGAGATTTAAGCTGCAAATGCTGAAGTCAGTACAGGAGAAAGATGATATTGTAATAAAATCCCATTACTAGCATAGACATTTTGAAATTCTTAGGTGTAAAAATATTGGATCTAAAATAGTGATATTATGCAGCAGGACTGTAAAGATTGTTAGCAGAGTGAATGAGCAGGTGTGAGTGGTGAAGCATCAGACAGAAGGTAGATTCCTGGTACACAGTTGTTAGTGCTAAAATTTTTCCCCCAAGATATAGAGCCGATCAGCCAAGGCAGCTTTTCTTTATGTAAATAAAATTACACTTCTACCAGCCTACCTTGACTTAGGATGTTGTAAACAATGCCTCCTAGAACTGAGTTGTGAGTGACATATCTTTTAGACACATATTTCTCTTAGGTTTCTCAGTTTCTTTTAAACACCATTCTTAATCCAAGCCATGATGCACGTGAGATTGCATTAGAAAGTCATAGCACAGCTATGGAACACATATTTTGAACATGGAACGTAGTACACAGGTTATCACAAACAATCCACTTAGCAGCCTTGGTGCGTGTTATCAAGACTATGTGTTATCTTACCTGAAAATTAATTTCATTTTCTTTATTCCTTTAGAATTCATAGCAGGTATTCGAAAATCTGCTCCTGAGCAACATGTTGTTTTTGTTTTTGTTTTTTAGATTGTCAATTTCAACTTCTGCCTTTCAGTTGATTAAGTGGCTTTATAGGCTGAAGGCTACAGTATTGAGAGAAAGATAGAATTGTCACTCTACAAAAAACTTAAGGAAGTTATTTTCCTTCAAACATAAGGGTTTTTTTTTTGTGTGTTTTTGGTGTTTTTTTTCTTGCCTCAGAAAACAGCTGGTCTACTGTAAATATAGGTAGTAGAAGAGGATAAAGGTTCTTCTGTTGATTGGTTTTCTTTTTGTTGCATGTTTTGTGGGGTGTTTTTTTGTTGTTGTTTTTGGGTTGTGGTTGTTGGTTTTTTTTGTTTTGTTTTTTGAGGCAAAAGCAAAGAAAAAAGCTACTTTGCTTATCTTAGGATTGTATTGCTTTTTTCAATACTTCAGTACTTTCACCATAATAATGACCGAGACACTAAGTTACCGTGTAAGTTACGTGATCTTCCTGCCTGGTAGCTGGCCTAAACTTCTTTTCTTTGTGTGTTCTTCTAAGAGCAGTGATTTACTGAAGTTCTTTTGAATCTATTGAAATATTTAAAAGTAACTCAAAAGGCAATGTTGGGAAATTTTTTCATGAAGCAATTTCAAATTTGCCTTGATAGGTTCTTAACTATCTGTTAAGACTTGAGAGATATCAGGTGGCTTTGAGTGGAATGAAATGATGAAGAAATTTTTAAGACTTGATTATCCTTTAATAATATATATACATAGCTTCCTTAACAGTTGATTGTATTGTGTACAATAGTACATATTATTTTTCACCAACAACAATGAATTGATTTATTAAACATTTCTTTAATTGTTCGTTTCACAGTGGAATGTAATTATCAATCTAACCTGATCTACATACCTTAGCAATCATACTGCTGAAAGAGAGATGATGACCAGTAAGGACTGTATTCTTTATCATCTCTTTTATTTTAAATTCAGTCACCTGCAGATCGGTGCAAGAAAATCCATGCTGGAGATGAAGTGATTCAAGTTAACCACCAAACTGTGGTATGTATAATTATGTTCTGTGTCAATTGCAGATAGAGGTGTCATGGCGCATCAGTATATGTATGGAAGGAATGTGTAGAAAAATGTGTTTTTATAAATCTTTGCTTATTTTGACATCTTTTCTCTTCTGATAATGCATAATTCTCAAGTTCTGAAGTTAAGACCTAATCATCTGAGTATCACTGGAGTTATCGTGAAGTCAGACTAGATAATGGAAACTTGGGAGGTATGGTAGGGTTTTCTGCTTATCTATGTTCTGTTAATTAACAGTTAGTTTTAGTGTGATAGAAGGTTTGGTTTGAAGGCATGCAGGAAAGATGAAACTATTCTGAACCTTGTGTATCTGCGGTCAAAGTTAACTCGTAGAAGCTGGAAAACTTTATTTTTCTGAATCTGCTGGGATATGTAGAAAGTGGCTTTCAAGAACAACAGCAGTTTAAATTCCTACATTGTGCCAAGGGTGTTTAGCTTAACGTGAATACAACTTTTCAGACGTGAAAAGATGAGACAAATATCTGGGATATGATACACAAATGTAACTAATACCAGGCAAATTGATTTCTGTGTGAACGGATGTATGATGACTTCAAGATTGGTGAACTGTTTAACTAGCTAAGAAAAGGTAAACAGAAAAGAGCAGATTGTCAGTATAGAAAGCAGCTATTCTTTGTCTCAAGTATAAGCTTTTTTAAAGATTTATGAGTCAGTTTAGGGTATTAACTACGTATGTCCTTGCAAACAATTTAAATGATAGAAAATGATCCTAGATTTCCATTATTAATACAGCAAGCATTTGTTAAAAGTGTGTTTCATCATTCCCCATAGGGTTCCTCTTATAGCTTTAGGCCACTGTACATCATATCAGCTCTTCTGCACAAATTAGTATAATATTTCAGCATATCCTCCAGCTAAATTTGATATCAAATATACTGTGCGTGTGTGTAACTTAACTGATGAGAAGCTATCTTTTGAACTAGGCAATATAAATTGATAAACCATACCAGATCTGGGTGAATTTTAGTATTTTCCCCCAGGATCATTTCTTCATAAGTGTTGTATGCCATGATTACTTATGTTTATTGTTGATCACTAATTTCTTTCTTTCTGCATAAAGAAAGCTTATTAAATGCCAATTTATATGAAAAATGTTATGAAATACTGTTACACTCTTTCTTACACAAGTTTTTTTTTCCAATAATTTTTGATGGTGCTATACCATAGAGAGTTTGCTTATCAATTTGGAAATTTTCAGTCAACCAGGTATTAATTCTAGTTTTCTTGACATATCTATACTGCATTTATTTGATGAAGTGATCAGATTTTTACTCCTAAAACAATTAATAAAAGCATTATGGCAGGGCTTAAGATGAGGTTTCTTTCATACCTGGATATAATTCTGAGTGTAGGATTTAGGTATTTTGGCTTTTGCATCAGTGAAACTATATTTTGAGAGGTGCAGGAAAAAAAAAGTAAAGTTGATTTTAATTCTAGGAAAGAGAAACATAGGGAGCTTAGAGAAGCTCTTAAGAGGTAACATTTGATGTAAAAGTTATGTATGGAAATAGGCTATATCATACATTTGCATATTTTCCTTCTTCATTTTATCAAAAAATAATTGGCAACTTTGATACTATATGCAGGTAACATCCTTGTGTTTTACTGTTGACTTTGCACAGTAAAACTTAATAACACCTTCTGTATTACCTTTACAAAGGTATACTACATTCATCCAATTTCTGGAGCCAAAGTATTCAATATTTTCTACAAGTATTGACTTTTTAAAAATCTATTTTGGGGGTTTTTATTTCTTTTGACAAAAGTTTTAATCAGTTGTTTTGTACACTATCATGAGGAATTTAACTTACAGTTCTAGGTATCTGTTTTTGTGAGAAGTATTCTCACTTATAGTGATTCTTGCTTTGGAATTGAAGAATTCTGAAGATGTTTCTTTATAACTTTTCTGTTTATTGAATTATTTGTTTCAAATTTCATATACTGCTCAGTAGTTGCAGTCATAAGCAGTTGCTTCTTGTACATATCATTTCAGTATTACACAAGTTACAGAAATAACTGCGGGTAGGTCTTGTAAAGTATTGTTCACCTGTAAGTGTTCTTAGGATAATGTCTTGTAATTGGAGAATCAAGCTTCAAAAAGAAAAGGAAGGAAACTTCAAAAAATTATTTTGAAGTTCTCTTCTTCCATATTTTCTTCTGGCATTTCAATGTGTGCTATCAAAATTAATACCCAACTTTCAGTACTGTGTGTTTCAAAGTATTAGTATACATATGAGGAGATCCATGTAATTATTTCACAAATTCAACCTGGTAACTAACACTTTTTACCAGGTTTACATTTTAATCATGAGGATTCTGAAATTAGGCAAATAGTTTAAGTTGACTTAAATTATTATTTTTTTTTTAGTGCAAGCATCCTAATACTGGATGTCAACTAATTGTAAGTTCTCTACTGACATCCTCTCTTTGCTTGCTGCAGTAGTGCTTTATTTTCATCGTATTTCATCTGGCAGTGAAATCAAAGGATTTCACATGATTACCCAAGTCTTTTGCTGTGTTGTAAGAAAATATGTGTAACAGGATTTATTCCACTTTTACTGGCAGGAAGCTTGGAATGTAAATATATTTTGAATTTTTAAAACAAAGAAATAATAAAACTAGGCCTAAAGTCAATTAAAAGTTAATATTCAGAAAAATGTCCCTTTTAACCTGTGTTTTATTGATGTTAGATAGCTGAATCTTCTGTCAGTTTTGTCTTGCAGGTTAGAGTGTTTTATGTAGCTCTGTAACTAAAGGCATAGCTCTTCCATTAGAATTCAAAGAACTGCATTCCCTTAAACTTTCATGTAAATTCCATTTTTAATCTCCTTTAAAAGCCTGGCTTTCTAAAACAGTTCCAAGGCAAACTAAAAGGAGTTATTGAGGCAGTTCAGAATTTTCACTGTACTTCAGTGCTTGCATTTCTTCCTATATATAATTCAAGAGTGTATTTTGCCCCAAGATAATCTTTCATTTAGTCAACTGAAAGTGCAGAAACGTGAGTTATTACTGTTTGCAGTATTCTTTCTGATTGCATAAGTGATCAGTCTGTGCAGAAACTATTGAAAGCAGAAGCCATTAGGTGTATACACTGAGAAGCAGGATTCCTGAATGACAGGCTGTTGTTGTGTCATCTCCTATGAATAGTTTTTAAGTTTAGGAGAAGATTTTTGCATGTTATTTATACCTTAAAGCAACTGTGATATGGCACGGATTTCATACAATTATGGTATGGCACGATAGATGTGGATTTCTTCACTTGCTGTTAATTAGCTAAAACTCATCAGAATGTGTGTAAATAAAGATGATGGGAAAAACATTGTTCAGTTTGGCAAAATAGGCAAATATGAGGAATTGTTTCTTGACTTGTTTCATGTAGAAGCTACTGTG
The DNA here is from genome assembly GCF_023343835.1 of Lagopus muta. Taxonomy (NCBI): domain Eukaryota; kingdom Metazoa; phylum Chordata; class Aves; order Galliformes; family Phasianidae; genus Lagopus; species Lagopus muta. Next base: position 118,070,328 of record NC_064433.1, on the reverse strand, counting down.
TTTTATGTGTAGATTTTTTGGACTCATGTAAGTAACACCTACCTTTGCTATGGTACGTTCTTTAATGTAGGAACTCCTTTGGACTCTTAGGAACTGAGCCAGGTCAGAAGGAGTTGGTTGCTGAAATTATTTTTGCATTTACAGTTCAAAAAATTTGAGATGTTACTAAAATTCATCTGAAACATTATGGATGTATTTACAAGACTGAATCTTGCATTTCTGTAAAGTAAAGCATATAGGAATAGTATGAAATCTTTCCAGATATTATCCTAACTTAATTCTTGCATAGAAAAAGAAAGGAACAGGTTTTTAAGTTTCAGTGAGCAATGAGCAGTTCAACCTCCACAGACTCAGTTTTTTTGGGGAGCTAGCAAATTCCAGCTGATAGGAAATACTAAACGTGAGGCACATATGAAACTCTGGACTGTATGCACATGAAATGAATTTTGGAGTAGATACCATTTCATTTGGAGAAAAAGCAAACCATAAAAAAACTATCTATCTTAGAATTTTACAAAAATGTTTCATATGTTTGCTACTTATTCAGTTTTTCCGCATTGTTTTGCAGTTCTTTGGGTTTTTTTGTTTTTTCAGATCTGGGCTTGGTTTTTCTCAATACAGATATTTCCTGTAAGACCTTGTTAGTTTGGCTTTGAAGGAAACAATATGTCTATTGAGTCTATGAGGAAAAGTGATCTAGAAAATGCAAGGAAGGGGACAGCAGAGGAGATAGCCAAGATTTTGATGTCAAGTGTTTGAAACCTCACAAAACAGCTTCTGCTAACATCTTTCATTTAAACTAATTTTTTTTTCCTTTATGATGCTTGACTTGAATAATGAAACAATGCAGCAAAATCATAAATGTTCAAAAGAAATTCACCTTTTCCTCAACATCCTTCTATAGCTCTTATGCATGTGCTTTTAATGATGATGAGATAAAATGCTATCTCCTAGATCATATTGTAATGCTTTCCAAATCCTTGGACTTCCTCTGTTTATAATGATTTCATAAATGTAAACAGGAAAATTTGATAAGTGGGATTTAGAGCAAAAAGCTTTTTAGGTATACTCAGATATGATAATGGAAGTCTTTCTTAAAATAATCTGGTTCTCTGCAGGGCACTGTTTTGAACTCTTTGTAGTTTGTCAGGGTATGAGGACCATGCTGTGATTTTTGGCAACTGTAGTCTGTCCTCCAAATTCCCTCTCAATTTTTCAGTTCTTTATTCTTACTTCATCCCTGTTGCACAGTACTGATAAAGGAACTGAACTGCTGTGATCCTCTCAGAATGAAACATGTTGGAATCTATGTTGAGATCATGTGATGTTATTCATGATCTCTTTTTTACACAGTGGTTTTTTGTTTGGTTGGTTTTTTTTTTTAACATAGATGTGCAAGTACTGACATAAATGCATTATTTTATACCCCAAATGTTAGCAGTGTGATATTGCAGAAATTGAATGTGTAGGGGAAGGTTATTTTATTTTTCCATGATGAGTGCAAATCAAGCATTTTTATATTAGTATAAATGAGAGAATGAGAGACAAATTTGACAAATGCAGGTGAATTATGTTGTGCTTTCCAAGAAATACTCTCCAGGGAGAAAGGATGCTCAGACTCCATGGATAATACATCTTTTCATGGAGAACTTCCCCATGCTTCTTCTCAGACCTGTGGAACTTGAGCAGCACCACTCAGTAGCACAAATTCTGGATGTTCTTACCTGATAAATATGTCTTCAACTTTGAACAAGCCCCAGAGATAAATTGATGTGTGAAATGCATATACTACTTTGCTTAGTGCAGCCTTATTTTTATGTAAAAAGTATGCAGTGCCATTCACTTGCACTTCTAACTCTGTCATGGCAAATGAAGCAACAATTGGGTCATGGCTGCATTTGTTAGACAGACCACCATAAGCTTGGCCAGCACACGCTGCATCTTGTTTCTGCTCAACTTTAAATAATTTCCCTTTGCTCTTTCCACATGAAATTCTCACGCTTAACTGCACACCTCTGCCACCAGCCAGTGAAATTAGGTCATTTGCAGCAGAAAGCCATACTGTGCCTTTCAGCAGCTACCTGTCTCCCAGCTGATAACAAAAATACATGACTGCTTGTACCTGAAGTCAAACCGCTTATTTAGCTTAGCAGAAAGCATTAAACCCATGCCTTGAAATGGAAACCCTGGAAGGGTTAACCTTAAATCACAAGTGTGGTAGAAATTGCTTCTTACTGGTTCAGTATTGGTGAGCGTCAGGATTGGACTTGTGAACTGGATACACACATCCAACTTTCAGTGTGCTCTTTGATGCATGCTCCAAAGCACCTGGTCTGTACCCTCTGCTGTGTAGTCACAGCACTTAAAGCACATACGCTTGGTGTGATAAACCTTAACTGTGGGATCAGGATGCTTTTATTGTAGCCGTATAGAAGTCCAGCTGCTTGATGACTAGAGGCCTTGGAGGAAGTAATAGAAGAAATTGGTTCTAGAGATGCCTTTTCTTAATTAGGATTTAGATGTGATTCAATGCGAGTGCATGGAATTCCTGGAAATTTTTTCTGCTAACTGATTGCAGTCATGAAGACCTGTAGCCACATCCTGCATCCTAAAGCTCTCTTGAAGCTTTCTGTCCTGGCTCTAACTTCTGAATAGACAGCTGTATTATCACTGAGCTCTGGTAGTTCATTCATGTGATTAGATCAACACATATGAATAGCCATTCATCAGATTGTTGATTTCTTCCATTATTTTTCTTTAGAAAAATAATATTCTTTTGTAATGAATGATGTGGACACCACATCTAGGTTGACTTTGAAGGGTCTAATGTCCATTTTAGAAACTGTAGTAGCATTAAGAATTCTAGTGCAGAAGCAGTTGACTTTTCTGTAGATGTTTTTGGTCGGCCTTCATAGTTTCACCACTGGTGATAACCAATTTTCTGATTCCATAGAAAAATCAAGTATTTTCAAGTAAACTATTCTTATGACCATACTCATATGGGTATACCTGCTAAGAATGGCTGCAGTATTTTGTGTAGTGTCCTTGTATACTAATTGCTAAATTCATCTTTCTGGACAAAACTTTCTTTAGGAGTATGTGTTCTAATATTTCTTTTTTTTTTTTTTTTTTTTATACAGTTGTTCAGTTGCTTTATTTCCTGTACCAGATGAGTAATGTGGTAAAAAAAAAAAGCAGCTATAAGAGGCTCTCTAAATGGCATTAACTTCTCCAACAGAAATATTTAAATACAGTATGCTGCCAAAAACCTTACGAATATATTTCTGATTTAAATATATATATAACATATACATAACCAGAGCACAAACATATATCTTATATACATATATATTCATGTATATTATTCAAATAATTTATATATTCGTGCTCTGGTTATTACTCTCCACTAATGTTGCTGTGATTTGTATTTCCAGGAGATTAAACTACAATGTAAGCAGGATGTCCTTAGTAGTGGAAAAAAAAAGTAAATTCTGAAGTTAAAATTATTCTTTCAAAATTTCTTAGTCTGATGTATGAAATCCATGATTAGAGCTTATGTTTTATGCCCAAGTAGACGACAGATGTAGAATCAGATTTTCCAGTTGTTAAATATGTTGGTGCCTGTAGAAGATGTGCTGAACTTTTTGTCCTTTATGAACAAGCTAAAAAGCTTGCTGTTAGTTTAAGGTCAGGTACGTGAATTTGGAAAGAAGGACAAGGATTATTCTGCTCCTAAGAATCTTCCTTTTAACTGAGATTGCTGAAAATTAAAGTACATTGTAGTAAAGCAAACAAAGGATAAGGCGACGTCTTCAAAGCCATACAGATAAATTGACTGATAGCATAGCAGTGCACAACCTGTGCCGTGTATGTGCTAGGACTCAGTGGTTTTGAATACCTCTGTGCTGCGTGCAGATAGCAGCTGTGTAAGTTACACAGCTGATCTTCAGCTTCCAGCCTGATCTTCTGCTGCATAATTCATTAACTTTGATGAAGCTGGGAGGTGACAGTGAGGGAGTGTGAGATGGTGATAATTGTAGAAGTGGATCAAAGCAGTAGGAAAAGCAAGTTAATGCCGTGTCATGAGGGAGGGAAAATTAAAGCAAGGAAATTCTCTGCTTGATTTGAATTTATGTGCTCTGAATATATAAATTGTTATTAAAAAAAGAAACAAAAAACTCATTACTGGCTTAGAACACCTCAGTGGCTTGAATGCTACACATTAGCTATGAATGATCAATTTAATAGCAGTAAAATGAAACAGGAACAAAAAGAACTCTCATAGCTAAATGATGAATGATTTACTATGGCAATTTCCTTTAACTCTCCATCCCTCTCCTTCCTTTAGCTAAATGATGCTACATAACTTTTCAGCTTAATTAAAGGCTTTTGTTTTGGCTTGATTTTTAGTTTTGTGTGTTTTTTTTCAGTTTGCTTGGTTTATTGGTAACCTTTAAAGACTAACTTTTTCATTGCAACTTCTGTGTAAACTAGATAATTAATTTTCACTACATGATTCAGTTTCAAGGAAGACCTGTTTCAAGCACTGTTGAGCTGTAGGACAGCTGCAGGTCTCAGTGAATTTATACATTGAAGAGCAGGGGTCAAAGACTGTTGGAATTATTGATTCCATAGAATCTTTCTAAAATATTAAGTAGTCATAATGTTAATTTAACATGGAAATATATACATATTTATTTGTGTGTAAGCACGTATGTTTATGTGTATTTCTTATTTTAATTCCAGGACAACCATTTGGGGAATTTAAACATGAGAACATGCAATACATACACAAGCATGCCTCAAATTCTCGTTGTGTGATGTAAATGCACAAAAGAATTACTGTAGGGGCGATGTGGCTGTGATGGCTTAATACTGCAGTTCTTCCTGAGGAGCACATTCCTTCTGCTGGAGAACTTTACTCTTTATGCCATGAGGAGTGAGGCCTCTCATGGCTATACTGAAGAGTAATCTGTGAGAAACTGGGGTCTGATCTGGTCTGCCTAAAGCCTTCCTGAGCCCTCAGCTCATACAAAATGTCTGCACCTGATTAGGTTTTTATCAGCACTTCCCTACTCAGCCTTGGAGTTTCTTGATCTCTTCCCTGTGGCCACCTGGGTATGCCGAAATATCTGTCCCTTGAGGAGCCTCACTGAAATGAAGCTCTATGTTCCTTGGGAGCATCTGGAGATGAGGCCAAGTGGCAGCATCTTTATTCATAATGGTTCAATGTCTGTACTGTACTCTGGGTAATGAAGAAGTAGGGCCTGCTCACCACAGGGTGGATTTCACACCCTGCAGTACACTTGTAACTTATATTTGTATGGCACAAAAGTGATCACTGGGAATTGGAACTGGAATCCTAGTTTCCCTGCTCCCAGTGCAATGCACTGATGGTTTCTTGCCAGCAGAATGACTGTGCATCTTATCCATGTATTATTGTCAGAATGATGCTTTGCCTAAGGAAAGACCTTGCACCTGACATTACACACACCTTGGTGCTTGAGCTTGAAAGACTGAATTATTTAGACTGAGTCTAAATAATGCTGAGATTCATGTTTCCTGAGTGGGTGGAAGACTGAGTGAAAGCCTTCCAAATTGCCAGAGCCTGTCTGTCTCCTGTGGTGGTCTGCACCCCTGGCTCAAGAGAAAGGAACCTTACAGCCATCATGCTGGAGGCAGCAGGTGGCTGTGGGGAATCCCATGTACGAAGCTAGAAAAGGTGCTTCGGACTTCAGAGAAGCATAAAAACCAAGCAAACTGAATTCTACCCTTATTTTATTTTATTTTTGGTCATATCCTGTAACAGGGAAACACTCCCCCATTTTTTTTTTTCCTCAAAAATCATTCCTAGTCACTGATCAAATATTTGTGAAATATCTGTATGCAAACTAGGTTGTTGTGGCTTCAGACAACAATACAGAGTGGTGTGATCAGAAATGTTCTAGGGGTGAAAGGAACTAAATTCTGTAACAGTGGATAAAATATAATCATATTCATTTAAATAATAAAGCAGAAGTACTCCTTAATTAAAATTACAGTAAATTCAATCACAATACTATGAATCTCTCTTCTCTGGGAGAAAACTGTTACATAAGCATGGATTTCATTATTATGCTTGCCTAATAAATCCCTGAAAGACATCTGCTACCCTCCTGACACTACTTCTCTCACCACATACAGATACAGCTTTCATCTCTGCGGTAGTCCATGCGCTACAAACATCCTTCTGTGGTTTCCTCACCTCATAATGTTTTCTGGAGGCAAAAGACCTATGGCCTTCCATTATTTTCTAACCTTTTCAGGCATCTGCAGCTGGGAGAAGGGATTTCTACTGAGGTATTTGTTTTCACAGGGCTGCCAGCTGACCATCCTCAGTTGTGGTGGTCAGTGTTCATGAAAATCAATCTGCAAATTTAACAGCATGAAGCCAGATAGTTCCTTGTCATATTCAGACTTGCTCAGCAGCTAGCTATGTTTGATAGACAATGATTTGAAGTGCAGTGTGTTTTTATTTTGTTAGGGCTTGGATTTTTTCTTATGTGCTATTTTTTATCTATAAAATGCAAGGTGGGTGAAAGGGGGTTTCTATTAAAAAAAAAATTCCTACGGTGAATATGCTTTCCTCCTAGAAATTCTATTTTTGTTAGCTCAAAAATGATTAAAGGTTGAATCTTGTAATGGTTGATACGTCAAAGAGCTCTGGCTGCGTTCCACTTACAGCAAGCACCAAAAGAATAAGAATTTTTATTATCTTTCTGTTCTAGTAACCTTTTAAAATTAAATGGCAGAATGGATTTTCCATATTTACTTAGCAATAAAATAGCAGAACCCCTTTGCAGTTTATATTTAGCAGGAAAATACTACGTTTAAAGAAAAAGTGTTAAAAAAATTAGTACTTTTCCCCTTTTTGCAAATCTGCAATTCAGGAATGAATTAACATATCTGCGGAGAAAGAGCGGTTTTCATGGAAGCAGAATGTCTGACATAGACTTTCATTGGCTTCTGGTGACCCTGTGAACAGGAATATGCCTGTAAAAGCGTGGATTCTGTTCTGTTTATCATTTTGCTATAATTTCACCTCCATATGATTTAGTTTCAGTCTGCATTAGATTTACATGCTGCTTTTAATTGCTGCTGCAGCTCTGTAGTCTCCTTTAACAATCTTTTCTGGATTTTTTTCAGACTGTACGCTATTTAGTAATGCATCTAAGGGCACCTACACTCATGACAACCTGTGGTGCTCTCTCCTATCTCTCTTCTCCAAGTTCCACCATCTTTGTATTTACCTTCCATTGCTGCTCCTTGAGTAGCATTCATCCTTCTCCACTCTCCTCCAAACCCCCTCCCTGCACTCAGTGCTGAGCTGTGCTGGCAGCCTATTGGGGGACACAGACACAGCACAGCAAAACTCAAGGCTGGGTTTAAGCTGCCACTGAAGAAACATCTGGCCACAGCTTTTTTGATGACATGCAATTTAACAACAGGGACTTTCTTATCTTTGTAACTGAGTGCTTGGCCAGTATAGTTCCCTGATTAGAAAATTCCTTGAGAAAGGTGGCCTGGAAAATAATCCTCTCTTCATCTCCCAAACCATTGAGGAAACTTTCTCATTACTGTCTGTGTTTGCAGTACATGGGCAAGATAAAGGATATGGTAGGGACTTTGAAAGCTGTGCCAAAAAATCTTGATGATTAGAAGTTGAGAATTGACAACTGTGACGGTAATGAGAAAACTGCAGATCCTGAGGAGAGGCCAGAGAGAATAAATTCAAATCATACTTAGAAGTTTAGATTACATATCTCTAAAGCAAATTTCTGAAAAAAACATTTTCAGTTCCAGATATATTCTTTGCCTTTTCCTCCTATCAGCTTAACCTCATATAAAATTGCTTCTGCATAGTTCCTATCAAATTGAATTTTGATGGGATCTAAACAGTGTGGGAAATGAAGACCATGACTCCTTCCTGGGCACCAGTTTGTTTCAGTTGGTTGTGGACCTTCTCTTAAGTTAGTTGTTCCTCTTAGACCCATATGATCATTTCTGTTCAGACGGTGGAAAAAAGGCCAAGGACTGCCTGAACCTGCCAGAAAGCTCCGGTCAAGAAACCAAATAAAAGCAGAGGATGAACAGCATTTGAAATTCGTAGTAAACCCAGAGATTTCAAATGAAAACTAAGTAAAATTGTTTCTATTCATGAGCTTCTAAATTGAATACATCAGATCTAGTGCTTTGAAGTGTTGTTGTTTTTTTTTTTTTACTTTAATCCCCTAATTCTCATAAAGAGACTAGATAATCTTCCATTTATAGCAATGTAAAGCTTAGTTGAAATATACAATATTGTTTATTGTTTATCTATGCAAAGTATGAACTTGCATTTAAAATAGTTTAAAAGCTACTAGCAAGAGAAACCAATTTTATTTATATCTCTCTGGCTGTTTCAGTGATAAACAGATGGCTTTAAAGCACAGCTTTCCCACGCAGCATCCTATCAACTTAAATGGCAAGAACCTTGCAGCTTGATTCTGTAGCTAGGGTCACATCATGTTCTCCTCCAGGCTCCCTGTGCTTCTTTATTCAGTAGAAGTATTCCTCTCTGTAAGTCTGTCTTCAGTTGTTACATTAGGCATCAGTAGCTTACAAACAGATACCTTACATGAACCATGGGCTTCTAATTCTTCTTTTGAGTAGCACAGAGCAAATGAAACCATATGGATGTCCAGTGTAATGCTATGGAACTGTAGGTAATAGATTGTTTCTAATAAGCAGTGGAAGTCTCTGAAAACAGTGTTGTATTTTTATGAAATCGTGATATTAAGGCACAAAGATTATACTTGCAGAAACTTGGTTTCAATGCTATTGAAAGAGGATGGAGACTTCAGGCAGAATGTAGGTATTGAGCTAAACTTGACTATGTTCATGTTTAATTATATTCAAAATATAATAGCCATATCCCTAATACAGGGGACTGAAAATAAGAATTCCAGCATGTTTGGAAGTCTTCTGTGGAAGCTGGAAAATATTCAAAAAAGATAAGTGTTGCCAATATCCTGTTTCTTTGTTTACAATAATATTGCTGTAGAAGTACATCTTGGATATATTGAAGTTTTCTGTGGTGGAAAAAGACAGGTAGGTTCACAGTGGCTGAACAAAAGTGAAGTTTGAACCATGTTTTTGATACAGGATTGTTGATGTGTTACTGTTGGCTTTAGTTGCATGTTTATGTGAGAGTATCAGCTCTTAAAATCAGTGATGTTAAAGAAACAAAGTGAGTTTTGGTGTAATGGGAAATAAGGTTTAAAAAAAAAAAAAAAAGTAGCAACAACGTACCTTAAAAATAGGTTACAGATATATTTGTTTCATATATCACTATACTGATGATAAGGATCATCTGCATTGTGTTTGTTCATGTTGCTTGTTTGATCATTTCAAATGTGTGGGTATGATATAGTGTAACATTACCACTTCAGACCTCTAGAAGTTCTTTTGGAAAGAATTTCTCATCTCAACTTTATAATTTCCTTTTTAACGTGGTTCTTGCATAAATTCTGAAAGCAGACAAATACTTGCAACTGTGATCCTTTAAATAACATGAGAGCACACTTATAAATTTATAGGATAAAGTTAGGAAAACTGTCGAATTTACCAAAATAAACACTTTCTAAATATCAGGCTACAATTTTCAAGGAACATATGATTCTGTGTGCTATCACTCTGTGTGCCAAACTTGAAGATGCAAGGATGCAATGTCTTTATCCATTTCAAGTTAGATATCTGAACTTGGGCTTTATTTAGACAGATGCTGTTGCCATCAGTTGTACTGTTGCAATATTTGAAGAACTTTTTCTCAACGATACAAAGTGAATGATTCAGAAAACTCTAGCCTCTTCTTAGAAATAAAAGCCTGCTACTTTCCACTTTAGTCGAGTTTTTAATTTTAGAACGTTTCAACATGCTGTAATTCAATTGGGAAAATTGTATTTTGGTCTAATACTGAAGTAGTGGCTAGACTGTACTTCTGTCATTAATTTGCTATTTGTTTCTGAAATCATCATGAAAGAAGTACTATTTAAGAAAAGGCCTTGTGATTCTGATTTTATTTTTATAACACTGTGAAGAGTAGAAGATTTGTTCTTGTTTGTGCTTGCATAAGCAACTAGAAAGACTGCATGTGGTTAGTGGACTTTAAATAGCAACTCTACAGTATAAATTGTTCAGTTTTCAATTGAAGTGTATGAACAGAAGCCAGGGCTTTTTAACCTTCTAGTCCCTAAAGTCTGCGTATAGAGCAAACTTAAAAACACTTTGAGGTTTGACTGTGTTTTTACAGTGGAGTAACAGTAGTTTATTAATTCTAAAACATGAAATTATGCATATCCATCTTAATGAATTATAATAATTAATTTAGTTGACATGATTTTTATGCAGTAACTTTTTTGACATTTCTAGAGTTTATCTTTAAAATTTATATACACTCCTATTATGTTATTTTATTAATCGTATTTAAAAAGGGACGTTAGAAATTGAATATTGTACCTCAATTTTATTGTAATGATTTTACTGGTTACCAGGTGGGGTGGCAGTTGAAAAATTTGGTGAATGCACTACGAGAGGATCCGAGTGGTGTTATCTTAACTTTGAAAAAGCGACCTCAGAGCATGCTTACCTCAGCACCAGCTTTACTGAAAAATATGAGATGGAAGCCCCTTGCTCTGCAGGTAATGAAGCTTAATCATAAGTCATACACCATCATTTTAGCTATAAACTATCTCAGTGATGCTTTATTGTGCTTCATCTCAGCAGCATATGGATTTACTCTTGTATGCTTTGAAAAATTGTTTCTGAAATGATTTCTCTGCAGTTTGTTCTCATAGGCTCAACTGAAGTTAAACCTGTTAGTAGAACTTGTCAAAGTTCAGAAGTAATCAGCACAGTGCTTTTCAAGGCAGAAAAGTAGTCCCAAAGACTTTTCTAGCCATAGGGAAGAAAGCATACTTACGGAACTTATAGATTTTAGTTTATCGTCGTGTTAAGTTCTCCATACAGTACGACTTCAAAGAAAGTGATATGGAAGAGATCTTTAGTTCTCAGTTTGATCTGTCATGGAATTGTAGGAAAATATATGCGGTGATTTTCTTCAACAAAGCAACATGACCAGCAGAATTTGCCCATACAAATAAATCTGCATGTTTGTCAGAGTGTTCCTTGTGAAGGAACCATTGCATACGGATTTAGTACAGGATGACCAGCTGGATCTTTATTTTTAGTAAGCCTACGATGTGCTGAAAACCATGGGATGGTTTCATTAAAGCGTTCATGTTTCACTCCAGGATAAAATGTCAATGTGATGGATTTCTCTAGGAAATAAAAGTTATCTCCACTCTGATATAAAGCACGTAACCAACAGATGGAACTGAAAAAGAATCCCTTTTTTTAAATTCAGTTCAGATAGGGCAATGTTTAGAATTTTATTTTCTTTGCATAATGAATGCATTCTTCAGTACGTTTTTATTGCCACAGTAAAAAGTCTAATTTAAAATTAAGTACATTTGAGAGCGAAAAGACTTCCACATAGTTCAAGAGAAAGGAAAATGAGATGTGGAAATGCCACTGCTAATGGCTGTGGTGTTTGCCATTTAAAATAATGGTAGATTCATAAAAAGAATTAATATCTCAAAGAACTTCTTTCAGCTATATATTTTTATACGTTTATTTGATCATGATTGAATACCTCATTGTCTGTGGAACTGACTAAGGTTATGAAGATTGGGATGTCTTGGTCATTCAGATATCAAGTACTGACAATATGTGTAACAAACTTTGAACCAAGAATATCACATGAGTGTCTAAACATAAAATTGCTGATCTGTATGCATAAGTGTGTATGAATGTCCATGCTTGAAGGCTCTGCTTTTTATCATAGTTTTAGTAAAAATATAAGTACAAATGAAAAATGCATATTGTTGCTTCATTGCTTTAAATGAGATCAAATGCTTTCATTCTGTATCCCTTTTGGGTGAGTTTGTTTCAGTTTGTAAACTTCAGTTTATCATTTGCCTCTAGAATCATTCAACTGAAGATCACACAACAGAAGTTTATGAGACAAGCTGTTGATCTTAGCAATTAGGCCATTAAATCAAAAGGGTGGGAAGAAATTGGATGGAAACCAATTTCCACCAAACAAAGTCCAGTAAGAATGTGAGGATTCCTGCAGTCCTGTTACAGTGAAGGCAATCATGAGACAAAGTTGTGAGCGTGTTTGAAACTCCACACTCAGTTCTAGAAACAAAACTCCTTTAGTGTGTTCTATTTGGCTCTTATTTACATCTCAGCATCCTTAGTTCAGCGCAAATGCTAAGGTTTTATTCAACTTATTTAACTTTATAAAAGTTAAATATAACAACAGTTACTGTTTCATTCATCTGTATGAATTTTAAATTGATCTATCTTAGTTGACAGCAAGATGAACCATACACATACTTCTTTCTCCATTTGGTGATAAAAAGAGTGCTGACAGCTAGATCAAATAAAGATTACCTCTGTTAGATAAGATGAAACTAAGTCTACATAGAGGTTTTCTGTAATGTTTTCAGGTTGAGTGAAAGATAGACATTTTTGTTCGTTATTGGCTTTTTTTTCTGATATAGAAAATCTGGGCTTATTTTCTGGGCTAATATGAATACAAATAGAGACACTGCTAAACATTAAAGAGATAATCCCAGTATTGTGACGCCATTCTGATACACCAGGAAAAGGTCAGAACCTCATTCAGTACTTCTGTGTGCGGTGTACATGTGTGTCTGTTGTAATTTGTGATTTTTAGTGGGAGAAACAGCAGTTTTCCTAAGTAGATTATCAAAAAAAGCTCCAGGGTGACGTGAAGACAAACTTCAGAGGCTGCATATGGAGGAGATTTTTGTTGTTAATTTATGCAAATGAGAGGTGAGCAGATGTTAGAGTCTGTTGGTGTTAAAGTTTAAATGCAGCCTGAGTGTGAAATTGGTGCTGTATGCTTGATTAATAAAAAGCAGTAAAAAAAAGAATACAATATAATTCATTGTATAGCTATTAAAATATGAGGTAGTATTATAAAATTTGAGATAATAAATATAGCTAATTAAAATATGTTTTAATAGCTTCTAATTTTCTATTGCGGTATTTGTTTATTATAAAAGACAGAAAATGTTAGGAAAAAGAATCTTCCAAAAAATCCTGTGTTCTGTGATTGAAGTAACATAGTGGCTGTTCCAAAATTACTTTTGTTCCAAATTCACATAATCATGTGCTTGGAAGTTAGTGAGAGAGGACAAAATAAAAATGATAGCAAACAGGAAAAAAGATAAAAGGAAGAGCAGTACTTCCATCTCCTTTGGAGTCAGAGGAAAATATGATAATTTGTTTTCCTATATTAGGATATCATGAAATAATTGAGGATGTTATAACTGTGCTGTCATCTCAGAGCTAAGTTAATTGAACCATATGTATAATTCAACGAACACAAGCTATAAAGACGTTATGACTCAGTATAATAATTCTGTTAAAGTACAGAATGTGAGTGAAAGCCTCAAGAGACTTTAGAATAAATTGGGGAGATGAAATTGTAATAAAATGTGGATTAGGATCTGGAAAAGTTTGCTGAGTTTTTTTCTTTGGCTCTGCAAATGAGGAGAACAGAGGAAAACGCGGTGTCACAACTTGCAATGACTGAGTTGGAAAAGTGTAAATTTGCCCCAGTGTAAGGGGGCTGACAAAAACAGAACTAAGAATTTGAAGCATGCCATCTGTGAGGATCTTTAATGGTTGTTAGAGCAAACGTAAATATTTCAGCTATTAAAATACGAAACACTGAGATTGAGAAACATTTGAAAGGTTTTAAAAATTAATTTTTGCTGAAAACGGATAGTGTTCAGCCATTGGTAAAATGAATTTTGCTTGTTTAGCTTATGATTCTATGTAGGAACATGAAGTTTGCCATTTGAAGCAGCATGAAAAGCTGAATTTCAGAGAGCCATAGGAAGTGTGCCTATAAACTGGGAAAAGCCTAGAGGAATCTTCCCGTTCAGGCGGTATGCAGGTGCTACCAGTATATCTTATCAATTTGGGGTGTAACTTGGTATGTCATCAAACCAGTATCCTACCCATTCTGTGTAGCAGTTCTGAAACTTATTGCCAGTGGCTTGATGTAAAGGAAAACAGTACAACTAGCTATGGCTGTGCTATTAACCATAACAAGTGTGTACGTACAAGTTCATTAACTCCATCTGTAAGGTCCACCAGTAGTGAAAGGAAAACATCCATTTTTTCCTCCCCCAGTGTCCTGATTAAATAAGGTGGTTTGGGTTTTTGCTTTCAGTCACTTGATGATTGTCTCTTTTAATATCTATCAGGTATACCACTTCTTGCAGTAATCAGAGTTCTCCCTTAACACACTTTGGAATCATGACAGAATGTTGGAAATTGAGGGATTTTCAGCCTATGTTGTTTTTTTCATTGCTTTTATAAAATCTGAATTAGACAGCTATGGCCTTGGAGAATTGTTTTTTTTGTTTTTTTTTGTTTTGTTTTGTTTTGTTTTTGTGGGTTTTTTTTGCCTTTGCAATGAAGATATTCATTAATATGGTATTGTACTACAAATATGAAGATGTTATGCCTGCAACGTAAGACCTACTAAATTTGCCTTTCAGTTACTTCCCCTGGTACACTGGTATTTCAGATTGCAATGTTAGTACTTCTGACTGTTACTGAATATGCTCAACAAAAAAAACAAGTTTCATCTTTTTTTTTTTTTCTTTTTTTTTTTTTTAACTTCTCTCATTCAAGATAGAGATGATTTAATTATCTTGGAACTTTCCATATTTTTGTCTGTCCCCGGAGCAATCAGCTGGCAGTTCAAAACATAATATAAATAAACCTCTTTTACTCTAGATCGTCTCTTTCATTTCTTCTTCCCACTTTGAGTTTTTCTTGGGAGGTTTCAAAGGAAGGCTCTCTGAAGTGCAGTTTGAACAAGGGGGAAGGTTCAGTGAAGAAGAATCTTAGATTCTCTAAGTTGGTATCACCATGATAGCAAAGCCTGCAAAGCCATCTTTTACTTCTGGAAAATGCTTTGTAATTATTCAAAAGAAACCAGACTTTGACTATGGTGTGAAGATGTTTCATCCAGTGTCTTGAAAAGGAATGGTCACGCTTCAGCTAATTTGGATGAAGTGCTGCCAGTTTCACTGATGTCAGTGAGGCTGGGGGCAGATCCAGCTGCCATCTTGTGTCTTGACTCGGAAAAAGCCTTTTGACTTCACTATTCTGATACAGTCTTAATCAAACTTATTTAAATGTCACATTTTGTATATTTAAAATAGTTCACTGTACTGTTATATATGTGATTAAATTTTACTGTTAAGAATTGCCACAACCTCAGCATCTGTATTATTTTAAAATAATCTTTATTTTCAATCTCTACACATCTCTACTATGCTATCTTCAACATTTCAGCCTCCTGAGAAGCAACAGTAACAGCAGAGTGCTTGAACTGAGAGAAAATCCTACCTTTATTATTATTTAGTATTTTTCCTCATTATATTGCTCTTTTCATTCCACTATAGGCAATGTTATGTTCTGTTTGAATCATATACAATTAGAATTAATGACTTTACACTTTTTAATCATTAAATTTGGATAAAATGCTAAACTGTTGGCTCTTCAGTTGCTTAGCTGTCTCTTAACTACATGGAAACTTAGCACTTTTTGCAATATTGTTAAAATTAATTTGGACTGGGTTTTTCTACAGAGTTTGAATTGGTTACAGAATTTCATTACTTCATGTCATGTTCATCTTATAAAAGTTTGTTATTGGAAACATTTTGTTCAGTAAATCATAATATCTTGGTCCAATATGAAAACATATATTAACAGTAAAATCTGTTTACTGCTGCAAATACTGTGTAAAGATATTACCACTTAAAATATTGTTTTGGTTTTGTTTATATTTTAAAAATTGTATGCCTTTATATGGAGCAATGTTTCTCAAACTGTATATTGCATCTACCAAGGGAGTTAATGAAAGGTTCAAAGAGTTTTAAAAAGCATTAAAAAGAATTTTAGATGGTATATATTAATTATTAATCACGTTCATTGTTTAGAGGAAAAAGAAGCCAATAAAAGAGAAAAAGCTGACAATCTCATTTTGGGAATGGGAAAGCAATGCTAGCTCCTCATACCAAGAAGGAGAGAAGGGGACCACAGGACTGACCTAACCAGAATAGGGCAGTCAGTATATATGCACTATCACTCAGTAATTATAGAAACTTTTTACTTATTTCTCTCTCATAGAAGAACTTTGCTGTTGTAAGTAAAGTTGTTTTTCTATTTTCTGGACAGCTGTCAATTTGGTAGAGGATCCATGATGACTAATAATTTTGAACGAGGATGGTGCATCCAGAATGTTTGAGAAACAATACTCCAAAGTGTAATGAATCATGCATATTGTTTTGGTCATTGGGGATTAACACTGTAGGGCTTTATGCGGGATATTTTTGAGGATATTCCAGTTCTGATATTATAACTTCTAAACTTTCTCCGTCAGGTTATTCCCATGGGTTAAGTATTTAAATCTGTGGTCCTGAAAACATTTTAGTTTTATTGCTGTTTCAGGATTCCCACTTGCCTAGCCAGCCTGCCAAAAGTGACTGCAGCAGAGGAAGTTCTAGTCTTTGAAAGAGAGTTAACTCAGTGATAATACTTATCTCCAAATCAGACATACTAGAATTGGAGTTCTATGATGTTCAGTGTGCCTACATGGCATAATATAGTCCACTACATGACTGCCATTGACATATGGGATAGATGCGATCTGATTTTCTTGTGGATGCACTGATTGACTTAAACTAAATGATTGGTGAGAATTGAAATGCAAAATGACTCAAGGGTGCACCTTGTACCCTGAAGGTTCTGAAAGCTCCCTTTTCAATAAGGAGGGCCTGAGACTTTTAATTCCATATGAAATGAAAGCTGAACTCCTAGATCCACGAGGTGGTAACTACTGCAATGTTCTTGGTGTGTTGAAGCTACTGTCAGGGGAGCACATCTGAATGTTTTCACCACGTTGCATTTCTTTTAAAAGAATTCACTGATTTATTAGGTTAAGTGATGGTTTAAAAAAAAAAAAAGTGATGGCGTGTTTTTAAATTTAGTTTTCTCCTTTTGTTCCAGTCTTTCTGGAGCAAAGCTTTTCTGCTTTTGTAGAAATAATCCAAAGAATTGAATTTGGCAGTGTGACTTAGATATGTAAAAGACGTGAAATACCCTAGTGTGTTTTGGGGTGATCCTAAAAGATTATGCTTTCTCTTGTACTAGATTTTATTACAGCTCCTCTTGGGAGCTTCTGGGCCCTGGGAAGATTTACCTCTATTGCAATTACATGAGATACCACAGTCATTAGAACTTCTACCAGCTACACTGTAATTCTCACTCCAGAAAACATGCCAGTATTTAACATAGGAACAGTCTGAGGGAAACTTTCTACCTTTAGAGCTCTATTTTTTTCTTGGTGTTCTAATCACCTCACTTAGCCAAAAGATGAGCCAAATTTTGCATTTCTCAAAAACATGCAACTTCCATTGATTTACAGTCTCCCAGCAAACTATTCTGGAGGGCAAGCCAACCAATATAGCTGGGCTGTGTACTTGCAAGATCTTGTGATGTTATATAGTGGAATACTCAGGTTTCGGCAAAACTTTAATCCAGAAATGAAACACATCTCATTAGCATTTAAATAGCTAAGCCCAGGTAATTCCGGGGAATTCGTTACCTGTGTCTTGTAGCCCCCCAGCAGCTGCTCAGAATGGGTGTGGGCTAATCAATCCATTGTAAGCCCAGACCACAGTTATACCCAGGCATGAATTTCCTTGTGTCGGAAAGCATAAATTCCTATTAATTATTGCTGTTAAAATTTTTTGTTTTCCTCTTCAGTGCGGAGAGGAGCAAATCCTCTCTCAATGCTCCTGTCAGTATGAGCTATAAACAGCAATGTTTTGGGCCTAAGAAGTGTAAACATGATCCTGGTAACAAAATTCTCTTGGCTTAGGAAAAAATAATTCTACAAACTGCTCAACAATCTGCAGTGTGTACTTACCATAATAATGCAAGGCATTGGAAAGGGAAAATAAAGGCTTTAGTAAGTGGTTCAAGAACATCTGTGGCTACTGTGTCACAGATGAAAATTTAAACAATAAGGTTTTTGTTCTTCTGAAGGAGTTTTCCTTGTTCGTTTTGTTGGGTTTTTTTGTTTTGTTTTGTTGGTTTTTTCCTTCTTCCCCCAGTTTTGCCACCACCTTCAGTCTTATTTTTGTAGATTTCAGTCTTCTGCTTGTTTTTATTGGTCGTAAAGTCTTTTACCTGTCTGGTTTTGTGTTTGTGTCTTTCTCCCTTTCTTCCTGTAAGTACTGGCTGTCTTTCACTGGTGTGTTTACAGAATACTCATATTAACTCTATTGAGCAACAAAAGAATTTAGCAGTATCACTGTTTATAGGGGAAAGATTTCTACACTCAGCAAGAGAATATGTTTCACTTTATAGACATCATTTTAAAAGTAGATGTAATAAGTTTTAATGATACATTTTTTAACATGAAGTTTATTATATTTGAGATAAATCTAACACAGCTCCGCTGCAAAACAAAACAAAAAACACACAACAGAATCCAATTAAAAGATGTCTGAGGTTTCCTAAGTGGCATGTGTTCTTCTTAAAATACAGTTTGTAAAAAAAAAAAATGATGTGATGGAGAATACTTGCTTGATGAACATAAATTTACAAGGGCTCATTACTATCTTGTGAAAGGACCGTGCTTTGAAAAAGTTCATGCTCTTGAGATTTTTTTGCAGTATAGGTACCAAGGTTAATATCTAGAAAATATAAACTGGTAATTCTCTCAGTGCTTTCTCTGTCATGCTCTGTTCTTCATAGTGCTGGCAGAAGGATCTTTCTGCACACCCATTTGGTCAGTGCTTAGAGCTCTGTCATAAATACAGTATGAAATATTTGTGTTCTCCAGCAATTCCTAACTTCAGAAATTATAGGTGTAGTGTACACTGTGTCTTCCCAAAACCTTTTTCTTCAGAGACTTCACTTCCGAAAAGATGCAGGAGAATGTACTCTTACAAAACAAAACTCAGTATTTCTTTAATATTATATTTAAATTTTAGGGTGCAAGCAGACAGTACTTCACTTGCATTTTCTTCTGCTTAAGTTCATCTATCAGACAAGCCAAGAAGCGTTAGGCAGACATTGTTAATTAGACTACAGCAGTCTACGTTTGCTTCTCATTTCGTTTTTATGTATTTGCATCTGTATAGAGAGTGCTAGGAAATTGTGCTACAATTTCCAGTCCTACAGTGATTTAATAAATTCTTCAAATGGATAATCATTATTTAGCTAGTCAAGATAGTTGAGTTGAAGGAGAAAATCATGCTTAATTTGAGAAAGAGGTAAAGATGTGATTAAGAGGAAGGGGCATGTTTGAATGGGAAAGATAGCTAGGACGCATTATTATTCTGCAAGAAGGGTACAGATTTTTTTTGGTTTTGTTTGTGTTCTTTTTGGGGTTTTTTTACCTGTGATTTACTTTGTGACAAGTTTACCTAGGAAAATGAAGAATAATAATAATTTCCAGTTTATTCAGTATCATAGCACTTGAGGATGCTGTACCTGACTTTACAGCACCTGCAGACAAAAACTAAAGCTTTTACAGCTAATTCTTAAGCTGTAGAACAGATGGGGAGAGACGACATTCAATTTAATGCCTACTTATGAACATTTACTGTAAACACTAGACTTTTTCTTTATAATGTTAGTTAAATTAAGCAATTCACTGGATTCTATATGCTATTTACTCATGAAGATTTCACTAGTGGCTCTACTAATTACTATTTTTATGAGCATTGGCAATAATCTTGCTGTGCAAAGGGGAAAAAAGTAAGATATGATCAGATGAGTCAATTTTATAAGCACAATACGTGTCCATTCATAGATCCGCATCCCTAAACAGAAGTGTTATTTTTTTCATTTTAAAATCATGTAAAAGATTAGAAGTGCTATTTCTTTAACTTTCTGAGCTGTAGAGATTTTTTTTTTTAGCTATTTCAGTTACAAGTAAATTATATTTAAGGATAACTGTGATTTTTTTTTCTCTCTTTCCTTTGAACCAGCCTCTTATTCCCAGAAGTCCTACAAGCAGTGTTGCTACACCATCCAGCACTATCAGCACACCTACAAAAAGAGACAGCTCTGCACTCCAGGATCTTTATATACCACCTCCTCCAACAGAACCTTACGTTCCCAGGTAAAAAGTGTTCAGTACTCTAATTCAATACTCTGTTCTCTCAAATGTAGAATAGTCTATTGCCTATTACACTGTTGTCCTACTTCAAAAGAGAAAAATTATCCAAACCCCTATATATGTAACTATGAAAAGAGTTTATTCCGTTGCCTAAGAGCTGTGATGCAACAATGGAGGCTGTGCTAAAAGCGAGAAACTTTGCAGCTTTGACAATGAAAGCGATGTTTTGTTCTGCTTTACTAGTTTCCTTTTTGAACATATTTCATTAGTGTATGAGCAGTTCTCAGGATTACATCTTAGTGTGGGATTCATTGACCTACCTTCACACGTTCCTAAATGATTCAGTAAAATTTCTTAATACACACGGATGTTGCTTTCTTAAAATTCTGAGAGAATTACAGCTGTATCCATAAGGACGGCAATAACCAGCCGGAAGCCTAAAGATGTATTTACAAGTGACCAGCATTTTTAATGTTTCTGTATCAGATGCGGAACATCCACTCAATGTATTTTTAGATTACTTTTTGCTGTTCTTTTAATTTACTTTCTTACAAACCTGTTAAGGGCACCACGTCCTTTCTTGTATCTGAATTTTCTGTACCTGAGTTTTCTGGTACCTGAGTTTTTCTTAGACTCTACTACCAGTAACTCTTCTAGCCAATTAATAAGATTTGTGACCTGATGCTGACAAGAATTTCCTGGGGGCTGTCCAAGAGTGAGGTAGATGGCAAATTAAATTGCCTTGTGGGGAGAAGAAATCATGATTCTGTGATTAATTCTTACTCTTCAGAGAGATGAAAAAACCTTCCAGGGCAAGAAAGTGACTTTCTATTTCATGATTTAGATGATACCATGGGCCTTTCTTAAGCTTTCATAAGCTGAATCTTGTTTTCCTTCCTCATCCCTACTTTATATGCTGCTTGGTCTGGTTTTATTTCTGGGGAGATTAAAAAAAAATACTGCAGAAAGAAACCCCAACCAAAACAGTCTTTGTTTACTTTTTGAATGTATAGTTACATGGCAAAGACCTGCCACTCTTGCAGCTAAAACTGTACTCTCCTGAAAGAAATAATGCCTTTGTACTGGTGCTAATCATATTTCCTACCTCAGAAATATTTCTGTTATTTAATAAGGAACACATCCTCTTCCTTGAAGTATTTTTGTTAGATATTCATATTTCAGCAGTCTTTAAGTTCAACTCTAGAAACTGGTATCTTCAGAATGCATTTTGACTATTTATTAATACCATCAAATAATGCTTATTAATTCACAAGTTTGGGCCAATTCTGATGAAACATGATAACACATATTAACACAAGGTTCTTTAAGCTACACATTTTTTATTTTGCCAGATAAATCCTAATGAACTGTAGTTCGTTTCACAAAGCTGCCACATACAGTACGGTGTTCCTGAATGATCTGTTTTGACATTTCATCAGGTTTTTTTGGTCTATGATTAACTATATTTAAGCATGTCTTTATTTTGGGTATTATCAAAATGTTCAGAATCCGTTTCTTAGTTTGTTGTTGCTGTTCCAAGGGGGAACTTTAAAAAGTAAAATGCCCACCATTTGTTCCTGGAATAGAATAAAAGATTTGACATTTTGATGTAAATTGTAAAACCCCAAACCCTGCTGTCCTAGTGGTGACACCCACAGATGCTACAGCTTCCAGCACAACCACACACAAATAGCAGGACCCTTCCTTTTCTTGTGATGGTTACTGACAGTTGCAGGTAGCAAATTAGTGCTTGGTCAAGTCTGTTGAATGCCTTTGGAAGATACATCAGTCTCCGTTGCTTTCCCGCCAGTGTCCCCTGTCACTGTCACAGTAACGAGCTTTCAGCCCCGTGGAGCTGTGCCTTTCCCCCTCATCAGCACCATCTCTGCTCTGGGAAAGCCTGGCAGAGCAGGTACAATGGATGGAGAGATTTTCTGTAGTTTCAGTGCCATGGCCTATTCAGGATGGCTCTTTCTTTTCCACCATGGCTGCTTGGCTTTGCTTTGTACTCATACAAGGTTACAGGGCACAAAGAGAAGTATGGGTCAGCTTTGTATTTACATGGTCTAGAGGGGCAGAAACTCTACAGTGAGGGCATGAGGCCACAGCTACTCTCTTGGCAGCCTCCCATGCATTTTGCTGCTCAGAAATTACTGTCTGATTAGGTCTTTTGCAGCCATCTCCAGGCACAGCCACACCAGCAGTTTTTCAGAGTCCTTCTTTACCTAGTGCAAGGAGAGGGTAATCTGCTTGGGGTTCTCTGTGTAGGTTGTGCAGCATGCTGCTTGCAATAAATTTCTGTCCTGGGACAGCAGCTCATGACAAAGTGTTATGCATTCTTTTTGTTACTGCACAGGTATATCTGTAACATCTTGGAGGCCCAAATTGGCTACTACAGAACTCTGTCAAATGCTTGTAGGTTCTTCTTGCTGAGAGGTTAATTTGTAAGAAACTAGACAGAATTTATCCACACTTACCATAAGACCATGTCTTAAAACTATTTGATTCAAAAATTGATTCAAAAAACTGTTTGATTTGGAAGTGCACATTTGAAAGTCAACATTATTTCCTTGCCCTAAGTTAGTAAGTGCTAGTATATTCCAAAAAAAATCATAAAAAGAATAGCTGCACATCAACTTTATTTGTATGATTCTTTTCTAAAGAAACCATTAAAATACAATCTGCAATGGAAGCAAATGAGCAAAGATGTAAGATAACTAGCGTATACATACATACGAATACATAATATGTGATCCTGATTTTAGCCAGTTGTATATATTTGCTGCTTGTGTGGCATGCTGACATTTTGACATTTTTAATTAAATATTCACGTTTTTAAAAATGAATGTCTTATTTAAATATATTATATAATATATAATATATCTTTTATTTACTGAAGGGATGAAAAAGGAAATCTCCCATGTGATGATGTTGGCAGACATACAGTGGGCAAACCAGTTCATACAGGATCCGAATCTCCAAACTCATTTCTTGACCAGGAGTATCGAAAGCGTTTTAATGTGGTTGAGGAAGATGCAGTGTTATACTGCTATGAGTATGACAAGGGAAGAACAAGTGGTCCTGGAAGGAGAGAGAGCACACCAACATACGGTATGGCATTTTGATCTGACATTATCACAGTTTGTTGATTTTAGGATTTTTCGTACATCTGGTCTTGTATTTAAGCACAAAAATAATTCCAGTGGCTATTGAATGTGCTGAGAATTTTGTACAGATTTAGTTTAATTTCTACATAAAAGCTTATTCTGTGCAAGCATTTATGTATTACTATTATAAGGATGGCAAATCCAGTTTTGTTTGGTGATTTTTCTGAATCTGCTTTTTCATCAGCTTTTTTATCAGCTTAATTTTCCAGATAACTTTTCAGTATCATTTTGTCAGAAAAACTGGCAGAAGGCCATGCATTTATGCTAAACACTCTCTATGAAATCATGCTCCCAGTGTAAGTGTTGGAGTAGCTATGTAGGAATTGCTAGGCCTGAATCAGTGTTTGAGTACCAAGTGAGAATGCACGGCTAACCAAGGGCACACTGGTGCAAGCAGTGCACCCGGGCAATTGGAAGAGGTGGACCCTGGGTGCATTCCTCCTCACTCTCATTTAAGGGTTAGCAGCCAAAGAAGCAGGATCTCTATTCAGAGATCACCCCTTCTGGGGACTTCACTGACCTTCAGAAATGGTAAGCCACTTGACCTTGTATCTTCTTCTGAACTATATCTTGACAAATGCCTTTAAAGTGTGTTCAAATTGTGGTAGAAGGGAATATAATCACCTTCCTTTGCTCCACAGTAGCATAGGTATAGTAATTCTGCATTAGAAAAAATTTACCAAAGTAATTTTAAAGATCAAAACTTTTTCAGATGAACAAGAAGATGGTATTCTGTTTTCATGCTGTACTATGTTCTAAAACTCTCTTATTCTTCTCTAGTTTCAGGAATGAAAAATGACTGATAGTATGCTTTTTTGTAAGGCTGTTTTAATATTCTCTAACTTTTTATGAGAAATGATGACTTGCTATATATAGCAGTCCCCATTTTATAAGGCTGTGTGTTGTCCATGTAAGAATTTTGTATGTAAATGCACATGCATGTTCATGGTACTTACATGTCTTCGATTTTCACTTATTTATGGTGAGAACACTGAAACAATTTCTAATGAGAGTTTTGCTCCTCAAAGCTTTGTTCTCCAGATTATTTTCATTTTGAATCTATTGGAATACGGCCTTTACCTAGCATTTTATTTGGGCTTTGGACTAGGAAAATTGGTTTCCTGTTGCTATACAAGGAATTGTTCAGTGATAGAGTTGTTAGTACATGGGAGAAAATTAAGAGGAAATTTTGTTTTTATAAAAGTTATTTTGACAGTCCTTGTAATAGCTCAACACATGCTTGAATGTTTTTTCACCCCATTTGCTGTTATTTCAATTATTAAACTGAGCATAGGCTGCATCTTGGAGTTGTTATAGTAATCCTGACATCATATCCCTTTGAGAAGATGACAGGCTTAATCTATGAGGAAGAATATATTTGGTACATCATGCAGCCAAGATCCAAAATCACCTGGGAACCATGATACAAATTGAGCTTGAGCTGTGTAAAGTATCCTCGGGACTTTAAGCAATGTGCTTGCATTGTGCTTGCACAATATTAAAGGATGTGTTTTTATAAAGTGCACTTGTTCCACACAGCCACACAATGCTCCTGCAAAATCCTCAGTATCCTTTTGATTTTGAAGTGCTTTCAGATGTTTTTTAACCATGCCTATATTGTATGAAATAAATGAAAAGTGTTCAAAGTTGATATATTAATTTTATTGCTCCTGTATTTCAGTTGGTGGATGTAGTCAGTTCCATTAACAGAGATGTACTCTCTGTTCCAGATGTTAAATTTTAATACTAGTATTCTAGAGGGAGAACAACACTTTGTTCAAGGACTGCTGAATCCATTATTTTATTACAGGATAGCTTTTGTAGCATATTTTCCTATTAGCTGAAAGGGTTATAAATACATGGATCTAAGACCACTGAAAATCAGTCACTTTTTTAACACACTTCTTATACAACATTTCACTTTTAATCTGACTTCTTTTTTAACAAATTCACATCACAGAGTCTGTTCTCACTTAAGTACATTTTCTAAAATTATTACCATTCCAGCATTAAATTCACAAGTTTCGCACATGCCATTTGTTAACATCAGATTGGCGGCTAGGCATAACCTAAGGATTTCACAAAAATCTAGTAAATAACATCCCTCTGGCTTACAGTAGCCTATTAAAGAAGGCCAAACAGAGTTCTGAGAAATAGAGAAATAGTTGTTTTCAACATATACTCATCATTAATTATATGGTGGCATTAATTTTCTTTAATACTTTTCAGTCCTCCTTTGTGAGAGTTAACAGGGTCCTCCATGACTCCTCCAAGAGTCAACAGACTCTTTGAGGAGTCTGTTGGCTTCTTTCAACTGTTAACAAAGAAACTTCTCTTTCGTATTCTTACTGGCTTACAACTGTTGTATAATATAATTGCTGCTAGTTGGCCTTGAAATGCTTCAGTTTGCATCCCAGCAATGAAGTTTTCCTGAGTGTAGTCAATAGGCAAAAGAGGTTCAGGGGCTTCACATGGGCTAACGTGAAAGAGATAGTAGCAGCAGCAGACAAATGAAGATCAAGTTTAAGGAAAGAAACAAATTTGTTAATTGCAGTTTGGCTGCCAGACAGAAAAAGAATGTAGATAAATTTAACAGCTAGAGATATTATGGAAAAGTTGTTATGACTATAGCTTCTGATAATAATCACAATTTACATGATTTTCTACTTATTGCAGCTTTCTGATTTTGCAAGTGCTTGCCATAGCATCCTGTGAATTTATTCTAACATAGAAGATAAGGTCGTATTTCTAGAAAAAGTGACCAACATCTTTCTTATCAAGGATAATACATGTGCACTCATGAAACAACTTCTAAATGGTGTACTTCAGATCTCAATGACTTCAAACACACTTAATGATGTGCCCATAATGAATAAACTAATTGATAAATAGGGAATTAAGCATAAGCATTTTGTATTCTCAGTAATTATGTATTTGTGAATTGATCTTGTTGTCTGTAGAGAACATACTCATTTTTTTGCCATGTTCATTACAATATCTTAAAAATTTTAAAGACAAAAACAACAAAACACAAAAACAGCATATCATTATGCTGCACGTGCATGGTAGTGGTGAGCTTCCCATGGATGCCATTATTCATTAAGTAGACACATTTGAATATTTGTTTTCATCGTAATCAAGTATCTTCTTTTTCACTGCATCATGGATTTAACATCAAAAAAGCAGAATGAAAATGACGACCTTTATGTCAGGAGTTTTCCAATATGTAGCTAAAAAAACTTCTAATTTTTTAATTTTAAGCTCTAATACTTTTCAAAACAAAATATTTTCCCTTTATTTTCTGTTAGCAGTAGATAAGAGCAAAGACTGATTTTGTTTCTGAAAAAAAAATCAGTATGTGAGATGGACATTGTGCCATTTGCCATGCCACTTTACATGGTATTTTTTTGCTTCTGCATGCGACCTAACTTGCTAAAAACTGTAGCTCACTTTAAGTAATCCCACTAAGTTGCATTGCACACTTTCACTGAATTTCCAGCTGTATTTGTGGAAATCTTAAGCAGAAATCGTAGTTGACATCTTTTAAACATCCCAGCAAAAATGCTATTTGTAAAGGTATCTTAGTGATGTGATTGTGATTCTCTTACCAACAATTCATTCTGTATATGCTTTAAAACAGTTTTCTATATGTGTGTGCCAGGGGCTTTTAGAATAACAAACAGATATTGTTAATGAAAAGCAAACTACGTAATTTCAGTGTGTTTCTCAGTCTCAAGCATCAGTTTGGTGAGGATTTTGTAGGGCACTGGATTTATTTTCTAAAGTTAAAAAAAAGAAATCCATTAAATACTTTTAACTGCTTCTTGCCTGTTAAAGAAAACAGAACTTAATCTCTGGTTCAGAGGCTATGCTGGATCCTCTTTCATAAGCAATGCTGTAGAATAGCGGCTTAACACTTAATTTCTTTTTTTCTTTCAAGAATGTTACTTAAATATTGCCTTTTGATGCATGATCTCATTTTTTTCTCCTCTGTTTCTAGGGAAACTAAGGCCTATTTCTATGCCAGTAGAATATAACTGGGTCGGGGATTATGAAGATCCCAGTAAAATCAAACGAGATAGTAGGAGAGGTAAGTGATCTGGTCATGTCTTGTACAAGGCATTATGGGTTTTATCATGCTTCAAGCAATGCCACAGGAGGTATGAATACCAAATGTATACATGAATATAAGGAAAGATCAGACGCACTCATGAAAGAATCACAGAATCACAGAATTGTAGGCGTTGGAAGGGACCTCCAGAGATCATCAAGTCCAACCCCCCTGCCAAAGCAGGTTCCCTACACCAGGTGTAGAGACAGACATGTAAAGACATGTCTGAGTTTTCCTAAATTTGTAACCATTGGTTCTACCTTGGGAGATCCCTCAGATAAAAGCTGGTAGCTACGGGGATAATTTCAAAGGAAAGTATGGATGATACAGTGAACAAGCTTGGGCTGAACATTCAAAGCAGGTTACTTGTAAATGTATGAGCCCACAGTCAATTGTATTAATCTAGGATCTGTTTTTTAAAAGAAGATTATAGATATAAGTGTGCCACTGCTGATTTCTTTAAACCTTCAAGACAACATCAGCATTTGCTTATGTGAATCTTTATGTGAGTTTTCTTTTCATTGTCAGCAAAACTAGAAACCTGAAAAAATAATGAATTTCCCCTTCAGATCGAGATTCAATATCTTCTTGCTATATCCACCAAAGAAACAAATAAGTTTTGCTAATGAAGAAGTCTTGAAGTCTTAAAATTGACAGCAGATCTTCTTAAGAATATTATATATACCTAAAAAAAATCATAATTATGCTTTGCATTACTCTTTCAACAGAAAATTCATTGCTACGCTATATGAGCAATGAGAAAATAGGCCAAGAAGACTACATGTTTCAAAGGAATAGCAAAAAGGATACCGGAAAAAAGTCAAAAAAGAAAGGAGACAAGGGTAATAGTCCTAGTCATTACTCGTTGTTACCTAGTTTACAAATGGATTCATTGAGACAAGATGTCATTGGCACACCTGGACCAGAGACCACTTTGTACCATGTGAGTAAAAATAATTTTAAAGGAACCTTTTGCTCTATGCTTGCTATGAGAGACTGTCATGTTTTTGTAGAGGTGTTGAAGACTTTTTTTGACTGGTAATCTTGCAGTTCTGGCCTTGTTTCCTGACCTTCTGATAATAATTTGTTTAAAGCATGCTATTTAGAATCTTCCCATTACAAATGCGGAACAGGCACCTATAACACTGTAACTAGAAGATCTTATGTTTGAAATGTAGTCTGGTATCTCTGTCTTGACTTATTTTGCTACTGATGAAAAGGAAAGAAGCAGTTTGACTGAATGTATTTCAACACAGTATGCCAAGTCACATTAGATAACTCCTTTACTATAGCTATTGGAAAGGCCTGTTAATGGCAGGAAAACTTGTTGTGGAGATATTTGTTTTTCCTTTGAGGTGGGGAATGCCCTGTTGCATACTGATTACATGTTGTATGCGTAGCTGTTTTTAATACAGATAGAATAATAGATTTCAGTAACTTGAAAGTCAATTGGAAAGGAAAGAGTCTTCTGAAGGGAATGTAAAATGAGAATTCCAGTAACTTCCTAGTTTTCAAATGTGTCTAGAAAATGTAGGTTGACAGTCACAACATATTTTAGATATGATGTTCAACCTCATTAAATCATTTACGTTTTAGACCTGTCATCATAGAGTAATACACACACAGTTATACAGCAAAACAATAGAAATAATTGTAGTTACCTTCCTGAACTAGCACAGAGAATGTGATTTAGATTGCCAGTGTTTAAGGGTAGCAGCACTGTGGGGGGCTTACCAAGAACTTTGCTTTGAAAAACTAACAGCTAGATTTCCATTGAACATGTAAGATCCAGGTAACTCTTGTCTTAGAAGCATTATAAAACACTGCTACAAATTGTTGTGTAATAGTTGGTGTGGATTAATTTAAAATAATAGAGTTTTTAAATTCCTTTAAGCTTTTTGAATGGTGGGCCCACTGGGTTCCAAAACTGCTTTTTGCACTACATGTATAGGTGAGTGATAAATTTCAGAAATTATGTCATTATGTCATTAATTATTACACTGTACTTCAATTGACTCAGGTCTCCAGATGTGAAAAGGTTGTTGCTTTTCTTTTTTTTTTTCTTTTTTCTTCTTTTTTTTTTTTAAATAATTAAGGCACGATGTTAAGCTTTTTTCTTATGTTATTTTCAACCATTTTACACTTATAGCAAGTTGGAAATCTGACTGTGAAGAGATGTCAATTTGCAAAGGCAAACTGATGTATAGGTGCATAATGCAAGAGGCAGAGGAGTTTTTAAGTAACTGTCTGTCCTCTTTGCAATGTATACAGTCTTTTGTATAAAAAAAACCTAATCAGTCTGTGAGACCTTGAAATCAAATATTTACAGAAGAAAATTGAAAAGTTATTTGTGTAACAGAGGCGTTCTATTCTGTAAAGAACAGTATGGTAAATTAGAAATACTCTTCATGTTTTGAGAGAATATTCGTCTCTCAGTGGCATTTCTTTGTTAGTAAATATTGAATTTCTTGTCTACAATGAAACTTTTTTTAATGTCGTCTTCATTTTCCCTTGGCTGCCTCTATTATCTATTATCTGTTTCCAAAATCTGTATGAATAAGCAATATACACAGATACTGGAAAACTCTTCAAAATTCTTGTGTGAAGGTTAGTGAGGAATAGCAACCACGACTGACTACCAGCATTCTTCATGCAGGTTGGACACTCATCTGCAAAATGCACCTTAACTGTTAACGCCACAATTTCCACCACCATCTGATAATCCTTTTTGTGGATCATTACCACAAATGTGTATCTTCGTAATGCTATTAAATCTTCTTTTTGCTTCTTTTTTATTTTTGCTTCTTTGCTATTAGAGCTTCTTTTTGCAAGTTTAGTGGGAATTCATTTACTTATAAACATAAATAAAAGTTATTTGTTCTTTAGAATGGAAATCAGCATTGATCTGCACACTGGTTTTGGAGCGGAATGTGTGAAGTAGGAACAGTAATAGGAAGCTTGGGACACTGATTTGTTCACAGGACAAATGGAAGGAGCCCTTCACAAAGCATTCACAACCTTATAGTGCCCTATCACAGGAAGCATCCTGGCTGCCACCATGCAATGCAATACAGTTCCCTGTTTATGGTGGTGCCACCTATGCATATGGGCTTAGAAAATCCTAATCTAGGTTGCAGAAAGGTCTGTGTTTCTTTGCCACGTAGAAGAACATATTTGCACTCTGGTCTGAAATAAGGATTTGCTAATATCAGTTACCTTGTTTTCATAAAGATTTTGCATTATCTGGAAATGGGAGTCTCTGGATGAGCACGAGTTCAGTGCAAGAGGAATGGTGATAACTCCAGAAACTGTACTAATAGTAGTAAAATGTACTGTTGTTTTTTACGTTTGCTTTGGTTTTGATTTTTTGTTTTGTTTGTTTTTAAGAAGAAAATAGATGTTTTCATCATACTAGAATTTCAGGTGAAGAGAGAGTACTGTGACTCCCTGGGGTGCAAACCACAAGCCAGTGGTCTTTCCTTCCAGGTATCTGTAGATGAACATATCTCCTCAGATCCAGAAATTAAAAAATACTTCACCAATCCCTGGTTGTTCTTTATGTTAAAAGATTTCATCTATTAGCCTGTGTTCACGTTCTGCTTCCAACATTAGATATCATTGTAGCTTTGTCCTCTAGGTTTAAAGGTCTTTTGTTACCAAGTTTTATCTCCCAGTTAGAAACTGTCAGGTTATAATCAAATCCCTTTGTATCCTAATTTTGCTTGAAAGGAATAAATATCCATCCAGGGTTTGTTATTAGAGAGGATGTTTTCACACATCCTTTTGTCATTCTCATGATTCTTTCAACTCCTCATTTTTCATCTCAAAGTACACTAAATGTTCATCCTCAAGTCTGTATGCAAGAACAGGACATAAAAATCCAGGACTGAGCTACAGGAAAGGAAAGTGACTTTTCTATTCCCATTCACTACTTCTCTGTTTAAATATTAAAAGGTGTTTACTGATTTTAGCCATAGTCTTGGCATGGAAAACTTTACTGCCTGGTATTCCCAGTCCAGTGAGTTATATCTGGTAGTCCTTGTTCTTGTATGCTTGGCCATGGTGAGACATAGAACTTCTTGGGTGTTCTTTTTGAATAATCAGTGACTCTAAAACAGCCCCAAATATGAAGTGCCAGAGAGTAAGGTCTCTGGATGTTTAGATGGGTCCTTGTGATTCCCCATTCTGCATTATGGAATACTGAAGCTAATAGAAGACTGTGATCTGCTGTGGAATGAAAATTCTGAAACATTTGATTTGAAATGATGCAATTTCTGTGTAAAATTAAAAACACACAGTAACTCTTTCTATCTTTTCTCTTTTTTTCTTTTTTTTTTTTCATTCAGAAAATGGAATGGAAACCATGCAGCTCATTTAGCGTTTGGGTCTCATCCATGTCATTCTCTGAGTTTCAGTTCTGTGTTATCTTTATTCAATAATAATAATTTCATTATTTTGGAGGCCCTTGGTACAAATGTTAAATAATTTTGGATTATTCAGTTAATGACTATTTCCCCTAAGGATTCCAGGTCTCCTTCCTTTTGAGTTGTGTAGCCATTTAGGTATGCAGGTTAATATGCAGGTTAATATTTCTTTTTTTTCTTTTTTTTCTTGTTTTTAACTATGATTGTTTTGCACAGGAAAATCAGGTTTTACAGTTACACTGACTTTAACTCCTTGCTTCTACTGTGCTTATGCATGATTCTGAAAAGGAAAATCTATGATCAAAAAGCTACCCATAACCAAATTGTTATTGTTTTTTGTCCTGTAGACAAAGTGAAGGGCTTGGAAAAAATTGCCATGGTGATTCTTTAGTGTGTGGTGGTTGTTTATTAGCTGAAAATTGTCATTTGAAGGATGCCAGCTGATTCAAAGTAGGTTTCCTGTATTCTGAAGCAATCACAACAATATAGTAGTCTAACATTTTCTTGACCATCAGTATACTAAATTTCCATTAAATTACTGGTTTTAGGAATTCTTATGACATAGACCTGCTGTGATGATCAAAAACATTGTAGTCAAAGGAGCATTTCAGTAATGGCCTTAAAAAATGAACTGCTTCTATCTGTATCCACAGAAAGTAACCGATATAAACAGTATAAAAGCAAAAACAAAAACAAAACAAAACAAAAAAGCAAAAAAAAAAACCAAAAAAACGTGTTATATCTGTGAAATAATCACCTCTTGTATCTGCTTGCAGAAATTTTAAATTCTCATATAGATAGTCTCTGTTCCGCTTTGTTTTGTTTTGTTTTTCCATTGCAGGCAACACTTCTAGCATACACTGATTTCTAGGCAAGTTGTTTCTGCATTCTATTCTCTTTTTCAAAACTGCTGAAGAAATACTAACATGGAGCATTAATGTTTTTATTAAGCCAAGGCAAACTTTGAGCTCCTGCTAATCTAGTGTGCAAACAGGTGTTCAGACTGATCTATTACTGTAGATACAAAACGGTGCAGTTAAAATTGTCTTGGACCTTTGGGGCATAAGAGATGAAAGCTCTGACACATGATTATAGTATTTTAAGTTCATTATATTATTCTATATAGGAATTTCCTTGGTACATTGTGCTTTGTTTTTGTTACAGGAAAATAATGTGGTTATTTAGTAGGGGGATTATGTCATGAGTCAGAAGGAGTTCTGCGTCAAGTTAATAATAAAGCCCTTATCCAGATCCATACGCTTTCCTGTTAATCTGGGAATAATGCTGCTATAGAAAGAGAAAATTGCATGTAGCAAAGGATTATACAAGAAAAAACAGCCTTGCTTACAAACTGTTTTCAAATGTACACCAGCAAACTTACATTACTGCCCTTTTTCCCTCACCATTCCTGCCTCCTATCCCTTTACCTTTTCTGATGTATGCTCATTTATTAATGTAGGTATCAGCAATACTTAAAGAATTGCTTGTCACAGGAAAAAGAACCAAAAAGAGGTTTTTATCTTCTTGCTTTGCTGATAACCAGTTTATTTAAAATTGTTTAAGCTAGGTATTAATTTCTTGGTGACTTGAATTGTACTTGAAAGTAAAGTTAGTTTATTAGCAAGAATTACTCTCTGAGGATCACACATCAGTAACAAGTGGTTCAGGATCAGATGCAGGAAAGAAATTAAGGATTTGTTTCATTTTGCTGAAGGTATTTTTTAGGGTCACGTACGCGTGTACATGCATTACGTTTAATGTCTCAGTTTTGCTTTAAATAAAGGAGAAATAAAATGAAAGTCACTTTTTTTTCCCCTTCAAATTCAACTAAGTTTGTGCACATTTAACAAACCTACTTTCTTCTCCTTTAGCAATGTGTAACTCCTCACATGATTGGCACACATGTCGATGGCTCTTAAATCTAATCAATAATTTCAGTAGTTGTTGTGATGGGCACCTACAGAAGGCCGTGCACTCTCCCTTCTACTTTCCCTGGGGGGACACTGAGGCGATGAGTTTGAGGGATTTAGTGAGGGTTGTAATTTCAGTCTTCTTGCGACTTGTCATGAGGTACTCGTGTGTCTGTACCAGTTCAATCCAGTGTGTTTGCTCAGCAGATCTGGTGGGTTGCATCTGCCTGAACAAGCAGAATTCAATTGGTTGCAGTCATCTCACTGAACCTACTGTAAATGAAGAACATTTGTTTATGAGTCTGTTGCGAAAATCAATTTTTAGCTGATAATGAGATAAATTGGAAATTGAGGCAGTAACTTTTAAGAAAAATAAGGTTTTTTTCTACTTGGGTGATACATATTTCCAGATACTTCATGCTTCCCACCCAGCAAAAAATACAGGAAAATGGTTTTTATAAATTCAATTCCAAATGTGCATATTTGAATGCTATCAGTATAGAGGACAATTTATCCAAAGTTCCTCATTTTGAAAACTTTAAAAGCTACTTTGTCTAAGCTGTTGTTTTTCACTTTTCTTATTCTTCTCTGCAAAAAGCCTGAAAGGAAGGAAACTTGAATGTGAAGTGCATACATCTTTTATAAAAAATCTTGAATCCAATAGGCATGTATTTATGAAACCTTTTAATTGTAGTATAAAGAGTGCAGAACGTATGCATATGAGTTCTCTAATAAATGTATGCACAAGCTACCTATCAATTTGTTGCAGAAGTCTTCTGAATAGAAATGGTGTCTAATAAACACTATGTAATGGAAGGCAGTCTACAAGAAAAATAAAAGCCACAAAAGAAAGAAACTAGCAGCTTGTTATAATTGTAAGCACTGCAGCATTTAAAGATTGATAAATGTTTGGTTTAGATACTTGGAAAAAATGTTTGGATTAGATACTTGGACAAAAAAAAAAAAAGTACTTCAAAGAAAAAATTGAAAATTCAATTGCACAGATTTTAAGTAGGTGTCTGATATCTAGAATGCCATTACACCATTATGACAGATGGAGTTGGTACACTTTCTCCTTTAAATTGTATGTAGTCCAACTACAGCAGTCTTTAAAAATGAAGGTTCTCTTTTTTTTCTCCCTAATTTCACATTATGTACAATCAGGCTGTTGGTTACTGTAGAAGTAGTCCAGCCATTAGTATCAAAGTCCAGTTTAACTTAAGTGCATAGTGAAAAATATTTTCCATAAATATATCCTTTTTTTTTGTTGTTGGTATTCAAAATAACGTTGCTTCTTCTCCATGATTTTTTCACTTCCATTTAAATATTTTATTAATACAATACTGAACTTGCAGAATGGCTATGGTTGAGCATGCATCTACTGTCATTAAAGGAAGCCTTAAACGCCTTCTTTAAAATAAACTCATAAGAAATAATTGATTAAAAAAATGATGCTTGCTGAGTTAAAATTCATAAGCACTGTCAGTTGTATATTTTCAGCTAAAAAATTCCACTGTCCAGAAATTAAATGATGTTCATAAAGAGTTTTTTAAATAGTTCATAATTGTGAAAAAAATCAGACTGCCTACTACCATAGAAAGAATTATATAGCCCTGCTTCTGTTAGAAATTAGCTTCTTTGCAGTCTAAGTACAATTTTATATCCATTTGTTTCCAGTATAAAGGCAGGAAAACAGAAACTTCAACTGGAAATAGTATATGTACTGTTAAAATTCATGAGCGAAGAGAAGTTGAAAAATTGAAATATTTGTCACTATGTCTAGACTGCACAAAAGTACTCTGTGAAGTTGTGCTCCAAGTAGATTCCCAGGCAGGCAGCTCAGCAGGACAAGTCAATAGTCTGAACTTCTGGCATGTCTGATCTCTTTTCAAGTACTCAAATGTTTGTAAAGATCCAGGACAGCACAGCTTGACTCTGGTCAAAATCAAACAATGGGATATCCTTCTTTGAAGGTGACCAGAGTAGATACTATATTGACATTCTATTCTGTAATGCTGGTCCTATTTTACTTCATTTTCTGTAGCCTTATGAGGGTGAATGAGAGCACTTTGGCCTGTCCTACAGCTTCAAGTCCTTCTTAATTTTCTCATCAATGGGCATGGAACATGGAAATAAGTCTGCACCAGTATCTAGATCCATGTGTGTGAAAGTAGAAGGTGCTTAACATTCTGCAGTAGAAACAGAGTTGAGTAGGCTTATGAAGTTATAGAATAACATGAAATTCTTTCAAAAACTTCAGAGGCAAAGGTGCTGGTAAAATTATTCACGTATACAGAACACCCAATTTTGCTGTAGCATCATAAGCATCTAGCTCGTGTCCATTTCTCATGTCAACTTCCTCTAGTATAGCCCATAGAAGAACTTCTGTAATAAGAGACAACTGGAAAGAACTGTAATTAAAAAATCAGTAAGGGTAAAAAGGACAAGATAAAGAAACAGAATGGAGAACTCGTATCTAGTGTCTTCATGAATCTGGGGCCATTTAGTCTGGAAAAAAGGAGGTTGAGGAGAGACTTCATGGCTCTCTACAGCTACTTGAAAGGAGGTTGTAGGTAGGAGGGTATCGATCACAAATAAACAGCCTCAAATGAACCAGAGAAGGTTTAGATTGGATATTAAGAAGAATTTCTTCACCTAGAGGATGCTTATTGTAACAGGCTGCCCAAGGAAGTGGTGGAGTTGCCATCCCTGGAGAAATAGAAGAGACATATGGATGTGGCAATAAGGAACATATCTTAGTGCTGGGACCCAGTAGGTCAGGTTCATTTTGCAGTCTAGATGATCTTTTCCGAGCAAAACGATTCCATGTTTAAGAAAAAATAGTAATTATGTTGTTAATTACAGAAGCCCATATGAGCCTGCATGCTGCACACATAAAAATCTGTTCCAGTAGAGGTGACCCACTGTTTCACAGCTGTTATGATGGCACTGTTGCTGAAATGCACCACCCTCTACCTTGCTATGTTCACATCCACTGATCGGTCACCATAAACATTCAGCAAGCCACAATGAATGTCAGCAGGTGCCATTTTTTCTGCATGAAGGAATTCAGTGACATACCTTTGCTTCATCTTCACTTCCATGTCAGCTGTCGTCTCGTCTGACTGCCCCTCTGCTGCCATCTTTCACATGGCTACAGAATGTAGAGGAATATTGGTGGGAGCCTCTACTGCCATATCACCAGCATCTGCCTCTCCCTTGTGGGCCAGCATAATCAAATAAGATGCATTACTTTCACCTCTCATATTAAACTCCATGATCAAATATGGAATTGTTGGTCCTCATCAGTAGAAGGTGGTAAACTGAGTGAGTGACTGAGCAGTTGCCTTAATTCTAAGAAAAAATGTTGGACAGAGGAGAGGAAAAGGAACAAAATTATGATTAGTCTGCCAGAAAGTGAAAGGCTTAATTCCTAGTGAATTTGCCATAAGATAAAAATAAGTATGACAAAAACAAACAAAGAAGAAAAAAAAAAAACGGTATGAGGTGCATAGGGGAGGGCTTCAGAAGATCTCTGCTCCAGTCTTCAGCTTAAAGCAGATGAGCTCCAAGGTCAGGCAAAGCTGTTCAAGGCCTTGACCAGTCAGATCTCGAAAACCTCCAAAAATAGAGACTGCACGAACTTGTGGCCAGTCTGTTCCATTGCTTGGCTGTGCTCATGGTGAAAAAAAAAAAGTTGGAAGTGAGTGATAAAATAGAGATTTCAGTAGTAAATTAAATAGTAACTTGCCCAGATGTAAGGCATCGTTTCTGATGTAACACTGCTGCTTAATTGAAATAATGTTGTGAAAGAGTCTCAGTGATCTTACATTTGTTCTGACAGTTCTAGATTTTCACTCATTTGACCTCAAGATTTAAGAGAGTGGATGTACAATGCGGCTTCTACAGTTTGTGCATACAGTTTGTGAAATAGTTTATATCATCAGGAGGGATTTCTAAATTATTTTAAATATATGGAATATTACCTGCATTCTTCCCAAGGAATGTTATTGCTGTCACTGATGAGAGAATACTTGCATATCTGCATTGCTTTTCTTTAAAAGAACCAGTTGAAACTATGAGTTTTCTCTTCTTGGGGAACTGCTTGCTAAAATGAAAATTGAAGGTAGTGGATATGGGAGATTTTGCATCTATTTCTATATGACCTGTAATCTTTAGTAAAATCTAGAATCACTGTTGCAGCAAAGCATTGTGGAGATTGGTTCATGGGTCGTCATGAAGCACAAATGGACTCTTGTAGAAAATGTTCTACCTTAAATTTACTCTGTTATCTTCTCTCACTTCTGACCATGAGGAAAAAAATGGCCTGTTATAATCTCTTTCTATGATGAAGCTGGGAAATTCTTCAAAAGTGAGGCTGTTAGTGAAAAGGTCATCTAGTCCAACTTTGCCAGTATAGATTTATCCCCTACTGCATATGATATAATGTTCTGAAAGTGTAATTTTGCACTGTCAAGAGATGTAGATCTATAGACCAATAAATCTTCCAGCTCAGAACATTTCCTAATTTCCTTTCACATCCCTGTTCTGTGTTGGTATTTTTTGTTTGTTTTGTTATCTATTTCATTTAATCATTTTGTGTTGCATCCTGGCTTTATTTCCTGATAGAGGACTTATGCCTTTGTAGGTATTAGCATTGTTAGTGCACCAGCAAGCTGCATTAACTGTAGTTGGTACAATCACAATAGCACAGTTGAGAGATTTCTTCTAATGCAGAATAAGTGATTTAGTCCCTCAATTATTCCCCTTTGATAAAGAAGAGATTAAGCATGGCATGTTGTAGCAGAGAAGCATTTGTTAGCCTTTGCACAGAGGGGACCCAGCATGAGTTATTACCGCAATATTGTGGGGAGTGTCACATCTATGAGAAGAGAGATCTAGGTCTTGACTTCTCAACTGGCTCCTCTCCATACTTCTTTTTGTACAATGGAAAGACCACGATTATGAAAGCAGTGAATCAAGGACACTGACTGGCATGCGTCATGAAATCTGACTTTGTTAACATCTGAATGTTGCTTCAACTAAGGGGGAGCAGATGCCCCTTTCAGAGCACAGTTTTATCAAAATGCTTTGACAAGCAATGCAATTGCTTCTGAACAGCTGAGTATTCGGAGTGGTGGATTTGATTCAGCAGGAGTCTTTACCCCCTTCCTCTGCCCCACTTGCATGATTGCAATCCCTATGGGCCTTCTGCTGACACATACAGTGGGAAATTGTATGGTTATATCTGCAAGGAAAGTGGTTCTTTGCAGCAGTGTGGCTTCTGAACAGAAGCTATTTTATAAGGTGTTTCTGCTGTACTGTGAAGAATTGCCTGTTGCTTAGCACTGATCTGTGAGTCAGCCAATCTGCCTCTGTTACTGCACCATGGAAGGAAAAAAACCCCTCATATTCTTCATACAGTAATAACTGCTTTCTGTTCACTTCTGAAGTATATCCTTTTGTTTTCAGATTAACCCCAGTACATAGTATTTCTAACACTTGTGAATGCTGACTTTAGAATGAGTGTAAAAAACATAGCCATCATAGAATTAAGAAGACGTAATGTTCTTTCTTCCTGAGATATCTTTCATCTTATATTTAGAGGAAATTTTACAAAATTTCAGCATTGTATCCCAGAATGAACTATTCCTTTTCTACCTTAATTCATGGATACAATGGAAGTGTTAGGCGTGAATTTTAACAGAATGTTTAAGGGCCAACTTACAAATACTCTTTCTCGCATTTTCCCATGGAAACTTGCCTTCTATTGAAGAACCTATTATTGTACAACTGTAACTATTACTACAGCCAAGACAGCAAGCTGTTCCTGGTATTGTGATGCAGAGAGACACAAAGGACTGCTTTCTGGAAATATCATTTTAGTCCTGAGGGGTACAAATGCAGGGAAATATCCAAGCCTTGGAAATGGATATAACATGTTCTTAATAGTGATTTAATTGGTAGATAACATTTTCTCCTCATAAAGAGTACAGATATTTCACCACTTGAAAAGAGCAAATTTGGCACTGTGTGTATTCTCTTTTAAAGATGAGCAGAAAAATCATTTTGGTGACTGTCTTTTTCATGTTCTCTAATAAGACTGTTTCTTCTGTGCATACATGTGTGCTCCTAGGATCACAGAATGGCTTGGATTGGAAGAGACCGTAAATATAATCTAGTTCCAATCCCTCTGGTGTGGGCAGGATTGCTAACCACTAAATCAGGCATTAGATCAAGCTGCCCAGAGCCCCATCTAACTTGGCCTTGAATGCTTCCAGGGATGAGACACCCACAGCTTCTCTGGGCAACCTGTGACAGTGCCTGACCGCCCTCTGAGTAAAGGATTTCCTCCTAATGTCTAACCTAAATATCCCCTTTTAGTTTAAAGCCATTCCTCCTTGTCCTACCACTATCAGGCCATGTATAAAGTCAGTCTCCCTCCTGCTTATGAGCTTCTCCATTGTGGAAGGCCACAAGGAGTTTTCTCAGAGCTTTCATTTCCTATTTTATCAAAATCTTTGCAACTTCATAGTCCCAGAAGAATACAATTTTCTATTTTATCGATTTTTCACCAAAAAGTTAATATTTTTGAAAGTCAAAATGAGTTTTCTGTTTCTCTGTCTGGAAGAATATTATGCCTGAGTGCTAACAGAGTAAATTCCAAGAGTTTGTCTTCCTTGAAGCAGTTTTCTCATTTATTAGAGAGTTAATGTACCTCACATCTTTCTCTGTCACACAGCAAGGCTGAGCAGTGGGAAAGAGAGATCAGGCAGAGGGACAATCTGAAGTTTCACTATTGGGAGAGAGCTGTGAATTTACTCCTTTTCATGATAAGGATCTAGGTGTTGTAAGAGGAACAGAAGTTTGCTTGACTGACTGATGTCTTCTGGAGGGGCAGTACAAGTAACCCACGAGGTTTCTGGGGCACGTGCATAGTGAGCTCTTCTCACTGATGCCTCATGGAAGAATTAGAGGCATTGGAAAAAAGAAGGCAATTTCTGCGTGAACATAAAAAAGACTGTGAGGATGGTTGAACATTGGAGAGTGTTGCCCAGGGAGTTTGTGGAGTTTTTGGTTTTGGAGATAGTCAAAGCCCAACTGGAGATGGCTCAGCAACTTGCTCTAGATGACTCTGCTTTGAGTAACAGGAGAGGATCTATAGGTACCTTCCTGCCTCAGCCACTTTCTGATTCTCTGACTGATCCGTTCAAGTCAATAAGAGGTGAATCTGGGAATCACTGTGGGGTAGAAATAAAAATAAAGGATTCAGTACTATTCTTTAATGGGTGATAATTAAGTTTATTTCTCCTTCTTAAGTGAATGCAGTTGAAATCTACACTGTGATGTAACAACTGATGCATCACAGTCTTTTGCCACTAAGGACTAAATGCAATTTTTGAACTTTTCCTTTCTTTCTTTAGACTTACTGTCAATAAAGCAGGTACTAAAATTACATGTTTCAGAGTAGATGCAGAGAAGAATGATTTCAGAATAAATTATTCTAATAAACAGCACTTGTCTAGTTGAACTTTTTATCTTTATTTGCTTCAGGCAGCAATGACACAGTCCTTGTTCTATCAGTAGTAAAGACACTGGGGGAATATGAATACTCTTATTTACATTTGAAATTGTCTAGAAGTTTTACCGCTTTCATTTTTCCATTAGAGTCCCATGGCTTAATGACCAAAAGGAAAATCTTTCTATGTAGAAACACTGTATGATACAATTTTCTTGATATGGTCTGAAAATGAAAAAACAAACGAACAAAAAAACCCTAACCAACCAAACAGCAACAACAAAAAAACCTTTTTGGATTGCCTAAGTTTACATGTATTGTGCTATCAACTTGGCATGAACTAGTGCAAAATGTCCCTTGCATGTAAAATTTGCTGCACTGTACCCCAATATCTCAAGAAAAAATTGACAATGAGAGAAAGAATAAGAATTCCTGAAGAGAAAATCTGTGCTTGCTATCACATTTCAGACAACCACAGTCTTGTCTAGCATATTCTTCTTGGATGAGGCATCTTTGATATTATCAGCCCTTGTATACTATGTAATAAGGAGAAGATCCTGCACAGCGTAACCATATCAAGAGTGGCAGCTAGAAATTTGACAGCTTCAGTGTTGATGGCTATATATTTTACAGTAAAAAGTTCTTAGAATGTTCCTGTCAATACACAAGTTGTGTGTGTTGTGGGGTCGTGGTTGTAGCTCCAAAAATATAGGGATCCAGTCAGAGTTGTAGCTATATATGATGACTGACACACTGTACATCTAGTACTTCCTAGGTGTTTTTTGGAAGCTCCTGTGGGAAAGGAAAAGGTGCAGGAATTAGGATCATTGGTTATCTCATTAGCCATGGGCTTTTTTGGCTGCTGCCACAAAAGCTTTGACTTTTGCAAGTACGCATTCATTTAGCCCTAGCACTGAAAGACCTTACAAAAAATTCTGGCATTTTTGCATTTCTGAATCAATGTAAAAACGGGGAATCAAGAAAATATTGTGTGGTATAACGTTCCAAGTAATGAATTGTGAGATCAATTCTTCCAGTGACTGTTAATGTGTCTGTGCCTCATCACTCATTTGACAAACCAGTGATTCATGCGTCTCTCTGTCTGAAGTCCCCGCAATTTAAAAGAGAAATA
Source organism: Lagopus muta (assembly GCF_023343835.1). Classification (NCBI taxonomy): domain Eukaryota; kingdom Metazoa; phylum Chordata; class Aves; order Galliformes; family Phasianidae; genus Lagopus; species Lagopus muta. The sequence continues at coordinate 118,027,733 of NC_064433.1, read as the reverse complement.
TCCACAGGATATTTATTGTAGAAATTCTAGCTTTTTGACATTATTTTCCTTGTACTACAAAACCTCACTTTTAGAGGTCTACTCGTATGTAATGTTCATACTGTGCTTTAGTGTAAAATGTCTTAGATAGAAACTTAGTGAATGTTTGCTTTTGAATCCAGGTATGGTATTTTATTATAGAGGGTTCTCAAGAGCAAAGAGAGCTGTGAAGGGAAGGCAGAAGTCTGCATTATCTAAGCATCGAAAGATCGATTTGATTCAATAAATTTTGCTATTGGGAGGTGAGACTGAAGGTTTCAGGACACTGTTAATCAGCTCTCATGTCCTTTGCCTATAAATCACTTTTGATTCAAACTCACTATGGATTTATGAATTACGTACAATAACTGTTTTGTCATCAGCCTGTGACTTGAGTTTAGGAAGATTTCTGTCTCTGCTTTCATAAATTCACTGCTATGCTTTTGTATTAGATTTTCTTACAAATGGGTCATCCTATGTATTGCATTTGCATTTTACCTATCCAGAATGAAGCACTGCTTTTTGAATAGCTTTGTAAACTCGAGTTCTTGCAGCATGTTAAAAATAGTTTATTTGCAATTTAGTGCCACTTGGTACCGTTTCTAGCAATTAAATTGATGCTAAAATCATGTAGCCACAGATAAATTAGAGGATGTTGAATATATGAGAGGTTCAAAGTCCAGAATTCAAGTTAAAATAATACACAATTGGCAAAATATAACACACACACACACACAAAAAAAAAAAAGGAATAATCAGGATTAGTGGTATATAGATATAGTAGCAAAAACATCCCACACGATCTTACAAATCAGATTTCCCAAACGTAAAATTTTTTTGCAGTTATTCTTTGTTAGCAGTCCCTGAAGTCCAGTCGGCACAAGGCAATTCAAACAAGCCTGTGACATATTTTTATTTGTTTTTGCCTTCCTGAATAAGATCATAATCTGGAGTGCAGTCCTTCCTTATCCCACTTTTTAGTAGATTCCTGTTGAGTATATTTTCACCCTAGATAGTTTATCTGATCCTTAGCCACGATAACTGGCTCCTTCAAAGTACTAGTTCATGCCTCATCACTTCTATGCTGCTAAAGTCCTGTCTGTTCAGCTTCATCTCCAAAAAATGCCTTGCAGATGCCCTGTGTGAACTCAGCTGGCTTCATTGCTGACAGTAATCTCTTGTTTTGAGACCTAAATGTAACAACAGGTCGATGCTTGGCCTTGCTCTAAACAAAGTAGTTATCTATTGTGAATGCAATTCTGCTGCTGATTTACAGTTTGCTTTCAGAACCATTCTGAGTTCCCAGAGGTCTTCTCTCATCACACCTTTGTAGCAAAGTTCTTTAAAACTGTTTTGCTTAAGCATATATGAAAATAATGCTATCTGTCGTTAGCTCTTAATGGAGGCCAAATAATATAACAAGCCAAAAAGCATAATACTGTCATTGGGAATACATGGTTTTCTTTTTTTATTTCCAAAAATTTTGGATCTCCATACACCAAGAAACACGGTGTACATGTCTTACTAAGAGAAACATGTATGTTTAGTTCATCAGAACTGTGGAAACACAGCATAGTCAATGAGGTCAAGTTATTGAGTGTGAGAAGCCCAAAAATAGGCAGCACCAGTTTACTATTTTTTTCCAGATATCAGCTTCTCCATCTGCAGACAAAAGTTACAGTAAGTAGAAATATTGCAAGCTACTTTGCTGAAACTAGAGAAAGTTATCTTACACTGACAGAGAGTGGAGTGTATGACTGTAAATAGTTCCTTAATGTCTAAACTTGCAGCTTCAGAAAAATTGGGTTTGACTTGAGCTTTCAAAAGGAAAAACAGGCAATAAAGATATCTACCTTTTTCCTTCCAAATCAAAATGAGCCCAAGTAAAAGAGTTGGAGTTTATTATTCTCATAACCTGTTTCTCACTTCCTGCTTTCCAAAATGATTAAGTGGAGAATCCCTAAAGAAAAATGAAGAAACAAACATCTGAATGAAGACTTTAGGAGCCATCACATTTAACACTAATTTCTATGTCTAATCCAGATCTTCAGAGAAGATTCAGTTAGTATCTTTTGTAGCAGAACTATATATTCTGTTACAATGAAGGACTCCACATGATTTTTTTGAGCTTATCTAAGTTTTGGACATGGGTGTCACATTATTTTGGTCTCATGCATATATATGTTAGCTATTAGAGAAGCTCTTGCATAGGTATTAGAGGAATAGTTTGACTCCAGTTCTTTGGGCTTCCTTCTCAAATTTCTGAACAAATTGTAGCCCCAAGTCAGTAGTTTTGATAACCCTTTGTTATGCATTTTTCTTCTACTTTCATTTTAGGTATCAAATAGAATTTCCTAACTATTACTGCAGTTTGAGTTTTATCAAATATCCATCTCTTTGGATAGCAGTTTCACTCCAAATTAATATTGATTACTTTATTAACTTTCCTATTTGCCATGAAACAAATGCATTCATTGAAACTTAAATTATTTAATGTTTTTATTTAAGTAAGTTTTTGATACAGAGAGCTATCAAATTACTGCTAAGTAGTCCATAATAGTTATTCACATGTTCAGGCTTCTGAATATTTACTGTTTGCTTTCAGTTTTGTATCTCTTTTGATCAAATATACAGGAGTCTTGGTACTATTCAAGAAACTGAAAGTAGATTTTGAGGATGAGAGAAAAACCTGAAAGTCTCATTTCTCGATTTCTTGAAAGCTTTATGTTGTACATACTGTAATGCTAGAGTGTTATTGCATGCCTGCTGTTTTTCTGAACTGTGCTTCTATACATGATTACTTTCTTGCTAAAGCAACCAGTAAAATTACAAACTGTTGGTGACCTCTTTTCTTAGTGTGAACTCCCACCTAGAATTTTTTTACTCTGTAGCTGCAATACCACACTATAATCTTATGAGCACAGTGAAATGTACATACCCCAGGGCACATTGCTATTTACTCCTATGCAGTTTTTTGATGGGCTTTGAGAACTCTGTCAACCATTTTGAAGTGTGTGACAGTAAATAGAACCCACGTAGCAAGTTCAGTAATGATCATTTGCAGCTGTTATGGTTCAGGTGCGCACAAGGAAATCTCAAATGGCTGGTGGGATTATGCAGCCAAGCCTTCAGAACAGGCAGACTGAAATACTATCAAGAGGAAGGCTACCACCTTTGTCAAAAAAAAAAAAAAAAAAAAAAAAAAAGCAACCAAACACAGAAACATAGCAGTAATCCCTATTGTAGATAATGTTTTATTTCCCTTGAAATAACATGTGCTTTGGCAGCTGCAAATAGATATATAGATATATGAATAAAATGCTTCTCTGACGTTCTGCATACATGTGCTTTTGTCGGAGGATTTATTTTAGGTTTATTATTAAACACAAGTGCAAGCAATTGTATTGTAGCAGAAAATTACTGAATTCAAATAACTGAGGCTCTGGGTACTCAAGAGAGCTTTGCATCAAATGTCATCTTTCTTTGGGTAATGCAAAGTTTTGCTAATTGTATTTTGGGCAACGGAAAAACGTGTCATTCAGAATTTGAACAAACAGTTGCAAATTTTCTTCAGGAGTGAAAATTTCCATTTGGGTTAAGATGTTAATCTATTTCATCTTCTCAGTGGCAGTTTTGTTTTCATTTCATCTATTTTTTGAGTTAGTAACAATTTCCTTTTATATAGAATGCTATTTTCCATTTAATTTTATGTTTGCTTTCAGAATTAGTAGGAGAGATGAGTTCTTGGAAACAAGGACAAGATGTATGAGAAAATAGTTGCTCAAAGCTCAGATTGTAGCAGAACCAAAATGTAGTATATATGTGTTGAAATCCAGCCTTATGAGTAGGTGAATGAACATTATCATGCAGTAAAATGGCTTTAGTACAGTTGGATTTCTGGTTTCGGTATGAATCCATATTTTTCGGATTTGTGGTATTAAAAAGTGTTATTTGTGTTAATGTTACACTTGCCACATCACAGAACTAAGCTGTAGAGGGGGAAACATTATGATGGTCAATACTGGGACAGGTCACTTGAGTGTGAAGTCTCCCTACTTGGAGACAGTTGGACATAGGCTGGAGATGACCCTGAAGAACATAATCTGCCATTGGCACCAATTTAAAACAAGCCTTTTTCTAAGCAGGATGTAGGACAGGAGCTCCAGAAGACCCATACATCCTCCACTGTTTTGAGATTCCAAATGACATTGAGAAAATGGCTTTATTCATTTTCTAGTAACTGTAGAGAGGCTGCAGATAACATTTGGTGATTTCCACAATAAACATTTTTAGATTTCATCTTCACTTGCCATAGTTTGGAGGTGCGTACCGTGCCATATCATGAATGGTATTGACTAATACATGTTGCTTATAAATATTTTGGTTAAAAAAAAAAAACAAAAAACAACATTTCCCAGGGCAGTCGTCACAGCCCCAAGCTGCCAGACTGCAAGCAGCATTTGTACAACACTCTCAGACACAGGGTATGGATTTTGGGTGGTGCTGTGTGGATCCAGAAGATGGACTTGATGATCCTTGTGGCTTCCTTCCAACTCGAGATTTCCTTGTGCACTCATGAGCAGTAATAAGAGAAAAATATTTTTTTTGTCTTGAGAAAAATTTTTTGTATTGATTCATTGTATGCTGCAGTAAGAATTTTTAATATTCAGATGCTATAGTGTGGCCATTTCTTGGTTTCAGCACAAATGTAATTTGTCTATCTTTATGTACAATTAAAATTCAAAACAATTAAAACTGTGTTAAATTAAATGTTCAGAATGATTAATTGCAGAATTATTTAATTCACTGTAGTGATGATGATTATCTGAGTCTAAAGTTTTTAACAGAAAAGATCATAAAATGTGTTAATATGCATTGCTGCTTTTAATAATCTAGAAACTTCAGGAACAATTTCCAACCTGTCTTATTTCCAAGGCAATGGGTTTGTTCGTGGTGCTGGATCAACTGGAGAGAAACACTTTCAGTCAAATCTGGTTTAAAAAGAAAAATAGTTTCTATTTCAAAATAGAGATCTGTGAGAATTCTTCACTGTTGCAATTGAACATAATTAAATATTAGATTCATTTCTGAACAAAAATATCTGATGTCCTAATGATCATAATGTAAATGCCTTTAGACTAAAAGCAACTAACTAAAGCAAGTATGTCAGGAAGATGAGACCATTTATTATAAATGCAAGAGCTGTATAGCTTTACTATCATAGGAAACAGAGACATGTTCTCTTTTATTAATGGAATTAGAAATAAGGGACCATTATACAGAGAATTTTCAGTTGTTAATGGCGGATTAATTTGCAGTCTATATTAGTATTCTTAACCAGGTGCTTTTGTTTTACAGTCTTATGAATGTATGACCTTTTTACAACCAAAACTGACATCTTTTTGGCCTAGAAGGCTATTAGCTGAAGGTGTTGTTACCTGAAGATGACTTCAGCACTCACAATGTTCTTTTATGATAGCATGTGGTTGAATATAAGCGCTGCATTATCTCTTCTTTTGTTTTGATTTTCTTCTAGACATTTCAGCAATCTTCTCTACAGCAGAAAAGTAAAAAGAAAAACAAAGGTAAAAAATAAATTTATTTTCATATGTTGGTAGGAAGAGAATTGCAAGCATCAGTGTTTACATTACACATACCTTAGACCAACTAGAACTTTTTTGCTCCAGTCAAATGAGTAATTCAGTTGAACAGAAATATACTGAGTTCCTTGAACATCATACTGATAAACCATTAGTCTGCTATGGAAGTCTTATAGTAGCCTGTTACCTTATCATCATACTGCTACTATTTATTTATTTATTTATTTTCAATATTTACATTCTAGCCTCTTTGGGGACAGGGCTGTTTTTGCAGCTGTATCCACATAATGCCTTACTGCAGTTGTTCCTCGTTACTTAAGTTGTCTGGTAATTATATCATGGTAAACTGTTTTCCTTTGATTTAGAAGTACAAAGGCCTCGGGAAATGTTCTGCTGCAAAAGGAGGTTCAAAGACAGGTTTTTGAATACCAATTAAGTATTTACCTAGTTTTATTTCACAAAAATATTGTAGAATTAGTAGCCAGGTGTGAAATACATCAATTTATATGCTGTGTGCTTTAATCTGACATGAAATACTAATTTGCTGAAAATGATAAATAACCATTTTTCTTCCTTTCTTTTCTCAAAAACATCTTCTCTTTCTGTGTTGATTTTTTTTGTTTGTTTGTTTTTTGTTTTTGTTTTTTTTTTGGTCACAGCATTAGAATATGAGCTCTGTAAGGTGCTGAACATTGTTTTGGTATTGTTTCTTTTAAGCTGTGTTGTCTCACATAGACTTTAATAAAAGGCTTGTAGTAATTTAGGAACAGAAAATGAAGGTTGAAATTTTTCCTTAATGTTGTGAAGCAAATTTGTAGTGCTTTATAGCTAACTTGTTGACATAAGGGACGAGTCAAATGCTTTCACAACAATTTGTCATTTTCAGCTCCTATTCCTGGTAAAAGCAAAAGAAGGATCTCCTGTAAAGATCTTGGCCGAGGAGACTGCGAAGGCTGGCTTTGGAAAAAGAAAGATGCTAAGAGTTATTTCTCCCAGAAATGGAAAAAATATTGGTTTGTCCTGAAAGACACATCTCTCTACTGGTATATCAATGAAGAGGTAAGCATGTATGCTTATTGTTTCATCATATAACCTGTGTAGTGTTAATACCATGGTTTTGTGGAAAGCCAGTGGAGCAGCTGTGCAGCTTTATAGACCCAAATAACTATATTAATTACCTGCCTAAATTACCAAAGAAAGAATTAATCTTCAGATTTACCCTTTACTACAAGAATTAAAAACACACTTTCCAGAGTCCAGCTCTCACCATTTTTGCATGAATCTGTCATCAAGCCATTGAAAGGGAAAAGTATTTTATTTAATGTTGTCATTCAAGTTTAGTCATGAGAATGAAAACTTTAATTATATGCTGCCTAGCATTCCCTGTTTATATGTAATGGTGAGATCACCAGAAGCTCTGGCAATCACAGAAGATGCTTTTGTTTTCTTCAGTTGTTTTCTCGTGCTGTTCCTTCTCTAGCTTTTGTTATGATTTCAGGGCTCATATATACTGAACTTAAAGAGCATCAGAGCAGCTCAACTAAATTGCTAAGAGCTTTAATTGTGTGACGTGTTTTGCATTCATACAGGATTATTTATGTCAGCTTAAGCAGAAAAGCTTTTTGCCAGTCAGGTAAAAGGCCTTAATTTTAAACTCTACTAGTATCCTGAGATAAAGCCATTACCAACATGTGAGTGTACTCAGGCTTGGACTACCTTACTTGTTTTAATCACTGCAAGCATTTATGCACAATTTTTTTTAAATGTAACTTCTCCCTGAGTAGATGGAGCAGATAGAAAGGAAGTTCTCTGAACAGAGCCCATTTTCCCACACATTTACTTCATTTTTGCCTTCATCCCATCTTTACGTCAGTAACCCTAACTCTCTCCTTCGCATCTTCTCTCCCAAGGTTACCCTACAAGGTCATCATCAGGGTAGAAATTCATAAGTACTAATGCAATGACTAGCCACCAGCTAGACAAGGACCCTGGGGAACTAATGAGCCTTGTGTACCTTTGGAGAAGGCAGTGGTCTGAGGTCCTGTGCCTCCTTCCTGCTTCGAGTTTCCTTGGCTTTCTGGGGCTGTTATTTTTGAGACCTCAGCTTCCTCATCAAAAGATTCAAAAGGTGGGAGGGTACAGGGAGGCCTTAGTGACAGATGGACAGATAACCATGCTCTTGCCAATTGTTCTTTTTCTTTGGAAACTATGCAAAAAAGAAAATAATAACAAGTTCATTATAAACAACTTCATTTTCATTTTAAAAAAAAGTTCTAATGAAGAACATCTGACAACTTTGTACCTCCCACAGAATGACTCCATTGCAGTTTCATATGCTGATCTTTGTCATTTATTTATTTATTAAAAAGAAAATAATCATAGAGACTGCACATGTAGCTGTGAGGATTCTGAGAGAAAAAGATGTAATTCTTTGGAATTCCTTAAAATATAGCTGTGTCTTCTGCAGCTTCGCTCTCATGATCCTGTGTTGATTTCTCAGGCCAAGTCATCAACAGTCAAAGAAGAGAATCTGTGGTATTGATGTGTCAGTGACTTGAAATAATTCTTTCAAATTGTGCAGTCAATGCAGATTGAATATCTGATAAAATAACCTATGTGCAAGTCTTTAGAAGACAGAGGAAGAAGGTTAGATGTCTTCTCTGTGTGTTGGAGAGAGATAACAAGTAGCTGAAGTGATATTGCATATCCTAGTTGCAATATAGTATAAGGATGACAAATAACATTTATTTAAATAGTGGGGTTTTTTTTCACTTTTTTCTTCTGTTCCTTACAGTAGGCTGCATTTCTACTTACTAATTAGTTCATCCTCCCCTGAAATTATTTAATTACAGTAACTAATTGCCTGCATACATTTGGTCATTTTGTATATTTTCAGATGCACATTCAACTGTGAAATTGTTTGAGAAAACTGGATATTTAAAATGGTATTTTACACCAAGGGATCTTACTACTTTGGCAAAAGTCCCAGTGACTTCTACAGGAGGTTTGCCAGAGCAGAGCATACATTGGTACTGCTTATGTAAGAAGCAGGCAAATGCAAATATCTTTGTTTTCAATGTGGATTTTTTTTTTTCTAACACCTTTACATCAGTACTATTTAGAACTATCTTTACAGGATGAAAAAGCGGAAGGATTTATCAGTCTACCTGAATTTAAAATTGACAGAGCCAGTGAATGCCGAAAGAAATAGTAAGTATGTTCAAAAATAATGCAATGATACAATAGGAGCAGTGCAGTACCATAGAAAAAGTGAAACAAAGTTGAACATTCTTTATAAAACAGTGACATAATTGACTTCATTACAATGATCATTTAGTTATATCACAGAATGAGTTCATACAAAACTGCCAAATTCAGTGTGGTTTCTGCGTCATCTTTCTTAAAGAAGAATGGAGATTTTTGTGTTGTTTTTTTGTTTGTTTGTTTTTTGGTTTTTTTTTTTTGTGTGTGTGTGTGAATTTTAGTATTGGTGGTGGTGGTGGTATTTTTTAAGTTTATTAAGTTTATTTTGAATTAAGAGTAACAAGGCTGCTTACTTGCTTCTGTCTCATTATTATTATTTTCTTAGTTTTCTCCTCTCCTTTTCAGAAGGGAGGGTTGTAATTTTTGGTTGTTATTTTTGTTGTTTGAAACCTGGTCAAAAATCCATCTTTAATGCAACTGCAAATTAGTTAGCATGATCTCAAACTCTGCTAGCTTATTATATTGGTCCTGAGGCAGAGTAAAACAAGGGAAAGGCAGAATGGCTTGATCTAGAGTATGACTTTTAAAGTAACTTTCCTTCTCACCTATCTTTTTAAAGTAACTTTCCTTCTCACCTATCTTTGTTTTCTGGTATCCACATTTGCACCATTGCCAGAACCCATTTTTCATTTAGATGCAAGTTCCTGTATGATATGAGTGATATGAGGAGTGCGTACTCTCACAGAAGTATTCTTCGTCATTACTGTTGTAAACCTTTTAGCTTCCTTCTAATGTTTTTTATCATTGTTTGACTGAAGTTTATAAAGACTGTGGAATTACTGAAAATTGTACAGAAAAGCCATTTCAAAAGCAAAACAATGTATCTTATGTTACATACAATTAAGAAGAGGACACTGATTTTGTACCAGTTAGCCTACATAGCTCTTCAGGGTGAACTCTACTCTTCATTATGATCTCATAGAACAGAATATAAAAATAGCATTAAAACATTAACTTGAGCTTACTGTGTCCTTTGTCCTTGGACTACAGTGCTAAAGTGCTTCATTTGTATGTTTTGTTGGGGCAGCAACATGAAGTCAGCCTATTTCTCAGAAATGCATCCTGCTTAAATTGCTTTTTACTTGATTTGGTATCTGATGGATAGCAGAACATAAAATGTGGCTGTTAAATTTCCTTGCTTGGATGACAGATAAAGTAAAAAGAATATGTAAGAATCCAGATGGCAGATGCTGTAACAGTTTTAAGAAGTCAGGTTTTGGGTATCAGTAACTTGATTATGTCTTTTTAAATCGAGCAGACGTCACTGTACATCTGCTTTCACTTGCATAACATTGTGTCGTGCTCTAATATTTAGGACTGTTTCTTGTCTCATGTTTACGGGCTACTTTCAATAGCAGTATCTTTCCTGGATTTCAACTTCATATACCTGGTTTCTGAAAAACATATATATGTATATATATATCTTTGTATATGTAACTATGTGTGTGTGTGTGTGTACACGCACATACAAACACGCTACAGTCTGCAAGCATGATACACAGGAAGAGCACCATTAACATTTTTCTGAAGAGCAAAAGATTAGAGAGAGAATTGTTAATTTTTTAATATGCATATATATATATATATATATATAGTCCACTGTCTCTCAGAAAAAAGCCACTGATGTTTTTCATGTATCATGCTTAGAGTTTTCCTTATTTTCTTGAGGAGTATTATGCATTTTTTTCTTATTTTGGGAAAAACCTTCAGGCTATTCTCAAAAATGATTCTTCTGTGTTGTCAATTATTAATTACTGTCAGATGCATTTTCTAAATCTTTAAGAGCTTCCCCATAAATCTTTATGCAACATAGTTACAAAATTCTTTCAAGTAATTCTCACAGCCTACTCATGTTGATTACTTTGGTGGAAAGAAAAGATGAGATGTAATTTCCCATTGCTTAGAATGACCTCAAGAACACATTGTTGATTTATAAGGGCTTTTCAAAAGTAAATCACATCATATTTTTCTGTTTGAAATTCAGTCATCAGAGCTAAAGGTAACATCAAGGTCATTGGGATGTCATAAATTACCAGGATTGCGAGATGTTCTGTTGTATTGAATAAATTCTTCGGTCAATTTTCAGTTGAGGTAAAAATTGACACCTTCAGTATATATCAGTAAAATTGCAGAACGCATAAAACTATCACAGTAAGTGTACAGTCTCTATTTATACACGTACGAAAGTAGGTGTAGTTGCAGAACATTTCAGTCACTGAAATCTGCCACTATCCTAAATGTTAATATCATAGAGTTATAGAATATCCTGAGTTGAGAGGGACACAAAGGACTCAAGGATGTTGTATTTTTGTGTCATGTCTGGGGGCTTCCGACAGCTCAGGAAATCTGGATTCATCTCATTGCTTGGTGACCACACTACTTTACATTAAAAAAAAAGAAAAGTTGTACCATTACATTTTTATAATTATGTTTTTCCTCTACAGCGCATTCAAAGCCTGCCATCCTAAGATCAAAAGTTTTTATTTTGCTGCTGAACATCTAGATGATATGAACAGGTAAGGAAGTTAAGCAAAATTCAAGGAACCATTCCTTACGCAAGGCATTTCCTTGAAGCTAGTGATTACAAATTAGAATGTGATAAATTGTTTAGCTAAGAAGGTTGTAGTTAAAAAAAAAAAGAGTTCAGAGTGGCATTATTTCTGAGTGTCTGCATATGCTAAACATTCAATTCATGCAAGATGTATCTTTTTTGAAAGAAAGATTTGGAGATTTTTGGAAATGAGGTTTTGTCTTTCTACAAAGAAGCAAAAAAAACTTTGAAATTTTGAAAATAACTCAGAAGCACAATTTAAGAATTCTGGGTTTCTGTCAAGCTGTTCTTAGCTGTGTTACACCTGTAAAGGTGGAATATCTCCAACTTGGCACCCTAGCCTATCTCCACAGACGCATGATGCTTGATTTGAGGATGCTTCTATTCTCCTTTGAGGCATTTCAGGGGTTGGAAGAAGTTGGAGAAGCAGTCACTGATTTTTTTTCTTCTGCCATTCGTGAAATAGGATCTAGAGATAGCAAAGACTTAATTGTGCAGACTGTCGCTACCAACATGAATGTAACTTTCACTTTGAGGTGAAATTTCAGTTTTATTGAAATTAGCAGGGAAAATCTCATCAGCTTTTAACAAAAAGAAATTGAAAAAGAAAGCATTTTAGTTTTGCTTCTTTGTGTGTTGAGCTTACCTCTAAGTATTTTAGGTCTATTTTTCAGAATGATTGAGACTTCAGCACAAAATAAACACAATTTCTATTACTTCATTTAAATGGCAAATTAAAAACATAGATCCCATGTCTATTCAAATCTATCTGAGAATTCATTTCATTTATTTTCACAACATACACTGAAGTTAACTCATAGGATGTAGTTTTCATCATATGATAGGGCACAAAAAAGATCTATGGTTGCAGCCTGATAATTGTTCTGTTTTGGATAATGTTTGTAGACATCCTAGCTGAGGTGCTTTTGAAACAGGAGGAAAATGAGATAAATCCCAATCCATAAAACACATTAGTAAGATCACAGTTTAATCTGTCCTGCGTGTACTAGATTCAGCTACCTGGCCAGGGAGCTTCAGTGTACTGCCAGTTCTTTACTGATAATATATGACTGAAAAAGGATGCCAGTACTCTGCTGTGCTTGCTTTTATTTAGAAATAGCCGTCTGTTAATGTTTTCAGAAGTTCATGCACGACTAAAGCTCACTTCAAAAGTCTCTCCTCAGTTAGAAAACTTAAAACCTTTTTGTTTGTTTGTAAAATTTTAGACTTGCCTCTACTAGATAAATCTGTCAGGCCAGTCACTCAAAGTGCAGTTTGCTGCAAAGCAAACAGAATAATGACGTGGTCTATTCAGCATATTCTGAACTACAGCAGCAGATAAATCACTTCTGTCAGTAGGTCCTCAGTGTGTGACAAGGTGGCTTGCTTCTGAAAATTTGAATGTGGCTCTTCAGTAATCAGAAAGCAGCAGGAAATATGCATCAGTACATTAAAAACATATTGCACAGAGTATATCATAAGAGCTAGTAAGTTTTCATCTTCCTAGCATGAGTTATCTTTTATTGTTTTTTTTTATCAGTTGTGCTTACTATTTTATTTAGAATGAGTGAGACTAAGTTTTGTTCCATGTTATACACGTGTAAATTTCAAGTAACCCGATCAAGCTCTATGGAATTACTTGAAATTCTTATGTCTGAATTGGCATTGCCGTTTCAACATATGCTTTTTTATCTTCTTTGATTGATAATGTAAGAAAAAGAAGTTCACTTTCATAAACTAAGTACGCAAATTAACTGAACTGAACTGAAAAAATGCGTTACTAAAAAATAGTCTTTCAAATGCAGAGATAATGAAAGACATTGCTTCCTATCTAAAAGCATGTTCTGACCTAGCCAGAGTCAAATACAGAATCAGTATATTAAAAGGTAAATAAGACTATTTTAAGCAATTTCTGTTCTTTTTCAGGTTTCCAAGATGTTTTAATAATATATCATGCAATCATTTTAGTTCTGTTATATTGGAAAGCAGAACAATAGAAGAAAACTGCTAAAACAGACTAACAGAAAGTTACAGATCATTCAGTTCCTTCTACCTCTGAATAAAATAATTTAATTTAAAAAAAAAAAAAAGAAAGTATATATAGAACATGAAAGGATTTTGTCACTATTCAACATTTCTTACTACTTTTATGCTATATTGCTATGCTTGTAAGAAACCTGAGGAGCTATGATCACTGAACTTTATTGTTGTGATGTCCCTTGCCTTTGCATGGCTACAGCAGCAAAATTGTTCTTTCTACCCACACTGAGTTTGGGTGAGAGAAGGACAGAATACCCTTTACTGACATAAAGTACAGTTTTGCTAATGTAAGTATATATTCACTGAAACACCTTCCTTGGAAATTTATTTTTATTCCAAGAAAGTGATCTACTATAGAAAGCAGTCCACGTATTTCTTCTTAATGACACCATACATAAATTTGTTTTGATTTTCTCTGGTAACTGTGGCTGACTCTTTAAGTTGTCAGCTAGGCAGTTACAGTCAGTAACTTCGTGTGGAATGGTTGTCTGAGAACTTCCTTGAACCTATGGTAACTGAACTGTATTGTTTCTCTTTTTGTTGGAGTCCAGAGTATTGAAATTGGTAAGAAGTTTCTTTCTCAATGTAACTAGATGATCAAGATCAAAGAGGACAAGTCAGTTTGTAGTGTTAGCACATGAGAATGTCTCTAGGTGTATGAAGATGACCTCTAAATTTTTTCAAGTATCACCTACAGATCTCTTCATTCTAGTTGAAATGCAGTTGATTGCTTATAGACATTGTATGGTGCCCATACTCCCATATAGCCAGTTCATCCTCATCCTTGAGCTTTATGATTAAGGAGAATTTGACACCCTAAACTAAATTTGAATACAAGCATTGCATGTACTTGGAGCATGAGATAAGAAATTGTTTCCTACTGTTCTGTGAGAATGCCAGTACAGTGCATTCTTTCTTACAAAAGTTTCAGATCTATAGAAATATTTTTATCTACTTCTAGTGTGAGTCATGAAATTGTTTTAATTAAATACTGAGGGGAAATGTACATGTCCTATTCTTAAAAAGATTTAAAAACAGAAAAAGAGAAAAGCAAACATAGATGATTGCTGCAAGTACCAATGTTACTTACTGTAACTATTTTAACTATTATTGTCACAGCTAACAATAACAGACTTCTCACAAAAACGCTAAAGCTGCACTTGCAGTAAGGAGGGAATATTTTCTTGGCTTCTTGCCCTTGAGAAAACTACAGTGGTTATTAAGACACAGCACAATGTAGGGAAAGGAGTTTAAAATCTTCCCTTGACCAAGTTTTGCGGATGACTTCCAAGTGGGTTTTTATTGTATGTTTTAATATTTATATTGAGTTCTTATATAACTGTACACTTGATACTTTTGTCCCTTATGTTGTTTAAAGCAGGTATTTTTTACTCTTCTTTTGTTCTTCCAGAGATCTTTACAAATCCCTGTGATACAAGCCCAGTGTGATAGATTTCTCATATGACCCTAACTTGGAGTAAACTCTAGCCACATTAAATCAAAATAATGATTTTTTTTAACTGAACACGTTCTTCTAACTGTATTCAATGAATCTTTAGTGGACATATATTAGAAAATCTGCAGAAGTCAACGCCATTCTCTTAATCTCTGAACTAGCAAACCACTCAAAAGCCATTATTAACTCTTTACAACTGTATCACACCTTGTCACTTGGCCACAGGCATTGTAGGTGACACAAATCATGAACAACAGAAAATGATTAAATGTGAAGTCAGTCAGCTGTCTCTCTTTTAGACCGGTATACAGCTCCTGGGTTATCATTAGATTATATTTATCAGAAATTTATCCAGAAATTTTCTGGAGTTATCCGCTATAGCTACGACCAATATCAATTGACTGTCAATTAACTCTTTGTTAATGTAGCTGATTGCCTCACTAACTGTCATGTACAAAATGCTATCTTATGTTTAGGATGAAATGAAATTTCTCAACTGGATAACTCCCATACTTATCTTACCTATTATGTTGTGGTCAGCAGATCTATTCCAAGAGATTCAGTAGGTGGTTGTTTCATGTTGACTGCCATGCGTGGTGATAAGCTCTGAGCTTTGTTCTCCAAAGAAAGCCTTCTTGAATCAGGAGAGTTAACCTAAGGGAGTGTTTTGGAAAGGGATCACTTTTTCTTCCACGAAAATGTGCAATAATCATCTGATGCACAATTTGTTGACTCTCTGCCTCCATGTGCCTCTGACTTTTTATAAATGCTTGGCACTTCCTAACAAGTACGACTAAAATTTTGTCTCATCTTCAGCTTCTCTATCATTCTGGCAGAAATGTTGATTATAAGCTAATATGAAGTATGCTGTAATCACTTCAGAAGCAGATCTCTAGCATCCTTACCAATACATAATGACTTCTGGACTATTAGCATAATTTACAGATAATACATCACTGCTCACTGGTCACTATTTTGGGAGGGGCAGTTGGAGAAATTTATTTCAAAGAGATATTTATTTCAAGGTATTTTATGATCTTATGCCTACTTTCCCTGCACAAAAGTTTCTCAAAGGTAGGCATGCAGGAGGGGTTAAAAAGGTCTCAGAAAGGCCTCTCTTGCTGAGAAAATAATGTATGCTGGTTCCATGTGTGCAGTGTGCAAATAACACCCCTCAGGCACAGTTTTCTGAAACACATTTCTGAAGAAAACACAAAACTGACTTCACTTATCTCTCTACCAACACTAGCAGTAAAATTGCAAGCTGCTCACTAGCTTGGCAAACAAAGTCTGTCATCCTGACTGTGGGATGGCTGGAATAAGCAATTCCAGGTTTAATATGGAATGGACAACCATGGAAGGTTGTCATGCGCTTTTAAAGCTTCATTGATGGAGAAACTGATTTAGTGTAAGTGGTCGGATAATGAATACACTGAGAGCCACACGGGGGAAGAGGGGAGGTTGAAGGAAAGCATTAGTAAGGGCAGCTGAATGTACGCCTCACAATGACTGCTCTGCTAGAAGAGAACTGCAGTAGTTCATTATTAATTCGTGCAGCTCATGGAAGCCTTTTTTCAAGTCTGAGTTGAGGAGAAAACCTTAGATGTGAATTGCATTGAGGCAACTGCCTTTTCTCTCTCTGCTTCTCTGACACAAGCACAAAAGTGAATTCTGGTATGCCTCCTTCTCTTTGTGGCACTATAGGTAAGCCCCAAAACACATAATGGCATAATTAAGCTTCACTGTCTGTTTAGGATGGAGCCTGTTCTTTTGACAGCGGGTTTCTGCTCTGTTCCTCTGCTACACTGCCTATTCAAGCCTTAAAGTATTGCTTAAATTTCTGAAAAGTGGTGTTTATTCTTAAGAAATCAGAACAGCAGGAGTAGTGATGTGATGGTGTATCTGTGAGCAGCAGACTTAATAGCTCTGTGGTTATCTCCAAATCCTGTGTTTTACAGATGTTTGACATCATACATGGTTTTCTATTTGAAGCAAGATCTATGCTGTAAAAACAGTTTTTTGAACAGCGTAATTATAGATCTTTGGAGGCTACCTGAGTAAAACTATCAAAGAAAACAGCTGTTTAATATGAAAAATAACATTATTCTGAATCTCCTTCAGATGCTCATGCTTTTGTTTGTTGTAGAGGTGCATCATAATTTAACATTCTGGATCAGTATCACTGCTCTTTTAATATTATTTCAGATGGCTAAACAGAATTAACATGCTTGCTGCTGGCTATGCAGAAAGGGAGAGAATCAAGCAAGAGCAAGGTAATGTGTTATTATTTTGGTTTCTACTGTCAGCTCTTATAACAAGTTCATCTGCTCTTTTTTCCCTGCTGTGTATCAGGCCTCATTCTCATCAGCTGAGAGCAATTCTCAAATGAGTTTCACTGTTGTTGCAGTAGCAAATTCTTTCTCTTGGGGTTTTTGATTAGCTCCTTCAGATTCTGATCCATGTACCCTTGGATTATTTCTTTGAATGCTGCAAAAGTAGATAAAAGCAGCAAATTTACTGCCAGTCGTCTCAGGCATGTGGTGCCCAGGTATGTGTTCCCCCATCAGAACAAACTTAAGAATCTGTAGGCTAAAAAAAAAAAAATTGAAAACATTGTCATTTGGTATTTGAATTTACAGGAGTAGGAATGCGTGAAATTGGTCTCTAGAACAAAAACATTCCTCTGAAATCTGCTGACAAAATTGGATTTCCCTGAAAGACTTAATTTTAAGGCCATTAAGTGTAGTGGTGATTACTACTGATTTTGCTATGTTGAGGTGCGTGGTAGAGCCCTGTTGCCTTTTCAGTGAACTCTTCGTTTGGAGTTGTAGGCTTACATCATTTTTTATTTTTTACGTCTAGTATTTCATAGCTTTATGAAAGTAGCATATTTAAAACGAGTCACTTTGTTTTAGATTACTGCAGTAGAAGTCATGTTGGCCAGCAGGATCCATTGTGTTGGGCAGGTTGTTTTCTCAAATTGCCAGTGGCAAAGATTCACAGAAGCATTTATATCCAACAGACTGGTCTGGAAAGCATTTGGCATCTCAGTTCTTACTCTTTTTTACAGGTGTATCTAGCTGCAGGCACCAGACAATGACAGTGTTCAGAATGAGCGAGAACTCATCTGAGTGCCTGTCTACCTGCTGCCTCCAAAGTCAGAATACCACATTCTAATTCTGTGCCTTCTCAGCCTTCATCAGTGAAGCTCTAACTTTTGTTCTGAAAAGCATGTAGCTAGCGCATGCAGTCTTTTTTTAATGCATTCTTTTCTTTACAAAAACTCCATTTCTAGCCGTTTTTCAGGGAGAGTTTGTATTCAGAAGATGTTCGCTAGGCTTCAAAATTAGCCATGTGATGTTCCACTTGCCCCCCAAAATCCTGGTTCTATACCAGCCTATGTAACAGCAGCCTTAGCCATGTCCTTCTGGCATTAGCCATGTCTCCCTCCTGGGAGACTCCATGCAAAAGACTTCATTGCCTATTGAGAAACAAGGAGGACTTTAGTAGGCAGGTGCAAACATCAATGGAGTAAGATATTCAGTAGTGGCAGAAGATGAAGAGATGTTGGGAAATGGCCTTAATTCATATCGTGATTGTCTTACTACAGAGCACCCTAGAGGTGCTGTTGAAGATCAGTGGCTTACAGCATTGAGACGTGTTCTGATGGTAGCAGTGTGGGAGGGAAGGTTTGTGGGTGTTCAGCCTTTCCCTCAGATAACTAGGTTGTACCTGCACCACAGCCTTTCCCTCAGATAACTAGGTTGTACCTGCTGCTGCCTTGTTTCTAATTATACCTTCCAGCAAATGCAGCTGCTTACTGTGGGAGTGCTGCCCATCTCCTGGTGTGGTCTGTTATTGTCTGTGCACACCACATCACTCATCATACCAGGTCCTCTGCATTCACACAGCCCAGGAGACATGCTGCGCTCACTGCCACTCCAGTCATTTTCTCAGTGCCTCACCAAACCAAAACCTTCTTGGAAATCTGTATTTCCCATGTCATACAGCAATAACCATTTTGGAGGAAACTATACCATCCATCACTGCTTGAAGAGGCCACAAACAAACAAACTGAATCTTGGAGTTTTCAGGGAAATCCTCCATGTTAACATCCAAAGCCAAACTGAAGCTTTTATAGAAAGGAAGTTGGCAGTAGAATTACAATAACATGTGGGATGATAAAGGAAAAAGTTTAAGAATAGTTATACTAACACTGCCCAAGTGCACACTGCAGAAATAGTGCGCTTTTGTAAATCCAGATGGATGTGGAGAAATTTTTTTCCTACCAAGCAGTTGCTGAATAATTGCAGACGATCCCTTTCTTAGACATGAGATCACGTGTATTCAGGCCTCATGTTGCCTATTATTAAAATGGCTCCCTGTTGAAGATCATCAGCGAGACTCAGCTGAAATTATATCCCAAGCACTGAGGGAGCTCTTTATTTCCACTCTAATGCCATTTACTCAAATTGATTCATTGTATGGAGGTAGGGAATGTTATATCCTCTTTATGCTCCGTATTTGTGTTTATGAAGGGAATCAGCATCACATTCCCCTTTTGCTGCAGCACAGAGCTTTTATGCCTCTGCTGCTTATCCTTGGCTCCCAGAGCAAGGGCTGTTAAACAGCTGAGCTGTGCCCCTAATTAGCAGAGGCATCGAGTTAACAATGTAAAGCCTCTCTATCACTTCAAGTGTTTTTGAAATTAAAGAAACTGTGAAGCTGGATTTTTCTATATTCAGTGACTGTAGCAATTGTCATCTACATATTTAATTTCACAAAAGGTCTTTTGTCAGTTCAGCCCCTTGCAGGAAAGCTTTAGAATGCTTCTGAAACAATTCAACAGTAGTTGTCAAACTTGTTTCAATTAAGAGTTGAACAGTTCTGAATCTAAAGTGTATAAATATATTTCAAGTGCTTTAGAGATGCACGAATCACTAAACTGTGGGTGTATTGCTGGAGAAAATGTCACATTCTGTGCAGAACAGTCTTATAAAAATACCATCAGCTTTCCATATTAAATACAATGAATGCTAGCAATAAGGCAAGGGACTTTCTTGGATGGAGAAGTTACATGCTTTCCAGTCATAGAAAGTTAGAGAAACAAAAGGACTCGCTTATCTAAATAGAAAAGCTTTAACTGGAAAATGGCAGGTCAATTTTATCTTACTTGTAACACATACAGTCTCTTGTTCATTCAGAAAGCTTTCAAGATATGGCTAATGCTTTGAACATGTCTGTTGCTAAATTGGACAAAATCTGCAGAGAGAAATATGGCAACCATTCGATGCCATTACACACATTTTAGATAGACTGTAATGTCTCACTTGCCAAAAAGAGAACATTTTTTAAAATCTGATGGAAGCTATTTTCATTCATTTCACCTGAAAGTTGGCCCCTATAATTGCAGATTTTTTTTGTAGGCAAATACAGTAAGTTGCCAACACAATTTCCTAGTTGAGGTAAGGTGCCCAAAAGCACAATCATACAGTATTTTATGGTTTTGACAGGAAGAACTTTTTTGTATTTTTAGCCAAAATTGGAAACTGCACTGAGAATGCTAGATTTTACTTCCAGAATAAATAGACGAGCTCCAAGGCTGCAGAAATCACAGTGAGTGAGATAGCTCTGACAGGCCTCTCACAAGAACTAGCTCCACTAGGCTTTGCTATAATGGGAACAAACATATTTACGTGCCAGTATTTTGAGGTTTTCTGAGTTGCTGGAAACAAGGAAAAAGAAAATGTCTTAACCATTTGTTCTGATGTTGTCTTCTTCCCAACCAGTGATGAATTATTTTGAGATGTCTGCAGACAGGGACATTTGAAATTAGTTTTTTTTTTTTCTTTATTTCATTGCCATGATAAAAATTATTTATACTATTTATTTCTTACACTACTTGAAGAGAACCTCTCAGCTATAAGCTTGCATGAGGCAATTCAAGAAACCCAGAGTCACAAAAGAGAAGTTATTACTTCTAAAGAATAAATAGATGGATATGGCTGCACACTGCTCAAGTACCATAGCCTGAAAAGATAAAGAATTTTAGAGACAACATTTCACAATGGTTTCATCTTAAGATAATTTTTTTTAACTTTAAATCTTGAATAAGATTAGGTACAGTAGATTTTTAATCATGACCATGTTGGTAACAAAAATCATTAAAGCCAAAATTATATGTTGTGCTAACTTGGAAAAATTCAACCCATTCCTTTGGTTAGATAGTTCAGATAGTAAACCTTTTTCTCCTATTAAATATAAAATAGTAAGTTACACGGTTCCTTGAACATGTAAAGTGGAAACTGTCTGTGAATAGCATGAACTAAACTTGTCCTGTGGTATAGTGGCTTACCCAAATACTAGAGGGTAATGCAGTCAGGAACAACGTGGCAACACAAACATTTGCATCAGTCTTACAACGTATAGAAACATAAAGACCATCCGTCTGGATCTGAGTCAGCAGTTAGTTTTCTTTTTTATGGAACATTAAGATCTGTTGTCAATTTAATTGCATCCTCTTCTGCTTCAAAAGTAATTGCCACAGAATAAATAGAATTATCATGTTGTATGTTCTTACATGTGTTTTCCTTCTTGAGTAAGTTACCAAAAATATCATAGAATCATAGAATCATTTGAGTTGGAAGAGACTGTTAAAAGTCATTTACTCCAGCTCCCAGTATGAAACAGACTTGGCTAAGACTTGATATCAAAAAAAAAGGAAGCCTCATATCCCATTAAATTTAGTCCAAAATTGATGTGTCCTTTGTACTTTCTTTCACCCATCTTTTACAGTTCTGTGCTTAAATATAATTGTCACATTCTTCCTTAACAAACCCCTTTACCTTGCTTGGTTAATAGGATAGCAGCTATTTTATAATGAAGATGTTAAATGAAGTTTTTTCTGCCTTATCAGAAATTTAATTGAAAACCTTGGGTAACTGGTAGTGTAGAAAATGATGATAAAAATAACACTGATTATTCATCCAAGCACTAACCGCTACTTGCTTGATTTGCTAGTTGGTATTGATTAAATTTGTTAATGTTATTTGCAGCCAATAAGACTTTTGAAAATTGCTTTCATCTTTTCCATTCAAAAAATACTTTCTGTAATTTCCAGCCAATATATGTACACTCACAATTATTTTGATGATACAGCTAATATTTGAAAATCTTATTGCACCATGTGTATTCTGTATGCATGTTGTATTTATAAGGTGTGTACAAGAGTTATATCAGTGGGACATTCACAGGTTGTTGGTTAATTTCTCTGTGGTGGGAAATGAGACAAAATACACCCAATGTTTTAAATTTTTCCTCCTTATGTTAAAACATTTCCAAATTACAGCAGCTAGCATATAGAGAGTCAACGTTCAGTGATATTTAACTCTCAGTAATATCTACAAAGGAATTTCTAGTTGTTTTTATGAAAACAAGTTTTCTGATATAGAAACATCAAAAAATCTTGGTAGCTTTTGACCTGATGTGTATGTAACTTGTAGATTACTGGAGTGAGAGTGATAAGGAGGAGGCTGACACTCCATCGACACCCAAACAAGACAGCCCACCACCCCCATATGATACATACCCACGGCCTCCTTCGGTAAGTCACCTGCAACTGCCTAATCTGGAATGGCTACACAAAGTCACTTTCACCAACTCTAATGATCAGAACCACGTGCTTGCAAACACTGCACTCCACTGTATTTTTTAAGCCAGTACTGGGCATAAACTATTTCTTACGTACAATGCATTGCTAGCTTCAAGAACCATCCTTGCCATTTGCACTGGTGTGTAGAGAACACATGTATAATCCTACTCATTGTACAAACATGAATTAAGTTACAGAAATCTTCCTCTTCTTAATTCGTGATAGACCCCTACTCATCCATGTAATTGCTCACATCCCACTTACCGTCTTCTTTGACAAAATGTAATACCCTAGTAACAGATTCTTTTCTAACAGTTGTGCTGTGAAGCATTACAGTAACAAACTACACTTCCAGAGAAATGCCAACGTAAAAATGTTATTTTGTATGGCCAACAGCAGTTTTGTTGCTTGTGAAAAAGCAGGTTTATCTACAAAAGACAGCAAAAGGAGGTCTAGTCGTTATTTCCTTCTTTAAGCAGTTGTTGTTTAAGCACTAATGAGTGATCTTCTAATTTATTCTTCATTGGAAATTTTAATTTTCATGTCCATATATTCAGACATTACTAAAGCACCTTCAATATAATTTTAAAAAATACAAAAATGTTGATTGAAAACTTGGTTGAGTTTGTGGAAAGTGTTTGTGATATTTAATTTGCATGCAAGACGTTTTCCAAAGCCACAGAGCTTTGAAATGTACGGAAGCTCTGCAAACATGTTTCCAAAGTAATTTTTAGCAAGATAGGATGATAGCAGGCATTTGGATTGCAATTTTAAGATAGTATTGATGGGCCAGGTGTATCATAATCATTTGAGTTGGAAAAGATCTTTAAAGGGCATCAATTCCAACTCCCCTGCAATGAATAGGGACACCTACAGCTAAATCAGGTGCTCAGAGCCCCATCCAGCCTCACCTTGAATGTCCCCAGGGACGGGGCATCCAACCTGCTGCAGTGCTTTACTATCCTTATAGTAAAAAACCTTTTTCATATTATGCAAACTAAATCTCCTCTCTTTTAGTTCAAAACCATTTCCCCTTCCTATCACAAAACATCCTGCTAAAGCCTCCATCCCCTTCTTTCTTATAAGCCCCCCTTTTAGATACTGAAAGGTCTCCTTGGAGCCTTCTCTTCTCCACACTGAACAGGCTCAGGTCTCTCAACCCGTCCTTGTAGGGGAGATATTCCATCTCTCCTGTGTCTTTCACAAAGCCATATTTGACAAAGTTTTCTGAAAAAATAATGGAGTGGGCCTCTTCTATTGATTAAGGGACATTCTGTAGGAGTGCATATCAGTGTGTGTGCAGGGTCATTACCACAATGGGGGCCATCGGTAGCAAGAGAATCACAGAATCACCCAAGGTTGGAAAAGACCTTTAAGATCATCCAGTCCAACCATCCACCTATCACCAATAGTGCTCACTAAACCATGTCCCTTAATACAGTGTCCAACCATTCCTTGAACAGCTCCAGGGTCGGTGACTCCACCACCTCCCTGGGCAGCGCATTCCAGTTCCTGACCACTCTTTCAAAAAAGCAGTATGTGATTGCTGTTAGGGGTAGGCCACATTCTCCACTGATCTCAAGCTTGCTCCGTTGCAGATGAGTTGCACCAGTCCCTACGTGGAGCCAAAGCACAGCCGCCTCTCCTCTACAGAGACCTCCCAGTCTCAGTCATCACACGAGGAGTTCCGCCCAGAGGCGGCGGGGAGTGTCACCGACTCGCCGGTGCGCAAGACAGCGAGCCAGCGGCGCTCCTGGCAGGACCTCATCGAGACGCCACTGACCAGCTCAGGACTTCACTACTTGCAGACGCTGCCGCTGGAGGACTCGGTGTTCTCTGAGACAGCCGTGGTGTCCCCTGAGCACCGGCGGCAGTCCACCTTGCCCACCCAGAAGTGCCACCTGCAAGACCACTACGGCCCCTTCCCACTTGTGGAAGGGGAGCGGATGCAAGTGCTGAACGGGAATGGAGGCAAGCCCCGGAGCTTCACGCTGCCACGAGACAGTGGCTTCAACCACTGCTGCCAGAGCCTTTCGGTGGGAGCCACTGATCACCACGAGGAAGTGCAGCAAAAGGAGGTGGAAGAGGAAGAGGAGGAGGAGGAGGAGGAGGAGGAAGTCAAAGCAGCAGAAGAAAACCAGGAAGATAAAAGTAAGTATGGGATATTTCTGTGGCTTTTCGGCAGCCCTGTTTGTGTTATGTAGTGGTTGTTTTTCCTTTTAACTATTAAAAAAGTCTTCCACCATCTCCCATATTTTACCAGGTTCTCTTTGTTTTATATCTCTTTAATCAACCATATGTATGAGGCTTAACAGTCTTGACAGAGTGCTGCATGATCTGTCATGAGCCCCAGATGCTTCCCCATTGGCTGGTCAGCAGCTGTACCCTAATAGTGTTTCTCAGTCATAAATGGATGTTGCTTCCTTGCTTTCTTTCCCCTTGCACAGTATTCTCCCCCACTGACACAAGTATGTGTCAGGCAGGACATGCTTAGTCCAGTTTTCCAGTCAGCCTCTCTCCAGGTTGTAAAAAACACTCAGTAAACCCTGGAGTTGCAGGGTCAGGTTGTGACTGTGTGGTGTCCAGGAGAACAGGTCACGGGACAGCTCAGAACCTGCAGGAATTCGAAGAACAGTGTATGTTCCCCAATTCCTCACCTTGTGATTTTTAACGACACAAGTTCAGAAAACATTTCAGAACAAAAACTAAAATAAAATAAGAATATCTATTTAACCAGCGGGGTTTAAAAACAAAGCATCCTAATATTGAGTAACTGCCTCTTACATGGCACATCAACTCCATAGATATTTGTGCTACTTGTCAAAAATATTCTAAATAAATAGAGAATGAAGGTCCCTGCTCCTCCTGAACACGTAAACACATTTCTGTGTCTGTTTCATGCTCTGTCTTCACTGTCATTTATGGAGCTTCTCAGCGTGCGTTGCTAGCAAAGTTCAGTTTTGCACCCAAGTTGTCAGGTCTGTCAACAAAGCCTGCTTCCATGCATTGTGGGGTTGTGCTATGATGAAGTTTCTGCAGCAGCAAGGAAAGTGGCAAGGATGACCTCTGAAGCTCTCAGAGGTGCGGTGATCTCATTCCTTCAGATTTTTCACTGTAGTAAGGAAGGGTAAAAATGGTAAAGAGATAGGAAAGGGTAGTGAAAGTTTTGGATAATTAACTGCCTGCCTAAGTTAATTCATTGAAGTTAGCACCATCTTGAACATTAAGGTTCATATGGGCATTATTTAGTCTCCATGGGAGAGATGAACTGTTTTCCATTTTCCCTTTTTGGTCAATAGATTCTAGACTGCACAAATTCTTGCCTTGGAGAAAACAGTGATTTCTTCTGCAGATACAAAGTCTGGTGCCATAAAAGGGAGAAAAGGCATTATTTCAATTGCATTCATGCATTACACTTTCCGAAAAATCCATATATTCATTAGGGTAATATTAGACTCTTACAGACTGTGAAATGAAGCTCTCCAATTAACAAGGTTAAATTTCATCAGATGGGCAGAATATGGTGTCCTATTTTTAGTCTTCAATTTTGATTTTCAAATGGCTTTTTACTGGTGGCAATAAGATTTTTTTAAATAAAAATATTTCTTGCAGCCACTGGAACTGGAAAAGAGCAAGGAGACTTCCCAGCAGTGCCTGTTCTGTTGGGCATTATTCAGGGATCCTATTGCACAGCCTAAGATGTCATGTGCTTTAGACATCAATTTTTAATCCTTTAGAGTCCCGGGTGTAACAGGTTTTATAGCGTGCAATACTAATAAAGGGCTTGTGTTTGGATTAGCAGGCCAGAACTTGGGCTCTCCTCCACATTTCTCTACAAATTTACAAAAAAGGGAGGAAAAAAATTAATTTTCAAGCAGTTTCCCTACGTACACACACTTTTATTTTTCTTTAAGTGAGAAGGTTTTCATGGTTGAAGCATTAGCAGGAGATTGGTTTTGAGACATTAATGACCAGCTAGACAAGTAAAGTATTCATGGTGAGTTACTGACCATGAAATTATAAAAACAGAGAGAAAATTCTGTTTAGTCTGTTGAAAAGTTTAGGTGCCAAATTGCTTGTTGCTATGGCTACTATGTTCTGTTTGCAACACTGGCTTTTTCTAGCATGGTTACCAGTATAAAAGGCAGGAGGGACTGCATGCAAGTGGTGCTCTGAGGTGCAAAATCTAAATTTCTGGGCTGGGAGGAACATGATTTGCTTGTGACTGCCGAGCGTGCTGACAGGATTGGCCCCACACCTCCGCTGGTCTGGGAGCATAAAAACTTGCAGCTGGTGGGGAGGGGAATCCTCCCTGTTGGGAGAGGTTTTAGCCTCTCCTTCAGGCTTCCCGATGTGGTATCAAACAAACCTTTCACATGTATTTATTTGCCTTGCACTTTTGTGATCCTGACATAGTTCTAAACTCTTGGATGGCTCTATGTTTTCCTGTGTATACATGTCTGTGTTTCAGAGCTTAACCATTCCTCTTGCTATTTGTGTGAGACAAAGAATACAGCGCCTTCGTGCTTGCTGCTGTATGAGTCAGATGTCATTGCCAAAACTTTGTTTTCTCAGCTTTTTTTTATTCCTTTCCCACTTTTAAAGCCTCCTGAGTTTCAACCAAACAGTGAAATGCAGTCCTGTGTTTTCTACTTCTATCCCAAAGATGTTTTCAAACAGTCACCACACACATTAGGAGCTCCAAGCTTTCTGTCAGATGCTGTCTTTGGGTGCTATAATTTGCATGGTTCTGTTGACTTTCTACAAAACCTACACTGATTCGCAGCAGCTGAGAACCTACTCTCTATTAATCAATGCTATGTGCACTAAATAAATACTGCAAGAATGTACTGACACTGCAAATAGTGCTGCATACCAGCCCCTGCTGTAATGCCTAGATATATCATGGTAAACTAAAAATGTGTGTTGTCCTTTCCTGTGCTTATCCATTGGGACGTAACTTTTGTGTGTTGTTCAGTTGCTTCTTTTTGTCTCATGATATCACATTAACACTTAAAGGCTAATCTTTGGTTATTCTATTTCCCTAAGTGACTTTTGTCTCAGTCGTTTAGATGTTTGGTACAGACACTGTCCAGTAACGGTCTCCTGCTTTGTAATTTAAGAAGATTCTCTTGTGGGGTATTTGTGTTTGTGTGGTTTTTCCTGGGACCATGAAAATGGCAAACAGCACCAAATGTGCCCTCATGCTTTGATGCTGTGAAATAGCTGCACATAAAGAGCACGTCAGAGGCCTGACCCCTCTGCATTGCAT
The DNA here is from genome assembly GCF_023343835.1 of Lagopus muta. Classification (NCBI taxonomy): domain Eukaryota; kingdom Metazoa; phylum Chordata; class Aves; order Galliformes; family Phasianidae; genus Lagopus; species Lagopus muta. Next base: position 117,999,881 of record NC_064433.1, on the reverse strand, counting down.
TTCCATGGTGCAGTTGCGAAGGATGTGTGCCTTTCCATGTTTGCCTTCTGGTAGCTGCAGTGAGCAGAATGAAAGAGCTGTGCATCACATCACTGCCACCCCCTCCCCAGGCCCTACCATCATCCTCACTCGCTGTGTTTATTTCATGACTTAATGCCAAAGAGCACCTAAGATCTTCTTGGCAGATGATTGTTACTCAGTGGAATCTCTTTCATTTTATAGGCTTCTGTGATCTGTAGGGAAGGAACAGGGATGTCTCTGGGGTCAGCGCTGAAGAGAAGCAGCTACTAGCTCTGAAGTGTGTAACTGGTGTGGACCCACTGACCTCTCTTTAAAGAAACCATCACCTTCTGTGCTACCTCCTAAAACAGGGCAGGAGGAGCAATAGTGTCAGTGGGAGACTAATGTGAAAAAACAATTTCTTATACCCAGTCTAAATCTCCTCTATCTTAGTTTGAAACCTCTTCCCCTTGTCCTGTCATCACAAACCCTGCTAAAGAGTTCATCTTCTTTCTTACAGCCCACCCTTTACATACTGAAAGGCCGCTATCAGGTCTCCCCGGAGCCTTCTCTTCTCCAGGCTGAACAGCCCCAGCCAAAACTGTGAAATATGCAGCACTTCTTGCTTTTACTTCTCTGCCTTTTGGATAGGGTATCGTTTTACTTTGGCAGGGAAATGTGGGAGTTAGGATGAGTAATGCATAAAGACTGGATTGTACACACTGGAGCTGTTGCTGATGTGTGTCTGCAATTAATAGGATGGTTTGCCCCTTTCCATTAGACAGGATACCATTAGTAGTGCCCTGTCATATGACCCCACCTAGTTAGTTTTATCTGCACCAATAGGAAAGGGAGAAGCCATTAAGATACTATATTTTCCCCTCTGGAATTTCTCAGGTTAGTAAAGGTGTGCATGCCTGCTAGCACATCTAAAGTAAGCAGGGCTATGAGAGATGACAGGTCATGTTTCACATTAGAAATATTCCTTTTGAGGCTGGAAAATTGCACAAAGTGCAGCACCCTCTGGGATACTAAGGAGGATGTTATTCTAACTTAATACATTCACCATCAGTTATGTACAAACCAGAGCATTTGCCAGGGCTGGGTTGCTGCTTTTTCTTCTCAGCATCCTTTTGAGCAGCTCAGCCTGTGTATACTCAGACACTGAAATGAAGGAGAAAGGATGCTTTTTCTAAGCTGTGTATTTGCAACTGGGCTTTTCATTCATGATTCCAGCATGAGCTGTCCCCCTGGCACCAATCTGTGTGTCCATGCTCCTCCCTGCTGTGCCACCCGGTGCCAGCACCCAGCTGGTAGAGCTGCTGGGCACTCAGAACGAGCCGGGATAAAATACCACAGAGTTGTATTAAAATTTGAAGTCTTATGTCTCTTAGTTTATGCTGTGAATGGCTAGCCAGTGGGGTGTTGGTATGGGTAGTTGATATCTCCAGAGGGAAATTTCCATCAGTGGCTTGCTGTTTCAGGCAGGAAGGAAAGTGGAAAGGTAGACAAGTCAGTGGCTGACATTGGGTTACTTTCCAACCCTATTTTCAAAGCTAATGTGTTGCACACAAAATGTTCAGTGGAACAGCTTGTATCTTCTGTACAATACTGTTTTTCTTACTTTTATCTAGAACGTTTAGTGCTTCATTCATCATAGGATCCAGAGAGACAAAAGGGCTGTTACATTCGAAAATTAATCAGTGGGGAGAGAGCATCATTGATAACCTAGCCTATATGTGTAGCTAAATGTTTTTATCTTTGTTAAGTTTTAAGCTCCATGTTTATCTGAATAGAAATTTCTGTAAGCTTCCAGAAGCAGGTACATATGTGGGGAAAAAAAGTCAGCCTAAATGAGAGCTGCTCAATTATCTTCTGTGTGTGCATGTTCAGTTGTATGTACAAAGTATGTATTATACTACTTATTATATTAAAAAGTATACTGATACAAAAACCAACTTAGACAAGTACCTGGACTAAGTTTCCTGTGAATCTTCTTTAATTCAAAATGTAAACTTTATTAAAATAATTAAAAAAAAAAAAAAAAAAAAACCAGAAAAAAGCTTTTCTAATTCTCACAAGAAAAAGAAACCCTACTATACAAGTGTTTTTGTTTAAAGTGTTTTTGAATTTAAATTTCAGTAGGAGGGGGGAAAAATCATCTGCAGTGTTTGAAAGCCAAATGTTGAATCATTTATTGGGTAGCACTTCAGAAAGCGATACTGCCTCTCAACAAAAATAAAAGTAGTTTAGTTTTTATGCCCATTAGACTTTTTAAATGTGAATGCATTCTACCCACGAATGTGCTGTTGCCACTTTTTAATTTTAATTGATTTCCATGGCTCGTGCTACTAAAAATGCAAAGGAGAGGTGGAGTTCAGAAACAGAAACGTTATTAGACATTTTCCTACTCTTACTTTTGTTTTAATAGCTGTGGGCATCATTGCCAACAAAGGTCATCTGATTTTTCTTGAAGCATATGGATTTTTACAAGCAAAAGAAATAGAGATGAGAATTTCCTGCATGGCCGTTCTTACGGTGTACTTTTCTAGCAAAGAATCCTCAGTTATGTTAACAAGCTAGTGGCTGTCAAGAGACATGCTACCAGAGGCACTGTCATTTTGGGTTGAAGAGGAGAAATCTATGCGCATGATAATATACTTCAGCTTTTTTTTTTTTTTTTTTTTTTTCCATTTTATGCATCAGTTCTCTTTCAAGGAGAAACCTGTGGTTTGCCTTTAACTTTTTGTTTCCTGAGGTAAAGAATCTCTGTCCCTTCCCTTTCTGAGTCTGGAAAAGATGACTTGTACCTGGCAGACCACTTGATGTGTCATGCAGGGAAGACAGTCCAAACACCCAAATTCCCGCTGCTCACCATACTGAAGGATATGTGATTGTTTATTCGATAATAATATTTTTAAAAATCCTTCTTTTTGTGCTTTCCCTAATGTCAAACGAGCTTACATCTTAAAACATAACATACATTTTGTAAATGAGGCTACGTAAGTTTTTAGAAATTATTTTGTGTGCAAAATGAAAAATAGACTTTTTTTCAATTGCCGCGTAGTTTCCCACTAACAGGGGAGGGCTCCTATCCTTAAATCGATACCTATATTCATTTCCAATGTGAAAAACTAATTTTAATTATTTACATAAATCTTATTGTGAGATCTCTGAAAACCATTTTGGAGATGCACATAGATTTGACCACTGCAGAAAATGTGAGGAAACTGGTTTTTTTCAGTGGGATTTTTGCTGAATTGTGATAGTTTCTCTTAGAAATTCAAGAGGCACTTGGCCCAGCCTGGAAGTTTTGAAAGACAAAGAAAGCATATACTGCAGTGAAACAAGTTAGCCAGTTATTGTGTGCAAGGAGAATGTTCTTTTGAAATGCGTAATTTTAAAATGCGCTTCTCCAAGCTGAAACTCTTTCTGCAATCAAGTCAGAAGAATATGACACTCCTATCAGTAGGTTTGGGAGAACGTATTTATTACATATCCAGGTGCCACCATCTGCTGGTTGTGGCTCTCAGGTTCTTTCAAGGCAACTGTTAAACATATGCACGGAAGAACCTGAGTCATTACTGCCTGGGAGAACATAGGAAGGATGTAGTTTTATGAGACTGTTAGCGTGCTGAACTTCTGTAGTGTCGCTATGTAAATATGCTTTCTCATTTAATTACTGTCGGTTGTGGGAAGCAAGATGAGATATTAGAATCTGCAGGGATGGGGTTCTCAGTGTGAGCAGTCAGCATCTTGCTATAATCTTGGAAAAGAGACGCTGGCATAAGCAAATTGTTACAAAGCAATTTTGTTTAAATCAGGTTTTTTTGTGAAAGAAGTCCTCCTGGTTCTTAGAATTAAGATGAAGGTCATCGTGGATAGAGTCACTATCTCTGGATGTGTTTAAAAACCATTTGGATGTGGTGCTCAGGGATATGATTTAGCAGACGGTTGTTAGAGTTAGAGTAGTATGGTTAGGTTGTGGTTGCACTCCATGATCTTTAAGGTCTTTTCCAACTGAGCAATTCTGTGATTCTATAGAAGCCTATAAAATAAATGTTGCAGTGTAGTTTTTTCACTTTTAGTGTCTTAGTCTAGTATTTGGCTGAAATTCCTCCTTTTAGCCTCTATCTGCGCTGCTGCAGAGGGTGACAGATCTAAAGATCTTGTGTCCTGTTTGCTCGCTCTATGCAACTTCCTTGTCTGTCCTTGTTTGGACAGATAAAACAGCAATAAATGCTTGTGTTGTAGCATCTTAATCTCTATGTGGGAATTGTTTCCTAACCCTTTACACCACAAGAAAGTAGCATACGTAGGCTGAAACCTTGGACCCTCTGAAGGCTCTGGTGGAACTATAAGTATGCTGTGCAAGCTTCAGAGCCAGTGGGCTGGAATTGATTTTGAGATTTTGAGGGGTTATCTGTACTTCAGATCTAGAGCTGTTATGCCTACTGCATCCATCCTTAAGTATCCTCAAGTAGTGGGTCTTCTTCATTCCCTCCAGACAGTGCTTTTCCTCTTTTCTGTATTGAAGAGGAATTTATTCCTTCTCCTAATAGATATTAAATTGTTCCCTTTATAATTTAAGCGTAGTTTTTTCCTGTCATTATTGCATGGAAAACAAAGCTGCTCCATCACAGCAGCTGTTATTTAAGCTGAAAGATGTTATGAAGACTGATCTCACTTTTGGCCCACTTACTATTTGGTAGGCTTTTGGCCAATCATGCTGAATATAACTGATTTTCCCAGCTGCCCTACCTCACCTGAGAAGGCAGAATCCATATGATTATAGAGACATAGGGTTGAAATGGACCTCTGGAGATTACCCACCCCAAACCTGCCTGCTAAAGAAGGTTCCCTACAGTAGGTTATACAGGAAAATGCCCAGGCAGGTTTTGAATATCTCCAGAGAAGGAGACTCCACAGCCTCTACGGGCAGCGTGTTCCAGGGCTTAATCTGGATGTAAAGCACCTGGCTAACACCAGGAAGATTGCTTCACCCTGCGTGTTTTAGACACTGTACTTTGCAGCTGTACAGTACTTCACATTTCACTCTGTGTTGTGCAGTGTGCTAGATAAGCTTTTCTGCTTGACTGCTATTTTTCATACCTTAATGAAAGCCGCTTCTTCCTGTGCTTGTCACAAATCCACACTAAGTAGCTCAAGTGGATAAACACCTCAGGTGATTTAAAATATCTAATTGAGCTAAAACCAACCAACAAACAAACATGACAGCTTGTAAAACTAACATCCTGACTAGAGAAAATAAATGCCTTGCAGACTAACCTGGTGCTTGCCAAGTTCTGTATCTTTTAGTATATCGTTTACCATACTGTTACATGAAGCTTGGCAAGGGGATTTCATCCCCTCCAAAAGTCATTCCCACTTCTATGACTGTCCTATGAGAAATCACACATTCATTTGATTTGGAAAGGGTCCTTTAATGCCATCTGGTCCAACTCCATGGCAGTTAACAGGGGCACCTACAGCTACGTCAGGGTGCTCACATCCCCATCCAGCCTGCCCTGGGATGGGCCACCCACCACCTCTTTAGGCAACCTGTGCCTAACTATCCTTACTGTAAAAAAACTTTACTTATATCCAGTGTAAATGTTTCCTCCCACTTTCTTGTTTGTAGATTGTAATAGGTTTGCTCTATTCCACCATCCATATAATTAGTAAAATCTGGGCAGCAGGATGCCCTTGAGAAAACCCCACAAAGCACAGCCTTCTTTGCTAGCAGCAAGACTCAGGTTACCCCTTCTGCTTGGGCTTTATTCTTGCCATCAGAGGGGACACCCTGGCTACCTGGGGTAGCTCATGCTGCTCACTTCTGGGAGCTGAACTTCTGGAAACAAAAGATGGAGCTGTGTGTTATACCCATTCTGCATCTGAATAGCAAAGGGGGGTGTTACCTGGAGATGAGTGGGAAGTGAAGGCTCATCCTTTTGTCAGATGGGAATTTATTCAGTCTCCAGAGAACTTAATGCTCAGAGTTTATACTAATCATATGGGGTTTATTTGCAAGTTTTCCTATTGTTTTTCAATATCAAGCAGTTCTTGTGAAATAAATGTCATGATAAGATAGTACTTTATTTGGGAAAAAATGAAAGAAAGAAAAGTCTTGCAATCAGACAATTTTGCAAAGATCTCAGTTCTCATTAAATATTAAAAAAATAGGTTCCTAATTTTGTTTTGAAAAATTGTTGTTAAAAAGCTGGAAGATAGTTTGCCTCCTTTTTGGCCCCACTTTGTGAGTTTGGATGTTGTTGATGACTTAACACTCCCATATCACAGCATCAAGTGCAATGATATTAAGTAGTATGATGTCATATGCAAAATATGAAAAAAGTTCTCTGCAGAATTTTGCAGTATTTACATAAGAAAATGGCTGCATATTAAATAGGATGGTTATTTTCTGCCTCCACAGGTTGAGTACTTCTAACACCAAATTATAACAGCTTATTATTTCTTCTCTTTTGGATTACTGAAGTATAAAATTTGGCCTTTCAAAATAGTAAATATCGCCACTGATTTGTTTAAATGTATTTGAGTTATCATTAGAAAATGAGAAGTGCTGCCAAAAATCTTTGACTTAAAAACATATTTCTGCCTGTTTTTGACATATTGATTTAATCCAGTAAAGATTTACAGGAATCGAGGAATTGAAATTAAACAAGCCTCATGAGAGAGATTTTTCCTGCTTCTAAATTCAGGGGTGAGCAAAGATCAGACAGTAATATGCCAAGACCTGTACACAGGGTATGATTTTTGACCAAAGCTGAGCTGAACTTGGGTTCCTGTCATAGGGGAGAAACTGGCATCCAAAATAAAGCACAAACATTACTCACTGGGTGTGCTGATTTTTCCTCTGAGTGCAGGAAGAGCTTTAGGGACCATCTTACGTTCAGATCTTTTGGACTGGCACTTGCAGCAGATAGGCAGTGCTTGCTTTGGGCTGCATAAGGATTGATTTTACAGCTGCCTGAAAGGAGGTTGTAGTGAAGTGGCAGTCAGCCTTTTCCACATAACAGTGAAATAACGAGAGGGAATGGCTTCAAGTTGCACTGGGGAGGGGGGGGTGTTCAGGTTAGATATTAGAAAAAAATCCATCTCTAGAAGAGTGGTGAGGCATTGGAACAGGTTGCCCAAGGAGGTGGTGGAGTTACTGTCCCTGGAGGCATTCAAAAACTGCGTGGATGTGGCACTGAGGGATGTGATTAGTGGGCATGGTGGGGATCAGTTGAGGTTGGTCTTCGTATTCTTTTCCAACCTTAATTCTGTGATTCTATTTCCCATAGTGGGGAGTGGAGCCTGCAAGACAGAGGGGAAAAATTTTGCTCTGGAGAACCCCTGGGAATGCTTGGATAGGGAGGAAGTTTACTTTGATCTCATTACTCATCGAGGCTAAATAAGTAATAAAACTCATTAGAGATCATTGCAAATTCAGTTCTAGGTGAAATGAAAGTCAAATTTGGGGTGCAGTCAGCTGGCTTGAGGGAGCCTCTGCAATTTACTTGCACACAGCAGTGGCAGACATGGCTCAGAATACGAGGGGCTCACTGCAGTTGGCTTCTTCCAACTAGCACAGCATTTCTAGTGTGTGCAAAGTAGTCACTATAAAGTACATGAGAATTGGTGAATATGAGACCTAAAAAATTATTTTCCTCTGGTAAAAATAGCAACATCTGTTTTAGAATTCACATAAATTTAATAGCCTGTACGTTTGGTGTGAAAGTAATATTTTTACTGTACTAATGTCAACACTTGAAATCAACACTTGAAATCCAATATGAAAATCATACTTGATCTATAAAAAGCTTTAAGCTGGTTATTCTAAAAATTCTGCTTCTTTCCTCCTAACTACAATGTAATTTGACATTTGTTTTCAACTTTTAATTAGTAAAATTAATTTTATTTTCAAGAGATTTTTAGTTTACAGTCAAAATAAGCACATTTGTAGACTTGTACAGTATAAAATCTAACTTTAATGTAATGGTTTCAGGGGCACCTAAAGTAGCTAGCTTCTGTCTTTTCAGAAGATGGAAGAGCACTTTTGTTCCTGGCTTTGTAAAAGAAAGTAGGAAAAATCCACTTTAAATTTTACGTTCCCTCTAAAGCTTTCCTAGGGCATTTTGTTTATATTGCGTGTCACTGAGGACTTTGTTTGCCTTGCCCAGTGTTACTGTCCTGATTTTGGCATTTAGTGCAATGCTTCCTCAGTTGCCTCCACTCCAAAATTTAAATCTCAGAATTTTGACAATGCTTTAAGAAAGGAATTATGAGGAATAAAATATAAAACAAACAGAAAATGCATTTTTGAATGTACTTCATTATGCATTTAAAAAAAAAAAAAAAAAAGATGGTTTCTAAGTTCTCTGCTCACTCTGCTTTTTAATACTATGTAGTCCCTCCTTAATAAGTTCCACATGTGTGGGCACCTCATAGAAGACATCATGAATCTCATACACATATCTATGCATCTTGGCAAGCTCTAGTCAGTCAAGACATTTGATTGTATGAACATTTTTCACAGTCTTTAAAGTATGTGCAGAATATCTATATTGTAAAAGGGGTGATAAACAGGACGTGTTATTTTTGTTGGGAATTCTTGTTTAAAGGAACGCTGAAATTTTTGGTTCAGCTCATTTTTTAATAAGTTTTTGAAAGTGGAAGGAAGTTTCAGGTTTTCATACAGTGAAGAAGTGAGACTCACAATTTGGATATGTTTTTTACAGTTAAGGAAAATCAAAAATGTCAGCCACCCTCTTGCCTTCCTCCATCCTGAAAGGCTGATTTTCTATGCTTGTACATGTTGTAGCTAAACAAGATTGTGGGATTTATATCAATACAAAATTCTTTTGAAAGACAAGGCAGGTTTTAAGTCACTTTAGAAAATAGCATTTGATTAGTTTTATTTCTTTATCAATTATATTGTTTCTGACCTTTAGAGGAGGCTTCATATAAGAGGCTGAGGCTGCAGATAGAAGGCCATGAGCAGCCAGCACTGTCCGTCAGAGCCAGGGGACACCTATGGATACCTACTCAGAGGAGAACAGAAGCAGAAGGAGAGATTTAATATTTCACTCAGATTTGGTGCTTCTAGCACCACTACCTGGACACTGTGCATGTTCCTGAGCATCACTATTCCCCAGAACACTGAGGGAGATGAGGTTGCTCAGAGTAAGCAGATGAACAAAGAAAGAAAAGCAGGCCCCATCACAGTGGCAGAGGATTAGCTTAACTACATAACAAGATAGGAAACAGCTACTTTTCACATGCCATGATTTGTAGTGCTTGTTGAGAACAGACAAGAAACACCAGGGTGCCTGAGGAAGAGCAGGTAAAATGCAGTACTGGGTGAGATGGAGGCAAGAGGCTGAAGACTAGAAAACGATGGTGTTATGAATCTTTTCTCTGATTAGAAAACCTATTTTAAGAACATTTTGGCTTGATAATAACACATTTCTCTTACAAGAAAATCTACTATAAATGCAATTGTGCTGTGTTTGCCTTTGTTCACAGCTTAGCATGCTGCACAGGTGATTCAAGTGAATGTTCTTTATGTTGGGACCACGTTCCAGTGAGCTGCGCCATCACATCAAACTATTTCCTCAGCCCAAGTTATGCTCCAAGGAGGAGAATCCAGCATAACCTCATGATGAGGTCATAAACTTTCTCATAGTGCTCCCATAACTCATGTCTTTGAAAACCATGAGTAGAGGCCTCTGGTGAGACATTTTCTTCAGGTGACTTACTCATCTGTACCACATTGAAATGGAGTAGATATTTTAAAAGAGGAAGGCATAATCTCGTTTCATATGTTGTCATTTTTATTATTATTATTTCTTCAGCTTGTAGTTGTTCGTATTTAGCAGTTGCTGTAGATAGCTCCATTGTAAATGATCAAAAGTCTATGGCCATGTGCTTACCGTATTTCAGGGCTCATGGAGAAAATTTTCTGAGTCCGGTTATGTAAACTGTAGCCATCAACTTTTATTTCCTTACCAGTAGTTGTGCTGATATGGTGCCCCTCAAAACAGTAATGGAAACAGAAAAAAAACACCCTCTTGTCCATTCCTACCTTCCTGTGTTCTTTCTCATAAGGAAATTAAATTTAGAATTCTTACTTTCCTCGAGAGTTTTAAAATAAATGCATCTTATAGTACACACTGAACTTTTTTACCTGTGTAACAACAGTAAAAACTTTAATATATCAGACACAAGCAAGGTCACTTTCTTGTTTGCTTTCTACTTCAAAAAAAAAGAGAAAAAAAGAAAAAGTAATCCTTGCAGAATTAAGAACTCACTAAGCTCGTGTTTTTTGCTATTTTGTCTTGAGGACTAACTTTCCCATTCTACACAGCAGATGTGGGCTCAGTAAAAATTGACCAAATGTTGATTTGTGAAATTCTGTACCAGATCTTAGACTCTTAGCTATTTTCAGTTAAAAATAAGCAAACAAAAACCCTGCAGGTGGTTGCTTCTGAAGTGCAGCTGTAGAGTTTTGAGCCCCAAGTTTCATTTTCACATTTCAACAACCTGCCTTGAATAGTGCCTAAAGCATTTTTGTCAGGAAGAGTTAAAAGCCTCTTGCTTGTAGCTCTTGATGGGTCATTCTTCTATCCAGTTCATCAAGTAGTTTTATTGCTTTTGAAATTAGGTGTACTTTTAGCCATATCACATGGTGAAAAGGAGTTGTCTGACTTACAGGTTGGAGAGAAAAGCTTCCCTTTTGGTTAGTTTTGAATTTTCCACCCAAACTTTCAGATGGTCCCAGTAATGAAAGAGGCAATGATCAACCTTTTTCTCTGTTTACCTACTGCATGTCCTCATTGTATAGATTTCTTATATTTTTTGTCTTCAAGGATCAAGTTTTAAACAGTTTTAGACTGTTCAGTTGCACCTTGCAGGAAAAACCTTTCATACCACCAGTAATCCTACCTGCTCACATCTCTCCTGTTCACTGCTTTTTCAGACGAGAAGGCTAGAACAGCATAAACCCTTCAGTATATGACATATTACCATGTAGTATTTTAATATGTTATGCCTTGTCTTTCTGTATTTTACTCAGAAGAAGCCAAATATCCCAAGTTCTCTGATTTTGAGGAAGTTGCTTCAAAATCATTAAAAAATATTCTGCAGTTGTGGCTTTGCAGTCCATAGGAGAATTAATAAGAAGTCAGTTATAAGCTGGTTCCCTTTCCAGGGATATTTTCCCTTCTTATAACCTGAAATCTCTGATTGGACACCAGGAAACAAGTGCAGCAATGCAGTTAATAAAACAGCCCTCTAATTTCCCGTTAAAAGTCATTGGAATATTATTTTCGTGCTCTTGATAAAGAACAACATTTTTGACATCTCCAAAGCTTTTGTGAAGTGCTGGCTAAAAGAGCTTTTGCAGGAAAAGTGAAACTGGTACATGGGTGCCAGTGTGGCTATGCCAGTAGGCCATGTGAGGTGTTCCATGACTGCAGGAGGACAGCAGGGATCCTCCAGACCCCACTGATGAGGGTGGGAGGCAGGAGCAGGACTCTGCCCTTCTTCACTGGGTGTGTTGTGTCCTACCCTGTCTACTTTCCCCCACCTCCACTTTGCCATAAAGGGCTGCCTTGTGCTTTTTTGAATGAACCAGGAGCTTGAGTACAAAGATGATATGACGAAAGGTTCCTTTGATTATTTTGCTTTTTTCTGCATAGAATTACTTCCTTAGCAAGTGTGAAGGGTTGCTATCCCATTAAAGAAGTAATATTCACTGTAGCACGTTCAGGGATTTAAAGTAATTTAAAATGTGTTATTTGTCGCTATCTTTAAAGTAGAAATACACTGGGAGACTTCTGACATTTTCAGCATTTGACTCCTGTAAGAGGAGCCCAATGAAATCCCTGTTCAGCTATGATTTTCTCTAATTACACTGGTGAGTGCATTTTTGGAAGATAATAGTCTTAAGATGTACTTAAGAAAGAAAACAGAGCACTTCTGCAAATAGCTCTTGCATGTTAAAAACATACAAGCAATTATAAGCAAAAAATATAGCAATGTTTGGCTTGCCATAAGGATACCTTACATAAAACCTTTACGTGTAAGCTTTTTAGTTAGAAAATTATTCTCATTTAAATAAATAAATCACTAGATGAAAATTCATTCTTCCAGTATCCACCAGATGTGAAAAATGTTATCATTAATTCTTCATTTTATGTTCCCAAGTAGGTACTGAATTCACTGCTGCAAAGCAAGCAGCTAACTGCTGCATTGATCAGATGGGCTTTCAGGGCACTGTAACCCCTGAGAAAGTAGCTGAATCATTCCTTTAAAAGAGGACAGGAGATTTCTGCCATGTCTTTACAGAAACCAAGTGCATTAGAGGCAAGGTATCTAGCAGGAATTTCTTTACATATGCTAATTTTGTGCAGTATATCTCAGAGGGTTTAGGTCTGATAATGTGGTTTTTTGTTTTTTGTTTTGTTTCGTTTTGTTTTGTTTTGCTGAATACGGTTTTCCTGGAGACTGGAAGAGACCTGACTGAATCAAAAACAGTTGGAGCAGAACCATGTGACTTGCCTGGCAATAGGCAGGCAAGCTGAGTTAATCATCAAATACATATTAATGCATGAGGAGAGAGAATGGAATGCCTCTGTTAACTGTAGCACAACCAGACAGGAATGGGAAGTTGTCAGAATTTGATTTGATGGCCATACTAAATGAGTAACCATGTAGACTGTTTTGTGTGTGCACTTCTGCAGTGAGTACCAAACTTTACTAACATATTTCAGTGTGAGCCTGATGATCACAGTCTGCCTCCCAGCCTCCCCTAGCTGGGCAAGCCTCAGCAGCTTCCATGTTGGGACTTGTGACAGAAGCTTCTTCAGAACCTCAGCAGAACATGGGCAGGAGAAGGGAGATGCTACTTTTTGCTGAGTCTGCTCACTATACCTTAACGACCCAGCAACATCAATAACATCAAACATATCTGATCTGTTCCTGTTATTGACCCATTCTGATAAGAGATCGTAGGCCACAATGAAAACCAGCATTGTGATCCCCTGTGGGTATCAGCAGACAATGAGGACATAGCAGTCTGTCCCCAAGTTATATAGTCATGCAAGGGATTTTGTCAGTGTGCCACTATTTTTGTTGTCAGTATGGGAAACACAGTCAGAAAGAGCAGTTACAATGCTGCATGTATTAAATTCTTCTTTATCTAAAGTGGTCTCTACTGCTCAGAGCTAAACGCTTAAATTTGACATGTCATAATTAATTCTAGGCATTTCTGTTTCACTTGAAAGCCCCAAGCAAACAAATGTATAAAATTTCCAAGAAATATGCTGCTTCTCAGTGATACAGAGAATAGTCTGTTATGATAATGGAACCAGTTCATAGAATCATGGAGTGGCTTGGGTGGAATGGATCATCTTAAAGATCATCTAGTTCCAAGTCCCTTGCCATGGGGCAGGGTTGCCACCCACTAGATCAGTTCTTTTTGAGTATTTCATATTGAAAAAGTGGATTATTAAAAAACCAGAAAGGTAATACATTACTTATTCCTTTTTTTTTTTTTTTTTTCTTTCAGTATTGATGTCCAAAGCATTAGATAGGAAGCAGAATGTGCATTTTTTTCTTTAGTAACTGTTTCACTGGGCAACAGATTGGATCTACAGTTCCTGCTTCATGATGTGGAAATAAAGATGTGTCTTTCCAAGCTGTTCCCAGCACAAATCATGTAGGAGGTTTAGCAGATTAAATTCAGCTTTACATGCCATTGCAACTATAGCCTGACTAATCTTAACTTATGATAGTAGGAAGGAATCTTTCCTTTAGGTGTATACCTAATGCTGCATGTGTTTTGAGTACAAAATTGACTTCTGTTGGATGAGGTCTGTCCCATAGAAACATGTAAGTTATTTGCTGCCCAGTGAGGTTGTGAATGCCCTCTCCTGGAAGCATCCAAGGCCAGGCTGGATGAGGCTTTGAGCAGACTGATCTAGAGGGAGGTGCCCCTGCCTATAGCAGGGGGATTAGAACTAAATGATTTTAAGGATCCCTTCCAACCCAAACCATTCTATGACTCCAGTGTAATGCAGCAATTAAAGTGTCAATATACAGAAATTTGAATAACATTCACAGAATTCATGAACTGTGCGTTGGGACACTTAACTCCTGATTATATCTTCCATCTCCAAATCTATATAAAATTATGTAAATTACTGTATTTTGTAAGAAACTTAGCCAGCTCCTTTTTATCACCTGACCATTATTTTTCAACCACATGCCTTTTTCCCCCTTCTAAAAGAATGAAGCATGTTTTTCTTGTTATTCTTATAACTTACAACATGTTTTTTAAAATTTTCTATACTCTCATTTGTTTTTGTCCCAAATTAGAGTATGTCCTTTGTCTGGGAGCAGTGGTTTATGTTGGTTTACAACAGTCATAACAGAAAGTATACGACAAAAATAATTGGTGACTTCTGACAAAGCCATAGCTCAGACTGCTCAGCCTTGGAGTTGTGGACTCTCACTCTGTAAGACCTCAGTAACAAACCAAATGAGTTTTACAGCATTAGAAAGAGACCTATACAGCACAAGAATAGCTCTGAAATATATCTACTATGGAAGGACATAACGTGGGTGGAATTTGTAGTAATATATTATAGTATGTATCAATAATTTGATGATCCAGCTTGGCACATTTGAAAGAACAACAAACACAATACCAGAAGGTGAGCCAAAAATGGAGCCCCTGGTGAGTAGCACTACTTCATTAGGTACTTAGCTACCAACACTGGTATCATCCTTGTTTGTCAAGTAAGTTGGAAGCTCATCACTTAATAAAACCTCCATAAAGAAATAGTAAATTATACACAGACTCTAGTGATATAATTAAAAAAAAACCCTTCTGTCACTTACAGAAACAACGCAGATAAACAAATGCATGTTTGTTAGTAAACTTCTTTGACATACCTGTGTTAAGTATTACTGTGGCAGAAAGTAGTGATGTGTCCACAAGCATCCAGGTCCTTAGCTGCTTGTTTCAGGCCTTCACAGAGCGTTGAGAATGCTTTGCATGAAGCACCACCAGTGTGATGGCTGCCTGTGGTGCTGTCCCCAAGTGCAAGGCTTACAGGAGTTTGGAAAAAGCATCATAAGTATAAAGGGCTTATAGATCTTTCCTGCATGTAAGATGAACTAGATAGGACTCAGTGTACACAAGCAAAGCTTCAGACAAGATCATGTAGAAAATAATACTATTCTATTAATAAACCTGTTAGTGGTGTGGTACTGTAAAGTGTAAGATAACCTTAGCTATGAATTTTCTCCAACTGCTCTTCATTTTTTTTTTTCATTTTTCTTCGTCAACACTAGTGGGTTTTTGCTTTTTTGTGTGTTGAATTGTATGGGTTGCTTTGGGTTTTTTTTGGTTTTTTTTTTTAGTTCATTAGTACTGAGTGGGTAGAGGGTTATTTAGCTATAAGTATAGTGTATGAAATGCATAGTGGGAGAGCAAGGGTGCATTTGCACCTTTAGAAATACTGTGTTGAAAGGGAAAAAAATACCCTGTAGATGAGAACCCTGTCATTTCTTGTGCTGCCTTCTGCTCACCAGGCTGAGAGCAGTGCTCGGGCAGGAACCGCTCACTGCTGGAAGCTGAATGTGCTTTGGCATGCCACCTGTCCTCCCTGCTCCCAAGTCCTGCTTTCTCATCATGGTGCTTTCTTGTACAGTATTTGTGGTCCTGGTGTTCTTTTGTTGTCACTTTTAGCTCAGTGGGGACACAAAGGGCACTAAAGCCTATACAGTAGTGCTGGGAAAATGAAACTTGCTACTTGTAGATAGCATATTTCTGTGTTAGCCATGCTTCACGTAGCTCACTCCAGTAACTCAAATATCCAGCACAGTACTTCCATTACTGCCTCCCATGTCTTACTTGACTTCTCACATGATAAATGGCAGATATGTTGCTTTGGAGTACAGTGCCAGGGGGCTGCACTGATGTGCCATTCTAACCTTCTGCATGGCACTCTCTCTGTGACCCAAGCAGTCCTTGAAGATTCTAGTTACTTTCCTTTGCTGAGCAAGGAATAGCTTGTAAATCTGCCAGCATTCCTCCAGGGGAATTGAACAACATCTAGCTACATCCCCAGACCTCATAGCATCCCAGTAGCCGCCACTGGACTTACAACAGAAGCAGCCAAGTAGCAGTCTATGGTAAATGGGGAGGGGTGTTTCCCTCCTTGTGTTTGTGTTCATTCCCTGTTCAAAGCCTGATAGCGCAAGTGTAGCATTTACTTTCAAGGAAACACCGTACCAGACGTGCTTCATTGTTGGACTAGATAGACACTACTAAAGAGCTTCTTGTCAAAGTTCTTTTGCATCTCTTATGCATATATGGGCAGATATAGAAATTTGTACACAAAATTGGGTACAGGTGAAGGAAAGCAAAGAGATTACAAACACAGTTATAGTTTAACTGATTTCCTCTATAGATGAGAAGTAGGAGGTTTTTTTCCTAAATCTACAAAGCTTACTTCAAAAGTTTGCTAACCTGTTATCATTTAACTGCATCCTTCTCTGAAAAGCAAATTTAACCATCAATTAAATAAATGTTATAACTAGGCATCTTGTACTCACTTTAGACAAAATAACAATGTTCACAGAGAGTCTGGTGAAGCACTGACACAGGCTGCCCAGAGACATTATGAATGCCCCATCCTTGGAGGTGTTCAAGGCAAGGTTAGGTGAGTTCCTAGACACCTGGTCTAGTGCTCGATCTAGCGGCTGGCAATCCTGCCCATGGCAGGGAGGTTGGAACTTGTTGATTTTTGAGTTTTCTTCCAACCCAAGCCATTCTGTGATTCTGTAAGGAAGTGTACTCTCAAGTGGCAGCAGTAAAATGGTATATACTTTCTTTAAAAAAATAAAAAAATCGAATTGAAAGCCCTAACTTAAATCTGATTAGTGACTGCTGATGTGCCTTCAATGTTTATAAACAGATCTCAAACAGAGGGAAATAGTTGGTTCACCTTCCATGTCCTTATTCCCTATTGATTGTGACTCAAATATTTCTCTCAAGTGAGAACTTTCTCCTTTCCTATGCTTACATTTCTCTTGAGTACTGAGACATGCTGGCATGGCTGGAGAGGCCTGCAGTGTATCCTTTAGTTCTTGCTTGGTTTGATCTGAGCCCTGATGTATTCTCTCACACAACTTTTGATTGGTAAAGGGCCTCCCCACTGTTACAGGTTTGCTCAGACACAGGAGTCCTTACATCTTGTTATATTTGCTGAAGATATATGTGACAATTTACAACAGGCAGTTTTTTTTTTCTACAACCTCTCTGAGAATGTCATTTGCCATACAGCTCTTCTCATAATACAAGCATAAATTAATTAATAAATGCAATGATATAACTTCATTTTTTTCACAGGTTTGAATTCATTTTTGTATTTGAATAAGAATTGGTTTATTTTTCAAAATGTTTGCAAGTCTCATCAGTTTCATAAATTGTAGTGTTGATAAGTATCCATCCAAAGTCACATTACTTGTTCGTTGTTGTTTGTATTTGTTCTCCTTTAAAACAAACTTAGAACAACTCTAGGCTGGAAAGGGAACCATGTGCTGGATTTTACTGAAATCGTTTTGCTAATGTGTATTTTAGAATGATAAGGAAATATAACATTTGTACCGATAGGCAGATAGGCAAACTAAACTCTTAAGAGTGCATCTACCCTAATAGAAATATTGTACAGTTGCTTTCTGTAAGAGTAAAAATAATAAGAAAATCTATTTAGAAAACCTCAAGTGTGCCTGTTAATTATATTCACCTTCAGATAAATAGGCTTGTGTCTGCTACTGCTTATCTTAAGAGGTCCTAATGAAAGGCTGTTAATATACGCTGTGGCTAATCCAAAATGGGCCGCAGCAAAATTAGCGGTATTTAACAGTCGTGCTACAAAGACCTTAGCAATATTACTGAACAGCCTTCTAAAAACAATGTCTTATCAGCAGGATTTCTTTCAGAAGCAGTCATCTTCTAATGCAAAGTGTAGTTGGATTTTAGGTACGTAAAAACCATCCTGTCCCAATGAAGGTAGCATAGTTCTTCGATACATCCTTCAACTTGCTTCAGCAAGATGTGTGGAAGAGCAGGGTTGGGATATCTGCTTAATAACATCCTAATGAAAACACCCCTTCTTTATTTCATAGCCACCTTGTTTCATGAAAAGAGGAGTTTCTTTTGTCCAAACCTACCTTCCTCCAGGAAACCAAACTTCCTGAGTTTTTAGAGCTGAAGTTATAGAAACAGCAACCATGAGACACCTGGATCTCCTGAAGCTGCACAAGTGACATCTATGAGGCTGCGGGCTCCACTCTCTCTTAGTGCCTTTTTCCAAGCAACTCCAAGATTGTTACTTCAAACGCCCTGACTGTTAGCATTATAAAATAGGCTAAAATGTGAAAAGCATTCCTTTTTGCAGTCCGCTGAGCCTCCTTTCTTCACAACTCCATCAGTCCTGCAATGTGCTGGCATGGGCTTTTGTTTCTCAAGGGTTTGGTTTGGGGTTGGTTTGGGTTTAATTTTCTTTTGTGTTTATTTGTTTGCTTGTTTGTTTTCGTTTCAGTTGTATAATCAAATGTTCCCTGTTTAAAATCATAAGTTATGTAAAATTGTCTCTTGACTGCTATTCTTAGGACACAGTTATATAAACTATTTTCCTCTCCCTTGTTCATCCTCCTCTCCCTGTTAACACAGAATTCCCAGGAAAGCTAGGAAGTTCAGAAGAGCCTGAATTTCCTTTGAGCTCTGCAGCATTGCTCACAGCGCATCTCTTTGGAAACCCATTTTCCAGTTGCTGCCGTGGGTGGACTAAATGGCACCAGTGTTTCTATCTGGAATTCTTTCCACCTGCTGCCTTCTGTCACTGAGACAACACCGTTTTTTGCTCTCCTAGACCTTTCCAGATATCCTCAGGAGTAAAAATGACAAAGCTTTGTATTTTCCTTCCATCTTCATCCTGCCTTTTGAAAAAGTAAATTCCTTAACAAGGGATAAACAAGTCTCAACAATTAAATTGGATATAATTTTTGCATCTTTATACTTGGCCTAGTTGAACTCTTTCCCAAAGTGAGGCTTGTTTTTTGTTTCTTTTAAAAAACAAAATATCTCACAGATTTTCCTATCTGAGATCTGAAAACAATGGATTTTGAGAATCACGGAAAGATTCATACTTTATTACAAATAAGTATAATTCACAGCAAAATAGGTATGCGCTGACACCAGCTGGGCTTTTGAAAGTGCCCTGTGTGCAGAGATTGCGCAAATACACAAAAAACTCTTCAGTAAACAACTTAGCAACATGCTGTTTATTCCACCTCTCTCTTTCTCTTTTCTTTGCTAACACGAGTCCTCAAAGATTCGTGAGTTCTCAAGTCCTAGCTTTTGGATGTCAGCGTGGTTTGAAAGTCACGTGATTTCCTACTCAATCTTGCCTTTCATCTGAAGTGTCACAGTGCTAGATTGCCAGCTAAAATAACAAAAAGAAACATTGCATTGTGCCACCTCTTTTTCTATTTCAAACATAAGCTGCTGACAGGGTATCTTTCCGTGCTCATAGCATGTTTGGTGGATTTCGGGCACATTCTTTGCTTTCTTTCTCCTCATTCATGTGACCCTTTTCCAGTGTTTCCAAATGAGTTCATGTCTTTTAAGTATAGAGGAAACCAACCCAAGTTGGTTAGGATGTGTATTGTTCTCGATTATTTTTTTCTTAATTAGTCTCTGTTCCGTTTTGTTTGGTTGGTTTGTGGGTTTTTTTGTTGTTGTTTTTTTTCTCCAAACGTGTCTACAAAAAGCAAATATGTAACTTTCTGCCCTAAATACCTCTTTTGATGGGGCAAGATGTCACACCAAAACAGTGCCATGTTTCTGTCCTCACAAGCATACGTGCATGCAGATTAGAAAAGCTCTGTAGTGCTGCAACTGTATGCCAGTTTTGCTATTTGCTCTTGTTTGCATGATAGTAATTCTAATATACTAATATGATATGGAAATAATGGCACATCACCGTTCTCTCAACATATTGTATCACTGCTTTATCATATTAGGCTAATACACTGCGAGAGTTGATAGCACCTCTCCATGTCAAATCGGATCCACTTCTCTTGGCACTGAACCGATTGGACTCAAAGGTTGATAAACTTATCATTAGCGATTGGCACGACGGAGACTCAACTTCAGCCTCTTGCAAGACACCTAATGGCCTCCGTTCAGAAAGTCAATTCTTCTTGAATAACATTGGTGTTTATAAAAGAGACTAGACCTGTTAAAGCGTAGACAACCACATGCCTGGATATGAGGCCTCCAGGAAGGTGTCAAGGGCATGGCCACTCTTTTGAAGAATGCACCCTTTCCACAATGGGACTAGGCACAAGGTCAGATCCAGTCTACACGGAGCACATTTGCAGAAAATACTGCCCCGCATGGGAGAACGGAAGG
The DNA here is from genome assembly GCF_023343835.1 of Lagopus muta. Lineage (NCBI taxonomy): Eukaryota > Metazoa > Chordata > Aves > Galliformes > Phasianidae > Lagopus > Lagopus muta. The sequence goes on along the minus strand of NC_064433.1, from coordinate 117,979,387 downwards.
GGAAGAGGGTCTTGACAGGGGAAGGGCTTTGATGTCACTCAGTTTTGTTCTGCAGACCTCGAGGAATTAAAGAGGGATTCGGCCATGGTAACACTAAAATCCTGTTGCTTTTACTGAACTGCAGTGAATCCATTCAGGCCAACCAGACAGATTGTGCCATTTAAGCGTCCTTCACTAACGTGAAGGATGATGCTACCTTTCTGTATCATGCTAAACTAAGTGTATTCTGTCAAGTGAAGGTGTGCGCAGACCTTTCAGAGACTTCTATTTCTCTAATGATTTGTAACGCATTACCGGAGGGTACACTGACACTGGTTTGGATGATGATGGAGAAGATACCTCACGCTGAGATTTCTTATACTCTGCAGATAACTCTTCAGTTCCTCTTTATCTTCTAGGAGTTAAACATGTGAGTGATGCTGCCTGGAGAAGCAGGCACAAAGTATTCTCTGTATAACACCCCGACTCCAGAGGGCTGTTTGGGGGCCAGTATTCGTCTGGATGTCACTCAAAGTAGATGCAGATATTGTATTTATCATTATGTTCTGAGTCCCCTATGGGTTGATGTTTGCCTCTATCTCTGTGGTTAGAATGTGGATTTTCCTTAATATATTTGGCTAAGGGTGTATTGTAATAATGTTAATGCTAATTACTTGATATTTCATACTATCTTACGGGGAGATACTTTTAAAAATGTATTTTGAAATGTTTTCTTTCTGTTTGCTCAATGTATGGTATTGCATTATGTTAATACCAATAAAATTATATATATATAGTTATATATATTTCCCTTTTATAAAGAAGTAAATTATGCTTTTTTGCCTCACAGATGAAATGTGCAGTGAATAAAATACATCATTCTGCCTTACAGCAGGTGACAAAGCTTATAATAGTTTTAATATTCTTTTTTGAAAAATAAAAAGTATAGTATGACATAAACTAGTTGGAAATTCATCAAAATGCATGTTGTGTTTCTGCTTAATGGGACTGTCACAAATCAGCCTAAGTATTTATCAATGTTGTTTTGGCATCTTTAATTTTTTCCAATCAGAAAACATACACTGTATTGCTATTATTGATTACAAAATTGTACTTTCATGACTTTGTGCCTGTTGGCCAAATAGACAAGCCCACTGAGTTTTTATGACTCTCTTGTCTGAAGGAATTGATTTTTAAATTTAATTCAGTGCTTTTTCCAATGCTTGGCAAAGGCAGAATTTATTTTTTATATAAGGTTGCCTTTGAAGTACCTGCCTCTGCCAGGGCTGATAAATCATGGCTAAGCACATAAAGGTTCTGCAACCTGAAGGATGTAATGTATCATTAAAACTCTGCTGGAATGGCCTGAAACCTGAGCCAGTCTTTCACGTTCTGTCATTAAACTCCATAATTAGTTAGAGATGAAATGTTTTGGAAATGAATTAGAGAAGCAGAAGCAAAGATGTGAATCTAAAGTATCCTTTGGCTGCCATTCTGGGTTACGCTGATGGCTTGTTTGCAGCCTGTAGCCACAGGCATGCATATATCTGCACTAACATGAATTAGATCGTCTTCAGCTTCCTCTTTCTTTTCCCCACCCTTTCTAACATATTGTATTGAGTATCATTGTTTTGCAGAGACATTCAAGAGGGCTGTAATTAGCAGTCCCTGGCATTTAATTGCATACCCATTTGTTAAATATTTTTCTGTATGCCTTAAAATAAAGTATAGAAAATGGCAGTAATGTTTCTTTAATGAAGGCATTTGATTTATTCATGAAGTCAGGATTTTTGAAAGTGTTATTTTGGGCTTAATAAAGGAAATAAGCCAGTAACTTCTCAGCTTTGCCATTGTCTGTAAGGGCTGATGGTCACTTCCTTCTTTTTCGTTTCTTTTGTGTGCAAACGCGTTCTTCCTAAGGGATGGGGAATAGACCTTTCTTCTGTGATTGCTGCTATGCCAGTTTTGAGAGAAAGTTTATGTTAAGGTGCCTGTATGTTCACAAGTTCATTGGGCATTATAACACACGATGACATGAGTGATGACTGGAAAAGCCACATGGCATTGCATTTCTCTTGCCATTACTGAACATACAGCACTTGTTCTCAAAGGCACTGGGCAGGGACTGAACTCTGTTCAGTGCTTACAAACCGTGGTGGTGTGATGGGCATTCAGCAGCTGGTGAGGCTGCTTGAGATCTGGCAGTGCCATGCCCCAAATAAATGTGTAAATCAGGGTGCAGATTCGTTAGTCTGGGATCTAATCAGTGCAGCTATCACAACATGTGCAATTATAAATCCCATAATAAATCTGAATATCTGAATAAATAAAACATCTTCTGGGATAACATCTTCCGAAATATTTCAGGCCCCCTTCACAAGTGCCTCAGGAGCTGCTTCCCTAGCTGGCTGCTGTGCAATATGGAGGTAATCGAGCTGGTTAAAAGACACTAGTTCCTGCCCACACTGATGTACCGCATTTCTTTCATGTAGAAATTGGGATTTATACTCCTGGGTGATGCAAATGCTTTTGAAAATTTCACTCAGTGTTAGATTTTCATCCAAATAAGCAAACCTGGGATGCAGCCTGAAGTAGAGTTCATTTTCTCAGTGGATATTGCTCACCAGGAACACTACTGCTTCCATTCAGGCTTGCTTTCAGGTACCAAGGCCATCAGCTGTGACAGGTATTGCCGCTGAACAAGCACGACTGTGGCTTGATTTTGAGCAGTGAGTAATGTTGCCAGGTCCATATTGCTTGTCACTTAACTTTTCACAGCTTTGTATGCTGTAACAGCTTAGGTTTGTGAAAAAAATATTTTCCTGAAGGAGTAATTGCTTCCATATATTGCTTGCGGGATGGATCCATAGGGACAGCCTCATCCTGTTTAAAAGTCACAGCATCCCCAGAAGTATAGCGATTTATCTACTCTGCTTCAGAGCTGGCTTACCTCGTACATACAAGAAGTTTTTCATTGTTTCTGAACTGAGGGGACTAAGGGGAAGCATACCACCAAAATGCAATTGCTTTGTTTATTTCACCTCAATATTGGTACCTTGCGATGAATAGTGCTTGTACCGATCTGTGGCAAAGAAAAATGTCAAGATACCCTCTTTCATTGTGCTAAAATTCTCCCAGACAGTCAATAAAATCTGTTCAGGGAATGAGAGTTAAACTGATTTCTTCGTAGGCAACTTAATGAGTAGAGAGCACTGTGACAAATACCAAAGGATGCAATTATAACACTGCTGCCATGAAGTTCTGCCACTGATCAGAGTCCTCTGTTACACTGAGTTATTTCAGCCTCATTCTTATGCCCTCTCTGAAACCGTAGCCTACCAATATCTTCATGAAACAGCAGGGCAGAGAGCACGAGGCGTTTCTCCTGTTGCCCATTCGAGATGTGTAAGAGCTGTCAAGAGGCTACACGAACAGAGTGAGCTAATTATTCCCTCTGTCTGTGTTCTCCCTTTGCACTAACATATTAACCCATTTACAAGCACCTGTACTTCATTGCTAAGAGGATGCTGAAAGTGCCTGAAGGTTGGTGTCAGCACGACAGTGCAGGTCTGCAGAGAGGAACTTTGTGACTCGTGGTACTTTTTAAATGTTTCAGTTTTTTTTCAAGCTGAGTTTGGCATCAGCCATTTTTAATAACCCATTCTATTTGCACTGAGAACTCAAGAACAGTGTCTGGTGCGGGCTTGGAGCAAGGCCAGCCCAAGTGTTGTGCTTCAGCCCACAGAACACCATCTGTGGCCAATGGTGGCTCACGAGGGCAAGGCTGTGACAAGGAGCAGGCAGCCTTTCATTAATTCACCAGAGGGGTGACCTAAGAGGAGAAGAGAGATTCACAGGGATCTACAGATCCAAAAAGAAAACTGCCATAAATGTCTAGACCTTTGATGCTTCAGCAATTGGTCCAGTATCTCTCAGGTCTTACAAAAGCTAGTGTCAGATCCTTTAAAAGTGACTGTGGTCTCTGACTGCTGCTGACTGTGAAATACCTTCTAAAATCTGTCCCATGGGAGATGGGCTTTCCACTTGCCTGCACTGTTCACTTTATTTCAGGAAATCAGCGTATACTCATTCAGGTGAAAGGCAGAATCACTGCTCCTGTAGGGAACACCAGCATAAAGCAGAGCTGGCTTGGGCTGGTACCCTCAGCAAGGGAGTTCCCCTGGCCCTCTGCCTGCAGGTTTACCTAATGGGAGAGGATAGAAACCATGTTCAGCTAGCTGATAACCAAAAAGTACTGCCTCTTTAGAGGAAAAGATAGCATAAAATGTAAAATTAATACTAGTTTTCTGATCCTCCACTCAAAGCTTGATTTTAAACATTGTTCCTCCCTTTCTTGAACAAAGATTATGGGGAGAATCTTGTGCTTTCAGGTACATGGATCAGCATTTTAATGGAGGATTGCATAAATCAGAAAAGGGCAGGCAAGGAGAAGGGATAACAGAGAGAAGGGCTGCAAAGTCCAGGTGCTGCATGTTAAGTCCATAGCTTTTCTTAAGCATTTCTTCAGCTTGCTCACTCTTTTCTTCACTCATGGACAGCTCTCAATAGATTTACACGCATAGATTTATATATATACACTTCTATCTATATATTCACTCACATGCCATTCTTGATTTTTTCCATGAATGTGGAGTTAGAGAAGACACAGGTTTCTCTTTGTGCTCTAGCAGGGAAATCTGCTCCTCATGACTCAGAACAGATGACTTAGCAGCTGGCTTCCATACAGACCTGACTTGTGTCTCCTGCTGCCTCCTGCCACCTGCTCTGTGCCATGCACAAACACTGCGATATGGCTGCTGATGCTCTCCTAGCAGGAGCTGATATCCCTTGTCACTGTGCTCCCCACACTCACAATCAGGGCAAACTTGGTACACTGCATGCAGTCTCCTTGTAAAATTCCATCTGCCAGTGGTTTGACCATCATCTTCCTTTGATGATGTAAAGAAGGGGAAAGCAAACACCTAGCTTTTCTGCCTGCCATCCGCCCAAATAGTGTAATAAATGACTGTAATTCCTGTTTTCTTTGCACCATAAGCATTGTCTCCCTCTTGTGTAGTTTGGAATCTAGTGATTAACCTGAACAGCAGCAAAGATGCATTACAGCCATGGAGTGAGAAACCAGAAACAACTTCTTTAGAGGCTTCTTTGTTTCCCCTCCAACAGAACTAACACAAGCATTCTTTCTAGCCTTTTGCTTTCTCAAGTGCAGGTGCATCCCTTCTACTTTTCCTGAAAAATGAACAAACAAACACCAAAAACAGGAATTTGTGCTTCAGTGTGAGACAGCAACAGGGCCTGGGACCTCATCCCAGAGACTAGGGATGTTATTGGTTTTGTTGCATTGTATACTGGTAGCCCCCAGAAGAATGAGGAGGCTTCAAGCAGATGTGTGAGGTGAAGTGAAAAGGTGTAACCTTAAAACTGGAAGCAAATAATATGAGATTTTTAGGAGGAAATTAGTATATGGTTTATAATGTGATTAATGCTGTCTTCTGACAAACTTACCTCCTCAAGATCCTGGGGGAGCCAAGGTGAGCTGCTTCCCCTGCCAGAGCCAGCAAGTTCACCAAAAGGAATGAAAATGGGAGCGTGGGTTTCAGTAGAGCTGGGGGATTTCAGCCTTTTTTCATATTGTTTGCTCTCTGTCATAGACTTTGCAGCAGCTTTGCTTTCTCAGGATTTGCAGAGGGCGGTAATTTTGTTCATATGCAGGGCTAATTGCAAGTGGAACAGTCTGTGGGCGTGCGCATGCAAGGAGTTACACAGGGAAAAGCATGTCACTAAGCTGTGAAAGCAGCAAACAGCAAAGCATTGCAAAAAAAAAAAAAATAAATAAAAGGAGAAAGCCATTAGAGCAGGAACTGTGTCCCCTCAGTCTGGATGAGGAGCCTGAAGATGATGGGAGGAGTCTGGATGGAGTTGGGAGGCACAGGCAAAAAACAGAGAGTCCTACAAAGGAGAGCTACAGCCCTTGAAGAATCTGCCTTTGACAGCACAGCAGGTGACAAAGCTTGTGATGAACTGTGTTGTAGGATCCTTGCCTGGGTAGCTGTGTGCACCCATAGTTGCAGGTGCAGTCATTGGTTCTGATGGTACCTCACTACTGAAAGGGAGATGCCACACAAGCTCTCAGTGACTCAAGATTTTACAGGGAAAGCGAGACACAAAAGTGCTGGAACCTCCACTGAAAATGCCATTGTTACTCCATTTAAAACAGATTTGTGAGAAATATAAGCCCAGGGATTACCTATGTCCAGATGGATTAGCCAGATGGGTTGCAGCAGAGACTTTCTACATATCCCTAGTTCAGGATCATCTTGGTGAATCATTAGCTCACACAGAACCATCATCTTTTGGTCCATGTAAATACCAGCACTGATGGTTTCTCTCTGATCACTTTTCATTCAGGTACCTGATTTCCCTATTTACTGCTCTTACTGGTTTTTTTTAGAGGGAAATAATGGAAAGATGAACAGCCCAGTGGAGCAAGGAGGTGGTTACACAGCTATCCTCAGGGTCATTCTAAAAACAAAGAGCACAGTGCTAAAAATCCCACCAGTCTTTCCTGAATGCCACAAACCCAAACCATTCCTGACCTCCTACAGTTTCACTCACTCAGCCACCATCTCTAATTTCCTCCCCTGAGAAAATGTAAAAGTAGATAAAAATATTCACAGCATCTTAAGAAGTGTATGAGTTTTGAAACTATTCCACAGTGGAAAGAAGTAAAAAAAAAACCATAATACACAGCATTTACTAGAATGTAATAGTCCAATTAATACACTAGAACTGTTTTTCAGCTCCTGAATTTAATGCAAAAGGTTTTGCCTTCTGTTGGAGACAGAGCATATATTTTGTTATTTCAAAACGTAGTACCTGTGTATTATTGTAATTGGAAGATGTGGTTCTGAATTTCAATCCTGTGTGCTGCAGAGTTTATGCAACTTCTTTTCTGCCTCAAGGTTATAGAGTTGTTCAAGACTTAGGTCAAGCAGAGTGCAAAAGTATCATTTCAGAAAGAGACCCTCCTTTCTAGCAGTGTGTGGAACATCCATGTTCCTTTGTATTCAGAGAAGCAAGGTGGCTGGAGAGATGCAGCCTATGGCTCAGCAGCCACGTCAGGGTGACTAACTACCTGCTGCACTGGCTGCTCTTCTGAGGTCATCTGCGGATCACATCAGGTCATGTTTTCTGCTTAAAAGCGGCGTTCTCTGAGGTCTTATTTCCCCTTATGAGGAAAGCCCTGCTGTAATAGCATATCACTTGCATAAATATACACCAAATTAAGGAAAAAATAAAAAAGAAAAAAAACATACTTTTAAATCTCAGCTGTATGTCTAATCAAGTATTTCAATTCCTTTCTGGCATGAAGGGTTTCACCAACGCCCACAGGAAATCAATCAAAGCCTTTAGCAGAAGGGTGAGGGAGAGGAGATTTGTCTCTAATGTCATTCCCGCCTACTGAGGGCCTACTCCAGCCACCGAGAGCAGCATCATCATCGCTTTCAGTGTTCCTCTGGAAAAATTAAGCACTTGGCATGTGTTATTGTGACGCCCACATCCTTCATCCCAGCCGTGGGTGGACTGAGGCAATCTCTTGCCCTGCTTCAGCTTCCCAAGCATCAGCAACAGGGAGGCACATAAAAGCAGGGACCAGCTCTCTGTCTCCCCTGTTCTTGCCTTCAACAGCAAATCCCATTCCTTCTTTTCCACACTGCCTGTAACTACAGTATTGTGATGACAGAAGCTGGAAGAAGGCAGCCAGTGGGTGGAGGAGAAGCATGGATGTGTTTTGGAGACCCTCCAGTCAGTGCTATGAGAGGGCAGCAAGGCTGCTTCTTAATCCTGCACACATCATGCTCCTGTGGTGCCCTGCAGTGTGCTCCCATGAGATCTCAGAGCTGGACCCCTCACACATCCACAGCCTTTCTGCTTAGCAGCAGTCAGGCCTGAGAAGGGGAGCCCAAAGGAACACAAGGCAGGGCAGTCCTCCAGGCTGGTGTGTGGCACAGGGAGGGAGGCCATCCCTGCCCTGCAAGCTGGCATTTGCATCTACAGAAGCCGTGCTACTTCCCAGGTTCATTGAAGTTGCTTGTGGCCCCAGGTGCAACCTTGAGTTTGAAGTCAAACTTTGTCCTTCTCTGTGGTAGGGACCTTCATGTTTTAGATAGGCAGAGGTTTTCAGTGGCAAGTCTGGACACGGTGGACAGTTGCTAATGTATGCTCCAGATAAACCTAGCAAATCAAATTAAAATGATGTGGAAACAAAGCACTGGCTCATTCCTTCAGCAGGCTTTCCCTGCACTAATCCCCAGAATATACAACACAGTTATGCTGCTGGGAAAGAGACAAGATCTCTTTCTCTTTTCATAAGAAGTGATAAGAGAAAGAAAGAAGTACGTGTAAAACACTGTCTTGGTTACGTTTTGTTTGTTTGTTTGTTTTGTTGTTGTTGTTGTTGTTGTTTTTAGAAAATCCCTCCCTTTCAGACTCTACCAGTTTCAGACTGGTAGACTTCAAAGTTCAGAGGCAACTGACAGAAATATCCCAAACATCAATTCTCTCATTGCTACAGGGAATTTTTAAGAAAGCATAAAAATGAAAACTGTGGAGAATTTCAACCAATCCGCTGAATGCTTTACCTATTAACGTATTAGATTATTATTGTGTTAATAAGAAAGAAATCAACCAGACAGAGCTGCATCCCATTTCTGTTTTTCTTTAAGTTCTTCTTGGACATGCAGTGATAAACAAACTCCAACATATATATCATCTGAGGAAACCCAACACCTTTGTCAGTAAAAGGCCTCTAACCCTTCTTCATGTCCGTACATCTTTAAAAATAAAACCTTTAAAAACATTCTCCCATGCCAGAAAGGGGCAAATGAATGAACAGATGGGGAATATATCGAGATTAATAGCTGGCTACGAAACTATTTGTCTGTGTAAAGACCTGTATGACTGCAAATACTTTTTGTGATGGGATGTGGAGAACTTGGTTCCTAGAGTTCTTGCTTGTGCCTGAGTGGTGAGTAGTTGCTGTGCTTGCGTGTTATGGGCTTGAAAGGGAGGTGTCTCAAGTCACTGCCGGTAGGCATGTATGTGTCTGCAGCAATGGACAGCTATTGTGTATATGGGATGTTGGTGTGTGAGTGGCAGCAGGGACAGAGCTGACTGCTCTCCCAGGGCTGCCTTGGCTTCCCACAGTCATCTCTCCGCTCATCATGGCGCTTCACCGGCACTTTCCAAGTTTCTACACAATCATAAGTGTCTTAGGGAGGAAATGGTGTATGAGAAATTGAAATGTTTTGATGCTTGGCAGATTAAGTATTTCAAAAGCTTAGAGTAACATTTCATCCCCAACTTTTATTTGAATTTGTTTCTAAAGAAGTAAAATCTTTTTTTTTAATTATGTTTTCCTTTAAAATGCTCTCAGTACTAGTCAGAACAAGCATTAAGAAACCTGTAATGCAACTTGCTGCACTGCTGGGCAGCATGCTCAGATATCCAGTCTGTGATCTTCTGTTAAAACCTCCAGGAAATATCACGAGCAATAGCATTGTTGACTATTGAAAAACACTCTTAAGTATCAAAAGCACATGCCAAAAAGGACTTTTATAGGAAGGAAAATTACATCTGATCCAACAGCACTGTCATCAGCATCATCCAAGGGCACGACCAACATCATATCTCAGGCCAAGATCAGGTCCCTGATCACCTTCTTCACTAGGACATTTCCGGTGCTTCCTTTTGTTGTTACTACTGAATTACCAGCATATTTAAATGCAATACTAGATATGAGATTTTTGACAGTACAGCACTGCAAGATTACTGCACCTTGTACTGTTGCTTCTTTCTATGCGGGTCAAGACTTTACATTCTTAAATGCCTTTCTCTTGGAAGTTAATGAAGGAGAAGCAGCACTTTTTTCAGGAAGCCTAGCAGATTTGAAATATTTTCCTTATGATCTGGTTATACCTGTTAAACATTTTGCAAAGGGTCTGGGTAGACTATCATATAACTCCGTTAATGATCCACTGTTCTTTTCTCTGTTTTTTTTTCCTTTTTTTTTTTTTTCCTCCTTTTTTTTTTTTTTCATTACAGTTGAAACTACGGAAGAAATAGCAGCAGATTCCTTGCAAGATTTGTATAGAGCTCTGGAGCAGGCCAGCCTTTCTCCTTTAGGAGACCACCGGATTTCCACTAAGCTGGAGTATAGGAAATCTTTTATAAAGAGATGTAGCGATCCAGTAGTCAATGAAAAACTGCACCAGCTGCGAATTCTGAAAAGCACTTTAAAGGTGAGACTACAGAGAGGAAAATCCTGCCCTAGGGTTGGATCTGACAGTATTGTATTCAGATATTAATTATGTGTGGCTGGAGCTCAGGTTGAATGTGGCTTGTGAAACGTGCATGGAAGATATGTGTAACCACTGTTCTTAAAGCAGAAGAAAATGTGCCTTGGGAGAGAAGTCAAAGGGAGGGGATTGTTTTAATTTGTGCCCAGGTAAAATCTCAGCTCCTCCTCTAGCTAGTATGACATCATTTCACATCACATTAATAGAGGAGACCTTAACCACCTTTTTTATCCCTGAAAACTTTCATTTATAAAAATACATTTACTCCAGAATTGCTAAAGTCTAAAATGCAGCACAGTCAGCTTTTTGGAATGAAGCGATACCTCTTAAAACGTTTTATTATTTCCTGATTACTGAGTTTGTCTGGAAATGAACTGTGTGCTTGGTTTCTGCATAGACTGGTAGGATCATTGTATTTAATCAGTAGGATTGATTAAACAAATAGATCGTGGTAATGATGGATTTGAAGATTTTTATCATTATTGTAAGTGCAGTGCAGCTAATTTGAACTCCCTGTCAGCTTCTTTATTTGTTACAGCAGTTTCAAATCTGTACTGTTAGAGATTTCAGCAAACAATATGCTGGATTTCCCCAGGGTCCCTGTTAACTGTATTAAATTACTACATTTTAAGTCACTAGATAATTGTACAGTAGATTTTGTAACAGCTTTTATCAAAGAGAGTTTTATCAGCATTAATTAATTTGGTTTTCCATCACCTAGAGAAGCATTTAAGCAGTATTATTTTCATGCTGTGAGACTCCAGCCCTGAAGAAAATCTTTCCTATGCTTACCTTTTTGCACTGTATCATCTCAATGAAGACAACCAAAAGAACTAGGATGTGTGTCTTTGCTAGATTGTAGACTGATAGAAAAAGTCAAGGTGAACAGGCTTTCCACATAATTTTTACATGAGAAACTGAAGCAAAATCATAGCCATCTCAGATATGCAGAGCAGGCAGGAGGTTCACACAGAATCTACGCTTTTGTACCTTTGTACAATCACTCATACTAACAGTATGTAAGAGTTGCTGATCTGAAATATAAAAAATAACACATTTCTTGATACTTGCAGGAATTACACAGCCTTGCTGCTGTTCCATATCAACAGCTTATCAAATGGAATTGTTTCCCCCCCCCCCCCCCCAAGGTCTTCCAAAAACAGCTCATCCCTTTAACCCAGCAGATGCCTGTTTTCATGCTTCTCTGTGTCTTCTTTCTTTTAGACCAAGCAAACATAATTTGTTTATTCTCTTTCCATGAGACATATTTTCTGAAGTAGTAACCAATCTTGTTTGGACCAGAATGACATAAATAATTGACAGTGCAATGCCAGCAAGTATCAAAGACAGATTATTGCTGTTTCTTGCATATGGCAACAGTGCAATGTGGCGTGTGCCTGTTTTGCAGTGGCATCACAGTAACTCATTAATTGTTTTTAGTTCCATCCTAACTCACCTCTACTATTGTACTGGTAGTAGTGTTTATCAGGAGCTACTGCCGTTAGCTAATCGTTTCCCCTTCTTATCAATGCCATTGAGTTCTCCTTCCTGAATATGTTCACTTGCACTTGCCCATTGGATCTGGTGTTCTGAACTCTCCTTTAATTCATTCAAATGATTAGTAATCTGTACAGCCCTCTAAATTGGTTCTAGCTCTTACCACACATAGGCTATCTGTTCTATCAGCAATGGAAAGACACTTCTGCTCTCTATGTCCTGACATAGCCACAAAACCATTCTCCTCAACAAGTATGAGCCACTTGACTGGCAGTGCTGGGTTGTGTGCAGATCGCAATCTGCAAGAAGCACGTTATGGTAGTTCATGTGAATATATGGTAACAGAGATTCCAAAGGTTCTCTTCCTCTGTTTAGCTTCAGGTGTATGATTGTTCCTAAATTGAGTATTCTAGTATATAGCATTAATTAGCTACTGATTGTAAAGCATGAAAAATACCTTTAAACATACTACTTGTCGGTGACATCTCTGACTCTTCTGGTAACTATTCCACCAAAGCTGTCATTGCTGAATACATCCCTAAACATGCTCCCTAGACAGGTTTATCATATTTGTTGTATAAACATGGCAATTGTCTGTTAGAAATCAGGTCTATGAAACCCATCTGGCATGGAGGATAGAGAAGAAGTTGTTGGTGACCAGACCATGCCTTCACAGAGGAGAAGAGCTGGAGCTTGCCTGTTACTTGTTTTTTCAGGCTCAAGGCTGGTGCATCCATCTTCCACCACTAATAAAAACAGTGAGCAGCTGTGTGTGTGTCTGAGGCTTGCTCTGACCCATGCTGGCTGCTTGTCATCTCTCAATAAACTAATCACCAGCCAGTGATTAGGATACAGCCACATCCCCTGCATTCGTGACAAGTGGGGAGGTGCCAACAACTGTGTTAGATTTTACCCGTTCCTGCATTCTGCTTGCCACCACCGTGGTAGGAGGAGGTAGCAGCCAGCCACTTCACAGCATGCTCTGGATCGCTGGTAGGGCATTGCCAAGCTAAAGGCTCCTAGCACAGGCATTTGCTCAGGTGCCCCCATGACAGGCCCTGTAAAAAAGGCTTAGCTCTGCTGGCGGGAGGGAGGCCATCTGTCTGCATCCCACGCACAAACGCGGTATTTCTCATGCTGATCAAGGAGAGCAAACAGATGGCGCTTGGCAGCATGAAACTGATCCTGAAAATTAAAGCAGCTATTAGTAAACAGCACAGGGCTTGTTTTTTGCAGGAGCTGAAGGAGGGGTGGGAGGGGAGTAGGGACCATTGCTGAGGGTGTGGGACAAGGTGAGGAGTGTCTGGTCCTGCAGGGTGATGAGTGACATCAGGGGAAGAGGCTGCCATGTGTGAGTGTTATCACAGCAGTTGGTTGGCTGCCCTGTTTCCCAGACCTCTGTGGCATCCTCGTTCCCACCCTACCCATCCTGTTTGCTCATTGCTCACACTGACTCTACTTGTCTTTCTTCTCCCACAGGCCAGGGAAGGAGAAGTAGCCATTATAGATAAGGTTCTGGATAATCCAGGCTTGACGTCTAGAGACTTTCAAGAATGGAAACAAATATACCTTGACATCTTTTTGGACATCTGTCACAACAGCACCCCGAGGGGCTCTGTTAATGGCTCATCTGAGGTCGACGCACTTCTAGCTTCCTTAGCACACACGCACTCCTACATTGAAACACATGTATAAGGGGTCCTCTTCTACTCCATTTGCTACACTTCAAGCCTTTACATAAGTGCATAAATTAGGTTTTATATCAATATGTGGAACTTCTAGTAAACTATCTTTTAATGTCACTCAGCCGTGTGATGTACACCTTCAGTGGTCAATGATACCATGTCTTTAATGAGGATTTGTGTGTTTTATACACTACCAGTGCTACCAACTTGTGTTTACTTTCTGTAAAAATAATATGATCTTTAACTATTAGATAGAAGTATTTAAAAATGTTTTTGGAAGACTGTGGCCTTCACAGAGGAAGTTCCACAGGCTAAAGGTTTTGTTATTGAAGGTTGCTTTTATAATGATATTTTTTATTACATAATTCCAGTATTATATTGCATTTTTGGAGTGCAGGTACTATTTTGGTGGCAGGGGAATAAAAGAAAAATTATATTTAATGAGAAACTCTAGGAGTTTTCTTACATAACAGGGAAAAAGTGTAATGCAGTGACTGTGTTTCCAATTTTGTTGAACACAAAAGGGCTAAAATCAGCCCACTATAATGACTAATGTGAATTTAAGTATTAAACACTTAGGTTTTATTTCCTTGTACTTTTTTAAAGCCTGTTGCTAAGGTTTACCATCAGTGCAAAGAGATACTGGTCTGTATTCTAATTAAGACAAAATTATGTGTTACTTGTCTCTACTTAAATCACATTTGGTTGATTCAATTTTTTAAACAAAAATTAGTCGTGGTACTGTCATTTATGCTGCTTTTGTACCGAAGGGATCAGATTTTGCAAAAGAGAAAGAGTAGACTTTGAACATCCTTGATAACTGCATTTCTATTGCCAAGAAAAGCAGCAGCAGAAAAGGTTCCCAACAAAATGCTCCCAACCTGAGAGGCTTTGAAAATTCCCACAATAGAAAAGGAGTGAAATTTGGCCATATTGTACTCGGGAAAAAAATATGATAGGAACAGAGCTGAGCACAGAACCTGAGAAAACTGAGAGCTCGGAAAGTCTCTGCTCTGCCTCTGAATGGCTCTGGTTTCTGCTGAGTTCACAAGCCAACAGAAGGGTTTTAAACTTCCCTGAGAGCTGAGTTGTGCTGCAGAGTGCACAGTGAATATAAGCAGAAATATCTCCTTAGATTTAGGCACCTGTCTGGAATAGGGAAGAGAGAGGTAAAATATCTATTTACTCTTTATGGTCTTGTTCTCAAAAAGTGATCAGAGCATGACAAAGCATTTGTGCTGCTTTTCAGTGTTTTGCTGCATAAGTTAGGATTCGAGACATAGCTTAGTAATGCTCATGCAAGAGGGCACAGCCTCTTTTATTCTTTCTATAGTGAGTTGTACGTTTAGCCAACCTTTGCTTATTGCCTGTACAGCTCAGTGAATGTACTTCAAACTTCATGAGCTCTGGTATTTCCTGGCAGTTGTATTCATGATGAGATGAAGGAAAGAACAGATTTATTTATTTGTTCTCTCTCTTTCTTTCTTTCTTTCTTTTTAGTTTATTTGCATTTATTCCTTTATTTTTCTCTCTTTCTTCCTTGTTACCCTATTGCATTCAGATTGCAAATGTTTTGCAGATTTTGCACAATTGTACAGAAGAGTGGCCTTTCCGTAGCCCATTTTCAGTAATCCTATATATTCGAGTCAATATGGATCATATATTAACAGCATTTGTATAGAATTCTGGATCCAGTGTAATATTTGTACCATTTAGAAGAATATTGTTTGTATAAACTGAACATTTATTTACTGCATGTACTGACTTGTATATTAAATTTGTGAGGTTTTTGTACATTTCTCTTAAAAAATGCTTGACTTGAAATGGTTTGTGCTATTGTTCCAAGCATTTAGATTCTCTTGCTACTGTTTTACCGGACCAAAAGTAAATATATTCATATAAAACCTCTTTATATCTGATGGATGTATATGCACATTGTGTAGTTGATTCCTTGTCAAAACCAAGGCAGTTCAGAAGATTTAGATCTGTTGCTATGCAACAGCTATTCTGCCTGCACTTTACATTAGTAAAGTCAGCTTGATTGCTTTAAAGGTGAAAATTAAACATTGCAGTTTTTTAAGCTAGTCTAGTGACAAAGAACATGTGTCCTATCCATTGTGCTGCCTTCTTTTAAGACTATTAAATGTTCTTCTATATATATTTTTATTGTATTAACTCTCAACCTAGGAAAGGAACACTGTAAAATGAAGTACAATAAATTTAGCTTTTAAATGAACATCTCTGATTTGAGTTTGAGTTTACTGTGTACAAAAACAGTGGCATCTGACCACTTTACCCGCATTTCGCAGATCAGCATGCCTTCAAGTTCTTTGGCAATTGGGCAGTGTCTGCAAACTCACGGCCAAAAAGAAGTAGAACCATTGCTGGTTGGTTTGTAGGCTGTCGGCAGACTCAGAATGAAGTCTGCTGGAAGCATTCCGTTGCATTCCTTCCCTCTGCACTCTTTGGTGAAAGTAAACCTGTTTGCTGGGTTCTCTCGTGCTCAGTAATGAACAATTTTATCATTATGATCAGGTATGATAAAACGATGTATGCTGTTGAGGTAAGTATCAGGGCATTAGGTGCAGCAACTCCTGAAACACATATCATAGGGTCTTGCAGTACCTACATCAATTCAGCTCTGGCCATCTAAACTAACACAAGGCTTGGATATATGAGAAGTGTACTGTACCAGTAGTGTTTCTTCAGAATAATACAAAATAATCATCTGAAAGGCATGCTACAACAAAGGCTGCTCAGAGAGAAATGGCTTCTATGAAACAAGCACTGTTTTAGCACATGGACACAATTGAGGCTACATTTTAAAAAATCCATGCTTTCTGTCCAGTAATTTCATGCTGTTTAGCTAAAGCACTCCTGCCTAGTATGTAGCATATTAAAATAATACCTTTCCTTGGCACTACTTGTTATTAGTTCTTACAGCCGTCAATTTTCTCATCTTTATACATCTCACTTTCACTTTGCTTAGCCATACCATAGCAATTCAATAGCACTTACCAACTGGGAAAATTACCTCTGATTAAGAAAACAGAAAAGATGGATTACATTTTTTAACCTCAGAAAAAATCTGACTTACAACAACTCTTAATTGCTATCTAGGTATTACTCTTCAAAAAAAGTCAAGGATTATGATTCTAGCTCCTCTCCTCCACATGTGCTACTTGCTACATCTTTCCCCAGTGAGATTGGCTTTCAGATCTACAAATTGCTGCACCTTTTCCCAGGTTGCAGCCAGTCTTCCTTGCCTGTTTCCACTCAGTGTCTTGCTTATCACCGCAGACCCTCAACTCTTTTACATCCAGTGCCATCACAATTTTCTTCTTCTCCAGAGTTGCCCCACTGGCTCATCTCCCAGGGCTGTCATTCCATGATGCCTTGGCTCAGCAGTTTGGCAGCTTCTTTTTCGGGGTGTCACTGCCCTGTTCGTCGTCCATCTCTGACAGCTGCAGCACCGCACACTGCAGCCCACACCAGGGCAGGGGGGCTTTGCAAATCTCCTCCCAGCTATCACTGTCAATGTCATAGCCAACCACGTCTTGTGTGGGGACTTCCCGCGAGTCCTGCCATTTCTTTCCCCCAATGAGAAGAGCTGTTTCCTCTACTACCACCAGACCATAGCAAAATCGGTCATAGATCAGTGGCCTCAAACGAGTCCATTGGTTTTGATCAGGGTCATATCTTTCTATTTCAGAGAATGGTTCATATAAACCTAAAAATGTGAATATGGTTTCTCTGATTGTCGCCATTTGATGCCCAAACCGAGCAATGCTCATGGGGGCTTGTTTCATCCACTGCCCTTCAAGTGAGCTCAGAGAATATAAGTCCTTGCTTGTGCTGGCTGGTTCTGCATATTTGCCACCTGAGATGTATATAGTATTCTTGCAAGTGGCGCTGGCATGACCATGTATCTTGCATGGCAATTCCCTGGCCTTCGTCCATCTGTCTCTAGTGATGTTGTAGACTTCCACAGATGAATGCAGACACCCATTCTCACCCCGTCCACCAATGGCAAAAATATTGTTGCTTAAGACACAACAAGAAAATTGGCATCTCTTTTCCAACATGCCTGTGATTTGGGTCCATGTGTTAAACCTTGGATCGTAGCGATGGACCTTGTTTGTAACCGATAAGATCTTGTCACTGTTCGAGTCACTTGGAGTGCCACCTTCTATTTCTCCCCCCAAAACGTAGAGGAAGTTCCCCACCACACACACACTGTGGTTCTGCACCCCATCACACACCTTTGTGAGAGCTTTCCATTTATGGTTATAAACATCAAAAGCCACCACTTCAGTGATCAGACCCTCACTTACTGTCCCTCCCCCCAGAAGGATGATCCGAGTTTTCTGGTTCCTCAGTGTGGTGGACTTATCCTGCAGGATTGGCTGTCTGAAAACCAATGTATGGTAGTTTATTGCTTTAATGATCAGGCATTTGATACTTGCAGTAAGGGGCACTTCTGACTGTGTGTAAATTCTCCTCAGGTCTTCCACTGGGATGAGACCATATCTTATGTGCTCCAAAAGGCTGCTTGCATGAATCAACCTGGATTTATCCTGCTTCAGCCACAGCAGCAGAAGATCCAACAGCCTGGTTTCCTTCACCATAGGGAGATCTGGTGATTCTACCACCGCTAGCAAAGTCCTGAAATTCAGCTCGAGCAATCCTGACAAGTCCAAGTCCAACAGCTTCCAGAGGTTGTTGACAATGTATTTTTCTGCTGCAGATAGGGCAGCTGGCAGGTAGAACCTCCTGGCAACATTGGCAGAGAAGCAGCAGTTCTCCAAGGAGAGGTTGTTAACCAAGTACTGATTGCACAAGCCAATGGCATCAGTCACTTGCAAGTAGCTTGCAGCTTCCAAGGTCTCCTCCAGGCTTTCAAAGGAAAGAGGCAGCAAGGAAGTGTAAATGAAATCCAGGACGTGCTGGAGACCAGTGGGTGAGACAACCTGCAGCTGAATCACACTGGCTTTAGATTCCTGTGTGTAACTTTTGAACATGGCTCGGAAATAGTCACTGGAGCATGCCAGCAAAGACTTGTGTGCAGGAAACTCATTTTCCTTCACTTTCAGCAAAATATCACATAGAAAGCCCTCTGATCTCAGGGTCTGGTAATGGGAGAGCACCGTGGTGCAGTGCGCTTTGCAGTAGGACAGGAAGTAGCTCATTGTAGGTAATGCAGCGCTTTCTGCTTGACTAAGTTACTAAATAATGCCATTAGACAGTGAAACAGATGCCTTAATCAACAGCCATTTGTATGAATGCCCACCAGACCTCCAGCTGCTAGAGAAAAGCCCAACCAAAAAAAAAAACACAGTCTCTCGCCTGGCATAGGGGAGGAATTAATAGATTTGTAGCGAATTCAGTGCATTCCTTTATAGAAAAAACTGCTGAATGTCATAACAGCTGTAATAAGATGCTTACTTTTCTCGCCTCCGTTTCTTGTGTAGGGATGAATGAATGGTCCACGGCTGTGCTGAGCACTTGCTTGGCTGGCCATCAGGTGACAGATGAGGGAGCTAGATGACAATCCCAACAAGTAGCACTTTGTGTCTGCTCAGCCGTCGCCCTCGGCCCTCTTTGCTCCTCAGGCAACTCAAGTAATAGATCCTCTCTGCCTGCCAGCGCATGGCTTGAGGCAGAAGCAGATGTTTATCCTCTCTTGTTTCAGACTCCGATAAGTTCAGACTGCACCGCACCCGGGACAGCAGCCCCTTTCTGTCCTCTTTTCACACTCTCTCAGCTGAAGATCAGGTCAGCACCCAGGGATTATTTCGTGAAGGTTTCCTAAGACAATAAATCTCTGCCTGGGAGGCGCTGAGACAACCAAAATATCTCGGTTGGTCACTGGGCCAATCCAACACAGTGCATATCTGGGCCCCGCGGCTCACATGACTCAGGCAAGGCTCACAGCTACCAGAATAGCTGTGGGTGCCCAGCCCTCCCTCCCTCCACCCCCCCCGCCCCGGCCAGGATCCAACTGCCATGGGCTGGACCTGGGGAGGGCTGCAGCCCTCAGGAGGCCCACAGCCCAACAGCTGGTCCGGGGCACCCAGAAGGGAAGCGCAAGGGCAATGCATCTGCACGCTGGGGCCAAAATAGAGCCCTGCTTCTGCCAGAGCAGCTGGAGGGCTGGGTACTGGCTGGGAGCAGAGCCCATGCAAGGGCTTTATCATTTTCGACTTGTCCCCATTAAAAGCACGTACAGGGATTATCTCTGATTTTCACCTGAGTTTTCCAGGATAGAATTTCCAGGTAGAATTTCTACCAGGAATAGTAGATCTGGGCAGGTTATACATGCTGATTTCTTACAGCTTTCCTTTCTTTTTCTGTTTGTTTGTTTGTATCTCTGATGGAGGTGTGCAGGAATCTCCCTCTGACACTTCTCTTTCCAGGTCGAACGCCCTCAGGATTTACAAAGTGACAGGGTAGGTGAATGCCAGCATTTTGCTGCCAGCAGACTTGAGGTAGAGGAGGATCCCACAGGACTGATAAATCTCACCTACTGCTGAAGCCAAAGGTAAAGTCTTTTTACTGCACTTTTAAAAATATTTATTTATGTGTTTTAGTGAAGTTTATCAAGGGGTGTAATCAAGGGGTGTTTGGGATCTAACTGAATCCCAGTACAGACCATGTATGCCACGCTGCTCCTCTAGGGAACACAAGCTGTCTTGGCAAAGAGGCTGATACTTGCTCATGCTCTGCTCTGCATGTGGGGGAGGATTCTAAAAATGTCATTCTTCATTGCTGCACACTTCTGTACATTTATCTCCTGCTTGAACCCACTTTCCATCATTGCATTAGAGACCATTAATCAGGATCATGTTAATAAAATAATCCTCCCTGGTATCGGAATGACACGTGTAGACACTAGATATGATGTAGGAAAGGGATGCTTTCTTTCTCAATGGTTTTGCCTGCATCCTTGTCAGCATCACTTTGAATACTTTCAGATATTGCTACCAAAGCTATGTAGCTGAGGCCAAGCTTCATTTTGCAGCTTTACCTGCTTTGCACACAGCAGAGGCTGGGTACCTTTGCTACCCGTTTAGCAGTCATGCACCAGGTGTGATGCAGAGCTGACCAAATTGGCTTTCATCACAGGTGCAATGCAAATCCTGCACAAAGGTGTTCAGGTGCCAGCTGATGGTAGGGCACTGCCAAAGAGGCCAGCACTGATTTAACTGGGCCTGATTTAACACCCATGCCAGATAAGCAGCTCCTGTAATGGTATGAAGATTGTTTATGCAGTTTGCTCTCATGCCTCCTCCAACTTCATGGCAAGCTGGCTAATGGAAAAAGTAAGAATCATGATCTACATAAAGCTGTTTATTTGCCTGGAAATTTATTCTTGTTTATTTTCAGTTATAAATGAAACAAAGACAACCCCTTTCCAATCCCTTGCTCTGGAATGATTAAAAAAAAAACAGATTCTCAGTGACAAAATTAAGTTTCTCCCTACTTCACTTTTTGGCAGTTAGCTTAGTCTAACTTGGGAGCTCTCCTTTAATCAACAGACAAATTATCTTGCAGGCAGCTTCTCAGATCTCCAGCATCTTTTGAGAAATTTTTAATATCCATTAGTGATAGAGCAGGCAGTGACTAAATAGCAATGAATCTGAGAAAGCAACCTAGCACTAGGTGGGACATAGTCAAACCATTATCTTACTTTTCACATTCATAATTTGGGAGATCAGATCTAATTTTTGACGCACAAGATGTTGCTTAAAATTAGGGAAACATTAGTGTTTAAGTGATATATGATTTTCTGAGAATAGATAATACATTTGTACTCATGAGCATCATTTAGGCTTTAAATTAGGTTTAGATTTCAGATTCAGAGTACATTCTCTGTTTAAATCATTGCTATTGTGCAGTAGATAGTCTGCAATAAAGAATATTCTGGGGATGCACTGCAAAAAATGTTGGATTCCACTCTTTTTTTTCTTCATATAAAAGGCTGGAAAATGTTCTGAATTGCAGTGCTGTATTCCATTTAATCTTACAAGTAGGCCATCGGTTGGTAAACACTTCAATTACCATTGTAAATGTTCCCAATTATTTTTTGAGTAAAGGTTATATAAAGAGTTGTACAAGTAAAATTAGTATCATTAGTAACAAGTGGCTTGCTGCAAAATATTCATTACAAAAATCTACAGTGGAGGATTTCCAAGCTACACTTCATACCAGAAGGAAATCAGTGCAATCCAGAGTACAGCACAGCAAAACGTTCAGCTGTTTAGCAATGTACTGCTTCAACACATACAGCAAAAGTGAGCTAAATGACTAATGGCATACAATGCTGTAGAATATAGGCTTTCCAGAAACTACTGCTGAGAAAGATTATATTGATTTAAGTTGTCCTGTAAAAATCACTGGGCTGGAGTTTGTACTTCATCCTCGAATAATCACGCACAATAGTATTTGGGTCATCCCATCTATTTAAATGCAAGGATGTTTGGACTGGGAAAGCGTTCTGTAGAAACAAAGTAGTGACGGACGTGAAAGAGAAATTTCCTTGCAGCTAAAAGCAATGTATGGTGAGATGGTGTCTATATATGAAAGCACAGGAGAAAGTCTGACATCTTGGGTTCAAGAATCAGAACAGGGATTCCAGCAAAAACTCACTGCATGAAGATGCCTGCTATGCCATGGTTGTGTGGAAGCTTTCTGTGGAAGAAGAGGGGAAAAGGAAGAAATGCTGTTGGCACACTTGAATTCAGTGATGCGGTGCCCAAGCGCTGGGCTATAGCACTTACTACACTGATGTGAGAAAGTCAAAGTGCATCAAATGGTAAAAGGCAATATGAAATAAAAGCCCTTAGATCAGCTGTATCTCATTTGTTTCTTTCCTTTTCGCAGGTTCCTTTTCACTTGTCTCCAACAAAGACAGAGGCAGATACAGCTCCTATTGCTCTCCTGCCTTATTAGAGGAGAGCTTCCCTGGGGAATTGGAAAAAAAAAAAAAAAAAAGAGTTGGGAAAGTTTTTAACCTGGGCTGTTGCCTCTGAGCATCTGCAGTGGGATGAGTCAGGCAATGCAGCTGCAGAATAATGAATATGATCGTTTTTTTCAACCAGCTCTTCAGAGCTGCTGTGCTAATGGCCTCTGCAGTGTTTCACAATGGAGGGCAGTTTTTACCTGCTGCCTGGAGTCTGTCTGTTTGTTTGATGTTTTGCATCCAGCCTTCACTGTTCCCTTTAAGGAGGCAGCAGTGCCTGTACTGCAGCTGGGTAAGGGAGACCTGAAGTTCCTTTCCCAAGGATTCCCCTGCTCTGCATCTGCTCAAAGACTGTGATGGCCGCTGTGCAGTGAGGAAAAGTGTGGATCTCATGGAATTGGGTTCCCAAAAATTGTATACTTGGTACTTGGGCAAAATAGGGATCTTCTGACTGTGTGACCAATAATGGCAGAACAAGCGACTTCTGCTTATAGCTTGGTGTGTCCAGTCTATTGTGATGTGATTTCTGCACACCTAGAGATATATGTGCTAAGTACAAAATCGTTATAGCTGTGAACCCTCAACTCAGGTCTAAGAAAATGATGAGTAAATGGGGACTGGCTCCCCATACTGTCCTGATGCATTTACTTGTGATTAAAACTGGCATTTATTTTTATAGGGACAGAAATGCAAGTAAAAATAACACTGCTTTGGGACCACAGAGAAGGAAACAGCCTTCACGGTGTTTGCTGCAGAGCTCTTTCTGAAATAAAGGTTCTTTTGACACAAGTGGGTTGGGATTCAGCTCTTCCACCCTCTTCCATTCCCTAATTCACATTTGAGCAAATGATTTTTGTTGCTTAGCAAAGTAAAGGTTGCAGCATAATCACCTTCTGTTAACACTGTTGGTTTATGAGATAATGAGAGCCTGATGTCCACACTCAATTGATCACTGAAAATGTTCTTAGAATGTCTATTCCACTTCATTGTTATCATTAGCATCAGCAGCATGTAATTTGGTGACTTTAGATTCGGTTGCCTCCACAGTCTACAAGTCAAGCCTCACTGCTGGAACAGAAGGGACTAGAGCTGCACCTGTAATCCTATTTTATTTGCTCATAAACACCTGTGTTTGTTTCTTATCCACTTGAGAAGTAGGTAAGAGATGCCACCCAAGCAAGCCCTTATATTGGATGACGTGCAGCTGGAATTAATTGCATATGCTGTGGGATGGATAATGAATGGCAAACCAACAAAGTCTATACAGGGTTTTTTTTTGTCTCAATGACATTTAATGAATAAAATCATCCTGGAATGTGACAAAGGCATTGATGAGATGTGTTTTATTCCCCCTTCTAATACTAATGAACGACTGAGGGGTGCATGACATGCAAGTCTCACTGATCACTTGTGAGGCTGAGGCCAGAGCCAGTCCATGAGAGTAAAAGGTACAAGTAGTTTTACTCAACAGACGGGGAGACATAAACACTCTCTAAATTCAATGCCTGGAAGAAATTTATGGATTATTTATAGGAACTGATCTGCATAAATCAAGTTTTCTTCTCTGGGCACATCAATGGAAATGGCCTCAGACACCACCCTGCTTCCTCTGGTAAGCATACTGGCACATGCATATAAGCTGGGGATAGTGGAGAGCCAACACCCTTATCTCCAAGACAGTTGCTAAGAATTAACATAAGTGAGCTCATTTTTATTAATTTTTACTTGAGAATTCTTGTTGGCAGAAACAATGCAAGTATTAGCTTCCTCATAGCAGCAGCAGTGCAAGGATTTCTCTGCCTAGAGGAGAAAAATTAAACAACAAATAATAAAATAAACATTCTACCTAAACTGGCTAGAAAAGCTGAAGAGATGCTTTTCATCTCTCTTGTTTAATTATTGACGAAATTGATTCTCAAAGGGAGTTGTAAGGGAACTGTTATGTCATGGCCTGAACTGATGATAGAGCACCTGGTGAAGATGGTGACTAGCCCAGGTGCAAGCAAATCACCTATGCTTCCTAGGTGAGCAGAACAGGCGGACCCTGGGTCCACCCCTCCCTGGGCTCATGTAAGGGTTAGCTCACCAAAAGGAGAGCATCTTCTGTATGAGTGCTGCTTCCTGAAGGATGTTTTATGGCCAGAGACCCTAACGGCAGTCAGGTAGGTCAACCTTTTCCTGTATAGGACTGTTGGTATTCCTAATGATTCTTTGCCTGGTACTGTAAAGAGCTTATCAAAAGCAGTTTCACTGATTCTAAAGGCCAACAGGAGTGAATATGGCCTATGTTCTAAGCTCCAGCAGCATGCAACTGGCGTAACAATATATCACCATTTTCTTAGTACAGTGGCGAAGTTATCAGGAGAGCTCTGGGTATCGTTTGAGATAGAAAAGTCTTTGGTGTATGCGTGATCATCTGTGACACCAAAAAAATGAAACTGTAGACTTTAAAAAAAAGAAAAAAAGCTTAGAGAAGATGGACTATGAAAGTCACTAAGAGGGAGATATAAAGCTCAAAAACTTCTGAGCAAAACTACCTTTTCAACACTGCAAAATTTTTTTTGTTGTTGTTATTTGGTCTCACAAGTGGCCTACTTCATAAAGACATTGAGTGTCTCTCAGCAAAAGCATGGAAAGTACCTAGCATAAGAAGCTAGCATCCCTTGGATGAGCTGCCCCAACCTTTCTCAAGTACCAAGCACCTAGGGTAAGCACTTTCTGTCTTGTGTAGAGTGGGTTGGTTGGAGACTCCTTCTTACTTGGACTGGGAAAATTGCTCTTGGAGTGAAGGAGTATTGCTCTTTGGAGATGGCGGTTAAAGGATGTTCTTCAGGAGGCTGCCATGTTCCTTCAAAAGAATCCAGAGTTCTCATGCACACAAAACTAGTCCAGCTGCATCCTTCTCCTTTCCCATACCCAGAGGCAGTGCTGATACATAAAACCCCTTATTCTGATAGTGGTCGTGTCAAAGGGGAGGATGCAGATGAAAGGTGAAGAACATGAGAAGACAGTCAAACAGAAATACTATATTACAGCACTAATTTGATATCATATCTGCTTCGAATTCTTTAGCCTGGCAGGTCAACACATTACTGGTACTTCTGAGGTAGCCCAGTGACAGCAGTATGGTTGTTTATGTCAGCAGTGACCATTTTGGCAGCCTTTCCTACCTTTTGGAACTTTCTATCCTTCTTCTCTGTATGAGCTAACAAGCATGTTATTGTAGAGGAAGTTTCCATAATTTGAACTATGGCAATTACAAACCTGATTGGAGGAGACCTGATTTATACAACGTAAGTAGGCTTATATATGCAGAGGAGTAGATAATCTCAGTATTTACACTTCAATTTAGCTCATAGTAATATATGTGCCTGCGGCCCTAGCATAAAAAAAAAAGTCAAAATTAATATTGTAGTTTTAAAAACTAAGCATGAGGCACGCTTCCAAGACATCGCTATGCAGAGAGCTGCTTTGCATTGCTGCTATACAGCCTTATTACACTAAATGAACTGAAGTTTTTCAAAGGGAAGTCTGCATTAAGTATTTTCTCTCATAATTCTTACCATCAGAAAAAGGAATCCTAAAATTATTGCTGGGGTTGGGTGGTTAAGAAAAGAAAACACTCAAGTTCAGAAGATACTTTAATGTGGCTGTGCCTACTCAGTTGCGATATCCATCAGCTGTGCCTTTAATAAGCAAACAAACTGTATACTCTGGTACTTTTACTACTTGTGGCTATGATTAAGAGGCTATAAGTGGAATAGTAAAATAAAAGTAATCATCACTGAAGTCACCTGTCCATTTCTTTTTTTTTTCTTTTTTCTTTTTTTGCCAGATGGCTCTATTTGCCTTTGACTAAAAAGTCCAGCAGATTTTATGCAAGGCATTATATTTTTGCAATTTTCTCATACTGAGATTTGTCATCTATTAGTTATTTTCCAGTTCAAAATTAGAGTTGTAGGGAAGTAGAGGTTGGTTTTAATTCCCTTGAAACCAATAGGGGTTTTGCCATGAACTCTGGTACAGGCAGAAACACAATGTTCTTGTCACAGAGAAGTATCTGTCCTACTTTAGTTTTTCAGCCTTGAACACCAGCTTTCTCACCTGATATGAGGACATGTTATCTCCCAATGGTCCTACTGGAATAAAGATTGTATTAACGATCAAGCCCTTTACAGCTAAGCCCGTCATCTGCTATAAAAGAGTTGTTGATGAGTTTCTACGTAGAGCACGTGATTTTTGCTTGTGTTAACTCTTAATATGTAGGCATTGCATCAGCTGCCTGCAAGGGCAGACTGCCCTAGTGAGTGCACTATGCAGCGGGGCAGAGCAGAGATAATGCCCAGTCAGACATTCCTAAACTGAAGCCTGCACTGAATCTCTGGGGAATGGTCCTCAACACGGACCAGCACTGTGCATGTGCTTGGAGTCCCTACCATTGACAACGCTTGTGTTACTGTAGAAGCAGATGGGCTTGTAGGTTTGCTTCTCACTGCTTTTGATAAGTAATATGTTTTGTATTTCTTTTTGTTTCTTTGTTGGTTTTTTGTTTGTTTGTTTGTTTTTGGTGTGTTGTTGTTTTTGCTGTTAGGCAGATAGGAGTTTCTCCTGTACTTGTCCATATTTTCAGAGAAGTTACTGGAGGAAAATATGGCATTTGTACAGTCTGAATTACTGAATGTTACCATAATCTCCAGAAAACAAATACCACTTGGTTCTTACATTTCTATAGGCTGTCTGTGATTCCCCATGCATTAAAACTCTCAACTGCAAAGATGAATAAACTGCAAAGATGAATAAAAAGGCATCAGTAAGCCATTAAGGAACAAAAGTGTTTAGGGAATTTTGAAAGGCAGAAAGAGCACTCAGAGGACTCATAATTCCTTTAGGCAGTTAAACAGTCCTGATGGCCATTCCCATTCATGACAATGTCCTTTCTAGTTACTGAAATACCTTGATTCTGTTATCAAGGTGACACCACAGTGTCTGTCTTGGTTCAGGACAGCGCTGTGAGTGATAGATGCTTTAGAAACATTCAGAAAATGCTGGCAGCTGCCCTCCCGTGAACCCACTGTTGTAAATCATTGCTGTCAAGAAATACGGTTGCTCTTAATTGTTTGGGTTTCTCTTAGAAACAAATATTTACAGCTTCTGGTTCACACGGTCTTCTAAAGGTCACAGATTCTAGCTCTAACAGAAGACAAACTGTTCAGTCTTAAACTATTTCACACTGGCTCCCTGTGTAAGCCTGTGCTGCCGTAAAAGCAGGCATCGCTATGGGACTCGTGTAAGGACAGAGGAACAAAGTTCTCCTTGCCTGTTTCAGCAAGTTATTTTTAAAAGCTTATGTGTTCAGTGACTGGAAAAAGCCACCTTCATTCTTATTCTTTTATATGGGATGGATACGTTGTATGCTAATGGTCTGCTGGGAAGTTAGAATTACTTTCTCATATAGCAAATCTGTATGGAGAGGTGAGAATTTTTATTGGATTGCTGTTAGTGAGAAATTTTGCATTACAAGGACTAAAAATGATCCAGGTTTTCCAAAACTATTACAGCCCTTCTATGCACAACTATATGTAGTAGCTTGTAGAAAATCTTCAGAAAATCTTCTCATCAGCTACTGGCTTAATCTTTGCTTCCTAAGATTATTAGGAAGTTAAGAAAAAAGTTCCAACTGTTATTTCTTTTACCTAGTTTTCATTTCATTATTATGAAAAATCACAACTGAGGGAATCACTGAGAAAGTTGTTAATAAATTCTAGGTCCTGACTCTTCTCACACTGTTTGAACTGTGTAAAATTTCTAATAACGCCAGCCACCTACATGGTCAATTGAACTGCTGCCTGTGAAGGCAATAATTGGACTACAGAGCTAGATACTTAGCCAGGTACTGAAGATGGTTTGGAATTTGACTTAAACCTTTAGTTATTTTCCTCTCCCTTTTCTGTCTTGATTGGTTTCATTTTGTGGAAGTGTTAGAAGGTGAAGCTTTGCATGACTGAGAGTTACATGATTGCTTACGTCAGTTCCCCTGACCAGAATCATTTAATTCTTGCTTGCATTCATCAAGAACAGCTCATCTTCTTTTAAGAGCTATTATTTTTGTCATCTGACCTAGAAGAATCACAAGAGACCAAGGTCTTTAAGAACTGCCTGCATGCAACTTAACCATGCTTCAGGGAGTATAAGCCACTGCCAGCATGGAAATTTATAGGATTGACATAATTTTCTGATTTGATTGCTCTGCTCATTGTTGCAGACTTCCTGCCCAGGTATCAATTTTAACATCACGCAAACATATTACATTTGTACAGACCAATAATACCAGCTTTAAATTAGGAAACACTTCCTAATGGTATGCGTAATTAAATGCTAGGATAGGATGTCTAGGGAGATTGTAGTAGGATTGCCATCATGAATAGATCCTTACAATACACTGTAAAGAATATACTTGGAATTAGGCAAGTATAGTTGCTTGTACTTAGTGGCAAGGAGATGGATTAGATGGTCTTCTGAGTCCTCCTGGGGGATGTAGTCTTAAGATTTTCTGCTCGAGTCAGAGTTAAATCATGCAGTCCTATGAACCATGAGGAGTGTGTATTAATAAGTGATTCACACAGGTGATTTTCTAAATTAGATGCTCCTCTCAAAAACAAGAGCCTTAAACTGGAAAAAGCTCAAGATCATGCTGGTGTGTGACATTTTAGAGACTTCTTTGTGGTTGCTCCACTTGGAAAACTTACTGAGCATGTCAATAAATTAAAAATTTAATTCCTGGGGATGTCACATCTTCAGCACTTCTACTGAGATAAATCAGTCTGAAAAGAACTTTTTCTGAGAGCTGACTGGAGTCGCAACTCCACCATGGCTGAAGACAGAATCTCTGTTTGTTTTTTTTTTTTCTTTTTTCCTACACTACATGCGGA